>NC_046334.1:25866238-27066238 GCF_000738735.6 Corvus cornix cornix | reverse complement strand
TAGTCCAGCAGTTAAGCTTGATTGAAAGCTGGATGAACAAGGCACTAGGGGAGATACCATGATGAAAGGAGCTACAAGGGCACAAGGTGCTGTCAAGCCATTGTAACAAAGAGGTTTCTGAATTGGCAGAGCTGACCAACATAAATGCTGCTGGCTGTTGTGGGGCAGCTTCTTTAAATGGTCCAGGAAAAGCCTAGACTTTAAATGCACTGAGGGTGCTTAAAAGAGGACTCTTCAGATGCAAACAGCATTTAAAGTGAGGAAATCTCAGTTATAAATGCCTATTTGTTCATGGCTTTTCCATGTGCACCAGGGCCAGCTTTTGTACATGCAGCAGGCATAAATGTTTAACCAGACTTAGGTTACCATCTGCTAGGATCGTGTTCTCTGTCAGTTGCCTTTTGCTGACTCTTTCGTTCTGTTCCTCAAAATCCTTCCTTGTGTACAGATGCAGACCAGTGATCGGTGGGCGTCCCCCGCTAGCGAAGTTTGGCTACCCTTCTGAACGGCTGCTGAGGTTGGCTGAACCTAAAAAATACCTCCCTGCTTACCTGGAACAAAGGTGAGAGGCTAGAAAGCCTATAGGGTGCTATAGGTAGGGCCTTGGGCCTTGTAGCATCAGTGCGTCTTCAAAGTAATAAATGCAGGAACAGAGGATGGGTAAACAGAGGGCAAAATGCAGAGCAGAGTCTCTGCTGGGATTAGAACTTCTGGATTCTCTCATGGGATGAGTTTTGCACTGAAATGGCCACAAGACAAAGCTGCCTTCTACTGCAGCAAATGTGAGGCTTAGACACACCAGCTGCAGGCAGAGTGGGGAATATCTGGGAGTGGCATGCCGTGACTCTCTGCTTCCAGAGCCCGTGAGTCCCCCGAGTGGCCCGTGTCCCCGGCTGCACGGAACTATAATGCCTCCCAGCGGATCCTGGAGCTTGCCCGGCCAAAGCCGCTGCACCCAGACTTCCTGCCGGCCAGAGAGGTGAGGAGGAGGTTGAGTGAGATTTGGAGGGTGCAGGGATGCAGCAAACTCCTGAGATTTTAGATGCAGTATGCCACCCCTGGATATGCCACCTCTGGATGTGCCCAGTGTGTGCTCTGGAGGGGAGAAGCTGTCTGGTTCTGCTGGGGTTTATGACACTGAGAGAAAGTGCGTTTTCAGAGAAGAATGTTGTCTTTGCAAATCTCCTGCTGGGAGACAAAAAACAGGCAGGTTGGAGCAGCCTAGTATAGCAGGAGAGCCAAGGGAGGCATCTGGGCTGCATCGTCTGATAAAGCAGCCTGGGAAAGTGGAGAGACCTGTTGGAAATGGCGTGTTTAGCTCTTAGGGAGTAGTCATGTTTGTAGCTGGGCAGCTGTGCTCCTGTCTGAGTACACAGGGGGCATGAGATTGCAATCCCTGTGTATATTTTAACTACAATTTACTAGAAGCCTAATTTAGAGACATATTTCTGAGCTTGTTCCTTTTAGGCGGGTCATTGCTTTGGCAGGGGTGAAAGGGATTGGAGCAATCTCAGATTACACTCATTTCCATGGCAAAGGCTAGGTTTTCTGCATGCAACCTCTGGGGCTGGGAAATGGGAGGCTGGGCTGGAGCAGGACTGGGCAACAGTAACCCTGTGAAAAATAGGGGAAGAAGTCCCCTGCTGGAGAAGTAATCATTTTTTTTCTGTAGGAATGCAGTTAACTGTACCAGCAAATTTACCCTGAAATCTGAGTGTCTCTCCTTAGCAGGGAAGTCACTTGATTCAGACAGGAAGATGAATATTAAAAACATGGAAGAAATTCCTCTGCACTTTTACCTGGCTACACAGGGTCTCATTACAGGCACTCCCCTCCTGGCTCTGAGTGGGCAACAGCTGGGGAATCCCTGTAGCACCAAAATTACCGAATAGTTCAGGTGAAAGAAAAATAATAGCTTCTGAAAAAGTAAGTGACCATGTCTGCAGAGGAAGGGTGCTGGGCTGCTCATCCTTGTGGAGAGGGAGCATGTCCCTATGGGCTGCTGTACAAGCTCTGTGTCTGCACATCCCTCCCCCATTCTGGACCCATGCAGGTGCCAACAGAGGTTTCCAAGTTTGCGACCTCGGCCAGTGCATCGGCGCGGATCCAGCAACTGGCAGAGCCCTTGATCAGGGAGATGACGTGCTGCTCTAGGCACACCCATCCTGGTCCTGCCATCTCTGCGGTAAGGCAGCATCACCCAGGACCCTACATGGATGGGACTCTTGGCAGAGGAGAGGGCACGGGAGCTCAGTCACTCGTGGCTCTCTTCATCCAGCCCTCATGCTTCTCTCCATGAGGCTGGCACAGCTGCTTCCTGAGCTGGAAAGCAGGGCTTGTGCTCCATTCAGTGCATGAACTGACTCCCAGCACAAATCCCCAGAGAATGGTGGAGCTGTGCCTAGCCTGCATTTGTGGGGATGGGGAGAGGTGGACAAGTGCCTAACTGGGATCTCTGGTGCTGGGCGTGGGTTGGGCAAAGGGCTGTGAGTAATAGGAGGCTGGAGGGCAGGTTTTGGGACTGGCCAGGCAGTGATTTCTCCTTCTACGGTTTGTCTGGTGCCAAACACAGCTGAGGACAGGATCGTGTCCCATCTGCATGTGGTCAGTGGCTGTGAACCTGGTTACACTGAGTTAGTTGCAGGCTGAGCACCCCTAAATGCCAGAAGCACCTCTAAGGACCTTCTTCCCCATTCTTTCACAGGTTTCCAGGTCTCAGAAGGTAATTGTGAGCCCTCGGACCATTGAGCTGTCGAGGCCAAAACAACTCCACGCAGACTATGCACACCCGCGGGATCCTGAGTGGCCCGTGACAGAGGCTGCCAAGCGCGCAGTGGCTACACCAAGGGTTCTGGAGCTGGCCCAGCCTAGCGCAAGGTAGGTACTGCTTCCCTGTCACGGGGAAATGATCAGCTGCCAGCCCATTTTGTGTGGCTCGTGGCACCTAGTTCATTTGTGTTTGGCCAGAGAGATTAGGCCAAGATTAGGAAGCGCTCTGCCAACATGCATGGATTTTACATGTCTGGATGTGTTAATGCTACATGGATTGCAGTTTAAAAAGCCCTTTTGAGGTGGAAGGAGAGTCAAAAGAGAAGAAGCAGGAACTTTCTAATTCCAGCAGGAATTACTGTTTGGGACTTCTTATTAATTGCAGTTATAAAAATCAACCAGCTGACAAAGGGCAGAGTGTATAACATTCATGTTGCCCAGCACGTTGCAGCTGACCTCAGCCCAGTCTGCAGGATGTGCTGGGGAGGATTCACAGAGGGTGAGGGAATGCCTGGCTGTAGCAGCTGTGAGAGATGTCCCTCTCCTGACAACAACAGTGGAGGTGTGATGCCTTTTGTCCTCCCT
This sequence comes from Corvus cornix cornix, assembly GCF_000738735.6. Taxonomy (NCBI): domain Eukaryota; kingdom Metazoa; phylum Chordata; class Aves; order Passeriformes; family Corvidae; genus Corvus; species Corvus cornix. The sequence goes on along the minus strand of NC_046334.1, from coordinate 27,062,884 downwards.
TGACAGGGAAGGGCAGGCATAGGTGAAGGTGTGGGAGCTGGCAGGCAGCTGACAGCTGGCCTTGCTCCAGTCAGGATTGACCATCCCTACCCTCTCTCCTCCAGACCTCGTGTGGGCTTGACTGCATACAACCCAGATGCATTCAGAGTGAAGGAGGCTGCTTTGAAGGCAGCTTGTTCTCAGCGGCTCCAAGAACTAGCTCAACCAATTCTGCGCTAAGCTCCCTCAGAAATGCTCCTGCCAGCTGCCCACATCACCCCTTGAACATCACTCTCTCTGTGCAATGGCTGGAAAATCTACTTGAACAGAGCACAGAGGCAGCACTCAGCAGTAACACTTTCTGGGAATTCAAATAAAATCATCATTCCTTAAGATTAGTCTTCAGGGAAAATTAACAGAATTTGACCAAATGTGGGAAGATTCTCTCCCTAGGATGGGTTATGTCTGAAGTTTCTCTCTTGATTGTTTTGCTGTAATAGTTTAAGATGTAACAAAACAACTGCTGGGGGAAGGAACTGTCCTTTCATGCAGGGAAGTGTGGCAAACCAAACCCAAGAGCATGCAGTAAGCTGATGCAACACAACTCCTGAATTTGGGTTCAAAAATTTTTGCTGAAGTTTAAACATCTCCTGACACCCAGAAGTTTTGTGCTTGTGACAGAAGTAGATATACAAAAGGCTACAATGTATGTTGAATTGGCTTGGATTTGGGGCCTGTTTTCTCAAATGCCTGGAGAACAAGCAGACCCAGTTACATAGCTGGGTTAAATCTGTGTGGTTCAGATACTCAGTTGTGTGACCCCAGACAAAATAAGAGAGTTCTGCATTGGGATTTTTGGAGCCTAACTCAAAAAAGCAGATTTCCCCTCAGAGTAAGAGAGAAGGCACATTGCAAGGGCTAAGCAGAAAACAGGTATTGATGCCAGAGTCTGCAGAACAAATTCTGAGCTCCAGCTGGGTCTGTGGGTGAGTCACTTTGGCAGCTGGATTGCAGGGGAACAACACAGCCTGTTTGGGGCATGGCATAAGGGAGAATGCTTTTATCTGTTTCCTACAAGGTCGGTGTGTTTTGCACTGGCTGCCGAACCACTGGCGACAGGCTGGAGATACTGAGGCAAGAGAGATGCTCACCAGGAAGAGAAAAAAGCCACAAATGAAAGCATATGGCAGTTTCAGAGCCAATGTATTTTAATCTTCCCTGTGTTAAGATGGTTCTCCTTCCAAAGGAGTAGAGGGCAGGTGACCACAAACCAGAAGGGGATTAATCAGAGGATCCATTAATTGATTCAATAATCCACTAAGCAGAGGACTTTTGAAGGCTTTTGAACAAGGTAGGGTCACTGGGCAATGGTGCTGGTTATTTTTAGAGCAGACATTGCCCTATGCCAGGATGGATGAGAGTTTGGACTTTGTGCAAGAGGCCCAGTGCAACTGCATTCCTCAGGCTTGAGAATGGCCAGGAGGAGACTGGGGTCTTCCCCTAAAGCCCCTACCCTGTGGGGGAACCCCAGCACCACCAGCCTCTGCCACCCTGGCAGTTAGGGTATGTGTGGGGCTGTGTGGGCTGCCATGCATGGACCCACAGGTGCCTTAGGAGACGAGGCTGCCCATGGCTGTCCCTGTGGCAAGAGGGGAAACCCACAGTGCCCACTGAGGCTGCCTGGGAGAAATGCTGCCCTTCCAGAGGAAGGAGTCCGCCTCCTGTCATGGGGGCAGGGAGCACGAGCAGGGACAACACAGCTCCTCTCATCAAAAAACTTATTATTGCACTGGGAAAAATCCCAAAACAAGCCACGCGTTCTTTCTCTTTAGTGACCTTTAACAGAAAGGTAAAAAAAGGCATTCAAGGGGTGCTTCGCTTGGTCTGATTATGGTCTAGGCACTTGGTTTGCCAGTATCCAGAGCTGATTCAGGCATGTTGAGCCAAACCAGGTCACCTGAACAACATACCTGGTTTTCCAGATGTCCTACTCTCTGGATGATCTGTACCTTAAAGCTAGCACACATACTTTGCTTCTGAGGATTGTAAGGAAAAGGAATCTTTATTTCTTCCTTCTATATTTGAACATACATCATGGCAAATTTCCTGCAAGCCTGGGACAAGGGCATGAAATTGCATTTTCCTGTGCAGCTGCTGTTAATGGGTTGGAATCACTAGACAGGTTATCAGCCATCAAAAGTTGTATACACACATGTATATACATATATATAAAATGGGATTTTTTCTGGTTATGTACATGTTAAATAAAACTTATGTTAAATAGCAGAGTATTTGTATCGCAAAACCTATTGCAACAGAAGAACCCCAAGGAAACCCACTCTGAAGAGCTTCACCATCATTTATAAGAGGCAAGGGGATTGGAGCAGCATCCTCTAGTCCCTGACAGACCCGCTTTCTGAGGGCAGCCCTTCAGACTTCCTCCACTCTGCCAGGCGCTGCTTGAACCATTTCTGGAGAGAAAGAACAAAACAGAGGTTGAGTGCACTGGGCTGAGTGAAGCCTCCGAATAACTTTGCTCAAGGTGCAGATGTGGTCAGCACGTGGGACCACGTGAGGGGAACTCCTGGTGCTGCTGCCTTGTAGCAAGGTGCTGTTCCCGGGCAGTACAGGCAGCAGGACAGTCGCTCCTGACCGAACGGTCTTTTAACCTACGTCTGCACCTCTTTCCAATTCATTTCTTTTGCTCACTTCAGACCTTGACAAGCATGGGTAAGTCCTTACTGCCGTGAGTCCAGGTTTTTCTTGCAAACAGAGTAACAGACTGGCTAAGGAGCTGGATGGTGTCTGTTTAAATGACTGGAGCAGTGAAACAATCACTTGCAGGTCCAAAACTGACAGGAATCAAAAGCTCACCTGTTTCAGAAAGCATGAGAGGTGGCACTCAACAAATTTAAGAACAAATATATTTTTTAAATTGTTTAAAAATTGTCTTGGTCTTCAGGCAATATGCATGTCTATGTTAGGAGTAACTTAGCACTATGTCTGTAGTAACTTAGCATCTGCAAGCCCATTCCAAGAGCTGCTGATTCCACTTCAACACAGACAAAATTAAAAATAGTTAAAATGTATCTACCTAAGAAGAAAAGTAAGAAAAGAGATATAAGTCATGTGCCGGAAGCACAGCTTAGCCTTTTGTTTGGCAATGTGCCTGTGATTCCTTTTGTTGCAGCTCATTTTGTTGCTATATTTGTTCATGGCTATTTTTGAAGCTATTATGGTCCGTAATGATACAAGCTCGGTGCTCTCTACAAGTGTCTCTCGCACTCACGCTGCCTTTGACCACATCCAGTCAGAAGACTGACAGCCTAGCCTCCTCCCAAAAATTTCACTTTCTGTCCTAAACCACCATCTCCTCTTTGCATCTCATTGTTACTTAATTTTTTATTAAAATGGCTACTATTTCTAGACGATAAAGCTCTCCAGATGTCAGGAGCAATGACTCCTTGTGTTCTATGCAATGCAGGCACTTTGCAGCTCACCACCCCAGTCTTGATCCTGTCCCTAACATGACCTTCATCTTCAGATCTCTCGGAGCACTCTAGACTAGTGGAAAAAGATGGCTATCAGGGAAGATTTTAAGACATCTAAAGAGGTGCCTTGGGTGTATATGGCCTGTGTTTACAACTTGCTGTAGGAAAAAAAAAAGGAACAGTGCCATTTCTATGGAGAAGAAGGTATTTTAGGGGTACTGCCTCCTTGCTGCCTCAAACAAGCAGTGATTGATACCTGCCTGTCACTAAAGCACAATCCACGCCAGCCGAGGACTATCAGTGCAATGGATGCTGTCCCAGCATCTTTCCCTGGGACAGGCTAAATGCTGACATTGCCTGCTCGGCTTCTATATCCCTTTGGCTTTGCTGAGGGAGAGCCAGGCTTGGCAGCTCTCTGCAAACTGCTGTTAACTTTTCCAGTGGGTTGGATTTCTTTTCTATACCCATAAATGCTATGGGTCTAGTAGACACCTGCGTCACAGTGAGCTGCACTGCCACCTGAAGGAACTGGGAAGAAGCCGTTTGCTTCTAAAGCCCATGGTAGCCTGCAGGTAGCCAGGTGGAGCACAGGGCTTGGTGGAATTCCCAGACAGGGGCAGCCTGTCCCTGTGGAGGGGTATTTGGAGGCTTCTATGTCTCCTGGAGAGGCTGACAGACTTGCCTGACATCTGGGCTTAGGGACGCTGAGGCGGAGGGTGCAGAGCCTGAGCATGTCCCACATCACATCCTGCAGGAGTTGCATCTATCCTCTGTCTGTTTTAAAATGACAGTAGTTTCTTCAGACCTTAAAGCCAGCAGTAGTTTGTGCATCCAGGACTATCAGAAATGGTTTGGAAGAGCAGCATGCACGGGCTGTACATTCAGGAGCAGAAACACGTGGGTTGCAGGAAGGATGTGGGGTACAGGGAGGTGCTGCGTTGCATTAGAGCTCTATGGGTGCAGTGTGGAGTTAGGGGTGTGCTGGGGTTTGCAGAGGTGCAGAAGAGACTTGTAGGCGCAGTGAGGAGTACGCAGGATGCACAGTGATCCAGGGAGTGCAGGCAGGGAGCACACGGGGCACAGAGGAGTGCAGGCAGTGTGGGGGCATCATGAGAGGGGCAGGGACTGCTGTAGGAAGCCTGTGCAGGGGACAGACGGGTGCAGGTGTATGATAGAGAGACCAGGACAGGAGAGGCAGGAGATGTGGGGCACAGAGGCATGCAGGGGGAGTGGGGCTGGTGCCAGGGGAGGGATGAGGGACATACACTCACCAGAGTCTGCTCCTCAGAGAGCCCGGTCTCCGCCGCGATGAGGCACAGCGTGGTGGGGTCAGGATGCTTGTTCACCTTGCAGAAGTGGTACTCCAGGATCTCCAGCTGCTCCTCAGTGGGAATCACTGGCTTTTCCATGGCCATCTCCTCCTGGGGCAGGGCTATGGGGCCAGGCACTGCAGAGAGGGGCCGGTGTCATTGCTCAAGCTGGGAGTGGCCACCAGTGGGGCCACAGTTGCTGAGCCCCAGATTTGCAATCCGTGTCCCCACCAGCCTCCCTCCCCCCCCTGCCGTGGCCTCTGGCTGCAGCAGGGCTCAACTCCCTTCCCAAAGACATGCCAGGGAACTCAGCTGGGAGCGCCAGCCCCCCAGCAACTCCTGTCTCAGTTTCCTCAGTGCAGAGACCGCACGCCAGCAGTGCCCAGCGCTGAGCTGCCTCACCATCCTCAGCTGGCAGGAAGCTGCAGGCTGCTCAGCGCTCCCCTGTTGCTGTATTTATAGCCAGTGTGACTCCCATGGGAACGATTCCTGTTTACAGCCGTATTTAGGCCTGGGCGTCACTTAGGAGTGATGTCACAGAAATGGGCATGTTCAGGGGGTTAATTTAAAGATATTAGTTTAAAAAATTATTTGTCCTCTCGGTGAAGGGACAATATCTGGCATCTAGCCTAGTGGGTTTTTGGTTTTTTTGTCCCTATTTCCCAGTGATCAGGCAAGTTTGTGCAAAGGAATCACAAAACAGAGGATACAAGATCTTCTGGGAGCATGGTCTTTGACCCAGCAACCACTCTATTTCCCCTCCTGGTCAGTGTCCTGGTCCTTCTCTTTAGCAGTGTGGCTGGCCATGAGACGGTAAGCTGCATTGTTTTAAGTAATATTTAACGTTACCACACATGGGCATAAACAGTTAGTCCTGTTGTTCCTGAGCATCACTGGTTGGTTGGGTTTTGGTGTATAAGTGAGGGGTCAGTCCTCGACGACTGTACCCAGTGTATGTTAGTTGCTCAGGCACTTGCTGCCTCTGCCTGTGGTCAGTGCTAGGTGCTCCCAGCAATGGCAGCAGCAAGAAGCCCATGTTTTGCTCCAGAGTAACATTTGTCCCACTTGTGCTTTGCACAATCTCTGGAAGATTTGGCCCAAAAGCACAAGCAAAACAGGTGCATCTTGGGTATGTCCCACACCTCTCCTCTGCTGGGTTCCAAGTTTGTTTCCACGTGACAGAGGGTCAAGCTTGCCAATTCAGTCAACTAAAACACGAGGCACTGTCCCCACACAGCATGCACACGTCCCTTGATGCTGAATCACTGTGGTGTTTCCGAAACCAGGCTGTGGGGTATTGGCAGGGGAGGAGCTGGTTGCAAAAATGTGGCCTTTCTTGATCTGCTCTCCTGCTGTCCCAGTTGCCCGGCCCGTCTCTGTCAGGTTGGCTGGTTGGTGTTGCTGGCTCTCCAGTGCTGCCAGGAGCCCTTTGCCCACCTCGGGACTTCTGTGGGCCATCTGCTGCAGACCTGGCCTGCCTCCACATTGCAGTCCAGCTTCTCCTTCCCTTTGGCTCTGGGATATAACCCCGGAACATCCATAATGCTGCACTCCTACTGCATAGGTTTAAACCCAACTGCTTTCTTGGTTGACTGATAACCCACCTTAAGGTACGCTGGGGTATTGAGTGCCTCAGGACTTTCACTTGCTGACAGAATTGCCAGGATGGAGGTAAGCTTCAAAACTGTCTTGCAGCTTGCAAAGAGCCAGGCTTAGCGAGAGGCTGGAGAGATCCTCCTCTTTGAACTTTACCTCATAAAGCAAAGATCCCCCTGAGTCTCCTCTGCAGAAAGTGCTTTGACTAATAAAAGAGTCCTCTGGCATTTGAGTAGGGGCTTATAAATAGACCAGGGCTGGTTGTGAAACAGCCCACTCTGCTTGAGTCGCTTGGTAAATACTCATTGTAACTCAGTGGTTGTGTAACTCTGGAGCACCTCTGAGCGTGATGAAGTGCTGGTAGACACTATCATCCACCAACCCGGGATGGACTGGGGAAAGACCATCTTTAACCCCAGGTACTGCAAGCCAAGCTGGCCTTGTCTGCAGAGCGTTGCAGCTGCCTGGTTTTCCTGGGGTCAGCTCATTTCAGAAGCATCGATATAGGAACGGGGCAGACATAATTCAGTTCCTCGTGCACGTGAGGTAGTAGAAGTCTGCTGAATGCTGCTCACCTACCTTAGGTGTTTGGAGACCTCTGGAAAAGATGCAGGGGTACAAGGAGGACCCCTGCAACTGAGGTGCTGCTCTCCAGCACTGTGGCTGCCAGGCTCTCCACGAGGTCACAATGCAAATGAGGCCAAGCTCAGGCCACAGGTCATGCCTGTCCTCCTCTATCAGCACACCACTGAGCCACCTGCCCTTCTCATAGAAAGCCCAGCCAAAAAAGGGCTCCTCATCACCTCCAGATCATGCATCTAGCCCAGGCCACCAGCAGGAACATGACTTGGCAGTTCATAAATCATTGTTTGCAGCCTGCTGCATTAATGTACCTTGATGTGTGTGCATGGATTTGCATAGGGAACACAGGCTTCAGCTTTCATGTTTCGCCCGCACAGCTATTTCTGCTTCTGATTATCTCTAGGTTCCTGAGGCATTTCCCCGCAGGACACAGTATCTTCTACCTGCTGGCAGCTCAGGGTGCCCCAACATGTGGGATGTGATACCCGATGGCTTTTCTTTGTGTCCCCTCTACCCCTGCTCTGGAAGGAGAACAGTTTTTACCTCTCAAGGTTGCGAGATGGGTTTCAGGAAAAGGCAAAAACCCTGGGGCGCCTGGAGGGCTTTGCAGGTCTCCCCACATCACTCCACTAGGTCCTAGAGGCTTTCAGGAGCCATGTGGCCCCTGTGCAGCATATGGCCTCTAGCACTTGGCACATCCTAGGTGCTAAAAATTGGGGGAATATGACATGACTTGAGGGCACCAGGAATGCCTAAATGCCCTGACTGGCCCTACGGAGACCACTAGTCACCCGCCCACTACTTAAATGGAGCCTCATTTCAGCCTAGGCCTGCAGCCTGGCCTTCAGACTGTCCAGGATCTCTCCCCTGTACAGGAAAGGTGACTGTCTCACATTTCTTTAAGCCTGGTAGAAATATGGAGACTCACAGCTGTTTGGCTTAGCTGCTGAAAATCACCACTTCTCACTGCTTTTTTCCTCTTAAATTTTTGACAGTGTTGAAAAAAAATTGCTTTTGCCGTGCAAGGAATGCTAGCCATTCAGAAAGGCTGTGGGGCTGCAGTTGTCATTCAGCTGGGGTTTACTCAGCTAGGCAGAAATGACAATGCCAGATGCACTGTCACAGTGAAACTACCACACCTGCTCTGTCCTATGTGTCAAGCTAAAGACCCCTGGGGAACTCACGCTTGGCTCTGACTATTTTGGTTTTAGGTGGAGCAGTGTGAGAGCAGAAGCTTGCAAGTGGTTCAGCGGTTGCCTGGGCTGTGGGCAGCTCCAACCAGCATTGCTGTCTATGTGACAGCACCTGGTGCTCTTAGTGTGCCTGATAGGGCATTAAAATGCACCTCAGGGCCATTTTGGAGGGAGCAGACAAAAGGTAATGGCTGATGGACACAAATTGCAACAAGAGAAAGTCTTATTATAAATATATAGTACTGTGCCCATGTCCTGTGGCTGCACTCAGCTCCCCAGAGACATCCTGGGGGTTACTAGCAGGACACCTAGCTCCGGCCTGAAATGGGAGAGGACATCACTCTGTCTCCCAGCATGCTTGCCCAGCACTGCTAGTGCAGTCAGCATTTACTATCCTGGCAGAAGTCTGCCACTTTTCCAGAAAAGACATGATCTCTGTTTGCTCAGCTCTGCTTTTCTGAACAGTAGTCACAATAGCTGGCTGGCTGCGCAGCTTTCTAACGATTTACTGCACCCGAAGCCCCTAGAAATCTCTCTGAGCGGTAGCTCCTGCCAAGCTGATGGTGCCCCATAGCCTCTGCTGGGCTTCTTGACCCCTTTCCCAGTGCTCCCACTGTCAGGGCTGGGATGTGACTGGAGGCATCTGCATCTGGTTTTAGCTTGCAGCTATTTCCTGCCACTGCAGGGATCAAAATAGCAGTTCTCAATGCAAACGAGCCCTCTTATCCTCCCTTGCTCTGCTGCAGAGCCATGTCCTGTCCTGAGCTTTGCTCGGCCGCCTGCTGTGTGGTGCTGTGGATAACATCAGCCAGCATGGTGCACAGGATAAGGTGGGACAGAGGCTTTAAAAATAAACCGGGCCCTGCCATAAATAAGGAAAAAACACCTGTCACGCATCCTGTAAACTACCCGTCCAGTCTTTTAGAAGATAATATCGGATGGGAACAAAGCAAACAGGAGCGCAGCAGCTGCTGTAGCAGAGGCAGGACCCCGTGGTGGCCCCTGCCTGGGGTCTCTCCTGCCTGCGTGCCCTTCTGTCTGCCCCGGGCATGAGCCTTCCTGCCCTGCTGGGTCCAGCTCCGACCTCCTCAGCATCAGCATTAACAGGGCAGCTCCTCCCTCCATCCCCTCATGCCCAACTGCAAACCCACCCCAGCACCCCCAGCTCAAAGCCTGTCCTTACCTGGAGCTGGCAGGGCCCAGAAGTGTGTAAAACAAGAACCCCGCAGGTCCTTGGGTGACTGCTTAAGTATCTGCGTGTGTGTGTGACAGGCGGGGACCTGAAAAACCTGCCGCAAATCACAGGAGCTGCCGGGATCCACAGCCACTCTCGGGGCTGGTAATTCAGGTTTGGCACCCGCTCCCCTTGGCAGGGCTCCGCGCGTGGCTGTGCGCGGCGGGCTCCCGGTGGCCCGGCAGCCGTCGGGGGCGCGCCCCGCCGCGCTCGGGGCCCGGGGCCGCTTCCTGCGGGGCTACGGAAGGGTGCAGCGGGGTGCGGCGGAAAGCGCGCTTCTGCCAGCGGAGCTCCAGCCGAGCCCGCCTGTCCCTCCCGGCCGCGCTGCATCCCGCGCCCCCGCCGTAAGGAGCCCCGCTGCCGCCTTCGCTGGTGGAGCCCGGCAGCGCTCGCTGCTGCGCACGGCTGGCTTCTCATCGCGCTGTAGTATCCTGCAAATGATGTGTCCAGGTTTAACATTCTGAGCCTGCTGTCACTTTAGTCAGCCATGTGGTCCCGCCAGGCCGCGTGTAAGGGCAGGACTAGGTCCTGGATCTGTCCTGCTGCTGCAGTCTAAGTGCCCTCAGAGGCACAACCTGGCTGGGGATGGGGAGGCAAGAAGGGCATCCTTTCTGCCAAAGACCTCTCCTCGATTAAAGTGCCCAGGAGCCTGCAGTTCCCAGTGGGGTGCTCTGGAAGCATTAGGTAGCAGCTTAAAAAGAGGCATCTTGTGGGGTGGGGTGCAGTGGGAGGGGCTGATTTTTCTCTCAGTTCATAGACAGCTGGAAGGGGATGCTGGAAAATCAGAGAGGCTGAAGAAAGGGCTCATGAAAAATTGACTATGGCTTGCAGTGGCTGAGATTATCTGCCAGAGCAAAACTCAAATTGGCACAGAATGCAAAAAGCTGTGGAGCTGACTGGAGCCAGAGGCAGGGAGCCCTGACCCTGGAGAGAAGTGGCTGCACAAACCCAGGCAGGGAACCTGCCATATGTTTAGCAGTGAGCCAAAACTGCCCTGAAGAGGTTTTGTAATGTTGGGGAAAACATGGGCCAAGGCAACGGGATTGCAAAGAGATCTGTGCCGAAGGACAGGCAGACCTGTGTCAATCTTCCTGGCAGGATGACATTGATCAAGCAAGATCCGGGGATGGCTTTACTGCCTGATAAACCAAATGGTGCTGTTCAGTGGCTGCCAGAGGAGGTTTTTGGGGGAAGACTTGATCCTGCATGCCTTGGGCAGGCACCTGGCCAAAGGAATATGCCCTGTTTATCACTGGTGCTAAGCAACAGGAGCATGGGTGGCAATTGGTGCAGATTGGACAATGTGTCCAGTGGGATGGCTCCAGTAGCTGTGGCTGGGGGCATCAGAGTGTATTCAAGGAGGCTGGAGCAGACCCCAGACTCAGCCGTGGATTTCAACCCCATTTTGGGAAAGTCCAGGCAGAGGTCCTGAACTGCATACTGACATTTTCTTAGGGGAGCTCTCAGGGGTATTGCTGCTTATCTGCCCCTTGCTCTATGCTCTGCTCTGGCATCTGCTCTTGGCCAGCCTTGGTGACAGGACAGATGGGAAAATATTCTGGCCCAGAAAGATTTTCCTATGTTTGTATGCTGTCTTTTTTTTTTTTTCTTCCATGCATGTGCCCCAAGCATTGCAAAATGTGAGTAACCTGGCCCTCAGGAACAGGATGGGCTCCTCTCTTCCCTTGTTTGTTACTGTCAACAGAGAGAAAGCCTTTAATGTGGAAAAACCCTTTTCTCTTAGCCTGTGAACCCAGCCCAGACTTGCACTGGGAGCACTGGCAGTGACGTGATTCAGGCTGAGACACCCCACTGAAATGGTTTCAGAGGTGCTAGGAGTCGTGCAGTGACAGTGTGAAAGTCATGTCACAAATCTGTTCACATCTGGCTGGCATGTGTTAATGCTTTTCTGACCTTTTTAAAAATCTTTTAGGCCCCATTTCTCTTCCTGGGAGAGGGTCGAAGTACTGCTGATCACCTGTATCACCTGATATGATGAGATCCTGTTCCCAGAGGATGTCCGTTGTCAGCAGAATTAGATTAAATAGAAACAAAATGCGGGGTGCATCCAGGCCCATCACAGAGACTTTTTTCCTGTTGAGAAGAAGTACAGATGTTGTGATGTGAATTTGACAATTTTGCATAATACTGAAGCATTGCAGGGAGGAGTTGGCGGCTGCAGCCTGCATTCAGCACCCCACTCCTCTGGACCCCTCCTGCAGAGGCTTGAATATCATCCATATTGCTCCATGGCAAGATATTGGCTGAAGTCACTCTTGGGGGGGAGGTGGGGTGGGCATTGGACACACAGCTCATGCTCATCCTGGCCCAAATGTTGTCCTTTTAACACTGCATGGAGACAGCATGGAAGAAAAACATGGAAAGGAGAGGGGGGAAGCAACTTGTCAAGCCATCAGGATAGAATGGGATATAATTTAACTTTTCTGACTTGTTCATATTTCCTCCTTTTCATGTATGTGTGTCTTAAATTTTGCCATGTTTTCTTTCCTGAAAATAAGGCTTAGCACCAGCACCCCTTGTCTGGGGATTAAGCAGAGATTTTTTTTTTTTCCTGAGTATGTGAATTAAAAAATACGTGCTTTCCAGACTCCACCCCAACCCAAGTGTCAGAGAGAGAGCAAAAGCTTCCTTTCTCCCTCTGAACACCCCAATGCAAAGGAAAACCTCAAAAGCCATCTTCTGTTTAGTTTTCCAGTTTGTTGGGTTATTTTTCCTAGTGTGCTGGGGTTTTCTGGCTGCTAATGCAAAAAAACGTGTGGCTGGAAAGAAGGCTTTACAGAATATTTTGGCTCCGATTCAGTTAGAGAAGAGTTTTCTAACCAGCCAGTACTGACTCACAGGAAAACTCTTGCAGCTAACCAGATGAGATTCTACCTCCATATCCCACTTGCCCCATAACAGCATAAGAGATTGGTTGTTCTTCAGGGTACAGCTAACAATTGCCTTTGTTGGACATCCCAACACACAGGAACTTGACTGAGTCATTGTTCTTTTGATCAGTTTTTTCCCTAGGAGAGCAGCAACACTGGTTGCAGCCCAAGAGCCAGCAGCACACAGTGCTTACCCAGACCATGCCCTGGGCAGGGCCAAGAGGAGGTGGGTCCTTGCTGCTGGAGCAGGGGTGTGCGCCTGGGCTCAGCAGTTGCCTTTTCTGCACTCTGCTTCATGCATTTTCCTCTGTTTTAAGTGGGCAGGGTTCAGCCTGTCTCTCCTCAGCAGTAGAACAGATCCAGGCCAGACAGATACTAATCAGATGTGACTTCCAATAAGATCCCTGCCTTTACTTTGTCCGTGGGATACAGTTCTGTGGATGGAAACTGCAGTGTTTTATTATTCCTCCAGTTGTTCCAATACTTCTCAGAGAGCAGTGTCATCTCATTGGTATTTCCATGTGCAATCTCTGCCTGGGGTACAGTCTTCCTCCCTACTCTCACTCTTACTAACCGGATTGTTTTGAAGTGACTAAACTGGGAGTTGATACGTGCAGTTCTTTGCCGGGAGGATTTCCAGCAGCGCTGCCGTAGCTTGTAGGCAGAACGTGCAGCAGCATGCAGAGACAGCCGGCAGGGCACACACGTGGGATGGGAGCTGCTGCCGTGCCCAGCCCAGGAAAACACGGGCTCCGGCACTGGTGAGAGGCAGGCAGGGAGGAGGACAGAGTAGACTTGCAGATCCATCTCTGCCCTGGCAGTGCCAGGGCTAAGTGCAGGGGAGTGAGTGCCCTTCCACAGACTCGGATGGCTGTGCATTTTCTAGGGAGGCGGGAGGCTGGAGAATGTCTGCTGAAATCTGTTCTGTTTTGAATCTCTAGCCTGAAGCTGCCTGGTTTTGGAGGTTCTGACTGAGACACTTCAGTGATCAAATACTTCAAGCTCAGTGAAGGGACCTTATCCATCTCCAGAGCAGGGATGAGCTCTGTCCAAACACTTGCCTGCCACCAACATGGCCCTCTCAGTTGCAGCAGGAATGCTATCCTGAAGACCTACTTGGAGGGTCTTAGCAGGGTGAGCACAGGTGCTGACCATCCTGTGACTTTACGCAGCCTTCACCACGAAGGACAAGAACCACATTTTCCCCTGTGCTGTCCCATGCCAGGGAGCCCACGCGTGCCTGGCCCTTGTGCCCACCTCATGGCAGTGGTGTCATGCAGCCAGCAGTCTGTGGTTTCTGTCAGACCAGTTTGGGTGGGCACCTGCAGAGAGGTGATTCTGGTGCTGCCAGCTGCTGGGGCATTGCCACAGGCGATGGCCAGGATGGGTCATCTCTGTGTGACACACACCACGGTCCCTGTGGCACCTGTGGTGTCCTGTGGCACTGGCAGACAACTAGAAACACTTGCAGAGTGACAATGAACAGGGAAATACTGTGATGGAGACTGGCCCTCTGCTCCACCTGCTGGGTGTCAGGGAGTGGCTTCAAGCGCACTAAGCAATTAACTTTAAAAATGTTGTTCCCTTTAGCGACCTGGTTGATAAAGAGGGCTTCTGGAAAGCTGGCAGTGACAAAGGATGCTAGCTGCCCACAGCCGTCTCTATGAGGACAGTTGAGTGAGCATAACAGAGGCACTCACAGATGCCTTCCTCATTGCTCTGACAGCCTCATCACCCCAGGGAGCAAGTCACCCTCAGTGGGACACCCCCTGCTCCTGGGAGCAACCCCCTGCTCCAACTCTGGGGGCTCAGGCAGTGCACTGTCAGAGGGTTGGCTGTGTCTAGTGTGTCTGGCAGAGAGGCTCCAGGATGGAGGAGGGTGCTCCTTGCCATCTGTCTCAGGGTATGGTGACTGGGTTGGTGGATGGGGGTGCTTTCCAGGGAGGAGTATGGGAGCAGGGAGCAGTGCTGCAGGCAAGCAGCTGGAGAGTGCTCAACACACAGAAGAGCCCAGCAGGCTCAAACAAGCACAAACAGCCTAAGGAACCTGAGCTAACGAAGCCATACCACTGCTTAGGGAAGTCACACTCTTGTCACAGCACGTCTTTTAGCACCTTGTCCTGCTGAAAGGAAGTGGTTTGGGGGACACCCAAGGCTGGGGGACCAGTTCCCATCAGCGGTGAGGGAAGGCTCTGGAGGCTCACTGCCAATCTGAGCCTGTTTGAAGCAGAAGGAAGGCTTCTTGGCACCGGTGTGGGATTGCTCTCGTGTTGCTCCAAGTGTCTCTTGGCTGGCTGGTGCTACATACAGCCAGTCTGTCTGGCTTCTCTGGGTGGGTTTTTCTCCCTTCTTCAAAGGCTGTTTCCCACCCTAGGCCTAGTCCTGGCTAGTAAGATCTTCTCCAGGGTCCATGTATGTAGGGCCATGCCTCCTGTTTCTTAGGTCTCTGGTCTGGCCGCAGAAAGCCCTGCTCAGTGGGGTGGGCACAGCAGGGCTGAGCCGAGGGAGCCCACTGCAGAGCTGTGACCCCTGTGCTACTCCTGCTGTCCAGCACAGGCCTATCTGCATGGCAAGGGAGCACTGGAACAGACTGTCAGGGGTTTCCAGAGCCTGCTTCCCTTGAAATACACTTCACTTAGCAGATACTATTTTAGCAAGATACTGATTCTAGCCTCTGCTGCCCATTCACCTGTTCTGTGCATAGAAATGGGTTTGCTGACTTGTGGGGCTGAGCTGGCTTGAAAGTATCTGGCTGTAAAGGTAGCCTTGAGTTCTTGTGACTTGATTGTTCCCAACTTGATTTCTCTTCCCCCTCACCCTCCATTGTTGTGTTGTGCCACTGGGAAACTTCTGCCAGCAGCAAAGAAGGAACAAACTTGCACCATCCAGGGTGAAAGGATTTCTCCAGGGCATATTCATTCTGTGCTGCAGCATCTTCTCTGTGCTAGATGTCTGCACAGCTTCAAAAGAAACGGTTCATGGCAGTGCTGTAGAGCACTTTCATCTGCTCTGGACCTTCTCTGGCCTAGGAGAAAGCATGGCCAAAGGAGTTCTCTCTGGCTAAAAATGCCACTTTGCTGACCCTCGGTTAGCAGGGTGGGAGGACCATGAAGTCTGGAAGAGAAGAAGCAGGTGGCAAGAAGAGGCTAACATGTCCGCATATCAGCCATCCTGGATTGCTTTCTGCTTGTCCTTAACTTGAAATTCATTCTCCCTCCCTTGGTTCCAGCAAAGGTCACTGCAGCTTGTACATCTCACCCTGGTGCAGGGCTCTGGAGCTTGGCCACATTCATCCTGTTGTTCACAGCAACACCCTTCTCAACCCTCTTCAGACTCAGAGATTAATTGCACAGCTACAGAGCAAGCCTGTGTGCCTCAGGAAGAGCTGTGACACATCATTATTCCCTGTGATGACCAGGGTCCTCCCAAGGGAACTTCTTCAGTTGAGTACTGCTGATCTTTTTCTGTGCCATGGTTTAACCCCAGTCTGCAACTAAGTACCATCAGCTGCTTGCTCACTCCCTCCACTCCTGCTGGGATGGGGAGGAGAATTGGGAAAAAGTACGACGCTTGTGGATTGAGATAAGAACAGAAAACTTTGGATGAAGAAGCACAGTTCCAGAGTGACTCCACTTGTACAGACACAACTACTTTATAGGGACTGGGAGCTACAATAATTCAGTAAGTTAAAGAAACAGGATGGGTACAAGGAGGTCATGTGTGTCTGCTCATTACTGAGCTGAGAGTGTTATCCTTTCTCTGTGTGATGTGTAATTGCTCAGTTACATCACTGGCTCTGCAGTGGGGTGTCAGCTTGGGCGGGTGATCTACTCTTCGCAGCCTGTTTTGTATGAACATGATGCTTGCAGCCTGGCCACCCAACCCCCTGACCATGTCCTGCTTTCCTGACTGCCAGAATGGATCAGGGTTCCCAGTACATCTAAAGGCTGTCATGGGCTCAGTGGCGTTCCCACAGCTCAGCTGGGTCAGTAGAAATGCCAGTGTGCCCAATCATGGCAAACATGAGCCATGGGAAAAATAAAATACACAAGGGGCCAGCTCTGCTCTCTGTGCCCAGCCTGCTGTTGCATTGGAAATGCTGGTGACCTGGGAGTAGGGACACACGGGAGAGACCTGGTCTGTAACTGCTCACAGCCTGCTGGTCTCTGCCAGATGTTTTTCACTACTGCCATTTCTGAAGACCTGGAGGCTTTCTTGAGTCTCTGAGAGTGTTTTATCTGTTCTGAATAAAGTAATCTTATCACTCCCTAATGGCAGGCTGTTGACCCTAGACACTCATTTCATGATGTTTTCACCCAAGGAGATTGAATGCAAGAGATGGGGAGTTAAGCAGAAGGCTCAGAGGCATTTTTCTGCTGTGCACCTACACACAGAACTCCAGATGACTGAGGTGCTTTCTCATAAGTAGTCAGACCTGTCAGGGTGGTTCTGGTGGTTCTGGTAACACCCGACTTTGGACAGCAGAGGTGCTGGTTGCAAATGCACTGGCAGCCTGTTGCTATTGCAAACTACAGAATAAGTGAGGTGGAAATGACCTCTCCAGGTCTCTAGTCCAACCTCCTGCTCCAAGCAGGGCCCTCTAGATCAGGTAGCTTAGGATTGTGAGCAGCAGAATTGTGAACATCTTGAAGAATGTTGTTCCTAAAGCCTCCATGTGCTCCTGTTCTAGTATTACTCATGGGAAATAAATTTTTGCTGGTATTTAATAAAATTTTTGCAGGTATACAAGATCCCTATCCTAGCCCATTATTACTTATATGTGGTTTTTTGCCTTACTGGTGCATGACAGAGTCTAAAGGCACTTTTTGTCAAGGCACAACAAATGGTTTTTTCCCTCCTCATGAGCCCAAACAGTTTTCTTTTCAGAGTTAAAGATCTCCTTTTCCTCTTCTGACGACTTTTTAAAAGGATCTTCTTTCTCTGTGGGAGTGGAAGAACTCCTTAAAATATGCAGGTTTTTCCTCTTTTTGGACTCAGTTACATAGCAACAGGTGGTACTAGGAGTTTACAGACCCTTATGCCCAGAGTTTAGAAAATCTTTACTTCGGCTGATCCATGGAGATGACTTGCATATTGCTTTGTCCTATTTGGTTCTGACATGAATACTATCTATCTCTCAACTGACAACAACACATATGCTCAAGTTTTAAACTTTGATTATGGCTGCAGATCCCTAAACTCTCCTGGAGAATTTGGCTGGTCATGGCATGGATAGGTGCACTGTTTGCCATGTAAAAAACTGGCTGTGTGGCAGGACCCGGGAAGTGTTGGTGAATGGCATTACATCCAGTATGTGGACGGTCACCAGTGGGATTCCCCAGGGCTCGGTGTTGGGGCCAGCCCTGTTTAATGTCTTTATCAATGATCTGGCCAAGGGAACTGAGTGCATCCTCTGGGCAGAGGGCAAGCTGATAGGTGGAGACAGCACCAGGGATAAAATTTGCATTTTGCTTGATTGTCAGGATTTACATTTAATAACACAGCTTAGTGGAAATGGCCATGTTAGGTTTACGGTTGATGACCTTAAAGGTCTTTTCCAACCTAAATGATTCTATGAATCTTAGTAGATGAACTTAATCATTGATGCGACCTCCCATTCACAACCATTTCACTACAGCTTTGTGCATCCAGCTGTATTTATGTCTCCTACCACAGGCCTAGGGAAGGCAGAAACATTGTGGGGCAAGCTATGAATCCCATGCAAATGCAAAGCTGATTTGTAGAAATTCAGAGAGAAGCAAGCTACTTGGAGTTTTCCAAAGCTTACCAGAAGGTAAGAGTGTGCCTGCTGATAGCTACTGTATAACAGCCCCAAAGCCTCCTACAGAAACCACTCCTCTCTTTGACAGATGCTCTTCAAATGAAGAGAGAGGGTTCACTTCAAGTGCCCATTTACAGACATCTGCATATTGCTGGATAGCCAAAATATTTGAAGGAGACTGGCAAGTAAGAAAGGACTTCCAGGAAACCCAGGCCCTTTCAGGGCAGCAGGTTGGGGCTTGCTACAATATCCCACAGAACCTTCAGTGACACCAGATATTACTAGACAAGTTAAAGACCCCAGTCCCAGCCCTATTTGCTGCTCCAGAGTGCTTCACAGTCAGATTTTTCACTGGGGAAGCTGGAGCAGACTAGCTTAGGTAGGAAGAGTTTTAAGTCAAATTTAAACACTTTTGTACCTAATATCAGGAAGGAGTATTCAGAACTGCTTAAAATATAAAACAAAACACATGTACCATAGTCTTGCACAATTTCTTACCAGTTGACAGAAAAAGCACTTAAAAGGGTTAATTTTTCCTCAATGTAAAGATAAGACTCTGTCACAGAGAAAAGCTGGGGTTTTTTTCTGAGGTTATCTAGCTAAGAATTCCCAGCCCAGAAACCTACGCTACTTCTATAGATGTTTAGAGTTTAGAAAATGAAGCAGTTGCTACGTGACCACCTCGAGAATCACAAAGCTAAGACAGAAGCCAGTGCAATCCTACACATGGCAATGAATGCCACAGCTTCATCTGTGAGTCATCTGCCCACAGAATAACATTTCTACCAAATTGTGTGCCATGGAGTCTCCTTTATCAAATATACCTAGATTCAATGATCAGGAAAAAGCAAGTGAACTTTGCCAAGTAAATGAGATTGACCGTGTATCAATGGCACTAATAATGCAGTTGAAAACAAACAGCTCCTAACAGAACGTTTATGCATTCAAACTATGAGGATGAATAAAAAGCCTTTCCTAAACGCCCTTCTGAGAACACAAAATGAGATTTAAAAGAAAAGAAATGCTGCCGCCTAGAGAACAAGGTGGAAATCCACAAATCCAAACTCTTCGTTCTGACTCTCTCCCACAGGAATCAGGCATGGCTTTCCCTTCTGCTCTTGCTCATGGTCCTGTGTCACCCAGGAGAGACTTCTCTCTTCCTCTAGATACCAGTGTTAGCCAGTATTAACCAGTTACACCTCTGGCTGAGACCCTTCAAAGGGTGCCTGAAGCAAGGGGCTGAGCACTTCCAAACTACCCACAGCTAAGCTGGGAGCTGGAGCCCAGTTGTCCCAGAAAGCACACACGCTGCCTGCTGAGCAACAGTACGTGGAGTTCAGGGAACTTTTTAAAACATGTTTCCTGGGCAAATTTAAAAAAAATTAAAATTCCACAGGAGGGAGAATTTAATTCTGGAATTTAATCAGCTAAATAAAGCTCTTCTTGTAACTCAGCCAGGGAAAAAAGCCATTCATCTCCACATTTCATTAGCAAAAGCCAGTAAGACATCTTCTGACCTTCCTTTCATCTATGGGGATGGCTGCACATTCTCTGCCCAGTGACATCAGGAAGTGCAAGGCAAAACCATTGTTTTTCAAACCCGAAGTCACTGACCTGAGAACGTTCCTGAGGCATGAAGTATGCTGTACATACCTGCCTGCACTGCTGCTGCCCAGCAAAGCCTGACAAAGCCATTGTCTGGGACCAGGGGGAGAGCAGGTGCTGCTTGGCTTAGATCAAAGCCACCTGTGTATTACCAAGCACTGTAGGGCAACCCAAGCACAGTTACTTTCAAGCAACATGCAAAAAACAGGTGCTCAGTGGAACAGAAAGGAACAAACCTAAGATATGTGCCCATATCCATGCCAAGTACAAGGAGAGGACCAAACCCCAATGCTTGCACACCCTCCCTGTGGCAAGGCCCCCCAGAGCTACTCTGGAGTTCACCCCTTCACAGGAGTCTTGAGCTTTCCAATTCTGCTGGGTGTTTGCCACAGGAAGTGGCTCTTGGGTGCCAGCCAGGCCAGTGACATCATTGCCCCAGGGAGCAGAGCCCAGAGGGATGGGGACCTGGAGGGCAGTGCATACCCCTTGCCCATGACTCCAGCATTCCACACCAGTCCTTCCTTCCTCAGCAAGAGCAGATGGTGCCCAGGTCACTGCCCTCCACCAGCAGGACCTGCAGGTTGGGAGCCAGGGGCAGAGGCTTGGCACATGCCAGGTTGCCATCACCAGTTTGGTAGCCACCACAGGAAACCCCTCCAGTGGCTCTCCAGGGGTCGCTGGCACCTGTGGGCTCAGAATATCCCAGAAACAAAGAGCACTGCCTTTGACAGAGATGCTGGAGCCTCCTTGATCCCAGCCAGGGCTGTGGGAATGGCACTTCGTACCCATTCACTTCCTTCTTTGGTACACTCAATCCCTTCTCTGGACAACTGACCTACTGATATAGAGTCAGGACATCTCTTTCTTATGATCCATCTTTTGTAAGAAAATAAATCAGGGTTCAGGTTATAACTTTACTATGGATATGTTTATGAACACTGGTTTTAATACAGTAAACATACTTGAAATATGCAAGCTTGTTTATTAAGACAGGCTACTTAAAAGGTACATCTAAGGCATTGTTTCCATTTGGACTGGCTGTGACCCTCTTATTTTCCTGAAAAGTGGTCATCTGTCATATCAGCAAGTTCCCCGTCGAACAATTTTTACATGCTTGTGCTCTTCCCTACAAACAGAAGAGAAATATATTAGAAGAGGAGCACTACTTGAATTTTACAGACATGTTTTATAAAGCGGACTCTCTCATGTCTTTCTGTGTGTTCAATTAAATGCAGTGATGCATTAATTGCATCACTTACTGTAAGCATTACCACAAAGTAACCATGATGCAAAAATTTATGAATCACATACACAGAGTAACTTACCGCAGGCTTTGTTACCTATAAAAACCTGATAAAACCAATGCAAATCTGAGAACTGTCAAACCACAGGACAAATCTCACCAGGAGGACTAACATGTCCATTACAAAGCACTAACACAAGTTAAACTTCGCAGTCTCTGAGGTGCGAACCAGTTCTAAGGCTTACAATATTTCCACCTTTCACATGGGAACTCAGTGGGAAGGGTGTGCATCCTGACGCACCTCTGCATCTGAGGATTCACTAAATTTTGAATGTGTGGTTCTCTGAATGCTGGAATCTTATTTAAGGAAATTTTAGCCAAGTACCCCTCAGTTTGGGAACACTGGTTTGGTTTTTTTGCAAGTCCTATAAATAGTATTTTGGGGAGCTCCATTTACAAATCTGAATTTACCAGGCAAGTGCAGATAGAAAAAGAAAGTAATACAATGCAAATTGTCCTAGATGGTCAGTTTGTTTCCTTAATAGAATCAAGCTGGTTTACTCCTCATGAAATTCAAGAGACTTACGTTTACCCAAAAGCAGGGTTAATCTGTACTAATAGTTTTATCAGGGATCTTTTTAACCAGAAGGTAGTGGAGCAGATTAGGAGTATGAAAGGCAAAATCAAGGCCAGGGGATGTAAAACACCAGTAAAGATGTAAGGAGAAGTTCTGGCTGAAGGACAGCCCTTACACTAAACCCTGCAAAGACAGCTGAAGCTGCTGCATCTATTTCCAAAGAGCACGTGTTGCTGTCGGACTAGGTTTAAACTAAGATCAGATGTTGTCATTGCTACTGGACACTGAGTGTGGAAGAGACCTGGGATTTGAGCACTAACTTGAGAATGGATTAAATCTAAGCTTTAAAAGAAAAAAAAAAGTAGGGAGGAAAACCAACTTTGATCTTACAGTTAAGGGGCTTTACTGCAGAGCCAGGATGGGCAGGGTCTGTGCTTCACCTTTGCTCCACGTGTCTCATGTTATCATGGATCAACCACAGCAACCTCTTCTGCAGCACTCCATTCACACAGGGCTCAGCAGGTGCCCACACAGTCCTGCATGGCTAAAACAGCTCATGGACAGTACTGTCTTGGCCATCAGGGAAGTACAACTCCCTTTAAAAAGTCCCTTCATGGGCTTAAATATGGGCTAGAACACATCTGCAAGTTGGCCACTGAGAATCACTCCAAGTTAATTGAGAAGCGCCTGTTTTGTAATTTAGTACTGGATGTGTCCATGTATCTGTTTCTATATCACCACATTACACTATTTCAGCAGCTGGTCATGCAGCTTGCTAAATAGGGCAGAAAAATCTCTGTTCTGTCCTCCTAAGAAGTGTGACAGACTGGACCTTAGATTACTTGGAGCGGAATGACCATTGCTTATGACTATGGACAGTTCTTCAAAGCTGAAATTCCTCCAATAAAGCAATGTGTTTTATCCGTGTTGTGTTCATGCCAAGTCAAACACTTTAGAACAACAACTCCAGACTGAACTAGAAGGCCCCCAAATGTGCCAACTACTGAACTATAGAAGAAAAACCATCAGGAGAGTATCTGACCATCCTGTGTCCCTTCAGACCAAAATACATGTTTCTGAGCATGTAAGAAGACAGCAAAAAAAACATAGTTACAACAAAATTCTATCTTGTATGTATAATTGGATTTAATTTCATGTATCACACAAAACGTGTCCTTTACATCTTATACTAAAAAGACATAAGCCCCATCACTAATTACACTTAAGGAATTACTTAAGGAGTTGAAATAAGCAACAGATTTGACTGGAGAACCCTTTGTTCTGTGTGTAATGCTGTATTCAGGAATCTGCCATGCATCCATCTGGAACTGAGGGATCATGCCTAAAAAAATAAAGCATCTAGAAACGTAAGGATGGATCTCAAAGCCCATCCTTCTGCTCTGAAAGGATCAAACATACTGTTTAGGTCATGAGATGCTCTCTGGTCTGTATCTCCACAATATGGATTTGCACTCTCTATGGGCGATACTCAGCACTTCTCTTTGTCTTTTATTGTACTGATTTCACTCAATTTCTCCAGATCCCTGAGCATTTTTATGATATCCTGCACAGATCATCATATCCATGCCATCTTGCAATTTTTATTACATAAAACATAATAACACTTTCCAATGTAAAATGCTGATCACTGCTTTTGAACCACAGCATGTCAAACTTCTGTGATTTCATCCTTTAACAATTTCAGCTGAATAATTGTTTGTCTGCTTCTGTGAATGTCAAGTGGAGATAATGTAAAATGCCTTATAAATGTCATGCACCAATGCTTCTACTTCCTCCTACTCTGTTTGGCCAAGTTATCGTGCCAAAAAACTAAATCTCATGGATTTGACCGGATTATTTCTGACAAATCTGTATCTGCTTTGCTTACTTTCCTCTTTACCTTTGGCTATGTACAAAGCCAATCACTTAATAACTTACTCCAACAGCACTCTAGGCAGGAAAGATGGGTAGGCTCCTAATACATAACATTCCAGAACCTCTTTTCTTCGCTTTTAAGAGATTCTACTGTGTGTGAATTTTGATTTCTTTTTTTCTATGCTATAGGTTTACCAATTTTCTTTGCAATCTGTCGTTTGCTTGTGTAGTTTGTGTTGTGTTCTGGTGAAAGTGTTAGCAAATTCTGCAGATCTGCATGACACACTTCAGCACCTTCTTTACAATATTACCTTGAGTGTCCTTTGACACCTTTGCCTCCTTCCTTATTCTGGCCTATGTTTCCTATGTCTTGGTCATTTGAATTTTGTAAATCATCTGGTCAGAATTAATCTTTCCTCTGCCCCAAAGTCAGAAACACATTTCAGCCTTCCGTTTCTTGAGATCTATCTGTTCGTAGTTTTGTAAGTCCCCCTCACTGCTATTCTGCTACTCTCACTTCTACCCTCTGCTGGAAACAAATGATCTTTTATTTAATTTGTATAAATTGCCTTTTACCATCAAAATTCTATTCACAGCAGTTCCTCTCAGTTTGTATGGAGAGACTGCTCTATAAAGGTTTCCAGTCAATTGTAATGGGAAGTAATAATGCTCACTAGATACTGATTCTGTGTTTTCAATTTGTTTTTAAAAATTATTACCTTATTAAAGAATAAAATACTCTCTCTCAAATATCAGGCAGTCTTTTTCTTGATTTTTAGACAACCTGAAGGCAAAATAGTATTTTCCCCTAACATTCAGCATTCTTACTCTTCTTTGTGAAAGAAGTACAGGCGATTGGATCTTGAACATAAATATTTTATATTTAAAGCTGCATTTTGGGTGGGATCTTTCATGTTTTCTGATGGAGAGTGTGGAAGGGTCTGGCATTATATTCATTGGTAGTATGGCACTGTATGAACATGACAGGCAACCTCCTCTAAGATGCTCCTTCTCAGGAATTACTAATACAAATACTCAGTACATCCAGCTGACTGAATCCAAATTAAGCCATTTACAGGTATCGCAATAAAATCTGTTGCAAGGGATTCATGGCTGAGAGGACACTGCTGAAACTGTAGTGCAACAGTGTGAATGATCCAAAGCTAGTAAATGATCTGTCAGTTACCTGGGATGTCAGGGTGAATGTTCTGCTTGCATATAGGGAAGGGAAGGACAGAATTAAGTGACTACCTGTTAGCAAGGCAGAGCACACACTCGTTTCCATAGGTCTCTCCATCCGTGCCACAAACTGGATGGTAGTCCCTTGGACATGTATGTGAACCATAGCTGTCACAGTCAGGCTAGGGAAGACAGGTACAAAAAAAAGCTTAAGTTACACCATTTGAAACAGGTTTCTGCTCATGTTCTGAAGAATCCTGACATGCACAGAAAAAACGTGTCCAACAGGAGCTGGCATAGCATTTTAAAGTGCCACATTATTTTTTATGCTCTTATGGGAATTTATCACTTGAGGCTTGGCTCCTGCTACCTGGCACGGCTCAGCTGTGGTGTCAGGACATATGTGTGCCCCACTGCGAAGCCCTTCTGACCTCTGAGCGTCAGCGGGACACACGGACAGCGAGTCCCCATGAAGGGCAATGCATCGAAGATGGTAAGAGATGGGAATCACCAGGGCTTGTGTGCTGCGGAGCCAGCAGCCTCCCGGGCCCCTCAGCTGTGGGGAGAGCCCCCTGCTCAGCGCCGGAGCTCCGGAGCCAGGGCAGGCACAGACCCCCAGCGTGAGGCCCGCGGCCCTGGGGAAGGGGCAGCCGGCAGCAGGAGGCAGGGGGGACGGCGGGGCGGGCGGCACTCACCGAGTAGCTAGCCATGGCGCCGGGACACGAGAGGAGCCCTGTGGAGAGCAAGCGGCGTTAACGGCGCCTGGTCCCGCACGGGCCCCCGACCTCCGTGGGACCGGCCCTGCCCGTTACCGACCGGGCGCTGCCCCGTGCCCGCAGCCCCTGACTGTCCGCTCCCGGGACACCCTGACTGTCCGCCGTCCCATCCCGGCATCCCCGACCAGCCGCTGTCCCGTCCCGGTCCCGGCTCCCCCACGACCAGCCGCTGCCCCGGTACCGGCCCCGACCAGCTGTCGTCCGGCACCATCCTGTGCCGGTTCCCCGCCCTGCCTCCGGAAGGCTGTGGTGCCCACCCCCGGCTTTAGATTCCGCCGCCGCGCCGCTGAACGAGCCGGGGCACGGTACCGGCTCAGGTTTGCCCTTCCCTGAGACGGGACTGCGCGGGGCACGCTACCAGCCCGTTTCCCACTACCCCGGCACCGCCTCTCCTCCTCTCCCCAGCGCGGTACCGGCGAGGAGGACGGGCAGCAGCAGCAGCAGGAGCGCCGGCAGCCGCGCCATGTCGCGAACTGAGCGGGCGGGGACGGCGGCACGGGCGGCTCGGGGCGCAACGGCCGCGCCGCGCGGGGGAGCAACGGGGAGGGGGCGCGGGGCGGGGCGGGAGCGGGGACACGCGCGACTGGGATGCCAGGGCGGGAACGCGGGGTTGAGCACGGCAGGAACCTCCCCAGAACACCCTCACGGGATGGAAAACTTTCCCGTCGCAGCTGGGCAGGTGGGCAGCACAGTTAATGGCGGGGCGCCGGCTGTAATCTCAGCGTTTCCCGGGCTTCCCTGCTTTCCTTCAGCTCCTTAGGGTTGTGCTTTGATTGCAGTGTCTTGGGCAATGCAGCGAGGTTGGAAATACTCACGCAGTGCCATGCGGCTTTTAAGGTCATATCCCCCATCTCGTCATAAAGTGACATGAGATGGCTTCTGCTGACCTGTGAGTGCATTCCTGCCAAGAGGAACGGAAAAACTAGTACAGTCCCAGCAATAAAGCAACCTGCCTGCCTCCAAAGACATGAGAATACAGGGGGCTGGAAAGCCTTGGCACGCTGTCCTGCCAGCATGGCTGGGTGTGTCGGCAGCACTGCTTTCCAAAGAGTATCTTATCTGTCGGTCACTAAGAGTGGTTAGCTTTGCAGAGCCCAGATGTTGGCTTTGCACAGAGACTGGCTGTGCAAATGTTTTTATGCAGTTTCTTAAGATCTAGGGTATGAACTTGTTGTGAAATGGCCTGTGCTTCTGTGTATGAGCTGGTGTTAGACCTGTCAAGTGTTTTGATATGCCCCACACAGGTACATACACAGGCATCACACACACCTTTCTTGTCTGTGTGTCCGCCTCTGAGTCCTTTCAAGTATGGCTTTTCTTTCTGACAGTGTGCCCTGCCTATGTGGCATCATAGGGAGGTTATTTTATTATCTGCTTAATATGTTCTTATTCCTCCAGGTAACCTCTGAAAATTGATAGCAGTTTCAGATTTTCATTCAGTGCCCACCTTTGTGATGATTACCCAACACAATGAGTCTCTGGCTTGGCTATTTTAAGCAAGATGCCTAATCAGAACGTTTTGTGGCTGGTGAAGCATGTAGAGGGTTATTTCTCTCTGCTTGATCTCCTTCCCTAGCTTTCCCAACTTTCTGCCTCAGCTTTGCCTACTAAGCCATTTGAGATGAGGGTGTCTTTCTGTTATCTTGTTATTAGTGGGATGGTTGCTGCATTTGCCATCCTTGGAGGAAGGATCGGAAGGGGGTTAAATACTGGAGAGTTATGCTGGTGTGGGTTTCCTTGTTTCTTGAAGGTGTGATTTTTCAAAGGGAAAGGTGCCAGCTGAAGGTGAAGAAAGCACAACCACAGGGAAGGTGAAGAAAGCAAAACCAAGGCTAGAAGTTCTCTCTTAGATTGTGAAGTTTGTAAGTTCCTCTGAACAGTTAAATGCAAAGCTCTTGCACAGAAAAAAAGCCTGAGCAACATGAACCAAGTAAGAGCTCAGTGTTCCAGCTGTTGGTAGCCCAGACGAGCTTTGTCCTGAACAACTCCTGCACAACAGGCACTAAATGGGTGTGTACTGTCATAATGTCACCTAAGAGAATAGCTGCCCCCTAAAAAATGTTCTCACACTGATGTATTTTCCAGCATATTTAATGTTAATTCCATGGTCATCAATGTGTTGCACTTGATCCCAGATAAATGGCGTGAATGGGACCATTTGGTTAAACATCACTTCAGTGGCCTTTCTGTGACAACCGTGTGTTCTGCCCTGGATGTTTCCTCTTGATGTTGCAGAGAAAATAGGGAAAAGTAAAATGAAGGTGCTCTATTAATTCTTAATGTGACAATCATATTTGAAACTGGTGCCAGTCTTTTCAGTTCTGAAAGCATTTTGTTTCACTACTTGTATTTTTCTACTGGGAGTATTTAATTTTGCCTTATTTGAGTAAAATTTTAGAGACAAGTCTTTAGAGAAGGGAAAATTATAGAAATGAGATTTTAAACAGAAGAAAAGATAACTTACAAAATTTTTCTTCTGACAAGATTGAGTGTCTATTACAAGATACTAATTTTCTTTTGTAAATTATTAAGAACTGGAGGCAAGGAAGAGTATAATTATGCAGAGGGCTTCTTAATAGCTTTTGTATTCTGTTAGCACATTTCTGATATGAATGCTGAGTCACTGGAAAGGAAAATTGCAGAATTATTTGCATATCTCCTAGAAGTTATCTTCTTGTTAATGTCAGGTAGCTGATTAATAAACATGGAAAATAATAATGATCCGAACATCTAGGCTGCAGGGAACAATGCATAATTAGAAGTTACATCCCTACAGAGAAGGTCTGTTTCTGCCTTATGCTTAGTGGAATAACCCTCTGTGCTTGGAAGCTAGAATTTATTTGAACTTCACTCAAACTCTTCTGGTGCTCCACAGCCTTGCTGCTACTCCAGTGAGTGATGGGCAGGTGTTTCTGAGATGTACCTCAGTCCAGGTACCAGGAGGATTGGGACTAAGGGACTGGATTGCCTGCTACCTTAAACTCTAGGATTCATCAGTGTGGCATGAAATACCCTCTTTGCCACAGGCTGTGGTGGTTTCTAAAGGTTTAGAATTGAAAAACAGAGTTGCAAGGTAAGAAACCAAGAGGTGGCCTTAAGAGCATGAAAATTCCCACTTGAACAGGTTCCTGCAGGCTGCTGCAGGCAGGAGGGTGACACATGGGAAGTCTGAGTATGCATTTGCTCCCGTTTTCTCTAGACTGTTGTTGCTGGCCTCTTGGAGAGCAGAGGCTGGTGAGAGGGATGCTACAGTGACACATCCTTGCATCCTTGCATTAACCTGCAGTTAATGTCCTCTTGCAGCTCCCGGTCACTTGGGGGAGAGTTAATCCACTGTAGCAGCAGGACAGTGCAGCTGGCGGTGGGCCTGTGCTGCTGCAGGTGGTCTGGAAGGGCACAGTGCTTGGGCACAGTGCTTGGGCATGTCCCAGCTGCACTTGTGCCATGTACATGTGAGTCTCTTGCCATAAGTACAGGAGTTGGTCTTTCCACCTGAGTAACTGCAGGGGTAAAACCAATCAACGTAGCACAGGACAATCAAAAGTGCTTCTGAGCTGCTTTTTGGCACGCTGTCCTGGGGTGGCACTGCTGAAAGCCTCTTTCCTAAGGCACTGGGGGGCTCCTGCCTCTGATCAGACTGGAATGCCCTAGAAATGATTTGGCACTTGCTAACTGGCTGATTCTGCCAACCTGAACCTGCACAGCAGCAGGGCGGAGATGGACAGAGGGGGAGGATTTTTCTAACGTTTTAGTCTCCCTGACAAAGATTCCTGCAGGAAAGAAGTCAGCAGCACTGAGAAGAATGATAGGCTTTTGGTGTAAGTGTGGGTTTGTTGTGAGTGGGGAATCAGTTCCAGTTGACAAGCTTCCTCCCTGACCAGGTCCTGAGTGCTGAGCTGTGGCATCATCTCTAATTTTGGTAGACTCCTCCAGGCTGTTTCCATAGAGGCTGGGTTCAAAGGTTCATAGAAAGATGTGGAGGAAGCTCCTCATCTCATACACTCCCTCACCATCCTGTCAGTGGCATTCCCACCTCCACACCACTAAGATATTGCTCTGGGGGTCCTATCTGTCACACACAGCCCGTGAATCATTCCCTTCAGTTGTGCTCCTACGTTTGCAATCCCACGTAGTCCCAAAGACAGGATCCAGGCCTCAGGGATTCAATTATGTACACTCCACTTAGTCTTTCCATCCTTGATCCCTCTGTGCCCATTCATTTTGCTTCATCATGTGCTGTTCTCTGCTGTATCAGTCACAGATGGGCAATTCATCCTCTCCTGTTTCCCACATGAATCCCATCTATCACCTGCCTGTCTTTGAAATTAATTTACTGGCTGGCCAGCTGCCCACTTTGTGTCCCTGGTTCCTTCCCACCCGTACATAACACGGGGGGGTGCTCCCTGAAAGGGGGTGGCCACAGGTGCTGCAGTGTTCTGTGCCCTAAGGAGCATTGCTGACCTGTAGGCAGTGCTCTGGGACAGGACTGCTGCATGTGCTGTGGGACAGGGGGAAGGGGCTGCCGGGAGGTACCCACACCCTCCTGGATCTGCTCATGCTGTCATTCACCGTCACAGCACAAAGCAGCAGCCTTCTGCCTGGCAGAGAGATGTGTGCGTATTGCTGCGGTGCTCAGGCTTGAATGAGGGCTTTAGTAATCCCTGGAGCTTGCAGAAAGCTCCTGAAGGGTGTCCTGATGGGCAGAAATCAACACAGTTTTCTTTTTTCTCAAGCCTCCAGAAGGCCTTTCCTGCTGTTGTTTTCAACTCAGTTAAGCACATCTGTCAACTTGATCTGTCATGGACAGGTTTACAGGTGCTGGCTTTGACTTCTGCTGTGTGCTAGTTCAAATGACTCATGGCAGAGCTGGGCCACCATCCTGCTGGAGGGGACACACACTTTGTCTTAGTGATTTGCCCAGGATCATAACTCCTTTGGAGGGAGGTGGTTGGTCCCAGTGGCATTTCTTGTGTCAAAAGTTTTCTCAAAAAGCAGAGAGTTTCAGGACAGGCTTTAAAGCTTCTTCTAACTGCTTAAAGGAGACAAGGTTAAGGGAACCTACCCAGAAGGCTGCTCACCTTTTTCTGGGTGCTAAGGCTGAACCCAAACCCCATAGCTGACCTGCAGCTATAGAGGAACAGCTTGGCTGGAGGGTCAGCAGAAACTTTTTTCAGCTGTGAAAGGGCAGAGGGTGTCCATGGGAGCAAAGCTGCTACTGCATCAGTGCAGTGCTTGAAAGTGAATGGATCCAGCAATACTTGTCTTACTTCCATATGAGAAGACACTTTGAAAGGTCAAAGGCATCTTCTTTAATGCCCACCTGTTGCTCATAAAGTGAGTGGTTTCAGCCAGGGCAGTACCTATGCAGATCTGCTTTCAGAGACAGACTCACACCCTCTTCGCCCTCCAGGAAAAAGCTTTGTGAAGGGTGTGATCATTTAAGAAATGTGGTCCCCACCTCTATTCCAGCAGAGCTCCTGTCCAACTTCTAGTACCCTTGGGCTGGGTTTGTAGGATGAGGACATTTTACTTGCTGGGGGAAAGGGATAGATAGCTATGAACAGGGAGGGCAGGTGGAGTGGAGGAGAGGGAGTTTGTTCAGCATCTCCATTTTCCCAGTGCCCTGTTTATGCAGCACTGTGCCCTGAGCATATTTCATGACACTGTGTGCTCTCTCTGACCCTATAAAGAAAGGTATTCTTATCTTGAAGAACCCCCTCAATGTACTTTATGCTCTCCAGGAGTGAGGATGAATTGCAGATAAGGATTTCACAGTTGGCTAGTTTATCTCAGTCAAGCTTTGATGCCTGTCCACCTGATGGATTGCCTGGTAAAATGGAGGATAAAAAGATCTTTATTCACCAGGGAAGACGATGACGGCTTGGAGATGGAGATGAGTTTGCTGCAAAGATGGCAGGCACCATGCCCATGAAGGCTCAGTGCTGCTGAACTGTCTCTTCTCTGTGAAGGCCAGTGACAGAGGCACCACTTTGCAATGTCTGGCTGTGTCTCACTGCCTGAACCACTGACAGCCACCACTTTGGGGTCTGGATTTTCATTAGGAACCTGCCATAGATCAAGGGAGGAGAACAGCAAATGGAGGAGGGGGTGGTAAAGCCTGGGCCTTGTTGGAGACACCATTTCTGTGTGGTTCTGCTGGATGGAAGACCTTCAAAAGTCAGGAATCCCCAAAACACGGCCTGGGCTTGAGGATGATGGAGGCAGGTAAATGTCAGCTTTGTTCCTCTGTCATCCTTCTATGGCCTGACCTGGCCTGTACTCTTCCAACACAAAGCTGTGATTTCTCTTGCCCTTCTTGCTTCTACTGTGTTTTGGTTCTGTTACTGGAGAGCAGAACCACAGAACCACAGTTACCTGAACTGCTCTGTAGTTCAACACGAGAGGCCAAGGTTGCCCAGCCATTACTGGAAGTATTGTGCTTTTGGATTTAGTTCCATGCCACAAGCAATATGAATTTAGGAACTGCAAAAGCTTGGTAGATTTTTGTCTACCAGTGCTCTCAGGCTCTGCTGAGCCCAGACTTTTCTGATCAGTGGGGCACTTGTTAAACTGATTTACTCAATTCTAATTTTCCATAGTGAGAGCAGCTAGATCTCATCTGTGTCTTAGGAATCTCTATTTTACTAGATTCAGGTGGTTTCTTTCAAGAGATTTTAGTGAGTTGGAGTGGGTGGAAGGGTGCCAGAGAAACAGTTCCTGATCAAAGTAATTGATCCAGGTGAGACATCAGGATTTGGCCATAGCTTGTTAGTGAGCCAAGGGGTTGTTGGAGGTGTGAGGATAGTTTTCCCCTCTCCTGCTCTGGCTCAAGGAGTCTACAGGCTTGTCTTTGCACCATGTGGTGGCAGCCTTGCACACGGTAAGTGCTCTGTCTTGCCGGCTTGCGTGACTGGTTTTGTTTGCAGCATTTTTTTAGGGTGAAGAGCTCAATGGTCCATTTATGCTGTCAGCTGGATAATATTGTACTGTAATATAGTGGTCTCATCCTCACAGCATCAGCAGTGCACAACTGCTTCCTTTCCTTGCTGTGCTGGGGACACCTGTAATTCCATGTAAAACTGCCTGTTCTGGTGGGCTCAGTGCTTCAACATCCATTGTCAGCGCTGCAGGAGTGACAGGGCTGTGCAGGAATGAGGGCATGAGGATGTCTGGGGCATGTGAGATCTCACCCAGCTGTTCAGATCCCTGCCTGGCAATCCTAGAGGCTTCCAGGAGCTGTGGGCAAGGACTGGTAGCAGGTAGCAAGGGCCATTCCTAGCTGACTCTCTTCCTTTTTCCCCTGCTAATTCACACAGGATTTTTCTTGTCTGTACTGTGTCTCACTCTGAGCCCCATTTGGGAGGGCTGGGATCTCTTCTGCTCACAAGTGTGCCTGTGCTGGTGCTCAAGGGGAGGAAGGGGACAGGTGGTATTTATCTTGATTGAGCTGCAGGGTTGTGTTTGGCAGGGCTTTCCAGCAGCAATGGCTGAGCAGGTTGTGGGCATACTCAGGAGTGAGTCACCAAGTAATAATGACAGTAGGAAGCGGAGAAGAGAAATGCTTCAGGAGTTGTTCAGCTTTTCCTGCTGGGAGCCAAACACAGGGGCAAGGTTTACTTGGAGCGGCAGAAAGCATCTAAACTGAAAGGTCAGCTGAGGTAATCTGGGGACGTGGCTCAGCTGTGGTCTCTGTCTTGAATCCTATTGTGTCCCTGTCACCAGATGATGTGGAGAGTTCCTGGCAGTTGCATATGATGTTTGCAGGAGAATTTCCTACCTGTCAGCTCCTCTAGCCACCAAGAATCTCATCAGACTGATGTGGCTGTCCTAAGGGACATTTGCTTCAGTGTAAGCTGGCTGTACTAGAAATGATCCAAACACATCATATTTAAACAGCACGTACTGCTGTAATAAAAGCACCTGCATGGAGATGACAGTTTCCTGAAACTGGGTTACACTTCACTGAGCTCCAGCAGAAAGGAGGTGTGCGATTTGCAATACTGTTTTTTTCTCATTAATTTTGGCTTTCACTGCTGTTTCTGATCAGAGATGAATGTATGGGATAGTAATTAGGAAAAATTTTCTAGGCTGCGTTCTGAGGAATACAAGACTACTGCTGTGTTTTTCCCTCTGCAATATTTGCTGGCCAGGTTGCCTAAATGAGGGAGCTCTGCTCCCTCTACATTGTGGTTCTGATGTATATGCCACATTGAGGCCCAGTACCCTGTAGGCACATTGGCATTGCTATGGGATCCTGCAAATTCCACCCTTTTGCTTGCAGGTGCTGACCCCATGATAATGACCACAGTAGAAAAACCTACTGGTGAGTTACCCTTTTGGTTTATCACACAGAGGGGACCCTTTGCAGCAGATCTGATTTTGCTCTGGGCTTCAAGTGGAGGTCTTGGAGCTATGAGATGAGTTTGTTGTAGAAACCAAGTGTAGTGCAGTAACTAATGACAGGATAATACCACTGGGGAGCTTGGGAATGAGCTACAATTGCTAATGGCAGAGTTTTCTAGTGCAAAGGACAAGGAAGCTGTGGCCTCTTACTCATGTATTTGCTATTACTTTAGCATGGAGCTTTTCCTGCTGCTAAGTGGAAACTGTGCAAGCTGCTCGCCCTGTGGTGTTGGTCTATGATGGGATGCTTCCTGTTTTAACTGTGATTCCCATTAGTTCCTTGCACATTATCAGGTTTATCTACCAGACTCTGGAAGCAAACTGGTGATTAATGCTGAGGTTGCTGCTGAGGACTGTGGTTACACTGCCAGCAGGAGAGGCAGGGAGCGACCTGGCCTGTGGAGCAGCCTACCTGGGTGCATCCAGCATGTGGGAAGCCTTTTCTTCTGTGAGTAGGTGTGTGGAGAAGTGCAGAGCTGAAGCCAAGGCTAGATTACACCATTCCTTAGCTATAATGCTCTGACCTCTTAAAAAGCCATTTTACTTTGGGTCAGGCCTGCCGTGTTGGGATGCTCAGGGTTGTGGGCATTCTCCCAGAGCCCTGTGCTAGAGAGGTTTTGGGAATGGTGGTGTTAGTGGAACATGGTTTAGGGGTACATTTGAAAGTGGCTTTGGAAAAGGGCCATGGATATATCCTAACAACCCAACTCTGACTTTTGTTGGTTTGCTCCCAATTCTGAGTCTGAGCAGGTGGTGACCAGAGGCTGCAAAGCCACATGGAACAAACTAAGAAGGGCTGGAGAGAAGTCCCACATTCTGCTATACTTCCCGAATGGTTTGGGGAAGAAAGGCCTCTTGTCTGTGCCTCTCAGAGCAATCTTTGTGGGGGATTCCAGTCACTCCCATCAGGGCAGAGAAGACAGGCTGAGCTTGCAAACCCCCTGTGGGCATCCCTCAAAACCTATCACAACCAGGAGCCAAAGAAATTGCCTTGGAAACTGTGATGAAGCTGAATTTGCAGGGAGCTCCTGCCAGGTTAACTGGAATTGCAATGTAAATACCGGTTGCACTTCTGGCATCAGGCAGAACTCAACAATCCTGGGGATGCTCATCCCAAGCCGCATCCTGGCATAGCACAATCCTAGGCAGCTTTTCAGTTGCAGGTCTGCACACCTTCGGGAACTTGACAAGAGGCAAAGTTCATATCAAAGTACTTTCTCCCCAGGCTAAGAGTGAGGTCAGTCAGCTGTGCCTGTTCCTTGGCTGTGTTATCCTCTGAGAAAGATGAATGAGCTGAGCAGGTACATTTGCACTTGCAGCAGTGAAGGAAAGGGGTTCTGTGTGGAGTGGGAAAGGAGATGGACTGGAAGACCAAGCAGCTGATAAATTGCCTAAGGGACAAAGAGAAGTTACTCAATTATTTTTTTTTTCACATTCGCCGTGGGCTAATTAAGGAATCTATGTAATGCTGGAAACCTTTGAATGTTTAATGGAAAAGCAGCTAATTAATTAACATTACAAATCATAACCATTAAGGAATTAATCTTTCATGAACTTAATTAGGAATGGTGAGTGAATGGGTACATGGGAGGATGACTTTTGGAATATGAATTATGGTTGTTTCTTTCCTAATCACTGCTAGTTAATGAAGACACACAGCAATATTACTGAGCAAACAATGCAGAAGGGAACAAGGCTGTGTAATGATCCCAGCTAGGAGTGATAACTGCTTCATTTGTGGGGAATGCTCACAAATTGGAAGTGCTATTTGCCATGATCATTCTGTTGCTAGAGATGACCATTTGCTTATGGCAATAAACAGTTAAATTGTCATTGCATAATTTTGCCCGGAAGGCAAAACTCCTGACTGGCTGAGCCTTTGTGTCCAGTTCCCAGGGCCGGTTGTGGTTACTGCCCAGGGACCTTGGAAGTTCTCTCATCACAAGGTAATATGATGTAGATGAGAACTACAGTTTTTGAAAGAAGGAAAATGGCCACAGTGCTTTGTGAGGGCAGTACAGAAAGAGATTGGAAGGCCTGAGAGGACTGCAGTGGTCTGGATCATGAGACTTCCCTCTGTGGCATTTTCCTAAGGGGTGTGTGCTGCTCCATGTGATGGTTCCCAGGGTGTTCAGGTCCACCTGGGAATTTCAGACTACTAAAAATGTGTCTCTCATTTTGTGCTGTGTTGGGGATCAGCTTCCCATTGTCTGACTCCCTTCTGCTAAACAGAGATCCTGCCTACACCAGGGTGGTGTGACTGTCTTGGGGATGGTCCCAGTGCCAGGCAGAGCTCTAAGAGAGCAAAAAGACTCCAAATGATGTTTGGAGAGTTCTCCCTTAGTTAATCAGCCCTGTTTCCTGTTCAGTGCTCATTTGGGGATCATTCTGCTAATAATTGTTATTCAGCTTGGCAGTCAGACAGACAGAGTGAGGCTAAGGACTCATTTTGGATGGAGGAAGAGACAGATCTTACAGGGATTTACCTAGGGAGCACATGCCAGTGGAGTTACACTAACAGCAAAAGCAGGGAAGGAACATTGGCCCTCTGTTTTTGTCTCTGGAAGGGGCATCTGACATAAGGTTCCTTCAGGCACTAGAGAACAAAATATTGGAACAAAAGCTAATAAACACCCTCCTTCCTTAAACTACAACTTAAATACAGCTCTTCTGGCAGAGCTTGATAGATTTCTCTTTCGTTAAAGAAACTCCTTAAGAACCTTGTTCTCCCCTCTTTTTTTTTTTTTTTAAATGTATTTAGGTTGGTTGTTCTGGACACGGAAAACAACCTATATCAGAGGTGGCTAACACAGTCAAAGAATAAAGGATGGTTATGAGCCCCACTCTTCACTGAACATTCCTTTCTGATGCTGTGCACTGGGAGCTGGCTTGCATGTCTGCACAGACATGTTTGCACTCTCCCCTTCCTGCAGAGTAGGTGGTGTGTTTTTCAGGTGGAAGTGGAAGGGGGCACAGGACGTTTTCCGGGTTTTGGTGTTCCAAGCTTCCTTTGAATGTCCACAGTCTTTGGAATTCAGGGATGCGGCGTGTAGTACTTGTGCAGTGCAGTAAGATATCTGGAAAGAGGTAGTGGAACCAAAGAAATTCTTTCCAGATATCTGGAAAGAGGTAGTGGAACCTTTGGGTGATGGGTGTTGAAGTGGAAAGAAGACAAGCTAGTCATGGACCCTGCTTAGCGGAATTTGCTCTGATTTGCTGCAGAAAGTCCAGCATAGACAAAAAAGGGTGGCCTCTTATATATTGGGAATTAGAGACCTTGCAGACTGACCATTTGGTTTGTTCTGATAGTGAGCCTATCTATAAAATTCAGACATAGTTCTGGCATGAGTGCTGGGACTGTTTCCCCGCCGAACTCGCACTCACTGCCAGAGCAGCCCGTGACCGTGGCGATCACGCAGTAGCCCTTGGTGTTACTTTGTGTGTGATGGCCTGTAGGATGGCTGGGGACCAGCCAATGCCAACACAACTAACATACAAGCAGAGGTTCTCTGTGCAATGAGGCAGCACTAATTTCTTCATTCCAGGTTCGCTGGCTCTACAGTGAGGGAAGGCTTTGCACTTCCGCACTGCAATAGCCTTCGATGCATTCAGATAAATAATGAAATAAATGAATGAGAGTGAGTTCTATTAACGTGGGGTTTAGCTCCTACAATTCTTTTGTTAATTTGGGCTTTAAATATTAGGCAGAATTGGATGTTCATATGACTTGAAGGGATAGACCAGCCCCAGATACTCTTTATGGATTATGCTAAAAGAAAAAAAGTGAGCAAGTATATGCTTGTCAAGCACATTATTAGGCTAATTTACTGCAGTTTCATGAAACTAATTAAAGAAGAACAAGACAAGGATGAAAATAAGCTCACAATTAAGACTGAATCGATAAATCACTGTATTCAGCAATTTAATGCAGCAAGTAATTTAACTGAATTATGAGTTTGGCATAAGAAAGAATTAATTTTTGTGTAAATCCTGTTCAGGGGTAGGTAAAGGAGACTCAGCTCTATTTGAACCAAAGCATACAATTCATTTGCTCTCATGGATTAATGCACTGACTTTGCTTGGGACACCTTGAGAGCTTGATCCATCGTGGGCAGAAGCCTGTAGGAGCTGGGCACCAGATCTGCTCTTAGCCCCTCACCTGGGGGTGCTGCTCAGTGCAGGCTGCACTCTGCCCAAAAAAACTCCCATAAGGAAGGAACCAACATGACTGTCCAGAGCTGTTCCATCCGTGACAGTTCCATTCCACACACTATCCTTGAATATCTCTGTGCTTATATGGTTTTGTTTTGCTCCTTATTTCTCTCTTCTAAGTCTATGCAAATACAAAAGGTCACACCTTCCTACAAAGGCAATGACAAAATCAATTTGAGCAGTGGTTTTAAGCAGTGGTCTTTTTTGATCACCTATATTTCCTGACAAACTGGGAGATGCACATACTCAATATGAAGAAATTGGACCTGCCAGAGACCTTTTCTTTCAAAGGAAGGGTAAGGTATATTGAGTGATTCCTTGATGGCTTCAAGTGTTGAGAGACCAAGAGATCATTTTGAGGTATGAAGTTTTTTCTGGAAACTTAGGAAGTGTTGCTTGCTGCACAGTTAGAAGCA
The DNA here is from genome assembly GCF_000738735.6 of Corvus cornix cornix. Taxonomy (NCBI): domain Eukaryota; kingdom Metazoa; phylum Chordata; class Aves; order Passeriformes; family Corvidae; genus Corvus; species Corvus cornix. The sequence continues at coordinate 27,024,540 of NC_046334.1, read as the reverse complement.
GGATTTTAAAAACTCTTGTGTATTCTGTGATGAAATTAAGTGTATTGAATGCATATAGATGTAATAGTCCTTTAAATACTCAACAGCATATTCCAAAATTGCCAAACTGACAGGAAAAAAAGGGCAGACTAATGCAAACAATTCCACCATAAATAAATTAACAACTGCTAAAAAACCCCAAGACTTTATGTTGAACATCCTTCTACTTCGAATTCCAGAAGTTTAGGAATGGAAAACACCCTAAGGTGAAATGAACATATCTTCCAGGGTTGATATATAATGTCTCAATATCTTCTTCACTGTCTTTCTACTGGGCTGTTTTTAAATATAAACTCTCAAAGTAAGGAACATTGCTTGTGAGATTTCAACTGTTTTAGAAACAGGTTAAATTTATCTTAAGGTATTTGACTGTCTCATGGCATTACCTTCTATCAGCAGTCCCAGTCCAGGACAAATCTGGGATGACTAGTGGGGCTTACTTCCCTTTTGAGATTTCTGGATTTGCTTCTGCTTGTGCCACTCTTTCTTCTCTTATTGCATTAATTAAACTTTATGTGGGAAAGATAATATGTTAACAGTAATAAAACCCTGATGAACTGGCCAATTCCTCTAGTAGCCAAGTACTAATTTTAAGTGTTTCTCTTCATTAAGAAGTCTTCAAGAATTGCAGTATTGTAGATTATTGTTTCAGAACACTTGAGATTATGCCCTTATGGCAAATTTCACACCAAAATGAGTGAAAATTTTATGAACCGGCAACTTTCAATAGTTATGCCCTATTCCTAGTGACTACCTACTGCTCTGGCTTCATCATTCCCAGACTGACACTGCAGTGGAAGATTCTCTTTGACTTGTGTGTTGGCAATAGAACTGAGAGGACAGGAGTGTGTGTGGTGCTGACAGCTGAGAAGCACAGGCAGAATGTAAAAACAAACCAATTTTGAACAGTAGCCGGTGCTGTATGGAAGGAACTGGAAACCCAGTTTTGTTTCTCAGCCAGTGTTGTTCAGCAACAGGGCCTGTTTGCAGCTGATCCACCTTAAAATGTGATTTTTGTCCCAGTAGAAAACCAGCTATTTATTGAACTTTTCTTCTGAGATACAAAAATGCTGTCACAGAAGAAGCCCTGACCTCCCCTAGAGTTATTTCTGCCTGCATCATGCAGTTCCTCCCCTTATGCTTGTGGCATCAAGGGAGGCTTGCACTGCCATCCCTATTTGGGAGCGTCCCTACAGCTCACTGGGGTGCTGGGTTTGCCTTCTCCCGTTTCATTCTTCTCGTTCTACCTTCTACCTATCATTCGCTTGGTGGTGGTGATCACCCACATTACTACGATTCCCCTAACAGGCAGGCAGCAACTTACTGTTCAGGGCAGCTTTTGCCATCCCAGACATCCCTTGCCATCTTGTGGGTCAGGAGCCCTTTACTTTTAGCCTCCAGAGTATCTTACTGGGCATGAAAGAGGGGTATATGGGCAATGGGTTTCTGAAAGCACATGGGTGCAGCAAGGTGTTTTGAAGGTAATGCTGCTACAGCAGGAAAGACACAAATATGTGAGTGAAACAAACCACAAGGAAATAATGAGTTTTAACCCCACATATCCCCTTTTGTCAGCGTAGTAAGGTTACCAAAACTAATGCTTCAAATCAGTGCCAGTGCGTGATTTTTAATGGAACCCTGACCTCTCTCAGATTAAAGGAATTTAAAATCTGTTGATTTTCAAGGCAGGATCTGGTGATAGACAAAGAATGGCTTTGAGGTTTTTTTGGGCCCAGTGTACTGAGAAAAGAATTTTGAAGCATGATCATCAGCTTTGTTAAATTACTGGGCCATCCAAGGTGCCTGATATTGATGCCCCTGCTTCTGACACTCTTACTCTCAAGAGGTCGGCAGTGGTGATTTATTGACTTGCAGCAACTCAGAGGTTTAGTCTGACTAAATTCCGAACTCAAATACACCTTCAGAGAGGCGGAATCACCTGGGAAATGGGAAATTAGCTAAAATAATTTGTTGTTAATTGTCTCTTACCCTTGGAATGTCTCAAACTTTTTTCTAACTTAATGGGATTGAAATGGGAAAAAAAAAAAAAAGGAAAACAAAAGGACAGATTAAGGCTCTATGATCTGATGCTTTACTAAAAATTAATTTAATAAAAATTACACTCCTGGGTGAATTTGCAGCTGACAAGGAGCAGTGGACTCTGTAACTGCTACTGCATTAGGTGCATTCTGACCCTAGCACCAGCCCTTAAATTGTAGGCAGCTCCCTTGATTTCAGCAGTTACTGAAGATTATTCCAATTATAAATAGGATCATAGATACGGAGAAGCTTTAATGTTTGTCACTTACGTATCTTATTAGTACAAGGCAGATCTCTGAATTAACGTGGCCCAGAAGAGGAAATACTGAGTTGTTTGTTCCCGTGGCCACTCATCTAGCGTAGGCCAGGGCACAGCTTGCTCTGTTTTGTGCTCTGCCAGCTCCCTCAGCTTTGTATCCGGCTGTTGTCCCCAGGGCCTTTCCACCCAGGACTGCCTGTGCTCTGAGGGCTCACAGCTTCTGCGTGGAGCCAAATCTCGTTCCCTCCTCTCACCTCTCTGCTGGGCACAGCTGCCCCTTGCCTCGCAGCCATGCCAGGAGCCCTCTGCCTGAGCTGGCGTGGTCTCAGCTCAGCAGCTCTCAGCAGCAAGTACCACCCGTGGTCAAGCCCTGCCCTGTGGGAATCCCTGCCAGAGTCAGAGGGATGAGGGAGAGTGCGCCAGCAAAGATTGCTGTGAGGAAACAAAGCTCGTGCTTGACGTGCGGGCAAGGTGCTGGGCCTGAGCTGATATATATGTGTGCTGACAGATGGTCTGACTTGAAATACTCTCTCCAAATTCCATTAAGCCCTGGGAAGGCAGCGGGCAGCTAGCAGCCGTGAGGAAGTAAGTGGTTTCTTATTAACCAGCCCCCACGCTTCCCAACCCCTGCTAACAGCAGCTGGTGGAGTGTCTTTTCCGGATGTCAGTTCTCTCTGTCCATCTGGCAGGTACTTTCAAGCTTGCCAAGATGGGTAAAAATAGAAGGGCTTTTAGGGAAGAAAACGGCAGACCTCCATTGCAGACCCCGTATATTTTGAGGGGTCCTGGTGGCTTTTGCTTCAAAACAGTGCTTTACCATGGGTGTTTTAGTATTGGCATGGATGAGAGAATTTTCTTTAAAAAGAAAAGAATTACTTTCTTCAAGAGAAATTTTTGAGGCTGTTGTCCCCAGCCCTCCACATTGCCTCATTTTCAAATGTCATAAAGAATGAGCCTGGAAGCTAGATGAAAGGTTTCTTCTGATTTTCTTTTTTTCACCAGAGAAATAAAGACTGAGTCAGTGGTGCCGGATTAAGATCAGAGGGACTGAGATTTTTTCATTTAGAGCCCCAAAATTAAGTTTTAAAGAAACTGAATTTATGTTTTATGGGATTTGAGCAATGTTGCAACCAGACTCTTGTATAAGCACCATCAATGTGCAGTATTAACAGGAGAGAGGCACCATGCTAGAGACACTTTTAGTGCTCTTCTCTGCCCACACCTTTCAGGACATCATCTAGAAGAACACCTTGTTTTCAGGTGTAGATCTGGTCTTGAACAGACCATGCTCAGATTTGGCAGGAGTGGTCCAGTGAGGCTGAGTGTTGGCAGGTAAGTTAAATGTCAGTGGGATGAGAAGGATGCTGGCTAGAGATCTTGTGTGCTAAGTGTGGATTTAGGCACTTCATTTCCACCTAAGCATTTCAATGCCTGCCTACATGAATTGTTATGATTAATTTGTTCAGATCGAGGTATCTCCAATACTGTGCTCTATCCCTGAGCTAGTGGTCTGAATTCCCTCCTAGAGACTGTGGAGAGATGAGCACTTTGGTTCTGACATGGGCTGCTAAAGCCCTCTCATATCCAGTCCTCAGACTCAGAACAGAGACGTGAGTTACAGATGTTACAGCAATGGAAGCTCGGGTTCTTATGGTGGAAAGACAACATGAACTACCTTGTGAGCACTGGTGTTTCTAGGTGGCTTTTTAAATGGATATTCTCTATAATAATGCAAACTGGGGACTCACTGGTACCAATTTCCATGGCTGCCAAAGCACAGGGAAACAGCAGAGTTTTGCTCTTTGGGCAAAAAACTATGTTGGCTTTTCCTGGTTCAGATGGGCATATACTGATGTGAAGAGTTGGGAAAACCATGAGAAAAAGCAGCAGGCAGTTAGAAGATGCATCTTAACAAGACAAAGACTTATCCCACACCAAGGAGTGGCAAAAACTAACCCTTCTTCATCTGGCTGAGTTGACTGTCCAGGCAGTCAGCACTGGGTCCCCTTCATTGGAGAGCACACTGTCCCAACCATTTTGTATCAGCCAACAGATAATTGCTGTGTACTCATAAATTGTATATTTCTTTACTATGTATGGTTATTCTTAATGTAGTGGCAGTTCCAGGGTGCAAAGCTAATCCTGAAGGCTGAAATCTAGGTGACTGGGATGCATATCCTTGTGATTTCTCTCAGTTGCCGTGAAAATATTTGACAGAATAATTTGTGTTTTCTAAAGTAGACAAAGTGGGCTTGTTGATAGCAAGTGCTAAAATAGGGTATGTCCTGCAGCACAAGTTACACTTCCTCATCTTTCAGTCAAATATGACTGTAAGATGTCCTCTCTTTATGATCAGTGTCAACCATATCCATGTCCCACAAAGCCTGAGTATCTTTGTCGAGCAGGTAACACCACAGGGTAGTGGTGAGATGTGTTTCAGCACTTGCAGCATCATGGAACATCTTCTTGTCTCATGAGAACAGGTGAATTAGCTGACCTCATGCTCACATTTAGTAGTATCTTTTGCTTTAAGTATCTCACCTGTGGTATTTTATTAATCCTCCCTCTGTATGAAATATTCCTCATCTTCTTAAGAGTCCCTGGTACATATATGCCTGTCAAAACCCCACTGTGTTTATCAGGAGCTCTTTTTTTCACTTGGGATACCCATGCAGCTGTTATGCTGCTGTCTTCTGGGTGAAAACAGAAATCCTCCAGCCAGAGAAAGCAAATCACCAGCTTATTTGTTTATTTTCGGTATCATCTTTTGGAGGCTGAAGGCATAGTAGGGGGAGTAGCTGTGCAGACTGCTTGCTCTGCAGACTGCTTGTGAATGCCGCCTGTGTCGGCGGCACGAGGCCAGCCGGGCTGCCCTTTGGCAGTGAGGGACTGTAAGATGGATTGGATGGCATGTGGTCTCCGTGCTCGAGTGCCCGGGGAGCTGGCTCGGAGCAGCCCTGGAGCACGCTCCCAGGCACGCGCTCGCCTTCCATTGATTCAGCGGGCTGCTTGCTCCCGTCTGTCAGAGCTCGTAGGCTTCTCGGGGCTGCCTGCGCAGCTCCTGCCAGGCCAGCATGAATGAAACTCTGGTAATTACTACAGCATGACTTCACTAGAACCATATTGCTAGGGTTCATCACCAGCTCATTAATTAAATAGTTGCCATGGTGACAGTTGCCTTGGAAGCATGAAATCCTTTCTCCTCCTTTTCCCCTCCTCCTCTCTGCTTCACAGGGTTTCTCATTCATATCCTTGCGTTTTACATGAATGAAACCAGAGGGAATCACGGAGCTAGGCAAAGAGGTACTTGAGGAAAGATGATGCCTTGTTTTCCACCATGCCTGTCACCTTGTGGGCATGAATGATCACTGAGCCCTGTGCTCATGTTTTGTTTTCCTTGTGTACATGTAGGATGTAGGATGGCTACCTCATAGCCATCCTATTCTTTTCATTTGTTGGTTTTAGGTCAAATCCTGGTAATCCTGAGCACCTGTGTTATTCTGGAGTCCTGGGACTGGCTTGCCTGATTTTCAGTGGTGAAAGGGAAGGACTGGGCACTTTATTTGCAGCCAACTGCAGAGTCTTGGCAGTGTTCCAGAGCTGAGCTTTTGCCCATGTGGGTTTTCTGTGCTTGATTAAATCACAATATTTCCTCTGGCTCTGAAGCCAGAAAGGACTATTAACTCTTCAAGACTGGCCACCTGCATAGTACAGATCAGGGATTCCCTCCCAATGGCTTCTGCTTTGTGCCTGAAAGCTTCTGGTGGAGCTGTGATTTCCTTGTCAGAAGATGTCTGTCTCATCTTTGTATAAATGTTGCTAGTGATGGTGAACACTTGTGCTGGGGTAGTCTGTCCAGGTGTTTAAGCACCCCTTGCTGTTAAGAATTTGCCTCCCCTGCATGCTTGGTGAGTCTTGTTTGGCATTACTTCTCTCTTTCGTGGTCTTTGATTGCCTGTGGGCGCTTTCTTATGGCATCTAGCAGCTCTCTTCTTCACACAGAGTTTGGATCCTTCCCAGTCCCCATGGATGCAGATGGATGGTTGATGATTTGCCCTGAGCTCGTCATTCTGCCCACATCTCACTGTAGATATTTAGAAAAGAGAATAATCCTCAGTGGATAGCAAGACATGCCTGTATTCATTTTCTGAGAATGTTTTTCTAGTTCAAAGTGTTTGAAGTAATTAAAAGGATGTGATTCAATGTCCAAAAGAAATGTTTTCATGGCACAAAATTGAGAGCATGTGGTTTGTAAAACTGTGAGGAAGTACAGCCTGTTGGATCAGTGTCAGAGGAGCATAGAGGGTCCCAGAGCCTGAAGTGACCTTGCCCATGTGGGTGCTGGGAGTGGTCACTGTCCTTTGAGCCATGTCATTGGGAAAGATGCAGTTGGTATGGGCTAAAATCACACCTGTAGTGTAAGAATGGTTGGGGTGTTTGGTGACTGGGACTCTGGAGTTCATCTTTCTCCCTGACTCTGTTTTATATAAAATTGTAGACATGGCATTAGAAGTGGGGGTAAACTTTAGCCCCTGTGATGGATTATCCCTTGTCTCTTTACTACCAGGCTTCACCCAACTTTGGCTGAAGCTCTTGGCAATGGCAGTGCTCTGGAGGAAGTTTCTCAAGCAGATGGAGCTAGGGGCTGGGCAAAATTGAAAATCCGCATGTTCCTGACTTGCCCCTACCCAGAAATGTGAAAAATTGCCAGGGCTGTCCATCAGCTGTGTTTTTTCCAGCCACAGTGTGTTCTGTCTGACTGTGTGTCCTTTCAGAGATGCATAAAACTTTCCTGAAGGTGCCGTAACAACTGGGACACCAGGCAAAGGACAGGACCTGCCTCTTTGGTATCTCACAGCTGTCCTGCATGGCTGTGTTGGTGTTGCTGTAAGGCTTATTGAGTACAGATATAAGGACAAGCAGAGCCTTGTATCTCTATTGCATTGGCTTTCAGCCCATCTGAGGGTAAAAGAAGGACCCCAGTTGTCTCACTGCCTGTAAGTTACTGTGTGAGCGACTAGGAAATGCTTGGCTCTGTCTGGAAAAACTTCCCGTACTAGAGAGGGGAAAACTGACATGGTTCTGGCCTGCCCCTTTGTGGGTTGTTACTCAGTTTCTCACTGAGGTTTTCCTTCCCCTTCAGTTTTTCTGCACTAATTTTGTAATAACAGTTAGCTCTGGATTTCATAACACAGACATACAACATGCAATTAGAAATTGCTTTGTGTGAAATAAAGTAGCTGTGAGTCATATCCAGACAAGTGAATTATCTGTGATTATTCAGCCAAGAAGGGAGACGGTGGTAAGCAGAGGAATGTGCACACCAAGGGCTACATATTATTATTGGCATTTCCATACTATTTGGAAGCATAAGGAGGAATGCAATACCATATACTATGGCAGGGCTTATTGGGATGTCTGTGTGTAAACATCCATGTGATCAAGTCCACATGGGGAGGAACAGGTGATTTTCTTCTGATCCTAAGACTTGTGCATCCAAAGGATGGGCCAGTGACATTGTTAGGTCTTTGTTTCTAAAAAAAAAAAAAAAAAGGGTAGGGAAACATACATATATATCTTTTAGAATTCTAAATTTATGTGAAGCAAATCTTGTATATGAAGACTTAGCCTAATGGGAAACTAAGATATGTAGGCAGCTTAGGAGCTGGGACTGCAGTCGGGGGCACAGGCTGAGGGCAATTTGCGTTTCCTGAGTGTCAGAGAATCAGCCAGTGAGAGAGACAACGACAGCAGGGGATAATGGGGGCAGGGAGTGTGCTGGCTGCCGGCTCCACACAGTTGCACACTCGTCGTGGGAAAGGTAATTCTTTTTGAAGGTGTACATTGAAACTGGAGGTCTTTCTGCAAGGCGAGAGGTACCAGGAAGGGACTGACAGCACTTGCTAAAGAGCACCTTCACAGTCCTTGGTGCGTTGCTTCAACTGCCCAAAGAAGTTTGTTTTCCATCCATTGCAGAGAATCAGTTGACCCTTCCCCAGCCAGTCACAAATGCCTCCATCTGTAAAATGACAGTGAGAAATGCTTAATCTTCCAAGATGAATCTAACAGATGCTTCTCCCAGGAAATGAACTAAAGGTTGCAGCTTTGCTTGAGCGATTGTGAGTCAGGTATGAGTCATTTCTCCCTTGAAGGGCATCTGGATGTGCTTTGCTGATAAACACTCAAAGAGCACAAAGCCTGGGGTGAAAGGTTATCCCAGGAAGGAGAAACTAGAAAAAAACAAAAACGGCAAAAAACCCTCAGAGATATACCAGTGTACTCTGAGCCTTCCTCTGTGGCCCGCAGGATGCATTAGCTGTGGGTTTTAATGATGTTGTTTCTCAACTTCCGTTGCATACTAACTTGGAAAAAGCAGAGAGGAGGCTTCTGTTATAATGGAATTTGGATATTAGTATTATATCTATTGTTTCTGTGGCTTCTGATTGCTGCAGGTGCATTGAGCCCAGGGAAGTGGGAATTGTGGAGAAAGTACACCTTCAGCTGTTTTTCCATACCAAAGCAAGGCAGTCTGAGTACAGATTAGAGTCAGAGTGTGATACTGCAGAGTATCTGACACCTCAGTAACTGATCTGTATGAAAAAATAGTCATTTGCAGGAAATAATGTGGTACTGGCTGGCTTTCCAAAGCAATCATAAAATTAATAAAGTCAGTGCAGAAATTGATGGCCAAAATTACCTGGCCTTGTGCTATGCAGATCAGAATAAGGGATCACAGTATTTCTGCTTAGTTTTAAAAAGATCACAGAAAGAGGCACTGGACTATAAAGAACTGGGTGTAAAACTTGTTTCTGGGAGCAAGCCACAACTGGCTTTAGATGGTCCTGTTAGCTCAATGGTAATCCCTGCTCCCACAGAACATCAGAGGTAGGAAAGCTGGCTGCAGCGGCAACTAATTAGCATTAATTGTGCTTCATCTGATGGAGCTGATCCTATCCAAGTGCAGCCAGACACCAATTTTCGTACACTGCCGTTCTGACCATTTTACTATCAAGCTGTTTCTTAGTGACGTACATTTATTTATGGCACAGGGCCTACAAAAAGCAGCCGAACATCCTGCCTTAGGAAGTCACTGGAGCATGGTCTGTAGGAAGAGCTCCTATCTTTTACCACACTGACAGATACATCAGGGAGGGGCCAGACATGCTTGCCAGCACACAAGTCCATTCCCAGGTCAGGCATGGAAGATGCTTCTTCCAAGTAGAGGCAGGTCAGGAGCAATTACTGTGAGTTCAACTTAATTATGCTAATCAGTCAAGCAATTAGAGGGATAAGGATGCTGACTTGCAGGGACAAAGAAGTAGCTAGCCTTTTTGGGGAAAGAGAGAGGCTAGTAATTAGCTGAGTTTGGTCTGGGAGTAGAGGTTGTAGGGAAGATTGATACAAAAATCTCTGATTGTGTCTGTGGTTTCAGATGTTGCAGGGATTATGATTTTTAGATTTTAGGCTTATCCAGAGCTCACAGTTTGCCATGTGGTAGAGTAGGTATAGTGATGGAGATGCAGTTTGTCCTGGTTGCTGCCCACTTCAAGCCGGTGCTGGCAGATGCATGGAGTATCAGTGTTCCTTGTTTATTTGTGTTACAGGAGATCCCTGCCCTCTCCCCACACTGACAGAGAAAATTGTAGCTCATCCCGAGGACCATTTCACATCTGTCATCATGACAGCCAGGGGATTGGATCAGGTTTGGATCATCTGTTGTGCATATCCCTGACCTGAGCAAGCACATTGTCTTCTGCACCAGCAAACTGACTTTCACCCATGGATTTGTGCCTGGCACAGCCACGGGTTTAAAACCATCAGGAGATTGACAGGCCAAAATGTAACCAAGATTGAGAGGTTTGCCCTTGTAGCCCTGTGCCACGGCAGAGATGAGAAATGCCAACCTTTTGAGGGGCATAAATCTGCATAGCCAGGGTGAAGGAATAGCACAGAGGAGAGTCTGTTTTGGCTCAAGCATCTCTTCCGAAAGTGTTCTTAACTTGAAGAGCTGAAGCATTTACTGTGTCCCTTGAAAGTCATTTTATCTACGTCAGTTACCTTGACTGGAAAAAACACAAGCAAAGAAAGAGCACACCCTTCTTAAAGCAATAGGTATCACTCGATAAAGGACACGTTTTTGGTCCTTCTTCAGGTCTGAAATAGAAGCAGCAGGCTTGAAGGTTAAATTCAAGCTGCTCAGTATTGCATTAGGTGTATACTAGTGAGGTCACCTCTGCAAGAAAAGGTGTCTGATACCTGTGAAATAGAGGAGGGAAGAGAGAAAGTGGAAGGGGATGTCTCTGAAAGGAGAGAGATTTCAGTGTGTCCTGATGAAGAGGGTTGTAGTGGCTGCAGCTTTCCCTACCTGGAAGGGAAAAGCACCTTTAGGCCAGGCCTGCAGTGATAATGTGTTAGCCTGCTCTGTTTTCTCCTCCAGACCTTGCTGTCACATACAGGCTTTGACAAAACAGAAGCAAGGCAAGCTGGCAAATTTCCTGAGAAATAGAAAAGTCAAGAAGTATTCTACTCAGAAAAAGGCTTCCCAAGGCTGGTGACGTACTTCAAGATAGTTTTGTTGTTTTTTTCCCTTCTGCTGTTGAGGTCGATCATTCACTATCTGTTCTTCCCTCTGGCAGGCTCCAGTGCCTTGGGAGACGGCTCTGCTGACTCATTCAGAAAGCAGTTTTCAAAACATGATTCCTTCTCTTGTATCTAGACAACTCTTTTCCCTGGGAATAGCAGCCCACCTGCCCCAATCAGCAAAGGCAGGGTGGGAAACCTGCCCTCCTCCTGCTCTTGACTGGCCTCTAGCTCAGGTCCCTTGGCACAGGCACCCTGCATTCCTTGGTCTGCACTTAATTCTCAAAAGCCCAATTGCATAAAAAGCTGGGATCTGAGTTTGGAAGTTGCTCCACTGTGATGTTCATCTCCTGTGCTCTACGGTAGCAAGCCATGAAAAATAGTAAATAAATAGACATAAAAAATACAACATGAAACAAAAGAGATTGCTGGTTCCATTTTTTTTCCTGTTAAACATTTGGTTTCTTCTATATAAGAAGACAGGAGCCTGGTGCAAGGTAAATATAACTGCCTGCTTTAAATGTATAAATTCTGTCCTGGGCTAGCTCTAAGGTATCTGGCAAGGCATGCCAGGGAAAAGGTGGGTCTGTGCTTGTCCCACTGCAGGCTCTGTATACGCAGATGTACTCCTGCTGCTGTGGGAGGCAGGGTGCTGACAGCATGGCATGTTGGATGACCCTTTTTGTGTGAACAAATCAGGAATCCTTTATCTAGCTCCTAGCCAGAGGACATCACTATGTCTGTTTTGTAGGTGCTAAGGAGTTTTTTTTTTTTTGCTTGTGGGCAGATCAGGGAAAGCTACTGGGTCAATCAGAGTAGCAAGATGGCTGCGTAGGAGGACAGCCCAAACAGGGCCGTGTTTCCTCAGAGTTCTCTCTTTGGTACCAGAACTCTTTCAACAAGGAACTTTTAGTGCTGGCGCCATTGCAGCCCTTCCCCAAGCTGTGGTTGTAGTGGCTGTGTGGGGAGAAAGTAGAATTTTATTCACGTAGCTCTTGGCAGGGCTCACTCAATCCTGAAGAAGAGCTCTGTGCTGGAGACATGAGTGAACTCCTCAAGGTTTTCCCCACAAATTGCCAGGACTTTGACTCAGCTGGAGTCAAGCTAGCATCAGTAGCATTCTTCTCTGGGCAACCTCACAGCGGTGAAACTGAGAGGAAATAGGAGAGCTTCCTGTGGGAGCTGCTTGGTGGCAGCTTGGGTGAAAGGGAGGATACAGTGGTTGTCTAATCTGAGTGGCACAAGCAGGCTCTTGGACCTCAATTCTCAGTGGGAGCGGATGTGCGAAGCATTTTATGCCTAGTCTGCTTCGCAGGAAGTCAATTATTCTTGCCCACTTTGCAGGGGGCAGGCAGCAAGTGCACTTTCTGTGGATAAACAAGGGGCTGGTGAGCAAAGAGGACCTGGGGCCTGGGCATCTGTTTCACAGGAGATTGGATCAGATCTGAGGGCTGTGACTGGCTCATCTGCCTTCCTGGCTGGTGACAGCTGACAGCTGTGGAAGACAGAGGGAGAGAGGGAGGCTTGATGTGAAAAGAAAGGGAGCTGGAATTGCAAAAACACACTGATGATGGTTTATCTAGTAGAATTCCAATTCCAAATCTACATGTGATGAATTAAAACCTGAAATGGTGTTTAGCAAACGCTGCTTGCCAGGCCAAATTAGCAGCCTCATTTGTTGCCAGTGGCAGCTCTTTAAAACTCTTAAAGATGGGCTCCTTTTAAAATGTGGCATAAATAGGATGTTTTCTCAACAGTAGCATTTCCTCGCTTGAGCATCGCAGTAATTTTTGTACCCTTTGGTCTCCCACAGCTGGTATACCAAAAGAAAACGCCAGCACAAAACCCAGCCAAGCTCCTTGGAAATGTAAATAGACCGGAACCACTGGTGTCCTCTTAACACAGCATCAATCACTGCTGGGTGCTGGAAGTGGCAGCACATTCGTTGCAGTCCAGGCAGCCATTGCGGGCAGCAGATGGAGAGGGTTTAAGACCTTGTAGCACTGTTTTGAAGCTTCTCTGCAGAAGATGGAGCACAGATGGAGTGTGCTTTGACCTGCTCACTCAGGTACTGCAAAAGCCTTGTATTTTCAGACCAGCTCTGTATTTATCTCTAGGCATCTCTGTTTGTCTCTGTAGCATGGCTTGGAAACCCTCTGCATACTCCCTACTCATGCTAGTCTTTGCTGGCTGTTAATTGGGCTTCCTATGGATTTGAGGTGAATTAGCAGACAGTAAACTATGACAGGCCCTTATCTTCTACTGGGCTGTTCTCAAGAAAAATTAACCCCTTACTTTCTCCCAGCACACCATGCTTCCAAAATTAGTAGTTTTTGGAGACAGTTGCTGCAGGGGAACTGGTGATCAGCACCACATCCATCAGCCAAAAGAACAGAAGTATATCGATCCATTACAGAGGATTCCCATGCCATAGAGACTTCTCACAAAAGACAGAGGAACCTTAGAAAGCAGTGAATGATGGGCTCTCCACTGGAATGCTTTTCCCTGGTGATGAAGTATAGGGTGGCTTTTAGCAAGAGCATGTTCTGAGCAGTAAATACTGGCTTTACCAAGCAAAGAATAAGAGGAAGACTGCTGATGATTTTAGGGCAAAGGGAGAAATTATTTTAAGGAGAAGGGAATACAGTAAATACTCTATTGTGCTCTGGTTTGCTTGCAGGATGGCTCTCATTAGGAAATAAGTGCAAATGTGATTTCTTGGGTGTGCCACATTTGTGGAGAACAAGCAGCAGGCACAACAGTGGATGGAGCTTCACCAGGCCTGTTTCAGAGTTCTCTTGGCCAGGTCTACATGACACACACCTGACTGCATTGCTCTGTTGATCATTAGGAAGTGATCCTGATGGACACAGGAGGTTAGAAGATGACTGTTTTAGAGGTTATACCAGCAAAACTGATTTCAGAGCTTGTTTTATTTGAGTAGTATATGTTTTATTTTTAGGGATGAATTTTGGGCTGTGTGGAGCGGGATAACGCACTGTTACATTTTCCTGAGCACGTCATGTAGGAGCATGCCAATTCTTGGACGTCCTTGTAGGATGTTTGTTTCTCAGCCAATTTGTGTTTCAAAGCTTGCATTTTCCAAGAACACCAGGTGGTTGTGCGAGTCATTGCTTTTCAGGTTACTCTCTCTTTCATGCCATGGAGCAGCAAGGGGTGCATGACGCAGCTGCCCACGGGAACTGCTGGGGATTTGTAGTCACTAAGGCTGGTACATACTAGAGGGGATTATGGTTGTGCTGATGGTAATGTGTCTGATGGATCAATCCAGCCCATGCAGAGCCACAACTCAGAGCAATGGGAATTATTTCTTGCCACTGTGGGATGGTGTTCACACCACCTCTTTCTTTTAAGATGTTTATCATATGTTGCCTCCAGGGAGGATGGTTGTGAGCCAGAGCCCAGCCTGGGAGCTGTTATACATCCTTTTCTCCTCATCTAACTACAGGTGGAGCTGAGGAGCCACTTTCTAACTTAGGAAATAGTTTGACAAGTCTTGCTACCTGACTGTCATAGACTTCCTTTTCCCCTGAGTATGTCCTCCTGCTTCCCTTCATCTCTCTTTACCAAGCCATACTCTGGGGAGCTGATTACATACACACACACCTACACACAGAGCAATATCACTTCCCTGATTCTGCTCCCTGCCTCCTGCAGACTTCAGGGCTGGTGCAATGAAAATGGTGGGCAGGACTAGATGTCTCAGGGCAGTGGCCACCATTGTCAAAAGAAGCCATGATCCGGGACAGGCCTTGAATCTGAAGGCCCATCTTGGGGTTCTCACCTTCAAAGACCAGCCTACAAGTTGCTGGAGCTGCCAGAAGGTGACATTTCTATTGAACTTGGGGGAGACACTCTGAGGTAAACAAAAAGCACCATGATATTTGGGAGAGCACAGCTTAGCTCCAAAGAGCTGCAAGGTGGTGTTGATACCTGACCTGAGCTGCTCCTTGCCCATCTGTGACAGAAGTGCACTTTGATGTAGAGCAAACCCCACTGGTGTTTGGTAAACATGCAGAAAACCTCAGTCCCTGGTGCATCCCTTAGAGCTATGTCAGATTTCCCTGCCATAGGAGCTAATCCATTCTTCTGCACACCTACTTGATGCCCTTCAGGGATTAACAAGCCATGATAGAGCCTGAGCTGGATCTGGCACAGATGGACTCTTCTGTCCCTGTCCCTGACTGGTGCAGCAGGGCAGCTGGTGGCCCTCAGGGCAGGCGCTCCTCTCAAAACTCTTCTCTTGGAGACCAGGATAGCTCTCCCAGATGTGTCAGGGGGGAGCCAGGGAGGAGGCAGAGCTTGGTTGTAGAAACAATTGGTTGTAAAGGATGTAAAACAAGCAGCCCTGCTTACTTTCTGCCCAGAGTGGACAATACACCTTCATCTTCCCATTCAGTGCCGCAGTCAGGGCTGCTGTGTTTATTATTGTTATTTTCCTCCCCATTGTTAGAAGACACGATTTCATTGTCGTTATTTTCAATCTGATGGTTCCGGAGCTTTAGGATGCTACCCGCCGACCCTCTGTTTCGATTCAAATCATACCTTTCTCCTGGTGTCATTCCTATCACAGTGACAAGTCTGCTCCTGAAAACAACAATGGTGCACTATTCAGACTTTGACTTTGCAGCTGATGGGAGATAAAATTATAAAGAGAGGTAGGTGAATCATCTGCTCTGAGGCACTGATGAATACACACGAGACGCTCAGATCGCAGCTCTGTGTGGTACAACGAGTGAGTGGAGAAAGGGGAACGGTAAGGGATGCAGACAAATGCAGGAAAGCAAAATGACTATACTTGCTGATAGGAGGGTGTCTTTTTCCACTCCCATGCTGGACTGTCCTGGCAGAACTGGAGCGTTATGATAGTGCTTTCACCCCTTTTTTTTTTTTTTTTTTTTTATCCCTCCTGTCTTGTAGTAGATTCAGTGAGAAAAGGGGGTTGCTGTGGCATGAAGATGGGGAGCCTTCTTTCATTGCGTGGTTGCTGTCATCCACACCATGCACCACAGTGTGTGAGAATGCCTGGAGAGTTAAGAGTGGTTCAATAGAGAGGACTTTGAGAAGAAGCTCCTGAGTACACAAGGCACATACAGCTTGAGGGAGGGATCAAAGTAACAGAGCTTCATGTTCATTTTTAAAAATCCATAAAATTCTTTCCCCTAAATGTTAAAGAGATAGAGAACACATTCTCTTTTTTTCTACCAACTCTCTCCTTTGCTTCTCTCACCTCAAAAAATGGGAAAATGTGCTTGCTTTGAGATCTTTTAGGTCTGAGAAACTGAGAGGGTAGAAAGCTCTCTTGTTCTTTATTTTGCTTCACTTGGAAGACCTGGAGAACACAAAAGAAAGTGCTTCTTTGAGTATTTGGTTTTGTTCTGTTACTGTCCTTCAAGATGTGTCCTTCAAGCTTATGAACAAGCTTTTGGAATTTTTATGGAGGAACCAGAGGATTCAGAAAATAAATCTACACTTTTCTAAGTGCCAGATAATATCTCTGAGGCAAGAATCCTGCTGTAATATCAGGAACTTCCTTAGCACTAGACCAGTGCCAAATCTGCCCAGTTAGGTGACAAGTCCAGAAGATGACCTGAACATGGTGTCTCAGTGTGTTGTCAGAGATAAGACATTACATGCCAGAAGGCTCCTTCAGCTTGTAGGGTCAGGTCCAATGAAAAATAAAAAAGGACACTGAGAAATAGCTATGGCAAATAAAGCTTGTGTACTGTTTAAGAGGTGGGTGGTGAACCATTGGCATGTAAAGTGAGGGAGATGTCTTTCTGGTCAAAGTCAGGTCACCTAAGCTTTCCAAAATTTCTATTACACAGTATGAAACAGGCTATTTTTAAGGAGAGAAGGAAGGGCCATTGACTTCAGGCTGACATCTCATTTGCCTGCATTGTGGTTGAAGCACGTGCTGTGGTCTGCAAACCAATATTGAGACTAAACTGCTCGTTCATATGTATGAAACACTGTGAAGGAACTCTGTCATTTGCAATAATGTAAAGACAATGGACATAAGAGATCTTCCTCCAGATATAAAAGAGGAATGAAAAGTGTGAGGGTTTTCCCCTATCCATAGAAATCAGCCCCAGGGCACACAGTTTCCTTTGGAGCAGTTGTTCTCTGCCCACGCTGTCTCTTTCTCCAGGGTCACAGAGGCTCTTGGTACCCTTCTCTGTAGCACTGGCTCTGTGTAGTGATTTAATAACTCACATTTATTGCAAAACTACTATTCATATTCCATTAGACTGGGGAAGGGGCAGGCTGTGTGCAGCAGTAGCCATGTACATTCTCATGGTTCACAAACTCGTGACACTTGACAAGTGAGAGGAAATTGCATTTTTCCCCACTGTAAAGCAGCTACGGCAATGGAAGGTGTGAAATTAGTCAGTCTTAACATGTATTAATCAAGGAAAGGAACTTGAAGATGCCCCTGGAGAAAGACAGACTGAGAGGCTGGGCCTAGAGCCTTTTTTTTGCTGGTGGCACATGCTAGAGAGACAGCTCTGGTCAGTGGCAGTGGAGGGGCTGGGTACAAGCGCTGGGCAAGAGACAGTTCAGTAGCCAGTCTGGAGAGACCACGCTATCATGAAAACAGTTAAGAGCCAGAGGCTGATGAGGATTTCAGCACTGGGAGCAGGAGGAAGGGGAAATTTGGAAACAGCAGGTCTAAGGGAAACTTTCCTGAGCCACCTGGGATTTCAGTGTCTTTGGGTTGTTCCCAGTGGAAGGGATTCATTTGTCTGTGCAGCTTCTCTGCTCCAATGCTGTCCCTGCAGGTGTGGCAGGTGATGGATCTGCACAATGTGTGTGTTCCCTGGTCGTGTGGATCTGCAGGTGTCCAACTGCTGACAAACCTGCTTTGCACAGGATGACGCTGCATCCTCCTCCCTGCAAGCCCTGCTTCCTCCTGGGTGGCTGTGACACTGGCACACAGAGACATTCTGCTTACATCACTGGGCTGGAGGAAGAAGTATCAGGAGAGAGAAGCTTGTGTCTGTTTCCCCATTCCCCTGGGAAACTGGCTGGAAAATCCCAAGCTGGCCTGAGGTTTAGTGCCTCTGGAGTGCTGGGAATGGTGTTGGACATACAAGAAGACAAGAAATCGCAAGCCAGCACACAGACAGTGATAATCACTGTCCTCCATGCACAGCCAGAAAGGTGCTCTTCCCTCCAACTCTGCCTGCAGAATCACTGAGAGCTCACAAAAAAGCTTCATCCTTGCACATTCTTTTATTCAGTGTGTTATTCACCCTCCCACTTCGGCTTATAGTTGTGCTTGTTTTCTCCTGTGTTCTAAGGCTGTGTGTTCGAGGTCTCTGGGTGGACAATGATTGGTTTTGGTGCTGAATTCAGCTTTTTGGGGTTGATGCAAGACTGATTCTATTAATGAAATTTGAGGTGACTTCTTAGCTCTAGCAATGTGAAAGGGAGTACAGCTCACCTTGCAGATGGTTGACTAAAATATTAAACAGTGATTCACCATTACTCACTGTCGCATCAGCTCATAAATTTAAAACAACTCACTTTCCTATCTTTTTTTTTAATTTAAGGAAAAATAAAAGAAGTAAAGCTTTATCATGCATAACTAGGCTAAGTTGATTCTCTAGAGAGGTTAGCTAATAAACTTTTCACTAGATTCTGCCTCTTTACGCTAGTTGAGAACTGAAGCAATGAGGGGGGAAGAAATCTTGCTTTTCTATGTTAATAGGAAAAAACCCTGGACTGGTGACATCTCTGGCAAGAAAGTGAAAATGTGAATGCAATTGTCCATTGTATTACTTAGAAGGATGAAAATAACAGCTGGACACTGTGATTACAGGCCACAGGAAATAAGAAGGTGCTGTGAGTTGTTTCAGGGGTCCCTATTAGCTGTCATTAGGCATTGCCCAGGAAACAATTTGTATCTACTGAAATCCTCATTAAAGCATTCTCATGGATTTGTTCCTCTATACGAGGCAGGTTCTTTCCTTCAGCAAGCCTCTGTCCCCTAGGCTGGGCACTTAACTGCTGCTGGGCATTAGGGGATCTCTGGCATGTATTTTCCTATTTGTTTTCAGTTTACAGTAGGTTCAGTGTCTCGGTGTTCAGAGTGCCATGGGGAGTAAATATGCTGAGTGGGATGCAGTCCCTGCCCAAAGATTGAGCCAGAGAAGAGACTGCAAGAAGAGACCAAGACTACCAAGGTGAGTGGCAAAACTAGAAATTTGAACTCCTGGTTCTCGTGCCAGGACTCCCTCTGCATACACCAGGCTACTTAATTTGACTTCCCTTGAAAGGGGAATAAGGCCCCTCTCCACTGATTTTGAGCTGCTCCTGAGAGTTGTAATAGTTGATTTTGGCCCTGGTACAAGCTACCTCCCATGCACAGCCATGACCTTATCAGTGCTTGTGCCTTCTGAGACTCATCTAGAGGTCTCCCATGGTTGGACCAGTGCATGCAGCACTTTGTGTGCCTGCTTGGGAAAGAACAGTTGTTGAGGGACATCTGAGAGGATGGAGCCAGGCTCTTGTCAGTGGTGCTGAGCCACAGGACAAGAAGCAGCGGGCAGAAAGTGATGCACAGGAATTTCCACTGGAACATGAGGAAGAACTTCTTTCCTGTGCAGGTGGAACATTGCCCAGAGAGGTTGTGGAGTCTCCCTCATTGGAGAACTGTCTGGACACAATCCTGTGCCATGTGCTCTGGGATGGCCCTGTTTGAGCAGGGAGGTTGGACCAGATGACCCACTGTGGTCCTTTCCAACCTGACCCATTCTGTGATTTGCTGACTAATACCAAAATTCAATGATTTTGCTATCTTGTATCATCTCTCATCATCCTCTGGTGGTTGTAGTGCTTACTTTTTAATGTCAAGTAGAAAGTAAGCCCCATATTTAATGATTATTCTGCTGCTGTGAGTGAAAGCTAATGGGACCATAAGCATCTCTATTCTGCCAGAATGCTGTTTGCTCTTTCCTTCAGGCAGATAAAAGCAGAGAGAGTCAGCCTAATAAAACAACATATCATGAGCCCTGTCAGTGATCAACAAACACTTCTGAAAAAGAAGGATGGCAGAAAAGCACTGGCTCTAATAGCTTTCAATTGTAGCAGTGAGATGAAGAGAGTGAAAGCTCCTCCCTTTTGTGCTAAAGGGGAGAGGGTCCCCAGCTTGCATCTGCTCTAGGGTCTTCCTGACATTGGTGGTGCATTGTCTCATGCAGGAGTGAAGCCAGAATGCATCCAGAGGAAGTACTGTGGTTCACCAGGCTTCTCCCGAGTTACGAAGTTCTGCCACGAGATAGTTGTCTTCGCGTTTTGTCTCAACTGCTCTCTTGTAATGAGCCTTGCCCACAAACCAAGTTTGATGATAGAGTCCCCATGTTGTCTGTTATCTCACCAGGTCTGTAAACTCTGTGCTCATTCTTCAGCACTGGGTAGGTATGCCTGGTGCCTTTGCAAAGGTCGGATGGGATGGGTCCCCTGGCAAGCCCGGGAAGCAGAATTTGACTCATACTGCAGACTCCTCTTGGTGCAGCCTGGACCTTGCAGTAAGCATGATGCGTGAGTGTTGGAGAGTGAGAAAAACACTACAGACCTGAGGCTCAGGCTCTCCAGGGCCTCTTTCCTAGCTTTGCAGGTGAAGATGGCCTTTAATATCACCCTTGTCTCAGCTCCCAGCTCCTCTTTGCAAACCATCACTGTGCTGGCGCTAGGGTTTGTTTGGAAGAGGAAGCATTGCCATGGGCTCCCAGAGAAGTTGCCATGCTGTTGTGCTCACATCATCTGCATCTCTCCTGGTGGTGCCTTTCCTGTTTCAGGTGCTGGTCACATGCAGGCTGCCCCAGAGCATTGAGGAGTTCAGGGAGTTCAGGACTGACCAGTGGAAATGGAAGAGGGCAGGCAGTAGTAGTGCAATGTTGCCCACTTACACCAGCATTCATGCTGCCCATATGATGCCAAGGGTAGGAGTTTGAGAGCTGTTGTAGATGATGTCTGAGGGAAAACTGCCTGGAGAATGGTGTATTTGTCACTTGGATGTTGGGTATGACAGGAAAAGCACATGGTTCTTCCCCTCCTTGTGTTCTCTGCCCTTAGACACCATGGCAGCCTGGGAACAGCCAGGATTTATTTTGGTGTCGTAGTGTTGTCCTGGTGAAGGGTGGGTCTTATTCAACCTTTCTGTCCCTTCAGGGTTCCTGTGAAGATTTCCTGCTTTCTACCATAAAGGGGGCCAAAAATGCTTAAGGAAATGACAGTTTCCGAGGCAACCGCACTTAACAATTTCATCAATTAATCAGGAGGAAACTAAGGAAGAGAATGGGAAGCAGATGCTCGGAGCAGGACAAGGCTATGAATGATTGATGTCATCTAAGAGACAGGCAGAATTTACTCCAGGAGAGACCTCAGCCTGAGGCTGAGGCAACTTCCTATGCAAGAGTTCATTACTGCAAAATGATGGCAGGGAGCCAGGAATGGCTTCCTAGGTGAATGTCCAGTCCAGTATTTAGAAAATGATGAGGTACACTGCAAAAATACAGGCTGGCTCAGAAAGGTATACGAAGGCTCAAGGAGAGATGGAACAGAAGTCATATGCTGATTTTCCCTGCCACATGTGACAGTTCTCCTATTGAGCCTAATAAAAATGGATTTTTGATGTTCCCCAGTCAAAGTTACAAGTAGGTGTGATCTCTTCAAGATGTTAAAAGCCTGCTGTATTTGTGCATGATGTGTTAGCTGACCTGTCTGCTGCACTTCAGGCAGATGCATCCAACAACCAGTACTGCCCTGAAGCACTGCCTACATCTGCAAGGCAGCTGAGGGAGAGGTTGGATTTCTTCTGGGGATCCGTGGTGGGAATAAAGGCTGTAGAGGTCTTAACCAAAGGCATCAATGCTCTTGTTCAAGCCCTGCTGAGAACAACGATGACAAGGGGAGGAAATCAGGCAGTGATTTGCCAGGTTATGGTGAATCTTTGCTCTTCGCTTGCAACTTGATTGGAATGATAATGAAAAGCTCTTAAAGATGAGACAAGGAAGTGAAAAATGTCATGATGAAGTAGAAGTTTGTTAGAGTAACTTTTAATCCATTCTTTTTTCCTTTGCTTTTTAAATGTATACTTTTTTTTTCTTTGTGGCTTTTTTTTATATTGTTCCTTCGATTTCTCTCCACATTTAACAATCCAACTTTTTTTTTTTTTTTGGTGGAAGCAACTAACTGAACCAAATGATTGAAACAGCATTGTTAGCATCCCTTCTATATGCAGCACAGCTTTTCTCTATATGAATTCATGTGACACTGTATTTTCCTTAACACTTTCATTTAAGTGAGTGCCGGAACAGACCTTTTGCATAAATCAGCAAGAGAAAACAAACCATCTCTTGCTATAACCATTTGTTCCTTTTACCTCAGTAATAAATCCCTCCTGGGAATAAGGAGTTCATGTAATTTATCACTGATCCTTGTAATACACATTGTGGTACCGTATTTCACATGCCTGGAGTGCATCTTTTGATTAGAGCAGACATCATCTTTCTGCTTGTAAAAGCAAATGAAAAGTTGCTCTCCATGGCAAAGTTGAAATGAGTATTAATGGCATTAAATAATCAGTAAGTAAAAGGGCAGGGTTCAAATAATCAAAGTGTTCATAAGGAGGAAAGCTAATCAGAAATGTTAGAACCAGATTAAATTTGTTGTCTTTCCTAGGATGGATTTATTGTCTTTAATGATATCAGCCCTGTGGCTTTTCCTTTTCTGATACTTTTGAAAACCATTAAGTACACATGCCAGCCTGCATTATGGGTACCTGAGATATTAGACATTAGAGCCTTTGATTTCTTTTAGTTAATTCATTTTAGGCCTTTTCTTTGGTAAGGAGTTTTCACACAAAGCAAACAGGATTAAGGAGCATTTCCAAAGCAAGGGAATGCAATTTTCTTACAAGGTGCAATTTTCTGCATCCCTCAAGGGATGAGCAGGGACATGGATCTCTCTGCATGTATCAGGTGAGGCTGGTGGTCCATGATGGTTCAACACTGCATGTATGTCAATTCTGTGTCAGGAAGAGGAACGGAATATCAGGGTCTCAGCCAGGACAATTTCATGAACAATGCCATCTGGAGCTTCACTGTCCCCAGGTGCTTCCCAGTGGCCCAGAAGGTCTTTTCTCAGAAAGTCTTTTCCAGGTGGCAACTCAAGCTTTCAGTCAGAATGGGAAGGTGTGAGGAGCAAATAAATAGGCCATGGGGTGTGCCTTAGACATGAGGGGTTGGGAAGTTGATTCCCTGAGTTATGGGCATGGCCCATTTTAGTGTGGGAGCTCAGCACTTAAGTTACTTTCCCTTGCCTCTCCTTATAGTGTCTCCCACCTGGCAAGCAAGTAAAGAGGGACGTAAGAAGATCAGAGGCACCACAAAATGCCATCAGGTATTTTCAACCATTCTGTTCAGCTGCTGTCTAAACATAAAAGACATAAAGGAAAGACATAAACTGGGCAAGGGGTCAGTTCCTCCCCATGCCAGGGTGTTGCCCTGGAGTCTGTTCCCTTGCCTGTGGGTCAGGCTTGAGTGATGGCCATTTCCTAGGATGACTGGGGAAGACATTCCATGGGTAAAATGACCATCCTGAAGGAAGTATTATACCAGATTGTGAGAGGGAACTACAGAGGGTCGTCAGCCCTCCCTCCCATGACATCTTGGGTGACGGCCCTTGCTGTTGTGACTCCTGGACACCTAGTAAAAAGGGTTCTATTTCTTTCCAGCTCCCTCGCTTTCTAACATCCTGCTAAGATGCCAAACGCATGACTTTTGTGTTGGTCTGCTGAAATGACAAATGGCGTGGGGTAAGTGAGTTTAACATCAGACTGAGTGAAGGAAGGGCAGTTAGTTGTGTGGTCCGGCCCATAAATAGTTTCCAGAAGCCTGCTGGCAATCTGACACTGCTTTATTACTTGGACTGTGCTAATTATAAGCCACTGCAGTGGGAGAGTAAGGAGAATGAGTGATGTGCTCTCTTGGGCACTGAGAGCCTTGTGACTGGCTCAGTTTCTGTTTCACAGCAAACCTTTGTGTCACAGTTTCAGACCGCGGAAGCTGAAAGTCCTTTGTGCACAGGGGAAAATGTTAAGGGTCAGCTGTGGTTAACCTGCAGATAGCAGTAACAAAAGCAAGTATATGTCCATCTCAATGGACTGCAGAGTCAATTACATCCATGATGAGGGCTTGGCTCGTGCTCAAAACCGGGGTGTCACAAGAAGGGGTGACAGATGCATACTGCAGAAAGTTGAAGTGGTTTCTTTTGCTGTGTACTGCTTACATGATGACAAAGTTCTCAGAGGAAACTCTTGTTATCACAGCATCAGTTTAAAGCCCCTCCTGGCCAGAAATGGACAAACTTGGATTAACCCTGACATAACCAAAGTCAGAAACAAACCAGAGAATGCTCTTGTGTGCACATGTACCCACCATGGGTATGACCAGGAATACTGCTCCAAAACTGCTGAATTAAATAAACTTCAGGAAACTCTCTGCTTTCCTGAGAAAAGTGATCTGTCTGTATTTCAAATTGTTTGGGGTTTTTTTGCTGTTACTCAGCAGCACCTCAAAAATATTGATCCATTTGTTGTGATCAGACACAAAATGGCTGTTTAAATTAAAGAACAGTGGCACTGGACAGGCACTCTTTATAAATCAGAGGACCTGGTCTTTGAGATATGTTAGATGCTGCTCGCTTCTGAAAAGGCATGGAAAACAAGCATGAGAGAGCAGTTACAGTGGCTGCACATCACCTGCATGGATGTGGACTGCCAGCTGGGAAAGCCTTTGGTTGTGGCTCTGCACAGCGTAATGAACTGGGCAGCAGTTTGGTTTCTTTCCGTGAAAGAGCTACACTGGTCTGACTGCAGAAAGGGGCACAGGTATTTCCTTGATATTTCCATTTAAAAGATGGGGTTGACCTTTGGGAATATATTATTCACTCAAGCAACGGTGTCCTTTGTGCCTGCCTGGCCCAGGCTTGATGTACTTGCAAAGTTGCAGCTCGGATGAGCTGCCTGTTTCCTAGAACAAGGTGAGGCAAAATGATGGATTAAAAAAATTCTGACATCTTCAGGACTCTTTCTGCTTTGAAGCAGAATGTGGTATTTGGTAGAAGAAAGTCAGCTCAGGGTCATGCTTTCTTAGCTCTAGCTAGAGGTTGCACTGATCAAAGCTATCTTTTTTTTGAGTCAAAACCTCCTGCTGTAAAATATCAAGCATAGAGTCTGAAAGCAGGTAAGTCTGCTCAGCTCAGACCACAGATATCTTAGTGTTTTGGAGGATGCAAAGAGCATCTTGATTTTGAATGTTTTGGGCAGAGCAATTCCAGAGTGGAAGGGGCTGAAGGAACTCTAGGTGGTCATGGACACAAAACTAGTCTCAGTACTGCTGTAACTAATTCAAAGGAGGAATCTTCTCCTGGCTTCTGATGAAGGGAAGCGATGGCTGGGGCAGATACTTCCTCAGTCATGGTCTCCAGTTTGCAAAAAAAAAGGACATTTAAATAGATGAGATGAGTATCCAGGAACCAGAGGACTCCTCAGCTCCTTCACCCATAGACTGACCTCTGCTGACCTTTTACAACCAGTCAGAGAAACTAACACTGCTGTGGACTGTGTTTCAGATGGTGAGGAAAGCAAGGGAAACAAACTGTGCTCCTGTAAGAGGTGAGGATGTAGTTGCATCCTCTGGGAACCTGCTTTCCTTGCTGCAGGTGTGCCTGCCCTAGACTGATGAACTGAGTACCAGCTGATCTGTTGAGCAGGCTGGGAAGGGATTCCACTGCTCCTGGTGATATGGAGGTGATTTGGGATAGGACCATTCTCTGGGATTGTCCATCTCTATGTTTGGTCAAGCTTTGCCTTATTTTATCCAATCATCTAACAAACAGTTATAAACTCAGAGAGTCCATGTGATATTCTTCTCTGAGCTATATTGCTGGACGAAAGGGAAAATGTACAGAACGTGAGAAAAACAGGAAGGGAGAGTATCAGGTACTGGTGATGGAGGTCTGCTATCTCCTTCTAGTGGAATGTGTCTGTTTATCTTTTTGCAAATTATCTTCTCTTTCCCAAGGGAAACCTCCCATTCAGCTTTGCCTTCAGAAAGTGGAGCAGTGGAATGATGTCTTCTGAAGACAAGATGCTTGTTAGCAGGGCCTCTGGTGCTAACAAGAGTCAGACCAGTGTAGGAAAGTTAAATATAAGTGCTCTATAATCTTGGCTTTCCTAGTCAGAGCTGGATTCTGAGCTCAGTTGTGAGCCCATCCACATCTCTGTCTTGGCTCTGACTGTCCCAGCTTGCAGCACTGCCTGGCTGTGGTTCAGGTGAAACAACAGTCAGGGAGTACTCCCTGGATGGATAGACAGAGGAGAGAGTTCAGTTGTATGGAAGTAAATTCTGCTGTGCTGTTCTAGGCCAGAGAGGAAACCTTGGCCCATGTTATTTCCCAGCCCAGATAAAGCTATTCAGATTTCAGCCTGTGGTCAAGACCCATTGGAGCAGTGATGCCTTTGAGTCACACTAGAGTCAGCAGAGCATCACCTCCCCTGCTGGAGAGATAAGCAGCAGCATTGCCAGCATGCTGCAGTCTCTAGGGAGGGAACTTTGGCAGCTGAGACATGGAGAGCTGTAAGTGCTGGTGCAGGGTCCCATGTGCCATCCTCTGGAGGCCCACCTTGGTATTTGAGTCAGAATGACTCCTCTTTCCCTTTCTGAGTCACCGCCACAGTCTATTTCTGGCTTGTGCTTTAGGAAGAGTGGGTTGATGAGAATGAGATAAAGAGGTCAAAGCTAGGTACCAAGGGGTACATACCAAAATATTTTCCATAACTAGATTAATCCAGTTGGGCTATACATTCTGACTCTGTTGTATATACTTCTGGGAAGTAGATTGAGGCAGAAGTCCTCAATCCTGCTTGAGTTCTCTGAGCCCAAAGGATTGGGATGGGGTTGAGATTGCCTCCAGTTAGTGGACATTTTTCACGTGTCCTGGTATCCTGTCTGTGAAAAGCATGTCCCTGACATTGTCCCAGAGCCCAGCCTTAGCTTGGAGAAGACCTGAGGGAACCCAAGAAAAGTTCATCCATTACTCTCTGGCCAGAATATGACTCTGGAAAGAGGGGACTCACTACTGTTAGGTCAGTCCCAGAGAGAATGGCATCTGCACCTTGGAACAGCACAGGCACAGTTTTTAGTCCAAATACCTCATCTCCTGAAGGAGTTCAGTTTTTCCCTCCTAGATATCAGGTAGGAAGCAAGATTCCCCATCTGGAAGGACTTGGCTCTGTCCATGGACTTCACAACACTGAGCTTGAAGGAGATGGCTGAAAGCAGGTGGGAAGACTCCCCATCACCCTGGTGAAAAAAGTGGCAGTCCATCTGCACTGAAGGTTTTGGAAAAGAGGAGGACAGGTTTCTGGGATCCAGCCTTTTGGGGAGCAGGCTACAGACTCTCCATTATAAGAAGTGTTACTTGCAGTGTTTGAACTCGACCTGATGGCTGCCATACCCTCGTTGAGCACAGGCTGCATTAAAAATGGCATTGAGAATAACTTGCAGGCAGTGGAAGATCTTTGCCCACTCAGAGAGTGAGAGATTGCTTCTGATAAAGATAGACCTTAATGTGGGGGCCAACACAGCCTTCAAAGTGGTGGTCACTGGGGCTTCCACCCTGCTCCTTAGGGAAGCAGCAGAGAGGAAGTGAGAGACATCGAAATGATCTATCATTTTAAAATTAAGTGATGTCTCCTCAGTTCACAGGGGAGCTTGGAAAGTAATTTACCACCAATAAAAAGAACAGAAACCAGCCCTGAGAGACATAAACCTCTGAATGGGCTCTGCTAATGCTCTCCAGCTGTGTATGCCCATGTCCTCCGTGTTCAGTGTCAGCAGAGTCCTCTCAGGGTGTCGTTACCCTGTATTCACTCCAGAACAACCATTATCTCTGAATATTCATTTACACCAGCCAGTTCAGGAAGCTGTGTACATGAGCTGCCCCCTCAAGAAAGAGGACTGAAATTTTTGTTGATTAGGCTATAACAATAATGAAAGAAGGTGGCTGAATGGTCTGAAAGACAGAGAAGGCAGAGCTGGAAAATGTCAGGCAAGGCACAAGGTGAGATGACTGATATGTCATGACTAAATTGAAGCCAAAACACCCTCTAACACGCACAGGGTAAGGTCCTGCAAAAGACACCCATAATTTATTAATCTATCAGAAATTACTCTTTCTAATTTTAGCTCAGCTTTGCTGCCTGCACGTGATGAACGTTCCTGTGTGGGAGTGCACTGGAACATGGGGAAGCAAATGCTTGCTGTAGGGGCAGCTTTCAGGCAGTGGCTGTGACCCAGCAAGCGGTGAGTGTTCCTGGGCTTCCCATCAGGGCCCCACACCTCAGCAGGCTTCACTCTGCCCCCGCTGCTCTGTCCTGAAGCTGGTACTAGGAACAGCAGGAGCCTTCCTGTCAAGAAACAAAGGGAGAAGGGGGTCTGAGAGTCTCAAGATGGATTCCCCATCACATTAAGGGAATACACTGGGACTTGTGCTCTCACAGGACCAGTCAGGCATTGGTTTTATCGGAATAAGAATTGATGTTAGGAAGAAGGAAAAACATTTATGTTCCGTGTCAAAAGTGTGCAATAGAAACACAGCATGCCAAGGCGAGAGCCGGCTCCCCAGTGCAACATACATCTCCTCTTAATTAAATCTCCTGCAGCCAGCAAGCTCCATTGAGTCCCAGCAGTGAGCTGTGCATGATGTATGCGATAAGCCTTTCCAACCCACCCACTCTACACATCTCTGCTTGCTCTGTGCTGGTGGGCTGCTCAAGATAATAGCAAAGCCAGATGCAGGGAAATAGTCCCTCCATTGGTAAATAAATTATTTACAATATTATTTTTTTAGATCTGCTCCCTCCCTGCTCTCTTGGAAACATTGAGCATGAATAATTTTAAACAATTAGGAGGTTTGGGAATGACTCCTACTGCATCTGTACAGCTGTATCATCCACAGCCTGTGGGGGAATGTGTGTTTCACAGCTGGTTCCAAAAATGGAGAGCCAGCTTATGTGCTGTGGGTCAGTAAGGGGTCTCTGAGCCAGCCAGTCACATTCCCTGGACCTTCCTATTAGTCAGAGAGGCTAAGGACTTTTCCTGCCTGTTACCTTACCTTTTAGAGTACCAAGTGCATACCCATGCACGTGCAAGGCCAGAAAATCTGGCCTGACTTTTTGAAGCACCATTGTGTTTTAGAGATCATCCCTTCCATTTGATGATGGGCAGTTCTATTCTGAGGTAGACACAGCATCCTGTCTCCTGGAAGAGAAGTCAGGAAACAGCTGAAACGTCTTTTTGCCACTACTGCCACCAAGAAAGTAAATTTCTCTTTTTCAGGGGTCAAGTCATACACAGCAATGCCTCTGGTTCTTCACTGTCTTCTGTGGCTGCTTATGTAGTTTCTCCTGCCTCAGTCACACACAGAGCCCTTCCAATAAACCCTGTGAAGCCCTCTGTGCCAGGCTGGTCACGCATTTCAGTGAGCTCACAGAGATCCAGGTTTTGCATGAAGGCTCGAGCCTGTCGTCCAGTTTGCACCATGTTGTCTCTGGTCCTCGTGTTCTTGCTGGAACATACCTAGATGAAGTCCAGGAACACTTTCCAGTGTTAAATCATCTCCCTGCAATAATAGTAATGATAATTAGTATTTTTATCGTGCCCATTTACAGCCAATCTTGGGATCAAAGCTCCTGTAAGCACCTGAGAACTGTATTACCCTGACATTCAGCCTGTGTGGGCAGATGCATTTGCAGGGTGGTTTCAGCAGGACTAGGCTAAAGATCTTTTGCTGCCAAAGTCTGTGGGTGAGTCTTTGCCGATTTTCATTCATCTTCTTTACTCTGTTTCTAATGGAAGTCTGCTTCTCACAGGATGTAAACAGCATGCCAGATGTTTCTGCAAAGTTAAGGCAATTAATTGAACCAACCACTCCTGCTGCCCAAGCAATTTAAGGTAGTTCTTTGCTTTTGCTGTTATTTCCTTGATCAAGAAAAAAGATTGTAGTTCTCCAAGGGAATGAAGGAATAGAGACTCAGGGAAAGGTTTGGGGAAAGAAGATTTTTAAAAAAAGGGTTTAAAAAGCAACCCTGGTCCTTCTTTTTGGATGACTCCACTGGAATTTAACTAATTCCTTCCAGTGGGGACTTTTTCTCATTTATGTTAGCATTAAAATCTGGTTTGTTCAACTTTTTGAGTGGCAGAAGGAAGGCAGTGTAGCACACCTACATCTCCCTGCTGTAAGGTCTCAGATCCAAATTTGATGAGATTTGTTGCAATGAGGCATTACTGTTTTCGTACTTGCTTCTTTTAAGCAGGTGCTGGAATAGAACAAAGCACCATTTCTGAAGGTTATGATAGGACTGTAAAGACTGTAAAGACCTGCAGAGAATGAATCATCCGTGCAGTTTATACATCCATCCTGGGATGAGATGAAGCCCATCTGGAAATAGCTACATCAGCTCCCTGAGATTGGATGCATGCATGTCAGATGATCCATCAGACATGAGGGAAAAGGTTCATAAGCAAATCTAATGTTACAGACTTACAGCTGTCACACTGGCATAGCAACCTAAGTTTTGGCTTTTCTGTTTTCTTTCTGTTTTTGAAAAATCCATCAGCTCTAAGTGTGTATTCCACTGATGGGGGAAAAGATGAAGGGGGCTCTCAGCCCTGGAATAAGTCTGCCAGCACTGGGAAACTTAACCTCAGTGCACAAAAGACCCACCACCTCTTCATGGAGAAAAGGGATTGTCTGGTGAGCTGAAAGCTGAAGCACTGTTAGAACCAGGTTTGCGATCTTGATTTATTTTAAAGTTGATCCTTTTTCTTATGAGAAAGCCACATATTTGGTGCACATTCACGAAACTAAAATAATTGCTTGTGTATCTTCAAACCACAGATAAGGCGAAATCAAAGTCTCACTTCTGCCGGTGCCCACCTTGTATGGTCCCTACAAAAGACCTCTCAGCTCCTCACAGGCTCCTGGTGCCATAAGCTTGGTTCACAATGCCCAGCCTGACTCTGATGCTCCTGATTCTCCCCATTACTGATGGGTCAAGATGTGACAAGCCCATTTTCTGCACCATTTCTGTGAACAATAGCTAAGTCTAGGACAAATCCTGAACAAAAATATGATCTAATGCTAAGCCAAAGACAACCACATGAGGGAGGACAAACAGATACCTGGCTGGCTTGTCTGGTGGCTCGGACTTGGCTTAGGCTGCAGTCCCCATCCATCATTAATTGCCACACTGAAGAGCCCCAGAGCTAAAGCAAACCTGGATAAGAACAATTTCCACAAGGTGGGACCTCAGTCGCACGGTTAGTGTCCAGAAGCAGTGAGAGCCAGTCTTAGACCCTCCCTAAAGGAGGAGCCAAGAGTGGTAACACAGCCTGCAGGCAGGGGCTTTGCAAACCAGGACCCCGGTTCTGTACTCACAGCACCCAGGCAAGGCAGGCCTCGATGAAGGCCAGGTTCAGCCAGGAGTGAAGATCATCGGGCAAGCTCCTGGTGACAAGACATGTCCTAAGTCAGCTCAGGAGGCCAGCCTGCAGATGAGAGCCCAGACCCACAGGTCTGTGGCCAGGAACAGGCATAGCTGTGGCTGAGCAAAACCACAGCACAGCTCAAACAGGAAAGGAAGATCCAGGGCTGGGCTTAAATGGAAGTGTTGGGTGTGAATGTGTTTATATGCGGTCAGGGCCTTGACAAGTCAGGAAACCTGGTTCACAGCCCTCTTCTTGGGCAACTGGACCATACTGTTGAGTTAATAAACCAGGAAACTTGAAAATCAAATGCACTGAATTCCCATCTTTATTGACTTGAAATATTCAGGTTGGATCTTCTCTATAGGTCCCTGGGAATCCCTGTGCACCTGGATGGTTGCAAAGCCAGTTGAGTTTTCTGGGGTAAAAGTGATCCCTCTATGAGTTTAGGTGAAGGACAACAGAAACTGTTACTGATTTTTTTGCTTATCCAGTAATTGTGGAAAGTACAGGGCATTCAAAAGGGGCTAATGAGCAGTGATAGAAGGCTTGGGGCATATGCATCTTTGGAGAGGAGAGTATACTTCCTGAGAGGCCTGTGCTGGCCGTTAGTGGCTAAAGAGACCTATGCTAAAGAAAGAGATATGCAAATTTGGAAGGATTGTGCTTTTCCTTTCATGTGGTTTCCAGCAGGAAAGATCATAGCATCATAAAGCATAAATTTCTGGAGAGTTGCCTCCAAAACCTGCATTAAGCAGGCCCACCCTAACTGCTACATCATGTTGTTCAGAGCAGTTCAAAGTGGAGAAGCTCATCTCCATCCTCTGGACTTAGAGAATGGCTCTGCAAGTTACAGCTCAGAAAGGAGCTGGGTCCAAAATGCCAACAGGAATAGGCCTGGTTTCAGCATGCATTTAGTTTATTTATTTTTCTGAAGAAACAATTCAATTGCTGGACCTTATTCACAATGCCTTATTAGCACATAAAGTCTGTCTCAGTCCTATTTGTGATGTGTTGTTCTCAGGAATACCCTTTTCCCTTTCTCTTCTTCCAGTGATCCGCATCACATGAAATGAGGGATGCAGCCTCCTCTCACATGCTGGCTTTATGCCCTAGGAGGGTTTTGCAGCCAGCACTGGACTATGCAAGGTCTGTGGACCATACCTGCCTTGCTGTGCCTGCCTGGAGCATGAGCTCATGCCTGCTCTGTGGTCTGTGCATTCCTTCACTGGCCTTCTGGGATCTGAGTCATTGTGCCCTCTTAGGTGTAGAGTAACAGCAAAACCAGTGATGAATAATCAGAGTTAATAATAATGCTTGCCTAAGGTACTTGGTGCACTTTGCTCCCAAATAACTGTTGAACGAAAACACCCTGTCTGCTGGGGACATGCCGTGGCTGTGCAGCACTGTGAGACTTAACAACATCTGACAACAGCCAGCCCCCTGGCAAAGCTGTAGGTTTCAGCCAGCCACTGCCGAGCCCCCTTTTTTTTCCATGGAAGTGCTGAAAGTCAGCTAAGTAATGCTCTTCCAGTGAATTAATTCCCCCAGCGGCGTGTGGACCAGAGTGGATCCATTCCCTGGGTGCTCACCCAGGAAGTCATTAGCAGCTTGCAGGCAGAGGTCGATCCCATTACCATGGTTTTGTAATGCTTTGTTGAAAAAAAATAAGCCAGTGCCTTAGGACTGAAGCTGACCTTGAATGAAAAAGAAGGAAAATCCATCATGTCCAGAGCTTGTCTCTATGGGCTGTTGGGATGCCAGTTTTGGGGAAAGCAATTTAGGGAAAGGAGGAAAGGTGGGAGCAACATTTTGGATGTGGAACAATTGTTTCATCAATGCATGTCTGCTCCTAAAGAAGATCATTTCTGCGACGCCTTGTGTCCTCCGCAGAATGACTGAGAGACAGCTGGAAAAGGACGTGACTGAGGCCTCACTCATTGGTGCAATGATCTCTCTGCAGATGTTCTGGCTGTGAGCAGTCAGTTGTTCACATGGACAGACTTCATTTCCCTGCTGGCAGATAGTACTCATTTTGGTGTTTTCCCTTTAGAACTAGGGTGAGTCCTTTCCATGAATGGAGAGTAGATTCTTTCAACCAGTAGATCCTGAGT
Source organism: Corvus cornix cornix (assembly GCF_000738735.6). NCBI lineage: Eukaryota > Metazoa > Chordata > Aves > Passeriformes > Corvidae > Corvus > Corvus cornix. The sequence goes on along the minus strand of NC_046334.1, from coordinate 26,990,929 downwards.
AGCTGGCAAAAACAGAATCCAAAAGAAGTTGGGTAGGGTATCCAGCTACATGACTCACACATTAGTCCATGTTGTTTCTCAGCTGGATTTTCTGCTTTCTTCAGTTTCAGTTTTCAGAGTACAAGTGCTAGGCACTGGAGGTGGTTATGGAGAGAGGGAAGGCTAAGATGTCTCTTGCTGTGGGCCCATTTGCCTTTTCTGTGGTTTGGATGGATCAGGGGGAGCTCCAGTCCAGATAGCTACATGATGTGCGAGGGGATTGGAAGAAAGAAATATGCTGTGGTTGACACTTGCACAGCTTCAGAGATGTCTCCTGGTGTCACTAGGTGCTTTCTCATCCAGATCTGGACTTCCTCTTTTCTGCCTAGCAGGCTCTTCTCTGTGATGGCTTCTATTAGGTGAGTCAAAGCATACCATTCACTTTGATGCAATAATAAAAGTATAAGCTGCTTTCTGCTTAATGTGGGTCCATTTGCTTCTATTTATGATGAATTAATATTTTCTTCTGTGCTGTGAATGGTAGCACTAAGCATACAGCAGGTATGCTGCTAATTTTGTCAGCAAAGCTGGTTAGGGAAGGAGATAAGAGGGGAAAGAATGAATCACTGAAGGGAATAGCTGGCTCAGGCACTGCCATGTTATCATCACGACCACACAGCAGCTTCTGTGCCTATTCACCCACCCAGCGTGAGGTCTATTTGGACCTGCAGAGACACACTGTGACATGAAACTGTCTTTCCTTTAAGCTTCCCAGAAAGCTGTGGGCACAAATGAGCTGGCAAAGAGGTAGCTCAGTCATGATCTCCAACCACTGGGAACCTACAGAGCATTCCTGACTGCCAAGTGCTGCTTGACCCAGTAGGCTGAGGCAACTGTAGTGGCTGGATCCAGATGTGAATGGTTAGGAAAAGACAGGAGATATTGAGCTTTATTGCCTGGGAATTAAATTAAATCCTGGGACAGCTCATGTGGTAGATTCTTGAAAGTCCTTGAGCTGAGAACAGGTATCACTTTCTATGTAATGCCATCAAATGAATTTTTCTGAAGGGACACACTGTTATGAGTGATGGGAGAATGTGTTTGGCATAAATGGTATGAAAATCAAACACTACTTGGTAGTACTGGATCACCAAAGACCTTTGTAATATGAAGGTAGATAAGTTGTAGTACAGTTCTTACTATCTCCCTATAGCATTTCCTGGTGCTGCTACTGTTGGGTCCTCCTGGCTCCTCAAATTGATGTATTAGACATTCCACATCTCATAGTGGTGTCCACCCACACATTGCCATGGTTTTAACTGTGTAAAATTGTCTTTGGCAGAAAAGAAAGGATTTGTTCCAGGACAAACAAACCCTTCAGATGAATCAGAACAGCTTAGAGATAATCACATAACTTTGCTCCTGTATACAACAGCAGATACTATGTGATACCAACCCAGGTCCAAGTCCAACACCTCCAAGTTCATCTGCAAATCACCTTGAATTGCTGGAGAAGTGCAAAGTGTTGTTTGTTTCTGATAAACAGCAGAGAAAGTCTCCCTCTTCTTTATTTTTCTTCCTCCTCCTCATCCAGAAGCTAAAAAACCAAGGAGGATAAAAAGAGCATCCTAAGGGGGAGAGTTACCACATGCTGCTGCCAGTGTTAGGAAAACAGTACTGAGTCACACAAATAATTTTAGATGCTTCTAAATACACTGTGCTCTCAGCAGGCAGCCTTTCCAGCTATAATCTCGCCGGCTGTCCCTAATTCTGAGCACACAGTATACTCTGCTTCCTTCCTGGTTGCAAATGAGTCAGAATTTCTCTCTGTCACTCACCTGAGCCAGAAGGAGTTTACCAGCTCAGTGCTTGCACACTAATACACAATTAGAGGGTGTATTCCCTCACCCTGTAAAAAAACCCACCCTCTGACAATCCCAAACAAAAAATGCAAGGTACAGTTGGGATTCCCCACTGAAATGCAAAAGCTGGGGAACAGTTTTGGCTATGTTGGTGTGGTAGGCTGGGAGACTTGTCTAGGCAGCCTGCTTAAATTTTGCTTGCTGTTTGAAGAGGCATCAGCTCTCAGTGGCAAGGGGGTTGCCCAGGGGAGTGGACAGCATGGATATTGGAACCTCCCAGAGACTGAAGCCACTAGCTCCATTAAAAAAAAAAAAGCTAGGAGCAGGCCTTTGAAGAAAAAAAAGTGGAAAAGGGAAAGGGTCAGCCCAGGAACCAGGATGAGTTTAGAAATCTCATGAGACTACCTACTGTTTGTATACTGCTATCATCCATGGAGAGCATCTCAGCCGGTTTTGGTTGGTTGGTTAGTTGCCTGGTTTTTGTTTGTCTGTTTGGTTTTAAAATAAATAATATTTTAAAGGAAATTTGGAAAATTCTGTCAATCCCAACATGGAAAAAAAAGAGGCAAAGTTCAGTCTTAGATGAAGTAATATATTTGCCCAATTCTATGTTTTTATCAGGTTAGAAGAACTTTGCTTTATTTTTGTCTGTAGAAGTTGACTAAGTGAAAACACTCCCAGATTCTGCTTTCATTTGCTCTTGTTCTCTCTTTCTCTGTGCATCACCTTAAATATAGTTTTGTCCACCTCTTCCCTTTACTTAACCTAGATGAGTCTTTAAGTTTATCCGTATTTATTCCTTTCTGCATTTGGTATACACAAATACTTTTTATTCTCTCAAACAAAACCAATAAAAAGTTAATTAGGAAAAAATCTTATCTAGAAAGCTGTAATAGGTTTTATTATCTTTGTTTTTGAAGGGCAAAAGAAAGGGGAGATCTAGAAATAAAGATGTGAAAAACCAAGGAATGAAATGGAGAACACACACACACAGAGAAAAAAGAATGCGAACGAGAGAAGAGTAATGCTAAAGCAAAAAATAAACCTGGGTAGTAGTAAGCACTCTCCAGAAGAATAATAGGATCATGACTCAGAATCATGACTTGCTCTGTCGTCAAATGTGGACCAATGAAATGGCAGAAGAGTAGGTGGACATTAAGACATAGTAATGCACAGAAAGAGCAAGAGGTCACCAAGGGAGATGTAAGTGGCTCTGAGGGATATCAAGAGCAATTTATTATCAAAAGATGTTCAACTTACTTAAAAAAAACCCAACAGTAAATGAAACATTGTCCAAGTGTTCTCAGGGGAAGGAGAAGGACAGATGGCAAACAGACCCAATAGCTCCCTGGAAAGGCTGGAAATTGCTGATGGAAAAGGCAATGACGAAAGAGCAGGTGATGAAAAAGTAGTGCATCTGAAGACAGACTGAGCTTCATGAGCAGATGGGGCATTGGGTACCTGCTGGCAGAGACTGAAGGCACACTTTCAGCAACTTCCCCAAGTTAAGTGGATCAGATCTTGCCCACATTGAGCACAAAATGAACAGGGAATGTCCCTGTGGTGCCTACATGTTCTGTGATCCTGTGAGGCTGCCATGAACTCCAAATGAAGTGTGGAGGTCATGCAGCCCACCTTTGATCACTCAGAGCTCAACTGTCTTATAAATGCCTTCTCACTAAGTCCCCACTTTGGAAACACTGAGAACAAATTACTGGAAAAATATTTTGTATCTTTTCAAGGCAAAAAGGTACCAGTAACTCCACAAAGAGCAGATTTGGTTTTTATGGTCAGGTTTTGGTAGTGACAGGGGGCTACAGAGGTGGCTTCTGTGAGAAGCTGCCAGAAACTTCCCCCGTGTCTGACAGAGCCAATGACAGCCGGTTCCAGGACAGACACACAGCCCATCAGTGTGCTGGTAGTGACTCTGTGATAACAAGAATGGGGAAAAAAACTTCTGCAGAGCAGCAGCAAAGAGAGGAGTGAGGATATGTGAGAGGAACAGCCCTGCAGACTGTTCCAGGTCAGTGCAGAAGGAGGGGCGGGAGGTGTTCCAGGTGCTGGAGCTGAGGTTCCCCTGCAGCCCATGGGGAAGCCCATGGTGAAGGAGCTGTCTCCCTGCAGCCCATGGCAACTCGGCATCTGGGAAAGCTCTGAGCAGCTTCTTCCTTCTTCTTCTCTGAGAATTAGGCATCAGATTCAAACAAATAGGAATTACTGTCTTTTTAGTTATCTGCATGCTAACAGCTTCCCAAGCCTCCCTGAATCTAGCAGAAAATGGAAAAATCTAATTCATAGAACAGGACTAGGAACCACTTCCCCTCATGCTCTAATTATATCATAAAAATGGGAAACATTTTTTATTTTTATTTTCTAAGAAGTGCTTCTCAGTGCAATTGATGCCTCTGTCTTGGAGTGGTTTTGTGCATTATCAGGGCAGTATCACTCACTAACAGATGGAAACCATAGGAATTATTTCCATCTGTTATGGGAAAGGAAAATCATTTTGCCTTTAAGTGGTGCAGCACAGGAAAATATCCAAGCTTACATTCTTTTTCAGGCGTATTTTCTTGGTGGGTTTTGATGTGAGTTTGAAGAATGTTGGGATGAGCTGTGCTCATTTCTGGCCTGCAGTGGCCACAGATGTTGTACAGGAGATCTGCACCCCTTTCTGTGGGGACATTCTTGTTGGTGGCCTCTGACGTGGGGAGCAAGAAGGAGTGGATGTCACATGGGCAACCAAATGCGGAAAGTGTTTTTCTCCGTCTCTGTCCTACCATTTAATGCACCTATAAAATGGACATGGTCAAAATCCATACCTAGGCTTCCACCAAAGCATTCACTGAAGATCAGTCTATCAAAACCCATCAACAGCAAATGCTGCATGAAACCAAAATTCTGTGGAAACATTTCAGTGCTACCAATACACATGTGGCTAGTTTGGGAGATTATATCAAGCTGACCAAACTTTCTCCTATAGTACGTCAGCTGCCCTTCAAATTAGGGCACATCATAAGTGTGATATACCTTGACAGGTGTTTTGATGCTGCCCCAGGTGACAGACTGAGGATCAAGTCAGGAATGATAGCACAGGTTAGACTATTGTTAAAAATAGAGAATAGCATAGAATAGAATAGAGCAGAACAGACTAGTTCAGTTTGAAGGGACCTACAATGTTGATCTGGGCCAGCTGTCTGACTAGTTCAGGGCTGACCAAGAGCTAAAGCATGTTGTTAAGGTCATTGTCCAAATGCCTCTTAACCACTGACAGGCTTGGGGCATTGACCACCTCTTGTTTGGCTGCTGTCTTGGTAAGGAAATGCCTCCTAACATCCAGTCAGAACCTCCCCCGGTGCAGCATTCAACCATTCCCACATTTCCTGTCACTGGGTACCAGGCAAAAGAGCTCACCACCTCCCTTTCCACTTCCCCTCCTCAGGAAGTTGTAGAGAGCAGTGAGGTCACCCTCCAGCCTCTTTTAAACTAGACAAACCCAAAGCCACTCCTAACTGGACATGCCTTCCTTATGTGTCTTTAGTAGAAAAATAAAATTTTGAAAGCAGTTACCAGTAGTTTGGGGGTAGCTGTCAAACTGGAAGGGTTTTAGAGGTCCATATTCAAGGGATGTCACAGTCTAATCACAATTTCAAATTTCTGTTAATAAATTGGACATATTAAATAGCAAGTGGCATGCTATTTCATTTGTGGGGCCAAATTACAAGAACTTTGACAGCAGTGAAATTCAGCATCATCTATTGAACTGGAGAAAAGGTCTGAAATCAGTGGGATAGCATTTGATAAAAGACAGGTGAACACTTTGCACTTCAGAAGAAGTTGAATTCCCAATGCCATGCTAGCTGGACAGAATTAAAAACCTTGTGAGCATGTGAGTTATGATCTTTATATGAATGGAAAATAACTGTCTGAGCAGTTCTTCAGAAAAACATGTGAGGGTTGTAGAAGAACACAGACTGAATGTGAGCTGTCAGTGTGATCCTGCTGTAAAAATCAAGGCAGGACCCAGATACTCTCCAATAGCATTGTTGTCTGTCTTCTAGCATTTCTGAAGAGGCAAAAGAAGCTATTCTTCAGGAGGGAGAATGTAATACGTTGCTTGGAAAATTCATCCTCTTATCTCCATTAAATATAAAATTTTCCTCCTCCCAAGATCAGATGATGTTGGGATTTCTTTGGTTTACAGAGGTTGGACTAAATAAACGAAGGATGTCTTCCCAGATCTCCAATCCTGCAATATAAAATCACAAGAATCCTATTAAAAATCATTTGCACAATAAAAATAAATGCAAACCTGCATCTTTAACAGCACAGATATTTAACTAGTCACAGGAAAACCACACCAATACAGTTTGAAGGACACTTTGTCCTGTGGACTTTTTGAGTCAAGACAAAACACTCTTTATCTTTGGCTCCAGTTGAAGATTCTGATCATCCTGCAGGGAGGGATTTCTTCAGAACCAAGTGCAGGGATAACAGCTTGTGCTGTGTGCACCTTTCCTGTACACAGATCAAACTGTTCTGTGTACAGAAATGGCAGGTTGGTGGTACTTCAGCTGTGAGGGTATTTTTTTATCACTTAGATTTTTTCTGGATCACTGTGCTAAAGATTATTTTCTTGGTTGGCATTACATAGATATAATAATGAGGTAGAGCAGAAATTCCCATGACATTGACATTTTGCATTTTGGGGCAAAAGGTGTGTTTTAAGTCCACTGCTTTCTGCTTTATTTGCCTGGCAATGGAGAATTTGCCTCTTTTGACAGCAGTGATAAACCATAAAAAAACCCACAGCCACTTTAGTGTAAGCTGCAGAAAAGCAAGATGCAGACCTGCGTCTTGAGGTGGGGAAGAGCTGTGAATCAACACCTTCCTAGAGAACCAGACCTATGAGGCTCCTAGGCGTGGTGCAGGAGCAATTGGATGGTCTCAGTGACGTCACCTGTCCCACTGTACGATATTACTCTGGTACCAGCTCCATGGACTGATGTCTGCCTTGGACCTGCTTTTTACCTGAGATATGGTACGCCACATCTCAGTCTGTAGAAAGGATCTGGATGAAAATCTGGGATGTAGTTTAGGTTACATGCTGGCTGAAGTAAACTTTGAGTCCTGGTTGCCTGTGCTGACACGTAAGTCAACCTGGACATGCAAACAATGCATATTTAGCGGATGATCGCATTTCTGTTAAAATTTATGAGCCTCTTAAAGCTCCCAACCCATTCAAAATTACTGGATTGCTTCACCTTTTCTAATTTGAAGCCATGAAAAGACATTGGCAGCATCATTTAGAACATCTTCCCTGTCAAACAAGAAGGGGACAGCAGCAGATACCCAGAACAGAAGACTGTTTTGGGTCTTGCATCAGCCAACCTGTGGTGTAAACATTTCTGCTCCAGCCAAGCAAAGATGTGTCTGCTGAGGTCAGCTCTGAGTTCAGCCCTTGGTGTGCCATTTTGCCATGGCAAAACCCATCCAGGGCACCTCCCAAAATCCTCTTGTTTTTAGGAAGGCAAGGGCCTTTCCTTGGCTCTCCCTCATTGCCACAAGAGGGCTCTGGGAAATCAGCTCAGCAGCCCTCAACAAGCAGATGTGCCCTTCTAGTTTGGCCCTTTAAGCTGCACTACACAATTGCAGAAGTCTGTAGAAAGGCAGCTGAGACTAGGCTGGCTTGGAAAAATATATTGGCAAAGGTCTGGAATAATCCACCAATATTAAACCTGCTGGGTGTCCACACAGCTGTTGCGTGTCAGGACAGTAGAAGAATCAGAATGGCTTCAGTCAGACAGGGGAATCAAACAGAGTGCTGCAAAGAGGGGCTGCACACAGGAAATCTAGGAGAAACCATCCAGAGAGAAGACCGTGCCTTCTCAGGCCTGATGCCGTCTGTTCTGCAGTGGGCTGGCTGCAGTTCTCCATTTCCACACCGGAGCCATGTCTTAGAAGTTTTACATTCACAGCCCAGACAGCCACATCTGTCCTGGTGCCTTTTCTTCTAGAGGCTCTGGTTTCACAGAGCAGCCAAGGGACAGACGGATGTCTGGTCTTCCTCACCATGGCAGGACAACGTGCTGAATGATGGCTTACACACCCAAGGAGAAGAGCCTTACACCTGGGTGACAGGACAATGGTCTAGGGCAGGAGGGAAGCATACACCAAATGCCATTTTAGCAGTACAAGTTTGGGAGGGGAAAATAGATCTTTTCTTTCCCAACCTTCCCACTCCGAAAGTAGCGGAAAGTTTGATAAGTGATTAAAGCATACACATGTCGCTCTCCTTCCTGTTTCTTGAACACATCAGAAGATGTAATGAAGTAGTAAATTTGGCACTTAGGTGGAGTATTGAAATCAAAGACAACAAGGCCTTTTTCTCATTTCTCCCCATTGTAATTTAGTTTAATTCACTTATTCTATAGTAATTTAAGTAAATGACCAGGAAATTATGAGCTCTTTGCTGCACGCCATTTTGTGATGATGAATTCATTCAGCTTTTTCTTAAATGTCACAGATGGTTACAAATGAAAGCCCAGAATGAGGTGGACTCACTCACTAGACACAGGCTGAAGGGGAGAGGAGGAATTCCCCTCATTTTAGTATTTCCTCTTCATTCAGCAGACTTAAACTATTCTCAAACCCTCTAAGCAGATGTATTTGGGGGAAATACCAGCCAAATAGGATGATGTGATCAAAGATACCCGTGTATGTAGAATTGTTTAAGAAAAGCTCTCCTGTTATGTCCCAAACTAGTATAATGAATAAAACCATGGGAAAGAGGCAAGAGGGAGAAGCAGGAAGTCTTGCACACAAGACATGTTGTTATCTAGATCTGGGTCTTAAGACATCAGAAGGTGTTTGGAGCAGTAAAGGGACAGACCATATCTCAGCAGTGGCACCTCAGGAAGATCCACAGTAGGATGAGGCCTCTTCCAGTTGCTGTGGAAGTTGATGGGAAGCTTTCCACTGAGTAATGCTGCTTGTTTGTGTCATCTACAGTATAAAACCTGCAAGGCTGGAAGGAAGCCATTCTCATGACTTGGAAAACTAACCACAGAATCACCATCTGCTCTGGAGCAGGGACCTTCCCCTTCAGAGGGATGGCCTTTGGGACACCTTGTTAAGGGGCAGGTTGGTGAGAAGAAGGGACAGGCTAACTCTTCAGCATTTCAGCATCCTGTGTCATTCTGAGAGCAGTGTTAAATTGCTCCCTTCTCCCTTCTCTGAGGTTTTCCTGTGGCTAATTAATTACAGAGAGAATTCAGAGCCCTTTGTGGGTAGTTTGTCAGCTTTGTGCTATGAGTCAAGAGGAGTGCACCTCAGCAAGTTCTGGAATGTGGGCTGGGCTCCATGAGGCATTCCCAAATTTGGTAGTTTATCTGGATTTGTCTGGGACACTTTGCATCCTCTCTGTGTGGCCAATCCATCTTGCTTTCAAGACAGCACATAGCATGGAACATGCAGCAAGCAAAGAGGGTAGTGGCAGCCATCACAGAGTCCCAGGGACCTTGAGTTGTTCCTGAATTCACCAAATTGAGGCAATACTGCAATATCTTTCCTCCAGCTTGCCCTTGATGTTGTAAACAACAGCAATGAACAGAGAAAATCAGAATGAAATCTTTCCTATCCTATTTTATATATAGTAACAATGGTGACAAGAATATGAAAATCCAGACAGCATAAATATTCTCCTTCCTTCTTAATAACCAAGAGACTGAAGAGATAACTAAGTATAAATATACCTTTGACCTCCAGACTTCACAGTTAAGCCCAAACTTACACAAAATATTAGCCCAGAGAAAGCCACGTCCTTCCAAACAACAGGCACATTTTTAGGCATGTCATGGGTTCATCTCCTTACCATCTCTTTGGAGGCCACTTCTCCAGGAAGGGTTTCCTCCTGCTTCTGTATATTCTCGTGGCTCAGGCTCATGGCATAACCACTGTGGAAATTCAAAATACTCAGTGTTCAGCTTGCAGGGGTTTGGTCATAGCTTACCAAGTATCCCCTGAGGAGAGGCTGTCTTATTTGAAAAACCTCAGGTCTGTGGGCAAGCTCAGGTTGTTTCAGCAGGAACTGCTCTTATTTGTGGTTTATTACTATGCAGTGAGCTGGAAGAAATGATGGAATTACTTCAGTGACCAATCATACAGCTCAATAACAAATGCACTGGCACTCAGATGAAACTGAGGGTCCACTGGCAGACACACATCTAGCAGATACTGGGCTGAAGAAAAAATAGGTTTGTAGATAATTCAGAAGCATTAAATTGGTGAAATTAGGCCAGAAGGAATTCAGCAAGCCCCATTCCTTGTCTTTCTGATTACTTAAACAGTGCAGTCCATGTTCCATGTGTTTGCCTTCTGCCCTGCGTATAGCATTGCGTAAATCCACCCATTGAAACAGTCTTAAAAAAGAAATGGAAAAGATTCATAAGAAATTCAAATTAAATAGCTTGTGTGTGAAGGAAAGAACAATGTTTAAAGATCAGTATAAGGGCCTCAGGAGTATTTGCCATTTGAGGCCTTCTGTAATTTTGGTGCAGTATAAAGCAATCTTTTACTTGTGAGCTTTTTGGATGTGTTCCCATGTTAAAATTGTGTTAAATCTTGGGCCTCAAAATCACAAACAGCAGAGAGAGGTGATAATGGGAGGACCTTCATAACCACAGGCTTCAAATAAGGAAGAAATTTTGCTTGTTTGTTTGTACCAGCTGTCAGCTTCCAGGCTATAAATCATAGGGATTCAGCCAAACCTTGGCTAACCCTGACCAGCCCTCTGAGCAGACTTCAGTTGACAGTCGCAGCTGGTTTGGGCTATTTGTGGCTGTTGTGCTTGCCCACAGCAGGGCTTGAGTAAAAGTCCAGTCTCTGTATCCTCTTGGCTGCCCTTTCCCCATGACTGAGCCTTCTCATAGGAAGGCAGGACTTTTCCATTTTTTCCAGATTTTATTCATGGTAGGATCTTGGAGTGTGCAAGCCAGATCCCTGGGACTTCTCATTTGAGAATGCAAGTGTGACAATCACTGGGGAAACAAGAGCACAAGACTTGGACTAAAACACCGGCAAGAGATGTTGATGCTGGTATACGTGGAAGGTGGCAGTCACTGGAATGTACAAGTGCAGAAGCTCATATCTGAACCTTGAACCTACCTTCCAGTTTCCTTTCCTTCTCAAAAGCCTTTGAATTAAGTCAGTGGTCTCATATTCAGCTTCTGCTTTTCCTAAGCTACCAAGAAGATCGGATGGGAACTTAAATGAGTAAACAATCCGTATGCTAGGAGAAGACTGTGAACATGTGTTGGGCTTACTTTCCTGGTGCATAATTATTACAGATACTTAAGTACCAGAAAGGTTGCACAATACCTTAATTACTGTGTTTAGATGCAGCCTGTTCAATGTAGGAGTCATACTCTCTGGCTCTACTTTCTCTTCAAGGTGTAATTTGAACAGTCATTGCTGAGATACATGGGTGGCCAGCATGCACTAAAGGGTTCAATATGGCTCATACAGATCAAAAATGGGTATTCTGCATCGTGCTTTTCAAGGTGGGCTTTGCACTTTGTGAGCTTGTGGCTTGTTGTGTAAAAGTTGCCAATCGTTTGAAGTAGAAAGAGGGCAGATTCATATCCATGTGCAATGGAGATTCAGTGATTCCTCTTATAGGCACCTTTTGGTTGTTTCCTCTTAGTATCTGAAATATATATGCTTCTGCACATATTTGTACTACCAAATCTGATTGGTATCCAAATTTTTAGGGGAGTAGGAGGAAATTTTCAGATGAAGATTCTAGGATGGTGCACTACAAACATATCTGCTACCTGTTGGTACACCTGAGTTGAGTGCTTGTTTTTCCTTTGAAAGCTTGAATGAAATTAAAACAAGAAAAAAAAAAAAAGAGAGAGAGAGAGAGTGAGGAGATGGATTCAGTTTCACATAAATCTCATGATGCAGGTCCAGGAGAGGGGGTAATTCTGCCTGGCTTCAGGGGTCTGCAATCTAAGGTTGCTGCTTGGTGCCAACTTAACTATTGGTGAGAAGGGGGCATTGTAGGAAATGGTGTCTGTAAACTTCTTCCCTCTTTTCAGGGACTTGGTTCACCCCAACAGCATATCTGTTGTAGGTGAAGAGTTTACTGTCCTTGTCCTTTCTCATCACTGTCCTCAGTAAAATTAAATGTATAAACCAAAGAACCTCAAGCCTGTTTCAATCCCCTAACTCAGCACTAGGGCTGCAGAAACATCTGAGGATGCTGAAAGAGGATATATCTCAGGTGGCTTCTGAGTTCTCAGCCTTGGGGAGGAACTGGTCAGAGCCAGGTCTAAGGAATTTGGGCAGAAGGATATGTAGACAAAATAGAGCGCAAATGAGCTGTGGCAAACAATTCCTAATAGAGGTAGCCAGGAATGTAGTAACTTCACTGGACCTTGTGGACTTACTCCAGCTTCTCTCAGTCATGCCAGTGCTCTCAGCCACAAGTACATTCAGCCATCCCTTAGGCTCGTTCAGAGGAACTTAACACCTACAGTTTTGTTGTTCTCTTGGAGACAGTCCATGCTCAGGATGCCAAAATGGGACACTTCTTAGACCACAGATAGGTTAGTTAGGACTGATTTCCTTTGGGGCCCCTCACTAGGAATATGTCTTCTAGACCCTACTACATGGCATAGGCCTAAAGAAAACATTGGTGTCTCACCTCATCTGATTCTGTTTGCTTAGCTGGCTCTTCCCTCAGCTATTTTTTTTCTAGCTGAATGAATAAACAAAGCCACCCAGTTTAAATATCTGTGTTACAATTTTTACCTGAGCAAGAGAACATTTCCCAGTAGCTATAGCCACGTGCACAATACCAAGGACCTGTGGCAATTAGCAAGTGTGGGGAGAGAATACTGGGTCATGCTGAGGCAGGTTTTTCAGTAATTGTATAGGGGCAACAATTAGAAGAGGCAGGAGACTCATTAGGTACTCTAATCCCCCAGAGTAGGCAGTGGATTGCAGAACAGCCTTCCAGTCCAAATGATTGCTCGTAGCTCATGATGTGCCTGAAGTACAGTGAAATAAAACCTCACCATTTTCTGAGAGGCAACTTGTGTGGGTGCACACCAGTGGTGGGGCTGGAGGAAGCTGTGTGGGTTCTCTGACTCTTTTAGTCAGAGCTCTCAGCTTCTGCAAAGCAAAGGGACCCAGGTGCCAGACTGCCATCAGCCTTCCTTGATGATTTCATTTGTTCCTCTTCCCCTTGTACCCTAGTCCCCAGCTCTTTGCCCTGTGGTGACGTTCACAAACTGCAGTGCTGGCAGCTCTCGCAAGCAGGGCAGGTGAAGTCAGCTGGGATATCAGAAGATGTACAGGTGATGTACAAGGAGGTGCTGAGAGAGCTGGGTATGCTCAGCGTGGAGGAAAAGATGTGTGATGGGGAGGGATCTAGCTGCTGTCTGTCTCTGCTGAATGGGGGATTACAAGAAAGACAGATTCTTCTCCATGCTTAACAAGGACAAGTCTCTCAGCCCTTCAGCTTCTCTCCTCATATGGCACATGCTCCAGGCCCTGACCATCTTGGTGGCCTCTGCTGGACTTTCTCCAGTTTATTCAAACTTCCCTTGCACTCGACTCAAATCTTGAGACAGCATTTCAGATGCACCTTTATCAGTGTGAAGCAGAGAGGAATAATAACTTCTCTCAGTCTGCTGGCTGTCGTTTTGCTAATGTTACCTAGGGAGGAGTTGGGCTTCATCATTGTGGAAGCCCACTGCTAACTCACATTCAACTTCTTGTTTGTCAGGACCCTCAGGCCCTTTTCTGCAGAGCTACTTCCCAGGCATCCAGCCCCCAGCCAGTCCTGATGCAAAAAGCCACTTCATCCTAGGTGTAGGAGTCTGCCCTTGCCTTGGTTAAACTTTGTGAGGTTCCTTCTGGCATAGTATCCCAGCCCACTGCAGTCCCCCTGAATCAAAGCCCTACATTCCTGCCAACATCAGCTGCTTCCCCCAATTTGGAGTCATCCTTGAAACTGGAGAGAGTATGCTCAGTCTCATAAATCCAGCTGATGAACAAGATGGCTTATGTATTACTATCCCCTAAAAATTCAGATCTAAAAGAGGTAACAAATGCCTTTAGAACAAACTCAAGGGTTTTTTTTTCATTAAGTGGGAAGAAATATCTATCTTCTGGAGATATTTAAAGTAAAGTATTGAGATTTTTTAGAGCCACAGGATCCTGAGGCCTCAGGGTTTCAGATGTTGTAGGAAATACCATGAGACCTCATTACATGTTAACAATTAAGCTTATAGTTTAACTACATGCCTTTTGCTATTTTCTGGTTTTATAGTCATCTGCTCTTTGTGGGATTACTATATGTCCCAAATATATTGCACATGGGCTACAGTGATGTGCAGTAGGGTCACAGGAAGGTGAAAGCTGTTTACTATGCCTCTGCCCTGACCAGAACAGGTTCCTGTGATTTTCACAAGTAGGGCATTTGTTCTTCATGGAAGAGCTTTCTTGGGAGTGGCACTGCTGCTATTTTGAAGCTCCAGTTCCCGGGGATCTTTGGTCTCTTTTTTCTGAAAGAGTCTAGTATCACCAATGGACTTGTTCATATCCCTCTGCAAAAGTGCGCTGCTTGTTCATCATGAAGTTAATGAGGGATGCACTACCAAGGACACTCCAAAAGGAATTGTGTTTGCATGTCCTGAGATACACTTTGTCAGTGTCTGAGGCACTGGCCGTAATTAGGACTGCCACAGGAAAAAGGCCAGCAGAGCTAGTGCTGGAAGGAAAGATGTGAAACACACCTTGCTGGAACATTGGAGGTAGACCACGGCTAAGTATGGAGGATGATGATGCATCTGTGGATATGCACTGAGGACACTGGCAAAAACCTTCATCTTGCTGTCTTCCTAGAGTAGGGATTTTTGTTGCTTTTGGGGTAGGTTCGTTTGGTAGACAATCTTAAGCTTGCTTAAGAGCATTGGAATTGCTCTGTAGCCCATGGAGTGTTCCTATCGAGGCTGAATGACTGCAGTGGTTGCCTCTGACTGCAGGAGGCTGGATTAGACAGCCTGAGAGCTCCTGCTATACATTCTACATCAAACCAAGCAGAGCATATCAGACTCTTGTATAATGAACAAATGCAGCTCTTCCGAATGAAGTTCCATCAGAAGAAGTTGTGTCTTGGGGTGTCCCCAAGACCAAGCTACCAGGATCCACTGACCAATGCTGAATTGTTGCAGCAGGAACAAGAGGTACTGTTTGCTCTCTCATTACATGCATATAACCTATTAGCAAAGTTCTGTCCTGGGCTCTAGACCATTTCACAGCTGTCTGCTGACCTGACTGGAATGAAAACTTTAATAGCTTCTAGAACAGATCTTCTCACAGATTTGTTCCAGATGGAGTGAAAAATATGTTGGAGCATGTGTAAGCCCCTGTATATCAGAGGAGAAACATGTATGCCACAAAGTTTCCAGACTGAGGGCTCGCGGGCTCTCTGCACATCCTCATTGCCACAAAAAGAAAGGTTCAGATGCTTCTTTGAAAGGCAAACAGGTATATGGCAGACTCCATCTTGCGTAATACCTAATAGAAAGTCTGAGCCACCTCCCAAAAGATGAGTGTCATGTCTCCCCACCTTTGATAAAACATTGTTGACAAATAGCAGGTTTGCCATAATTAGAAGCATAATAACTGGGAAGTGCAGCTCAGAACCAATTCAGGCGTCTAACTCTCTCCAGCTGCTATTAAAGCTGATGTCTCAGGCAATCAACTGCAAATGGGTATTATTTTCTAATTGAATCCACAGCTCCCTACATGTGAGATGTGAATGAATGAGGTAAACACACGTGCAGCCAGCAAATCTCACAGCTCGCTGTCACCCCTTCAGTGCCACTAACATGGTCCTCACTCATCCCAAAAGCTGTAGGGACTTCACTACAGCTTTGTAGAGGCCTCAGGGTCCAACATTGTTAGCCAGGGAAATTACATCTGCTTTTCTTCTGATGTTTTGATTAAGGACCTTCTTAAAGCTGCATGGATATTCTGCAGGCACAGGGGACTTTGAAACACACACCCACGGTGAATATCTGCAAGCCATGCAAAAGGTCTGAGCTAGGAAATATGAAATAGCTATTCCAGCTTGATAAATCACTCCACCTGCTTTATCTGGTCTTGGCTCCAGCCCTCATTCTGGTGGAGGCTGACCTGTCTTGTCAAAACCCTGTCAGAAAGGAACTTGCAAGAGATGCTACATTGTTAGAGTCCCAGATTGAGCACTGTGGGAACAGTAGCAGCACCAGACTGGCCTGTCCCTGTTGGAGTGCCACAGATATACCCCACAAGAAGTCTGCCAGTCTGTTCTGTACATGAGCAACAGAGGTGTTTTTCTGCTTCAGTCCAGGTAGAGCTGTGATGCCTGTGTGGATGGAGGGCAGTAGGGTTGGTGTCCCCTGAATCTTGCAAGTGCCTCATCCCTTCTGTGAGTGGTTTAGAGCACAGGAACCATGTCTCTGGTAAAACAGTAGTGTTTGCTCAGAACACGAGGAAGGAAGAAGATTTAATTAGAATTACATGGCAGGGCAGCTGCTGAGATTTCATATATTGCGTACCTTTCTCCTTTCAGCCTGCATTTGTCCATTGTCCATGTCCAGCCTCTAGATTCTGTTTTGTGTTTGCCTATAAAATTATAAATCTCAACTGTCGGAAACCTTCCTTCCATGTACATGCGTGTAGAGGCGTGTGGTGTCTTTCTAAGATAAACAGATGAGCCTCATCCACCTCCCGTTGGGAGAGAGGCTATCCAGCCTGCATCCTACCATTCTTGCCACTTTCCACCTCAGTGCTTTCTGTGAGTCAGCAAGCAGAGTGTGACTCAGTGAAAATACTCAGAGGGCAAAACAGCCATGAACTAAATTCAGTGCTTGCTAAAGAACGTGCAGGTGTTATTCTGGGGATCAACAAACCTTCTAATGATGATGCTGGGTGGATTCTGGCCAGAAAGGTGTGCTGTGCTGAAGGAAGGTGGGAGGAGAGCCTGGAAGCAATGCAGCAGAATTTGGAAAGAAGAGTTGGCTCCACAGAGGGACAGCTTCTCAGGATTCACAGCAGGATTCTTCAACAAGAAGAGCTATTGGAGGAGGACTAACTGTGGTACCCCTAAGTGGGAGAGCTGCATGTACAGTAACTTGTCCCTTGGAGTTGCCTCTCCAAATCAGCTGCAAGGTGCTACCATCGCTCTGAAATGTCAGAAATACCTAGAAGCAGACCAGCTCCCATTGTACCATGGGGCCTGGCAGGCTCGTTCTAGTCAAAACACAAGGTGCCCCATAAGCAGGGAGCAGGGCTTGAAAAATCCGCAGGAAAACCCACCTCACTGTAAGGCAAGAAAGTCAGGAGAGAGAAAGACATACAGAAATGCCTGCTTTGGTGAGATCCTGATGTGAAAGACCTGATGCAATCACCTCAGCAGAGTTCCTGTTCCTCCCGGCTTGTGTGTGTTTCCTCAGTGCATGAGACATACATTCAGAGGGCAGCACCACTCCCTCCTCTACCCTTCCCATGCCCAGGAGCACTTCTGACCGTGAGAAAGTTCTGACATGCAAAGAAGACTCCTGTAACAACGCCTTGCTTGCTGTCAGCTGAAAGCAAGTGACACCCTCTCTAATGACTAGTTTCAGAAAGAAAGCAAATACACAAGGATGCGCTCACCTGTCCCAGGTGATCGCTGCTGTCTCCCACGGGTGAAATTGCTGGGGCTTTTCAACACATGTGTTGCTGGCTATATCACCAAGGTGAGGTCATATCCTAGCTGGGGGATCAGAGGGGCCTGGGGGACCTTCATCCTGGCAGATGCTGCTCTGAACATTGTGCATCAGGTCACTGCTGTGTAGTACAGAGATATGTCCCAAAGACTTCCCAGTTCTTTGGTAGGAGGGTACAAAATCCCTTCAAGATCATCCACCAGTGGGGGAAGGAGCAAAAAGTATTTCCAAATCTTTCTTTTTCCATGTTTTTGAAGTTGCTGCCCCCTAGACTAGAGCCAATACTGAAGACCCTAGTGCCACCTTTGCTTCCTATCCCCTCCATACTTGGCGAATGGCCCATGGGAGGCTCTGGCTGGCAGAAGCAGAGAGAGCCATGTTGCACATGTGAGGGTGGTTTGGTAGCCTGGCTTGTAGCGTCCAGAGGGAGTGTCTGCCTCTGTTGATAGCATTTCCAAAGAAAGGAGCCAAATCCACCCACATGGGTCACGGAGACTGTGTTTCTGCCACATGCCTTCCCTCTTGCCCAGCCCTGGCAGGGCCCTGTTGTTCCTCACGTGTTGCCCTGCATGCGGAGGAGACCCGCCAATGCCTGCCAGGCTCTGTGGCCCATGGATCTGCTTTCAGATCCAAAACATCTGTCCAATCCAGGAATTCTGGGGGGTCAGACTGGGATTTGGTCCTTGACTTGGTTTGACAGGAGGAGTGAGAATTGTAAAGTCTATCAGTGACTTTAGATCCTAATAATGGGATTGAGAGGATATATTAAAAAAAAAAATCAGTAACATGTAGGATTGTGGTTCATGAAAAATGCAAAATAGAAGGGGGCTTTCTTGTCGCATTTTGTGAGGTTTTTTCTGTTCTTTGGACTTCCCATGGTTGTTTTCCCCATGGCCATAGCTTTGTAATTGTCTGCAGAAGTAAAAGCTTCATCATTTCAGCAACCCCTCCAGATGTGTCAGCCTTTGCTCCATCCTCAGGGGTTGATAAGCACTTAGAAAACACAGAGAGAGCCCAGAGTGAATGACAAACAGCTGACTTCCAATGTTTATTCATCTTCTCAAAACCTGAGGTTTTTTAAGAGATTTTTCTTCAGCCCTTCCAGAGATCCCCATGTGGCTTTTCTTGCTTTGGGTGTGAGCACAAAACTCTTCTCTTAGGCAGGGTGTATATGCTTTGAAGCTAAACCAATAATTACCTTAAAGGTTCAAAGTGCTGCTCTTATTTCTGCAGAGGGGGCCACACATGTGTACAAGGGCAGTCAGGAGTGTGGGTCAGAACAGAGACTGTAGAAGTGTCCAGGAGAAGCAGTGGGATCATTTACAGCAGCAATGTCTCCCACTCCCTTATATCCAGATCCAGTAATGTCCTTAAAAATTAGTTTAAATTTAAGTGTCTGGGTCAATTAAAAACAAACCCATGATCTAATGAGCTGCAAACCTTATCCCAGCAGAGCTTGCAGTGGCATGTCACATTGGTCTCTGCTTTCCAGAGAAAGCAGCACACAGGGCAAGAAAATCCTCTGTATCAGAGGTCAGAACTGAGTAAGATCTCAGCAGTCCTGGTTTTTGGTGTAATTTGGCTGAGGAAATACCAGTGAAGAGGTGAGGAACTGCTGAGCATGACATCCAGGGCCTGTCCACTGCTTTCCCTACCTTCGGTGCATCAGCTATCATGGCAACTGGGAGCAGTTCCTCAAGACTGGAAGACAGCAAGTGCCACTCCTGTCCTCAGGAAGATATGGCAAACTACAGGGCAGCCAGCGTCACCTCAGCTAATCCTGGAAATAATTTCCAGGCTCATGAAGGACAAGAAGGTGGTCAGGAGAAATCAGCACAGACTTATAAAGGGGAAATGGTACTTAAGGGACCCAACACCATTCTGCGATGAAGTGCAGGCCAGAGCAAGGTGCTGTACCAGCTGTGAGCTGGGTCGTGTCACTTGTTTGCATGATTTATGCATCTTTGTGTGGGAGAGGATGCAGTGCTTGGACCAGCCAGTGGTAGATCCCAAGGGATGAAATTTGGGAAGCTGGGATTGTTGGGGAACTGCTCACATAGGGCTGGGCCTTCCCTTCACTCATCTTGCAGTGAATGTGAATGGGTCTGAGGAAATTTCATCTCCACTTTGCCTCCCCAACACCTTATTGCTGGGGCTGGGGCATGGCTCTAACCTGTACTCTGGCAGTGGCGGCCGTTCACCATGAGAAGTGGGGCAGTGCTTGGGGGTGCTTCCAGCCAGGTGGATTTCAGCAGACCAGACTGGTAGGCATGTTCTAAGACGATTTCCAAAATGTCTACAAACTCATCAGTCAGCTCCCATGTGGCTGTTTGTCTACATGAAAAACAAGCCAGCTTCTGTATCTCAGTGGGTTTGATGTTCCCATGGCAGTCTCTTCTTTCAAGCACCTCATCCCCATTCAGTGGCTTTCCTGAAAAGATGACAGGTTTTCCAGCACTGTGATGGGGGAGAGAGAGAGCAAGAAACTGACCCTGGGTTTCCTCTGCCAGCCCCTTCCAGGCTGTGCAGGGACTCGAGACATGCACACAGCACAGACTGACACCAGCTCAGCCTCTTCTGTTTGGTGAGAAGGAAGAGAAACATCACACCAGGCTGGGGTTTAGCCTTCTTGCTGGGCACAGAAGAACCACTCCTGCAGGTGAAGGAGTGATTTTCTTTCTGTCAATTTGCATCCTTCAAAACTTATAAACCTTCCTGTTATCCCACATTAAGCAAATACTCCTGGCTTTGTTTTGAAAGATGCTTTCTTCTCAGGTACCCTGTCCTTGTAGAGCCATTAGCTGGGCATCCTGCACTTTTGCTGATTTACTAGACAAGGTTTTGGGGATAAATTATGGGTTCTGTGCTGCCCTGCCAGCAGCACAGTGGCAGTGAGCAGTGTTGCCTGCAAATCGTAGAGACTTGGATGGCACTTATTTAATTTTTTATTTTTATTTTTATTTTTATTTTTTATTTTTATTTTTCATTTGCCTGAGTCTAGTCAGAACAAGGATGCTGTTACTTATCCTGAATGCTGAGCTGGCTGCACAGACCTGGTATTTCTCTGCTTCCTCTAGAGAACGTGATCTGGCAGTGGTAGTGCTTAAAGCACATCAGCCAGAGAAAAGACAGAGCAAGAGACAGCTCTTGTAAAGCAGCCTGTGACCCACATTGCAGCCTGCTACAGAGATGGAAGGTGTCCAGCACCACCACAGCTAGGGTCACATTTCTGTCTTTTCTTTCACAGGTACACTAGAGCACACACAGAAACTTGTTAAACAGGAAACAGTGTCCCTGGCATTGTCAGACTTGCCCCATCACCAAATGACAGCACATATGACCCACACACTCAATCCCATGTGTGCAATTCCAAAAAAAAAATCCTGAATATTTTCAGTGGGAAGGAAATGTTGATGCTACAGCGGAAAGGCCAGAGGTATCTTGGACAGAAGTAAGGGTGTTTCAGAGCTGGATAGAATTATCCCATGAAAAAGTCATCCATTTTGACATCACCCTCATGCCCCTTATTCTGACAAGAAAAAAGACAACGAAAGCCACTTTGAACAATGTAGTCATCTGGTCCCACATTTCTCAGCAGGCATCATTCCTTCCAGTCCTGGACTTCATTTTAAAGAGCTCAAGAGGGTGAAAATACGCTGCAGCTGACACCCCTGGATAAAATAAAGAGGTGGCTGTACACCCCAGCATAGATAGTCACTCCAGAGTTAAGTCACCTGTAAAAAGGCAGTGGAAAGAAAGAAGCACTTCTAATGCTATGCAATGGATACTGCATCACCAAGGGGGTAGTCTAGCTCAAAGGTGGGCCTAGAGATAAAATCCACTGATGCATCCAAAGACAGTGCTGGACCCGGAAAAGATCTTCAAGTAAATTGGTCCTGACTTCTTTTAGTTTGCTTTTTACCCAGAGTGGGGGCAGTCACTGGTGCAGTCTCCTAGGGATTCATGAGGTGCAAATCTGTCCATGACTACTTTTTCAGCTACACTCAACCAGTCAAAAATAAAGGTGTGAGGTTCAGCCAGGATCCCTTTAAAAATATCTTGTCCCCCTTCAGTTAAACATCCATGCTCCCTGTTTGTTGCTCACTGATGATCATTCACCCATCTGCCTTCTCCAGCACTGATTTTCTCTACATTGACTAAATTCTGTGCAAAATTTTGAGTCAAATTTGTCTGTTGTTTGGTCAACAAATTTGTCTGTCTGTTGTCAGGGTCATCCCACCCCCTGACTGCTTTTGAGTTGAATCCTGGTTTTGAGCACGTGTCGCTTCTAAGTCAACCCAGCTGTTGTCCCGGTGCCTCGATGAACTGAAATGTCTTAACCAAAATGAAAACCAACTTGTTCATTAAGAAGACATGCCATATTTTACTTAACACTTTCATGTAGCACCAAGATTTATTGCTGGAAATCACCAGCCCACCATATCCATCTTCTTTGTCTCATTTTGCATGCCAGGATCTTGAATCTTACCAGGAGGGCAATTCGTGACAAAAATCTCAAGAGAGAGGTGGCAGAGCATATGACTGGAGTCTTTCATAAAAGAACAGCAAGGCTTCATGTTCAGGGGAAACATCATTTTTCTGACAATTGATTTTGGTATGAATCACAGAAAGCCTTTCTTTTTTCCCTAAATTTTCTGGTTTTTCTATTCAACTATCCCTTGTCTTCCTTGCAGGATTTCTTCTGTACATGTGCCCCAAAGGCAGGGATCTGGCAGTGACTGCCAAGGTTTTCAATCATGTGCCACCCCAGTTTTGGATTTGGTGAAACTCTTGTGAATCAGAAACATTTCAGATTTCTTAGTAAATACACATTTTTCCACGAAGCTGAGTAGCCCTCTGCATATACCTGAGGTATCATCAGCACACACAGGCACACCCATGCACACTGATAATGCACAGGTACTCACACAGTAATTAGAGAGAGCTATTTTCAGATGCACAGAGGTTTATTATGAACAGTGAAAAATAAAATAAACAACTATTAACAGCAAGCCAGTAGAGCTCTCTTAACTCTGCAGGAAATATTTGTCCATTCTGACAGAATGATAGGCTTATACTAATGCTCAAGCCAGTCTGCTAATACAATCATTTTGTTTCCACAGCTCACTTCCGTGATAATTTTAGGGCCAAAGTCTTGCTTCCTAGGTTTCATTTTCTGGTGCATTCAACCCCATCCTTTGGGGTAGATGTGGGCAGTTCACAGGTTTGTAAAATTACAGAGGGTTTAGGTGTGAAGTCTGGGGATCTCTCTGCCCCTTCTCTCCCTCTCACTCTCACAGCCAGGTCAGGTCTGATGGTAGATGGTCTCCAAGGATGGAGGTGCCACCATGCCTCCAGGCCCCAATCCAGGACTGTTCTGCTCTCCTGCAGCAGATTTATTTCCTCCTACCTTGTCAGTGTTTGCCTTTCTTCATGTTTTTGCCCTGATCTCAGCTGCCCTCTCATACATGTGCTGTTCCCTTTTCTTCTAGATCTAACAACTCTGGCTGGGCTGCCTTTCACCCCCTTTCTCTTAACTTTGGGGAGAGGAGCTATGAAGCTGTCATAGCACAAGGTAGATTATAGTCCACATCCATTGGAAAAAGGAGAAGCAAGGAATGGCAGAGAGACCACCACTGAAATCTGGTCAATGGTGTGAAGATCTGAACCCAGGATGCATTTAATCTTCCTCTTCTATCTGGGCAAGCTATATTTTCCCATTTGGACAGCTCTGTATATAGCCTGATTTTTCTAAAATGTGAATCATCTAGGTACGCTTGTTAAAAATGAGGTCATTTAATTGAAATGCTAAATATGGCCTAGGATTCGATTTCTATTTTTACCACATCTCTGTTTAGGACAAATAACATTTTTTCTTCCTTTGATGGTGAGAAAAAGGTTGCTCAGGACATATTGTGGAGTTTTTCTGTCACTTACCAGACACTAGCGTGAAGTCTAGCACTGATAGAAGATTCACTGCTCTGGTTTTTTGTAAGATCTCCATTTCTGTGCTGTTTTTTCAATACTTCAAGCTCAGGTTTCACTTCTGACTACAAGAGAAACCAAATTGTATTTAAAAAAAATAAAAAAAAAATAAAAATAAAAAAAAAAAAAGGAAAAAAGAGCACTTCAAACAGCATAGGGTTGTGTACACTCAGACCTTCCCGCTTGACTGGACAGACCATATCTGGCAAATGGTGACCAAGGAGTCTGTGAAACCTGTGTTGGGAAAGGAAGCTGTGTGACTGTATTTATATGACTCCTTTTTTCCTCATTCACTGAAAACCCAACATCTCCTTGATGCAGAAGAGCTGCCTTAGTGTGAGAAGCAGGGATGCATGGCTCTGCGCCCAGGGAGGGGGGACAGCAGCTCAGCCAGTGCCAGACACGCTTTCTGGCTGCGCAGACAAGTGCCTGCTGACTCTCAAGAATGAACAAACAGAAGATCAATAAAAGCTACAGACATCTAGCCTAGTGCCTGAGACACATGGGGAGAGAGGAGTATCATCGAATTCAACATTTCCAGCCCAGATCCTCAGCATTTGACTGAGAGCTTTCATGTCTGGCTAGATAACTGGCAGGACCAGGACTTGTCCTTAGCAGCTACCAAGCAGGAATTAACAAAATTACCCTTCAGGAGGAGGTGGCCAACAGGGTCTTGATGTCCTCAGATGTTGACAGATTTTTGGATTCAACATCAGGAGTGTCTTAAATTCAGTGGAGGCCAAATGCAGACAGCTCACGTGGACAATGGTATTGGAGGAATCACAGGCCAAATATTGAAAAGGGGTTTGCATAAAACTTAGTGTCTGGAGCATGTGCAACTTGCTTCCACAGCTGAATATTCTGAAATCAAACCAAGCTCTAGAGCTCAGATAAAACATGAGCATCTCATCTACTTGCTGTGTGTCAGAGTACAGATGGACAATGGAGGAAGATGAGAGGATGTGGACTTCTCTCCTGCCTAGGATTACAGAGTTACTCCCTATTATCCAGGCTAGTTTTCTCGGCTCCTCTCAACAAGGATGTCTCAGATAAAGATGATTAAGACAAGATGCTAAGTAAAAAAACCCACTGGAATAGCTGGAAAGAGCAAAAGACCAAAGTGTTGGAGATTTCTTCCCAGGCTCTAGAAGTGGTGCATGGATACCCAAGCACATCATGACAAACCTGATCTCCTGCACAGGAGTGATGATGAACTCCCTTTCTTGGAAAGAAGAGCCACTAAAACTGTGAATCATGATGCATTTCTTCCCATTCTCTTCTGCTCCCTGCATATTTCCCCCCATCAATATACCCTGTATATAACTCCTGCTGTTGTGATCACAGGCATCTGCAAATGTGCAGATGCAGATGAACAGCAAATCCAGCCCTGCTGCAGGTAACAGGAATTTCCACCCCAGCAACAGCAGCTTTATTAATTCTCCAAATCACATTGGCTCCGGATTAATTACGCAAGCTGTGATAGCGCACATGGACTCTACAAGCTTGTTAATGATTCATGTGCATTTTAGCCTCCGGGAAGAAAAAATCAACAGGAGATAGGGGTGGTACCTTCAAATCAGAGGGGCAGTTCAGCCAAAATGGCATAGCTTTCTGCCTCCTCCCATTAGCCATAGATCTTGCTCCTGGGGACTTCAGTAGAGCTCACAGATACACTCCAAAGAAACGAGAAATAATTTTTTTCTGTGCAACTTTGTTTGTAGTCTTATGATATTGCTACCTTTTTTCTTTACAGGCAGGAAGTCCTGTGTAGGTATGTGGTATTTGCAGGCCAATATCTCACGGCCACACACTGACATGAGAGCAGCGCTACTCAGCGCATCCATCCCCTCTCTGCTAAGGGCTGGAAAACAAATCTCTAGCAAGAAGTAAAAGCACGGGGCTAGAATGTTTTTGTACTATCCCAGGGTACTGTCCTGGCCTCCAGGTGTGTGCGACTGAGGGAGTTCCTGAAGCAGAGGCTCTGTCTTCGCAATAATAGCCCTTGATGGATTTTTCTGTCATGAATTTGTCTAATTGCTCTTTGAACTTGTGTGAGCTTTTACCATGCACAACATCCTGTGGTTCAGTGTGTCCATGCTCTAACTATGCACTGTGCAAAGACGTCCCTTCTTTGGGAACTGTCAGCTAGTGTCATTTGCTTCTCCCGACCCCTGTACCATCCAGCCCATCAACATGTGAGCCAAGGAGCACAGGCCCAGGCCTGCTCCTCCCTGTGGCACTCCTCCTGCCTACTCTCCTTTAAGAGATTAGCCACAAGCACACACGCAAGAAACTCTGCTGCATCCAAGATAAATTTTGTATGGCAGGGGAAGTTAATTTAAGACAATTGATCAGTTTTGCTAGCTTTGGATCTGGACATCACTGTGGGTGTGATTCAGTCAAGTGCTAAGACTGTGCATAGCTCTGAGTCTAAAATTTTTCCTTTTGTGGTCTTACTGCCTAAGTCAGCTTTTGTAACAGCAATCAGCTTTGTGGAATGAGCTTGT
The DNA here is from genome assembly GCF_000738735.6 of Corvus cornix cornix. Classification (NCBI taxonomy): domain Eukaryota; kingdom Metazoa; phylum Chordata; class Aves; order Passeriformes; family Corvidae; genus Corvus; species Corvus cornix. The sequence goes on along the minus strand of NC_046334.1, from coordinate 26,964,832 downwards.
CAAGGACAGGATCACCAGAATATTTATAGGTACTAGAAAAGGCAGTCTTTGAGCCATGAAGGAAATTGAATTGCAATGGAACATTTTATTAAGAACAGTCCCTTGTGAAGGAAGCCCTGCTCCTGATCCATGTGTCTGGGACCATACAGAGACTCCTTGTAGGTCACTGCACTTACAGACTCCCTAACCGTAGCTATAACTTGAGTCAGAGTAGTCACATCCGTGGTTTGCTGATGGGAGATTGAAAAGCTACATGGTAGGTGATTTGAAATCATTGATAAGGATAATGATTATGATTATGGCTTAATCCTCTTTTTGCAGACTAAACCTCACATGTTATTGGTGCCATCAGCTACAAGCAGCCCCTGGACACTACTGCAATGCACTGTGTGCCAAGTGCAGAGCTGAGCTGCTGCAATGCCCTGTTCTGTTCTCATCAGGAGTAGGATCAGGCAAAGGGAAAGACCTGTCTTAGAAGGAGGTTTCTCAACAAGCCTAAATATCCATTCTCTTTGGAAAAGGTGGTTTTCTAACTTTGTTAAGAGGATCAGCCTGGCATTCACAGGTGATCTCTATTAAATATATTGATGTCCTCCATGACCCTGGCTTCCTCTCCACACAATTCCTCTGCCTTTTCATTGTCTTATAAACTTGAATGTTTTTACAGAAAATTTGTTGTAAATCCTAATCCATTTGCATAATTCAGGAGGCTTTACCATGTCACTGAAGATGATTCATTGACCACATGAGCTTTTTGGAGCTTTCTGGGGACACCTTCAAGGATCAGGCCCTATTTACGTGCATTTTTTCATTTCTCTTAGTGGCAGAGGAAAGAATGGACCCATACTGCTGAATGTGTCTATGGTATCTCCCATGATTAATGTCTTGAAATAGCAAGAAACTTCTGTGAGGTTTTCTAACTGGTTACATTATGTATCTATCAGCTGCTCTGAATTTTCACAGAATCACAGAATGGGTCAGATTGGAAGGGACACAAGGCCCTTTACCAGAGCCTGAGACAGCTGTGCAAGGATAACTACATTTTGTGGGCTTGAGTTTTAGGGATTTTAGGTTCTCTTTTGTATGACTCAGTTGTTTTTCCAATAGGTTTGTGAATGCTGTGCTGACTAAACAGTGTCACAGATGGGATGAGCTATAGCAGGGAGAAAGAGAAACATTCAGTTTGGGGATTTCCTATTTGTGTCCCCTGGCCAGGCTGATGTGCCCACCTTGCACCTCAAGGAGAATCCTGCCCCCCTGAGCTCCTGCCTAACTCCCACTGAAGTTTAAAACCAGTGTTTGGAAATTTTTTCTTGCTAAGGGCAGGGCAAAAGACAATCCTCATGTGAGAACAACCCTCAGCCTCTGTGCAATTCTGGAGCAGGAGCCCTTACTGGACAGATGGGGAAAGTCAGGTAAAGACTGAGGGTATGACTTACCTGAAAACACCCAGCAAGCCATAGTGCTGTCCTCAAGCAAACCAAGACTTCTAATTTCAGCCAGCTCTGGTTATTTATATTGTTATATGACCCAAAGCAACACAGACCAGTGGTAGAGATACCCCAGCTGTAGCCAGAGAAGCCAGCTTAATTGCATTAATAATAAACTTCCAAAGAAGACTTGCATGGAAAGCAAAGTGTTGGTTAAGTGGATGAATTTTCTTCTGGTCTGAAGGATGCTAAATTAGCCACCTCTTCCTGGCCCATCTTCCCTGGCAGGTCGATGTGGCTTGTAACTTGAGTAACACCTCCAGCCTAGCTCCCATCCACAGCACAGCCCTCCTTCACTCAAGAGTGGTGGTGCTTAACTGGGGTATGCTAAAGGCAAACCTTCAGCTAGGCTGTTTTAACACCACACACCCTCTGTCCCAGCCCAGGGCTCAACACCCTTACACTGGTGTGAAGGCCTGTGGGGAAGGTCAGGTTTCAGTAGCTCCTTAGACGCTTAGTAACTCTGGACTTGATTCTTGCTAAAGGTGTCCCATAAGATGGGTAATACCAAAGAGCCAGTGTCTCAAAGCAGGACAGCTGAAGTCCTGTTGTGGCTGATGCAGAGGAGCAGATAGCCGCATCAGATGATTCATCTGAGCAGTCTTAGGAAGATGAGTCACTGGCTGGCAGTGGCTGGGTCTCTTTCCCTTGCATCTGACATGTGAGGTGGCCTTCAGTGTCCCCCATGTCCACAGATGGAGCTTTGCTGGTTTCCTGAGACAACAGGGTGAACTACCTGTGCGTTGCTGCCCTAGGAGACAACAGCAGCCTAGAGGTCACTAATTTCTGGGTACTGCCTTGAGATCTCTTCCCATGCTGTGTTTTCCATCCTAGGGTGCAGAGGGATAGCACACCCCAGGGTTTGAAGGGAAGGAAGCATAAAATCGGAGATGAATTGACTCCTATACCAACAGTTCACAGGATTGAGAGGGCTCTATCTTGCAGGGCCTTTACCAGTGCCTGCACACCTCTAGACATGGCTAAGCATTTTATTGTCTTTAATTAAGTGAGCAGGAATTCTCCAGTGACTTTTTCCAGAGGTCTGAATTAATTACCTGCGTATGTGTGAAAAGAGTGTCCTGCCTGAGTCTGATGAGTGTCTGGGTGCAAGAGAGCATTGGCAGGAGCCCTGTCCCTTCACTTATTCATCTTTGAGTCAATGCTGTGGCAGGGACTGACTCTGCCTGTGCATGGCTCTAAATTGAATCAGCTGATTTTAATTTTCTTCATCACCTTCCCTTTCTTTTGTCTTCTTCTGTCTTTCTTCTGAGGTTCACAGCTGCTCTGTGAGGAGCCATGTGTCACTGTGTGGCTCCATGCTGCATAAGGAGCTGGCAGATGCAATCCTGGTTCATTTGCCCCATTATCTTGTTACACGATTCTTTTATGGTCGTTACTTCATCCAGCCCACAGAGCAGCTCTGCCATCATCCCAATGAGACTATTCCAGTGACTGTCACACCAGTGATGTCTATCACTACAAGTATTTTCCCTTGGGCAGGAACAGCCGTGGCAGCAAGGACCCCCGAAAGCTCTGTTTAGTCCCTGTGTACACATCTCTGTGCACAACTTACCTGGTCATACAGGCACACCAGAGCCTGGTCTGCTGCATATAGACCCAGTGCTGGCATGTTCAGGGAATGCCTTGTGAAGGGATGCCTGCAGCCAGCAACTCTGGTGGCTTAGACAACCTGTGCTGGGAGGTCTTGGTGCTGCTGGAGGCCAGGATGAGGCAAAATCAAAGGAAAATTAAACTTCCATATCATCCAGAGAGGCAGGGAGATGGAGCACATGGAAAAAGAGGGTGTCCTAACACACTTTGGAGTGCAGCCTAAGACAGTGATAGGAAACAGGCTGAATACCATGACACCTAGAAAAAAGTGCTTATTTTGTATTTTAAATGACTCTTGAGTAACATTACCAATGCAGCAGCGCAAAGGAAACTAAAAGCCACATCCCAGGAATGGTGATATATTTGTACTGTCTCCTGACAGCAGTGCAGAGCAGAGAGCTGCAGCACTATGTAAGCCTAGGTTCCCTCCAACTTTCTCTTGCTTCATCTCCAACCCACTGCTCTGGTGCCTTGAGGTGCATTGTTTTGAAACACAGTTTAGCTTGCAGTGTTTTTCTGCATTCAAAAAGCACACCTGTCTCCCTGGGTCAGGACAGACCCTTGCATGTTGATGATCAATGTGTCAAGGTTACAAAGAGATCTCATGTTTCAAGACAAGACAGGGCAGGTTGTCTCTACCTGGCTTCAAAATGGGGGTTACTGCTAAAAGGAAGTGGTGACATGGGACATTTCACCCTTTGAAGAGTGCAGTACACAAGGACACAGCAGGAGCAGGAGCACCATTTAGCTCCTCTCCATTCTCCCCTGTTCCCAGAACCTTTAAATCGGTCGCACATATCAATTAAGTACAGCTTACACACCCTGTGAGGCAACTAAGTGCTATTTTACTTCTTTTATTACAGATGGGGAAATAAACGTGTAGAAAGGCCTGCTGACACGTGGCTTCAAATCCTCTGGCAGAACACAGACTTCGCCCATCTCTGCTGCATTCCCTGGGTCGCCCTCGTCCCCTGTTGCTCCCCCAGGTGAGATAGGCTCCCTCCAGCCCCTCCCCGCTGCAAAAGTGCCTGTCTCCAGAGCATGCTCTAGGTCCCCCCACGTGTCAGTGGCTGAGCTGAGGGCAGTCCCTGCAGGTCTCTGTCACCCCCACACTCTGCTTTTCCCGGACAGAGAAGCAGCACCTGCTGACCAGGCAGCCTGTGTTTGGTCTGTGCCTGCCATGAGGGGACCCGGTGAGCACTGGTGTCACTGGCAGAGGCAGAATAATTGGTTGTACTGATTAATTCTGGGCCTATTGGGGGTCACATATTAACAATAAACTGGAAATGCCAACTATGCTGTGCTCGTTCGTGATTGATACGGCACGATTTAATTAACCCAGGCTTATATTTGAGCGTAGCCCATTAGCATCTGGTATTAAATACTCTCTGAACTGCCTGAGCTTAGCAGCTACCTTAAGGAAGTAATTTGACATCTATTCAGGAGATTTAATTGTGCCATTATGTGCCTGTGTATGGTACTGAGTGCCATTTAACCATTGCCCTTGCTAGCTGATTAATTACCAGGCCCAGGTGAATAAGTGGGGGAGCTCACTACATGGCTCTCCATGGCTGAAGCAGAGACAACACTGCAAGCAAGACAAATGCCAACCTGTTTGTGTGTCATGCAATGGATAAGTTGGGATCTGCAGGCAAAACCTGTTTGTTTTACTGGAGAGGCAGAAAGTATTAGGAACTGGCATGAGCCAGAGAGGAGCAGTGCATGAGGTAACTCAAGAAGCTTTCCAGCTCCAGGGCATTTTGGAGAAAGAGGCCAGCACTTAAAATAGCTAGTGCAAATGAATTTCAACACCAACAGACTATCCCCAGGGAGGGGGAACATTTTAAGCGACATGTTATGGACTCCTGTGAGCCCCAACTGCCAGGATGTCTCTTTCCTCTTTTGCTTTCTAGTCCAGGGCTCCCAGGGAGAATGAGATGGATTGGTTCAGTGGCAACTGCTGAGACTGAAGATGCTGTGATGGAGATCCCACTTTTGGAGTCACGCAGAGACTCAGTGAGCAGGGGCATGGTAGCGGGACCCTCCAGCCGTCCAGCTGAGGCTGTTATTCCTGCAGGCAGTCCCACTCTTTGTGTTTCAGCCATAAGCAATGCACCTGCTGGAGTCTGTCGAGGCACTGGCCTTGGAAGGTCACCAGCTGACACCCACTGTGGGGCAGAACCGGCTCCAAACATCCCTGCCAAACACGAGTGGGTCCTGCCCCAGGCACGTGGCTGCATGGGCTGTGGGAGATGGGTGGGAGTGGGGTGCAGCACCTTGGGGCTGGGGCCAGCCCTGGAGGTGTACTCACAGCCTCCCACTTTGGAGATCTGACCCAGCAGCTGAAGAAGAAGCACAGTTGGCTGGTGTATGAGGGAGGGTTAAAATTCAGCAGGGTCCAGCAAAAGCAGGTACCCACTACTGGGCTGGACACCTTCTTCCCATGTGTGTTCAACTTTCCTGCTCAGATAACGTTACCCCTCCTTTAATTTTGTTGGAAGGAAGCAGACAGCTATTTGGCAGGTCACAGGAGAGCTCAGCATCTCCCCGAGCCTTCAGCAGCCCATTTCCGGCTGTGGTTTGATCAGGTTTCTATATTCATCACTGTGTTTCCTGTGGGGGCATTTCTGATAAGCTCTGCACTTCACATCCTGTGGTCTCCCCCTCGCCTCTGGCACTCACAGGATGTTCGCTGCACTACGAGCAACCAGGGGCTGCTAAATTACTTGCCAAAAATGAGTAATGGCTGGGTGTTGCAGGCATCATCCCAAGGATGGGGTGAGTGGAGTGAGCTGAGACACTGGCAGGCAGGGTGCACTCCAGGGTCTGGGGGCTGGAGCCTGTGCTAAGGACATGCTGGGTATTCGACACTATGCTCTATGGACTGAGAAGAGCCCCAGGAGTTGACTTCAGCACAAATTTTGCTCAGCCCCCTCTTGGGTGTCCCTTTGACTTGTCTGTGTGGAGACACCCCACTCCTGCTGCAGCCGAGGGGGCTGGGCTGAGCTGAGCTGGGGGTTTCAGCCTGGACTGCTAATGTACAATGGGAGAAGCAGGAAAGTGCCGGAAGCAGGGAAATAATGCAAAGAGAAGAATTATGACCACATTTTCAGATGAACCCCATTCTCTTCTGGCAGGTCCATATATCAGTGAATTCCACTGATTTCTTCTCATTGCAATTCCAGTAATGTTATTTAACAGTGGAGCTAAAGTCATTTCCAAAGGGAGATTTAAGGAATTGATGTGATTCCCAAATTGAAGCCTGGAGAAAACCATACGACTTGCTCACTTAATTGACTTTCAGTACAATTTTTTATGTCTCACCAGTGAAAAACCATCATCTTCCTTGGAAACCTATAATATTTATGTGGGATTTCCTTGATTTCTTTCTTTTTTAATCAAAGCCGAAATTTTGTTCTGCTGTGCCAGTGTAAATCCAGGTCAGTTTCATTAATGCTCCCAGACCTGGCTGAGTGCAGTGGCTTGTATGTCAGTGACCCTGGGCACGTCTGCACCTCCTGCAAACGCTTTGCTACGTACTTTCAGATCCTGAAACAAGGAATGGGTTTTATCCTTGCAAGTCACCTGGGAAGGAGTTTCCCAGCTGTGGACTTCAGCAATGGGGCACGGTGTTAGGCTGTGGCTGGGAAGGAAACATGGTCAGCAGTCTGTGTGCCCTGCTCTGGAACAAAAAGAAACTTAATAGAATGGATGTGATCGGGCTTTAACACAAGCTGATCTTGGGAGCAGAGGGAAGGGGATGAAAAGAACATTCCTTTTGGTTTATGAGGCTGCAAGTGTCATAGGTACTAGGTTGAGAAATTTGGCATTTGAGAAATGTCATGTCGGAAGTTGTTGTTCCCCTTAAAAAAGAGGAGAAAAAACCTCATGAAACAGCTCCTCATTTGTCAGAGATGATCATGGGAAGAGTTGAATAAACAACCCCTGATTTCCAAACAAATGCAGTCTCTAGTCTACACTTTCCCAGGGTGTAACGAATAGCTGTCACACCACCCAAAATCTTGGCGCAGAGAGTCAGGGACTTAGCCAATGCCAAATATTGTAAGCATTTGTGGAGGAGTGTACCTTGGCCAAGGGAGCCACCTCTTCTGATGGGAGCCAGGGTGCAGCTAACTCCGGCACGGGTTTAGCCACAGCCCTGCCTTCATCAGCACATTTCCAGCACAGGCAAACCCCTGGCATCCCAAATCCTTCCAGAATCTGGGAGATGGGGCCTGGCATGACTTTCAGGGTAGCTCTGGGTGGTTTCATGCTGGGCAGCATGACTTTGCTGCACAGGATGGTGGACATGACCAGGACCTACGCAGAGGTCAGTGCCTTACACACGTGGAGCACGGGCACCTCACCACCCTGTCGGACCCTTCCAGGGCTGGGTCCCACACACCAGGCAGGTGTGCCCAGCCTCACCTCCTGGCTTGCCCGCAGAGCATGGATTAGAGCACAGACACCAGTAATTAGTGCCATGTGCACTGAAAACATAAACAGGCCATTTCATCAGCACCCAGCCCTCAGCCCTCGCTGTGGTCAGATGCCTGGGAAGCCGCTCGCTGAGATGTGTGGGTTCATTCTCCCACATTTTACAGCCTGGCTCCATTGCTCTCAGGGTTTGCCAGGGGTGGGGGACAGCCAAAAGAAGGTGCCACTTTATGGCTGCCCTGTTGTAGGGGGGTTGTGAGCATCTTTGGGGTACACAACAGATAGTGCATGGACATGGACCTCCTACAGCTGTCAGCAGCTGGCTAAGGAAGGTTTGTCAGTCTAACACTAAATGTCCTCCATTCAGAACAAGCAGCGCTCAAATTGGGTCTGGGATGATCTGGGTGTTGCCGTGTGTGGGATAGGTACTGTCAAATGGGGCTTTTGTAGCCCTGAGGTAGAAGGACTATTCCTTGTACCTTTAGCAGCCAAATAAGCACAACCTTCCCCTTTGCTGCCCCTCTTAGTGGATTTTTTCTGAGATCCCACCATGCCCTGTGGGTAGGCTTGGATGTTTTTGCTGCCCTGCACCTGAGCCATGAGGGCCATATCCACTTGCTAGAAGTGTTGAGACAGCTGAATCTGGGATCCTAAAACACTGCAACAAAGCTTGATGAGAGTCAAGTAAGCCGGGGACTGGCTGCAGGTGCCAGAGGCTGGGCAGGGGCCCTTTCAAGCAGCCACAGAGGTTCTGCACCAGGAGCCAGAGAGAGACAGGCACACAAATATAGTTCAGGACAGAGGAACAAGCCGTTCCTTTGGCCAGCAAATGGAGGTGAAAGCAAGACATGATCCGGTTGCAAGGCAAGTCCCCTGCAACATCCTTCAAGATGTGAAGGCTGAGGAAGTACAATGAGTTGGACATGGAAAATACAATTGGGATGGACATTTCACCCCTGGGAATTTCCCTTGGGTGGTGGAAAAAAATGACAACCACCATGCACAAAATGGAGCATGTGACTATTTATACTGCTGCCCAGGGCTGTTCCTGTGCCTGGGATGCCATTTCTGCTTTCTGCCACTAATCTGTGTTTCTCATCTCTCCAATTCAACTGTGGTTCGACACAGTACTGCTCCTGGCTTTGGAAAAGGAGAGGTCCATGCCAGGCACAGCACTGAGGGGGCAAACAGCAACCTGGTGGACAGAGCTACCCGAGCACGTCTGAGGTGCTTTTATTTTGGGCTGTGTGAGTGTCCTGACTCATGGTAGTACCTTTTCACAGACAGGAGCATGAAATTGGGAACAGCCTAGTGAAACCCATTAGCAGGCAAGCAGAACAAGCTGTCCCATCTGCTGTTTATTCCTTTCAGCTTTTCCCAGAGGGAAACCTAACTATGGGATAACGGCTTCACAGCCCCAGACCTCCAGGCTCAGCTCGGAGCTGCTAGGAATCAAAGCTCCCTGCAGAGCTCAGGCAAGGCCCCCAGGACCTGCCTAGCGGAGCCTGGATGATAGTGGCCTGGGATGGTCATAATTTTGTGCCTTCAAGGGAAGCCCAGGGCTGAAAAGCTTCCTTGCTTCCATGTTATTTCACACAGGAGAAGCCCAAAGCATCACAGTTCCATGGCTGCGCATATGTGCATCCCAGAAACAAAAGCTCTGCAGTCAGCCCTGACAAGCCAAAAGTGGGTCAGGTGGAAATGCGGGAGACCAGTGACTCATCTTGTGGTTGACTGGGCAATTTGGGAGGAGAAAAAAGCAGCCGTCTCTAGGAAATGGAGCACGTTTCCAACCCTTTCTTTTCTCTGCCCCTAATCCTAACATCTCTTCCGTCAACAAAATGATAATGCTGGAGTCAGCCCTTAATGCTAAAGAGCACTGTCCCTCAGAGGGAGCATCTATGGCCTAAATATGCCAGCAAGGCTGAATATCTGTTTGAGTTGAAGGGTTTGCCCCCTTCCCCCCTACCCCACACTTGAGTGAGAGGGGCATTCAATTGGCCTGGGTGGGTGGGTGGGTGTCTGGGCTCAAACAGATGCATCCCCTCACCATGACATGCTGGCCCAGAGGTTGCAGGACCAAGGGAAGGTGGAAAGGAGCTGCTGGCTGGTGTGGCTCTGGAGAACATCTCTGCTGATCCTGGGGAGAAAGCACACAGGGTGTCACTGAGGGACGTGTCTTCCCCGACACCCTGACATCACCTCCGTGTGTGGAACAGCGGGGGGAGTGCCCACAAAGCCAGGAGATTACAGCTGCTTGTTAACAATATTTGCTCATTACATTGAGCAAGCAGCGGTCAGTCTTGAGCCTGGCCGGCCTTCCCTGCTGGGACTTTGTGTCTCATGGCCAGTGGCCACAGCAGCTATACAACCTCCCTGCTGGTGCCTGCAGTCATGCCAGGAAACTTCCCACTGAGCAATGAACAATGCAGGATGGCATAGCTTCTGGGGGAGAAAGGGACAAAGAGGACATTTTGCCTGCCAGGGATTTCATACTAAGGAAGAGATGCTGGGGGGGGCAGGTCTGCAGCCAGCATTGCTGGGCAGTGAGGAGCAATTTGTGCTGCTGTGACAGTCAGATGAGGATGAAGAGGGTATGTGGCAGACAGGGCTGACCCTTGGCTGTGTGATGGCAGATTAAAAGCTGAGTCTGACACGCTTTGAGCGGATGCCATGAGGAATTGGGCCCCTCTGCTCCCCCTCCTACAGCCCAGGGCCCCCTGCACCAGGGACGGCCTTCAGGGAAGGGGATGTGGCCACCACCCACTTCTTCCTTTCCAAGTGGGTAGGAAACAACACTACTGCAAGACAAATTTCTCCTGTGTCAGGGAAAAGGAAATGGACTAATGCAAAACCAATCCATGCCGACTAAGCGTGCCTTTGCCCCCCATGCAACAGGCGCCGGCGATGCTTAGCACGTATGTGCCCCAAAATAGCACTTGGTAAGAGCGGGGCAAAAAGTTGTGTGTACAATTCCAACTACTTGTTCATCCCAGTCCCTTTCCCCATGAGACCCTGACACAACGGGCACGTGCATGTCAGTGCTTGCTGCATGCCCTGCTTGCACCTTGCTGGAGAGAAGGATGCTCTGCCCTTATGGTTTTGGTGTTTCCAAGCTCTTTACAGTCCCTAATGCTTTGGCATAGCTGTTTTTCTTCCAACAGGCTCAATTGAGAAAATTCAGCAAAAGAGAATGAGTGGTATAAAAAATGTCCTGACAGAAGGACAGGGCAGCAAAGCTGACAGGGACATGTGAAACACAGGGAGGAAAAGAGGAAAATAATCACAACAGATTTGATGAGAATTAGAAAGCTCAGCTTTGTCCTGAGATCTGTGCAGATTTTTCCAAGCACACAGAAGGAGGGAGGCCAGCCCTCATGTAAGGAAGTAAAAGCATATCCCTGGCAATTTGCTCTCCAAGTACAGGGAAGGGAAGCCAGACAGGTTTTCCCTTGGCCCTGGACATCTGCAGGAGAGATGCCATTGTGGCCCTCAAAATTTTTCTGCAAGGTAGTTCTGTGGCCAAATTTACAGAAACTTTCCTTGCAGATAAAAGTGAGTTTTTACAAGGCCAAACAAACACAAGGGACAACTCTGAAAAACCCTCCTATTGGAAATTTTCCTTTCCTCTTCTGGCTTACATGACACAAGTCAGCCCAGGAGGAGTTTGGGTGGAACTGAAACCACCACATGGTGCAAGGGGGCTGCATGGACTGCCATGGGTTACAATTGCACCTTTGGCTTTTACCTCAGCAGGAGACCCCAGGCACTAATCCTGATCAATGAGATTCCCTTAATGTGGTGGTAACCTTGTTGAGGTCCTTGCTTCTGGGAAAATTGTCTCAGTTTCCCATCTTCAAAGCTTCCTGATGGCATCGCTGATGCTGGCAGATGGGCCCATCCCTCCCTCACAAAAATTCCTATTTCCATTGGGATAGTCTCAAGGCTACTTCTCTTAAAAAGTGTCTGGCCATCTTTTCATGGCAACATCTGAAAGCATAGTTCAGATTAACTTCTCCAAGCAGTGCATTCAGACCTGGGCCAGGCCCACCAGCTGGGTGTTCCTCTATTCAGGAGAGCCCCAAGGATGCTCAGAAGATCGTAGGATGGTGCAAAGGCAGCAGCTGGGGCTGTGTCTCCCAGAAGGGGTGCCAGGTCCTTTCTCTGCATGAGGAAGCCTAACAAATACTGGGAAGGAGGTGGCCATCCCCAGGAGTCCCTGTGATTACAGACCACTGCTCTCCCCTTGCAACAAGGCGTGTGGGATCAACACCAGCCAAAGGGGGTTCAGGTTTGTGGTATAGCAAGGGCGGTGTCCCCCAAGAAGTCTTCCAGAGGTGGCACAGTACTGGAGCAGGCAGCTGTGACACCCCTAGCCACCAGCTGGCCACACATTGCTGCATAACTCACGCTGGGGACTTGGTCTTGCATGTCTTCCCCAGAGGATGCCCAGTGGAGGGCTGGCGGTTCCCCATTTTTTCTTTTGCTTCCTCTTTTGTGCACTTTGTCACCATTGCTCTGCCCTTTGGAGAGCCTGTGGGACCGCACTGTCTGCACCCCTTCCTTCTCCACACTTCATTTCCTTTGTCCATGTTTCCTCACACCCAGTACCATTACTCACCACACTCTTTCAACCACTGAGCAATGCTCACACCATGGATTCTGAAAGAGAGAGAGAGGGGAAACCCTTTCATTTTTCAAAAGAAAATTTTTAAAACCCCAAAGAAACAGGGAAAGTTTACCCAGGGCAAGCAGCTCTACTGTAGCTTCTCCCTGCTAAAATGCAAGGGTGAAAAGAGATGTCACTGGGAACCTCCTCTGTCCCAGGATCTGGCTGCCTTGCAGCACAAGAGAGATGTGGTGGGAAGCTGGGAGAACCTGGTGCCGTGGTGCCCACACGTGCCATGCCTTTGGCTTGGGCAGCAGGTGGCTTTCATCTGACATGGCTGAAATTGCTTTTCTTTGCAAGTTTGGCTCCAGAGGAGGCAGATTATTCATACTGGCCTCTGCTAGCTGCCAGCTGTCATGGCAAAACAGGTGGCCTTGTCTCTGGAGCTGTGTATTGAAGACTCGCAGCAGTGGTGCTGAAAACAGGCAAGAACAACCCTCAGACATAACATTCCCGTTTGTTTGTGTTCATGACTTGTCACACCCTTATATTGTGCCTCCTATGCAAAGCTTGCTAGAGCCTACCTTTTCATTCATCTTTGCCTTCAGAGAGGACTGTTTGACCACCTCTCCCTTTTTTATCAGCCCCTGGTGAGGTGTACTGGCAGCACAGACCAACACAAATGGACATGGGCTCCCATGTCATGCCAGACTCTACAAAAACACAGCTTCCTCTCTGCAAATCATGTTACACGCCATGAGCTCACTGAGCTGGAGCTCAGAGCCCAGAATGACAGAACTTGAATAACCAGCAACCTGGGGAGCCCTCTCTGCCATAAATAGTTTTCATCCCCTGAGAAGAGCATGGTGCCCTACACTGTCACCCTCAAAGACGAGCTCTTGACACAATTATGTAGCAAGTCTTGATGGAGTTGAAACAGGTCAATGTATCCCTCGCGTGACAAAGCGAGTTGCCCTGCAAGTGTAATTCTGTTGGGCAGAATTACACTTGAATCTTATTAGGTAATTCAGTGCAACACTGTTAGGTCCCCAAATAGGGCAGCAGGTAAGATGCCGTTTCTTCTGCTCCCATAGCTGAGAGGAGATGGGTTTGAGATGACCGTCTTTTCCAGGACAGAAATGGAGACGAGCAGTGAAACAAGGGGATGGCAGGTTCAAAGCAAGCCCAAGGAAGTGGCTCTGGCATAATGAAGCAGTGGAGCTCCTTGCTGCAGGATGCTGTGGATGCTGAACATTTGCATGAGTTCAAAAAGCATCCAGGCCTATTCATGGAGGAAATACCTATTAGGGGTTATTAGGGGCACAGATCCCAGAGCTGGCTCAGGAAGTCCCCCAGGCACATTGCACAAGATGGGAAGAGTCGCCTGGGAAGCCCTGGCTCACTTACTCAGGTTCATGCTGTTTCCAAGTTGCCTGAAGCAGGTTAGCTGCCCTTGCAGCCAGGTCTTAGATCCAGCTGCACTTTTTACATCTCTTTACTATGGCTGGAGTACGAACATCCTTTGAATGCTCTCCACATTATTGGACTGGATGGGACATGTACTAAATGCTCCTATTTAGCACACAGTTTTACTGTTTCTGCTCTTCCTGCTGTTCTACTACTTACTGTCTTTAGTGGCTTTTTTCTGGATTTCTGCTGCTGGCGCTTGACAACACTCCTGGGGTGCCTTAAGCGCTCTGGTTTGAAAGGGCTGCTCAGAGAGTCACCAGGTCAGTGATGGGCTCTGGCTGGCAAGTAGTGTGTCAGAGTGTTTCATATTCTGCTGGGGTTTTCTTTTCCCTTTATTGAACCCATTGGGCAAAGCAGAGTGCAGAAAAAGAGAGATTTTCAAGGCCATAAACTCTTGCCAGTGAGGCTGTGGCATGTGCCTATCTGTCTGCATGCCAACTGCTGTAAAAGTTGCTTTCAGCCCTGAGAGCATATGTTTGGCAGCAGCCTGAAAGCCTGAGGTCTCTGCTGCTTCCCTCTGTCCCTGATGGAACTACCAAGGCAAAGGCAGCAGGATGAGGCCTTTCTCAGATAATGTCTTTTTTTTTTTTTTTTTTTAAGCAAGACAGACCTCACACTGGCACAGGAAGCCACTGAGAAGTGAATTGAAGGAGGCTGGAAGAGTTGTCCAGCCTTATTTCACCTTCCTCCGGAGGCACAGAGCATCGCCAGTAAAGGTCTCCCATCTGTTCCACCTCTCAAAGAGGGCCCAGGTTTAAAGTTCAGTGGGGACGCCTGGGGCAAAGTCCATGAAGACCTTCATGGACACAATCATCTGACGTATTTTTGGGTGTGAGTCAATGCCTGATGCACCAAGACAGGAGGTGAATCAGTCATAGGGCTCTGCTGGGGGTGTCTAGGAAAAAAAATCACGGCAGCTGCGGTCACTTCTGACCCCCTGGGCCATCCACACTTGACCCTATGGCTGCCTCATCTCTGGCAGGGGACAGCAGGACATGACAAGCCAGGGCCACGTGTCCCTGCCTGATTTGTGTGATCAGGTCGCAGCGGGAGCTGAGATCATCTGTGGAGCAGAGAAGGGAGATTAACTGGAGGCACAAAGAAGCCCCACAGGGATTTCAGACTTTCTCCTCTTGCCACAACCTCCTGTGGACGGCTGTGATGCTCAGGTCTCTGGGGTCCATGGCTGCTGGCACAGGGCCATGACAGGGAAGTGTGATTGTTTGCTGTGCTGAGACAGTGCTCAAGGCAGAGCCCAGACTGGGAGGCAGTGGAGAAGGAAAAAGCCTGTCTTTAAACTTGAAGCTGATTTGGGGTTTTGTTTTGTCACGATTATGATGACTGACTGTGCCTCAGGAGTAATTTCTGGGTATAAATCTTCCTTTGATTTTTTTATACACAGTTGACATTGTCTGGGTCCCAGGCAGGCATCAGGCCATGCCAACCAAGTTAGATGCACACAGCTAAGGCTGCATTGGCCTACGTGAGGGCACTTTGGTTCTAACCCCTCTGCTCAGCAACTTTACACTGAGCAACACCAGTATCCGGGACAGACACACAGAAACAGCACAAGTGTGTGCCAGAAGGAGTTCAGCTACACTCTGGCCTCTGAACAGTTCCAGGTCAGCAATCTCCCTGTGTTTAATAACCACCCATGTGCTTTACTTACAGAAATTTACCCTTTTACTTTTGGTGCCCTGTAAACTCAGAGCATGCACAGGGTCCTGCAGCAAGGTGCTGGTTAACACCTTGTGCAAGCTGGTGCTCCTTATGTGGGTTTGACCTTGCCAGACGACACTTTTGGTTCCCATGTCCTGCCACCTGGGTGAACCCTCAGCATCTCCACGCCTCACAACAGGGCACAGTCCTGTTGAAAGAGCCTCTGAGGAGCCCAGCTCCCACCCAGCCAACTGCTTGAGAGACAAGAGACTGGGATTGTCCCAGGAAAAGCAGCAGGTTTCCATTCCCCTGGTGCCTGCCACTTGGGCCTTGGGATCAGGAATGGGTACAAGGGAGCTGCCTGAAGCCAGCTGCACCCTCTGTGTCTGTACAAGAAGAAGTGCCAGACACAAGTCATCCCTCCCTCAGAGTAACTTGGAGAGGTGTCCCAGTTACTGCTGGCACAGAACAACCTGCATTTCCACTGCTGTTTCAAAACTCACACAAGTAGCGCTGTTACATTCATAAAAATTAGTGGGAGATTTGTCGTTCATAGCCTGAGTGCATGAGTCTGACACTCTGTATAAATAGGTTATAGTCACACTTACATAACGCTGCCTTATTTATGATCTTAAGCCCAAGGGAGAAATGTCTCTTCCCCAGCCCTTTCTTCCTAGCAAAAAACGTCATTCAAAGCTCAGCTTCAATCCTATCACTGAGGCCGGATGCTTAACCAAACACTGGGAAATTCAAGCGAGGCGTTTCTCTTTCAACTTGCAAACAGTGATGTCCCCAAAGAAGGCAGCTGCTAGGATCTCTATGCCCATGATTAAATACTGCACCAGGGCTGGAGAGCTTTTCAGGAGTGATGCCTGGCTTCACAGCCATGGGGGATATAGCGTTAAAAGCAAAATGTCACAGGCTATGTTAAAGTTTAAAATGCCACATCCCTTACTGGCTTCAATCTAGTTTTCAAAGCAGATCTCCTACACTGTGTTTGTCTTACAGCAAACTGAGAGGAGGGGATCACCTTGCTTTCACAGATTCACTTCTCTGGCTCTGCTACATCCCCAAATCCTGCAGCCAAAGATATAAGATTAATCCCCATGGCACTTAAAATTCTGGGATTAAGGGACCCATGTGCCTGTTTTATCCACCTCGCATACATCTGCTTTATAATCCTTGGTTGTGATAAAATGACCAGAGACCATGTGTGTCCTGACACCTGGAATGGGGAAAGCTTCAGGGTTTTTGTGGAAGGCAGGAGATGGAAGGGGTTGGGCAGAGGATGCTGATGGGGCCTGACAGCTGGCACAGCACCACGTTTGTATAAAAAAATGACAAAAAGTTAAGGATAGCACACGCAGATTCTTATGTCAGGAAGCAGCTTCCCAGAGTGGGCTACCCTGGCCCACCAAGGCTGCAGAAACATTCAGCAATCACCCTGCATCCAGCCAGCCACCACCCAGTCTGAAGCAGGTGCTGGAAGATGCTATGCCCAGGGGACAGCCAGGCTGGCTCTGCACCTGCTGGGACCCAAATCAGGGCTGGTCTCTTGGGGCCTGGTGCTGCGGAGGTGTGATATTGAGGGGCAAGTCTGCCACACCTGTGGGAACATTGGGCTCCTAAGTCCTTCAGAGGGGGAGTGATCCATCAGTTCTGCATGCCCTTACCTACCATCTAGTCCTCAGGAGCCCCACCAGCAGCTGACTTCCAAACCCTGCAGCTGGTGTCTCCTCACGCTTCCCACCAAAAGCACACAGGTCAAAAAGAAACAGCACAGGAATTTGGAAGGCTCCCTGTTTCTACAGACAGCATTTAGGCCTGTTGCAGAACAACCCTTCCCTAGCAAAAGCCATCGATCTTCTTAAAATCTTGCTCCCATTCACTGACCATGCTGGATCAGACCTCACGTTTGTCACCCAGAGTAACTGGAGCTGTGCAGGCTTTTATAAGCAGAGATGAAGTGGTGGCAAAAAGCAGGGGGGTGAGAGAGAGGGGAAACCAAATCTGCAGCAGAAAATCTGCAGGCCACTTTGTATCCTGCTAATCTGAGTGGGTCCTGCCCTGTTCTCATTTGCATGGGCATAAATCATTTGTAGCTATTGAGGTACATGGAGCACCCATCACTGTTCTGAAGAAGTGCTCCTTTGCTTTCAGGAATAAAGCTGCTTTTTCCATCTTCCAATCTAAATCAGATCAGAGGCCCAGTAATTAGTCTCCTATCTAGTGATTTATAGCTCTATCTGATATTGCAGGGCAAAAGCAACAGATTATTTTTTCTTGTTGGGATAAAATCTGTAGGGCAGTTCGCTGGAGTGGGGATTACACACTGAGGCCTCAGCAGTGAGCAGAGAAAGCAGACCTGGCAAAGCTCCTGGCATTTTTCATGTGCTGTCAAAGGCTTTTGGGCTGGCATGCAGAGGCTTTGGGGATTGAGGCAAAAAAGATTGTGGCAGGGTTCAAGCAGCGTGGTGTGAAGGAGCAGGGATGGGATAGAGAGGCACTTCAGCCCAGCCTAGGACAAATCCCCTTCCCTGGCTCCCTTGCCTCTTGCACCAAGCACACACAGTGTTGTTGCAAAGCCCTGAGAGATTGTCTGCTGAAAACTAGTTGTGGATGAGCTGCTCTTGTGACTGCTCACCAAGAGCTGCATTTTCTCTGGATGTCTTGGAGGATGGGGTGATGATTTGGGACATGCTTGCTGAAATATGCTGTTGTGAACCTGGGCTTAAAATAAGATCTGGGACAGTGCGAAACTTAGCTATGTGGAGGGGAAGGGATGCAGGTGGGTTGGAATAGCTACCTGCCCTCTGGTAGGTAGCTATTCCATTGTCTCCCGGAGTGTCCCAACCTGGAGCCTAGGTTGGTCACATGCTTTTGCAGCTGAGGGGTTGGAAAGCACTGAAAATGGACATTTTCCCCTCCTCCACCTTCTCAGCCAACCTTGCATAATTTCCCCTTTAGCCTCCCTAGACAGGTTCATTACAATTCCCCGCCATTAATATGTAAATATGCCCTAGAGGAAAAGACAGCTTGAATTTATTAACATGAATCTTTTAACTCTTTCAGTGCTGCACTTCCCTTTGTGGACAGGAGAGTGCATTCCCCAGCATGGAAAGCTGTGAGGAAGGGAGATTGCATGGAAAGAACTGTAAGGTGCTGCATGAGGACAGAAGGGAACCATGCCCCTGTGGCACTCGGGGAGGGACAGGTTTTGTCGGTAAGTGCAGACTTACAAGTTGCTAAGACCTTGATTCTGCCTTTCATTTCTGCCAAAGGCTTCCTGCACATGCCAGGGCAAACCACTCAACCCTTTGAACTGCTGGGAGCTGCCAGGGAAAGGTGGCAGCATCTTTACGCTGCAACTTCTGTCACGTGCCAAGAGCAGTGAGGATGTACCTCTGTGCTTTGTCCATCCACAGCCATACAGCCACTGACTGGCTGACCAGGAGGATGGAGGGAGTCCAGCTCCTGGGAAAACTCCAGCATAACACAGTCCTGGCCAGTGTTCCTGCCCAGTGGCACAGAGGTAGGCACATCTGTCAGGCAGCTGAGACCTGCAGTGTGACACAACACACCAGGACTCCATCAGTGCACAGTGGGGCCAGGAACCAGGGGAGAGGAGCCAGGAAAGCCTGGAGGAGCCCAGAGGGCTCACAGAGCTCAGCAGCTTAGAGCTGCCCACAGCAGCTATTGCCCACCCGGGGGAACTTATGCTTCAGCATTTCTCTGGGCAGAAAAAGCCTTTAGGTAGCCAAACAAATTGGTATCTATTGGCTGGCAAATTTACAGTCTGACTCTAATTTGGTTTTCACTGCCACAGTGAGATGAGGTGTAAATTCCTGTTTCTTAATTCAAGGTACATATTGATATTTAATCATCCAAATATGTGCCTCCTTTGACAATTCATTTCCCTTCAGCCTCTTTCAACAATTGCCTCTTCAGGCCAGGGCCCTATAAAAGATTATTCCTTGACTCTGCTGTAAAGGAAATGAATGTCTCTTGCTCTCTCTCTCTCTTTCCTTACGGTGGTTTGTTTTCCAGCGGGATATATTTCAGTTTGCACCATACAGATGCTGTTTGACAGGAATATTAGCTTTCGCACTTCTCTGGGTTTACAAAGTCAGGACATAAAGCTGTGTGGTCTTCTCCCATCCCCACCCCCTTTCCCCAGTCCTTTCCATACACCCTGCCCCTCCACCCCACGTAATTGTGCTGCTTCTTTTGCCTTGTGGCTTCTGCCTTGTGAGCATTTTTGGTGACTCCCTTCTTAACACCTCCATAAATAAAGTTAATTAGATCTCCTCTTGAGTTAACTGCAGTGAGGGAGATCACTTCTCTTCCAGTGGTGTATCCTGGCTGGGTGGCATTGGCTTGGTTCATTCTGGGCACTCTCACCTTTGGGTTCAATTTCTCCACTGGCAGCTGTCTGTGAGCCACCATCCCCAGCACAGCACCAGCTCCAGACGTGACCAGCCAGGAGCACAGCCGCGACAATGCCCGGTGTGGGTACACAGTGGTATTCCCAGGAGCCTGGCTGGGTGCAGTTTATTTTCCAGGAAGAAAGAGCCAAGAACCTACCACATCTAGACAGACAGCAGGAAGGGATGAAGAGTGGGGAAAGGGTTCAGGCACATGGAAACACTTGAATGCACCGGATGCTCATACACCGGATGCTCATGTACACACATCCTTTCACACTCCACCCTGAAATAATGTCCTCCATCACTGCTCTTGCAAACATCCAGGGACATCAGCCTAAATGCCCCTTCCTGCATCCATGACAATATTGCATTCCTCTCCCACCTCAGATCAGTTTGTCCCAGTCATATGCTGGACCAGAGAGGGAAAAATTAGGATGATAGGCCTGCGTCCAAGGACATACACTTTGTGTCCTTGGTTATCCAATTTTAGTGTAAAAGCTAGACTGGATAGTGCAGAAGGCATTGGAGACTGCAGGCTAGCTCATCACATGGTAGCGGCCAACATCTGCCCTAGAGGAACAAAGGGAACAACATATTTTGGCATCAGGCCTTGAGCAAAACTTTTTAAGGCATTTTGATGATCCAAGTTGAGTTAAAGTATTGTTGGTATGAGAGCATAGTTTCCAATTAGTTTGTAATCAAATTTCTCAGTTTGAGGTTTTTGTCTCTGACAGCATTCTCCAAAGGAGGAAAGAATGTCTCTGGCATGTCACTGGCCACCCAGAGTCTCCTTTACTTCAGTAGAAATAGGGTTTTGCTATCCTTGTGTTTGATGCAGGTTGGAATGGGAGATGATTAGCCTTCCTTAGGCAAAAGGCTCTAATACATTCCTGGACTGGGGTGTATTACACAAACGGCAGCTATGTTTCCCCCACAGCTCATCTGATTCCACTTGGCTGGCGAAGGGTTGGCACAGCACGCAAAAGCCACAGGTGCAAAGATCAGGCTGACTCAGACCGAGGGGAGAATCCAGCAGCGGTCAGAGAGCAGAGTGTAGAGGAGAGGCGGCAGCGGGATGCAGGAGTGTCACCAGCTGTAGATCTTGAACGTGCGTGGTAGGCTGGAGTCCTCCCAGGTAGGCACACACAGCAAGGTGTTCCCGTGCCTTGCCCGAGTAAACAGCGGCCGGGCACGCAGGGGAGGGGAAGTCAAGCTGCCTGTCCAAGTGCTGCCCTCTGTGAAAAACAGTGACGGGGCAGATGGGTTTGAATAACCATTGGGTCCCTACCTTACACCCACCACATCCAGGTCCACATCGGGATAGCTGAACACCCTCAGGTCTCTGAAGCAGACTCACCTGGGACTGGCCGGCATCTCCGTGCAGGAAATGCCCTGAGCATTGTGGTTTGCGGCACTGCTTCTGTTTGAAAACAGTCCCAAAGGGGACTTTGGGGTGAAATGATTGCTCGGTGTTTGGGTAGTGGTTATGGGAAGACCCTCCTGGGACACTTCAGGGCTGTGCATTTACTCCTAAGGCTTTTAGCCGAAAATAGTGTTCCTCTATGCGAGGAGTTAAATCGAAGAGCCCCCTCCACAGAGTCACTTCACAGGCAGGATGCTGTAGTGTTTTTAAGACTCTGCAGCTAATGAGATGTCATTTTCTGACAGGGGAAGCGCGGCCGTGGCAGATATGTAGTCAGAAGGACCCAGAGGGACCCTGCAGAGCTGACAGCGGGCCCTGCTTAGTGCCCGCCCCCGCCCCCGCTCCGCCGCGGCAAGCAGTCCAAACAAAACAGTAGCAGTGGGACAAAGGAAGAGGAATGTGCGCAGCGTGTGCCCGGCCACGTGTGCGTGTGCCTGAGTGTGTGTGTGTGTGTGTGCGCGCACGTGGGCGCGTGCCCTGCAGCATGTGCATGTGCGCGTGTGCCCAGCGGTGCGCGCACACGCGTGTGTGCACGTGCGTGTGCCCCGCAGCGTGTGTGACCCGCAGGGGTCCCGGCGGGGGTGACACCGCGCAGCCCCGCGGTGACAAAGGCGCGGCGCGGCCCGCCTCTCTCCCCCATTCACAACCCGCGGCCGGCCGGCGGCGCGGACGGATTTTTTTTTTGTGAATGGAGGCGGTGACGTCGCCGCTCCCGCGCGCCGCCTCCCCTCCATTCATGCGGGCCCGGCGCGAATGGGCGGGGCGGGGCGGGGCGGGGGCGCGCGCCGGCCGCCGCCGGGTAGTAAAGGCTGCGCGCGGCGCGCGCGGGGGTGCGCGAGCGGCGCGGGCGGCGGGCGCGGGGCGCGGCGGGCGCTCCCCCCGCCATGGTGGCCACCGAGGGCTGCGCGAGATGGAGGGCAGCGCGCTGCGCCGGCTCGTGTGCCGCGACGAGGCCGGGCCCGGCGGCGCCGCGCGGTGCCTGGTGCTGGACTGCCGCCCCTTCCTGGCGCACAGCGCCGGACACATCCGCGGGGCGCTCAACGTGCGCTGCAACACGATCGTGCGGCGGCGGGCCAAGGGCGCCGTGAGCCTGGAGCAGATCCTGCCGGCCGAGGGCGAGGTGCGGGCGCGGCTGCGGGCCGGGCTCTACGCCGCCGTCGTGGTGTACGACGAGCGCAGCCCGCGCGCGGAGGCCCTGCGCGAGGACAGCACCGTGGCGCTCGTGGTGCGCGCGCTCCGTCGCGACACGGCGCGCGCCGACATCCGGCTCCTGGCAGGTACCGGCGGGGGGGAGCGGGCGGCGGGGACACCGGGAATGACGGCGGGGACGTGGCCGCGGACAGCCGCCCCCGCTCGGCAATGCGGGTCCGGCCTCGCCGCGCCCCGGGCAGGGCGCTCCCTTCTCCCGTCTCCGGCGGTCCTGCCAGAAGTTGGGAGCCGGCGGGAGGGCTGGGGGGCCGCGCGCACCGGGGCTGGGCTGCCCGGAGCTGGGGTCCCGGGACGGTCGCAGCGCGGCCATCAGCCCCGTGCGTGGGTGCCCGGGCGGTCTTAGCCGGCTCAGGGGCATCGAGCGGGCCCCGTGCCCCTGCCTGGGACCTGGGGGACGTGAGCGTGTGGGGGGGAAATCCCCCCACGCTTTGTTTGAGTTCATCCCCAGCCCCACGGTGCAGAGAAGGTGTTTGTGCAGGGTCAAATACCTGCTGTCACGCCGATGTCCCTTTGCAGCGGGCAGAAGACCCGGGGATACCTCTCTGCTCCTTTTGCGGCTACAGCAGGGATCAGGGCTTCCCCACTCTGCCGTGTATTAAATGAGAAGTTGTGCACATTTGGAGCTGCTGGTCCTGAGAATTGCCTTGAGATGATTTAGGGGCGGGGGATGCTCAGCTGGGGTTCCTGGGTGAGCTCTGTGGGGCTTTTTCTTTTTTGTTTACAGCCTGAGAGTCAATTTATTCCTTCGTTTACTTACAGCAGGGGTGAGGATGTGTATGCAGAGTAGCAAATCCATTAGGAGGCTTGATAGATGGAGGAACTAGCACTTCAGTTGTACTAGATACAGTAAAAGCAGCAGGAGCTGTTCCAAGGATGAGATACGATGTGCTGCTGCGGGAGTGCCTGCACAGCAAGGGCTCACTCAGGAGCAGGCTCCTTCACCGTGAGCCAGCGTGGTGCTGGAGCCACGAATGTGTCAGGAAATGCTGCTCTGCTTCAAGGGTGGCCTTTGTCAGCTGGGAGCTTCTGGTGTCCCTGTGGTTCTCGTGGGAGGTTGGTTGGAATGGGAGCCTTTTTAAGGAACAGGCTCCAAGAGACTCAGTCTCAGCACTACAGTCTTCTTCCTTTCGTACCACAGAGCTACTAAAATAATCTTGCTCTTGTTCCTTGAGAGCTGCACTAACCCAGAGCTGTGCATGCCCAAATGCACATTTGTTGGGTGCAGGTCACGATGAAGATCCAGATGTGTTTTTGCAGGTCAGGCTGCTGCCAGGTTCCCTGTGAAACAGCCCGGCTGGGTGTTGCTTGGCAATGGGCACCTGCTCTGCCTGGCTCCTGTGCCGGGCAGGGTCGGCGTGTGCAGCCAGGAGCTGCTGGATGTGGTGCTTGGCTCACCGAGCATTAAATCTGATGAGAGTCATTGAAGAGAAACATTTGGAAAGGTCTCTTTCCTTTCCAAGAAACGCTCTTTCCAAGATGTTTCTGCCCATCACCCTGGGCAGCTTTTCCCTCTCATGGTGTGATGACCACTGGAGTGGGATGCAGGATCCAGGGATTTTTGGACCAGATCCCTGGAAGTTGTCTAACAAGGGCTCTTGGTTTTGGATGCTCTTTCAAATCGAAGCAGTAGGACTGTAAAGGGATGTCAGGCCAGGGAAATGCAGCCTCTGCAAACTGTCCTGGCTGCGTGGGAGGGACAATGCAAATGCAGTGATGCATCTGCACGGTTCTGCTTTAAGGTACGAGAGCCCTTCCTTTTGTAGGGGGAGGAAACCACAGAGGACACTGGGATGCTGGCAGTATCGGGCTCTAGCTGCCTAGGGATTCCGGGGTTGCTTGAGATGCTTGCATGCATTGGTCTTGGATATCTCCAGCCTTGTTCAGGGCAGTCTCAGAGCTGGATAAGAAAGATGTGTCCTGCTGCATGCTCTGGTAAGCTGAAATCTGCAGGCTTAGATCCTGCAGTTGGTTTGAGTCTTCAGGAACCATCCTGGGAGTCAGGGCTTGGTCTAGCTGGAGTCCTGTGGTGATAGTAAAATACTTGATTTTCATTGATTTTGAGGCTCAAAGTCATCCTACAAGCATGTCACAGTTGTTGATTTGATTTGAATGAGAGAAGGAAATCTCACCAGAAGTGTTTATTGGCAGCCAACACTGAAGTTTCCCTGTCCTGGGAACTCAGTGGGGTTTGCTCTTGTTTTGCCTGCCATGACGAAGTCCTGACATCCCCTGTGCTTATTCCCCTGGCAGCAGGTCAAAGGGACAAGCTGCTCCATGTTCAGCTTGCACCTCTCTGAGGGCAGCTGGGCTGTGGGGTCAGCCTGGCTATACCTGACCAGAGCGAGGGCTTTCCTCGTCTGTTGTTTTGGGAGCTCTGAGCTGGAGGGCCAAGCTGGGAAAGGGAGACCTGCCTGTGTTTTGTGACAAAATGATGTATCAAGGGAAGATGAGACCAGAACAGTCTTTGGCCTTGGAGCAGCTTTTCCCATTTAAATAAATCCTCTTTTCATTGTCTCAGAGACCAACCTTGGCCTCAGTCTGGGGTTTTGGCCAGCAGTATGCAGGGGACTAAACCCTGGACCAGAGGCTTTGGGTGGCCAAGGTCGTTGCACTTGGTGCTCTTGCTCCAAGGGAATGGTGGGGCCTCAGGGATTCCCCCCTTGCTGCCAGGAGCCGGACTGCTCCTCCTGGGGCAGGAGGCCACTCTCCATCGCTGTAGCATCATCTAGTGGCCAAGGGCATCTCTGGCTGCGCCGTTCTGAAGTCCTGTGAAAGCAGTCTGGGATAACACTTTGTGCCTCTCTTCTTGCAGGGGGCTATGAGCGCTTCTCCTCGGAGTATCCTGAATTCTGTGCAAAAACCAAGTCCCTGAGCAATGTGTCACCCCCCACCAGCGCTGAGCCCCTGGATTTGGGCTGCAGTTCCTGTGGGACCCCCTTTCATGACCAGGTATGTCTAGAAGCCCTAGTGCTTATCTATTTTGACTGCCCTTCCAGCATTGCAACCTGCTCCGATGGGAGTCTCTCTGCTCTCCCTCATCTGGGGCTTGTGGAGCTTCCTTTCCTCTCATGGGAGAGCATGGTGGTCCTCCTAATCCCAGGGTGTTTGTGTGCCCCAAAGAGTGGACAAGCCCAAATCCTGTTAACCCACACCTGCCTGTTTCTGAACAGGACAAAGAGAGGGAGAGGGAGGGCTTGAAGTAGGTTCAGCACCTCAGGAAGGCAGCTTCTGCTCCTTCTTCTGAGGGCCCTGGATCAGGTGCCAGGTTGCTGCACAGCTCAGTGTTTCCAAGCCATCTGGATGTGTGTCCTGCCTGCCGCAGTCCTCTGGTCAACCCCATATCTGTTGTTTTTCTCTGTAACAGGGTGGGCCTGTGGAAATTCTTCCCTTCCTCTACCTTGGCAGCGCCTACCACGCAGCCCGGCGGGACATGCTTGATGCACTGGGCATCACAGCCCTGCTGAACGTCTCCTCAGACTGCCCCAACCACTTCGAGGGGCACTACCAGTACAAGTGTATCCCTGTGGAGGATAACCACAAAGCTGACATCAGCTCCTGGTTCATGGAGGCAATTGAGTACATTGGTGAGTGCCTGTGCAGAGATGTTGTGTCCATTGGTGGGAGGGAGGTCAGCCCCCACCTGCAGGTTTGGTGAGGGGTTGGGCCATGGTGGAAGGGTGTGGGTCTCATATCTCACCCCTGTTGCCCTCCAGACTCAGTGAAGGAGTGCTGTGGCCGGGTCCTGGTGCACTGCCAGGCTGGCATCTCCCGCTCAGCCACCATCTGCTTGGCGTACCTGATGATGAAGAAGCGCGTCAAGCTAGAGGAGGCCTTTGAGTTTGTCAAGCAGCGCCGGAGCATCATCTCCCCCAACTTCAGCTTCATGGGGCAGCTGCTGCAGTTCGAGTCGCAGGTGTTGGCCACTTCATACGCAGTGGAAGCCGTCAGCCCCTCGGGGACGCTGCGGGAGCGGGGCAAGGCCACCTCCACCCCCACCTCGCAGTTTGTCTTCAGCTTCCCCGTGTCTGTCGGTGTCCATGCCACCCCCAGCAGCCTCCCCTACCTGCACAGCCCCATCACCACGTCGCCCAGCTGTTAGCTCAGGGCCGAGGCCAGCCGGGCAGGTAGTGCCAGGCATGCAGGGGGCGTGGAGCCCTGTGATGTTAAGCAATAGTGCCGGACACTGCCATTCACCCTGGACTCGACATCTTTTTCGTAGAGAGATTTCTTACCTCATCTTGGTTTGTTTGCTTTTTATTGTTATGTTTTGAAAGCACGGAAGTTTTAAAAGCCACAAACCTTGACATTGTCCAGGCTCTTTTGGGGAGGAAAAAAAAATAGTATACTGGGTTTCCTCAAGTGCCTGGTCTTCATGTGTTTCCATCCCTATTTTACTGTCTTGTTTTATTACACCTCCCCTTCTCCCCATGTTTCTGCCCCCAGCTCATCAAGGCTGACAAGGGAGCATACCCTGTTTTTATTGTGCAGCAGCCTTCCCCCTTGCAGAGAAATCTCTGTGTGTGTGGTGGGTGCTGCTTACCTGAGCCAGATACACTTTGGACAAGCAGAACTGCAGGCAGGGCCTTGGGGCAAGCAGGAGTGATAGCACAGGGCTGCCTGCACTCAACCTCAGCCCTGCCAGTGGCTGGGGAGATGAGGCAGGAGCTGGTAGGCACCTGCCAAGTCACCAGCTGAGCCCATTCCAGTGGGGGAGAGCAATCTGTGTGGTTGGGAAGTGGTTCGGAGGGAGAGATGTAGTCTGAAATGCCTCTTTTCTTGCCTCTGTGGATCACTGGTTTCTACAAAACTTAGGTCCAATCTCCTGTGGCTTTAGGATGAGAAAGAAGGGGTGGGGGCAGCAGTCTGGGCTGCTTTTGATTGCTCTGTTCAGGTTCCTCTCCACCAGTCCCACTGCTGCTCTTCTTCCAAAGGCAGCAGGATGGGACAGGGGTGGGCTATAATGGAAGAGAGAAGCTGCAGGGTGGAGGACAGGCTGGCCCAGAGGTGTCATCCATCCAGCATTTTCAAGCTTCTCCCACCTCATGACCAGCCCTTTTCCTGTGCTGAGTCTTGTTCACCTGTGCAACATTTCTGCAGCTTTTGGTCCAAGCCTTGAAAATGCCTCATCTTCAACCCACCTGGAGCCTTATTTCCCACCCTACCTCTGTCCTTCTCTCCAGTCCAATCCAACACACAAGATGCCTGTGTGGCTGATGTACATATGTATGGTTTTGTTCTTCTTTTTTTTTTTTTTTTCTAGAAATTAACTTTTTATTTATTGCCTGAGGGAGGGAGAAAACATTGTTTGGAGAAAATAAAAATAAAAACTGTTTTCAACAGTTCGGCTGGAGCAAA
Source organism: Corvus cornix cornix (assembly GCF_000738735.6). Lineage (NCBI taxonomy): Eukaryota > Metazoa > Chordata > Aves > Passeriformes > Corvidae > Corvus > Corvus cornix. The sequence continues at coordinate 26,937,142 of NC_046334.1, read as the reverse complement.
TTTGTCCTAAGACCAAGACAGAACAGCAGGTTGTGCACACATTCCATTTTCACAGAGCAACTGTTAAAAATGTATTTATTGACTTTTAAACTATTACAAGTATTGCAGATCAGACATTTAGCCAAGCACATTTATAGATCAAACTCAGTTGTTACAGAGATGTTACCTAAAGTCCACCATGTAGGTAGGCTGAGAACCTGCCCATCGTCTTCAACTTTGAGAGAGAAGGTAAAAGAAGAAATAAATAAATGATATCCCAGCTCCAGGTAATTGGCAACTAAGAGAGGACACATACAGGGCTAGTTATGAAAACAAGTTACACAAAAGAAAGGTCTAGAAATTCAACCCCCAGCTACATTGCCATCAGGGTTGCCAGAGAAAGCAATTAGGAATGACAAAGCACAAGCTCATGGGACTGCAGCACAGAAAATCCCCATTTCAATTTCCAAAGCTGAAGCAAGTTCTGCAGATGTTAAGAAAGTGTCAAAATTATCTTAATAACAGAGACTCTAATAATCGAAATTAGTAATTAATGGGACCACCACTAGAACTTGCCACCAACAGGTTCAGCAAGACTGTTACATCAGAAACAGTCAGATAATGTGACTTGACAGGCATATGTGTCAGTGTAATGGAAATGCATCTGCTTCCCATGTCCCCTACAGATTCCCAGGCTCATTCACCTTGCTTCAGAGATTTTAACACACGTACAGTGTTCCCCAATCCCCTGGGCTTTACATCTACTCTGTGTTCAGACAGGTGGGAACACTGCCTCTCCATCTCTGCACACGTGTCCTGCCACTCTGAAAAACCAGGAGAACATGCTCTGGACTGCACCAGGCCACCACCACCAATGGATTCAAGCCTGTGGAGGTTCACAAGCCACTTGCTACATGAGGCAAGAACTGAATCTGTGCTTTCCTGGGTCTTCCCTCTCTGGGCTTACAATGCTGCACAAAGACTCAGCTCAACAAAACTGAAGCATGCATTAGATGCACATCACTTTAGACTTCTGAGCTAGACTTTCTGTAGCAAAGCAGCATGGAAACAGGGAAATCCCACTGAAAAGAAATTCACACATTTCCTGACACTCAGCTTCTGAGAATGATTAGCAATGTTCAAACTAATCTGTTTTATGGCTGGACCCTTCTGCCCATCTTGGAAAAACCTGTTCAGGGCAATTTCTGTTAACAGTCCCATATGGAAATTGCAGGCAGTGCATGAACTGTGCAGAAACTCTGACATCACTGCAGGGATGCAGGAGGCTTTTTTGAGATTCGCCACCTGCTTAAGCAGCTCTCACGGGCCCCACAGTGGCACAACATGTTTGCATCCCTCAGCACCTCACACATTCACAGGGAGGAGACACCTCCTCTAACCTACAATAAACAGTAGGAACAGCTGGTTTCCAGAGACAAGAAAGCGCCCTGGTCCAGGAGCTACTCCCTCCCCTGTACCACATGCCTTTTCTGTGTCTGCTGCCCATCAGAGCCAACACTGCAGAACATTTTGCAGGGTTTTCTTTTTGCCACAGTGTAGAATTTTCTTTTGGGGTACTCCCATAACAAACAAGCAAAGTTCAGGTCTGCAGGCAAAATAAATTCCTGCTACACAATGCAGTGGGATTTAATTGCATCATATGCGAACACTCGAAACAGAGGTTAGAAAACCAATAGTGACTGCAACATGGTGGAACTAGTAGAAGAGGTTTATAACAGTCTCTGTGGAGCTGGGATCAAACACAACTGGTAGATAAAAATGAGAAAATAAAATATACCTTATTAAGGTACTGTACTGTCTGCTTTTAATCCTAACAAAAGTTCTGTTGACAGCATTCAGACTGTAATGTCACTCTGCACCAGGTATCTAAGTCATCAGCCTCATGGAAACAGTTTCAGCAATGGAGGGCAGAACCCTCTCTCCTTTGTTAGATGGTGACTTTTCTTTCTGTTTTGCCTATTAAAGTTCTGTCACAAAACTACACAAAAGTTTCAAAATGCTGCCTCAAAGGGACACTGACAAAAATCAACAGGCCTGAGAGACACATTGTCCCTTGTGCCAGCAGACACCAAGTTCTGTCCCTGGTCTCCCAGCCCTGAGCATTCTTACATTCTCAGCTCCTGCTGTGCCTCCACTGGTGATCCAATGCTGCATATGCGCATCCCAATATCATGGGACTGCTCTTCTCAGGAAGTCAAAAACTTCATTTCTCAGGAGGCAGCAACTGCCTGGTTATGGGGTCATGGCATTTTTAAGGTCCCATTGTAGTTAACTCCCCCAGCTAAAGCAGCAGCATCTGTACCGTTAACAACCTGCCAAATGCAGCTCTACCACCAAAACCACAACCAGGTTTTTCATGAGTAACTTTGATATTGATGGGCAGATCCTCACTTTGTTTTGAACTGTAAGAGGAGCTACAAAGACAACATATGCTACTCCTGCACAGGTTTCTACAACACACAGGTGCATCATCAGGCCTGGGTATTCCTCTGTGTCTGGCCACAAACGGATATGAGATCACGTCATTACGAGACAAAAACCACTGCAAAATGATTTCCTCACACAGCACCTTTACTCTGCACAGAACATCAGAAACATTAACACTGGCAGTTCAAAGATACTGGAAAGTAGAATCACAGAATATGCTGAGTTGGAAGGGACCCATCAGGATCATTTAGTTCAACTCCTGGCTCTGCACAAGATAGCCCCAAGAGTCACACCATGTGCCTGAGAGCATTGTCCAAACACTTCTTGAACTCTGTCAGGCTTGGTGCTGTGACCACTTCCCTGGGGAGCCTGTTCCAGTGCCCAGCCACCCTCTGGGGTAAAAAACCTTTTCCTTACATCCAACCTAAATCTCCCCTGACTCAGCTTCATGCTGTTTCCTCCAGTCTTGTTACCGGTCACAGGAGTGAAGATATTGGTACCTGCCCCTCACTTCCTCTCATGAGGACGTTGAAGACCCCAGTGAGGTCTCCCCTCAGTCTCCTCCAGGCTATTTTTATCCTCTAGAAGTTCCAGGCTGCAAAAGGATTCCAGACTAGCCATTAGTTCAACAACCACATAGAAACAACAAGCAAGAACAGCATCTGGTGTGGGCTCAGTGGGGTTTTACTTTTTAGATTTGTTCTTGTTTTTGAAAGATGTAAAGCTTTTAACTTTCGTGCCCACATTAACCATTTTGCTCACCTAAGTAGCACAGCTGTTTCACCATTTAAAACTATGTCTAACTGGGGATGGAGGGCAGCACTCGCTCAGGCCACTATCTGAAACCCTAGTGCAGACAGGCACATCCCCTCACTGCATTATTAACTAAATGAAAAACAAACCCCAAACTTAAATGGCGAATACAAAGCTTCAAAGCCTAGTGGTGATCTTTGCAATCCTAACACCATGAAACAAGTAGCCAAAATACAAGCACCCAATTTTATCAATGAAATTTGTTTAAAAGGACAACTTAGGCTAGAGCCTGCATGGAACTTCAAAGCTACATAGTTAATCAGGTCACAGAATGAAGCGAGAACCATATATCCACTGTCAGCTCAAGAAAAGTAAAACTCAGAGTTCAAGTTCTGTTGGAGTATTGCTATTTCTAAGGTTTTCTTTAGAGATATTACAAACAGATGATGTTCAGGTAGCCATATTGCATCAAATGACTGATTTTACAGTGGGTAAAATTTCTTGTGAGGATGACTTGCTTCAACATTAATGCCTTAATGTTAAAAACAAAAATGTTGTGTTTAATGCTGAAAGTGAAAAGGTCTTCAGGTTTAAGTCTGTTTTACCCAAACATGTTAGCAAAATCCCACTTGTGGGGAGCACGTATATTTTTATGAAATAAAAGCACACTATTCTGTTGCTTCCTTGCTTTAAGGGGGATAAAACCTGAATGCATGAACTGGATCATCAGATAGTGCTGGTTGATAGGGAAATGCACAGCGTGTTGTGTCCAAAGGAACATTTTTTCCTCCAGTTGTTACATGGGCAACACTGAAGCACATTTCCTGGCATTGGTTGTTAGGAAAAAAATTAACAGGTCTTGATCTTCAACCTTCTCTGAAACTGTAAAACACTATAAAAAAGAAACAGTTTCTACTTTTGTTAAATCCATATCCACCATGAGGGGGACTTTTGAAACTGTCTGATGCTGTGCTATGCAATGCTTAAAAACAACTTTCTCCTACCCAGCAAAATAAACCTGGGAATTTGGGAAGAAGGGTATTAAGTGGATAAATCCTAGCTTTGTACTCTGGTATACCTGCAAACAAATCCGCTTGCCAAACGATACTTTAAAATTTTGTTCTCATCAAAATGTAAAATTGATATTTAAAAAAATTATTACTTTTGTAAATCCCTTAAGCTCTTCAACTGTGATGTCACACACCAAGATGTGACAGGAAACTGCTGTAGTACACTCTCCCTGACCAGCCTGAAACCCATTTACGGGGTCTCATCTTACAGAGGGACATGAACTAGATACGCCCTCCTGTATGAAGTCTTCTGACTTTTCACCTGCTTCTCCCAGCAAAACCATACACTGCTGTAACTGGAGAACATTTCACAAGCTGCATGTACTTAACAGAAGCCTTATAAAATGTTCTTTTAGAGATGCCAGCAGAGGACATGGACCTGTTTCATGAAGTCCTTCCAAGCACAAGAGCTGGTTTTACCCTTGCAAACTCTTCCCAGGGCTTCCCCCAGAAAACTCACACAGACAAAGCAGCAAACTGACATGGTTTGTTTCCACTCTAAAGTTACACTCACTCATGTTATCGTTTGCTCAGAGGTGTGCAAAAAACCCCCTATATCGAAGAACTTGACCTAGTCCCTCCTCAGATGAAATTTATATTGCATTGTTAATGATTTTAGTCGACTTGATTTTGTGCAAAATATCTTCAAGAAGGTTCTGGCTCAACTTCAGAATATAAAAGGAGAATAAATAGGATCTCTTGAAAACAGGAAATGAATGGTGTATGCTGAAAAAAAAAAGATGGGCTTAATGCAATTTATCTGCAAATAAAATAACTAGAAAAGTAGTGTCTGAAATTTTAGCATGTGAGATGGCACCAATAAAGACTTCCGTTTGCACAATAATGTTCCCAAGGTCTAGATCAAAACAGTATTATTTTATACATGGTAACTGCAGAGACTAGGAGCCTGAGATATGTTATTAAAAGGCAGTCCCTTGTAAACTTTCCTCAAGAGGAACAGTAGCAGTCGAGTATGCAAGAGTTACTCATACCATATTCATCAAGACAGCAATGCTTTATAGAAGACATACAGCTTATTTCCAGGTTGTTAAGAATTTTATGTGATACTGATTTTCTGAAACACGTATCCATCCAGTCCAAGATTGAAGTCACATCCTTCTTCACTGCTCTGAAGCTACTAGGTCTTTTGTTCTGCTGCTGTTGCTGTCTGTGAGGGAGCTTCTGGTTTCACAATCTGGTATGTAATGAGATATTCTGGGTATGCCTGAAAGTAAAGTAAGAAAAAAACCCCTGGTTTATACAAGGGTAACTCAGCAAGTTCCAGTTTTTGCATTTAACTAAACAGTGACCAGGAAGGACAGCACAAGAATCAGTTCTATGTTCACAGCATGCAAGAAAAAAAGGATTTCAAACCTAGCCAGCACTAAGTAGAACTGCTTACACCTTGTACTTAACACCTTGGTTAATGCACTAATAGAAAGAAAGATGTTTTTTCCATACAGACACTGCCAGAAATTGTGTGCAACAGGAATTCAGAGTTACTCCCCTTGTTAGTTAATCCTACAAATTGGTCAGTACCTGTTAAGTTACTCAAAAATCTCAGATGACTGATAAAGCCTGACCTCAAAAGGGTCAGTAACTTGTCACGTAACCTGCAAATGCCTTTACTGGCAATAGAATACTTGGCCCACTCAAAGCACATAACCCAGTCAGTCATCTGTCCATCCATCCAGTGTTTCCTGAAGACAGCTGGTAGCCAGTTCAGTCCCAGAACAAAGCTAAAGTTGACAGAGGTCAGAGCCCCATTCAGAGGAACCTTGATAGATGAGAGGAGACTGGGCCTACAGAGGCCTCATGTAATCCAGCAAGGGCAAAAGCATCTGAGATGAATTCCTTGTAACACTGCAGGTTGAGAAGCCACTCAGCTGAAAAGGTGATGCGGTCCCTGGGTGACAGCAAGCTAAAGCAGAATCAATAGTGTGTCCCAGCAGCAATAAAGGCTACAAGCAGCCTGCGGTAAATCATCAGGTGTAGCAGCAACTGCTGTTTATTCAGTACTCATGTGACCACATCTAGAAAACTGCATTATTTTAGGTCCTCCAATACAAGAAGGATGCCAACAAGCTGAACCCAAGTTCAGCAAAGGACCAATAAGTCAGGGGAGAAAGCACAGGATAAAGAAGAGGCTGAGAGAGATGGGCTTGTTTGGTTCAGAAAAGAGAAGGCTTTGTGGGACCTCATAGCAATCTTGCATTATGTATGGAAGGCTACTGAGAAAACAGAGCCAGACTCTCTTCTGTGATGCATAGCAGGAGAATGAGATTAATTAACACAGGGAAGCTTTCTGTTGGATACAAAGGAAATACTATTTTACTCTGAGGATAAGTAATCAAAGGAACAAGCTGCTGCAGGAGGCTGTGAAACACCATTCGCTGAGGCCTCCAAGACTCGCCTGGTCAAAGCCCTCAGCAACCTGGCCTGGATTCAACATGAACAAGAGGCTGGCCTATGTGACCTCTCCAAGATTCCTTTGAACCTAAATTTATTATATAATCTTATTTTAGAATCACAGAATGGTTTAGACATGAGGGATCTTTACAGATCATCTGGTTTGAGGCCCCCTGCTATAGGCAAGGACACTTTCCACTAGACTGAGTTGCTCAACACCCCATCCAGCCTGGCCTTGAAAACTTCCCAGCATGGAGCATCCAAAGCTTCTCTCAGCAACCTCTTCTAGGACCTCCTTACCTTCTGAATAAACAATTTCTTCCTAACATCTAATCTAAATCTCTCATCTTTTAGTTATAAACTGTTTCCTCCCCATGTCCTATTACTATGTGCCTGTGTAAAAAGTTGCTCTCCCTCTTTTTTATAAGCCCCCTTTACACACTGCAAGGCTGCTATAAGGTCTCCCTGCAGCCTTCTCCAGGCAGAACAATCCCAATACTCTCAGCCTTTCCTCATAGGAGAGGTGCTTCATCCCTCTGATCATGTTTGTGGCCCTCTTCTGGACCCACTCTCTGTCCTTCCTGTGCTGAGGACCCCACAGCTGGATGCAGCATTCCCGGTGGGGTCTTAGGAGGGCAGAGTAGAGGGGAAGAACCACCTCCCCTTGACCTGCTGGCCACTCCTCTTTTGATGCAGTCCAGGATGTGGTTGGTTCTCTGGGCTGCAAGCACGCACTGTTGGCTCATGTCCAGCTTTTTGCCATCAGGACATCCACATCCTTCTCCACAGGGCTGCACCCAATGAGTTCATTTCCCAGTCTGTACTCAGGTCTGGGATTGCCCTGCAATTGCCAAGTGCAGCATCTTGCACTTGGCCTTGTTGAACCTCATGAAGTTTTTGTGGGCCCACTTCTCAAGCATGTCCAGGTCCCCCTAGATGGTATCCCATCTTTCCATTGTGTCAACTGCACCACTCAGCCTCCTGTCACCTGCAGACTTGCTGGGAGTTCACTCCATCACACTGTTTGTGTCACTGAGAGAGATATTAAAGATCAATGGTCCCAAGACAGAGCCCTGAGGGACACCTCCATCATGAGCCTCCACCTGGACACTACTGACCACAACTCTCTGCCTGTGTCCATCCAGCCAATTCCTTATCCTCCAAACAGTCTACCCTTCAAAGCTGGAGACAAGGATGTCATGTGGGACATGACAAGTAGATGACATCGGTCCATCTTCCCTTGTCAACCATCACTGTCACTCTATCACAGAAGGTCACTTGACTGGTCAGGCACAATCTATGCTGACAGAAGCTGTGCTGGCTGTCTTGAATCACCTCCTGGTCTTGCATGTGCCTTCCATGAGGATCTGTTCCACGATCTTCCGAGGCACAGAGGTGAGGCTCACCTATATGTAGTTCCCTTGTGTCTACTTTTCTCCCCTTTTAAAAAATACGAGTTATGTTTCCCTTTTTCCAGTCACTGAAGTCCCTGCCTGACTGCCATGACTTTTCAAGTATCACAGAGCCACAGAATATTCGGAGTTGGAAGGGACCTGCAAGGATCATCAAGTCCAGCTCTTAAATGAATGGCCCATACAGGGATCAAACCCATGATCTTGGAATTATTAGCAGCATGCTCCAACCAACCGAGATGGTCTCAGGGTACGATGGAGAGTGGCTTGGCAACACCATCAGCCAGCTCTCTCAGGACCTGCGATGTTTGTCATCAGGGCCCACAGACTCGTGATTATTCAGTTTCATCAGGTGATCTGGGAGCCACCCACGGTATTAAGCAAAACACTTTTCCAGAGTCAGGGTCTAGCTGAGTTACTCAGATTAAAAATCAACTTTTGAAGATTTCTGTGCTATTCCAGCTGCCATTTAAGGGTAATCTCTGTCATTGCTGGGAAGCTACAGGTAAAAAGCCCAGAATCCTCAAGATATACCAGAGCCCCAGAAATGCATGTGACCTTGATACTGCAGTAATGCCAGTAAAATGCAATGGGAGAAAGAGAGTTAACTGAGAAAAACTACAATTCTTAACAGACTCCATCAGTGCTGCATAGGGGGAATTAGGCAATTCTGCACGGTATAAATCAGAGCAGATCAGTGGATAGGAGTAGCATTTGCTGTCTAGATACAGTTCACTGCTTACTTCCCTGTTTAAATGGGAAAAAAAAACCCGAACACCTAATCAGCAGGGTTATCAAAGCACACTTGGTCTGGAAACCAGCCACACCCCAGCTCCAGCTCCAAGCTCTGTCCTTCCATAAAGCCAGTCCTCGCTGACCCACCTACCTGCTCTCCTCTGTAGATAACATACTCGGCGTACGCAAGTCCATTCACGCTTGGCCTGCCGATAACAGAATGGTGCCCCGGAGGGGCATGAGCCATTTTCATTGTGCTGAACTGAAGAAAGGATTTTCCAAGGGTCACTCTACAGAAGAGCATTTGTCTAAAATGAATGAAGAGAATATAAACATCTTACTAGGAGTCGAGTGCTTCCAGAATTATTTCAGTCTTTTGAGTTTATTTAATTATAATTAATTTCTCAAGGCTTTTTTAGAGAAACACTTGTAGAAATCAGTTCTAAGACTGTATAAAACCTGCCACAAAAAGTCTTTTGTGACACACAGAAGGGAGAACACACAGTTTGTTTAGCCCTCACATGGAGGCCTGTTCTAGTTCATTTTATATATATATATATATGTAAAGCTGTTGAAAGAAGCTGAAACTCTGTGTTCCTACCAGCAGGGACTGGACAGGTGTCAAAGTGTGAGAAACACATTGATCTACTCCAGCACGAAACAAAGCTGTGATTAAGTCCTGTTCACTACCTCCAAAATTATCTGATCCACAGTACAACAAGGTACTGCTGACCACCACTTTGCACTGCAGTTTTGTCCTGAGAGTGCCTGGAGTTTAATTGCTATTTTCCCCTGACTCTTCATTTTCAAACTTGCTGTTTCAAGCCTCTTTCCTGAGCCACAGCTCATTTTGATTTATACTCACTGCACTCTTAGATGTAATTTTTGACCTTCCTGTGGGACTTGCTGCATTTATATTCATTTTTGTTCAGCCCTGACAAACAGAAAACTGCATTTTTCCTGCCACGACCAAGCTCAAGTGGCCTTCCTTTCCCTGCAGGTCACCCTGTGCCAGGATCATAAAAACCAGGACAGCCAGAATTACGTGCAGGGAACTCTGCTGGGTCCATACCTGTGGCAGATGTAACAAGACCTGTCTTTGTGCGTCGGACAGCCTGTTCCTCCCCCTATTCCGTACACATATTGGTTGCTTTTTGAGGAGTTCTCAGCAAAGTAAATTCCAGCTCCAAACATCCCTCCAATGTATGCATGCCTTTCATCAAATCCTTTGTGAATGATAGCATTAATAAAAGGAGACCCTAGAACAGTGACACAAAAAGACACATACTTGTTAAGTTGTATAGTAATACAAGACTCAATGTCAAGAGGAGTTTATCTGCCTCAAATAGACCATTAAATACCAGAAAGTGTGCTCAGTCAGCTGGAAGGGGGCGATACCCAGCAGGATGCTGTGATGTGTGGGATTTATCATTATATACCAAAATCCCACGTGTGACTCATTTCTTACTCATTTCACAGATCTCATTAAATGGCTTTCCCCCCACTCACATTTCAGTGCAATTTATCTTGTCAATGCACACCTTCTCTACACAGTCAGTACTGGTTAAGGTGGGGCAAGGTGTCAGGACAATCATACCCAAAACCAATTTCCTACACAGAATCACAGAAGAATCTAGGGCAGAAGGACCTTCAGGCAATTGTCATTTGTAGGCATTTCTAGAGAAATCTTGCTGAAACTCATGGCTGGTTTTGATTCCTTTCCCTGATGCTTGCCTGAAGCACCAGGGTAAAACGCTTTTATTGCGTGCTGCTCCCCCCATTTAGAAGACACCGTGTCTTTCTCACAGCAATGTAACATCATCCCAGCAGCTTTACTGAAAATGACTAAGATAGGGCTTAGCAAAAAACCTTCCTTTTTCTTAAAAAACCAAAACATAACAAAACTATTTCTTACCTAGTGCAGCTTTTAGGATTGCAGCAACTACACAGAATAACTCCACCACCGCCACACCCCCAATGTACCCCCTGCATTTCTAGTGCAGAAACACAATTACTTGCACAGGATGGTGACACAGCAACAATAACATTGCCTGTGGGTCCTTGCAAGGTTTGGGGTTTTTTGTTAAAAACCAATACGTACAAAGAGACACGACTTCCTTACCGTGAAACAACATGCGTTCATTGTGATGATTATGATTCTCCTCTGAGACCTCCTTCTGTCTGTGACAGAATCTCTCCCGCAACTTCTTGTTCACTACCTTTTGAATCTGCAGCAGAACAACAGATCCAACCACGCTGTCACCATAACATTTCAATCTCTCACAGGTATTTGAATTGCAATTGAAATGAAATAGAGTTTCACCAAGTTCACATTAATTTGACAGTGAAACTGACAGCAAGACACATGAATGCTATAAAGAACCCCATGGCTGTTCTGCACGCAAGGCTGAAGTCTCTCAAACAGCTCTGCAGCACACACTTACAAATGGTTAAAACTACTGTGAAACTGCAGCCTAAGTTTTCAGGTTTAAGGACAACTTTCAGGCTTCTTCTCTCAGAGCCTGCAACACCACAAAGAACTACAAACTGTCTGGAACTCCTTCCCTCTCTGCTTTGAGCTCTGTTGACCAATCTTGTCTAGCTCTTTGAAACTTGCTGTCTAGTTTAGGTTTATTTTTTATGAAAAGAACCATCTTTTGAGGGGAAAAAAAAGGAGATGTGCTGTTTAATCTATCTGTATCACTTCAGCCACATGCTCTAATACCGGTGGTTTCTGTAAAGGACTTCACCTTTGGTTTGGGAGTAGGATGGAAGCAGAGTTTTACTTCAGGATGCATGATCTATTGGATCAAGCTGCAAAGGCTCTGCACAGGCTTACTTCTCAAAGAGACAGGCAGCACAGGTTTGCTGGAGCTCAGAAACCAAGTTCTGTTCTGATTTCCAAGAAACCAGAAACTGTACTTTCCCTCAGAAAGACAATACTATTTTCTGGAATGCCACGGCTTGTAAAAGGTATTTTTCTAGTTGGTAAGGGCAAAGGAGGTGGTGTCAGTCTGGGAAGTTGCATAGGGAGATAGAAACTTCTTATCAGAAGTCATGATCATCCTTTCACACCCCCCCTAATATCCTTTAAAAAGGTAAGAAAAGACTACACTGAGGAAAAAAAAAAATCTGTGTTGCAAGGGTCAAATACAGAAGTTATAGGCCTCTGAAATTCAATCAGGTTCTTCACCACATCTGTCTTCAACATCAGTTCTTCTTTAGGAGCCCAAGCAGACACTTCTCCCTCATTCCCTGTGCACAGCATGCATTCATTTTAGCACTTGCATTAACTCTGTTCCTGAATACCATTTCAACAAAGAACTTTAAATGTAAAAGGGCAAACCACTAAACTGATTCTGCCCGCTGGCATAAATACTAACATACTTTACCACATAAAACTGAGAGGTTTTGAAACTTACCCTGATGACATTGTACCTGTTGAAGATCCCACCAGCATTTCCACCATCCCGATGCTCCCGGATTGTACTTTGCATCTACATAAAAAACCAAAACTGAAAGTTCAGCACATAAACCTTGCTAGCAAGGCAAAGTATCCATGCAGTGTCTCAGTATATCACTGGCAACAACAGACAATCTTGATGGAAAATGAATTAAAAGGTGTACAAAAAAAAGTCATCTCAATTTTAAACTGCATTATACCCTAATTTCTCAAGCACCCAACACGTTATGCTGTTCCACAGCAGGGAAGCTGGATGATGCAATTATCCGATTGATGCCATGAAGATTTTTGCCTTTTCTTTTATACCCCTGTTATACCTTTTTACAACTTCTGTATTCCTAGCACTTATTGCCTACATTCTTGGACTTGTTTGTCAAGCTAAGAGACTAAACATTTTAGAAGCTTCGTAGCTAGGGATCAGTGTGCCCCAGACCCCAAGGTCCTCTCCAGAACACATTCTGTAAATCAAGATAGAACCATCCAGGGGAAGGTTCCTTGGGGAGGGGGGTGCTCACTTGAACCTCTCATTGGGGAATCTTTGATAGATACGCTAATTAGTAAAACCTGTCATGTTATACCCCATGTTGGGGAGATAGACTCGGTGGGGTGCCTCTGGATGCACATGACCTGGATGTGTACACCTAAGGATCCTTAAAAATAAATACCAAGGTAAAATCCCTTTCCCCCTTCTAACTGTGTATGACTCTTGATTTTAAGACCAGGAAAAGGCATCACAATCTTGCAATAAAAATCCATATAAGACAAAGGAGAATAATGGTATCAAAATGATATACAACTAGAAAACCTGATTTTTATTAGAAAAAAAAAAATCTTTGACAATTAATATACAAAAAGATCACTCTGAAGAAATAATAAATGTGATTTTAGTGAGTTTAGTTTGCATTTCTTAGTATTAGGAAAATACCTGCACTGTAAATTCTCCTATGTAATTAGCAGAGCATTTCTGATTCCCTCAGAAATTGTTTCATTGTGTCTTTTAGAGAAGTATTTATAGCTACAGCAACAATATTACATAACAGTTCAAAAAAATACTCCAATTTGCTATGGCAGAAAAGTGACCCTTTCTTTCAGAAAAGTTTATAAAAAAGATCTACACAAACTCCAGTTTATGAAGTTACTAATAAAAAATACACCCAGGTAAGCTGGAAGCAATCCTGATTATCTAGACTTTTTAAAAGACTCCAAACACTTCTGTGCTATAGTGTAGGAACACGACACAAATAGCAAATGCACAGTAGAACGGAGTTTCTTCCAAACACAACTCTTCAGGAAGTCTCTTTTCTGTTATGATTTTTGCTTTCAAAATGGTATGTCCTTGTAGTTGACTTAAATAAAAGAGCATGTGTGTGTGGGGGAGGCAAAATTACAGTCAATTCTCAATTATCCAGGACCTGTTTATCTGGGTTACAGATTAACTAAGCCACCGAGACAAGAGAAAACAAGCTGGTTCACAGAAAATGCCTAGAGAATTGCAAGACCTTGATCCCTTGGTCTTCACACACAGCTTTTAATTTTCACAGGTCCACCTATCTACGGAAATCTGTGGAAACCCTTCCTATGAGGCAATATCCAAGACAAAATTCAAAACACAACAAAATAAAATCGGGATAACACTAAGTGAGCAGAGACCATTTATTTAAAAAATTGGCAGGACATAGCAAAATAATTTCCCTCATTTCTCTATATGAAAGGACAAATGAAGAGCTCTAAATTTCATGTCAGATCTATGCCATTCATACACCAAAGCCTATTTTAGAACTTTCAACACGTATTGCACACTTTAGCTCTGACAGGCTAATCAGTGGAAAGAAAAATAAATGGCCACTGAAGCATTAAGAAAGGGACTTGGATTACCTCCTCTTCTACGGATTGATACTCCTTATCATCAGGAGCAAGGTCAAGGAGAATGGTCCCCTGACTCACACAGTGGAAAGTCAAATAAGGATTGGTACCTGCAAAGAGAAGGAATGAAAAGGAGCAAAAATCAACAGGAAAAACCAATACTGGCTCTATTTGTATCCATCATCATCATCATTGTTCTTTTTACACAACCCCAGTACAGCAGGAAATGCAAAATAAACACAAGGCATAAGCACAACCTCAAAAAGATAAAAGTACTTTCATTAGCAGCAGAGGCTTTACAAGAGAGATGAAAAATGCATGTGGGATATAATTGCCCTTCATTGCTTCCTCTTTCAACAGAAACATCTCGGAAGTGTGGGGCAGCTAAAACTCCATCAGGTGTACCCTTCATGATATAACTGGCCTGTGGGTAGGTACGTAGGGCAAATCAATCCAAAAGTTCCTCTCTGGGTAGAAGAGGGTCCTGAGAAACGAGCACAGCTTCCCAAGCTGCCTCCAGGGTATCCATTCTCTGAAAAGGCACGTGATCACTTGGTCTGGTATCTCCTTAATATATTCTTTAGCTATCACAACTCACTCAGCCACCACGTCTGCAGCAAATATACTTTCCTGATGTTCAGATTCTTTCAAGTCCTGGTGACAATGCCTACATTTAGAGAAGGTGACTTACAGGAGCCTGTGTGTGCTACACCTAGACTAACCAGTGAAAGTGTCATATTTACCTTGCTGTCCTCCTAGAAGTCTCTCCACACCCTTTATTAATTTGTGGCGGTGTCCATACGCATTGATCCCAATTTCTTTAAGCTCCTCATGCCCCATGTCAGCCAACACATCCAGGGTTATCTGGAAAGGTGAAAGATCACAGAAATCACTTGCCAAACCTGGCCTGACTTTCAAGGCTGGAGACCTATCACTTGAGAAAAGCAAAGTATTCATGGTGCAACCAAATGCATGAAGGTAGTTAATGTTTTGCTTCACTTCTACTTGCTGCCACCTTCTGGCAAACCTCTCCCTATCACAGGACCATACCCAGCTGCTACAGTCTGAAATTGTGCACAACTTTTACTTCTCTCACACCAGTTAACAGGAGCTGGTTCTCACAGAAGGTTCTCACTAACATTTTTACTTAGGTAGAAGGGGGATGCATGGAAATGCTGGGACAAATGTGGGAGTACTTTTGAAGCATTCAAAGTTTCACAGTGTTGTACAATTCATTATTTTCACTACACAAGCAGAGGCTAATATTCTACAAGCTTACCAATAACGAGCCAATGTGAAAAAGTGCACATGAAGATAGTGCTGGAAAAAACAGCTTAAAAGAATAAGCTTAAAGAAGATGAGCTTGTTTTTTCTACAAAGAAACTTACTAGATTATTTCAAAATGATGAATATATTGAATCCGATTTGCATTGTTAAATCTTATTAGCAGGGGAAAATTTTAACAACAGGTTAGGAGTTAAGGAAGCAAAAGCAGAACAAGACCAGCTAGGCAATAGGAAGGTGTGAAAAATACTACGAAAACCTGAGAAGAGTATAGGTTGGTTTGAGGTTGGTTTCCTTCTGAATAGAAACAGTTCCAAATTAAAGGAAAAAGCTTATGCTTCATATACCAGAAGGGAAAAAATTACATGGTATTCTACCTTTGAAGAGATACCTCCTAGTGTTTTATAGAAACAGCTGGAACTGTAAGCAACACATTACATTTTAAACCTTCGTTTCCTGATTCCTCAGTAAAAGATTAGCAGCAGAGGTCAGAGGAAAAAATAATCATCACATCCAGTCTCTTGCATTTGCACCTTTCACTTCCACCAGTACACCCATCTCACTCATGTAAACAGATCTATTTAACTGCAACATGTTAAATTTAAGAAACAGTACATAAAGGGAATCTACAAATACATTACAAGTACTTCTGCCGCAAAACACAATGTAAGCTTGAGAAACTTACATTAGTTGTACTCTTTTGATATATTGTGAATTATTGATAAATCTGCAGGTTTTTTTCCCCTATCTCTCAATGCCATTTGAAAGTTAGCCCAGCAAAACCCAGTTAATCCTATGATCCTAACCTAATAGGAAATGTAGCTTCTGCATTCTGTAGCATGAATACTCCTGGGCTAGATTTTTAATTCAGCCTATAGTCAAACTGGAGAGTTTCCTACATCTAACCAAAGTATCACATGCAGCACTACAGGTGGTGAAAGGCTTGTTTGGCTATCAAGACTGCTGAAGGACAAATGCAGGTGACATTTCAACCTAACTTCATTATAGTCATCATGTTCAAAGTTCACAAGGTCCAAAATAACTCTCAGAATACAACCCAAATTGGCAGTCAGAGTGTATGTATAAGTGAAAGCTACCTGACACCTGAATCCAACAAGAAAAGGTATTTTCGTAGGTTTCGCAACTTCACCATATTGTATCTGGCAATTCATTTGCAGAAAACTGAAAGAAAACTTGGACACACTTGTTTTTCTGTAGATGTGAAGTGTGGGGTTTTTCCTTCCCTTTTTTAATTAGACAATGAAGATGTCACTCGAGTTTATTAGGTTAGTTTATCTTCTGAACATACAAACAGAGATGAAGCTTGCCACTTACCTGTTCTGTCTCAAAGATGTCTCGAAGGTGTTCAAGACCCAGGCTTTTTAGGAACTGGGTAATGTTCATGTCAAGACCAGAAACTGTAAGAGAAGAAACAAGTCTTTATATCCTATACATCTGAAGTAACAAAAACCAAACCAACCAACTTAAAAAAAAATTAAGCAATACCACTGATTCTCTCAAAATTCCCAACTCTGATTCTTTTTACAATCAATTTGTCTATGTCTGTAATAAACAATCTACTTCCGTTGTGCCAAAGCTCATCACCGTTTCCTCTTCAGAATCAACTATTAAAAGCACAAACCATCATCTGTGACAAATACAGGCTCATACTGCAAAGAGAAGGAAAAGAAGGGTGGGTGTATTTTTGCTACCTGATCCCCTTAGATTCTGACCTAAAGCATGGATTCCAGATATTAATCAAAGGGTTTGAAAAGCCTTAGCAAAATCCCCCAGCCATCACAATCAGTACTCCTTCATCAAAATAATTCTCATTGGATTTTCTTTGTAAAGTCAATGAACATCTGGGCACCTAATCAGATCTGCATCTGTAGTCAGACCTAATCACTGATAGCAGACACAGATGAACAGTTAACAGTGAACAGTTAACAAGCATGGGACACTTTAAAATACAGATAACAGTTCAAACTGCACAGTATTTTCTGGCTAGTCAGAAATGCTTTTCAGATAAAGCACGGCCCATTTTGATGCTAAACTACTGTACTTCTGGCAAGGTAAACTTGTCCAACAGCAAATGCACCTTCTCCTTCCTTCCTGTCAGTTCCTGCTGCTCCATCCCCAGCATTTGATGCCCCTCCTACGGCTAGTTCTGCCAGTGGGCCCGTGAGGTTATCTATGCTGCTGGCAGCAGAGAGGCAGGATGGTGTAGATGCTGGCGAGATCACAGAGGCACTAACAACAGTAGCTTGAGGCTTGAAGCACGTAGGCAAAGCTTCTGGAGGCATCGCATCTATCAGCAAAGCTCGGATATCATCAGCCTGAAAAACAGAAAGAACACCCAACATGAGCTCCTACTATCACAAGTCACTGATCTCTGGAAAGAATTTTAAGTTGATTTATTTGATTGTTCTGTTCCCCATCAGAAAGAAAACTGCCAACTTCTGTCACAGGGGAATTCATGATTTCAAGAACATTTTGATTGACCACTCAAGACACAGGTGGAATCAGGCTCTCCCCATTTCTAAAGGTATGTAAGAAGGTACATCTAATTTCTTTCTGGCACAATGACTTTATAGGTGTTAAAGCCAGGGAGAACAATGCAGCAACTTTATTAGAAATCCTTCACAACCTAGGCCAAGAAATGCCACTTCTTAATTTCTGTCAGGCTCAACTTCAGGTGCACTGGAACATGGTTTCAGTGGAAAGATTACCACCACCTTTGCTATAATCACATCTCATAGGGTTAGAACAGATAAAAAAAAGGACAGGAGCTCAGGAGAACTTAGCTAACAATTTGATTTAGCCTTTATTGACTAAATTAAGCAATACCCTCATCTTCAAGAATTTCCTCTTTAAAAGTTCTTGTAGAACATGATTAAGACATCCTTATCGTCCCCCAGAGAAATCAAATAGTTTTCATATCCTTCATCACAAAGCAAGTTTTCTAGAGCTCAGATTACTCTGGAAGGTATTTCTTGACCTCTCCATAAATAAATCAACCAGACACAGCATCCAATTTGGCTGCATTATCCATTCCATCAAGATTGTTTAAGGTGGGGCATACATGTTCATATAACTTTATTAGGCTTTTTAACCAGACACCACTTACAAGAAAGTTTACAGATGCCAGTTTTGGAAAAAGTTTGATAGCCACCTACAAATCTTTGGAGGTAGAAGGAATTCTTTGGAATGTTGTTTTGGAATTAATAAAAAAAAAAGGAACTGAGGTAATATGGAGGCACTGAGCATAATTATCCACTAAACGTTCCCATTCCTCTAAAGGCCCATCTGATGTTCCTCCTAGGTTCAAAGAAATAATCACCAACAGCACACAGACTGGCCATCATCAGAGACATTCCAGACAGTTTTATTTCCGGGAATGCGGAGATTGATCCCAGGAGTGAATCCTTAAGGAGAAGCAAATCTTAAATCACAAGCCACACTAAGATCTCAGCCAAAGGAAAATGCCTGGACCCATGGATAAAAAGCCACAAACAGGCACTCAGAAGATGCTCTTCTCTCTCCACCTCAGCACAATGGAAGTGGAGGACTGCTGATTCCTTGGAGCCATAGAAATGAATTTAATATACATAGCAAATCCTCCAGAGCAGCCTGTGGCTGGCTAACATGAACTTACTGTTGCCAGGTCTAGCGGTGTCTGACCCTCTTGGTTCTTCATAGTTGGATCTGCTCCATGAGCTAACAGCAGAGCACAGAGCTGTGTCCTTCCTTTTTGTGCAGCTTCATGCAAAGGTGTGAATGCCCATTTATCTGTTGCATTTACACATGTATTATATTTGATCAACAGTGCTGCTATATCCACATGCTGGAAAACACAAGAACATCTCAATCAACATGCCACTGGTAAAACATATATTCCTTTTTCATGTTGGAAGTAATGGTGCCTAGAGACTCTTGTGGTTTCTCTCCTCTGTAACTCATTCTGCCTCCTGTGTCACAGGAGCAGCACACTTCTCCAGGTACCAATTTATACTGCAGCTCCACAGTCATCTGTGTCTGTGCACTACCAGATCACTCACCAGCACATGAAGAATTGGGATCAGGCACAGAGTCAGATTTCTGTCGAATCACCCCAAGTACATAGCATGAAGTTTGTGCCAGCTGCAGGAGCAGACATGATACTTAACCCTGAATAAAAAAATTATTTGTGGACAACTTTGAACTGGCAAATTTACAGAGCTGCAACTTTTGTGGCACAATACTAGAAGCTCTGAAGATCATGGTGGTGTGCTACTGAGCCACCCCTGTCTGTACACAAAAATCTTTGTTGTACTTTCTTTCTTGCAAGACTTTGAACTCATCTGTGGCAGAACAGATCTGTTCTATCTTCAATCATATTTTATGAGAACTGTAATTGATAAAACATGAGTGTTACAAGGGACAACTGTTTTACATGGGTTATAAAAGTAATGAACTTATAACCCCATGTTTCCATCAATATCCTGGCCTTGAAGTCTCCCAAGTAAAAATACGAGAAAACTGACAAATGAAATCTTTGCCTGTCTCTAACCAGCAGATCTTTTTTGTGCAAAACAGCAAAGAAAAAAAAACAGGTAGTAAAAATGAGTGGGTAGGAGCATGAAACACTGAGATTGTAAGCAGAAGCACAAAGACTTGCCAATGGATTGCCTTTTTCCCCTCAATGGCAATTAAGTGACTCTTTGCAGCTCTCATAGAACAGCTTGGTCTCTGAACAAGTGTGATGTGAAAATACTGCCAACTTTATTTTTCCTCTCTGACAAACTTTTAAAGCAATTGCTGTTCCTGTGGTTTTTCTGCCACAGGAAGCCCTATTGAGGGACACACGGCATGAAGTGCTGGGTGGGAGAACTGAAGAAACTTTTGTGAGGAAAAGGCAGAGCCTGTGAAACTTGCCAGCTATGAACTTGTGAAACCAGTACTCATCTCCTCTCTACCTCCCATCACAGACATCTGAACAGGCTGATGACAGCCCAGAGAGAAGTGTGGGATGCCAGGAAAGGTATACAGCAACTCTTAACTAAATAAGCTGATGGAAAAGCACCAAACACTGCCTTTTTAATGTTTCCTAGAGAAAGCAAGGCAATCAGGTTAGCTTGGCATTATGATTTTTAGAAATGGTAACTGGCTAAAATCAATCTCTGACACTTCTCTATGCCAATAAGAAATGCTCTGACTTTGTGTAAAATGTATGTTTTGGTTTCTCATGCCAAAGAACAAGAACACAGTACTTCCAACAGACTTTATATCTTAGCAACATCCTGGGAATTAATGCTTATGGCAGATGCTGATACACAATATTGCTTGGTATTAGGACCCTGTATCATAAAAGAATTCTTTGTTGTATTTCTAATCTTTCATCGGGATTTGAGGCTTTTTGCTCTTTGGGACACTGGGATCCCAGAGTGATGTAAAGAACCAATACAAATGGTGTAGATTGAGTTCCACTGATGCTCTTTTAAAAAATAAGGTGAATGCTGCACATTTTATTTCATTTGCTCTCAAACAAAAGCAATCATGGCTCTATTATGGTCACCTCTCCCAGATTTTTCTGCACTTGTGCCAGGGCCAGGTAAGTAACAGACAAAGCATATCATGAGACCATCAAACCCATTACTTCATGAGCTTCATATCCTCTGTCTGACTGTAAGCACAGTGCTAGGAGCTTCTCAAGCACTGTCTCTGTACAATTATTTACAAGAGATTTCTTTTTCACCCAGTCCACAACTAACAACTGCTTATAAGCAATCTATTAGGCATCTGTGCAACTGGTACACAGATGCTTACTCCTATATGGAGGAAGGAGGGCCTGCCTCATACAAAATGGTTTGAATCTGCCACTGCATGCACCCCCCCTGCAGGACAACCACATTACAAACTCAGTAGGTCCTTCAACACTTCAGCTCTAGCAATAGATTCCCACCAAACACCAGCTGTAACACACCTCCACTTCGCTGTCATCGTCTGCACACAATCCCATGGTATTTTTCTCTTCCTTCCATCTAAGTCTTTCAGAGACAACTTAAGGTCTTTTCTGTTTCAAATGTCACCCCAAACTTAACACTGTTCAATCCTGTGCATCTGCTTGCCTACATAAAAGCTACATTGTAGTGATCTTTCTGAACTGCAGCATTTAACTGCTACCGCACACCTGAATGTGTGTCCTACTGAATGTATAGGACTGCAAACAGGACTCAAAACAGTAACTTAACCCAACAAATATTTCATGCTATCAAAACCAGAACTATGTTCACAGCTAAACAGCTGCAAAGTAACTGGCTTTGGATATGATTTTAATGAGTCCCCTGCTGTTCTACTCATGGCAAGACTGCCTGCACCTACCCCATAGGACGCTGCATTGTGTAGGGGGATTAATCCTCCTTTGTCCTGGGCATTAACATCAGCACCATGCTCAAGAAGGTATTCAGCTACTTCCAAATTGTTGTAACCAGCTGTAGAAAAAGCACAGGAAAAGAAATTCAGTGTTAGGAGAGCTAAGCTAAAGAAAAATATTAAACAGAAAAGCTAAGGCAATTTTTCAACTGCAAAAGTTCCTCTTCCCTAGTAATTGTATCAGCTCCTGAAATATGGGTGCCATAGTTAACTCTTTGTACAGGACAATTCTCTGTGAAACTCTTCTAATACCAATCCTGATTTTGGCAAATTACATCTGTAGACCTACCATAAATATGCAAGCCTTCAAAACCTGGCGTGCTACCCACCTGCAAGATGCAGCGGTGTTGAATTTCTTCCCTGGGTGTCTCTGCAATTGATGTTTTCTTGAGTACACAGCTTCTGCACACGTGCCAGGCACCCCTTCTTGGCAGCATCTAGCAAGGCAGCATCTCCTCGCAGTAAGTCCTGGATATCTGTGTCCCCTTCTTTCACCAAATCTAGAGGAGTGTTCCCATCTCGATTCTTTTTTGTTGGATCAGCTCCATGCTGCAAAGAGCAAAGCGGAACGCTACTGTCACAATCGTGTGCAGAGCAGTGCATGAAGTGTGTCACTATTTTGTGAAACAAGATGGGACTTTGCTGACCTATCATAATGAAATAATAATTGTATAGGCACATGAAAATAAATCCAGAAGGCTGAGGCCTAAAAGCACTAGTCAGAAAGACAGCTGTGTGAATCTCAACTCCACAGGCAAGAACGGCAGCCCTCTCCATGAGCTGTCCCTGCTCTATTTGCAACTGAAGTATGTTCAGGAGCATTTCCTGCATATAGCTATTTCTTACTGCCACAGCAGTGTGAAAGGAAAGCCAACTGCAAGTACCCTGCTGCCAGTCCTCCTCTTCTCCTGAAAACTGGCAGGAATCAAATGGCTGGCAGAGGTATTTCCTGAGCACAACCTTCTGAGCTAGCAAAGCCAGGCTCTGAGTTTTACTAAATGTCATCCTGATATTGAAAGGCACTTGTTTCAGATGGGAACTAGAAAAGTACTCTTCTCTATACTTCCCAATAGATAACAGCACCATCTTAAGCAGTTTACAGGTCTTTGAAAAAGTGAAAAAAAATTTTGGTGGACAAGTGGAGTTGGATGCTTGCTGGTAAAACATGCAGACCAGGCAGTGATAAGAACACAGTACTGGAGCACAGGGGATGAGAAGAACATACAGCTATGTAGAGCATATGGTGTGAGTCATGTCCACATTCAGTTTTGTGGGAGGACAGCTCTTTCCCTATTCCCTCTCAGCAGCAATGGGAAAAAAACAAAGATAGATAAAGCAGAGGCAGCTGCTGGCACCATAGTTCTCTGGCTGACTTCTTCAGAATAGTCAAACACAGTGGTCCAATCCCTGCCAGCAAGCCTACCCTGCCATTTCCCACTGGACGTGCTGGCATAGCTGGTGCACAGCTAGTGTGAGCCATGGGGAATGAGATGGGGATGGGGAGAACAGAGGGAATTAACTGTATTTGGAAGCAACACAACTGTGTTCATGGTGTAAAGGATAAAGAGCAAGGGACAGAAAGGAACAGAGTATTGATTACACAGAACCAGTTCCACATCTGTGGTTCTCTCAGGAAGAGAGCATTCTTCACACAAAGTTTTTTAGACTGCAATGATTTCTCCAAGATATGACCTGAAATCCCTTATTTTAAAGCTCATCAGAATTGAAACTATTCAAATATGCTCCAGAATAAATATCTGAATGAAGAGGCAGTGTCTTCTGAGACCCCTTCCAAGGCATAGAAACAAATGAAGGTGGTAATTTCAAAGAAAGGTGACAAAAAAAGAGTGTCTCCAAAATGCCTGTTTATTTTTGTTTCTTTCTTCAAGCAGACCAGGAGAGAAGGAGCAGACATCCGGAGGAGTCAAGCTCAACATCCACAACTCAGCAGAACTGACAGCACTGCCAGCAGGCATAGGAGACACAGCAGGAGAAACCCTGAGTAAACTGCAGTGCGAGCACATACCCACAGACACCCAGAGACTTCACAGCTGTGGGCATATTTAGCTCTTGTGCAAGAGTGATTTTTTAAAAAAAAAATTTCAGCACTTTTCTATTTCCCATTATACATCCATTCAGGATCCTCTGAAGACAAAATATGGCTAAATTCCCTGTGGAATTATCAGAAAAGGCCAGAGACCTGTGTCTATAATGCAACACTGTGCTTGAGAGATTATGAGTGCTCCTACAGCTTGAGCTAACATCTCTATTAGGCTGTTACTTCCAGGCCACCACCATGCCTACTCCACAGACATCTCTTAATATCTCTTGGTTTCTGCTGTAGATGTGATTCAAACTATCATGCTTCTCTCTCTGACTGCTTTTTTGGTAATCAAGTGAAATTAATTAATGATATAGGAGGGAAGTATTGGGGCTTTGCAGCAGCAAATGAAAAGTGGCTGGGGAAGATCCTCATTATTTTAAGACTATCCATATTCTGACTTTCTCCTATTTCAAATGTCGTGCTTCAGAGAGACATTAGTAGGCAAGGCTGAAAGGAAATAGGATTGGCAAGAAATTCTACTCTAGCACCCCTTTTCACCCTCCCAGGGCAGGATCTGACTTTATGTTAAGAAGTTTCTCAAACTCATTTTTCTCACTGGAAACATCTTTGCATTACCTCATGCTTTTTACAGGTTCTTCCTGTAAGTATAATGAATATTTATACCACCATATATTAACATGCATTTCCTCCAGGAGCTTGATATTAACATAACAGTTTTAAATTTCTCTCATACCAAACAGCACTTAGGACCCACCCTCAGTTATTACTCTGTAACACACTCTTGCATAAGTATTAACAAAATTTACTTAAATGCAGTAACTGTTTCAGAAACGGATGGATAGGACAAGGTAGGGAGTTCTGATTTTTACACTAATTCAGCTGGTTTTTCCAGTTTCAGAGTCCTGTCGACTCAGCTAACAGTATTAATACACGTGCTGGAAACTGTACTTGTACTGATGATTCTTTTAAAATCAATGATATTACACAAGAAACCATCTGAAAATTGCAAGATGAAAATTGATTCAAAGATACCACAAAGAATTCACTGAATGCAATTAACCTTGCATTAATTAGTCTTCAGAAAAAATAAACATATATGCATTTAAAGACACATCTGAGAACTCCAGCACATACTTTTAAAAGCAGTTTGCAGATTTCATATTTTCCTTTTGCTGCTGCTTCATGTAGAGGAGTGAATTTCCACAGGTCTGCCACGTTGACAGAAGCACCATGCCTCACTAAGAGTTCAGCCACTTCGTAGTGTCCATAAGAACAGGCATTGTGCAGGGGCACTAAGCCACTAATCAAAGAGAAAGCATTAATAGCTAGAGAATAAAATCCTATATGCAATCAGTAGATAAAACTCCCACTTTCACCAGACATTATTGTTATCTTTCAGTCTTTCCAGTTTTCATGGCTTTATTTCTATTAAATTAAACTTAAAACTTGAATTAAAACTTAATTATCCTTCTTCAGTTCTCATCCACAAGACTTTTAAATACTTAGAAAGCCCCAATGTTACAGCTTCCACAAGCAACTTCAATGATGTTAATAACAGACAAGAACTAAATTGCAAGACTCACTGTTGTTCTGAGTTTGGATATTTGAGTGTAAATTTCAAGAAAGACATAACACTAATATATTGTGTTTGAAGTACAGTTATTAGTAAGTACTGCACATCTGACAGACACAGAAGGATACCCAAACATTTCTTCCAGGGTAAGCCTGAAAACCCAGTATTGGAAATTAATTATCCCCCACCCTGAACTAATATAGTGGAGTAAAAGAGCAAACATAATCATGCTGCTTCACAATTAAGGCAAAAACCTGTAAATGGTTAATACAATTTAACTGAATATTAACTGAAAAAATAACTAACTTAATAATAAAAGCTAACAGAATTAGAAAAATGACCACAGATAACCCTGGTATTTTACCCTATTTTATTCAAAACTAATGTTAGATCACCTAAGACAAGTTAAAGGCTGCTTTCAAGCAAAAGTCTCCAAAATGGGCAAAAAGGAGAAAAGAAGTGTCATGTGCCAGGTATATACTTAATAATGGCTTTTCCAGAAAGCAAAGTATGCTGTAATGGTCTATAAATCTCCCTACAGCACAGGAACAACGCAGAACAAGAAGGAAAGAGAAAAATCCTCAAGAGAAAAACACAATGGTCACTGAAATCTGAAGCAAAATGAATAGGTGGGATATAAGTCTCACACTAATAGAGAACAGCAGGACATATCATGGAATGAAATGTACCCTTTATCTTTGGCATGCACATCTGCTCCATGGTGCAAGAGGTACTCCACCACTGATACGCGGTTATACCCTGCAGCAAAGTGCAGTGGTGTTGAATGACGGCCTTCCAGATCTCTGCAATTCACATTCTGAGGGCTGCAAAGTTGCTGTGAAGACAAGAGAACCCAAAATCTAGTACAAAACTAAAACTAACAAATAAAAAACTCCACAAAACCAAACAGCAACAACAAAACATGAAACAAACCCAAAAGAAAAAAACTAAACTACCACCTCCAAAGACCCCAACACAAAATTTGATCCCCTTATTAAATTATACAAATTTTTTGAAGTACTAGGAAATTTCTTTCCACTTATACAAAGTTAAAAAAAAAGCAGCTCTAAATTTATAGCTGAAAGTACTTCTTTAACAAACAAGAATTAAACGATGGGAGCAGCGTGAAGATGTTCCTAATGTATTAGGAAGGGTGAACCTCTACATCATCAAGTACCAGGTTCAAGGCCATGTAACTTTCTCCAGATATATTGCCATTTCCGGCTTATATTGCCTTCAGAGAACTAGAAATATTTAACTTAGCAGTCAAAGGAGCGGCTGGTGCACAAAACTGCTGCTGTTTGAATACTAATATATATCATGTTGAAGTTCAAGGTGGGAAAGTATGCACAACAGTCTATCTGCAGGCTGTTTTGTCCACAGACCAAGTAACAAAAAAATGATCAAACCTTCCTGTGATGTTGGGATTCCATGGCCTGACCCTTCACCTTCAGATTAAGGATGGTTTAAAATATGAAGTCTGTTACCTATTAACAGTGTTTGCTTGCCATCTGATTGAATCATGCACCTGAGGGCTTGTTTCTACTAAACTGTGATTCTGAGAACCACAGGGTCTGCTTCAAAGAATTATGGGTACATCTGAGTCCATTGAAGACATGACTGTGTGAAGGACTGGCAGAATAAATAAGCAGAAACTCAAGAGAAACACACCTCAGTACATCTTAATGCACTGCTTTCTAGAAGGAAAAAAAGAAAGATCCACTCCTTCCCATTTTTTATGATTTACCATCCATTGGGCACTGCTTCCACAACTCATGTAGCAGAGGTTTCCACAAGCCTTGCATAGCAATGCAAAGTAGAAAATTCACATGAACTGTTCAAACCTACCTTCACAGTTTCCAAGTCTCCAGCTTTGGACGCTTCTAACAACCGATAATCCACATCGGATGTGCGCACAGGTGTACTTTCTACATAGGGAAAAAGATGCTTTAGGATACTTAAGTTCTATTAACTTGTGCTCACCATATTTTCCAAAGCTGGGGGGTGAACTTCGTCTGTTGTTACTCGCAAAAATGCAGCTCGGGTTGTGATGTTCAAGTTCATATTGCCAAAATGGCTGAATAAGGAGCTTTAGTGTCAGAGCAAATCAGTCAGATTTTGACTCTAGAGCTGATATTATTCTGCCAACATTCTTCTCTCTCAATCCACATACACACATTCATGTGCACATTTTAACAAGTAACGGTACCCACGTAACCAGCTACATCTCAGGAGTACACTTCAAAACTGTCTTTCCTTGCACTGCTGTAAAATGCTTTTTCTTAGTTTTGTCCTGTTTTAAGGTAATATTGTTGAAACACTAGAGGAAACGGAGTTTCTAGCTACCATGGGTCTTCTCATCTATCTGGATATCAGCCTTTGTTTGACTACCTGCACACCTCACTGTAAGGTGAGTTACTTGCTCTGTAATAGCTACTGATGCAATTATTCTTCTCTGTACTTGCAAAAATTCAAATGTAACGTGGGTAAGAGGATGCAAACCCTTAAGCACTTACGTGAAAAATAGTGGCACCCTCTTCAAACATCTATTCATCTTTTTAATGCAAGACATAAACAAATTGTTACCTAAGCAGTATCCAGAGCACTTTCACAATAAAATCTTTCTCTGCTGCACAGAGATTTGAAGTAGAAGTTCAAACAGTTTAGCAACTATCAGTGTTTTTCTGCCAGTAACACTCTGCTTGTGACTGCTAAAGTATGAAGTACCTAACAGGTTGCCTGATGGAGGGAAAAAGGTTTCTTACGTGCTCAGCAATGTTCCAGCCCTGGAACTTGCTACCAAAAGAATCCCAAAACTCCGTAGGTGTGCCTTCCTACAATCTCCTTGTACAGCAGCATGCTCTAAATCTACAAGATGGTTATTTTCTTCCTGATTTGCACAAAATCCCTGAACTGAGCAGAGCTATTTATTTATTTTCTGACAAGTATCACGCAATATATACTGTAGTTGTGTGCACTTGATGACAGAGAGATGAGAAAACTACTGCAAGTCTCTTGCACTGAAAAAGAAGTAAGATTCAAAGCTGTAAAGGGAGAAGCTGAAGTTCAAATACAAAAGCCTTTATTTTTACCCACCACTTAAGATCTGTTGCACTGCTTCATTTCCCATCTGTGCTGCTGTGAAGCCTTGCAAAGAGATGATGGAGGGATCAGAGCCGTAACTCAGCAACAGCCGGCAGGTTTGCAAGTGCCCTGCTAATGCAGCTCTGTGCAATGCTGTTTGACCAAGTGTGTCCAGTGCATTCATCTGAAAAAGCAGCAGCAACATAAAATAAAGCACTGTTGTAATTAAAAGGCTGCACCTGTCCCTGTCCTTAAAAAAGAAGAGCAGTAAGAATAATTTTCTGGCATACAAATTTACCTATCAATTCTTCTGCACTGCAATTAAACAAAACCAAATGACAAAATAGGCAAACACTCTAAAGGAAAAATAATTTACCATAGATGTTTTCCTGTCTTTTAACAACACAGGTCATTTGTTTGCATGGATAACAGACAACACAGGATCCCCAAAACCATACTTTAAATAGCGATCAAGCTTTTGAGAAATTTGATGAAGACCAACCTTGTGCAAGAAAAAACAAAACTATCACAGGAGGAGAAAGAGGTAACTTGATCTAAATTGTTACCAAACAATTCAAGGATGTTACAGCTTCAAGGAAATTACCATCTGTCATTGTCAGGAGAATAACTCAACATTACCCACTACCAAGAATTAATGCAAAACAAAGATGTCAAATTAAGAATTCTGAAGGAAATGAAGGAGTGGGGGGAGGGGGGAAGTTGGATACAAACATTTCCTCCTCGCTTTTTGTGCCTTTACAGAAATGTTAAGTATACCTGGATATAATTCTTCTCAATACAAGGCTGTATAAACAGGCAAAACGGAGTATCATTTTCAAAGAGTATGACATAATGGAAACATATCTGTCTGTCAAGATCTAACAGAGCACCTAAATAACCAGAAGTATCTCCCCCAGTGCACTACCAAAGAAAGGAAGAGAATAATAGGGAGCTTCGAAAAGCGGAAAAACACCCCCATGAAAATAACCTTTCAAGAAGATACTCTGTACCCAGCAGTGATTCATGACAAATTTAAATGCAAATGCCCAACAGCTTTTTTACCACTTTATGAAATACAGAACTACTCGATATTCTCTGCAAGCAACTCGGAACCTGTTATCTCTTTCCAAGCCTGCAGATTGCAGGCTGTGAACTGCATGCATAATAAACTTTGTTACTGTATAAAACCCACCTTTTTACCTTCTCAAAATCTTTGTGGTGGCAGCAAACAAAGGTTTTACTTGCTGTTTCTCACCTAAAATGAAGCATGCAAATCCTACTACCTTTCCATGAAAACTAGTGAAAAAACATTTTGGGTAAGACACATACTCTATAACTCAATGAAATTTAACTATAACTAAATGAAATTAACTACGCAAAGATCTACTACCAGATAGGGTAAAAAAAATAAGTAAAAAACCTGCAATACAGCAATATCAAGCCACAGGAAAGAACAAAGAACAACCAAATAAATACAGAGGAGTGTGATTCAGTATTGTCTGAAATTATTTTACAGACTGATAAAGAAGGAATTCCTCAGATCACAAACCTCTCTTGCAGCAAGACGGACAGGAAAATAGGCCTGCTTTCTTCTGTGTTCAGCCCATGCCACTCTAATAGGATTGCCCTAAAAGTTTTGTTTCAAATAAAAAACTTCCTGCTATCATAAATATTAACGAGATGCTGAATGTCCCAAGTCCACCATTTTGTTCAGATGATGATCCTCATCTGTTTCAGGACACTGGATACCTTTCACCACTGGTAACGCCACAGAGGTAAGCAGAACTCTGAGGTTACACACGTTTAGCAATGGTAAAGGCAGAATAAAACTAAATTGGTGGATTCTGAAAGTAGCTGATAACACTCCATTTATCCAAAAAAGAAAATCATAAGTAATGTATTCTTTGCTACTAAATTGCTGTGTCAAACACGCCTGTACTGAACAAACTGTAGAAGCAATAGTAGCAAGGCATTCATTGTGCACAATTCGATACTGACTATGTCTCTGGAAAAAATGTTAATATTCATTTGAAAAGAACACTGTCAGAGTCATCAGAGCCATCATCTCACATGTCTTATCCAGGTCTCCTTTCACCTCTAAATCATTATCTTTCCCAACAATCAATTCTTCTGGCAGAAGAACATCAGCCATTTGAAGAATGACCTGCTTTCTTCTGAGACAAAAAGGGCTGCAGCTGACAGAGGGATGCATCACCAAAAGCAGCTGCTCTTTGTTTCAGGAGCAGCATTAGGCTTTGCAGGGCAATTTCAGTGGGAGTATGTTCACTTTAGGGCAGATCTTCTCTCACCAATAATGCACCACTTCTCGAAAACCAACCAAAGAATGTACTCCACTAAGGATTAAAGCAAGAGGACTTACTTCCAAACGAAAATCAACTTAAGCACTACAAATGGAAATACAAAACTGAGATTAAAGTCTTACAAAAATCAGACCTGGTTAAGACATATGCCTGGGTTAAACAATGTTCAATATCAGGTCCAAAAACAAGTGCCCTTTCAAATTCAAAGCTAAAGTCTAAACTCTGTTTGACAGAATGTGAAATGTGCAAGGTGTACTGCCTTACTTGTGCACTGAGTAGCCAGGTTGTTCCAGCTGCACTTATTAAAAAAAGATAAATATCAATTTGGACTGCTTGATAAGCAGTCTGAAATTAGAAGCCCGTAGCTCTGAACTATCTTACAGCCAAGCTTTCTGCAAGGAGTTAAAAACAACAGGTTTGACAGCTTTTATTCCACAGCACACTGGCTCTGGATCCAATTTCTTCGCCTTTTAGCATGAAAGCAGTCATTCCAATTTACATTGCTCAAAATGCAACGTAAAAGCAGAATATAGTTATCAACTGAAAAGAGTTTTTAAATAAGGGTTTTCAGAGAAAGATACTGTCCTATACAGTACTTCCCAATGCAGACTTCCTTCTTTTCTTTCTTCTGTCTCCTTTAATTGCCTTTTCCCCATCCTGAACAGACACAGTAGAGAAACGGAAACGGTCACGTATCATCAGACACTACTGAGATTTCCCCTTCCCTCACTGCTGCTCTCTTGGAGCAGTGTACACAGTTACAGCAATGCTCCCTTTGGCTGCCTGGCACTTGTGGCAGCTCAACAGCTCAACAGCTCAGATCTGTTCAGGAAGCATTTTTTGCAAGACTTCATAATCATACTGGCTTTCTATCAAGATCAAATGCCCTATATATCCTCCTACTCCTTGACACTACGAACAGCAGCACAAAAAGCAACAGCTTCCAAGCACTGCGATTTTCTCTGTGACATCTTTCTAAAATATGTACATTCTAAAAACCACATGTGAAACTTGTGCTCTGCCAGCAGTCCTGTATCACAGTATCCTGCCCTGCAATGCAAGTGTTCTAACTGCTCTCCTGCATTAATTCTGAAGACAAGCTTGCAGTATGTCTTGTGTCTTGTTGCCAAACAAGAAACAGGATAGGAGTGAAGAAGCACTGGTGACAATTTCAAGCTCAGTCAGCTGAAAAAAGCAGAGAAAAAAGGGCCAGTTTCACTCTGAAAGCTCCTATAGGATCCAGTCAGATGTTACACAATTACCTCTTCTGCATAAAAGCTTACAATTAAGGTCAGGATGTTTGGATGTCTAAGCAGTGAGAAAAGTTGAACCACTCAATCCCAACAGATCACACAGTTTGTTATGTTGTTAACCCTCATAGTCTAAAATCTGCTGCATTTCTGAAAGGTAATTTAATTTTTCAATTCTGACAGTTTCCTGAGAAAATCATACCTCTGCCTGAAACGTTGGAAGTGAATGTGTTACACAACAAGGTTATTCAAAAACATTTTAGCTTGTTGGGTGGGTCTAGATAGATGGTGAACATTTGCAAATCCATGATCATGAAAGGCTGCCAACATGCTACTCTAATGCACAGAAATAACTCTATTACGCAAAGATGCATAAAGCAAGATCCTCCCAGCAGAGCAGAATGAAGTAATTTCTGCTACCATCAAAAGAGGGACACTATCTCTCCAATGAGTGGAGAGGTTAATTTTCTCTTGCAGAAGAATAGCTTCAACAGTATTCTTTAGAAGCATATCACAATTAAAGAGCATTCATGACATCTCTGCATTTGCCCAAGATACCAGTGAACTTGCACGCTTGCAGGTCTTTCTTTCCAACAATCCTTCCAGTTCAGAAAATACTCTAGTCCTTTACTTCTGCACTGCTAAAAAGCTGAATGTCTTTCTGAACACACTAATTTCCCATGTGCCTGTAAAATCAGACAAGAACTTAGTCATATGAAATATTCAGCGATCTAGAAACACAAAAAACCAGGATGAAACTCACTTTTTCACTAGTTCATCACCTTTGAATTATTTTTTATACTAAAGATTTTGATCATCTTCAAAGATAAAATCATGGCATTTGAAGATTTGATCATGGGTCTAATAAAAATTGTTTATGTTTGAGGATTCCTTGAAGATGCTCTGCTTTTATTTTTCATATGGTACTTTGAGAATATTCAACATCAAATAAGGAGTGGTGTGAAATGCTGTCTCACACTGTAAGGCAGGCAAACAAGGAAAAACTGGCATTTAAAACCACAAATATTTATGATCAACATTCTTGAAGAAAATTCTAAGAAATCCCAGGTTTCTCACCTGTTCCTTAAATTGACAGTCAACTTCTGCAAACTCAAGTACCAAGCTAATGAAAACACCTTCCATGGAATGTGTGTTGCTTAGACATAACACATTGATGTGCAACTGATGTGCACAAGGACTTCTTCATAGTTCAGATTAAGAACCTAGTCTGTGCTACCAGTAAGGGCCAGCAAGACACATCAAAATAAGCAATTTATGGTTAATTGCTTGCCAATAGGTTAATTCTTGCCAATACAAATCACAGAATATCCTGAGTTGGAAGGGACCCATCAGGATCATTGATGGGTCCTGTCTGCACAGGACACCCCAAGAGTCACACCACGTGCCTCAGAGTGTTATCCAAAAGCTTCTTGAACTGTCAGGCTTGGAGCTGTGACCACTTCCCAGGGAGCCTATTCCAATGCCCAGCCACCCTCCAGGTGAAAAACCTCTTCCTGATATCCAACCTAAACCTCCCCTGACACAGCTTCAGGCCATTCCCCTGAGTCCTGTCACTGGGCACCACAGAGGAGAGATCGATGTTCTCAGATGTTCTTTCTGTAAAATAAGTCTCAATCAAGCACATGTTATTCAAGCAGTCCTTCACTGTTCATTATCATCTAACATACTTCAAGTAGCAAATTTACACAGTGATAACATTATGGATAACTAAATCCAGCTCCAAGACCACAAACCATCTCTTGTTCATCCCAAATTCCCTAGCCTTTTCATAGAACAAGAAATTGCTACACATACATACTTCACTGTAGCTCACTTTTGCTGTCTGACACAGCTGCTCCTGATGAAAACAGAAGAATTTCCTATAAAATGCTAAAACAATCACAAATTATTTTCAACCTACAGAACTTTATATGACCTTGTCTCCTAATGCTATTGTTGCTGGTTATTTTGTGGATCAGTTGTCTGCCTTTTGTAATGGAATTTCAGAGGAAGAAAGTTCTACTTTCTTTGAAGCCCTAATTATGCATCTTTTTCAAATTGCTACTCTCTCAGTAATCACTAGTGGTTTCCAGAAGGGAGATTAAAGCTGACTTTAACAGTACCTCTCCTTTGACAGAAGAAATGGCTGCAAAGTGAAAAAAACCCTACATGGTAGGTGTCATCCATACACACTTCAGTGAGCATTTTATACGAGATCAGAGTGGGAAGTTTTTATTTTATTTTCTTTTGAAAAAATAGAGATTGGTTGAAGAACTGAACATTTTGAAAAGGGGAAGGCTGCTTAGTGGCTGGTTGCGGGATAATTTTGTTTTACTATTTGCATTAATGATCTCGGCACAGGAGAATTGTGCTGAAGGGCACAAATACAAAATGTTAGCAAAATCAAGATTCTCTGAGCACTGCAAGATTACAGGAAGGATCTGAGTACTACTGTCTCATGTCTATTAAAAAGGCAAATATGATCCCAGTATGCATCAGTCAGGAACTCACAACAGAGGAAGTACCATCATGGAAGGCAGTGGGGGAATGAATTCTATTCTTGTTGCCTGAACTCCAAGATTTCCTCTGGTGCTAGTAAAGAGAAGGGATTATAAGGATGAATGGGAAAAGGCAACGTTCCCTTATGAGGGAAGATCACGTATTTGAGGCTTTTAGCCTACCAAAACAAAGGCTAAGAAGAATCAGTTTGTTCACTGCCAATACCTCAGTGAAGGTGGTGAAGGAAGCATCAAATAAGGAGAGGTATTTAAAAAGCAGGAGGGTGCAGCTCAAAGAACAAACGGATCTTCACTGTGAGGCTGCTATTGAAGGGGGACTAGATTCGCCAGCTCACAAGAACCCTCCCTTGTAAAGAATAGAACCAGACACAATCAAAGAGCTTAGTATATCTGATTACATCTTACACAGGAACTAAAATTCAAGACACAAAAAGAGAAAACACGATGGAAAAACTTCCAAAAATACAACAAAAGAAAACATCAAAACCTGTATCACGCTTCAGGAATGAAAGCTGCCATGTCACAACAATCAAAAACAAAGAGATACCTATGTCAAGAGTATCTGATGAACTGAATGCCTACAGTCAAAGCATGAGCAAGAGGTCAAATGATAACATATAAGCAAGACAAACATTTTAGAGTGATTTAATATGCCTAGTTAACTAATTAATACTCTTGAGCATATCCCATCTGGGAACTTCAAAGTGCCTCATAAAGCCTTAGTGATCTACCTCTCATTAAAAATTATGGTTGCATTATTTACTGTTTTACAGCTAAGAAACTTTGGACACTGATCCACCGCAGTATGGAAATGTGTACTTAATATTAACTTTGATTGGTCTCCTGCCATGCACTTAAGTGCTTTGCTAGATCATAAATGTGAATGGCCTATCCTCAGAATAACATAGGATATGGGATATGAACGAAGAATGAGGTTTAGTGATCACTATGTACATCTATTTACATACTGCCGATGGAATAAACAACAGAACACACCACTCAGCGTCGTTCTGTAGATAACTGTGGACCACTTACCACCATTAGTCCACAAGTGACTCATGGATTATGATTTAGGAACCCCTGCTTCAGGATATAAAAGAGTTACAAGCTATCATCAGAACATGCTACTGACAAAAACAAAATGGGTCCTTCTAGTAAGGATGTCATCTTTGAGCTTACTCTTTACTTGACCACAAATGAGCTAGATTTTCAAGGGAGCTCTAATTTAAATACCGAGAGTACAGCAGCAGCACACAGACACTCCTTGTATTTCAAAGCAGGCAGTGCTTTGGTATCAGTACATTTGAAACTCCAGCATGTCCTGTTCAGTGCCTAACCAAATACCATCAGTACTGAATTCCTGTGCAAAAGCAGATCCATAGAAGTTATGAGGTATCTACTCCTATGACAAAATGAATTTTTTTTACTTTCAGTGCATAGGTATGCTACTAAGAGTGAATCTGGGAAAATAATAATGAATATTTTTAATGACTATAACCAAGACCTTTGGCCCTGCTTTCCCCCTTGGAAAAAACCTGGTAGTCACCACTGCAGGGGGACTCTCAAATACGATAAACTCCGCCGTGGTATTGTTGTTAAGCTATTTTATTATGCCATTAAAGTACTGTGGAAGTGAATCAGAAATCTGGCAGTAAGCTCTCATACAGGCTCATAAATTAAAATTAATAGTTTCAAACTAAAAACACTTAACTATGCATACAACTACATTGCTCATACCTCCTATCATGGCAAGAGTGACACTTGATCGTTATTACAGGCAATAACATAATATAACAGGTAACAATGCTTTCTTCATTTCTAGCTCCCTGAACGAAGAGGAAGACTCAAAAAGAGTAATCTGAGCCCCACTCAATGCAAAAATGAGGAGATCTTTAATATTTTAGCCAATGTAAAGAAAGTATCCATCAAGAAGAGTTTCTGAGAAAATTAAGTAGCAATGTATATCGCTACCATGAATGTTAAGTTTGCTGCTAAAACTTGTAGAAAGATCATTCAGAAACACTTCTGAAAGATAGTTAAACCACATTCTAAATAAAGTTAGTTATACCTTCCTCTGCCTTTAATAACTTGCTGAACAATGTGTTTCTAAGCAAGCTTCACCACAAGCTCACAAATTACTTAGGTCAGCACCTATCAATAGATAAAGGGCATGGCAGAACAATCTGACCAAGAGATTAAGAAGCAAGCAAGGGCTAAGGAATACTCAGCATTTGAATACTAAACTCAGTGTCAGTACCCTCAGCCATTTTTTTCAAGCCAACAAGATAAAGCAACACAAAGCACCTAGATAACCGCATTTATTAGAAATTAGTATCAATATTCATTAAAAATGAGTAAGCTGGACTCCTAAAGCCTGTATTTAGTTACTCGGAGAGAAGCAGCTTTCAAATGGGGTTCCTGAAGATCCTGTACTTATTTCAGATAAAACACACTTCAGTGTTAACACAAGCAGCAAAAGGCATACAGAATGAAAAACAATAACTATCATAAAAACTTCCATGATACATAAAGGCATTCTTCTTGCCTTTTGTATTAAATAAAATACATGTAAGTATATTTACCTTTGCTCCATGTTTATGCAGAACTTCCATGACATCATTATGAGCTTTTTCAGCTGCAACATGTAACGGTGTCATGAAACTGGGGGGGGGGGGAAAGTGATGCATTAGTTTTACATTCCTAGTATGACAGAGGCTTTTGGAAAATTTAAAAATTTCAGAAACCTACTCTTTGTTTTTCTCATTTACATTTGCTCCTTTCCTGAGCAATAGTTCTGTAACTTGTTTCCTCTTCGGATGCACAGCAGCCACAGCACAGTGCTGCAAAAAAAGTAAATATAAAGCATATTTCAACTACACAGATGATAAAGGACTTTAAAGATACATTACTTCATCTCTTAATTATTCTGCTAAAATCAGACCACAAAATTTACAAACAATTCATCATACTGAACACAAAATACAGGTTAGTGATCAATGCTAAATTATTCTACTCACAAAAACAACTTTCATTTTAAAGCTATTTGTCACTTAGGAAAAAAGCAGTATGGTCCCAACTACACTAACCAGCTATCAGGACAAAGCTGACACAATGCATGAAGGAGGGAAAGACAAAGAGTTTGAAAGTGCCTAACTTTTTAAAGAGGGTCTCCAAAGGGGTCTGTAAGAATTCTGCTGCAACTGTCAGATTGACAGGAGTTGAATATCGCTTTGTTCCTTCTTCTGTTCCAGTGTGTACTGACCTTGTTAATGGGCATTTGTGTCATCCACCCAACTACAGATTATGTAATCAGCAAACGAGCAGTACATTTCTCTCAGAGTATCTTTTTTCCCATGCTAGGAGAAAGATACACCCTTCACACGGGGCTTCTCAATGCTCATGCCTGCCCTTGTGGGACCACACAGCCCTTTTTTAAGTGTAACTATTCTCCTAAATGTGGCTGGCATCTGCTGGTTTCTCAACAGTGGCCCTTTCGATGCATTCCTGAAGCCTGGAATTACCAGCATGGTTCCAGATAAGATTGAATACCCAGCTTTAGAATCAGTCCAGAAATGCTTATTTCAAGTTTGGACATCTCAAGATAGCACACTATGAGAAATAGGAGAAACTTTCAGATACTTCTGTTTATATGTTTACCCACATTTTAAACCAGTAACCCATAAAAGGTAGATAGTCTCCTGGAAGAGTTCTCTAACTTTCCAATAGCAAAACAATAGCCTTTACAATTACATACCCCAAACCCAAGGCTAATAGGTAGCACTAGTACAAATACCATCTTTTGCCCAGTTTCAGCCTTCATTATGAAGTAACTTTCACTCAAGCTTCCACTCTGCTGGGCACATCCAAATTTTGCAAAGGCAAGGGTTGTAAGTAAATATTAAGATCGACTTTTGCTCTGAAGAATGGCAGCATTTTTAAGGCTTTGCAGATAATATCCTGTCTGTATTTCCTGCCAGTATGATAAACAAGCTCTAAAACACACAAATGCTGAAGTATTGCCAAACCTCAAAGCAACACTAAAAAAGCACTATGTCAGGTGCTTGCTTTGGCCTTTTGGCTAATAAAGCAGAGACCCAGTGGCCCATGGTAAATGTTATCAAGCTTAGGGCAGGAATGGATCAGTTGGATTACACATAACTCCCATCCTGGAAGCTAAGTCCTTCCACTTGGACTGGAGACGATTTGAAAATCTCACGTATGGCAGCCAAAAATTGAAAAATCACAGTCAAGCACTTAGTGAACAGTGAACCAAATACATTAATAGCGCTAAAATATCCCATTTGGTCCAGCTGTCTCTGCAGAATCAGCAGGTGGAAAAGAGCAAAGAATATCACAGGACTATGAACTGATCATTACACAGCTGAAGAGATGCCACATAGCAGCAGCTGATATACTCAGAAAGAAAAGGATAACATCATCCCAAATTTCAAACGGTCTTCACATTCAGCCTATAAACCTCTCTTCTCTATCTTGCTTCTAACTTCAGACTAGGATGCTGAGTCCTCCACAGAGGAAACAGAGCATATAGATGCTTGGTACCCAACACGCAGTGTTCTGATCACAATCACAATGTTCCTAACTCTAAATATGCAGTTGCATGCCTGCAGCTGAGACCTACCACTGGGAAGAAAATGTTCCATTGGAAAAAAGTATCATAACTATAGTGGTTTTAATAATACCATCAGTCTCAGCTTCAAAGTCTTCACTACATCTGGGATTCTGGCTGTGTTCTTTGCTTCCACTGCTTCTTCAAACAACGAAATAAGAGCACGATAATGCCACGAAATCTCAATAGAACCCTGTTTCTATAGCTAACATGGTATTGTCAGTACTATTCCAACCCTGTAAGACTCTGTGATATACACCTATTTTCACCACAATTTTATGTATCCTATGAAGAAAATTTGTAATCCAAGTTTGTTCACATAAAACACCAAGGAAACTGGGCTACAGAAATAAAATTTAACCCCATAAAAACCACAGCAACCAACTAACAAAAAAAGAGGTTTATGGGAAAAAATGCAGGGGAAGTGAAAAATGAAAAGGTGAAGAGTGGCTGAAGAGCTTCTGTAATTTACCAGAAGGAAGGAAAAAAGTGATAAAATAAATTATATGGTGTTTTTTCTATAATGGTGATTTTATTTTAGTACAGAAAGTGTTCAATGGCAAATCCTCAATCTCAGATGATGAATGTATTTTCATAGTGTAGAAATAAAACTCGTTGACTCCAGGCTAGCAGCACATTTATCATGAAACAAATGGATTGACTGTATAATCTCACCAGTGCAGTCTCATGCGACTGTGGCTGTTTAAAATTAATGATCTCCAAAGCAAGTGTCTTTTTCACTTTGGCTAGGTCTGCCTCTCTGGCTGCTTGCAGTAGAGAGTGTCCTTTGAATTCATCTGTTAGAGGAAAAAGACACATTTAATATTCAGCAAGATGTCACATTTACAAATGTTATTGCAGAAAGACAGCTATACTCAGTTTAGAGGAAAGAGGAGTGCTTCTGCATGTCATTGCACGGCAGCTGACCTGGGACACAGAACACAAGATGCTTTGCTGAAACCAAAGGGACATGCTAAACAGGAGGGGAAGTGATTCCTTGAGTTAAATCCTTATAGCTTTTCCCTCTTTTTTTGTCCACCCACTTGACATTAAATGCATATGTGATCTCTACATTGCCCACACCTATGTCCAAACACCTGTGTCCAAATGAGCACAATGCTATGAGATATTCTTAAGAAAACAAAGCATTACAGTTGCTTGTCAAAGACCTTATTGTATTTGCATGACAAACAATTCACCGTAAAGCCTAAGTATATATATAATTTCTAAAAATTATAAATAATAACAATAATAACAAAAACAACAATAATACCTATATAAAATTTAAATATAAAATATTAAACTATCGGTCTTAAAGAATGCTAACTAGCTAAGCATTTGAAGACAGTCTGCTACAAAAATGAAACAAGTTTTCACAGCAGGTGTATCTTTCCAAGTACAGATAGCTAATTTTGTTACTTCCAGATCTCGTTTAGCTCAGCAACTAGTCCATTTTAGTTTTAAGTAACTTTGAAGAAGTGTTTCTCTTAAAATGTACAGACAAAGGTAGGTTAGCAAAAATTACATCTGACCCTGGAAACTAGAAAAAAACACCTCAGTTTCAATAAAAATATAAATATTTTTCTTTCATAAGCAAGCTTTTTTTTTAAGCTTTTTTCTCCCACCTTTGTTTTAATGTCTGGTTTAAATTTCTTTGTAAAGCAAAGCATTACTCAAAGCACAAGTGCAAATAAATCTTGACATAACAAATATAATGTAGCTTTATTCCCAAAGAATAAGACCAAACAACTCAAGAACATAAAAAACATGATATTTTGGGATGCAAATACACGCTATCCTGTCAAGATACTGTCAAATTAGACATAACGCTTACATTTGTTTACAAATTTCAGTGGATAATAATGGACATGAATCTTCCCTCATTGCTGTTGAGGAACTCTAAATACAGAAATAAACCAAAGTTTAAATTGATTTTTTTTTTGCTTGTTAATTTAAATAAATGCTAAATTAACCTTCCTCAGAGCCAGAAGCTTTAGCCCAGAACTCAGAGTAGAGAAGTACCTAAAAGATACTAATGCCCTCCTCTTTTCTCCTAGACCAAAGTTTTCTGCTGCACATGATCTCACCATCTTCCCCTGCAAAGGATACTGACAGACTAAAACCTGACTAGCTGTGATTGTGAGTAGTGCACGATCACATTACTAGTGTCTGGGGGCTTCTGCTATACTGGAAAGATGAGAGACAAAACCAAAAACTTATTTATAATTGAGAATCTAATTCTCAAGAACTTTTCTGTAACATCACAATGCTCTGTTTCCATATATGTCTCATTTAATTATCTTTTATGTTTTGTAAGAGTGAGGAAACAAATCCCTGAAAGAGGGAAAGCGAACACATACAAACTAAAATTAGAGTTGAAATACTGGTTTGTAAACAGCATAAGGATTGCAAAGACTACAAAAGAAGGTGATGGAATTTCCATCTCCAAGGTTGCACACTGAAGCTACCTACCTTCTGTAAGTGTCTAAATGCAATACAGAGCCTCAGTATAGAGGCTCCTGTTTGACTGAACTTTAAACATAAAAGAACCCCGAAGTCGTGGATTCAGCAGTGCCTTAATAATTTTAAACTTCAGAAAACCAGGCAATATCACAAACGATGTATCAGAGGTACCTGCGTACTTCAAAGCGTGCAGCACAGCTGCAGCTACTCTGCTGCTTTGCATCCACTTCTGAAGCTCGAGGAAGGTGGCCTGGAAGGAAAGCATCCCTTTACACCCACCACCAAGTGCTTTCAGTCTGGAAACACTTACAGGTCAGTCTCTCCCGGAGCTCAGGCGTTGGAGCCATGTCAACCGCACTCTTGCCGTGGCAGTTGACCAAGGTGGGATCGGCGCCGTGGCTCAGCAGGAGGGAGCAGACCTCCACACGGTTCTTGGAAGCAGCCTCGTGCAACGGGGTGAACTGCCAGAGGTCCATAGCATTCACACAGGCACCATGCTAGCACAGCAAAAAAAACACTGGATTAGTAAGAAATCATCTTCAACCACTAAAAAGCTTCCAAATTTTCATTTTATTATAAAAATTGGTTCAAATCACTCATGAATACATACACAAAAAAAATTTAATTAAAAATACCAGTATACACAAAAATACTGTTGAATCCTCAAAAAAAAATCTGGAATTTCTGTGCAAGCTAATTTTTGAACAGAAAGATTCAAATTAAACTCTATCGGTCCAAAGAAATTAGGTAAGGAAAAAACACATATACTGTTCCAACAAAGACCTAAAGTTGCAGGCTTCTGAAATTACAACATGATGCTTAAAACCTGTTACTAGTAGGAAAAAAAAAAAATCTTACTTTTCAACTCTGATATAAACAGTTCATACCTCATCTAACACATGTAAATCAACAGTAATTACTTCCCATCCTTTTGCTTACCTTAAGCAGCAGCTCTGTAACCTCATAGTGTCCATAAGAACATGCATTATGAAGAGGCACAAGACCACTGCATGGAAGAAGAAGGCAAATGACAAATCTTTTTAAAGTAGCATTTTTAAAGGAGGAACGATTTTCTCCCTACTGAGATGAAAAGATCAAATTAAAGTTAAAATATTTAAATAGTTAAATAGTTAAAAATTAGGATTTACAAACTAATGGGAAAATATCACTTCCCCAAACAACACATTACTTAAGAGTGGCATCAAAACGTGGGGTTTTGTTGCCTGGATTTTGAAGGGTTTTTTTGTTGTGGGTTTTTTTTTTGCCTTAACAGGCCACAGATATTTAATGTACCATTAGGACTAGCATTAACTGGTTTTGACGTGATCTTTCTTGAAGCTATAAGGAGGGGGAGAAGTCCCATTCCACATTCAATTTCCGCAACAGTGTTCTGCTTCTGCCTAAATAGGAACGCCTGTTTAAAATCCTGTGTGAAAGGCAAAACTCCCCAGATAACACTAAAGTAACTCCTGGGTATTTTATGAAGATGTACAAATATCCATAGAAAGCAGACTCAGATTGCTGCTCTAGACTGTGAAATGACCTGATTTTCCTCCATTTTTTACAGTACAACCTATTTAACTGTTCAAGATACTTGTAAGAGAGCCCCTGTAATTTTCGTAGAGCTATATTACTCCAGGCCATACTTAAAAATGACACAAGCAAAGTAAATAGCAGGGATTTAGTCATAAGCACAAGATGTAATAAAAGTCATGCACTGGAAAGGAGATGCAAGATGGGCAATTACAGCAGAGGACAAAAGGAGTTCAATTCAAACCAAGCAAGACAGGCTAGTTATGGCTCAACAAATCAGTACACATAATACATGAAAACCATAATTAACCCCCCAACACCTATGAAAAATATAGGGGGTAATTCCCAGGACTGCAAAATCAACTCCAGAGAATTAGGACAGCAAGTAGTAGACAGCAATTAAGTCAACTTAATTTTAAGGTGGATGCTCCCAGAAGCAGCAACACACTTGTCACAGGAAATTTGTTTGGGAGACATTTTTCAGACTGTTTTTTCCATCATTACTTTTCTTAATTACAACTTATAGGTGCATGTGTGAGACAGAGAGAGACCATCCATTCCACAGAGCACTCAAAAAGACTGCCCCCTTCCAAAATGATGGTCGTCTCAGAGGCCTGGCTTCAAGGCCAGTCAGCAAAGACAACTGCTGCAGCAATGCACCTGGCCATTTCTGCAGCATCCCCTCCCATTCCCTCCTGCAGCACAACAGCCGTAGGGGAAAGGAAAGACCACTGGAGAA
Organism: Corvus cornix cornix; assembly: GCF_000738735.6. Lineage (NCBI taxonomy): Eukaryota > Metazoa > Chordata > Aves > Passeriformes > Corvidae > Corvus > Corvus cornix. The sequence goes on along the minus strand of NC_046334.1, from coordinate 26,893,141 downwards.
AGAGCTGCTTCCTCAGATGGGCTTCTCTTTGGGAGTAACTAGAAGTGGTGACCATTTTGAAAACACAACACAGTTCCTAAGCACTTTCTCTAAATTGACTCTATTGAAGAAAACATAAGAGTTCTATAAAATCAATGTAGCCTAATTTAGCTCCTTAAATGAAAAGTGACAGTTATTTATAGCCTATTTACTTATAAGTTATGTATAAATAAGAAACAGCGAGGTAAAACAAAACACCACACTGATTCTAAATGTGTGATGCCACTAAAAAAAAGTGGGAGCTTACTAGGATGTTAGATGTTTCTAAATATGTTTGGGTTGTTTTAAAGTTCAGTACAGAGTAAGTATTGAAAGGTTTTCCTTTCTTTGTTTGCTTTCCTTCCCCTCCTGCTCCAGCCCCCAGTTCAAGTTCAACTGAACTACTTTTCACACACTCCTAGCAAATGGTTCAAACTTCATTACAGCATCTACATTGGAATTTTCTACCAACTGATGCTGAAATTTTGGAAAGGTGTAAAATACCTTCAACATGCTTAATAATGCTGGATCTACCTAAATAGGTATTATATGGAGCTTTATTGTAGGATTTTCATGGTTTATTTTTTATGGGTTTTTGGGTGGGGGGGAAGTATTTTGTTGTGTTTTCTGTTTAGGTGGGGGTTTTTTTGTGGTGTGTTTGGTTTTGGGGGGCTTTTGGAGGGGGGTTTTGGGTGTATTTTTCATTTTTTGACTTGCATGTCATTATGCATTTCAGAACAATACTGTTTAAAAAAGCCATTGGGGTAAATGGACAGATGAAAGAGCTACAATTAGTCAAACTTTAAGAGTTTAAGTACACTTAGGACTGTTTTGGAGAGAAAGGAAAAAAGAAAAGACGCTAAGAAGTTAATTTAAAAATCTCTTTTAACACCAGGCTGGACTCAGCAGAAAATAAAAATACAGGAAGAGCCTCAAATTTGCTGCTGGAGACAAAACACACACATATCTTACTTCTATGGACTCTGAATACAAAATGTATGCCTTTAACTTGGGGGCCAATTTCTACAATGTTAGGACTAAGCCTTCCTATCCAGCCAGCATGAAAATCATCATCTTAGAGATCAGAAATGTATGGCTGAGAACAACGCACAGCATGTATCATTTCAGACTTGTGACTGCTGTGCACTTTTCTGATATCTTACATAACTACCATCTTTAATGCAAAAATAGAGTAGTTTAGCCTCTACTGTATCTTGATTTTTGCTGTCAGCTTCAATGGAAATAGATGTACAAGGACCACTAGCTGTGAGCACATGAGCATTACTGATGGTACGTGGAATTGCATTCATATATGTGAAATAGGATAATGAGACCACAGATAGGTTTTTCAATGCACATCTTTCACTAAGCCCTTGTATCTTCCCCCCATCCCCTTTCCAAAAGTAATGCTGTTAGTCCATAATTTCAAAGGGTAGTCTGTGAACGGAAGTAAAGAACAGAGTTTGGAAAAAATTTAAAGGTGTAAAAGAAGATTTGAAACAAGTGCAATCACAACTAATCTGAAGCACACTCAGATTTTGGAAGCAAGTATCGCGTTCTTAGACAACTGTTTGAGATTATGCTGCAACATGAACCAAAGAAATAATTCGTTATCTTGACTAATACAAAACCACTGCTGCAAACAGGTACTAAATCAATTAATTTTACATACCCTTTGTCCTTTGCATGTACATCTGCACCATGCTGAAGCAGAAGCTGGACTATCCGAACTCTGTTGTAGCCAGCTGCTAGGTGTAAAGGAGTGGACTGCAAAACAAAAGAAGATAAAGAATGGGAGCCACATCAATTTTAAGTCCTGTACTTCCTGCCATTGAAACACTTTAGTTTCTCTTACACATTGCATCAAGATAAGTTACAGTACCCTTCTGTGATTAGCCAAATTAACAAATACACAGCACATGCAGGCCCCTCCTGTTGTCAAACCTTAACGTAGGCAAGAATACAGACACCCCTAAGGCAATAACAGCCTCTTAATTTAAAGCTCATTTTAAAAATCATCATCGCTGTTGTCATCATCACCGTCTCTGCACCAAGAAAGTATCCATATGTGTTCTGTACTGTGCTGTGGTAAAACAAAGAGCAAATTGTATGCAGATTGCAGTTTCCTGAAAAATACAGGTCTTCAGCAGTAATGCACCTTACTGCATAATAACAGAATAATAACACCTTTCTCCATGGCTAACTCATATGAATTTTAACTGAAAGCTTTTGAGTTGACAACAGTAATTCCCCTTGAAGTTTATTTTTAAAAGCTTTTTATTACGAAACAAATTTTGTGCGCTGTCTCAGCCTGAAGGAACTGCTTTCTTACACAAATGGATGATGCTGTTTCCTCCTTCCCAAAGCTGAGAAGCAAAGGACTTTAAAGCAATCTTTGTTGCAATTTATTTTGCGGCATGCAACCAAATGATACAATTTTCTTACAGTAAAACCCCACACATAAAGCAGCTTCAAACATGGGAAAACTTACATATCTCACAATATTATGCCACATACAGATTTACTGTCTTGAAACATCATTATACAGTATTACATGGGGAGATGTCACATTTCACTATTATCAAGAAGTTAAAAACCAAAAAAATAACAACAAATGGTCTCATCCATGATAAACAGCAGCAAGCACTATATATCCATATACAGTACGTATTTCCAGGAACACACATTTAATACATCCATAACTTGGGAGTAGTCTGCATTGTATTTTACTGAAATCTCAACACTTTGCTACTTTATTTCAGAAAGAGTAATCACTTTGGCAACTACCAAGTGTCCTGTGTATCATACTGAGGACACAGCTTTTACTATCAGAAATAACAGCACAGGACGTCTCTCAGAAATACACCTGGGTAACTCAGTAAATTTAGGGAAGCAGTTATGCAAGTTTCCATAAGGCTTGTCTTTAGAATTATCTATACTCAAAATAAGGACCTCTAACATTCCTAACATGGAGATCCCCAGAGTGTTTCCAAGGTACAAAATACAGTAACAACAAACATGTCCAACCTTTTAAGTGTTTGACCACGCAAATTATTAGGATCTATTACTTTGTTTAAGGTTTCTACTACTGAATTAACAATTTAGACTGATCCAGAAGGCATTATATTCTTTTTATATCTGCCCCTATTATAAAATAACTGTCTTCTGCATATCATAAACACTAATGAAAGTGTGGGTAAGGATGATGCTGCTACTGACATTAGCAGAATACTTCAGTACCATTTATTCTGACAGATGCCTTGGTTTGGTTACCAAATCCAGTTTTATCAATTGAATTAGTAACTCAGAAAACCTGAAATTAATTTGAAATGGACCACAGAAAAGTCAGTCTATTCAAAGGTCTAGACTCCAGAGAAATTGGAGCCAAGCACTAAATATTCGGAACACAGCAGGATCCTTTAACTTCACTAAAATTAAACTACATCCATTCTTGTCTGCACACCACTTCTAAAACAATGATGGCAGACTTCCAAAATTATGCTTTACTCATATGAAACATTATTAACAGAGATGTTCTCAATAAAGACACATAACCACAGAGTCTTGCTCACTCCTTAAAATTAAAAAACTATTATGACTCAGGTTGGGACTGTGCCCTTTGTATTTTTAGGGTTAATAGACCTGCATTTGCCAAATAATCTCATTAGAGAAAAACCCCAAAACTTTTCAAGTTTATAGTTGCACAACAAATGGCATAAATGAAGCAAATCAGTGTCAACCCAAATCTTTAGACAGCTTATATCCCTGTCTTTTAGAAAGGTGAGCTACTTCCTTCTCCTCTTAAGCAAAGGCATACAGACACTCCAGTCCCATGACTGAAATACAGAGTATCTTGCCTTGCCCACCACACCAGGAATTATTTATCTGCAGCCAGGCACCTGACATTTGGTGTGCTGGCCTTCTAGCCCACAGCAGCTTCAGGGAAAGCTGTGTGCCATGCTGTGGCTCTTCTCCAAGGAAGATCAACTGCTGCTCCCATCCCTGGAGATGGGGCTGAGATCTCCACTGGACAGCATGCTTCAACTCTGCAACTACAAACACTCAGAGCTGGAGATGCAGGGAGTTAGAGGGCCAGACACCACCTGACTGATGGGCAAGGGCAAGTGAACACACACACACATGCATGAGCAGCCAACCTGGAGTGGCTCTCCCCCTGTATCCACAAGCCAGCATTCCCAGTTGCTCATCAGTTTGGCTAAATGGCCCTCATAAATGCTATGCTTACATATGCTTCAGGAAGGAGAAAGCAGGAAGATCCTGTCTCCATGGTTTTTAAGAACTTTCCTTTCTCATGAGAAAGAGCACTCATTAATAGTATAGATTTAATAGGCAAAAATACTAATCTGGAGTTACAAGCTTGTATGCTAATTACAGAATCTAGGTACCTAAAAGATAATATTGTGCCACATGAACTACTCATTATATGACATTATAAGCCCTCAAAAAAACATGGCAGCAGAGAGCGATTCTTAAAATTAACAAGCTATTTATATAGCATCAGGGAAGTAAAAACTAAGTATCATTAACAGCAGTGCCTACTGCACCTGAAAGGTATATCAAACAAATTACTTAATATTAAGAAAACAGATTTAATAAAGCTATCAGTTATCCCCTCCTCCCATATCTTGCAAAACTTGGCAAGACTTACTAACAAAAATCCTTAAGAGGGACTTGCCTTCCAAAACTCACATTCACAGTTACCAAGCCAAACACTCTCTTACTTGCTAGTGTAATTAAAGAGAGTGTAACTCCATTTTTATTAAGTATAGTAGACTATCATGCAAGATGCTCATATTATTTGAAAGTTTTATGGCAGCTGTAACTGAGCCAAAGCAGGTACTGTGCATTTCAAGGAACATCACTGTACACAAGACGGCAATCGCTGTCAACCTATATACCTACTATTTATAGTAAGGTAGGTATTTTTGCCTGCAGTCTTTTTGATAATGTGTTGCCTGGGAATACAAGAAATACATATTTTAGATTTGATACTGTTCTCAGTGAGCCTTAGGTATTTTTGCGCTGCTTCATTACCAACACCTGATTTGATGACCCCTGTTCAAGGTCAGCTGCCTTGAACATCCCCTGGTCACCTGCATCAAACAAAAGGGGCCCTGAGGGATCTCCAGCGCTGCAGGCTCTGAGCAGCTTCTGCTAAAATCTGGAATTTCTTTTCAACAAACTGTCCACAAGCTACGTGGGAGTCCTAGCTCCAAGCACCATCCGTTTCCCTTCCTATCTTGTGCTAAAGAGTCTTCAGCAGCTCTCAAGATGGTAATGCTGCCACTGCTTTAGAAGAAAGGTTCATTTTCAGATTCAAATGACACATTTTAAGGGCAACTTTAAACCAAGGATGTTATGTAACCATCTTATATTATGCATTATCTGCATGATTAATAACAGCTGCAGGAACTGTTCTAAGAACAAATATTTCCTGTTCTTGTTTTTTACTGCTAAAATCTTTACATAATGCTATCTGATAAAAATCTTAATCTGTTTCTCTCATTCTCAACTTGCCATCCTGAAGGCTATTAAAATCAACAAATAATCTTATTACATTAATGACATCTCATCATATATCTTATGTACATCACTATACAGTGATTTAGAATTATCATAAATTAATTTGTCTGCAGGAAGGGCATTCTCACAATAAAGAGGCAACACTGATTTTGAGGGTCAGCTCTGGCCTTGACATATGGCTGTTCTCATGCTCAGAAGGTCCCCACAGGGATACGCACCAGTAAGGGTGGCTCTTATACAGATGGGGAAACAAGTAAAACTTGGCAAAAAAATACCTAAGGACACACATATGCTTGCTGTTAACTCTTCTACAGCATCCTGCTGACAAAGGACACACAAAAAAAAAAAAAAAAAAAAAGGGGGGGGAGGAGGGATTTAAAAATGTTTCATGCAGACTTTAATACTTGTGACTTTTTTATACCATGTCTGTAATTATCTTCAGGTTTAGTAGATTTGGAAATTGCAGGTATGCAACAAGCTCCCATTTAACATAGATCAAACAAAACCTTTATTCTAATCAGGTCATACTGGCCTTAGAAAACAGCAATAAAAATATCTTAAAACTTCTGTAGTTTGTCATACAAACTCCCTTCAGAAAAGTGTTTTACCTCTTTTGAATTAAGGGAAGAGCAGAGGGGCTTCTAATCGCAGAAGAGACCTTTGTTTCATAGTTTTGCATAAAACTGTTTTGAAAGATGTCCTGACTCTTGGCAAAGCAAACAACTTTCTCTTTACTGTGTTAGAATTTATGACAGAATCTTTCCTTCCAATCACAATAGTCTGTGCTTGATGCTGCTCTCTTGCAGACATCTCTAAAATGAATCACATTAATCATGAGGGTACATCAGGAAGACATTCGGATGCAAGTGGCATACCTCCTGTCATCACTTTATCATTCTGATTAATGGAGTAAGAAAACAAGTTGCAACAACACCACAATCTTGCAAACACAGTCCTAAACTTCTCCGCTATGGAAATGATCAGGCTTTTCCTTTGCTGCTCAGATACCAGCTTGCATTCCAGTTTTACACACTGCACCCATCTTACACCTTCATTTTAAATGAAGTTGGAAGCTTTCTTGGGAAATAGCTCATTGTCATTTGTTTGTATGGTGACAAGACTGGACTTATATACAAAATTATTTCCTCCTATAAACATGTATTTCAAATAACTCAAAATAATTATTTTAAATTCATGCTATAATGCTCTTACACATTTGCTACTACAGAAATAAAGCTCCCTAACCCTGACTGAAGAATTATGCTCTTCATGAGCAGGAAAGGGGCTGTGTGTCTGTTCACCAGCCACATGACTTGTCACCCTAATCATGCAGCTTCCTTGGTCACTTTATAGCAGTACTGAGTTATTTAAATTCATGGTTGACAATTATGCTTTAGGGACAAACTTACAGATGTTGCTTCAGGAAAACAAGTAATGTCAGACTGCTGACTGTAGATGAGCTAGCTGCAACTCCAGAGATAAATAAGCACAGGGATGAAGAGCTTAAACTACTTTTCTTATGTAAAAAAACATAATAAATAAGCAAACAACGAACACCCCTACAAAGAAACAAAATTCTTAAAGACAAGAATTACAAAATGCTTAAGTAAGACATTTCTCACTCTACTGTTTCCAGCTGCAATTTAACTGCTTCCTCTTCAGAACACAGCCAGTAGTAATTAATTAAGATGGTTGAACTGGACAGGCTTAGTATAGTAAAATTTCAAAAAACATCATGTCACAGATTTCACATATTGCTTTCTAACAGCTAATGACAGGGAAAATGAACTGAACAGCCCACCAATTCAGAATTTGCAAGTCACACACTATCTTAATTTAGAGGTCTGGTATATCAGATGATCTCTTGGCAGCTGTGGGGGTGGTGGTGGTGGGGAACCAACTGTTTTGAGTCGTAAACCACCAAAGACAAAAAAGCAGCTTGATTTCACAGGCACAGCAGTGCTAGGGCAGAGCATCAATGGGCAAGAATGTTCATAAACTCAAGGAAAAGAGAAGAGTTAAAAACACAGAAAGAGAAGACCAAAAATACACTGCAAATACACTGACAGAGTAAGGCCTCATTTGGAAGAGGCTTACTTGGGTGACAGACCAGCTCCTCATATCCAGTGAGTATTCAAATCTGTTCCTTCTCAGGGGGCTGTACTGTCCAAACTACTGATTACTGAATGCTTCTCTAGTAGATCTGACCTTTGAGAGACAACACAATTTTCTGACTGTATGTCTGAACCTCTAAGACTGCCATGACAAGGGTTGGCCTCAGTTCCACACATTAACATAGTGACCCTGCTGTACTGCAACCTGGGCTAAGTGTTAACAAATAAGGGGGCAGGAGATTATTTAGAGAAGAGCTTTTTCAATCACCTACATGCCTAGGGTAGGGAAGGACCGATAGGAAGACAAGCATGATCCTGTACAGGGGTAGACAAAGAAACAACTGGAGTGCCTCCATCTCAAGGTTAAAAGAAGGTAGAACAGGAAATCACAGAATCAACTAGATTGGACCTTTGAGATCAAGTCCAGTCTATGACCAAACACCACCTTGTCAACTAGACCATAGCACTGATCCAGTTTCTTCTTAAACACCTCCAGGGATGGTGACTCCACCAGCTCCCTGGGTAGCCCACTCCAATGACCACTCTTTCTGTGGAGAAATTCTTCCTCATGTCCAATCTAAACCTCCCCTGGTGCAGCTTAAGGCTTTGTCCTCTTGTTCTGTCACTGGTTGCCTGGGAGAAGAGACCAACCCTCACCTGGCTACACCCTCCTTTCAGGCAGTTGTAGAGTGCTAAGGTCTCTCCTGAGCCTCCTTTTCTCCAAGCTGAACAACTCCAGCTCCCTCAGCTGCTCCTCACAGGACTTGTGCTCCAGACCCTTCACCAGCCCTGTTGCCTTACTCTGGACATACTCCAGTACCTCAACATTCTTCCTAAATTGAGGAGCCCAGAACTGGACACAGTACTCAAGGTGCGGCCTCACCAGTGCTGAGTACAGGGGAAGAATCACTTCCCCTGGTGCTGCTGGCCACACTATTGCTGATACAGGCCAGAACGCCACTGGCCTTCTCAGCCACCTGGGCACACACTGGCTCATGTTCAGCTGCTGTCAACCAGCACCCTCAGGTCCCTTTCTGCCTGGCCACTGTCCACTCAGTCCCCAGCCTGTGGTGCTGCAGGGGGTTGTGGCCAAAGTGCAGGACCCGGCACTTTGCCTTGTTAAACCTCACGTGGTCAGATTCAGCCCCATCTATCCAGCCTGTCCAGGTCCCTCTGCAAAGCCCTCCCTATCCTCCAGCAGATTGACACTTGCACCCAGCTTGGTATCATCTGCAAATTTGCTTGTGATAGACTTGATCCCCTCATCCAGATCATCAAGAAAGATACTAAACTGGACTGGGCCTAGCACTGATACTTGGGGGACCCCACTAGTGACTGCTTGCCAACTGGATGCAGCATCACTCTCTGGGCCTGGCCATCCAGCCAGTTTTTTACCCAGTGAACAGCACAACTGTCCAAGCCGAGGGCTGACAGCTTTTCCAGGAGTATGCTGTGGAAGACAGTGTCAAAGGCTTTGCTGAAGTCCAGGTAGACACATCCACAGCCTTCTCCTCAGCCACCAGGTGGGTCTCCTGCTCATAAAAGATCAGTTTGGTCAGGCAGGACATGCCCCTCCTAAATGCATGCTAGCTGGGTCTGATCCCTCGGCCATCCTGTAGGTGCTGTACAATCGCACTCAAGATGATCTGTTCCATAACCTTGCTGGGCACTGAAGTCAGGCTGACAGGCCTGTATTTTCCTGGATCCTCCTTCTGGCCCTTCTAATGGATGGGTATCACATTGGCCAGCTTCCAGTCATCTGGGACCTCCCCAGTGAGCCAGGACTGATGAAAAATGATGGAGAGCGGCTTGGGGAGCTCTTCCGCCAGCTCCCTCATCACCCTACAATGGATTGCATCAGGTCCCGTGAGCATCTAAGTGGCTCAACAGGTCACCAATGGCTTCCCCCTGGATCACAGTGGGACTATTCTGCTCCCTGTCCCTGTCTACCACCTCAGGAGGACAGCTGTCCTCAGGACCACCTGTCTTACTGTTGAAAACTGAGGCAAAGAAGGTGCTAAGTACCTCAGCCTTCTCCTTGTCTTTGGTAACTATATTCCCACCCACATCCAAGAAAGAATGGAGGTTTTTCTTGCCCCTCCTTTTGCTATGAATGTATTCATAAAAACATTTTTTATTATCCTTTACAGAAGTGGCCAGATTAAGTTCTAACTTAACTTTTACCTCTTTAATTTTTTTTCTGCATGACTTAACAACATTCTTAAGCCCTTCCTGAGTTACCTGCCCCCTTTTCCAAAGGTGACATACCCTCTTTTTTATCCCCGAGTTCCTGCAAAAGCTCCCTGCCCATGCAGGCTGGTCCTTTTCCCTGTCGGCTCATCTTTCAGCACACAGGGACAGTCTGCTCCTACGCCTTCAAGATTTGTTTCCTGAACTATGTCCATCCTTCCTGGACCCCTTTAAGTGCTCTTTACTAAGGTACTCTCCAAATCAGCATCCTGGATAGGCTGAAGTCTGCCCTCTGGAAGTCCAGCATAGACGTTTTGTTGATGCCCCTCCTTCTTCCATCAAATACTGAAAACTCTATTATTTCACAGTCACTGTACCCCAGACAGCTTGCAATAACCACAGCTCCCACCATCCCTTCTCATCACTATGTGGCACAAAAACGGCTAAAGGGCTAGAAGAGAGATGCTGTAACACGGAAGGCAACAACTGTTTTTGGAAATAACCAAAAGCAAAGATCAATCTGTTTGACAAGAAAAAGCAGGTATGGCAAAGGAATAAAAGGAATCTTCGCTCCCTGGATATTAATTAGGAAGCTTAGTTCCCTAACTGCTTCATAGCAAGGTGCTGCCATTACTTTTGGAGACAAATCTAGAAGCATAGACTAAGGGGGAAAAGGTAATGGGCTGGAAGAGACACTTAAATCTTTAAATAGGAACACCATTGATCTCTGAAGGATTTCACAAACAGCAGATCCCAAAAATGGGGCACTAGTAATCTTTGACCTCTTCCTAAACAAGAATTAAAATGCAACACCTCCTCCCTTCCCTGAAACTCTTTCAGAAAACTGGTCTTTACAAGAATCTCTTCCATTTCTACATGCATATGATGAAGGTGTAGCTGGGGATGGAACTGCAATATGAAAAAGAAATTCTGGGGCTTCCACCCTGAAGCAGCATTTGTAGTTTTCCCAGATTCAGAAGCACAGAATACATCTCTGGCAGCACTCAATGACACAGGGAGAGGAACTTTGAGATGGATTATCAGAGAAGCAGAGGAGTATACGGTGTTTCTTTGGTGATAGATGCTGACAGCTGAGGGAATAGTGGCTTGCTGAGCTACATAAAGAAAAAATTACAGTAAAGATCCACTCTCTTCTCCTAAGGGAATGCAGCTGGTGTTATTTAACACTGAAAGGAAATCTATGCTGGCTTGAAAGATACGGCAGAACACTACACAGAAACTACTTACATTATCTTTGTGTCCAGCTTAGCCATTTTTGGCAAATCTGAAGAAGATGCACACTGAATCACCAGAGAACCAAAACTGCTGGGGTTTTTTGCTGTTGCATTCTCTTCTTTTACCACTTGCTGTCAAAATCTTCCTAGAGTCATAGAATATTCTGAGTTGGAAGGGACCCATCAAGATCATTGAGTCCAGCTCCTGGCCCTACACAGGGCACCCCAAGAGTCACATCATGTGCCTCAGAGTGTTGACTGAACACTTGAACTCTGTCAGCCTTGGTGCTGTGACCACTTCCCTGGGGAACCTGTTCCAGTGCCCAGCCACCCTCTAGGCGAAGAACTTCTTCCTAATATCCAACCTAAATTTGCCCTGACACAGCTTCAGGCCATTCCCTCAGGTCCTGTCACTGGGCACCACAGAGAAGAGATCAGTGCCTTCCCTCATGAGGAAGTTGTAACTGCAATGAGGTCTCCCCTCTCTCCAGACTGAACAGACCAAGTGACCTCAGCTGCTCCTCACACAGCTTCCCCTCAGGGCCCTTCACCATTCTTATGGCCCTCCTCTGGACACTCTCTAACAACTTAATGTATTTTTATACTGTGGCACCCAGACCTGCCCCCAGCACTGGAGGGGAGCTGCCCCAGAGCAGAGGAGAGCAGAGTGGGACAATCCCCTCCCCTGCCCGGCTGGCGATGCTGTGCCTGATGCCCCCCAGGGCACGCTTGGCTCTCCTGGCTGCCAGGGCACTGCTGGCTCATGTTCAGCTTGCCATGGACCAGGACCCGCAGGGCCTTTCTGCAGCGCTGCTCTCCAGCCTCTCGTTCCCCAGTCTGTATGTACATCAATGTTTTTCCTGCTACAGTCAACGAGTAATCTTTTATTTCCCTTTTCTTCTCACCTATCTTACTATTTTTACTACTTCTCCTATTCCATCTTTATGTACTTACTTTACTTCTCCACCTTCCCCTTCCAACTAGAAACTTTCCAGGCTTCAGTTCATAGTATTTTCACATTATTAAGAGGGAATAAATTAATTTGACCATTCTGTTAACATGGCTTCAAATCAGCACTTCACTCATATTATTGAAACTGGGGTCAGAATAAAATGTTATGAGCAACACTTGCAAATTGACTGCATTTCAGCTCCAGTGCTAAGTATGAAATAAATATTTATACCTTATATTTTGGAATTTATTTAAAACATGAAATATAAAATAATTAATAAAATTAAATACACAAAATACTCTTTTTGCTTTACAGTGATAATTTGCAAATTTTAGAATTAAATGACTTTATAATCTAGTCAAATAGGCTTCACCATTTCTTTGAAGAGCAGCCTTGCAAAACAGGGAAAAAGGCAGAGACTTCATCTTATAATTCCAATTGAAAAGTAATGATTATTAGAATATTAATATTCTAAAGAATATCATCTGTAAGAAGTTTCTTTTATAAGTAGTCGCATATAATGTTAGTTGGAAAAGACTAATCAAATCACCTCAATTTTCTTGTTCATCAATGACACGTCCATCATCAATTACAATGCCTTATTTTGGCATTTTCCTCCCCTTTTATCCTTCATCTGCTGCCTGCTCAGTCAACTTAAACAATACTTTCAGAAATGGTTATGTAAATACATTTCTCCTTGCATATAAGTATTTGCAGTTCTTTTCATTTAGAATTGATCACTCTACATTATCCATACAACCTCCGAATCAATGATGGGGCTGTATGAGCAACTGATAACTGATGTGCTGGGAGAAATCAGAGAGGCAGCAAGGGCAGAAAACACAAGGGCTTTGGGTGACCTAAGAGGTGAAATGTTCAGATGCTATCAGTGACTGTTCTACAGAGAAAGAGGCTAGGAAGGCCACAAGGGTAAATACAACTACTGAGATGGTACCAAGCAACACCTGAAGCAAAACCTTTCAGTAGAAGTCGTCTTTAATAGTAACTATAACACACTCAGATTCAACTTATCTACAGGGGAAATGCTTGCTAAAATAATCCAGCATGATGCACCAACTTTCAGAAAGCGGAGCTATGAAAAAAATACCAAGTTTTTAAAAATAAGCTAGAATTGGTAGGTAAGAAAATTATGTCCTTACAGACAGCATAAAAACTACTAATGAAGATAATTCTGGAGACGCTTTGCTAATGCATACCTTCTATGGGGAAGGGCTTGATATGGTGAAAGAAGCCAGTATGACCAACAGCAAGCTAAAAGAGTTTACTAGAATTAAGAGGACATTCAAAAAGCTTAATTTACGAGCTGCAGAAAAACAAAAGGACCACAAATTTTAGTAGTTTAGAGGTAAAAATACAAGTAGACAGGCAAAAACAGTTTAAGTAGCAACTGGTGAAAGGAATTCAAACCAGACGTAACTTCTTGCAACCCACTAGGAGCACAAAATGCACCAGCCAGTTCAGTGGGGCAAGGTGATGCTCCAGCAAGAAACGGAGGTCTTACAGACAAGAAGGCATTGTGAAGAACTGAAGGAACTTTTTGCATGGCATACATCTTAGAAGAAACAATAACTCTTATTCCAGGATCCTGGTGAGTGAGCATGTGCATATTTGGGAGCATGGAGAAGCTTGGCAAAGATCTAGCTGAAACTAAATTAAGCACAGAAGAGGTAATCACCCCCATAATCAAAATGAACATCACCAAATTGCCAAGACCAAACTGGATCCACTCAAGAGAGCACTGGAGAATGAAACAGGTGAATTACTAGTGGTACGTGACCTTCACTTAAGATTATCTTGGTACGTGAAGACACGGAAGTTACAAACCAATCATTAATGCCCATTTTGGGGAACTACATACAGGCCTGTAATCTTGATATCTGTACAAGTAAAAGATTCAATATAGTAACAGCTAGAATTAGTGAACACCTGAATAAACTCAATCTGCTTGGGAAGAGTCAAATATGGTTAAAAGAAGTTCTATATTTAAAACTTGGGTTTTCTGAAGCAGTCAACAAACACATGCATGAGGGTAAGCCAAATGACACAGGTTACAATAGGTACTCAATGGGTTTTTTAAATAAATCCTCACCAATGGTTTAAAAGGAAGATGATGTTAGGTCCTCAGGTGGTTGCACAACAGCGTGGCAGAGATGGGACACAGTGCACAACTAAATGATGTCACAACAGAGGGAGGCCACAAAATACACTAGTATCACACTCAAAAGCAAAAAGCAACAAGAAAGCAGATCAGTTTACTTCTCAGTACTTCTTATGCTCACATGCAGGGATTTTGAGAGGGAAGTGACACCAAGCATAGAAATATCACCTACGGTATTCAGTCAGTATATAGTCAACCATACACAGAAGTCAAATGGACACAGTCCATGGATTGAGCTGCTGCACTTCAACTCAGAACATAATCTCAGCAAGCTCTGTGAAGGAAAGGGCTCCACTCTTGAGATCACAGTAGAAGAAATATGATCAGTACTCAGCTTCTGGATGCTCTGTGAGCTGTTAAAGCCAAATCCAGAACACAGCTTTTAGTTTATGTGCATAAAATATTACATGGCAGCTCTGCCCAAATCTGCCAGTTTGACTTGTTTTCTCTTGACAAGAGATGGGTAATAGCATAACGTGGGAAGTCATCTCCTGTGTGAAGCTAATCATCAAGGGTGAACAGTTCAGGTATAAAAACCCCCCATGCTTTCAACACATCTGAGGCTTCCTGAAGAGCACATTAATTAAGACCTAACAAATGAGATTTCCTGAATTTTAGACAACAATACAGAGAGAATGATGACAGTGTTAACAATTTCTTTCTGGTCCTTTGGTGCACAATTTCTATTCGTGGACATGACAGACAATACTTCAAATAACAGGTGAAGGGATACTCACTGAAATGTTTTGGGGAAAATATTTAGAATCTCACAACAGAAACTTAGAAGCAAGTAGATCAGCTTTACATTTTATTCAAACGGTATTATCCTTGTATATAAAAGGTTTTAAGTGACACCAGGGACAGAAAATAAGCCAAGTCATCTATACCATACAAAGTCTTCGGAGGGATTGTTGTGTTACCCACTTTGACCATGCTTGGCAGATGAAGTAAGATAGGATCACAGCATAAGAATGTGTGAAACTTGTCACTTTTTCTAACACAGGTGAAGCCTGGGAACTATCTTTTTTTACCGAGTAAAACGGTATTTTAAAGGCAAAATGCCATTGTGACCATCTCTGAATGTTCTTTTTATGTGTATGGCATTGGGTGCTTCTGCCCAAGGCACAACACAAACATTGTGACACTTGCTTTGTAATCATCTTGTAATGTTGGAAATGTCACCTTTTTTTTTACAGTGCACCATTAACTAAATCCAGAAAAGACCTTCAATTTTGCATGCAGGATTTTATTTAAAATATTTGACCCAAATATTTGACCGGGTCTAGTGAAAGATGTCCCTGCCCATGGCAGGGAGGCTGGAACTAGAAGATCTTTAAGGTCCCATACAAGCAAGGACATTCTATGATTCTATTTATCAATCTACCGACTCTCACCCCTAGACATAACCTTGATACACACGTGTTTCATGAAACACATACAAGACCAGTGCCAACAAAGACTGCAGTGTCTAGAAGCCATCAGCCAGGGCCAGCTTTACACTAGCAAACATTAGCTAGGTGAGTGGTTTTTGCTTATTTTGATAACTGCAGTTCCACAATGCTGTAATCGCACATCATGGAACTCCTGGCATATCTTTGAAGGACCGCAAATGAAGAACCCAAAATCTGCACATTTCCCACCCACAAAACTGAGTTTATAGCACTTCATCAAAACCAGATTAACATTTATGCTAGTAAGCAACAAGTGAGCAGATTTAGCAAGGGCTTGTCTATCCAGTTATTCTGAAATAACTATTTTGGATTTGTGGAGCTGTCTTTTTTCTGAAATAAAATGACATTTCATTAAACAATTTTTAGTTTTTTCATTTTATTAGATTAATGAAGGAGGAGGCACTCATTCTGAACCAAGAATACACAGTTAACTGTTAATCTGTATGATTCCATTGCTCCTCTCCTTTGCACTAGTTAGGGTTTTGGGGTTTTTTTTTGTAGATAAGCCTTGAGAGTAGAGACTGTATTTACAAACCATACAAACAAACAATGTATACCAGCAGAAGAGTTCATAAAACTTTGGGAAAGATGAAATGCAAATTGTGAAACTAGGTAATATATTACATGTGACAAAAAACCCCAAACATGCATAGAGTCCACACTGACATTCAGATACACCCTTGGGCATGACAAAAAAGGCCTTACACTGGCTATCTGTTCACAAGTCTTTTGCTCAAATAAACAGCTTTTGTCTGTAGAAAAGTGGATTTTCACAACAATCAAGCAACTTTTTTTATTGTATGTGAAATAATTTCTTCCAAAATATATTCCACACCCATCTGAATATAATCTCTATGACACAGATGTATAGATTGGACAGACCTATGGATTTATGTGATATTAGTTTTGATTTTTTTCCACAGCACAAGAAAAATGCACACAATCATGAAGGTTTACAGTTTCACTAGCACACAATGTGTTCACATATTGCAGTACATGGCATTTTTCCTCAACCCCCAGCTCCTAGAGCCAAGAATGTTACAAGAGAATCTGCCCAAGTCTGTAGTCTTAATAACTGTAAAGAAAAAGCTTGTGCAAACGTGAATTGATTGTTCCATACAGACTCGGAAATTGGAAGGTATACCAATTTTCTTTCCAATTGCAGGATTTTTCTTGAAAATGGCTGCAAACAACCAGAGTTCGGGAAGAGGAGTTGGCAAATTCACTTACCAGCAGCACATTGGAGACTCCCTGGTAAGAGGAGACCTAACTCACCTGATCCTGTTAGAATTCAATTTCTCTTTGCCAGCCCTTTGTTTAGATGCTGATCTCTCAATGGAGAGAAAGAAGCAGAGGAAGCAAGAGAAAGAATCTGCAATTTCATCCAACAGAATGCTACTTGGTATCGGGGAGGTCCCATACCAAAAGCTGAGGGGCACTTTGTACTCAAGACTTTTTGCAGTGGTTACCTCAGGCCAAGGATGCTGCTACTCAGCACTGCATTGCAGACCTTCTCAGACTTGGATTTCATACATGTGACCCCCATGCCAACGAACCTGAATGATGCCATGCACGAGAAAAAACAATGTCCCTATGGCAGGAAAGAACAGGCTGCAACAACAGCCTCAATCTAACCCAAGAGGCAAGTATGTCTCCTATGACAAGTTTAATGAAAAGGCCTGTTACTGGTATTTTGGATCCAGGGTTGTCTACAGCTGTTTTGGAAAGGCGTAACTGCAAAGGCATTGCAGAAGCATAATACCAAGGACTGGTACTGGCAGTTGTTAAGGACTGAAAACTGGGAATAAACAAAGAAAGGGGCACTACAAGTTAGAAGACAAAAGTGCAAATAAGTGAAGTAGGACCACGTGCATGATAGAAATGGCATTTTAATTAATTGTCTATTTTTTTTTTCATGGGATCACTACATTATCCACAGCGCTGCATGGTCCCATGCTAGGAGAAACTGAGGTGCATTGTTTGCAGGATCCCTGATTCACCTGTTGCAGAAATAACATTTCTAGTTTCTAAGGAAGGAGGCAGGGAGGGAAGGTGCAGGACAGAAAACAAGGTAGCTGTGGAGGAACTGCACTCTGTGCTGCCTTCTGGTAGCAATTCCTGCCTCAAGTTGAACTAATACCTGACACCATGCTGTCATAGGTAATGCCATTGTATTCTCTGGTTTTTATATGGTTGATACAAAATGTAAATACAAAACACAGCTGCAACAGAAACTTCAAAGTACAACACAGGCATTTTATTTTTTCATTTAATCACTGTTCTATGCTCCTAAGAGCTCAAAATATTAGATATTTGCTCTACTTCAAGAGATGGACCTTGAGAAGACCATCAAACTGTTTTTTGAGTAAACTCCTCCTAACCAGAGAAGTTGGAGTCCCTTGCATAAGAAAAGGTTTTATTCAACCAACACCTGAGTATTTTAGTGCTGACATGATCTGAGCATGTATAATGCAGTACAGGAGCAGGATATTCTGTACAACCAAAAATCCAACTTCAAAACAAAAATCTAACCTCCTATTGCTAATAGCTACCATGTCAGCTGGATGCAGACCACTTTGGAAAGCTATGATTAGTCATGTAGGAAGTGTCTTGTAGGAAAGAGTTCTTATCTGAATTGCTGAAACCAACGCTTCCTTATCAGCTCAGATACATCTGCATTTTTAAAATGGAGGCAACATCAATTTCTTCCTTAAACAGCTTTCAAGTGTTCACAACAGCTTTCTGAAGGAAATGAGTGGGCTAGGAGCTTCTACTCAACCTGCAACCATTATATGTGTGATTTTAAACATGTCTTTTGCCACTGATTTAGACAAGCAGTGACTGTTGTAACAAGTCAGAAATCCAGCTCCCATTACAAGTACTACAGCTTTAATTTCCAGCAACAGAGAGAAACCCAGTGACTTAAAATAGTCAAAAAACATTTTTTGAAAATTCACTCATAACTAAGTCTTGAAAAAGACAACCCCAGAGGAAAATATTTGAGGGAAAATAACAGGGGCTCTAAAGCCTACATAACTTTACATAGATAGACACATAAATAGATGCCTTGACTTATTAACAGTGTGAAATACAGTACCATCTGCTAACACCAACACCATAGGCTTGTCTTCGAGAAGTCATTAATTCTACAGGTAACGTAAAGACCAAGGAGGCCAGCAGAGCTCACAGGCAGGATGCAGGGAAATTTCAGACCCATGGCAATATGCAGGTGCCGTGCATTGTGTCTAAGTTGTATTCTGACAGAGCAAATACTTTGTTAGGCTGTGTGAACAGGAGTGATGCAACATGTAAATGTTGCCTTACACACAACACCGCATCCTAACAATTCTGTGAAATTTCAGTCTCCTGTTTAAAAAAACCAATGTCAAAGCAAGACTAATTGCCATCAAAAAATCACTATTATATTTCAGCTCAAGCATTGCTTTTTAAAAAGTAAACAAATAGGATAGTTTAAAAAACAAAAAGGTTTTGTGAAATTTACCTTTTTGTAATACTCATTTGCTTACACAGTACTTCATAGTTTTTTACTATACAGCTCATTATTTGTGCCCTCATATACACTCAACCAGCACATAAGCCAGTACTTGCACAAAAATCAATCATTATCTAGCTCAGTGAAATCCTAGTTTCTGAGATATTATTGTTGATATTCCTTGGTCATCAAAACCCCAAAAACTACCATGACCCTTGGTATGCAGAAATGCTTTAGATGATGTATAAAATTGCTCTTTGTTTTGCACACGCCTTCATTTTTCCCTCCAGAAAATAACTGCAAGAGTAGCCACACAGAATATATTCCCTCTTCAGACAACAGCTCAAAAGCTTCAGTAATATGAACATTTCTACAGTGTCCATAACCTACCTAAACTGTGACTTTGGAGGGGAAGAAGGAAGTTCAATTTTCATTCCTATTTGTCTTGACCTCTATCCTAAATAAACAGATGGAACAATGGTTATCAGCACCAGCTGTAACTGGTTTAGAATCATGGAATCCTGTCCAGTAGGAATCAGACTCTGGCTGTCAATATTCCTCAAAAAGGCTAAAAGCAGCCCCCAGAATGCAATGAATCTTTTTTATTTCCAACCTTAGCTGGTTTCAAACCAGGAAGACACTGTCAGAGTTTTCCACCTCTTTTACCCATTCCAAAAAGCACAACTTCACAGCACATGTGGTGTTTCAGAAATCCAGAACACCACATGTTAGTATGCATGGGACACAGAAAAAATCCCCGGGGAGGGGGGGGGGGGGAAGTAAACTGCATACAGTTGCACCCCAAAGTATGGGGAAAAAAAATACCACTGCTAATACAGAAAAAATAATTACCCATTCAGTACCGGAACTCAATTTCTTCACCCACGCAGCTAAATGTTTCCTTATCAGAATAGAGCTGGGAATCTCAGAAAATCAAGGAATGCACAGCTTGAAGAAAGAGTTTGTGGGTACAGCTGTACTGCAGAGTGAGCGTGATGCTGAGAATCTCGGGCCAATCCGCAGAGTCTGCGTTCCTGGCCCTGAGAGCTGCGTTAAGTCTCTGGCCTTACACTGTCCTAGGTCTGAGGCTTGAATACTCAGAGGATCTGCAAAAAATAATTACTAAAAGCATCAAGGAAGGCAAAAGGCAACTTTCAAAATGGACAAATTCTCAGCTAGTGTAAATCACCATAGATCAACTAGAGGCAGCTACACCAGTGGAGACTTCCATTTACAAGAATTCTGTGCTGTAGGCTGAAAAGCTCACTTAATTTGCAGCAAAGCTCAAAATGATCAAACCCCAAGTGATCTTGCGCTAGTAGAGGACCTGAAAGCTTTGCTTTACAAATTAAATACTTAACAGTTATATAGCACACTTGCTACAAAGCATTACTAAACCTTCCACAGCCTCTACATATGTGCAGTAGAAAAAAATGTATCTGGTAGACATAATTTTAAAAAAAGCTAATTATTATCAATGGGAAGGCATCTTAAAAGGAGTTTCAGTAACCAGTGCACTTACCAACAACCAACCAATCATATTTTTAGTGTCCACACTCATAAGCTTTAACTGCAATATGCTTTCCAAGCTTTGGGCATACATTTTCTAACTAATTCAGAGGCTGCAATAATACAGAAATACTTTCAGTATTAATTTTAAAAGCTTTGTAAGTTTTTTTTAATTTTTACTTTGAAGTGATAAATGTTCAAGAAAATATCTGCAAGGGCTTATTCCTTGCCCTGCTGGCAGAAATCTTAACTCTGCATTTGGCCTGAGATCAACAGTGATGGGGGTTCAATTACTGAGTAATGCACTGCTGTACACCACCCTGTTTAATTATAATACACAGCACTATTAATACCTAAATACACTTCTACTTGAACAGCAAAGTCTTAAAAAAAGAAAAGTAAATTCAGGAAATATGGGCAATATGTTTAACCTTAAAATGTGGGGAGTGTTTCATCAGTTCCAACACCGCTAAATTAAATAAAGCCCTTGTTCAATTGCCTGTCCTCAGTTCATAAAATCAATTGTTTTCAAAACCTGGAAGATGCATCAACCTTCAATCAGTGATAAATGTAAATAAGCAAAAAACTGGCTGGGTTTTCTGTCACGTAGTATGTATTGTAGATACTACAATTGAGAAACATTTTTAAATGTGTATACAAATTATGAGTTTTTGTACAATGGAGCTAAATTTTTTATATTCAGTAACAACATACCTTTTCATCAAAAGTAAATGCAAACTGACCTATCTTTACTGACTTCAGTGGAACTGGGTTGTTCCACAACAGCTCCAGGATGGGCAGACGTTTATACTGTGCTTCAACACACTTCATCAAAAATAAAAAAAAACTATAAAAGAAAACGCTCCCATGCTTTTCTCTCCAAAAATGAGATGTACTGTTACAGGTGAAAGACTTTAACAGATACATATTAAAAACATTCTGGTACACAGTTTAAAAAAAAAAAAAAAAAACAAACCAACAAATCAAATAAAAAAACCCCCCCCAACATTTGTAAATCCAACAGTCTAGACAGACTATCATCTTGAAGTCTAAAACATCAAAAATCATAGGATCTAATTCTCACTCCGCATGTTCTTCCCTCCTCCAGTTTCAGCCTAATTCTTAATTTAACTCATTCAAACATCTCTGCCAGAGAAAGTCAAAACAATAATGTCAAACTTAAGAAAATGCAGAAGGTGTTAAACATAGCAATACAGTGCCAGTCTACGTGGCAGTATATTAGGAGCTAAGCTGAATACCAACCACCTCACCCAGACAATGTTCAAATACAAACAATAGCTTTCTTCCCTTCATTATTTTATCCATCTGCAACAGTACATTTTGTTTTTCTTACAAAAGATCTTAAAGTTTCTTTTACATGGAGACCAGGGTTCGACATTTAAAAGACACACACAAAATCCACATCTGCCGACTTAATCTGTCACAACTGCCAGTGTCAAGTATAACAGCATTTAATTTTATGGTAAAAAGGCATCACTAGTTCCCCCCCCCACCTTGGTTTATACATTTATGCTTACCAGTATGCTTAAATTGGCCTTTCTTGAATAACTGAAATATAAAGCAGGTATTAACTTACCTTACGCCCATCACTTGCATGGCAGTTCACATTTAAAGGAGTCAATAAAGCCATCAGCTTTTCTTCATTACCACTCCTGTAAATGAGAAGATGATTAGGGAAAGGGGGAAAAAAGGGCAGAGCTCTTTGATAACCATCTCCTTAGCAAGTATTTTGCCAAGTCTAGTATATTGAAATTTGTACTGTGGCAGGGAGAGTGCTGGAAGGCTACAGAATCTTCTGAACATTTCGAAACCAAGGGTAAATACAGAAAAGAATACTAAATTTACAGTTAAATGTGTTGCAACAGATCATGCAAAAACACCTCAGTTTCTTTCCTTAACCTCGTATTTCCTTTTTCTAATTCTGTAGATCCTCTGAAAACCATGTGTTGAAATAAATGTTTTTAGAAGGGTTAACGGTTTGTATAAAATGATCTTGTGCAGTCAGAAGGAAGGATGAAAAGCATCTTTGCAATATACAATTGAACTTTACACCTTTTGTATAGGCTCCCTTATGCTCTGTTCCGATAAATCCTATTTTCAAAATACATCCTATGGTAGCAGTAAAAACCAAAAGAAAAGAAAGATTCCAATATTTAAATTGCCCCTAAAAAGAACAGTCACAAAACAATAAAGAGGATTTAAGCAGCTTAAAGCAAAAACTCAATATTAACCTTATAACCACCATAGTGGGGGATTTCAATTACATAAATAGGCTTTTACATTTGTACCAGACTAAAGTCTGAAGAGATTTATGCTAATTAAGTGGTTTGCTTGCAGCATTTCATGGAAAGGCAATGACAAAACAGTACTATTTTAAAAAACCCTTTTCCTCGCCTGCTTCCACCCCCAAAATATGTTTTATATTCTAAGCAGCACTCACCTAGCAGCTTCCAGGAGTTCGTCCTTCTTGTATTCACCTAAATGATTGCAAAATATCATGCTGTTAGCATTTGGCAGAAGACAGATTAAGAAATGCAGTAGGAAGCAAATACAGAATTAAAACAGAAGAGGAGAAAAAAGCCCACACCCCGCTGGGTGATGGAGCTGTGACGTTAGCCAGCTTGTGGAGGCAGCATCACCAGTACCTTGGAGACGGGCAGCAAATTGACGCATCTTCTTGTCCAATCCTCAGATGGAAAGGCTTTCTTCGGACAACCAATGACTGCGAAATCTTGTGTCCAGAAACACAGTCCCGCTGATAGCAGCATGTCAGCTGAAGACAATGTCCCCACCCCCTGCCCTATTCAGTATGTCACATTATACTTGGGAAGCATAATAAATTCCAAGACAAAGCAAGGCAGTGCGGCTTTTGAAAAGGTACAAATTACCAATCTCCAAGGCTCTCACCTGCCTATTTGAATGGTAATATTACACTTCACTAAGTTCTTTAGAAGAGCAGGGATTATTAAAAAAAAAAATCCAGGTATTATATCATCAGCCACTTTCCAACAAAATACACGCTTCAAATGAAAAGCACAGACAAAAGAGGATGAACTCTGCAACAGATTTTGCTATGAGACTCTGAGATTAGAGAGAACCACGAGTAATGTTAAAGCAACATTCACATTTGAAGTCCTGAATTAAAACAGATAACTAACAAGGGTTGCTGCATCACAGGATTAAAACTGCATGTTAGCATTTTAAGAAGAGCATGGAACAAGATAACCTACAGAAGTAAGACAGTATTCTACAAAGCTGAATCATGATGACATTGTGCAATACAAATGGAATGGAATTTTAATTCAGAAATTAGAAAAATAGCTTCTTAGCAGCTTTATGAAGTCACAGAAGAGAGTGTGTCCTAGACCCAAAAGGTACAGGGTTTGAAAAACATACCGTATACCATCTGCCAGAGAATTAAAGCCTCTAACCACAATGCTATAAGAAAATTAGGAAACAGAAGCTGTCATGAAAGAAGAAAAAAGCCCCTTTGTGCTGCCTCCTATGTGCAATTGTAATAAGCCTCCAGTGAAACTCCCATTACAGGTGAGGAAAGCCACAGGGCCATGGAAAATGCCAGACCGGACAGCAGGTAAGATGGAAGGTTCATCTGAAAACATCCCTTAAAGAACAGCGGTAGGGTGCAGGAGGAGGGTTAGAGTCCCAATCCATAGCAAAGAGCTTGGTACTCCCCCCACCATGGCTCCTCCAGCTAACAGCAGAGGATCACAGGAACCACAACAAAACCAGCCCTCTCCTTAAGGAGTCCCCTTATTTCAGCATCCTGCCTTCACACAAGGGTAAGGAGGAGGGTGAGTACACACAGCCATGCACTTCCTGCCCCATTCCCTTGGATGTAGACATGGAATTTTCAAAGGCAATATCTACATCTCATCATACTGGTGATTCTTCCTTTCACAGGTGTGTTTAATTGCTTTCTGAATGATATTCAGCTTTGGGAATTCACAACAACCTGAAGCAAGGAGTTCCACCATGCCACTCACATGATGGGTCTCCTAACAGAACTGTTCTGTGTTGCTGAACCCCAGCAATGGAGCACGTAAGTTCAAAGCAAAGGTGAAACTGGTTATTTCAAATAGAGGCCAGGAAGGTTAATTTAGCTTTTGAAAGAATTTATGTCTATGTTAAGGAAAGCTTCATCATGAGGCAAATCAAGTGACACAGAAATATGACTGCCTTTGACTTGCTCCCACTCTCCAGCTTCATCAGAAGGGGGGCCTGTCCACCACAGGCAACAGCCTTTTCTAAGCCATAGTACATGTTCCTCTTTTTTTATTTTAATGAAGATAAAATACTGGGCACAGTTGTGAGTGTTTCAAATCAATGTAACTGAAAAGCTCTGGCCAGCATGTGAGGAAGAAAAAGAGACTCTTTATGACTACTGCATTGTTTGTGCAACAATCTCAAACAGCTGGATTTCCTGCAGTAGAGTTATTGGCCCGTGTTATATCAACACTTTAGAGATGTAACCAGATTAAAGTACTTCTTTGCACATTCTGGTTTGGCAATGCATCTAGCAGTCCTAACCAGGCTTTTGAACATACTAGGTTAGAGAAGTAATAACATTTTTTTCCTTCGTGCTCAGTAAGTTGGTATTTTATCACACAAAAGCTGTTTCCTCTAATACTTTGATTAGCACAAGCATTACTGTCCAATGAAAAAGGAAAGCTGTGGCTCTTGATTTAGAAATGTCCCCCTGTATGCCTGATTAGAACAGTTAGTTTTATTAAGCAGTACTTTTTAAAAATAGGTATTTACAAGGTTGAAATTCATACATGCAATTCTTGAATTTCATCATGGTTCTCCTACACTGATTAGGATTAAGAAAATATTCTCTTGTATATGGCTAACTTTATTACTCTCAAAGAGCCACTGTATTTTGCAAATCAAAACCTAAAATGATACAAGCACTTAACAGCACACCATCCGGTTTGCTAACAAAAAAAAAAGGTCAAGTGAGCTCCACAGGCTCTGTGGGATGAAGAGGAACCCCCTGGCCACTCGAGCAACCAGCTGGTGGGATACCACAGAGCCGAGAGAGGTCTGGCTGACGGCATTTGGGAGAAGTGGGTGGCACTGGCAACAGGACCGACTGCTGCTGGCACAGGCTGCGTTCCCACCAGAGGGCTCTGCCAACACAGCTAACGCCACTCGGCTACGCAGCTCATCAAAGGCCATCCTGCAGCAATTGGCCACAGCTACCTAATAAAATATTCATTTGAAGCATTTGAAAACAAACCATGCGTGCATGGGCAGAGATGAATTTCAAGTTCTAAGCACAAGTACAGGAATACAGACCATCAACCTCACATAATATTTCTGTTCAAAGAATGTCAAACTGACTTTAACTAAGCTAGGAACATCTCTTAAAGAGCTCTTTTGGGCAGGTTAGAATTTATAGTTTCGTGAAAGGGCATCTGCATGCTGGGTAGCCCAGAGATAGCTGGCCTGGGAATTTCTTAAGGCAAACACAAGGTGTGAAATGGGAAGCAGGGAACGCTATAGCAAAGCAGTGTCCCTGTTCCTTTCTCGTCAGACAAAAGCTGGTAGGTAAGCACAGCAGAAACCACCCAGTGTCTGGTATTCACTGCATCTGATCAAGTTCATTGGCTACAGCTTGCTCAGCATTATTTAAACCATGAAGTTCTCTACTTGATCCCAGATCACACCACTGCTGCTCCATTTAGGCTGGAACTAGAAAGTCATCACTGGTAAACAGAGATAATCAGTGTCTCAAATCACAGCTACCATTAGGCAACTAACTAGCTCTATTTGTGTTACCCTCCCAGGAGAAAACCAATTACCTCCAAGACTTCTGATCAGCTGCGGCTATGCTGTCACTGCTGTGTCTGGCCCTAGCTGTATCCTGCAGTAGCTGATCAGCAGCAAATGCTTATTAACTATCAGACATCAGTGGCTGCTTGCACCTGGCAGTTGAGCAGACCAGTAGCTGGAAGCAGGGAAAAAATAACATAATGAATCAATCTTTACAAACAAATAACCCTATTTCACTCTCTCCCAAAAGTCTTGAAATTTCAACTGAATACTGAAAGCTGAAAAACCTATCTGAATGCATGGCATAAATCAACAGTGATTTTTCAATGCATCACCACTCAAAACCAAGGTGAATTCCCTTCCCATCCCTCCATACACATCAGCTAATACAGGAACCAGCCAGATCTAAAATGTCATGCTGGACAAAGCAGGTTTTGCTTTACCACACTACCACGTGTCAGCTTTCCACAGTGAAGAAAATTTCCTAAAAATTAACGTCACACAAATTAAACCATGCCATTATTACCCAATAACAGCATATAATGGGAACAAAAAGGATTAACATATTTTCAACCAAACTGAAAAATGAAAGAGGTTTTTCCATATGAAGTCATACATCATATGGAATCACAATTATAAATCTAAATCCCCAGAATACTTACAAACAGTGAAAATTTTTAGACTAGCCAATGACATGTGACAGAAGAATGTGAGCCTGATGAATGTGCAACCATGGCCCCAGGCTGGGGAGGGAAAATTCATGAGTATCACAGAATCACAGAATGTTTGAGATTGAAGGGACCTCTGGAGGTATCTCATCCAACCCTTCTACGCAAGCAAGGTCACCTAGAACATCCTGCTCAGGACTGTGTGCAGGTGGCTTTTACATCTCTCCAAGGATGGAGACTCCACCACTTCTCTGGGCAACCTGTGCCAGTGTTTGGTCTCACTGAGCTCAGCTCCTTAAGTGTCATGGTAATCTCAAGTGATCTCCTCAGGACCTCCTGTTCTCTCTTGGCAGCTCAAGTTTAGCAGCACTGGAAGTCAGGGGTGAAATCCTGCTCCACTAGAAAACATGGCAGCTCTATATTTGACTTTTGACTGTGTGCAGACCTAACACTTGCTATTGGTTGCCTGCCCTGAAAACCTGAACTTCCATTCTTGAAAATAGATATCCCATGAGAAGATTGACAAGATCTTTGTGAACACTCCAACAGATTTTTTTTGTTTTTTCCAAACAAATATTCACAATTACCAAGCAACACAGACGACATGGGCTGTCCATCAGAGCAGTAGAGACAGCAGGTATCAAAATCTCTAATTCTTCCTCATTTACAAGTGTTTCTGGTGCCTTTCCAAGCACAAACTCAGCTAGCACAGGAATGCATGTGGCTGTTGGGAAAACAAGAGTCCTGATGCATCTGGGAGGGTTGAGAACTTGTTTTTCCATCAGATTTGTTACTTCATCCAGCTCAGTCCATGGCCAGGGACCCAAACAGGCCCCTGAGAATGAAGACCTTGAACAAGGATGGTGCTGCGACAAGAGAGGGGAATGGAAACTCTACATTTGGGCTGCCATTGCTACAAAGAAAGCAATCCATGGGCCAGAATCCAGAGTTTAGCAAAGAAATAAACTGCACAGAAGTAAATTAAAATACACCTTTTCCCTGACACTCCAAGACTTCACAGACCTCTAAGTGATCAATGACACACATCCACATACACCATCTGTTTTAATCCTCTGAGGTCTTTGGAGTAATATTTAAGTATTCAAACAAACATTCAAGTTATAATCAGAGCACAAGGCTTTTTGTGCTTGTGACAGACTACTAGGGTTGTTGGGACAGGATGAGTTTTTTGGGTTTGGGGGTTTTTTAAACATAATTTTTTTAGCAAACTCAAATTTTACTTTCAACATGGCTGCTTTTGGAAGGATCCAATCATACCATTAAAATACTCATCAATTCCTTCTTCCTCATTTAGCTTTTATTATATGTAAAGCAGCAGGTGAAACAAAAATATGGCATTAAATCAGAGCAAGAAGGTTTTTAACCATCCAAATAGCACAAGGTTGTGGGAATAACTGCCTAAAAAAAAAAGTCAATGAAAAAACAAAGATACGCTGAAATAATATCATTTGGGAAAAGGCATTTATAACTAAGTATGTAGAGAAACACATGAGCAAAAAAATTACAATTTCAGGTTTTACTAACAATTATATTATACTTTACTTCCCACTTGTTAGGGTTAATTTCTTTATGCTTCTTGCACTTCTCTGCTCAGCAGTCTCTCACAAGTAAATGGGCTGATTTTATAAGCTGTCTAATAGGCTCAACCAGGAACACAGCAAGATCCTAATTTTGAGCTCTTGTCACGGATGAAAAACACCAAAGCAATGCTAGTATATGCAAGTGACAGAAAAGCAACTCAGAAGATAATGCCTTCAAGAACAAGTTCCAGCAAGGAGCAATGTTACCAAGGAGGAAAGGTTTGGTGTCTTGACTCTGCCTCTTCTATGAGATGAGTCAGGCACTGTGGATGTGGACTGAAATTAGACGTTTGTAACTGAAATTTAAAAATTTAGTATTACTCAGCTAATAGTGAAGTCTTTCAGGGATATGTTTTAAAGGGGGGTGTGGAAGTTAAAGAAACAAGCAAACATCATTTGGTTTTGGCCATAACTCTACCAAACCACTGAGCTAGCAGCATCCTGCCTGGAACATCTTCCAGTTGAGTGGACAGAGCTCAAATGTAGAGCATTCTTGATTTACTGTTCTAGGGGAAAAAAGCCTCTTCTAAGGCCTGGCAGAAAGCACTACATCAAAAAAACCTGCAGCTTTATATAGTGCAGATTGGCAAAACCTCTGCCAGGGTCTTAACCGATAGAAGAGATTCTTGTCTATTAAGACATCAGTTCAAAGCACATCTATCACATAAGCATATATATGATATAGCAGTTACCAAACGCTGTCTTCATATCCAGGCATAAATTACACACATTGCGCATTAGGGGTTTGGTCACTAAGAAGGATTAGGTGGTGCATCAAAATGCATCTTCAGTGCATGTGTAGTTACAGCACCAGCAAGCTCACATTCGGCACATAATGATTCTGTTTCTTAGGAGGCCTCTTTTCAGCAGTGCTGATCTATTTGTTAAAACAATGCTACCAGATTTCCAATATTGTAGCAGAAAGATGAAAAAAGGCCCTTTCTCAGAGGATTTCAAGTTTCTTAACTCTTAAATCATTAGATACAAAGATGAAGTTAAGTCACATCACAGTAGTCAGAAGAACTTTCCTGAAAGCGTAGAAAAAAGGACACAACACATCACACTGCAAGACCATAATGATAATAATGATAGTGATAATAAAAACAGGAACACACCCCAAGCCAGTAACAACGCAAAGCAGCAACAAAAAAACCCCCAAATCTGGAAAAAACCTACAACCACCCATTACACAGTAATCCATATAAATCATTTTAGTCTCAACAATGCTACCACACCCTACAATATAGTTTCTTTCTCTAGAAATAATAAATCTGACAAACATTCTAGAATCTGTTCTCTTTAGAGGACCTGTACAAGTAGTTTCATTTTTCCATACCAGTGCATGCTACTCATATAAACACCATGCACACATCCATTCTTTATTCTTAAGTGTAAAAAAATTAGTATTTTCACTACATCTGCACTGTTTTAGAATGCTGTACTGATTTTGAAGACACCACCACTCTCATCTGTCATGTCTTCAGACTGAGATTGAAAAAGTTTAAAAGATTGCAGAATATCAAGTCAAATGACAGGGAAGAAAACCCAAACCTTCAGCAACTCAAAACACACTGGTGTGATGGAAAAACTGAAGGGGTTGAGGCTCATCTCTTCACCAAAGTTCAATATTCATGACATCTTTTGTGAAATTACATATGGAAAAAGAAGTCTGACAGGTTTTTTTCAAGATCCTTCCCCATTACCCACCCCTTCATGCCTACTGCAAAGGCAACATTCCCATGGCTCTGCCCTTCATTTCTTGTATTAATTCCAGCTATCAGCAAAAACAATCATCCACTGTAATTCCCACTACTTCGGCCATGCTCAATATTAATAACTAATAAACTGTTCCATTATTCAGCCACAATTACTTTCTCATTTCTGTAATATGCCTGCATATGCATTTTCTCTCCAGGATTTCTAGGAAAACTTTCTGGAGGAAGACAAAGTACTAAGAAACTCTCTTTGTCAAAGACTTGAGTACAGTAGAACTGGATAGATAGCCAAGCTGCTCTCATATTACTGCATCCTTTTCAAAAGCCAGCTCCCTCCCCTCTCTTTCCAAACAACATCCACAAACAAGTAAATCAGTCAATTCCCCAGAATATTCTCTAAAGAGAAACCATAGAAATACCTGTTATAACTGACACAAAGTATGGAAGACAACTAGCAAGAAAAATATAAAACGTAACCCTCAGGAAAGCCATACTGTTTAAAGGCAAGCTCCAAAATTACGCTCCATCATCCCATCTCTCTCTGAAAAGAACTGCAGAGTAAATATGGGCAGACTAAATTTTGCTGTCTCTCCAATTTTTCCATTGTAGATAAAACATACTAGCAAGCTGGGGACAGTGTGCCTGAAAATCCACAGCCGCATTTAAAACTGAAGCATTTATTTTAACCAAAAAATCTATATTCTCTTAGCTGTAGCAAACAAGACAGATTTTGTACTAACAAACTGTACAGATTTAAAGAAGTGGGGGTTCTTAATGTTTGGTAGAAAATGAACAGGAGACATAAAACGCACATATGTGCCAAAGTACTGTTTTTACTGAACAGTACAATCCTTCCTCCATACATCTGAAGCTGCCCTGTGTATCTAAACTTACTCTACAAGCTTGAGAAAACACAGGCTGCCACCTCATAAAAAATGCACGTGTGTTGCCATGCTTGCCCTGCAGCACATACCCTGGAAGGAACTCAAATCCAGTTAAATCACTCCTCTAGCTCCTGGACAAAAATACGAAACATTTCCTTTGCCTGCTGGGCCCCAGAGGAGTGAGCAGAAGGGAGGAACTCCTTTATAACTGCAGGAAACAGGGCAAACCTGTCAAACACACAGCAATGAAAGAGCCAACACGTATTTATGCAACACTTAAGCAAAGCACAGCAAGTAAGTCCTTACTAAAAGAATAACAAAACATAGGTAACAGATTTTGTTATAATGAACAATTTTGTCAAGCCAAACAGAAAACTAATCTGTCAACGGTTCAGTTTAAACATTTGGGAAAATATGCATTTCCACGCAACAAAAAGATGGTAACAAAATAACTCCCCCAAAGTAACCCATTTGCCTTGTTGCTGTGGGCAAATTTTCCCTCATCATGGCTTTTTATTTGACAGCTAAGAGTCAAAAGACAGTGGGAAGATAAGGGAAAGTTTGGTACAAATCAGGGGGAGAAAGGAGACAATGGCATGACTGGAAACAGGATATGTGGATTGATATGAAAGACTCGTGCTGGTATCCCAGAGTAAAGAGCAGCTGCTTAACTTGGAACATCCTTCCCATCCCTTATCATCCCCATCAGATTTTATGATACAGATATTATATACTTGAATACAACGGTTCCATTTGTTTCGTCTCATTTTTAAAAGCTTTCTTTTAACACCTTTTCTGAAGATGTTTACAGTAGCAGTGATCAGTCACAGTAACTCAACTTAAGCTTTGCCTGGTCTGAGCCATGGTGAGGTCTCTGCATACTCACTCAGGCAAAGAGCAGCTCTGTGCCCTAATGTGACTTAGGGCACAGAGGAAAGATGAAAGAAAGCTGCAATTTACAGAAAATGATTGAAATCTAAATATGCAAACTGTTATCCTCACTAAAAAATAACTTTTAAAACACCAGTTGGGGGAAAAATGAATTTTCTATTTACACTCAGGCACTTTCTGCTATTCCTGTTGGAATAAGACACCACAAGATGGAAATACAGCAGTAACAATATCTACTGCCAGTGTCCTGGAGGTCTACCTGAGAACAGTTATGTTATTTACCAGCAATGAAAGAATAACTAAATACTACATACAACTCAAGTTCTGTAAACATTTTCAGTCCCTTATATCAACCTCACTGTTTTAAATGCTTTACTGGTTAAATGCGTAATAGAACAGACTATTTCAGTTTGAAGGGACCTGCAGCAATCATGTAGGTCAACTGTCTGACCACTTCAGGGCTGACCAAAAGCTAAAGCTTGTGGTTATGAGCATTGTCCAAATGCCTCTTATGCAGCGACAGGCTTGGGGCATTGACCACATCTTGTAGAAGCCTGTTCCAGTGTATGACCACCCTCTCAGTGAAGAAACGCTAACATGCGATCTAAAAAGCTCCCCTGGAACACCTCTGAACCATTCCTATGCTTCCTGTCATTAGATCCCAGGGAAAAGAGCTCAGCACCTCTGTGTCCACCTCCTCTTCTTGGGCAACTAGGGAGAGCAGTGAGAGCATCCCTCAGCCCCCTTTTCTTCAAACTAGATAAACCCAAACTCCTTAGCTGCTCCTCAGAGGTAACAGGATTATACATATGATTTCTTCAAAAGAATAATTTATTGCCCTAAATGACAATATAGTTCGTTATAAAGACTGGAAATGAAATAGCACCACACGAAAAAAAGAAGACTGAGAGAAGGAAAGAGATACTAACTCACTAATTAAAGAGATTTAATTTACCAGACTGCTGACATTATAAGGAGAGCATTCCTTCTTCAACTTTCATTCATGCACAGCAAGTTTCATCAGATACAACACAGGGCTGCCTGTTCAAGACATACCCTATACAAGGTGATTATGGACACCAGTCATCAGTTCTGCCCAAATGGAAACTGTTGATACACCATGCACACTTTATTGCTACTGGAAAACTAAGTAAAGGACTTTACCTTCATAGGTATATCCATAAATAAAGCATCTTCCAAAACAGGTGCTCTCTCTGTTGCTGGACAGAAAGGAAATACATAAACTGCATGAGCCCTCAGCATGACAACCTCAGCAGGTTTCTGTGTAAACCTGCACTAAAAGGTAGTTTTAATGTGTCCTGCACAAAGTAGGAAAAAATACTGCTTTCCCTTTTCACTCACTTTCAGAAATCTCACTAGATTTGAAGACTCTGCTTACCTCAAATAATTCAAAATATAATTGGCCAGAAAGTATTCCTACATTCCTCATTCATCACAACCATTAATTATCTTAAATATACTAAAGAAAATATGTTTAAGTGATCTTATTAGGTAATGTGGTTACCAGCAGTTCCTAAACCAGTCTATGGTTTTATTTCAA
This sequence comes from Corvus cornix cornix, assembly GCF_000738735.6. Taxonomy (NCBI): domain Eukaryota; kingdom Metazoa; phylum Chordata; class Aves; order Passeriformes; family Corvidae; genus Corvus; species Corvus cornix. The sequence goes on along the minus strand of NC_046334.1, from coordinate 26,859,319 downwards.
AGTTATTCTGAGACACAGTTCATTGTTATCTTTCAAAAAAGTAGTATTTTAAATCTCCATTTAACCTAAAAGGAAAGACCATGAAAGAGTTAACACAGGTTCTATCTACTGTGTCCTAGGTGTGTTAGTTCGGCATGAGCTAACTCGGTATTACCACTCCTCCCAGAGAGTACATACCATCAAGGAGAAATCATACTGTACTTTCCCCAACAACAGTTTAGGATTCCTGCTTATCCCTTCCTATAAAAGCCCAGTTACTGATGCAGGAAATAGTGAGATTATTACTAACAGAACTTGCTTCCTGATGCTGCCTCTCCTTTTTGCCATCCTCTGAGCATCCCTTAAGCGGAGCAAAGACAGGTTAAAAGAGAACTGGGTCTGTCTTCAGGGAGCAGCACAACAAAAACTGCAGGGAGGAAGAACAAACACCCAGAGAAAGGACAGCTCTTGCTGGATCACACTGTGCCATTAAAACAGTTCCAGCCATAACATCCTTTACTGCAATCAAAATGGTTTTGGATTTAGATAAAGGACACAAGGCAAGAAACAGGCAAGGAAATATTCAAAGAGAGGGAGTACAAAAACTTCCTGGCTTCTCTTTTTCCATTCAACAGTCACACCAGCAGTCCTGACCCTTGGCAGTGGGCTCTCTAGGAGTCCAACAGTGTAAGATGTCAGTCTGCCTCTGGTTTTTGTCAGACAGTTTCTATATTTACTGTTTTGCTCCAAAGAGAAGGTTATGCTTAGATATGGAAGCCCACATAATTACTGAGCATACAGATGGCGCTTCACAAGAAGATTTCCTTCAGTGGTGTCCTTCAGCAACTCAAACCACCCTTGGAAGTATGATACTTTCAGCTTTTGGGCAGGGGGATTCCTAGCCAGCAGCTAAGAAGGGTCTCAACAAATAGTCACATTCCTCTTTTCCTTCCTCTTTTTCTTACCTTCTCCAAGGTGCTGCCCCCAGCCCTAGCAAGGACAGAATATCCTATAATGAAATTACAGCCACATATGGTAAGAAGACACAATGCACGCAAGTAATAAATTATTTTCCTTCTGGTCTGCTAGCTTTTCAGGAGAAAAACACTTATCCACCATCTTGCAGTAGCACAGGCAGACAAAAGTATGCAGATGCTGGAGATGGAGCTACATTTGCCCCGCCAGTGAGCAGGAACAGGTTTCCCTGCACAGCTCAACATGATTTCAAGTGAAGAGAGATCCATGGAAGGAAGATTTACCAGATAATTGGACCAACAGTTTCTAAAACACTGATCAGAGTTCTCATCCATCACCCAGAGGATAGTGCACCATTTGAAAAGCCATCACTTAAAATACTTATCTTTTAGATTTGTGGGGAAGTTCAGCAACGCAAACACAGAAATGTTATTCTCTGTATTCTGAAACAAGTATCATATTTAATCTTGTACTTACATACAATGCTGCTTTGGGTTTTTGCTCTTTCCATCCCTCTAATTTTATAATAAATTCTTTTTTCTTGTGCATATAGGAAAGAAATTGTCTTTCTCTACTGGAAAGGCTGCTCACAAAAGATTTTTGGCTATGACTGCCATAAAGTAAATAGAATCTGCACACCTCCTTTCAAAGGAAAGGTTATTTTTCTCTGTTCTGCCAGACAGATTAAATCCTTCACTCCCAGGGCAAGAGATGACAAGAGACTAACCATCAGAGCCACATATGAAATAGTATATTACTGAGAAAATAATGCCTTTTCACACAGGTCTGCTTTGCCCGCATTTTTAACAAGACACTCGCTTAAGAAGAACAAAAAACTAAGTTTCTCTACAACTGCAAAATGGACACCCAGGTTTTTGGATGGTTCCGGTAACAGTCAGCACCAGATTATCTGTTCAATTTCAGCACAAAATTGCCTTTAACATGCAAGATTTACCTTGCAGGTTAAGGTAGCTGAAATGTAGACTCCCTACATTCATTCCTGCAACAGCCTAGCCACAGCAGAAGTCTGTCCTGAAGAAGGTTAATTCAGACTGACCATACATTGAAGTGAGCGCCTGACTGCCCTACTGAAAGGTGGATGTAAGCCAAGATGACAGCACAGCCTACACCATGTCTCACTCCTGAGCAGAGTACTGAGAGCCTACCGCTCCAGGGAAGCCCACAGCAGGAGTTCAGGCAGGAGCAGAACACACACCATCCTGCCTTATGACTTTTGGGCAAGTCAGTGACTGCAAAACAGTATTTAGCTACAGAAGCCATGGTGCTTAATCCTCTAAGTAGAGTCTATTAGAGTAGTAATTATTAATATAATGAAGTAGCAAGAGTAATATGATCATCCAAAATTACTTATAAAAATATTAGTAAAGGCGGGATTTTATTAATTATTCTCACTTCTCAGCTATTCAGAAGGAAGATTCTCAAGGCTCTGCCTTCCTTTTCCACTGTTTGTAGGAACAGAGCTCGTAAAGGCAAGATACATATTTTATTGAGTCCAGCTGCTTACACGAATCTATTCAGAAGCTTTTTAGAAACAAATAGCCCAATTTCCCTGGATTTGATGACATTCCATGTTTGGTTTTTGTTACTTATGCCCCTCCCACGTTACCTCCCTGAAAGTAAAAGTAGACTGCATATAGAAAATGAAGAGATACTGCACAGAATCATTCATTATGAGATGCTGCTACTTTAGGGCTGACAGTGGTAGATGTGAGGATCTGAGAGGTATTCAAAAGCACCGATATGCATCACAGGATTTTAATTTTTAGATAGAGACAAGCTCCTATATCCAGACTATTAGGTTTATTCCTCAGAACAGCTGGCAGCCTTGTCAGTCACTTGTATCACCTGGATGGGCCATGTCAGACACACACGGCAAGAGGTAATGACATTGAAGGTGGCAGTCAGATGAAAGTTGCTGTGAGTTTGCTACTTGTGTAAGGACAGGACTGTTTGCCTGCCCAACCTGAAAGAATAAACTGAATTCCGAATTTATGCCAAAATGTTCTTGCCATTATACAAAATAAACATCAAACTGACAAGAACAGCATTGTATTCTTAAAAGGCAAGCAAATAGAAACTTGCAGAGCAAAGAAGGATGTGGACCATGATGTTCTATGGCCAATAAAAAATCAAGTTATGAACTGAAAATGCTACTGAAACAGCAGAAAATACTGAAGGCTTAATTTCGAAACCCAAGGGAATGCTTTCAAAAGAGTAAACCGCTTACTTTTTAGGTGACCAAAGGAAAATACAGGACTAGAGAAAGGAAACATGCCATTCAAAAATCTGTACCCTACTGAACAGGCAGCTATTTAAAAATACCTTCTGATGATAACATTTTTAAAATAAATGCTTGAAAACATTACAGCGTCAGACCTCTTATCTCAATGCAGTGTGCAGTGCAGTACTGCAGAGAATAAAGCTTCTATTCAAAGAATAGATACTTGACAAAAAAGAACACTATCTGTGAATAACAGTCTCCTGGAGATATCTTTGAGAACTTTTTTTTGTTTGCAAATTATTTGAAATAGTCCTTATATACTGAGACATTTATATAACCAGTCCCCTTCCCTGCATTCTTCAAAAAGCCTCAAATCACTGCTTGTACTCTTTGCAGAGTAAAATTCCATGCCTGTTATTTTCCCAATCCCTGAAAAATTATGCTGTTCCCTCTGGAAGATAACACTTTGCTCTTCTGCCAACAAGGAAGCCATCAACCACCAGTCAGTTTTTCAGCTTTCCTTGGCTCCTTTCACTGACTCTAGACCTCGCCATCTTCGTTTTGCTCTCTGGACGTTGCTTCACCTGGGAAGCTCTACAGATATTTCATTGCTGCTGACAACCAGCTGCAATGTATGGATAGAAAAGACATACTCCTTCATGAAGAAATATGTGGTTTTAATGTTTTACTCATTCTTGCCTTGAACACTATCTGAAGACAGAACATCCTTCTTCTCTGCTTGGCCGCATCGGTTTTCTTCACACCAGTTTTGCCTCAGTTTTTAAACAGGATAGCAATACAGAATGTGGAGACAAAAGAAAAATAGTACTATGAAGAAATGGAAACTGCACACCATCACAAAAGTAAAAGAGTTGAACACGCACCTTCCTATCTGTGCACCATCCAAGAAAGATGAAGAAACCAGTACATCATTTTTATTGAAGACCTGGCAAGAAAGTGCCATAAATTCACCTCAACAGGTGACATTGCTAGTTCAGTGCCTCCTCATAAGGGGGGGATATCAATTCAAGCAACTGCAGATCATCATGCTTGACCTCAAGAGCAAGTACACAGGTCAAAAACAATTCTCAAGGAAAGATGACACGCAATATGTAACAGCATCAGAAGGATAAATTACCCCAAATAAATCTTTCACGCAATGGTTAAAAGGAAAACATGGAATCCCTTATCCATGCAGATAACTGGGGAATTATTAGTTCAGATGGGGATTAATACAGGTATTGTAAGAACAACAAAGAACCTGAATGGCAGACAATTCATGTTATCCTTGAAAAAAAAGAAAAACAAACCACTGAGTTCAAAAGTACAGGGCGGGCTACTCTGTGAACTACTTATTCCCAGTAACTGCAGTTCAGTGCCAGTTCATGCAGTGCTCTGGCAGGGTTGATCACTACAATAGTCACACCAATATCAAGGCTGCCATTAAACTGAATTACAACAGCAAGGTAAAAAAAGAAAACAAACATTGTGAACCCAATCAAATCCATACAGTTGTGATGTGACAAAGGAGAGACAAGTAATCCAGAGCCATCAACAACCACCTTGTCTTTGCCTACGGAAGGAACTGAACCAGGCCAGACAAGGTTAGGGAATTCTGCTCCAGGGTTATACAACTACAGCATTAATTCATTCATTTTTCTTCTAATGCGCAGCAGGCCAGGAAGCTTTTTGTACATCAGATCTCTTTACTAGTCCTCACATCTTTTGCATATTTATACTGACGTGCCATCATCTTTTTCCTTTCCGGAAAAAAAATTTTTGCTCTGCTCTAGCAGTGTAAAAGAATCCTCAAGGTCAGATGTGTGATCCCTTAAGCCACCAAAGCAGGAACAAGATGATTTTCAACAAACGAAAAATCAATTCACTGTGCATTTACTTGCACCCTTTAACTTCAGTCTTTCAAGCTTAATTCAGCTCTTTTCCTTTTCATTTGAACTTCTCAAATTTTATTTCTATTTTTCCACTACTGAGAAGCTTAGATGGTAAAATGACTATTCCAGGTCCCCAAAATAACACAGTTAGAACACTCTAAGTATGCTTAACCTTAAGCATGCATGTGAGCAGCCCTACTGACCTTGATATCCTCACATCTAATGCACTTTGTTGAACTGCAGCTACAAAGACGAGCTATCATGTTTCTGTACCACAAAAAAAAAGTGCCTTACTCTTCAGCTCAAGCACATAATCAATTGCTCTGTCTGGTGCCATTATCGCAGCCAACCTTACTTCCTCAAATGTTTTACACATGTGTTGTATAGTTGTGGAGCAGCACAATAATAACAATAATGGAGTTATCAGTCTATAGGAACAATAAGCAACTCTGAGTACTGAATTATGAAAATTTGGACTCTTCCTGCTCTTGCATCGAGTACCAAATCCTCTTCTCTTCTGCCAAGCTAGGAAAAGCACTTCTTTCAACCTCTACCTTTAGATGTAGACTCAATTCTTTCAGGCAGTTTCACTCCAAACCTCTCTAACCTCTCCTTGATTGCCAAGCAGAGGGAGGTATACTTCAACCCTCTGGAGACCACTGAAGGAGGAGGAAAACAAGGGAAAAAATAAGGACTTGTTTCAGTTCTCCAAGTACAAAGGTACTTAGAAATATAGAAAGAAGCTGTTCTAGAGATTATGACAGTCAGGGAAAAGAAACAAAACACAAAAAAGACAAAGCTGGTCCAGGACAAGAGAAAGAAGAGTTACAGACTTCAACTATTCTAATATCAAGAGAGACATTAAGAATCCTCCAGGTGAATTAAGGAGTGTAAGTATTTCCTTGGTGCATAGCAAACCTCGCTGGATACCATGAGCATATATACAAACAGAAGAAATATGAAAAATAGGGATTTTGCATCCAAATCCATTCCAAACATTTAAGACACCCTGGACTGTAGTCATAAAACACTGGCCACTGATATACTGCCTTGTTACAGATACAGTTCTTCAAACTACCTTCACCAGTAGTAAGGCGCTGCTCAAGGCAGTCTTTCTCTCACAAGACTGTACTGAGAAGCAGGGCTTTTAAAACATATTCACCTGACAGCTATGTTACATGCAAGCAAGATGGTAAGGTAAATATATTCAGAACCTGGTGACACTCCTCAAAGTCTTCACCCCTCAAAACAATAGCAAGATTCATCACACCTCCGTGCTCTGTTTGCTTAGCAAACACCTGCAAAGACTGAAGGAATAAGAGCAATTGCAACACTGCAACCTGCAGCATACAGCTGTGCTTATGCAATACACAAAGGCCAGCAAATTCATACTGATGCCATTCTTCAATTTGTTAAAAAGGTTTTGACTGCTTCAGTAACAAAGAATAGCACTAAACATAGCATGGCAGGATCAAATTAATTAGGAACAATAAATCTGGAATTAACAGAATGAAAAGCAAAGTGACTGAAAAAACCAAATCCTCTAAGAAGAAAGTACATTTGGCCACACAAAGAAACACCTTCCCTTATTTCTGCCAAAGGCAATGCCAATCCGTACAATTGCCGTAAAAGTCTGGGCTAGCTCAGTGACCTAGAAGAGTTTAACCAGTGGGCTGTACAAGACAGGCTGACAAAAGTGTCTCTGATACTTCTGAACTTTGGCGTATCTACACAAGCATTTAATTCTACATCTGGAGAGGGCTTTCAAAGTAATCATAATCCTGACTTCCTGCAGTTCTGTGCATATGCTGTAGCAATCCTGAAGTGCATCACAGAGATGTTTCAGGAAGTTTTCTAAAGAATGCACTGCAGACCCATACTTAGTAACTGATAGTGTGTGCCAAGGCCACAGGACTGAACCAGACCAGAGTTACCCTATACTGAAAAAAAAAAAAACAAACAAAACCGAAAAAACCCTTATGTTTAATGAGGTGTTGACAGGAGAGATAGCAAAGGCCTCAAAGGTTTTGTATTTCCAAAGCAGGGAACTGAACTGGACTGTTGCTACAATCTCAGTGTTTTAAAACCTAACTTGTAAAAAAAGCAAATCTAGCAGAGCAGGAAATGGAAAGAAGATAAAGGGCAAAGGAACATGAGTTAGGGAAAAAGTAAAGAAAATTGTTTCCAGGCCTAATAATATGAGAAAAATTAACATGTCTTCACAATGAAGGAGCTGACATTTTAAATTTTCATGCTAAGAAGCAACAAAAGACAGAACTTTCCAGTATTTTATATAATCTCACCCTGTAATAGAAACTGGAAGTAGAGAAATAAGCACTTTATTAGGAGAGGGGGCTAAAACTAAATTTCACCAGTATATAGAGAGGGATGCTACTGCCTACTTACAGCTAGCTCTTCTGACATGCTCAAGAAGGCCAACAGCAGAGTATGCTAAGGGACTGTTTCAAAGTTGTCTCCCAGTACTAAGAAACTTAACCTTTACCCCACACTCTCCTACGGCATACTTCCACTCAGCATATCTAGGTGAGAAGTCTGGCAATATTTAGCTGCCTTTCAGCTTCCTGGAGCAAGGATTGGGAAGAATGTGATGCTTCCAAATGCTGAAATCAGCATTTGTAAACGAAAATGCCTGGGACAAAACCAGGAGCCTTGACAGTGTAATAGCCTTTGTCAATACCATACTTATAAAGCCTGGCTACTTAAAAAAAGAGATGATGCTTCCCACCATAGCTCTTACTTCAGCTGTATCTTAAATCAAAGTGAAAATCCTACAATTTACCATTCACCAATTGATTTATACCCTAGACACAATTCCTTCTACATTAACTAAGATCTGGAGCTATCAGCATATATGGAGCCCCAATTACTGGCAAGGACAGAAAAAAACCACCACTACAACCTGGACCGAGGTTACCTGTGCAACTTCAATTCTGACATTTCTGAGCATGTTCATGCCTGACTCAGCCTTAAGATATTTCTGCCATTTTCCTACCTCCCTCCATTCCTATACGCACTTCACCAAGTTTGAGTTTGGTTCAATTAAAGCAAAGCTACAGACAAACTTTTAATCATATAGTTTCCCACTAGCAGATTACACGTGTTTTCTAGAGTAGAGGTTGAACAAGAAACAGCAGTCTTGGAGAAGTGTTACTAAGTGATTGACCAACTGTCATTTGCAACACTTGGTGCTTTTATTTGAGAAGTGCAGAAATCGGGAAATCGCAGAAATACAACTTACACAGCTGGTTATGGTTTTGGTTTTTTTCAAGAGAGAAGCTCTTATCAGGAAAGAAGTGCAAAGTAAATGCAACTAAAACCCAGTTTGAATTTACACAGCACATACAACAGGACATTAACTGCTTCATGTTAATTGCTTCCTTAATTTGAAATGAATATGCATCTGACAACAGCAATTTTTAAAAAATCATCCTTGTTAACTGCTTTGTCACCTTGCTCAGTGCTCAAAGCATTTCATTAGCAACTACTTAACTCTACGCACCCTATTTACATTGAGTGAGTATTTTGAACAGGTCTTTAACAACTCATGGTCAAGCTTGCTGATGTGTATTTGCATTGTTTCTCCAATTTCCCACCATTTCGATACCTGCTAGCATATTCCTGAGCATAGCTGGTACCTGCAGAAAGTCAACTGGAACAAATATTTCCAGCAGCAGTAACACATTCATCTTTCGGCTGTAATCTGATAGTAAGTTCTTTGGAGGTTTTGTAAATGAAAATTTTCAGAAACTTAAAGTCACTCAAACTGAGGTGAACTTCCATAGGGGCAGCTAAAGGCACACCTCTGAATCCAGCACAGACACCTGCCAAATTTGAAGTTTCTGCACCAACCATGGATATATTTTAAAAATTCAACAGATATATTTGGTTTCAGACACTGAGAGAACTACTTGTTCTTACTTTGTTGCCACTAAATCTTTTTTACTTTTTTTCAACTGGAAGAATGATCAAACACTAGATCAGGCTGCCAAGAGAATTTGCAGTCTCCATCCTTGGAGCTTTTCAAAACCTGACTGGACATGGTCCTAAGCAATCTGCTCCAGTCAACCCTGCTTTGAGCAGGTGGGTTGGACTTTCTTCAGAGGTCCCTTCCAGACCGAGAGCTTCTGCAATTCTGTGACACCAGACCAGAGTTCAGATCTCAGATCTTCAAACTATACAGTACGAAAAGGACATAAACCCATTAACTTTGAGAGTAAGCTTCAATGAAACAGTAATAAATGAATCTCAGATATTGTTGGCTCTCAGGAAGTTTAATTTCTCTGTTAAACCCAAGGGCAAGTGACAGCTAAGAAAGAAGAAATGAGATCAAGCAGAATTGTTTAACTATCAGTTTAACTATCACTGAATCACTTCAGTGCTTCAATTTAAACTGACTTTTCTGAACAGACCTATAACAAATTTCAATTTAAACTACACAGCCTGACAACACTTCCTTGCTTTAGCTACCAAATATGGGAAACCAGGACAAGCATTTATGTGATCAACGATCAGAAACAACAAGAACATTGCAGCAACAAGACAGGCAGGCCCGAACTGAGAAGACATTTTTCAGCAGCCTTTCAAAAACATACCTCTGTAGATCATGCAGCATGCTGGCATGAATACAATGGAGCAGTCTTATTACTCGAGGGTTCCAACACAGTCTCATGCCAAATCATGTCTTTGACATGCCCAATCATGTCTTTGACATGCCCATGATGTTCTCAGAAGGACCACCCTGGGCAAGGGTTAGCTCACCTAAGTCTGATTTAAAAACTGACTACAATCGTCTTGTAATGAATATTCAAATTTACTGGTTTGTGCACATGGCCTGCAGCAAGACTAAATTACCTGAACCAAAGGGAGGCAAAAAAACCTCCCCTGTACAAATCTTCCTAGACTTAACACTTTTGAGTATCTTTGAAGCAAATTTACCGGACCTAACACATGAACACAGGGCAAAGGAGCGACCTCCTGGTAAAGTATGCCACTGTAGAAAGAAACACGATACACTGGCACAAAGGAAAAACGCAAGTGCCAGCACCACATTAAGCCCTTGTACCTGGACCTCAGAAAAAAAACTTCACTTTCAGCACTTTTAATGGTATCTGAGGTATTCAGATGACAATTTGCTTCTCAGGTTAGGACTGGTTTTGGCATGCTGGTATATATACATTTTAACAGATCCCACCTTCACTGCAAATGCACTGGTCTCTTCTTGCACCAGAAAAAGCCACAGGCAGATCCCTCTGTGCTTTCTGCATCACAGTATATACCCATTATGAATGGCTCTAGACATACTAATCCTGAAAAACAAAATGGATGTGGAAACATCACAATAGACAGGAAACTATCACTTCCAAGTGATATCCCTTGGAGAAAGAGGGGAGGGACATTTTAGAAGCATATTTGTGAACTTCTAAATTATTATTCTGGGTGTTATACCAAAATCCAAAAATTATTAGCTGAAGTACTAGCTGTGAAGCCTCTGGAAAATGTTAAGAGACTTACTGGGGCAGGAAGAATATCAGGAAATAAAACTTCTGGTAAGTAGTCACACAGCATGACATTTTCCTCACCCATTAAATGCAATACTTAATATCCTCAGCTTTATTTATATTTGCTCTATATGGGAGAATATAAGCTTCCTTTAAAATAGAAAGTGTTATCCTAATTAGCATAAAATTCTGCTTTCAACATTATAGATGTTTTTGCTTACAGAAGTACTAACAACCATCACTGCAGCAATGCCAAATGAATTCTAGATACATTTTTTAAATTATTGCCAAACTGCAAAGCATAATGCAATAGAAATTACTAAAATTCACAGTAGTCAAAATGCATATGTGCTGAATGCTAAATGTAAAATTATAGCTCCTCTTCATGCACACTGACAAATTACTATTACATTCTACATTAGTGTCATTTTTGAGGAGCTGAACGATCATGCTACTTATAATGACAGACTGTGTCTTTAATTACAGCTAAAACTCTCAAGAAAATCTCATTAATTATTGCAGAACTGATCTATTTAAATTTTTTAGAGTAATATATGTTTCTTCCAAGGACAGATAGAGATTGAGTAAATAGTATCATTACTCACATTCAGGATTCAATCTTTTGAAAGCTCAAATCACAGAAATTGAAATAGTATTTCATGTCTTAACTTCTGCAAAGTATTTTCCAGGACAGTTAAGAATGTAAAATGGAAAATCCAAAATTAATGTTGTAAAAATGTTTCCAAAAGACTACACGTAAGATGTGAAAAGGTAAATTGCACAGTTTGGGGTCAGTGGAGGTCTACCTATTTTTACACTAGCCCCAATTATTTTAAGTTTTAATATTAAGATAGCCATCTGCAAATTTAGGCTGTTTTTCTGTGAAAAAGAAGAGATGAGAACCTTTCTTCACATAAATATGACTTTTTTTTAAATGATAAATTGCAGAAGAATCACATGCTGCATAGAAGCAGAATGACTGATACATTCACACGAAGGACCCAAGGGCCTTTCTGAAATGGGCAGTATTAAATAACTGAGGTTAAACTCCAGATGGCTGTATTTCAAATTAGCCTGACAGCACTGTATACACAGTACACAGCAGATGTCAATCATTATAACACAGGCTCATTTTGGGAGATGAAGTTAACAGTGCTTTTAACAAACTTAATGTGGTCAAAAGGATACTTTGTCTATCTAGCTTCCAGCCTGGACTGTGTGCATGTGTCACGGTTTGGGTAGCAGGAGGTGCTGCAGGGGTGACCTCTCTGAAAAAGGATATGGGGCTGTCCTGTGCTGGACACAGCCACGCAGAGCCAGCTCTGACAGACCCAACACTGGCCAAAGCTGAGGCCATCAGTGGCACAGCTGGTGTGTCTCTGTGCTGATGCACTTAAAAAAGGGTAAAAAACACTGCACAGCAGCTTTAAAAGAGGAGTGAGAACATGAGAAAGAAACTGTCCTGCAGACACCCAGGTCAGAGAAAAAGAAGAGGGAGGAGGTGCTGCAGGTGCCAGAGAAGAGATTCCCCCTGCAGTGCCAGAGCAGATATCCACACTGCAGTCCATGGAGAACCCCACGTCACAGCAAGCGGATGCGCCCTGAAGGAAACTGTGGAGAGCCCACACAGCCGCACGTCTTCTGGCAGCTGTGGCTCTGGGGGTACCGTGCTGGAGCAGTCCTTGAAGAACTGCAGTCCATGGGAAGGACCCACACTGGCAAAGTTCATTACAGAATCTCTGTTATAGAATACCACAAGCTGGAAGGGACCCACGAGGATCATCAAGTCCAACTCCTGCCCCTGCACAGAACCATCCCCAGAAGTCACACCACATCCCTGAGTGCATTGTCCAAATGCTTATTGAACTCCAGCAGGCTTGGTGCTGTCACTCCTTCCCCGGAGAGCCTGTGCCAGTGCCCGACCACCTTCTGGGTAAAGAACCTTTTCCTAACATCTAATTTAGTTTCTAATAATCTGATCTAATTTTAATTCAAAAAGGACTATAACCTGTGGAGACACTCTAGAGCAGTAAACAAATTACTATGATGATGACTAACAGGTCTTAGTCAATCTTTCAGATGTCCAGGAAACCCTGAAACAGACAAAAACCATCAAAACACAGCTCACATGTAAAGTAAACTGAGGGTACTGGATCAACTTAAGAATTTTTCTTAAAAAGGAGAAGGCCTGGTTCTTTTAGACTTCTTTTAACTTTAGGATTAGTAAACATCTCATGAGTTCACTATCTACTACAACTACATGATTAACATGAGACTTGTTATTCAAATGACTGATGATACCAAAAAAGTCTACACATCCATTAGCACTCTGTAAGTTTTCCTCAGATCTGTATATCTGCACCTGTTTATTCCCAAACAGACTCTTGGTTCACCATTCTGAAAAACAGCACAGAAAATACTAATCCTGTACTGATGAATATCATTATTCAAGGCAATACAGATTTTTTTGGATTGGTATCACCAGCTTCCTATGCTCATTAGCTCCTTTCTCTATTTTCAGGAGCATAGAGAACAGCACTTCTTTCTACCAGAAATAAAGTTATTGCCTTTGTCTAAAATGGTATTTTTATGAAATTTCAAGGTAACAGTACTGTCTAATGATTCTAATTAAGCCCACTGCTATTTTGCTGTAAATAATATGCATATATCAACATGTAGTTTACAAATCTTAGGCAAGCTCTATTGTTGTCTTCTGGCTTGTCAGGTCTGCCTGTCTTTTCTGTGTGCCAGCAAGTAAAATGGTCTGTGGAAGGCAAAAGAGACGCCTAATTTTTAGAGGAACATCCTCTAGAAACAAGGTGTATCAAACAGAAAAGTGAAAAGAGAATAAGAAGAAGGGATGAAGAGAACACCTTCAGGGCCCTCTTGCAATTTCTAACCAAGTGAAATCTGTGAAAACCACAAAGGTACTGCAGGGAACCGAGGAAGGTGCAGGGGGAGAGACCCGGTGACATGAACTTGGCTGTCAGTTTGTTCTTTCCAAGGTTTGGACTTTGTCAGGATGATCAGTGCTTGCAAGTTTAATTACTATGAGTGCAACTTTTTAGCAGTTACTGACAAGGAAAGCTTTGTAGAAACTTCCTTGGAATAACTGTATAAAAGATAAGTCACTTGAGGTTTTAATAAGGGAAGTTTCAGTTGGTTTGCAAAGATAGACCATTACATTTATAGGTCAATTAAATACCATTGCTATCTTATTTCTCCTTCTAAAGACTTTGTCCAGACTTAGCACAGGTATCGTCACACCATGTTCTGTAGAGCCTAGGTACACCTCCTAACACCCAAGCTCTCCTAACTCTCACAGACTCAGCTATCTAAACTGCCATTTCCAGAGGAATAAGACTGGGGATATGAAAACAATTTCCCAATGAAGTGCTAAAAGGAGACAGTTAAAAACAGCTTGCTCATTGACACAGTGCTCTTCAGCCAGCATATACATGCATAGAAGCATGGGAGATCTGAAGAGGAAAGAATTTACTCACGGGTTCTCTTCCATGTCCTCAAAGAGGAAAGGGAAAGTATTTTGTGCTCCTTTTATCCACTGGATAAATGTGAGGGAGCTGATTTTGTTTTATTTGATACAATAGCTCTTGTTCACTGATACAGCTTGCGTTTCTCACTTCTAATCTAGGCTCTAACTCTGCTATTTGCTTCTTGTGATCAGCCCTCAAAAATCAAACTTAGCTGACCTAATCCCAGAATTTCTGTTGCCAAAATTCATTTCCCAAGCTGTTTAAAGGACTAATATATGCAACAATGAAAAATACATGAGCCACCTATGGTCCAATGAGTGCTTAACATAATGGAAACACTTGTCACCCAAAGCAGCAGGATCTGTGGAGTCTGAAACAAAGCAGCAGAGAAATAAGCTTATTATCTATAAAGAGGGAAGCCTAATCTTAAAATATTTCAGACTAATAAAATATCAGACACAGCCCACTTCTGTTATAGAAAGGAAATTACTAGACTACAAGAATTGCAACACAGGATAAAACCTCTTTTGTCCAAGTTTTGGGCCTGTAAGCTGTTGCAAGGAAGAGTAAAATGCCTTTAATGTTTGTAAATGGTATCTACAACACACCAATAACAAGTCTCAGGACTCTGTCTCTAAATTAGCACTGAAAACTACTATTCTACTCTGAACAAAAGTGTAGCTGTCTTTGAGGGACAGGAAAAAGCATGGTGGAAAACAAAGGTTTCAGATACATACTAACTATTTTGGAGAGATAATCAATAGCATAGCACACATACTTTATGGTCTACTGTTTTCTAATTCTAGTTCTGTAAGTGTTGCAACGTAACAGAGTATGATTTATCAATGCATGTCCAAAACAAAAGGGTTTTGCTTAACTGACATTATAGCTTGCCAGATGCATGAAAGATTTCCATTAACAATGTGGTACCAATTCAGAATCTTTTGTCTTCGTGCAAGACTGCCAATAGATTAACTATTATGTTAAAATTAGAAACTGTTCAATGCTACCAAGCAAGTAAAACACTTAATCATGCAGTTCTTTTAAGCATAAGAACAGTTGCATTGCACTGCAGGGGCAAGTTATGAAGCATATGATTAAATGCAACTAAATTGGGTACAAATAACAAAAAATGTAATTTTGAAGTATCTCTAAAGCACACTGGAAACAAACAGGCTTGTGAGACCTGAAAAACAGTCATTTTTGCCAGAGTTAGTCTTTCAAGTATGAAAGATGTAAAGATAAAGGAAGACCACGGCTGTTGCATTTTCAAAGACACTGATGACTTCTTATTTCCCAGTGAGGTCATGCTTTTTAGAATCACCTCCAAAAATATTACACAGACGTTTAGCATAAAGCTTGATAGCAAGTTATTTTTTGCTATATTACAAACTTTGAACCTTTATGCAAGTCTGATACGCAGCCATGTACAAATGACAAATTCATTCTGATTTCAGAGAAAACTCCTATAGCTCAGAAAGAATCTTCATCATATAACCACAAGAGACTGACAATAGCCCTCCTACACAGTAAAATCCTATTCCTTCCCTTGGAAAAGCACTAAAAAAAAAAAAAAACCAAAAAAACCCCAAACAAAAAAGCAGCAATTAGCCTCATCAAGTAGGAAGGGATGAACAATAGGTATGAGAAGAAATGGTCCACTACCTAGATATAACAACTCTAGTCATGAGAGAAGAAAATTTAAAAAAAAAAAAAGAACTCTTGAACTTTAAAAAGAAAAAGCAGCAATGTTCATTTATACAAAAAGAGACCAAAGATGGTTAGAAAGAAAGCTGTTGTTCTGTGTCCCCCTTGTGCTGCTTGGAGTAAGGAGAAATAAACACAGGATGATTTTCAAAGCTTGTGGTATGCCCTTGAATTGTCAGAGGTTCCTGCCAATGCCACTATGAAGAGCCACATGCCCAAAGAGGAAAACTGCACTGCAGTGACTGCAGGAGGGAGAAAGCTAAAGAGGAAAGAGATCCCATGTTAATCCCAGGATTTGACATGTGAGGCCCCATTTCTACAGGGAGCACCAAGCCAAACATTTTGCAGCTAGTAAGTATGTTGGACAGACAAAAAGAAGCTGACTCACATCAACACATATGGTTTGAAGGGCAAGTTCTGCCTTTTCATACCTTAACACAACACTTTCATAAATAACCAAAAGTTATTTAAAAGTTAGTTATTTAAAAGCTCAAAGTTAGTTAAAAGCTCAACCACACTCTCTACAGCTCAGAAATTTAACTTCAATTTTTAAAGAAAAAACCCACCATGTTTCTTTGTTCATGAAGACAATGAAAACAGAAAATGCAAAATAATGGGTCTGCATGCTCATTACTCCAATGGGAAACACTGCTTTGACCTGCATTATTCCTTTATACCCACATATCACACTTCTAAAATAATTCCACACACACAAAAAAGACCTTTTACTAGTAACTTGCTGCATTTTATAAAATCTGGAACAAGGCTTTGTCTACTCACAAAATGCAGGCTACAGCCACTGCCTTCATGTCACCCATCACGCCCCACAGGATAACAGCACCCACTGAGACCTTCACTGGAATGGTCTCCATCTTCCTTCCACATATGGTAAGCATTGTGGCCCTGCTTCAGCATGCAGCATTTAAAAGTCTGAATAAACCCCATCTTAGCCCCAAAACTTTCTTGGATCATAACTGGAGTGGCTCAGCATCTGGCAGGATTGAGACCTAAGGATATATGCAAGAAGAAATTAGCAATTTCCATTTAAATGCTAATACTTACTCTTCCCAGTGAAAACTGAAGTATAACAAGTGATCTCTCATCACACAGAAAGAGCCTTGATTGTTATTTAATGATCACAACGAATAGTTAGAAAGCATGAAATGAAGCTAATAAATCTTCTGTTGAGCCTGACATTTGCAACAAACGAAAGTACTCAAGGTTTTCAAAAACAGTTCCATCCAATTTTCTTCATTTTAGACTAAATTTTCCATGTTCTTCGTTACAGATCCATATATTGGCACCACACAAATTAAACTGAAACACCCAGCTACTTGAACAATTTTTTTTTAATATTTCTTGTTAGTGCTACATATACAATATAAAATATATTGTATTCTACAAAGTTCAAGTTCATGCATCAGCACTGTCCACTACACCACCTGTTTGCCTTTCAGTGATAAATTAGGAAATTAGACAAACAATAAGGAAGTAGGTATTTTTCCTTTCTTATTGCAACCTCCTAGGAGGATATAAATACAGTTCAGTTTGTTTGGGTTTTACCATTTTTAAGCTACATTCTATTCAAAGTAAAGGTACGCTGGGGATGATTTTTATTTGACAAGTAATTTTTTTTAAAATTAATTAAACAATTTAATTTTTTTTTAAATAGTCAAGCCATCAAGACTGCTTTTTCTTTCACCCCTGCAAGTGGGAAAGATAAACAAAAGTTCACCAGGCTCCAAAACCTGTGATTTCAAACTTAGTAGTCAGTATTTATATTACTTATGATAGCTTGAATGAATGAGTCAGTGAAATGGCTCCTTATTTTACCAGAAGCGTCTTAGTTTGTTCATAAACCAGTAGCACTAAAATACCCAATCAGAGAAGCATATTTCTAGAAGCCTCTTCATGCACCAATGTAAAACAACACGTGTGACTTCAACTACGTAAAAACGATACTGTCATTACCTAACGCAGAAGTGCCTCATTTTTGTTGATAATTTAAACACACATGCACATGTGTGTGCACATGAGAATTACAACACTCCCATACACTGCAGCCCCAGTATAAAACAGCATAAACTCTCTCCAGGGTTAAAAAGCATATGTAAAATACAACAGAAGCAATGCGGTTCTATTTCAATCTTATATGTGGGACACTCTTTAAGTAGAGATACATGTACTAAGACTCCACATTAACACTCCACATGATGCCACAGTCAACTGTAGAGGGCTATCTGGAACATTTCTAGAAAGAAAACAGTCTCTTACAGGTTCAAACTATACTCTGTAACCTGTCCAATAAGGAAGAGGTTACAGCCATTTGCTTTAGATTACCTTCCTTCCCCTTCCCTTCTCTCCTCCATGTACTGCCCCTTCAACAGACCAAGTTGTGTGGATAGCCTCACAAACAAGTGTTTGGACACCGGCCTCGTGTCATGGCACAAAGGATGCACATCAGAACTGTGGTGCTTAGCCTGTGTGATGATATAAGTAACATGAGACTAAGTATAAGCTTCTTGTACCTCATTCATCTCTGGAAAGCTTTGTATATTAAACAACGATCTAACCAATGGCCATATGAAATCTAAACTGCAGCTGAGCCTCATGCATCTGACAATCAGACCACCTCATCAAATAAGTCAGGTCAATTCCATTTCCATTACATATGTCTAAAATTATAGAAGTTCTCTATGCCATGAAATTAATTTTGAAATAATTGAAGGTAGGTGGTCTAAGCACAGCACCACATGAAAGCCAAACAAGCTGAAGCTTTCAAGAAATTACTTTTTACAAGAAACCAATTGTAGACGGAGCTGGTAGCATTTCTGATAGCTGCTAGGAAAATAAAGGTTACTTAACAACTATGATTTAAACACTAGTTTCCAATTGTAATTCTGCCAACTTTGAATCCTTCAGGCTGAAATTCTTCTTGCTTATCTCAATCTTTTTTTTTATCTAGTTTTTTTTTTAATTATAAATTCACCACATCTGTAAGACAAAGAGTCTTTGTGCTGTCCACAAAGCTCATATATAATATTTTGTGTATTTGAATAAAATACAGAACTCTTCTACTCTGAGAAGAAACTTTAATATCTATATATTTTAGAAGAGAGACTTGAATGAGCCAAGAGTTCTGCCACATTTCAAACTTAGAAAAAATGCCCAGGATGGCCAGCCTGATAAATCCAGTCCATCTGTCTAAACTGTTGAAGACTACAGCTAGGATCACACAGATCCAGGGAAAAGCAAGTAGATACCTAGGCAAATAAGGGACAGGAAGAAAGGAGAATGCTGGGGAAAGTCTAAAAAAGGTGATGCTACAGGGGTCTATTTATATTAAAACACATTCCCATCCAATATCTGGTTAACTTTCCACGCATGCTAAACTCAACCTGGATGTATCTGCATTCCGCTATGACCATACACTTTCACAGGATCCCTGACTCACTCTCTGCATTCAGTATTATGAATAAGGACAGCACAACGAACTAAATCTTATCTGCACGACACCTGCTTTATTTATAAATGGGAAACCACATAGGAACTGCTGGAAGGAGCAAACTTAGCAGCAGAATCCAGTGCACATCACCAATCAGTTTATACCAGAGCATCCTAGGGTGAAATGGGATATCCAAGACAAATACATACGGTGTGCTTCAAGCCCAGCAAAAGAGCAAGACAAAACCTGGGGCATGGAAGTTGCAAAGAGCTTCAAACAAACCCAAAGAGCACTGTTACAGTCCTGAGTATAAATTGTCTGATCTAAGACAGAATTTTGAAGTCCCTTTAAATTTCAAAAGTATTAACTCCTTGGCAAAGTCCTACACTTTAACTTAAATTACATCAAGCACGCGTGTAGCAAAGTTAAAGCGGAAACAGAGTTTCTGACCCAACAAGGTGCCCTATGTCTCCAGAGAACTCAAATTGCATCCTGTCCCCATTACTCATCATGGCAGGAGCACTTCTCAGCTGGCAAGAACAAGCCCACTCTCACCACAACAAATGTGGTGCAGCAGCTCTGTACAGAAAGAGTGCCCAGCACAGCCACACTGTGCAGTCCTGATTCCTCCCCAGAGCATAGTCATCCATCCTGTTGAATGAGGCAGTGGGGAACAGTAAGCAGTCTCATAAGCAGGCTGTGTCCTAACACATGCATAAAAAAGCAAAATTGAGATTGTCTGCCTCTCCCATTTCTTAGTCAGTGTATTTTCATTATACAACATTAACATTCTTTTAGATTCATCTATTAAACCTGGAAAAACATCATCTTAAATGTTCTGTCCATGAATTCACAAACTCCACAGATTTCAGCTGTGACTGGCTCATCGCTTTCAATATTTAAATAAAGAAAACAAGTATCAAGGACTGCTCTAGAAGCTATGGCACAAGATATAAAAGCAATGGGAGCTTTTGTATGCAGGAATTTTCCTGCTAGCTAAAAATTCTTTCATAACAGTTCTATGCTTCTTACAGACTAAATTACGTATAAGAATCAAGCATAATACACAAAAACTACATTAAAATAGTTAAAATTGCAGCATGGCTATCCTACTCAGAAACAGAATCAAATACATGAGAAATTACGTGATGTAACATTCTCCATCCACTCAGTTCTTGCCACTGCACCTGGCTTATTATCACATGCAGTGCGATATATTTGTATACAGTGTGAAAAGGCCATTTTGGTACAATAATCCAGGAAGGTTAACCATGGGAAATGGAAAAATGTAGTAGAGATCAAAACTGTATTTGGTCTTAAGACTGGCAGAAATTGCTATGAAAATCAAAAATGTACAACATGGAATATACAAAAAAACCCCCGAACAATCAAAGCCTCAACTTAACAACGAACTAAATTACCTAATCAACATTTAGAGAAGGAAAAAAATCAATAAAGTATAAGATAGGTCGTGCTCAAGGCAAAACAAAAAGAAGATGAGTCCTCTGATGCACTATGGAAACAGAAAGGCTTCTTACATGTTTCTGCAATTATTTGTCCTAGGGCAGCATGAAAAATATATTTTGGATTCTTTACTTACAAGCTATGGATATCTTACTAGTTATTCTGTCCACATGAATAACAACAAACCCTGGGAGGAAATGCTTTTTTTCAATTTGATGTTGTAAAATTTCAGTGTGAAGTATAGGCTAAATAAATTTGTGTACATTAGGTTTCTGAAAGATTTCAAAGCATCCACAACTCCATATAACAGCAGAACTGAGAAACAGAAAACCAAAACACTTGATTTAGGTATTCTGTGAAAACTTTGAAAGATAATTTGTTCCTTTGGCAACTTAAGAGCTTGATTCCATTTGAAGAGTAAATATTACTGAACTGTTATAACAGTAAAAAGGAATAAAAGAGTGAAAAACCTTGCCAGGAGGATGGTGTAAATCAAACCCATGCTTTTCACAAAAGCACCAATCCTAAATCCCACAGCGCCTCTTCTTACTTGACTACCTACACAACAGACTACAGACTTTTAACTCCTTGCCTAAATTGAAGTTACAAAGAAAAATGAAAAGTTGCCTGATGTAGGCTGACACCCACATTCCAAAGAAGCTACTTCATGATACACATTAAGCTTAAAGGAAAGATAATGTTAATAGCACTTAACTCTAAAATATGGAGCAGGAGGAAAGAGACAAGCTCTCATTATCCTAAAATTAAGCCCTATGAAACGAGCATCCAGAGCTGAAATTACAATAGGAAGAAATCCAAGCACACTAAGGCATGGAAATGGACTTCAGACAGCAGAACGTACACACGAGTTCCCATAAATCCTTTCACAAGTCCCTCAATAAGAGTTTAAAGAAATTATGAAGTTATGGAGTCAGAACCAAAATACTTCAGACATTTAAAAGCTAGAATAACTTGTTTCCTTTAGGATAAAATACACTGCAACTTGTGTTAAATAACCCACCACACTAAAGGAAATATTTAAATTATTTAATTACCAGAGAAAAAACAGCAGAAGCTAGAAGGACCTAAAAGAAACCGAGGGAATGAGCAACAAAATGGAGTACTGACAAAGCAATAAACACTGCATGCATAATATAAATCACCCAGAATTATACTGGAGTATAAACCACAAACTTCAGAATTCGGAATTGCTTTAGAGGCTCCCATAAACCATTTAGCTCTTCTGTAATCAGAGAGGTAATAAAAAACAAACTTCGCCTGAATAAAACCTGGAATAACAAAATGCCATGGAAGCTATTAAATCACCACTCCAGAAGTCAATTGTGCTATACCAGATTTGAGCACAGTGCTCAAATCAAGATACATTGTCTTGAAATAATAATGCAGGGCTGGAAAGTAGAAAGAGAACCAGTGATCCCAGCAGTACCACCAAAGTGCAACTTCCTTTTCACTGAGGTGAAACTTTTTATGTCCACATTCTAAAGATCAAGAACAGCTCTTCTTGAAGAAGAAAGACAGCAGAAGTGCACACCAAGTATGGCACAACATCTAGAACAAAAAGAGGACTGTTTCATCTACTTTCCTCTTGATGAGAGAAAAAGGAAGTGTGAAATAGAACTGAAATGTGACCATGCCAGAACTGAGAAGACAGCATTTAATTCCTGGCTTGCTAAGAAACCTGTGCACTTTCTTCAAAGAGGGAAGTAGGAACTAGACCACACACTAAATGAGATTTTTAAAAACGAAACATTTATAAATACATCAAGATAGTTATCATTATAACATTCTCTAAAAAACAGAAGATGAGATTTAAAATCCATAGAGCTAGAGCTTCTAGATGAGGGCCACCAAAATGGTAGACTTTATGTTCTAGGTCTGTGCCACAAGTATCTTTTGCCCATATCTTTCCAAAGACTGGAAGAACAATTGCCCCAGCATTCCCAAAGGAAAGCTGATATTCCTCATAATGCTCCAGAAAGTAAGCGTATCTGATCACCATGGACTCCAAATGTAAAAGCATCACATGGCACTCATACCAGTGAACTAGAGCATATGGTTTATTTCCTCCTGTTAGGCCTTGGTAAAAAGGAAGAATAAACCTGCCTGAATGCTAAACAAGTAACAATCACAGAAACATACATTCAAACAAGTTCTGGAAAGGCTCTTCAGACCTCTTGCTTCAAGATGGGTGTCAACAGCTTATATGGAATAAGGTGAACGTTTTCTGCAGGTCAACGATATTCCTCAACTGCTGGATTTCTTGCTCTTTTCTGTTAGGCAGCAGATCCAGTGTCACTGTCAGAAAGGACAATGACCTAGACAAGTGGGTGGCCCAAACCATTCTAGCAGCGCCTGCCCTCCTTACAATGAAATCACTTTTCCTTTTGTACTGATGTTTATTATACTGTTTTGTAAAGACAGAAGCTAAACCTTGTCCAAATGATCTGATTTAGCACACACTATGTAAGAATTAGATCAATTAAAGGAAAGGGGGAGAAGATTGGCAGCTCCCAAAATGAAGTGCTATTGTTTATCCGGAAGGCCTTCAATACCCTAGGAGTACCTGGAAGGAAGTAAGACCAACCCAGAAGGAAATAGTTTTGGATTTGAGACAGTCAAGCTGTAAAGGTACCACAGGAAAAACAAAATTAACTCAAAACTAAAATTTCTTTTGCTGCTATTTTTAAAATGGCTAAGTTGTACCTAAAATCCATTTTCCATTCTCTGAAGTTCAGTAAACTTATTGTAGTGAAATACCAGATTTTTCCCTTCCTTGCAGGAAAATTATGCATAAATGGCAGTTCACTTCAAAAAGAATTGTGCAAATATATTTCAATATATGAACTATGCTCCCTGCTTAAATTAAAAAGTTGACATGAAAAATAGATGAAAACATGAATCCTCATTAACACCTCTAGTAACCTTAGCCCAGCTATACTTTCACTCATCAAGCTGTCCTTCACATCCGAAAAACTCAAGTGAGAAATGCTCAATAGGACCTAAAGCACTTTGTTTGTAAAAGACATTATTTCCACAGTAAGTAGGAAGATCAGAGTCTTGTTTAACTTTGAAAATTGATTCTATTAATAAACAAGACATTATTTCATACCTAAGAAATCTTACTTTAATCTAGAGATGCAGCAGTTTTCAGACTTTTTTCATTTTGATCTGTTTCAAGGGAGTAATCCTTGAAACCAACAAAAACCAACCCTGCAAAATGCTGGCATGAAGCAGACAAAAATA
Source organism: Corvus cornix cornix (assembly GCF_000738735.6). Classification (NCBI taxonomy): domain Eukaryota; kingdom Metazoa; phylum Chordata; class Aves; order Passeriformes; family Corvidae; genus Corvus; species Corvus cornix. The sequence goes on along the minus strand of NC_046334.1, from coordinate 26,835,338 downwards.
TATTATCCAACAAAAATGCCTTCAGCTCCTGCTAACAGCTCCTTTGGAAACTGCTTAAGTACAAAGAATGACCATTCACATGAAGAAAGCATTTCTGAATAGCAGATAATACGGGGAGTAAGTGGCAAGAAAGCATCACTGTGTGGAAAAAAACAAACAAACAAACAAAAATATCATTCACATAAATCATTAACAATATGGCTCGTCCTATACTGTACAGGGAAGATATAAGAGGATGTTAGTCTTTAAAGAGGCAATAATCAGGGTAAGAAAACAATGAAGACTAATATGACTTGTAGTGCAAAAGCTCCCAAAGGCCCTGTTCTGGATGGGAGTGCCACAGTGCTATGTATGGCAACAAAGATGAGTCCCCATCTCAGAAACCACACACCCCAAAGACAATTAAACTAAAATAAAATAAACTTGGATATTAATCTGACGTATTTAACAGCTCTTAGATGTTCTTAGATATGATATATTTTTGGAGCCTGTAGTACCACTTCAGCCTAGAGAAAAAGAGGATTAGAATCCTTTTTCTGACAACATGATTCAGGGAACAGTACGGGATGCTAAGTAAGAAGAAACAAAATATTCACCCTTTCAAACACGAAGTGTTTGGTTCACACAAATGCTGCTAATCCTGCAAAAGGAGGAAAATAGACTGCTTTCTAAGTAGTAAAAAGCAGATTCCTCAATTACGTAACTTCTTTCTTTTTTTTTTTTTAAGAAGGTGGTACTGGGTGTTTAATTTCTATAAAATTCACTTTATTCTAAAATTTTCTAAGTCCACTTCCATCAAAATATTAGCTTTTCATCTGCATTATGTATCCTTATAAAACACATATTTTAAGAGGATGTTGCAGGAAAATGGCTGGAAGTCATGCCAGAAACTACTGCATTACATATCCTTTCTGCAATCCAAGTGAAAATAAGAGTATACATTATTCTAGCCTGGAAGACAGAAAAGAACAAGTCATTGTGGATTCAGCATTTGCTGCCAGAACAGCAGAAATGGTTTTTATGCAGCAGGAATTTCCCTTTTAAAACACATACAGAACCCTTTGTCAAACTGAAAAGGTCTAATCAATTACCAACAAATTTTCTGTTTACTTTTGCTGCACTGGAGGTCAAAGGGAGACTGTAATCACAGTTCATTCGCAATGCAATTAACACAGATGCACAAACCTATGCAAATACTCGGTCAAAAAAGTTTTAAGAGGAACCCATGTTCTCAACAATCAATACAGTAGCAATGTGGAAAAGTCTATTATGGTCATACAGCCTATCATGTTTCCTGTGGGGAAAGGCTGAGAGAACTGCGGCAGTTCAGCCTGGAGAACAGAAGGCTTTGGGGTGACCTAACTGTGGACTTCCAGTACCTGAAGGGAGCCTACAAGAAAGATGGGGAGAGACTTCTTACAAGACAGCGTAGAGATAGGACAAGGGGAAATGGAGTCAAACTGAAAGAGGGTAGGTTTAAGTTGGTTGTTGGGAAGAAATTTTTTACTGTGAAACTGGAACAAGTTGCCCAGAGAAGTTATGGATGCTCCATCCCTGAATATGTTTAAGGTCAGGTTGGATGGAGCTCTAAGCAACCTGGTTTAATGAAAGGTGCCTTCTGTCCACAGCAGGGGGGTTGGAACTAGATGATCTTTAAGGTCCCTTCCAACCTAGGACATTCTATGATAGACACAGATAGAAAAAGGAATCCAAAGTAACAATGAGAGCAGCCTTGACACGCATGCTGCTTAAAGATTCAAACACAGTGACAAATTACAGACTGTGTTCCACTCCCAGAAGCTCTAAATATGAGCATTCCTAAAATCCCACCATTCAATACTAAATACTGAAAATTAAGTTAATATATCCTACTCATCCTTAATCCAGTAATACCTTTAAGTTCTGATGCACCTAATTGCAAAGCATTGCTGTAGCTAAAGATTATCCCCAGCCAGATAGATCCTAAGAAATCCCTTAAGACCCCTTTTTCCAGAGGGATGAAGCAAGACCTGAAAGTAACAACATATGGAAAACGCATGAAAAATAGCAGCCTAACAGAGATACTATAAAGCAGGGCAACACGCAGAAAAATACAGCTCTTAATAGCTAGCTTCCATTTAAATGACATCTCCAGTGTTAGGTTTTTCAGTTAATTATGCAGCTACAGCCCAAGTCCAGCCCTGATTGAACAGCTTGGAACTCAGGTACACAGCACAGAGCCCAGCGTAGCCAAGAGCCACCTTGAGGACAAAGCTAATAAAACCAAAAGCTGATTTTCTTGCTGGGAAGAACAGACACATACAAAAACAATGTCTTTTTATGAACAACTAAACGTGTATAGCCCCATGTGTGTCTACATGCACAGCCTGGTAACATTCATTGGCTGCAGATGGCTTCAGTCAGTGATGTTGTGTGTGAGGCATTAGGAGTGAGCCCAGAGACGGGCGCTGGCTGCACTTCACAGGATGTTCTCAGAGGGCTGCTTTGAATCCATCTCCACTTGTTTGCTATGACACATTGCCCTCTCCCCTGCCCGAAGCACAAGGTGATCTAGTGCCCAGAGAAATCATTGGAGCAGACATGAGGTCACAGACTTTCCTAATCTCCTACCATTCCTCTACTATCCTGAAGTTGCATAGCCCGAAGAGCAGCTTGGGGCCTGTAACCCCCACACTGTAGGTACGACAAGTTCCCCACAAGTAAGTGTCATATGTCCTTTAACACTTCTGAGGTACTTTGACTCCCTGGTGCCCTCTCTATCTTCAGCATCTGTACAACTGTATCCATTAACAGCCAAAAGTCAGATTAACCTGCTCAGCACAGCTAACATTAGTGTTAACACTGTAGGAATGTGTTTATATTTGACACAAAGTAATTAAAGTAAATCATATGTATTTAAAGTATGCTGTTCCAAAAGCGCTCTCAAATCACTGCAGCGCTGTAGATAATTATGTATAGCACTCAGCACACTGAAAAAAGAAGATGAGGAAATGTTCTTGACAAAGTGAAGGGAGCTGGTGTGCTCTGAACATAATCTGAAGAAAGAATACGGGTGTTGCATAGCACATAACCTATAAATTAAGCTGTCAATAAAAAGAGAGAGAGAATAGGGGAAATAAAGGCAAAAAAAACCCCCAGCTATTCTGTCAAATGAACCTCAGCTGTTGAATCCCTTTCTATAAATCTAATTGTATATATTTTAAAATCCAATATTACTTTGTTCTAAACATTATTTCCTAGATGTCAAAATCAGCACAGAGGACCATGTATTTCTTGATACTGATTTGACAGGCTACTATATTATACTTTTCATGCTTACTGGTATGCCAGAACAGTTATTTATAAAAAAATCAAAGATCTGTAAATACAAAGTTATATCTGTAGGATATTTTCATGAAACATTGTTTTGCAGCTAACAGACCCTAAAACAGAAAAAAATTGGTAGATGAGAAAAGGCTCAACCCAAAATGACTAACAAGGTAGAGGAAGGAAAGAGCAGCATGTGAATCTGCAGCAAAATTTAATGTAAGTATTGAGCTCTGCAATCGGTAGCAGGTTGTCTTTCAGATCACAAGTACTTTTATAGTTACACAAACGTCCTTGCTTGCCTAACAGTGAAGGTCTTGAAACAACTGACCTGATTTTTTTCCTATTTTTTTTTCAGGGGCTAGGGGATCCTGTTTAATCTGTCTATTGGGTATCAATTAAAAAGAAAAAACCCAGAGAAATACAGTAAATAACAAATGATATTTTAACAGAAAATTACAGCACTAGCATAAGTAGAATAAGCAAACCTATAGCAGAGCAGCACAGCAGATTAACAACAATTACATCAACATGAAATCTGGTAAAAGACAGTTTTAAAATGCTCTTACACAATAGAAAATCTGGAAAGGCAGAAGGCTCTTCTGATGCTGAACTTATACACACAAAATAAACTCAGGTAATGCTGCTGAGAGATGTATGCATCTTACCCGTGAGTACAGCTTTTGCTGAAGGGTCTGCCAGATCCAGTGCAGATTTCCCATCGGTGTTCCGAATGTTTGGATCAGCTCCGTGCTGCAGCAGCACTGTGCAGGGAAAGCAGAAACAGTATCTTACCTCAGGTATACACAGGTTATTTACTGTTAAGTGTCTCCTCGGCATGATGAAGGCATAAACAAACATTGCACAGTTTTCTTTATTTTTCCTTCTGTTCTTTTCTCCCTCTTTTTTTTTTTTTTTGGTTAAGCACTGCAGCAAAGGATCTTCTCCGGACTAAGGCTAAGTTGGCAAGTTAAGATATAGTAAGACCACATGACTTTGCATGATAAACATAAACCCCGAATCTCTTGCAATAGTCGGGTTTGGGTTCCTCCTGACAGCTAGCCAGTATGCTGTGCATTCACTGACTCACACTGGGAAGTCTGCTGTGGAACCTGCTTCTGCCTTTACTACCACTACTGCTGCTTGTTACCACTCCCGTTCCTTTTCCAGCTGAATATCCCAAGTTACCCCGCCTCTATAAATCAGCAGTACTCCAGCCTTTCAGTGGCTCATCACTTGCACAGGAAAACTTAACCACAGCGTATCAGCTCACCTTCAAGAAGTGTGACAAACAGGGTAAGATGTGTAACCTGGTACCCTGCAGACTGGATGTTCAGAGGCTGTTATTTTCACTGGTATTTCTTTACCCTACTAATCCTATAAATACATGAAAGTTGAAGTACATAAAAATACTTAGAATGCAATATGCAGCCACAAGGCTAGGAAGGCATTGATACAGTAAATTATCAACTAGAAAAGTTCATTTAAAAAATCCCACTATTTCACCTGTGAACTCTTTTGAGAAACAACATAATGCAATACAGATCACCACCTTTCAATATCAAGACATTTTGTACAGAACTGGAAAACAAAGCCCATGGCAACATTAGAGGCCTGACAAAAAGGCCCCAAATGTCATGCAAAATAAGCACAACATATTACAAATTCAGAGCAACACACTTATGTTGTAGAAGTGTCAATAACAGGACAGTATACAGAGACTCAAGGTCAAGGAGACAAGTAATAAAAACCAGCAGACATTTATGGTTCCTCACGTAACCACATCTGTTGAAATACAGCTGGACTGAAGAAGACAAGGCAAAGAAATAGTTGCAAACAGTTTTTGTAACTAAGGGAATAAAAATACTTCATAGACAGAATTCCCCAGGAAAAACATAACCCAGTTCAGAACAAAACTAATTACTGATATTTTGTGTGTGTATGTATATATAAATATAAAAAACTTTAACTAGCAAAACATTTCTCAGAAAAACTTTTTTCTGAATTAAAAATTTAACTGGTAGTATTGTTTTTATTCAAACCTCTTTTGTTATACATTTCTGACTTCAAATTCTTTTAACATTGCCAAATTTCATATATTTTAGCTTACAGGATGCAATGCTACATGCTTGCCCCCAAGCTGAATTTTTGCCAAAGTTTGGTGCTTCAGTGAAGTAAATTGACTTATTTTACACTTTGACAAGAAGGCGCAATTGCCTGATCTTTTTGAAAGAAGACTCAAGTAGGAAGCCTAGGAAAAACCTAGGCTTTTTTGTTTGGTGGTGGGTTTTTTTCCCCCATGTTAAGACAAAAACACCAAAATGGGGGGCGGGGAGAGGGCGAATCAGCTAGCACGTGCTCACTGAATCTTGTTAGGATCTGGCACCTACGTTTCTGAAGACACCATCTGTGCCATACATGCTACCACCCACTGAGGGATCTTACTCACGGACAGGTTTGAGACTGAGCCAGACTCTCAAGCCACTCAGGCACACTCCAGTAGGAACAGGCAAACATGACCTTTTGCAGATTCTTTTAAACACAATAGGCAGTATAGGAACTAAGTATGGAGAGACAGACTCTGTATCTCCCATCTCTCTTCTCTTGGACCCTGTTAGTGACTCTCTATACCCAGGGAGAGGGAAGCCATTTGTCCCAAGAGGCATCAGGGTAAGAGTAGTAGCCTGAAAGACAGTACCAGCAACTAATTGTCTATCAAGAGAAAGCAGGCAGTACAAAATGATGAAACACAGCACAGCACTGACCAGACAAGAAGACAACAAAGGGTTCACACAGCAAAAAGCCTCAGTCAAAGAGCTAGGAGAGAAAACTGAAAAAGATATGGCAGGGGAAAAGATAATAGCCCAGAAAAAATCCATGAAGAAAGACCAAGAGATAGAAATGACTGGGATCTGACCAGTTTGGAGGTTTGGACTAGCACATGAAGCCCTGTTGAGGCAGGTTAGGGCAAGAAAGGTGACTTTAAAAAATGATAGCTAACAGGTGTAGAACTCTCAAAGGCATCTACAACTGCCTGAGCCCAGTGTTAAAACAGAAGCACGTTTTCAAGTCTCTTGATTCTTCCATCCTATGCAAACCAACCAAGAGTGCTTCCCTGCTACTTCTGCTGGCACACACAGATGACAACACCACAGTAACTGCTTCCAGCTCCTCTCCTGGCCAAGAGGACAAAGGATTATGCAGTGTATCTGACCTGTTCAGTCGTGCTAATGAACCATGAAGGATTTGGCCAAGGCTTACAACACACAATTTCTGTGTCCAGTTTTTAGGGGTTTTTCTAAAACTTAGGCAAATACATTAAAAATTTACTAACAAGGCTTAAGCTGGTTCCCTGCAAACACCCTGAATTATTGACTGCCTGTGGAACACACATTTAATGTGGCCAAACCAGGTTCAGAAAAATAACCTATCAGAACTCAATTGCTGTAATCATGAGACTCATCCTTCTTTTCTCTGCAATCATTCATCCTACTCGTCCTCCAGCTTCTCCAACAGCCAGGGGTATGGTTCTGCAGATACTGCCCTTTTTCAGTCCTAAGAAAACATCTACACCATGAAATGACGACAATGGCATCTTGGAAAACAGAACCAATCATATAAATAAAGACTGTATTAGAATGCATATGAATAAAGGAAGCAAAAATAGTCAATTGACTATTTGATTCTAACGTCTCCATACTTTTAAAGCACATAATCACACCAAAAGATATCCCAGTGAGCAATGTTGTCATCAACAGGAGCTAACAAGAGAAATCCAGCATTTGATGTTTAGCCTATCAGTGTGACACAGCTGTACTTCTATACCTGGCAAACCCCAGGTAACTTCTAATTGAATGTTCTCCTGCGTGTTCAAAACCTTTAACACTTTAGCCCAAGACAGTGTCTTCTAACCACAGGGTATGTGAGATCTAGACACAGTGTGTCTCTCTAAATTTCCTTTTCAATACGCCAGGGATGTGTAAAAATTTCAAGATAGATCTCCTGTGTGGGGAAAAACGTTCCTGCTATAAAGAAACACAACAGAACAAGCCATTCTAGCTAATTGTAGCTATTTTGGATTTCAAACACTGCACGTTAGTTTTAGAGGATAGTTTCTGAGTAGCCTGAAAAGGGAATGTGGAAACAGTTTCCATCAAGAAACTTCTGTTTCAGTTCTGTACATTTAACAGGCAAGTGTAAGGATGTTGTGGCAAAAATTAACTCCTGAAGCTTTGTTAATTAGCACATTTGGATATGCTGGTTTGTCTCCTCTGGACAATGGGGACATTGGGGTATATTATTTTTCTGTATTGGAGGCAGTGCCCTTAATAATCTCACAATACCATTAACAGGCTATCCTAGCCTTTTCTACAGACCATATTGTACAAACAGTATAAAGAAGCTCTTCTTTTTGTTAAATCTTCACACTGCATATGGACATCAAAATCCTGTAACCTTAACTATAGTACAAACAGACTGGTTTGGAGTTATATTTTTACCCTCACTGCAACTGCTAAAATACTTCAGGTTCTGATTTTCACATACTATCAGAAATGCCTTATTTAATTACACTGCTATTATACCAGATCAGTACTAAAGACAAGAAAGGCCATAAGTCTTACTACATTAAAAAAAAAGTTACTGTATTGAACAGAGCATATACTACAACAATCATTTCAGATTAGTGCCAACTCGCTACAGCGGGAAGAACCCTAAAATTAAACACTTGGCCCACAGCCTCCTGGCATAGGTATTCTGAACTGTGAAGTTAACCAACACAACCTCACTTGGCTGTCAAGAACAAAAATTTTTACATTTGGTAGCTTCAACCTTCACATTTTCACCAACAAGGTATGGCAATAACTTCCCTGGTAGCTACACATCAACAAGCGACAAGTATGTTTTTACTGGGGTGGGGAGAAGGAAGTTTGTCTACATAGAAACCATCACCCAAGTACTTAGTCCTTCCTCTTTTATACTGCCAGTATGAAAGTGCCCCAAATGAAATCACTTTTGATTGAAACACGTAAGTACAATGGAAATAGAATAGGGAATTTGTTCATATTAGCACAAAGATCAGAATAGTTCAGTTAAGACTTCTCTAGGCCCCAAATCCACAGCTTCCTCACTATCCCTACAGGAATGCTGATGGAAAAGTTCACATTTGGTTTCAAATCGGACGCATGCAATTACAAAAAAAAAGGCACATTCAAATTTTTGAGTGTTGAGTGAAAAATGCAAGAACAACAGACAGACCTTGCAGAAGCATATGTACTTCAAGCTGCCTAATGCTTTTAATTGTATTTCCAGACCTGCCCACAGCTCTACCATTGCCTACTCTCTCCCCACCAGCTTTTTATCACTGCACCCCACTGCCTTGTGCTTGGAGTCCCTTCCAGCTAGCCCAGCTTTAGCACATACTCTTCCTTCCCCCTTTTCAAGTTTGACTTCTGGAGATGATCTCCAAAGGTTCTTTTCAAACCATATTACTTTAGCTTTATCTACTTACTCCTGAAGAATCAAGGTACAGAGGACACAGCCTAAGAAAAAGGCCTCTTTTTGATTACAACATAGGCGCTATCTTTCATATCTCTAAATGACACCTCTAGAGCTGATCAGTCTCTCACTTACCTGAGGTCCCAGGAACACACACACCTCTCAGTCTAAGTCTCGTGTAGGATATGTTTCCAAGCTGACAAGAAACACAGTGTGCTCATTTACCTCCACATTCTGAAAACATCTAGACAAGACCCTGGAATGCAAAGTATTAACTTCTTTCAGCCAATGCTAAATGCATCTCCTCCCCTAACTATCAGTACATGTAAATCAAACCACTAAAGTTTTGAAGCTTTTCTCTTGTTACAAGAACACCAGTTTCTTGCCTAGATACTATACTTCTGTGATCTAGAGCCAATAATTCCATTTTGGCAAGTTACTAGATACATAAGCCTCTTCGCTAAGTGACTATATATAACAGAAGTTGTAGCACCCCACTCTTAGCTTCATGAAATTGAATATATGAGATATTGCTAGTAATATTAACCATCACTGATTAACTTCCGCCTCTGTAAGCAAACCCAGTCTCGCCTGTGTCATGGAGAAACAGGCTGTACTCATCAGCCACTGGAATTATGAAGAGAAAACGTGAGAGACAGTATCACTACAGAGGCTGCACAGAGCTCCAAGGTTTTAAGTATTGCTACTGGACCTGATGACATCCACGGCCTCAAACACCACTGCCAGCTCAGTCAAGAGGAGTTGGGAAAGAAAGGAAACAGATCCTATGCTCTTGACTGCCCCTCTATAGTGAATGCTGTCAAAGTTGAATGAGGAGAGGATTATGGAGCAGAAAGGCTAAGCACACCAAAGCACATAGTTCAGAGTCAGGATAGGATAGAGGCAATAACCAGACGTATCTGGAATTACTGCAGGTAGATTATTGATAAGAAGACATGATAACCTGGTGGCAGACCAGGGACAGGAGTGTCCAGAAGGCTTCTGAACATCTCCAGAGAAGAAGACTTCACGACCTCTCTGGGCAACCTGTTTCACCTAGACCACAGTGGCAGAATTGCCATATCCAGCCCTGTGCTGCCCACGCTGCTTTGGGTGGCTGCAAATGTTTGGTCAGGCAACAAGGCAGATCAGAGAAGCAATCATTTGCCCATCCTCATGCAGCAACATGACATGCGCTGGTTGGCACAAGAAAGGACAGCACAAGGACACGTGCTGGTGACAGGAGTTGAGAAGAATCATTTTGTGTTTCTAGTTTAGAGTATACCTAACATTACCTGCTGGGTCAGTGTGAGTTGCTAGCGCTTCCCATCATTTGGCCTTCTCTACTTCCCTTGTTCAGGGCATTCCAGTTTCCCATTAGCCCAGACACCAGCTTGTTCCCAATGAACCAGAATGTTGGTTTTGTTCTTTGTCGGGGCCAGACAGAACAAGAGACAAATACACTCACAGCAGTAATACAAAGCAGAAGCTTACAAAAGCAACGCTAGGCTCCTCTATGCCAAAACAAAAAATTTTAAAGGGAATTAGGTGGTGTTCCCCAATAGCATAGACAGAAACAAGAGTTCTCACAGCAGGAGGGAGCAGCAGACAAGTAGCAGAGAAAAGGTGATAAAAGTTCTGAGCAACAGAGAAAAGTCAGAGACTGCTGATATATTAAGAACCAAGAGGGAAACACCTGTGAAATGCCTCAAAGGAATTATGGCATGGTCCTCTAAGAAGGTGACAAGGTCAGTGACACAGCTGAAGTGTCTCTATACCAATGCACACAGCATGGGTAGCAAACAGGAGGAGCTGGAAGCCACTTTGCAGCTACAAAGTTACAATCTAATCGCTATCACTAAAACATGGTGGGAAGGACCACACAACTGGAATACTGAAATAGATTATAAACTGTTCAGAAGGCAAAGGCAAGAAAGGAAAAGCAAGCAGGTGGCTGCCCTCCAAGTTAAAAAAAAAAAAAAAATGGATTGACTCTAGAGAGCTGCCTTGGAAAAAAAGCAGTGAAAAAGTTGAGAGCTTATGGCTAAAAATTAAGGGCCAAGCCAACAAAGTAAACGTCATGGCAGGTGTTTACTAAAGCCTACCTCATCAAGGGGAGCTTGTTGATGATGAGTTCTTCCTTCAGCTACAGAAGGTGTCATGTTTGCAGGCTCTTATCCTGCTGGGAGACTTCAATCACCCTGACATCTGCTGAAAAAGCAGCACAGTAAACCGTAAGCAGTCCAGGAGACCCTTGGAGTGCAATGAGGATAATTTCTTAATCCAGGTGACAGACAGCGCAACTAGAGGGGAAGCATTATTAGACCTGCTGCCTACCAACACAGATGAACTAATTAAGTATGTCAAGATTAGTGGCAGACTGAGCTGCACTGGTCATACCCTGGTGGAATTCACTATCATGATGGATACAGACCAGGTGAAGAATAGAGTAAGGACTCCAAATTTTAAGAGCGCACTTTCAGTTGTTGAATGAATTAATGGACGGGATCCCCCACGGAACTGCCCTCGGGGACAAAGGAACTGAACAGAACTGGCAGCCCTTTAAGGACATTTTTCATAGAGCCCAAGAGCTCTCAATTACCACATGTAAGAAAACAGGCAAGGGAAGCAGGAAACAAACATGACTTACTAAGGACCTCCTGGTCAAACTAAAGTGTAAGAAGGAAATGCACAGTACTACAGGAACACTGGCTAGAAAAGGGAAGATTAAAGTAAACATGTCTCCTCTTGATAAATAAGACACGAGAACTATTGACAACTGATATGAAGAAGGCTGAGCTATTCAACAGCTTTTCACCTCAGCTTTCAATAGTAATCTCTCTTCCCACATCTCTCCCTTCCCTGAACCTCAAGGCTGGGACGGTAGACTGCAGTTCCCTTCGCTCTAAGTTCAAGACCACCTGAGATACCTGAACATAAGTCCATGGGACCCAGTGAGATGTATCCCAGGGTCCTGAAGGAATTGGCTGATGTTGAGATGCCCAAGAAATTCTCAATCACATCCAAGAAGTCTTAGCAGTAAGGCAAATCCCCAGTAACTGGAAAAAGGAAAACGCCAGACTCATTTTGAAAAAAGGTAAAAAAAGGAGGACCCTGGGAACTAGCAACCAGGCAGCCTCACTCCACATCCAGTAAAATCATGGAACATTCCCTTGGAAGACACATCAAAACACATGGAAGACAGGGAGCTGCTTACAGACAGAAAGAGCACATCATGCCTGACTAATTTGGTAGCCTTCCACAATGAAATGATTGCATTTGTTGACAGAGGAAAAGCTACAGATGTCATCCACCTGAACTTCTTGCAAGGCTGGAACAGGTTGTCCAGGGAAGTCGTGGCTACCCGTCACTGGAAGTGTTCAAGGTCAAGCTGCCCAGGGCTTTGAGCAACCTGATCTGGTGAACACCATCCCTGCCCACGGCAGGGGATGTGGACTACATGATCTTTAAAGGTCCCTGCCAACCCAAATCATTCTATGATTGTAACCCTACAGGACAGTACCTGGAGATCCACAGTTTTAAAATGTATAGATAGATGGTCTTAAATGGTCATTTTCAAGTAAAAGAAAGCTACCTCTAGTTTAAAAATGCTACTTTGACCAAGCTCTTTAGATTAAAGAAGTCCCAAATGTAATCCAGATGAATACAGCACCTGCTTGCATGTTTCTGTTACCTTGTCATTAGATAAACAATTGCAGCAGCTGCGGGGGGCATCAGTATGTGGGAGGAGACAATACACACAGACAGCACGGCATATGGCTCTCCTAGCAGAGGCATTTCTTGCTTTACAGCTAAAATGACCATTTGGTCCATCAGGGTCAGAGGATAGCCATATCAAGTATCTCCCTTTATTGACACAGATCTGATCTTTGAAAGGCAGGTTCTCATGAATCCATACGCTGCAGAAACTGCACTAGTTCCTACAGTAACAGGATGCAATACCAAATTGAGCAGAGGCCCAGTAAAACATTAAGTGGAAACAACACTTAGAGGTCAGGTTCCTCCAGCTTAGTTGAGCAATTCACAGAAACAGGCTTCAAGGCAGCAGTAAGAAAACAAAGAAGCATCATGAACAAGGTCTCCCAGTACCACCTTTTTGCTTGCTCGTTTTGAAGGGAAAAGAAGGATCTAGACAAAAAGAAAATTACAAAGCATCACTTTGAAGGGACTTTAATTTAATTTAACTCTTTAATTTTTCAGAAAGACTCTTTTGTTTCAGTCATTGTTCGCCCCAGAAGTACTTTCAGACTTCACTCAATGAAGTTTCAACCTCTTAGCAAGACAACCTGACTCCCTGTCTACATCTACATACCATAAACCTCACTTCTCTACGAACTGCAAGACTTCAATGCATTCCAGACTTAAGTTGGCCCTAGATATTCCAGAGATCAGATTTATGTAATCAAACCAAGGTAAAGGGAAGGGATCTGAACCAGACAACCAAAACCACAAGTATCATAGCCACAGCAAGAGCTCTTCCAGCAGGGGAAGAAGATACTTTTTTGAGCGGCTCCCTCCTCCCTCTGTGATTGCCATCAAGTCTCTCCCCAGAAGTAGGTGCATCCTGAGTTACAAAATCCTGAGTAACATGCTCTAGGGAATCCTGCTTGAGTAGGGAAGTTGGACTGGATCACCTCCAGTGGTCCTTTCCAACCTTACTCACTCCATGATTTTAACTATGACTAGTTTTCTGTATGTAGGAAGCACTACAAAATTGCTCCCTGGTATGCCAGTTCTGCCTACCTGTGATTAAATATGCATAGAAAAAAAGAACATGAAGAAAGTTCCAGAGCCCGTAGGCAGCACAGCAGAGGCTGATAATATCCTTCTGCCCTTAGAGAAAGAGCCAGAGTAGATTGCTCAGCCTACATGAACAGCAATTCAAAGCCTTGATCTTGCCTGGACTTAATGAAGTAAATATTCCTGTTTCATTTTTTTTGATGTAACACTTTTCATGCTAAAATTTTCCATTCCAGCTATGAGTGAGACCAAAAGTATATGCAGGTTATGCAGAATGCAGTCTTCTAGAAAGCAACCTCAAAACCTAAGTGCAATTGCAGTTCTTTTGTTTGTTTGTGGTTTTTTTACATCATGCAAGAGACAGTGCTGTCATTCCAAGACACTTTCCCCAAGAACACTGTCTGCACAAAAAGCTGTGTAAAGGAAGTATAAAGGAAGCTTTGGGAGTTCCACAATGAACCTGCAAAATCAAGAACTCTAGCAGCTTCAGCTACCAAAAAAAAAAAAAACAAAACCCAAAGAAAAAAAGAACAAAACCAAAAAACCTTGCATTGAGCTAATAAGCAATGAAAGACAGCAAGACAGTACACTAAGCATTTATTTAATCCCAGTTATTTGCAGCCATGCACATGCACTCCTGAATCACAGTGAACACAGTGAATCACAGACTGATGGTGGTCAAAGGGACCTCTGTCAATTATCCTCCCTGCTGCAGCTGAGCCACCTACACTCAGTTGCCCAGGACTCTGCTCAAACGGCATTTCATTACCTCCAAGGAAGGACACTCCACAACTTCTCTGGGCAACCTCTCTGGGCGAAAGTGATTAGATGCCCTCCCGGATGGCAAGAAGCATTTCCTGGTGCACAGAAGGAACCTCCCAAGTTTCAGTTTGTGGCCATTTCACGAAGGGGCTTAAGAACCACATCGAAGTGTGTTTAAATAGTCACCTGGAACACATATACTGTTGAGTGTGCAAAATGGAACAGAAAACCCTTTCATCAAAAGGACTCCAAAAAAATCTAACAAAAACATTTAGCCCATTTGCAGATGGTATGGATTGAGGACTCACTACACAACAACTAAATCACAACCCTCTTCCTTGCAAGCAACAATTCTGAAGCTACTTAAGTTTCTAAGCATTCAGTTTAATATACTATACTGAACAGCTAGAAATCTTAACTGCTGGCCTGCCCTACTGTCTGAGCAATTTACATTTTCATCTATATCCCAACCTGAAAGGTGCTTTTAGGACAAGTCTTCACTGCTTGGTCCCAATTTAACTTTTCTCTGAACTAATTCACCTTTCTACTTCAAGTTTTATTCAAATAAATGTCAGCTATAATCCCGACATCCCACTTGACAGATTAAGAGCCTTGCTTTCAGAGTCCTTGAAAAGCAAAAGCAGTCACCGAGGCAAATCAGGTCAACAAACAGCATCCTAAGAGGAAAAGGAATTGAGAAGAGTTAAGAGAAACCAAAGATAAATTCTAATCTCCTGCGTAAGGTAACCATTTCTTTCAGGTGAAGTCTGAGGGAAAAAAGTTCTGGAAGTCAAGTTATAGATTGCATGTGAAATTAGCTGTGTGGCTATCAGAGGGCGCTATTTGCCAGTCCACCAAAATCTAACACTCGAGAACCAACATGAAAAAAAGGATCTTAAAAGTTTCTTAGAACCTGTCCTGGATCTACCATTTTTCCAAAACAGAAAAGCATCTGAAAAAACATTAATTGAAAGGATTTAAACCCTAGCAGCAGCTCTCATCCCACCATTCAGTGAGGCAAGTACAAGATGGGGAAAAAACCAACCACCAAACCCCAAAACAACTGTCACATTCCACAAGCACATTCCTCCTTTTCCAGAGGTGAATTTCAGTGCCTACCAGCTTTCAACAACACACAAGTCACAGATGGTGTCTTAGTCATACCCCTATGGCACATACAGAGTGACATTTTGATGTGATTAAGAGCTAAAACTCTTTAGATTAAAGAAGTCCCAAAATGTAAAATAACTTTTGCATATTTTGCATAAACTTGAACCTCGCGTCAATTTTGTAAATTCATCATTAGTCCACAACATAGCTACCAGATGTTTAAGAAATATAAGTAACATATGAAATCTTAGGAATAACAACTTGTTCAGTCCATGAAAATGTGGTTAAAGCTACAGTTTAGCCAGATGACACGAGTATTCTCAAAAATTCTGTTTATGAAGTAAAATGAGGAAGCTAAGAATATACTAAGTTCAAGCTGACCTAGAGCTCAACTAACAACTAACTAGCAGTACTACATATATCAGTCTTGTAAACTTTCTCCAGCAACGATCTTAGATCACATTATTAAGTAAGAGGGCAAGATCGCTGTCGATTTTTAAAGCCCAGAGCTATATCCTCTTTTTTGCCTGCAGCCCTAGAACTGCTCACCACTATGGCCTATTGATACCAAGCAGTGGAAGTCTTAGCATATTTAGCATTAGGTCCTTGACAAGGAAATATTCTACACAGCAAAAATCTCTATCTGTCAGGGGAGATACCGTCAATGCTATAGGTCTCACGCTAGGGAGAGATGCATGTTACATCAGTCTGAGTGGGTTCTTTTCCTGGGTCACCCAGGTCCTGTGCCATCCTTGTATCACCCCAAACAAGAACATCAAAACAAATTGTTCCTCTTGCATCACTCATCATATAAGTTCAGTATCCAACACTACAGTTAGGACAAGAGTACTGTGCCTTACCAAGGAACTGCTCAGTATTGCTTGCTTGGACAACACATCAGCAAAACACGAAGACTACACACAGCAGCACAAATAGCAGGATTCACATCAGAAACCTCAGCCTTGCTGCTGCATGGTGCATTTGTATAAACACAGTAAATGATGAATTACAGGAGTCTGTGTTTATCAATCATGAGTACTAGCTGCATGAAAGGCTGAAGTGACCACCAAGAGGCAAGAGTTCAGTATTTTCAGTACGCTTCAAGCACACACAGTTCATTTTGCACGCTTCCTTTACATGCTTTAAAGAAAAACCAAATCATTAAAAAGAGACACCTTCCTTTATTCACTATATGACAAAGATTTATTTGCCTACACATTTAAAAAGCAAGACCTTTATATCCCATAGAAATCTTTTAATCAATGTTTTCCATTAGTCTAAGGTAACATCTGAGAACTCTGCTAGAATTTGCTCCACTCATTTATGCCTTTAACATCTACACATATATATACAGATTGTTTTTAAACCACATATGAACTGCATTAAGGACCACACAGTTCCGCTGAGAAGCTAAAAGTGGATATTGCTACAGTAATCAGAAGCATTGTCCCATAACATAAATTATTTCTGCATGATATTTAGAAAGCCACTCTAAACTGATACTGGACATCTGAAAGCAGCTTCGGTGTCTGCAAGAGGACCATCTGTTCCATTACTCTGTTCTGAATGATATGCAACCTTTCCCTCCCTCTCAATTTGCAAATAGCTAACATCAGTACTTTCGAAGACCTTAACTTCCCAGAATGACCCTACAGCAAATTTTCCAGTAGTGTTTGCATGTTACTGTACCACCTCCTTCACTGCCAAGAAATCAGATTCTGATTTAACAAACACTTTTAAAGAAACATCATAAAATAAATTACTCTTTTCTTCATCCTCCACAGATTCTCCTGTGCCAAGCAAGCAAACAAGGAAAAATGTAATTTTCTTGACACCTGAATTTTAAAAAAGAAACAGGACTGGGAAAAAGTCTAAAACCTACAGACAGGTCATATCATATTAACTGTCAATACAATTCAAACCTAACAGAAAGAAAGACAGCTTTCAAATTATGCATTGCATTAAATCCCAGCAAGGCAATCCTTCCCAACCTATTTTCATGAGCTTGAATTTCAACTGACTTTTAGCAATACAAATACCATAATCTAAACAATAGCCTTAAGGACCGTAAGTAACACAGTAACATGACAGGCTTTATAAGCCTTCAAAAACACTAGTTCCAGACATGAAGATAAGAAGACATTTTAATGGCATAACCCTGCAGACAAGTCTTCTTCACCTGAAATAAGGCTTCTTTTCACCTCTGTACACAGCATCATCCTCTTTGCTATAAAGTTTACTGTTGATTTTGTTTCTGAAGAGGGTTTAACCTGAGGATTAATCCAGCTCAATGCTTGGTCCTCGTTAAAAAAATGTTGTGGTTCGGCATTTCCACCTTGCATCAATGATCCACTTATTTTAAGGCTCCTTGCACTCCAAGACCTTTCTTTGTTTGGTACATATGTGTGACTGACACCACTCAGAGAGATTTCTTCAGAAAGTGTCTATCACAGCTACACACAGGTACCAGCGTGCAGTAACTCCTGGAGACTACACTCCATAACAGACCTGTCTGCACACAGATGTAACACACTGAAGAGATATCCTTCACACACAGGAACTGATCCATTTCCCTCCTGTCTTTCTGCCTGAGTCCACCAGGGAGCACTGCAGTTGTATAAGCCATGGCAGAATGCCCCAAACCATTTTCTGTTGTCACTTTTGACAAAAGCCCTGTTGTCTCACACTCCAGTCCATTGTTACTATGACAACAGTATTACAATGCCTCCCAATTACCAATGTATGATTTCAGTCGTGGGTTCCTCCACCCCCACCAGCTCATAGATAAGGCAGCCTTATTCTCAGGTCTCTTTCAATAGGGCAAGTCCAAACTACAGACTACTGAACTACACTGTAAATGCAAAAAATGTCAGACTCAGCCCTCGAGGCTTTAATTTCTGTGATGAATATTAACATTTAGAAGCTAACATAGCTTAAACAAGCAATTAGAGGACATGAAACTATTTAAAACTAGGAGCAAGTACTTAATTGAGACAACAAAAGTATTCTTCCACTCAAGCTAAAACATGAAATTTCCATCCTGCGTTTGCTGTCACGCAAGTTTCCTTTGAGAAAGACCCCAGGAAGAAACAGTAGAAGAAGAGAAGCATATCTGAGCCACTGCATATGCACCAATTTAAAACCACTTTGCTACTCAAAGAAGCAGGGTTCCAAACAAATGCTGTAACTTACAGAGCAGAAACAGACCAAAGCAATTCCTAACCCGAACAGTCTGATGAGCCTGCTTCCACAACAACTGATTTGGCTGTGATAACTATCTGAATAACAAATATTATCATGAATAGCCAGTATTTTTATTTTGCATACCGGGACATATAATAGATGCATGCTGTTAATAAGGACTGCTTGTGGTAAAGCTTATCAAATCACAAGGTATCTTTCCTCTTTCATCAATATTAACTACAGCTAACAGATAGGAAAGCTCCACGCTGTAGGGATTAATTCCCGTCCTCCTAAAGGAGCAAAACTCACAGTTCTGGTACACAAGAACAGTCAAAAGCTCTTTAAACTTCTCAGCAACTTAAAAAAGTTCAAATACAAGTCACTGTTTGCCCACAATACACTATGAACAGTCAGTAATAGGAGTACTGCAACTCAGAAGTTCAAAAGTCAAAGCGGGAATAGAAATAGTACTAAGCATCTTCTGATATAAACAACAGCAATAGTTTAACATTTCACACAAAGTATTTGAAAGTACTTACTTGAGAGTATTTTCCAATGATTTTACAAGCCTCTGAACATCAGATATCCAGGATGCCTCTTTGAAACTAAGCTTACTTCTAGAACACCAGCTCTCCAAGGGGCTTCAGGAATTCAGTACATCTCTCCAAGAAACAGCGTAACCAGATCCCAATGGACCTCAATTACCTATATCCCCTCTAATTCCTATTAAGAAGCTACTAGTCTTCTTACAGGCTTCTGTCTATCCAGTGGATAAATCTAAGTCAACATAATTATTTTTCAGTTAAGATACCAAATCTTCTCCCTGTCACCCCCCCTTCAAAAAGAACTGGCTCCTACACAATTTTGCTCCCTGAAAGCACTTCCTATGTTTGTTTTAATATTTTTCAGGTAGTAAAATCAGACATTGCTTTAACTTTTACAGTAATATAGTTCCTCTGCTTAAAAGGCAAAACACTCTGAGCATTCTAAAATCGCTTGGGACAAAAATACCATAAACTGCAATAATTTTACTCTTTGCTGTACAATGCCTTCTTTGCAAGGTGACCAAACAAATGAGTAGTTCAAAGATTTTAGTAGTTCAATCATTTTTAGTAGTTCAATGATTTTACCATTTCTACAATTCCTTTAAAGTTTACTGTGTGCTAGTTCTACCCATAAACTACCTTTCACTGATTTTTTTAAAATCCTAGCAGAAGGTTTACATGCCCTACAGAAAGGGGTCACATAATACTCCCTCCACATCTTTCAGTCAAAACATGCATACTAGCAGAGGTAATAACTAATGAATTCTTCTCCTTCCTCAGTTGTGAGGAAGCACAGCAGGGTGAGGAATGTTTTGACGTGCTTACAAAGAGGCATTTAAACAACAGTGATCCCTGTATTAACGGCAGGACCTACACATCAGAAAAGCTGTTAGCTTAAAGTTTTAGCTTGCTGGCTTGTTGTACCTTTCAAGTGCAAAAAGGGTAAAAGAAAAAGAATCAACTTACAGACAAATGCAAAAAGAGACAAATGCACCTTGACAGTACCATTAGAGGTCACTTCATAGCACTGGAACAGTAAATTCACCATGCCACAGGATCTCTGCAGTAGATTTTATAACTAGCCCAAGGAAGTCAGTAAAAACACTAGTCTCAAGTCATATTAAGTAATTCTGGATGGATCCTTTTAACACTGCACGGGCTAAAAGTGATTTTTAAAAACTGTTACAGGTTTGTACAGTGATGAAGGGAGCTTTTCAGTAGATAGAATTTTTTATTTCTCTAAAACTACTACAATATTCTGTATGTTCAGACCCATAAATCATGGCATCACCACAAAAGATGCTTGTATTTGCATATTCTGAAGGATGCCCTTAAACACTAAGCAGGGGTCTGACACCTGAGATAATATTTAGCCTAGCAGTCCAATCGATATCAACACTTAACTAGAGATCCACATGGAAACAAAAAAAAAATTTCTGCAAGAACAGCTATAGCTTCTGCAGAAACAAACACACTGGAGGGCAAAGCAAACCCAGACAAACTGCAAAAGCACAGCTTCTGTAAGGTTATTTTTAGTCCAGTTTTTTTTAACAACAAAAACAAAAAAACAACTGTGCTACGCAAATAATTTTAAAGGAGCTTTAGCACACAGAAACTACCTTGAAGCTACTCCATGCAGTGCTCAGCAACCAGAAAACCACACCAGAAAGAAAATTAGGTTACCCTATAAATGTACTTCACCCATTTTTGGTGTCCATACCAACCACTCACCCTTAAAAATGGCCAAGGGTGGAGGAAGGCAGGAGGCAGAAATACCAGAATATTCAACAGGATAACTTAACAGAAGATTATATTTTCAGCTTGCAAAAGAGATATTTGAGGGAAGAAAAAAGATAAAGATCTATAAAACCACAAAGGACACGCAAACTGCCAACAGAAACGATTACTCACTAATTCTCATGAAAGTCGTGAACAGCTGGCAATAAAAGTCATCAAGAAATCAAGAATTTTTTTTTCTAAAAAAGGAAGAGTTGTTTTCTTTCAGCAAGACTTTTAAACTGTAAAATTCTCTTGCCACAGAACACCTTCAAAGCCACAAGTATGGTAGCATTTAAGAAGCAAATTAGAGCTTTCAGGAATTTTGTACACAAATTACTATGGAACACAGTTCAAATGCAGCCTCTACGTTATCAAGTTCCTAAATTGCTGATTGCCATTGAAAAGAAGGACACATTTAAGGCATTTATAGTCTCTGAGCATCATGATCTACACGTCCTTTCTGGAAAAAAAATGAGCTACGTGGATCTTCATCTGAAAGTCTGTGCTGCAGTCAGACTGAAGAAATAGATAATTCTTTCTCCACAGCCCAACATACAGGACAGTCACTACCCTGACATCACAGCATTCCTCCAAATGTACTTTGCACAGTTCACCACCCATCCACCACTCCATGACAAAATACGACACTGAGAAACAAAACCACTTTTCATTAGCTCTGGAAGCAGTTCACAGATACTGCAAATGCATCTTCCTGACAGATAAAGCAATCCTAGAATTTATAAATACCAGAAGACACTAACAATTGGTTCCAGTGCTTCAATAAATTTAGTCTAAAAACTGATTACATAAAGCAAACAATGTTTTCAAGTGTAATTACTTCGCAACTAAACAGATCTGCAGCGACTGAATATATTGCAAGAGATTGTCAACAAACCAGCTGAGTACTGCTTACCAAGACCTACACTTCCAGACCCAGAACACAAAAGCAGCTGCCACCTAAGAGAGCCAATACTCCTCCCAAACTCAGCACATTCAACTTCTCTCCCTACACTGTCCTATGACCGCAATCAGTAAAACAGAAGAAAAAGAACTCACACCAGCCATTTGCTGTCTTACAGTTTCCTGGGTGCAGTCTGGTGAGTTTTCATCAGTTCATGTATACTTCTTATTTCTACACAAGCTTCCCAGTGGCAGGGTTACTCTAAACTCAGCAGTACAGCTGAGCACTCACAGTACCTTTAGCACAAATTCCAACACTTGTGCTAGACACAAGAGCATTCTACTGCTGGAATGACACATGTCTTTTGCTGGTCTTCCTACCATGCTTCAGTGCCTTGAGTTTTTTTCTGAAAAATCATTATTCATTAATGTGCCACATCTCTGCACTCTGTTCAATTATCACTTTTTCCCTTTTTGACCTGTAAAGTGACCAAAAAAAGTGTTCTATGCTAGATATGATAAAGAAAATATGCAGGCTGGAGTGGCACGGAACAGGCAAAGGAGAGAAGATAAAGTGAAAAATCCCCACCCATTATATGATTTGGAAGAAGATGGCAAGAGTAGGCAGCCAAAAATGAGGTTAGATAACTAATTTCTACACAGTCTATCACTTTTCAAACAGATATCCAAATAATCAAAAAATTCTAGGTTATGGTCAGGATTTCTTCAATCAATGCTTTTTAAAAAGCATGCCCTGCTTATTTAAAAAGAAGTGCTCCAAGGATGTGTTCTTTGAATTTTAATTTTTTTTAACAGACCAGTTGCCATCGTATCAGTTGCAACAGTATACACTTAAGGTGTAAATAGAAGTACAGCACAATGTGTTCCAGAAAGCTATTCAAATATTCCTAGTCAGAATTCAAACAATCATTGTTGCATTATCCCTGTGTATAACATGTTCCTTCAAAAGACTTCAAAATTAAAGCTGAAGACCTTGAAATACAAGTTTTATATAAAACTGCTAGAAAGAAACGGGAATTTTGCCGAAGACAGCTTGCCCACTAGAAATAAACTGCAAAATCACTGCAAACATGAAAGAACAGACTTCTTTGTCTATACTCATGTCCAATCAGTTTTATGGAACCAACTAAATCCCAAAGTAGTGTCATACTACAGTACATACTAACCTGGTGACCTGGTTTAGTGTCTCACCCTGGCAAATGAAATACCTGACTGAAGTACAACACACATGGATAACTGTAATTAAACCAAGCACAACAGCATCACGCTTGCTTGTTTAAAATAAATTATTAAAAAATGCCCCAAAATTCCTACAGAGCTACTTGCAGGCAGATTGGAGAAGAACTGCATGTAGTGCTACAAGCCTGCTCACTGCTTCCAAGGAACCCTAAAATTGTTCCAGATAGCAGAAGAGCCTCGGGATTTGATCAGTAAGTACCACATGCTGAACATTTACATATACATGGATCACACCCTAAGTCTAGCATCAACATTTAGAGTCACAGATCTAGTCTGTGCACAGAATATAGAATGAAGTTCTGTGTAATACAAGCCATAAATTTAATCCTGTACTTCCTTTCACCAAGCCCACAACTTCTTGCTGAATTAAGAGTGATCTTTAAAGGTACCATCAGTTCTTTGATTACAGAAATTAGATCAAAATAATCTCAAATTACTACCAGCATTGTACATCAAAATGGATGTATCACATAATCTGCCTCTTGATCTGACCTGCCCCAACTCCTCCAGAGTAACAAAGTCTTCAGACAAACTACCCAAAGCAACACTACCCATGGTGTCTTGCCCTGCCAAATCCTAAAACCTCTGTCACAACCATCTTTCATCTCATCTGTAAACACAAGTGTGCTGCTGCACCCTCTCCTGCTTTAATACAAGGTTTCAGAAACTGAAAAAGACAAATCCTTTCCGAAGTGAAAAACTTCTGAAGCAAGAGGTCAATTTTCTATTCAGCCTCTTATTGTCAAACTTTCTTCCATTTAATTTGGATTTTCAGTCAGCAGTTCCCAAAATCAGGTTGACTCCAGCACTAAACACAACAAAGTAATTACTTCTTTTAAGTCCCAGTTCCTTTACTAGACTCCAGTTACTGACTGGAATTAAACTTACTTTTCAATGTTGTCATAGTAGACTGTTACTGGAACCTACTATATCAATGGATCTCTTCCCACATACTGCTGCATAATCAACTATATTCAATTTCTACAGAATATTCTCCATGGTTTACCTTGCAGAGATTAAATGGATCCATGACATCGCTTGTAAAAAGAAGAAACAGACTGAAAAATTATATTCTGGTGTTTCCTCCAGTTTTCTTTCACTCAATTTCTGGTGTTTATTCTTAAGCAAATACTTAAATATTGCAATAAAGCTAATGCAAGATCTTGTGCTTTAAGTTTTGCAGGTTTCTCTGAAGGAATTCTATGTAATAAAACTTTCAGAAAGAAAGACATTATCTGAAAGTCTGAGAATTGTGTCTTGTCATCTGGATAACATATAGAACATACAGTTCATAATCTTAACTGAAGTGCCTAAAAGTCAGGCTTTCCTTTACATGTTTGATTAAAAGGAAATGCTGAGCAGATAATTTTATTCAAGTTAGTAGATGTTAAAAGAGTGTAAGTTCAAGAAACTGCCCTGAGTGCAAAGAAAATAAAAATAGAAGTTTCCATTTAGAAACAAAGTACTACTAAGTACACACTGAGAAAAACCACAAAAGTTAAAGACATCCTGACTGAAAAGCTCTTTGTATGTTCTCAACAAATTGTAAACGGTTGAAGTGTTCAATTTTATTTGAAATTGCTTTCGCTCCGGGCTACAAAACACATACTGAAGATAGATCACCACTGAACAATGGCGTCCTGTAAATTGTACTGGAAAGCTCCAAAGGACCAAGTTATTTCTCCATACTGCATAGAATGAAAGGTTTTACCATCCTCCTAACCACTACTACAACATATTTAGCAGCCAAAAAAGCAAAGACTTTATCTAGTAAAGCTAGTTTTCTTGACAGCAACCAAGAAAGACAAATCTACATATTCAGATTTTAAATACTGTAATTTAACAAACAAGGAGACTTCACCCAATCTCTCCAGGATAGTTTTTCTCATGCAAGTTCCACAAACCTTGTATTACACACCAAGACAAAGTTAAATTACTATCACTGTACCTACCTGCTAGATTAAAAGCAGCTAGCTTTTAAAACAAGCCGTATCTTTCATCCCAAGTTCAGCACATAAACAATTACAGCTTCACAAAACATAATCAGGTAAAATTGCAACAAGTGACAGACACTTACCAATACACACATCTATTTTCCCCTTGATAGCAGCCTCATGCAAAGGAGTGTAGTTCCAATTGTCCCTAGCGTTTGGGTCTGCCCCCTGACACAGCAGCAGACTGACCACTTCTGCATGACCGAAGGAGCAGGCGTTGTGCAGGGGTATCAGTCCTCCATCATCACGAGCATGAACATTGGCTCCTGTCTGCAGCAAGTGCTCTACAACATCCTTCCTTCCAAAACCTGCAAGAGAACGTATTTCTGTTCATTTGGCTGGCAAAACAACATTATTTAGTGTCTAAAACTGTTTGCTCTTGGTTCAGTGTACATTACTCATGTCTCTCATCTACTTCTTGGTTCATTTCACCATAAAGTCACACTCTACTCACCTGCTCAAACAACAGCTGGACAATTCACTTACAGTCATGACATAGCTGAAGGGTGTTGTATTACAGCCTGCCTGGCTGCCACTCTATCTCATTAAGAAGTTCTACAAAGGCTTCCCATTCTTTTTCAAGAAAAGCTTATTATGAATTTTAAAACATTACATAATCTGTATGTACCTAAAGCAAGCATCTTACACACTATCTCTTGGAATAGGTTTTCATCTTGGAGAAAACCTCTTATGTGTCCTTGAAGGACGCTGCCAGTGCTTAAGCAGAACAACCTTATCTCAACCCAAACTACATTCTTGTTCTTTTACAAACAGTCTACTTCCAACTGACAGACCAAGGCATTACAGACAGGCAGACCCGAGACCTCAGCTGGGAAATAATGCCTCAGGAAGGTCTCAGCCTAGGAACGCAGCCTCTGTTATGACCAGGGAAGACATCACCACAAAGCCAGCATCATTAAACTAGCATACTTCAAAATTTGGCATCAGCACACCAGGCTCTGACATCTTTGGCTTGTTGTCCACAATGAAGCTGGAAAGGTTCTACTGTTCAAATCTGCCTCCTACTGCCCCAAATGTCTTAGTTCAGCAGTCTCTAAACTTTTGACTGCACACACCGATCAGTAAAAATATTTTTGTGCATGCATCCCCAATATACATATATTTAGAAGTCATATACATGCACGACTGCATTATTACACAATTATAAACATGCACAAAAACAGGAACTTTGAATGGCTGAGATAAAGATGAAATAAATACTTTTTAAATTTTTCTATTATATTAACGATGGTACAAAATTGCTTTTCTTCCTGCACCTCAATGAAATATTTTGCATATTCCACTTTGGAGTCCCCTACCTTAGAGGACAGGAACAAAAATCAGGCTCAAGAGGAACAGTTTGAACTAAAACAGAAGCGTTCATTTTTGTACTAGGTGGCATCTCAAAGGTTGGATTGCATTTCTTATAAACCTCAGGGATAAAAGCAGTATCATGGGAGATTTTAAAAGACTGTCACATCAACAGTTACTGTCTCTTCTGGTAATCATGTGTACCAACCAGATTAGGATTAAGACTCTTACATGTATGAACTGTGTTTATGAAACAGCAGAATTAAATGCGGCAGCCAGTGCAATTCCAAAAAAGTGGTGCTAATTGTATTAATTCCACAAAACACAACCAAAACAATAACTAAAGACACTATTACATTTCTAGAAGGCAAACTCCAAGGGAAGCAAGAAAGAAGCTGTCAGCTCTACTTGAGATGACCACATAACTCAGGTACAGCAAAATGCTGCTGAACCAGTGACAGAAACGGTTCTCAAAAGTCAGCACCTCAGTGGCAGGCAACAACTCACGCATGATACACACCCAGACGCTCACTTCTAGGAGAGACTGTAGCAGTGCACTCCTTGGTTAATCCCACGGTAACGCAGCTCAAGGGCTCCAGCCAGCAACTCCAGCCTGGTCACTTTTTGATAGCTGTAAGCATTCCCCCATCCCCACTGTACAGAGCACTCAGCTGCTTGCAGCAGAGATGCTGGACCATTAAAAATTACAAGTTAGCACATTGAGCAGAGATCAAAGTGGGTTTTCTCTAATACATGGGGGTAAACAGCAGTTTAGCAGCTGTCCACAAGCTGCTGAGCCACACCAGCAACAGGAAAACTGGAACCCAATCAGCAATACAGTTTTAGTCCACCACTGCACATAAGTCAAAGCTTTCTGGTACGTTATATACTGATCACTGCCCATTAGAAATAGAAATTACATTACAGAAACAGAAGCATGTGGATCAAAGCTGGCATTATTACAAATAATTTATCATTACAAGACTGCTATCAGAAGACGCGTTTTTGTTAACTGAACTGTCAGCAAGGCCACTGCTACTGTAAATCACTGCAGCTTTCATTGTTTTGTTTGTTTCTGTTATAAAGCAGTCAATAAACATCACCTGTTAAGTCTCCACATAGAAAGCGACAGCTTAAATAGGTGCAACAAAAACCAAAGAGTATCTGGTACCCCAGCAAAGGTAACAGGCCTGGGACATAAGGACCAAGAAGTAAGCCCTCAAAGTTCACACATTTTTATTGTTCATCTGACTGGCAAAGGGAAATTGAGCAAGACAAGAATTAAAAAGGATGCTTTCAACTAAACAGCAAATGAACGAATTTTATTAGACTTTAGTTTTTATAAACTAGTTTTTATAAACTGGACTATTAAAAACAGTGCTGAAGCTGTTTAAGCATTTGGTTTACATGTACTTCTTGTCTCTCAAGGAAAAACCACCTAAGTACACCTGAAATCCAAGATTCTTTTTCAAATTGTTCACTGTTTCAGGACTACATACACATTTCTTCAAGATGTTGCTGGACATGGGGTCATTGATAAGGATATCTTTGGAAATGCCAGCAATAAACACTTTACAGTTTTTGGTGAATTACTTCTTCTGTTCAGTCCTTAAAAAGCACTGTAAAGGTTACTGTGATTTTATCCCACTACACCAACCATCTTTCAGAGAAAGAGTAACCAATTATGGGAATAGCTTCCCCACCAACAACAGTAAATCTAAGGTGTTGAATTGATTAAATGCTAAGACGACTTCAAAATGATCCCATGACCCAATTTGATAAAGCAGCTGTAGCTACCAAAATTTCTGCAATGCCTGGGTCATCTTTTGTAAAAAATAAACCAAAACACATGCAAAGCCACCTGTGGCTTATGAAGCATATCCAGTTCAGCTTAAGCTGTAGAAACCTATTCGATGTCATTTAAGATTACTTTTTAAACCCTACTCCTGCATATTTCCAATGCAACTTTAATTTACAAAGTCTATGGAAGAATTCCCAAGAAAGGACCTGTAATCAAAGATCCCAAAAGACAATCCTACAGAAGGTTCCTACAGAAAACATCCACAACCAGGGTAACCACAGAGAAGGATCCATTTAAAGGCCCAGTATGCAAGCTTGTTTTGATGCGATTCATCTGTCAGCTTCCAAAGCACACTGATGGACAGGGTCCCTTTAGTAAGGTAAAACACTTCTATAAAAACCTTTACACAGGTAAAATGCACAAGCTCTGCCCTCATTTTAGATTCATTACACAATTCAGACGTTTCAGGCAAGTTGTAGTACCTCAAAAAACATTGTCCCTGAGAGAAAAGAAGCAGTAATCCAGTTATAAAAACACAGTAGTGAAGTAACATCTGTAATTTAAGGGTGAAACAGTCACCAACCAAATCACAGAAAAGGCAAAAATTCTGAGTGACTGATAGACTCTTCATTTCTCCAGTTACCTCAGGAACAAATGAAGACAAGGGCTTAGTGAAAGCCAGGAGCTGGACGTAACTATGACAGCTTTGTGTAAATCAAGAGACCAGCACAACAACCCATAGAAAACGCCACTTAACCAGTTCTCTGCCAATGATGCACTCTTGCCTTTTTTCTAATTTATACCTGTCACTTTAGGGTGAAAGTGAGGAAAAAAAGTTTTAGGTAGCAAGCTGGCAGCTTGAAAATTAGGCTAAATAAAAATTTTAAATGCCATTGGAGAAGATGGCACACAAAGACACCACCAAATGCTTACTACCACTGCAACAACATGTTCTGCTCTCCCATCACATTCTGCTCCAAGACCGTGCGCTGTCCCACCTCCTCTTGTGGCACTTGATCAAAGGAACAAGAGACAATGCTGAATGATGAGAGAGGGATGCAAGGAAAGTAACAGGAGCACCAGTTGTACCCTCCGTTCCATACTCCCATTACAGTTTCCACTTTAAACCTCCCTTTAGTTAGTCAAAAGCTTTCACATGGTAATAGTTTACAGACAACCTAATAACTAATACTCACAGAAGACACATAATTCTTTGCCAAATTTTCAGAAAGTTTGGTGAAAAACCAATTGACTTCGCTCTAGAATTGGAAGAATGCTTTGTCTGGTGAGTACAGTACATCAAGTAGTCAGTTTGATCAGTTTAAGTACAGCTGAACTGTTTCAACCACTGCCCAATTAATGTCACTTTATCACAACATAGCAAGAACTCCTCCATATGCCAGTTCCAACCTTTGCAAAGCTGCTGTTATGTGCACAGTTTGACTTATGACACAGAAGACTCATGATTCTCATTAGGTGTTTTTTCTCCTCCTTTTACCTGCTTGCTTTCAAGAACGAGACTCTAAAAGGAGTTAAATTTTATGGAAGTGTATAATCACAGGTTAAGCACACCTGTAGGTATCACTGGGACCTTAAGCAAAGCTGGAAAGATGTTCTTATTAAATGTAATCCCACTTGTTAGAACACTAAACATAGTTTATACGGGAATACAAGCCCTTGAGGTGGAGGAGCACTCTTAGACACACAACCTTTTCAGAATGGTTTTAATGCTATAAGCAAAGAGTGAAAGAAGACCAAGCTAAGTCATTGTGTGTCTCTGCTTTAGTACAGCACACACTGGGATCAGATTATTTCCCTAAGACTTTCCCCTGCACTTCTCCCACTTCACTAGACAGAACACTGAGTGATTTAACTAAGTAAACTGAAAAGCCTTCAAGCTGGGAAAAAGAGCACCTGGTTCAATACTACTGAAGGTCTAAGATTTTGCATTTATAGATATCCTCTTGCAAATTCCTTCCAAGAATTTTTTAATGGGAAGGGGACATATTGCACAAAGTATTAGAAGATAATTCAAGAGAAAAAGTTACTAGTCACAAAGAAAGCAAGCTGAAACTTTCTATGAAGTAATACACTTGTGACACTAACAGAGTTGATGTACCACAAGTGCTACCAAAAACATAAAAGAAGGATTTTCAAAGTAAAGGCCAGTAATTTACTGATTCATCTTTTTTTTACATGGAAAAGTGTGCATTTTGCAGGCTCTGAGGCTGTAAGACTGCCAGGATGTTTCCTAACTGACTGCACAATTTGCGTTCTTCATTGTATCCATATGAATCCAGCTGAAAATTATTAACCCCATTTTAAATCGCACAAGGCAGAATTAAATAGTGACTTGGCTTTATAAGCACCTGTGTGAGGTCAGACATCTCTTCTATGACAAGGACACAGGGGACAACTGCAACAAGTTGAGTCAGAGTAGTTTCAGAATGATGTCTCAAGCAAAGCTTTCCAGAGCAATGTAATCTAATTTGCTGTACACTGCACCACAGGCGGAGTGGTCGATTCACGGAGTGAATCGTGTGATTCACAGTGTGTCTCTGCACAGAGTGGAAGTGTGTAACAAGTTCCTAACTACTTCTTGCCATTTCCTGGCTCTCCCTCAAGGAACACTCAGTAGCTACTTGTATCAGCTCTGCCTCCAGAGTTGCTTATCTTACATATGTCAAAACAGCTTGCATTTTTATGATTAACAGCTTGCTAGCTGACAAACCAACTTGATCAGCTCTCAAACTCTGACCACTGACTGCTTCCCAACCCAAGTGAGATCCCTTGCCTTTAGGATTAAAGCCATATACTCCAAAAATTTGCAAAAGCATAGTTATTTAGCTAGCCTTCACAACGTGATTAGACTTCCAACAGTTATTACTAGTGATATCAAAGGCACACTTAGAACAAAACCGCTTTCCCCCAACAGCTTTTTGCCATTACTACACACATAAGCAGAAAGAAAACAAGCTGTATCACTGATGCTTTAGTAAGTTACCTGAAATCAGGTTTCTCCAAGCCTGAGCTTCAGTGAGACCACCAAGAACACTCCTCTCTGTGATCCCAGCTTCATAACTTCTGAAAGCCATTCCTGAAAGCCTCTGCCTCTTCTTGGTACAGAAGTGGGCATTAAGACACAGTTCAGCAATTATTATTAGTACTCTCTCTATCCCTGGGTAAAACACTAGAAAGAGAACATCTGTAAAGCTAAAAGAATGTCTTGCACAAGAACTTGAGGGGCTAACTTCATGATCAAAAACTTCCCATTAAATGGGTGTGGAACTGGACAAGCTTATGACTGTGGCTATATGAAGAAATCGAGTAGGACTCAGGTTATTTCTACCAGGTCCATCCACCTAGTCATTTCTGAAAGAGGTGCTATTATTAATGATTTATAGGAAGGATGAGGTCCAAAAACATATGAGCCAAGGTGTCACCAGGAAATACATATATACTCTTTTGTATGGCTCAGTGTTGTTTCAGAAGGGAAAAAGCAAGTCTGTTACCAAGCTGGCTGCAGGAAAAAGGTGTAATTTCAGACAAACACACACAGGAGTCCTCCCCATCCAGGCATATTAATGGTAGAAAAGTCACAGAAAATCAGCCTTGGTATGTGAGTGCTATGCATGGAGGATAACACACGCAGAGCCACGAACGCATCACTGTCAACCTGCTTCAAACACAAAGGACCAATACAGGCACTTCAACTCGCAAACCACATAAAGATGCACAGGATATATCTTAGGCTGAGAGTAAAGTCACACCATATCCCATACAAATGATACCTAACACAGGACACCTTATCACATAGACTAAAATCATCCAACTATTAAAAAAATAGTCAGTAGCATTCCCCAACAGAAAAAAAATCTACCTCTCACGTACACACAGAATAAGCAAATCATTTGGTTATGCTGGCAAAAAAAGTATTTTTTTCAACTATGTGACAACATCACCATCGAATGCAGAATTGTCAGGCCAGTTCACAAGAATAGAAAACACTGGTGTGACAAGTATTTTCAGCTACTGAGTGGCACATAATACAGTAAAGATGTTCTTATTTTGGTGAAACAAACAATGACAGTTAAGATCTTTCTCAAGGAAAAGAGGTAACACATCTTTAGATCAAAGAAATGCAGCAGAAAGACAAGCGAGTGAAATAGTTTGTCTCATTCAACCCAGTTTGA
This sequence comes from Corvus cornix cornix, assembly GCF_000738735.6. NCBI lineage: Eukaryota > Metazoa > Chordata > Aves > Passeriformes > Corvidae > Corvus > Corvus cornix. The sequence goes on along the minus strand of NC_046334.1, from coordinate 26,802,937 downwards.
AGAGAAGTGTTAAGCAGAACACAGAATATTCCACTGAAGAGGAAACAAGTACAAGAGAAAACAAGTTGCTTCTAATGTAAGTTAACAGTCCAATTATTTAATGAACTCCCTACCACAGGATGACCCTCTAATAACATTTAAAACCTGGGTTTTGTTCAAACAATTGCTGAGCTACAAACTGCAAAAGGAGTACTCAGAGAAGCATCACATGAAGAGGGCAAGTGTATAACTCTTCCTTAGATATCTGCTTTTGGCCACCAGTATGGATAAAAAGTTAAGCCAAATATACCTTTGTTCATGGTTAGCACAGTTGCTTTTTAAATTTTTTTAGTTATAAGCAAGCTAGTTTTAATTGAAATAAACTGAATGTAAACGCTATGCATGCATTAATATCTCCACTTAATTTCTTTTTTTTGTGTGCGTTTTAAAGTCACTCAATCACTTTCAAGTCTTTAGAACCTGCTTTGTGGGTGCTGCTGGACAATATCCAAAGCCTGCACTGGTACCAGAGACCCAAATATCCTGCAATCCACACAGCAGTTGAGATAGTACTGAGTTTTCTCCTTTCCAAGCAAGAAGGATAAAATGAAAATGATCCTTTGCTCAACCTCTTCCTGCTTGCAAGAGAGGCCTCTACAACCCTGATATGGCCTCAGTATTAATTTGTGCCTTATTAATAGCTAACCAAAGCAGGTCAGATTTATTCAGCACGCCACTTGACACTTCAACACAGAGCTGAAGATCCAGTTCCCCTTTATTCAGTTCAACGGGCAATTCAATTATCCCAAACAGAGAAAATATGGGTAACACTGTTGCTTCAATTTGATGCAACCATGCACAATTTATCTGGAAGTGAATAATGGACAGGTGACTCCAGCTTCTAGAAACTGATTTAGAGCTATTCCCAGCTTTTAAAATAATTGGTAACAAGAGTTCAGCTCTTGTCTTACCTCCAACTTACACATATGCCAAGGATTCTGAGCACTCTCAGAAGTACCTCTTTTTATAGTCCTTCTGCCACAAGAAAGGACGTAAAGGGGATTTTCAAATTAGAAACCTTACAAAGCTTAAGGAAACCCAAACTTAGTACCTTTTACAAGGAATTGTAACTGGGGAAGTTGTCCTTCCCTATTACAGTAAAAGAACTTAACTGCCTGGCACTGCTGCCAAGAAGGAAATCTGAAAAAACAGACTGAGCTGGGGAGAAGTCAAATACCCTGTGGGAGGGGGAAGGAAAAAAAAATAAAATCCAGTCCCAAAAATGGGAAATGAAGAAGAAAATAGAAGTATTCCTCTTTCACAAATCACAACATCAGAAGTGAAACTCTATTCATGTGCAAGTTTAGCTTCAAGAAGTTTGAAAAAAAGCTGTTTAAAACATGACATACTGCACTCTCAACCACCCATTCCCCTAGTGAAGTCCATACAATTCACACCTAGGTATGGCTCATAAACATGAGCTATTATCCAAAACACAGCTTCCTATCCACAGCAGACTGCTATGCTCATAAGCAAACAAGTTTTATTTTACCTTTGGCCCACAAAGGAGATCAAATCAACACACTGTATCACTGTCAGGTATACACTACTTAAGATCAGCTGCATTCAAACATGCTTGCTTACAGGCCTTTCCAAAATGCAGGATCTCAAGATCTCTGTAATAAAGAAATCTGCCTAATGCTCTTACATGCCTAATCCACTTGGACCAGGGGATTTGAGACAAAATAGGTATGGTATCTAAGGAAAGTCTTTCAATCTAGAAAAACAGATATGGGAATTTGTTAGGTACAAGACCTTCATCTGCTATTTTCCTCATGCTACAATGAATCGCCTTCCACTGCTATTATAGTTACATCTTAATGGCATTATCACCTTTCAAAACCTTACCCCCTGAAGTAAGTTTTGTCCATTTGTTCTCTAATCAGAGCAGAAGTTAACCATTGCAGCTTCAGCACTACAGTTTGTACTACCACTGAAGTTACAACCTGAGATCTCAGAGTTTTAGGGGAAGCAGCAAGGTCTAACTTTAAGTCTGAATCCAAAATTAGCAGAGCAGACTCAAGTCTTCCAAAACTTTAAGAACTTCATAAGCACACATGCAGTTGGTACCAGAACTATGTTCCAGGGTTCATCAAAATTAAGATCGTCTCCATACCCCAGAAGTTTGCTGTGTTTTAAACTCTACTTGTCAGTAGTAGAGCTCAGGGATCAGAGAAGAAAGAAAAAGAAGCAGCTCAGGACTAAAAGTTCCCTTAGGGGCACGGTAAAATGCCTCCTGTACTTTGAAAACGAAAACAAACCCATACAATCTCAGGGTGTGTTATCTGACTGATAAATTGCACAGCCCTATTCAGAGTTCCAGGCAACTCTGTGCCATGAAACACTCATTTTACTATTGATTTCAACAGTGCTTTAGAGCCATACACCAGCATTTAAACACTGACCACCCAACACAGACTTGTTAATTATCTTAATTTATGTGTACCAGTGCACCACAAAGCTCAAACAAGATCTGTGCGCTTCACTACCTAAGGTCCAGTTCTGTAACACTGTGGCACACCTCAGAAAGCTTTCAGACTGACCACAGACTTAGCAAATGTACACATCCTGAGTTAGGAGTAATGATGTACAAGACCTTCATTTTGCTTTTATCATGAATTTTGTGTGCCTTGTGCCCCCAGTAAAGAATATACTCTGTAAGAAATACTCTTTTTAAGAACTCCAGTAATCTGTCACAGCTCTATTTGCCATAAGTAATACTTACTTCCATTTAGTCTACATTGTTGGACCTTACTGCTAAATTGGTTTTATAACATTAGTTCTGATCACAATGAGATCTCTTCTCTGCACAAAGAGGTGTATTCTTTCCTGGACACATCTGTAACTTCTACAGTTCGGTTGTTCCACTTGACCTCTTTATCCAGCCTACTCAGAACACAAGAGATGCAGACATCAACCAGCAACCATGCCCAAATGAAAGAAGTACAAAGTACAAGGCATCAAAGCTGATTCCCATTAAGTACATCTGCATCACAGGAGTCCCCGAGCTGTGACAGCACACGTGAAGCCCTTACTTCAAGCCAACTCTGTCCTGAATTTCAGTTTCTCACTTCTTAAGTCCACTGCACAAGTTTGCAGCAGCCCACGGATATCGAAAACAGAGATCACTGTCCATACATTCAGATCTTACAGTCTCTTTACGCTTCCAGCATCTCCTCTCCCACTCGTCTCACCCAGAGGAAGGGGATTTAACAGCCATCTCCCAACAGCGTGTAGCGAAACGCCGCCGGGGCACAGTGCGTGCTCACACTCTCCCTTCTAGCTTAGGCTTGCACACTCCCGAACCACCGAGGCGCTGGAGGCCTCCTGCCCGAAGCTACTGCAGGGGAACCCTCCCTGTCCCGCTCGCTGTCACTGCCCTGGCCGGGCACGGGAGGCCCCGGTACCCACCGGCGGCGAAGTGGAGCGGCGTGGACTTGCGCCCCGCCATGTCCTTGGCGTTCACGTTGCCCGTGTCACCAGGCGCTTCACGCGCGTCACGTCCCCCATTCCTGCAGGCCTCCAGCAGCTCGCGGAACGCCCCGCTCGCCGCGCCCGGGCCCGCCGCTTCGGGACTCTCGGTCGCCGGGCTCGACGCCGCCGACGACGACGCAGACGAGGAGGACGAGGATGAGGAGGAGCCGCTGGAGCTGCTACCCGAGCCCGGCGGCGGGGCCGGCGCGGCGGCGCCCGAACCCTCCGCGCACTCCGCGGCCGGAGGCCGGTCCGAGTCGGGGGGCGCCTCGCCCTCGGGGCCGGCCAGGCTGTGGCGCTGCCGCGGCCGGCGCCAGGCTGGGGCTGCGCGGCGGCGAGGCGGCGCCGGGCGGCGGGGAGGCCGGGCCGGGCGGCGGCGGCGGGTGGTGGTGGTGATGGTGGTGCTGCGAGCGACGCGGCGGCACCGCCGCCATCTTCGCGCCGCTCCGCCCCTCCCGGCCCCGTCACTGCGGCAACGGCGCCGCCCCGCCCGCGCTTCCGCCCGCCCGCCAACCCCGAGCGCCGCGCACGGACGTGACGCCCGCGCGGGGCCCGCGGGGCGCGGCCGCACCGGCACCGGCACCGCCCCGGGCGGGGCGCGCCTGCCCCCTGCCGGCCGCGGCGGGCGGGGCGGGGCGGGGCCGGCGGAGCCACGGGCGGGGCCGAGCCCGGGTGGGGCGGGCGGAGCGCTGGGTGGGGCCGGCCCTGCCCGCGTCCTCTCCGCGGCTGCCGGTGCCGGGAGAGGGGCGGGACGGTAACTCCTTAGGCGTGACCTCGGAAAGGAGGGCGAGGGGCGGCGTGCCGCTGCGGAGCCCGCTGTAGGGGCGAGGCAGGCGTCTTCCGTCTCCGCGGCACGAGCCGGCTGCGAGACTAGAGTCTGGGCGGCTGCTTCTTCACCGCCGCCGTTCGTGTCAAAACTCCAGAACGGCTCTACAAGCTAATTGCAACGCCCCATTGTCAGATCCAAGCCTTGCGAGATATTTAACAGGCGTCGGTATGAACTTGTTCTGCTCACCGCCGGCTTTCCACAGTTTATGTTTCACCATCCAGGTGCTTTTGTGGCATCAGTGACAAACCAATTATCATTCCTTTACTGGTCACGTCCGAGGTGGGTGGGGTACCCTGCCCCCATGGGTAGCAAGCTCTTGGCCTGGCGCTCATCCCCCTGCCCCTGCAGGTGATCTAAGCTGGCAGCATGGCTTCATAGAATCACAGAATCGTATAATGTTATGGGGTTGGAATGGACCTTAAAAATCATCTGGTCCTGACATCCCCTGCCACAGGTCCCTGTAGACCAGGTCGTTCAAGGCCTTTTCCAACCTGGCTTTGAACACTGCTTCATTCCGGTACAGCTCCTCTTCCAAAGCCAGGAAATGATGGAGTGAGACCAGCAGGAGAGAAAGCTGATGGAGGAACCTAAATGGAGACTGGCAGTTCTTTAAAAGTTTGTTAGCTAAGCTGAAAGGCCACTTCTTCATCATTCCAGGGAGCAAAGCAGTGCTGGCTTAGAGCCCATTGGCCAGAGCAAGGCAGTCACTAAAAAGCCACATGGAGCAAATGGCCAAGAGAGAGGCCAAGTGGGGAACACTCCATCTGCTCAGAAACAGCAAAGTGTGGAGAGGTGGAACAGGAAGCTGAGGGCAGCCAGGCAGAAGGTGGCTGCCAGTACCAAAAGCTAAGAAAGAGAAATCCAGGGATATGAGGGATCAAAACATGCCCTTAAGGCCCTCTGTAGAGTGAGCAGATCTGAACAACATGGGCATAAGCAGAAGCATTTAAATAAGGATTTTGGTTTGGATTTGGAAAGCAGCAGGAAGCTGAGACCAAAGTTGTCCTGGCTTTCTGATATCTAGGGAGGATATAAACACCGATTACAGTTTAAGTCAGAAAGCCCCAATAGCTGTTACTAAGAGATCATTTAACTTTAATCTGTGAGAAATGGGAGATTCCATTGACAGGAATAATATCAACAGCAACAATTTCTGGAAAATTCTCAGTACACCTGGTGGGGCAGCAGCCACAGGTCAGAGAATGGGGAGAGTGATGAGGAATTCCTGTTAAAAGGAGTGAATATGGCTAAGGCCAGCCAGCCTCATCCTAGCAAATACATCTGCCTTAGCTGTTCGGTAGCAAAAGGGCTTTAGGAAGTGTTTGCATAGCACCATGTGATGTGCTGAAGAAGCACTGACCAGGTCTAGTGCTGGGAGCGCAGAAAATAGGAATTCAGAAGAAATTAGGATCTGATCTAGTGCTACTAAGTAGCTTTCTGGTGGTGATGAGAAGGGAGGCATGAAATCAGTCCCCATGACCAGTGGAGAAGTAAATTAAGATTCATTTGAATGTGCCCAGCTCAGTTCTTGTTCATGCCATGACTTTGAAGGCATGGGCCTTGACCAAGCACTGAAAGAGCTCAGCAAGATTTCCCTGGTACCTGAATCTGGACAAGTGCTGCTTCATGGCTGCCTTTCATTTCAAAATTCCAAAAGGACTTTGCAAGCTAATTGCAACATCCCCCTTTGTCAGAACCAAGCTTTGTAGGGTATTTAAGAGGCCAGAGCATCAGTTTGCTCTGTTCAGCTCACCACTGGCTTCCCACAGTTTGTATTTCACCCTCCAGTTGCTTTTGTGGCATCAGTGGCAAAAAAAATCACATTCCTTTGCTCTCTCTGTATTTCCCATAAACCAAGGCTACAGATAGCATCACTTTTATGAAATGTATTGGTATGCAAACACCTGTTCTACTTCCTGAAAGAATTTTAAAAATACAAGTAATTTTTTTTTTAAATTGGGGATTATCATTGTTGGTTGTAGGATTGAGTAAGGAATGCTATACACTGGGTCAACCTTTGTGAGAAGGCCACAGAGGTATTGGTGGATGAAAAACTGGACATGAGCCAGCAATGTGCACTCACAGCCTAGAAAGCCAGTTGTGTACTGGGCTGCATAAAATGAAGTGTGGACAGCAGGTCAAGGGAGATTTTCCCCCTCTAATCCACTCCTGTGATACCCCACCTGGAGTACTGCATCCAGCTCTGGGGTCCTCTAGACCTGTTGAAGCAGGTCCAGACAAGGGCCACAAAGATGATCAGAGGGCTGAAGCACCTCTCCTATTAAGACAGACTGAGAGAGCTGGGTTGTTTAGCCTGGAGATGAGAAGCCTCCTGGGAGGCCTCATGGTATCCTTCCAGTACTTAAAGACGGCTTATAACAAAAAGAGGAAAGGGGCTTATACACAGGGAGGTAGTGACAGAACAACGGGGAACAGTTTTAAACTAAAAGAGGAGAGATATAGATTAGATGTTAGGAAGAAATTCTTTACCATGACGGTGGTAAGGCACTGCAACAGGTTGCCCAGAGGAGTTATGGATGTCCTGCCTCCAGAACTGTTAAAGGCCAAGGTGAGATTGGGCTTTGAGCAACCTGATCTAGTTGAAGATGTCCCTGCCCAAAGCAAATGGGTTGGATTTGATGATCTTTAAAGGTTCCTTCCAACACAAACCTTCCTGTGATTCTATTAAAGGAATTCCTGTGCCTAGGAAGAAACAAGCAAAGCAGTTAGGATTCACAGTATGAGATCCACCTATGGGGAAGTGGGGCCTGGTCGTGGGTTACATAGGGGCTGATGCAAAGCAGTTCTGGGGATGCACCTCCTCTTCAGACCCCCACATTTGGGTGGGGGTCCCTATCCTATTGCATTCCCAAATTTCTCCAAGCCTTTGTCTTCCCGTCTCATATGTAGAGCACCACTGCTCACCTACAGAGGGTTGAGGCAAACAGCAGTGCTATTCACCACAATCCCTCTCTTTCTCCTGCCCAAAGCATGTCCAGGATCTCTTCAAGTGCTGCCATCACCTTTTGTATATGGCTTGGTAAGCCTTGGGGTATATTCATAGCACTCCTGCAGAAATGGTGGGCAAAACAGCATGGAGAATGCAGTTCTGGGCAAAATTTCATTCTCACAGGATTTCTACTTAAGGCTGAGGAGGAACATGTGGAGGCTCTTTGAAAGCAGTCAGTCAACCCATTGCTCGTTCCCCAGCCAGCGACTGAGCCCTTGGAAATACGACTTCTTGAATTGGTGCCAAAGCAGGACCCTGGGGTTTTTAACACCTGGGCTGTGTGTCTGGTGGTGTAGAGGGCATGCACTCTCCGAAGGCCCTGCCAGCCTCCCTTGGTGCTGCTGCCTGTGAGCTTTGCACTGGCCCACAGCACACCCTGAATCCACTTGCCAGCAGCTTGGTGCTTCTGTTGAGCTGATTTAGGTTCATGTCCTGTCACAAGCAGCTGGTTACATTTGCACCTCTTGTCCTGCAAGGGCCAGACTCAGGCTCTAAAATACTGATGATTACTCAGTGCCTTTTGCCTGACCCAGGAGAGAAGTGCTTTAGATAGAAATCTTATTAATGATGCAGGTGCAGGGCTCAGGAAAGTGGAAGCACTTCAGATTTCATCTGAATAATTAAATCCCATCAATAGGACTTTGCAGGACTACTATTTAAAATTAATAACTGCAAATGCAATTCCGACATATAATGGAACCCACTGAAATGGGATTTTTTTTTTTTTTAATAAAATGCTTTATAGCTTTCCTGGCAATTTTACAGCCACCTGGCTTTCAGTCCCAGCTGATCCTGAGCTGCAAGAGAGGCGTTTGGTATGTTTTCTGAATATTTTTAACCTCCAAAAATTAGGAAATGGCTCCAACACCAGCATCCAGCATGCCGGTGCTCATGTTTAATGGACCTTTAGTAAGCTGATGAGTAAATTGAGAGGAAATGAGGAAGTCATGTTTGGAAAAATATGTCTCCTCTGCCTAAGAAGATGGGAAGATAAGGAATCATCTAGGTCTGTACCAAAAGCCACATTTTCTGAGAAATAAAATCTTCCTTTTCTCCAGAAACTACCTATCTCACTCCCAACTGGCAGCTTTAACTGTGGTGAATGTGTTGAAGCAACCAAGAGAAACCATCCCTGGGTGACTGCATCACAGATTTGCACACTCATGCAGGCAGTGGGATAAGGTGTAAGGTTCATAGGAAAGCACCAGAGCTTTCCTCTTTGGACAACCTTCAAGCGGCACTGGGGATGTCTTTGTGTCAGCATGCTGTTCATCATGTTTTTTCTGCCTTAGCTTCATTCATCACCCACAGGAGCTTATCAAAGTTTGAATAGTGCTGCATGACTTCTCCCTCTCTTCATTACGATGGGGAGGCATTTGGTTCCTGCTGCTTTGCATATTTTGATAGGAAAGTTGACAGTCAAAACTTTCCCCGCTTAGTGAAAAAACTTACGCCGTCTGTCCTTGCATGCTGCCAGAAAGATGTGTTTAATATAGGCTATGACCTCTAATAGCAGGCAAATGGAGATAAGCACTTCTCTCCCTGGTGTTTTTCAGCTGGCTGAGCCAAGCAGCTGCTTGGAACATCCCCAGTGGAGGGGCTCCTCCAGTTTTCCCATGGGAAACAAGAGGATAATGCAGTGGCAGCCTTTTGAGTTACACTTGCTGCAGGTCATATAGCAACTGGAAGTCTGCCCTGGCCTCAGAGAGGATCTGCAGTGCCCACAGGAATCATGGGGTGTGTGGTCCTCAATAATGATGCTGCTTTTGCTGTCTTTACCTGCACAAGGCATTGGAAAGAAGAAAATTGGCCGCAAATTTGAAGCCAGGGTCAATTTTCCCTGCAGAGATCTTTTGTTTCTAGAAACACCGTCTTGATTTAAAAACATGATTTTGATAGCAGCAGGTTGGGTGATTTTGCATGTAGAAGGCTGGAAATGAAACTATCAACCTGGTATCACAAGAGCAATTGGGCAAGAGGGTGGGAGAAGAGCATGACTCTTTCCCTGGTAGGAATTGAATGTGCCACTATTGAAATGGGGAAGGAGAGTGCTCCTTTTGGAGCACAGAGAAGGGCTACTTCCCATGTGACCTTCAGAAAAGCAAAGACACAAAACTTGGGTTAGCCCAAATAAAAGAGGTACTGACCCACTGCAGGGATCCTCTGAAAATAAATGAGTGCAAGCTTGGAAACTAGTTCTAGTTGGGCACAATTTAGCAGGAGGCCATGAAGTATTTCTGTTTCCCAGGGCCGGGATCTGGAAGAATTTTATCCCCAGGTTTAGGCCCTTTCAGCAGAGCCTCATGGATCATGACTATCCCTATATACCTGTTCTCCAGCAGAGGTGGCCCTGGAGCCAAAGCATGAGCCCAGTCCCCAGGACTGCCTCTGCTGGCTTTGGGCAGCTCCTGCATTCTACTTGGAGATGAGTTTTACCTTCATACAGCCACGCTTTCTTTCAGGCCTGTGGACTTTCCTCCCTGTTCTTTGTGTCCTTTGTCTGGCTTTACCAGCCAACACGGGAAGATTTTCCCTACACAGGGTGATGTCATTCACAGAAAGGCATTTAGCAGAAACCTGGTTAAGGTTTGCTACAACTCAGAGGGCCTGAAAAATTATTTTATCCCAGCTTGTCTGTTAATGATGGGAAAGACAGAAACTGAGTCTGAGCCTTTACAATCTTGTAGTTTTAGTAATTTGTAAATTTAATAATTAAGTGCAATGACTATAGCTCCACACGAAGTTGGTTCAGCTCTCTCCTCCTCTCCAGGCACAGTTAGATGCACAGGGCCACCCAAAAGGAGTCATTGTTGTGAGGGCTTTCCACAATAAGGAAGAGAATAAAGGCTGTGAAGCTGGTTGCCCTGTGGACTACTTTTAATTTCAAATCCTTTTTTTTTTCTTTTCGTGGGTCTCAAGTAATAGCTTATAGCATGCTTTAATGGTAGTTGTTACAACAAGGTGAAAAGTTCCTTCCAAGGTGAAAGGAAGCACCAAAGCCCCCAAAGCAGGCTGGAGTATCCAGCGCTGAACAAAGACAACGACCTTTTAAAACCTGTGAACCTTTGGCCACGGTGCATCGCTGATATTTGTAAGGGTAAGGTCACACATGTCGGGAAAGCTGAGCGCCCACAACCTCCGTCAGCCTGACTAGCGGCTCCGCTGTAAAGGGGCTCTATTCCCCCTCAGTAGCAGAGGTGGAAATTTCCACGCCTATTTCTCCGACCTCCTGGAGCAAAGCTTGACTAAGGAACCTGAAGAAGGCAGTGTTTAGGGTCTGGCCAGATGAATGCAGCACAGGAAACAAAGCACGGCAGGAAGGTGGCAGAGTTGCTCCGATTAACCAGAGGGCTGCAGGCTTTCGCACTCTCCCAACACGGAAGCACACTTACTGAATGGGAAGAAAGGTTAATCTCGGTTTCTTGCAGGGCTGGAAAAAATCAGCCCTTGCCTAGTGAAAAAATGATACCGGGCAACACAACAGCTTTTGCAGTTAACTCCGTGATGAGTCGGGCGGCTCGCAAAGCTCTCAGCGATCCCAGGGGCAGGGCGAGACCTTGACCCCCGCCCAGGGGCGGCGGCTGTCACACGCCGGGGTCCCAGCGAAGCGCCGGCACTGCCACCGCCACCGCTACTGCCCCCCGCCTCCAGGGCCAGGCGGGCTCACCCCACCGGGGCACACGAAGGGCCGTTCTCCCGGGCGTTGCCGGGGGTAGGAGCCGCAGGCCGGGCGTCTCAGGTCAGCATCCCGGACCCTTCCTGCCCGGGGAGAACGGGCCGGTGCCCGGCAGGCAGGGCGGGGTGTCCCCCCAGAGGCAGGGCCGGCTCTCCCCGGCGCGGGGGCGGTGCGGCGCTGCCGGGGCCGGACCGTGACCGCGTCCCGCCCCCGGCGGGGCGGTGGCAGCGGCGGCGGCGGTACGTGCGCGGGGCGGCGCGGCGGCAGTGCCGGCGCGGAGCCACGGGGAGCTCCGAGCCCGCCGCGGTCGCGGCGATGCGCAGCGCGGCCGCGCCCATGGCGAGCAGCAGCGGCGGCGGCGGCAGGTAGGGTCGGGCGGGGCGGGGGCCCGCTCCCCCGGCCATGGCTCAGACGGAGCCCCCGAAGGCGGTGCGGCTGTGGCGCGACGCCGCCCTGCGCGCACGGAAGCTGCGGGACGGCCCTGGCGAGCCCGAGCCCGAGCCGGACGCGGGGCCGCCGGGGGGGCCGCCGCCGCCCCCGGGTGCCGCCGCTCCTCGCCGCCCGTCCCTGGCGGCGGCGGCGCTGGGGGAGCTGGAGGCGCTGAACCTGAGCGGGCGGGGGCTGGAGGAGCTGCCCGAGGAGGTAGGCGCCGCCCTGAGCGGGCTGCGGGTGCTCAGCCTGCGGCGCAACCGGCTGGGCCGCCTGCCCGCCGCCGCCCTGCGCCACCTGGGCCGCCTGGCCGAGCTCGACCTCAGCCACAACCGGCTGCGGGGCCTGGGGGACGGCGGGGCGCTGGCGGGCTGCGGGGCCTGCGCAAGCTCAGCCTCAGCCACAACGAACTGGGCGCCGAGGGCCCGGGGCTGCCCCCCCGCCTCGCCGAGCTGGGCTGCCTCGAGGAGCTCGACCTCAGCTTCAACCGCCTGCGCCGCCTGCCCGAGGGCCTGGGCCGTCTGCGGCACCTCCGCACCCTCGACGTCGACCATAACCTGCTGCCCTCCTTCCCTGCCCCGCTGCTGGAGCTGGCCGCTCTGGAGGAGCTCGACTGTTCCGGCAACCGCCACCTCGGGGCCCTGCCCGAGGGCATCGCTGCCCTCCGCCGCCTCAAGATCCTCTGGCTCAGCGGCACCGGGCTGGCATCCCTGCCAGAGGGCCTCTGCCAGCTGAGTGCCCTCGAGAGCCTCATGCTGGATGGCAACCGGCTGCAGGCGCTGCCCGCTGGCTTTGGCAGACTACAGCGGCTCAAGATGCTGAACCTCTCCTCCAACCTGCTGGGGGAGTTCCCCTCTGCCATCTTGGCGCTGCCCAGTCTAGAGGAGCTCTACCTGAGCCGCAACCAGCTCACCGTGCTGCCCCCTCACCTCTGTCAGCTCCACCAGCTCCGCACTCTCTGGCTGGACAACAACCGCATCCGCTACCTGCCTGACTCCATCGTGCTCCTCCACAGCCTGGAGGAGCTGGTCCTGCAAGGCAACCAGATCGCCATCCTGCCCGAGGGCTTCGGGCAGCTTTCCCGTGTCACCCTGTGGAAGATCAAAGACAACCCCCTCATCCAGCCCCCCTATGAGGTGTGCATGAAAGGCATCCCCTACATCGCAGCTTACCAGCAGGAGCTGGCCCACTCCCAGCCTGCCCTCAAACCCCGCCTCAAGCTGGTCCTCATGGGCCTAAAGGATGCAGGAAAGACCCTGCTGAGACGGTGCCTCATGGAGGAAAATGGGCAGAGAGAGGACATGGGAAGCCTGGAGGCAGGGAGCACCCAGCACAGAGGGTTTCCTGGGCAGCAGCAGGACATTGGGAGGGTGACAGTTGGGTGTTGCCCCTTTCCAGAGCCTCAAGACAGTTCCTCAACTCGGGTACCTGTCGTGCAGCAGGTGGAACGTCTCCCTGTTGAGCGGCAGGATATCCCTTCTCGTGTGCCCTCTCACCGAGCAAAAGGGGAGACACCATCCCCTGCACTGTCACTGCCATCCAGTGCCCCCCAAGTACCACTGGGACTAGGACTATCAGGAGGCAGTAAGGGCATCGAGGTGATGGACTGGACAGCGGATGCAGAGAGGGGCCTGACATTTATTGTGTACGAGCTGGCAGGGGACCCAAGCTATGATGTGATCCAGTCTTTCTTCCTCTCTCCTGGAGCCTTGTACGTGCTGGTGGTGAATTTGAGTGCCTACGTCCCTCAGCACTTCTACCCCTCTGTGGGCTATTTCTTACACTGGCTCAGTTCCAAGGTGCCCCATGCTGTGGTGTGCATGGTGGGAACCCATGCCGACCTCTGTGCGGAGCGGGAGTTGGAAGAGAAGTGCCTGGACATCCATCACCAGATCGCTCAGCAGGAGAAGAGGGATGCTGAGGGACTCCAGAGCTTAGTCCAGCAGGTGGATGAGGCTCTGGGACAGGACTTTGACCTGCGCTGCTCCAGCCCACACGCTGCCTTTTACGGAGTCTCAGACAAGAACTTGCGGCGAAAGAAGGCCCAGTTTCAGTATCTTCTCAACCACCGCCCACAGATCCTCTCTCCAGTGCTGCCTTTCAGCTGCCAGGACCGTTGCCAGGTGCGTCGCCTGCGGGACAAGCTCCTCTCGGTGGCTGAGCACCGGGATATCTTCCCAAACCTGCACCGGGTGTTGCCCAAGTCCTGGCAAGTGCTGGAGGAACTGCACTTCCAGCCACAAGCTCAGCAGTTGTGGCTTAGCTGGTGGGACTCTGCCCGACTGGGCTTGCAGGCAGGCCTGACGGAGGATCGGCTCCAGAGTGCCCTGTCCTACCTGCACGAGAGTGGAAAGCTGCTCTACTTTGAGGAGCATCTCACCTTGCGGGAGTATGTGTTCCACAACCTGCCACGGCTCATTGACATCCTCAATGTCTTTTGCCAGCGGGATGCCACCGTGCTGCTACAGAAACTGCTCAGTGACACCCAGATTGACGAACTGAGGATCACTCAGCTTCATCATTACGTGGAGGGCTTCTTGCTGCATGGCCTCCTTCCTGCCCATGTTATCCGTCTCCTTCTTAAGCCCCACATCCAGAGCCGGGAGGATCTGCAGCTCATTCTGGAGCTGCTGGAGAAGATGGGGCTATGTTACTGTGTCAACAAACCCAAATGCAAGCCCTTAAATGGGGCAGCTGCTTGGTACAAGTTTCCCTGTTACGTGAAAAATGAGGTGCCCCATGCAGAGGCGTGGATCAATGGCACCAATCTGAGCGGACAGTCCTTCGTGGTGGAGCAGCTGCAGATTGAATATAGCTTTCCATTCATTTTCCCACCCGGCTTGTTTGCACGCTACAGTGTCCAGATTAACAGCCACGTGGTTCAGCGGTCGGATGGCAAATACCAGATTTATGCCTACCGGGGAAAGGTGCCTGTGGTGGTGAGCTACCGGCCTGCCAGGGGAGCTCTGCAGCCAGACACTCTGTCTATCGCTAGTCATGCGTCCCTACCAAATATCTGGACAGCTTGGCAAGCTATTACGCCTTTAGTGGAAGAACTGAATGTCCTGCTCCAGGAATGGCCGGGCCTGTACTACACTGTGCATGTCCTCTGTTCAAAGTGCCTTAAAAGAGGGTCACCCAACCCACACACTTTTCCAGGTAAGGCACAGCCCAGCTTGCCTTTCATCTCTTCTGGAGCTTTGCCCCTTCTAGAAAGGTGTCTTATGAGGTCAGCCCTAGCTCTATTTCTTTTTTTCTTTTTTTTTTTGTTTTTTCTTTTTTCTTTTCTTCTCTGCTCTAGCTCCTTTCCCTGGTGGTTTGAGTCATGAGAGAAAATATTAGGGTAGCTCCAAGGAGACAGGCTTAAAATAACCCTATTCTGAGAGGAGGGGGGTGTTACATCCCCCTTTGTCTGTGCCTTTTCTCTCTGCTTTTTGGGTTTTGGCCCTGAGGGTTGGCAGTGCTGTTGTTGAAAGGCTCTAACCTGTCCTCCTTGTTTTGATTCCTTTGAGTGGGGACTGTGGTGTTGGGGGATTTTTTTCCCCCTAGTTCCTTTCACCCTGCAGCTCCCACTTCCTTGGAGCTATTTGTAAACACACATAGAGATGTCTAAAACATTGCAGGTGTCCCCCATCCCCCACTTCAACCCTCCACCCCCAAAACCTGGCCTGTGCTGCAGCCTCTCTGAATGCAGGAGAGCTCCTCCTGGTAGACAATGGGTGCGTTGGTCTCCATAGCCCTGTGTAAAAAGAGCTTTCTCTGAGCCCTGTCTCTAGCGGGAAGCATTCCTCCCTGAAGAGAGAAGGGTACTCCATCTTCTTTGTTTAAGTGTCTCACCTAGAAGTGATTCCCAGACTGTGCCTTTTGGAGCTGTTCTCACGAGGATTTTATTTTCCTTCCTCTCTCTCCCTTCATCAAACGAAAAAAGCATAACCTCTCTCCTCTGGAACATGACTGGTCGTGGTGCTTTATAAAGCTGTCACCTCTGAAGTTGTGATTTTTATTGGTGATGTTTTCCAGCAGCATCTGTTTTACTTTGTTTGTGCAGGTACTGCCTCCTAACTAGTGTCCTCTCAGTTCTGCTTGGGTTTGCTCTGCGGCTTGCAGGGTGCCATGGGAAGGGTGCTTTGATGTGTAAATCTGCATGAAATCAAAACACACTCTGGACTGTGAGCAATGCTCCAGAAATCTGCATTTTAACAACCATGTTGGAGGTGTGTTGTAACATTATTAAGAGGTAGCCTGAAATTCTGCAGGGAACTGTAGCATGATTTGAGTTAAAGCAAGCAGTGGTGCTGAATTTGTTCATAAGTAAATGTGATCAATAAGGCGTGGGTTTTTTGGGATTGTTTTGGGGTTTGGATTTTTGGGTTTTGTTTTGTTAGGTTTTTTTTCCTCTGGACATTTAGAATAAGGAGATGCTGCTTGCTCCTCAGCCTGAGTCCTGGTTCCATCAACTGTATCTCCCTCTTAACTGCTCACTTACGTAAGAGCCATTGGACTGGGGGGGTGAACCCATGCTGTGAGACATGCTGAGTGATATCTTGCTGCTGTCATGGTGCTTAGGGCAATGTGATCTGCTTTCCAAAAAAAAAAAAAACCTGGAAACAAAAACCAAACGTGCCACAGAACCCCTGAAAAAAACCCCAACAACCAAACCAAACAAAAAAACCCAACAACCCTCCCCAAAACCCCACCAAAATTAGTCAAGACAGCAAACATGTACATGCAGTGTGATGGTGTCATGGGCAGCTGTTGAAAATTTGGCTTGAGAATTCCAGTCTGCAGTCACGTATCTCCTTTATTTCTTCTTAACTGGTGAATGCTTTGTGGCTGTCCCTTTTTTCCCTGTGAGTAGATGATGCTTTAAAAGTGAAATGTGAAGGGGAGCCAGACTGCCTGCAGGCAGTTGGTGCTGTTGCTGACCCCAGTGATAGTCAGAGCAGGTTCAGAAGCATGAGAGAGGTATTGAAGGGCCTTTTCCTTTGGATTTGGCTGTGCCATCTGTGTTTCCTTAGAGGTGGGAAAGGATTGCTCTCTCCTGGGAGCCAGGCCACATGTGCTGGGAAGGGAAGGCACAGGTGAGCAGGGTGCTGAGCATGGGAGGAGCTGGGGCTTGTGTGCCAGGTCTGTGAATGGCACCTGGATGATGCTGCCTGTGGAAAGGGGGCTGCAGCATTTTTGAGGAGCTCGAGCAGGGCAGTCAGGCCTTGCTATCAGGGGCACAGGATAGCATCCCAGGTGTGACCCTACCTTGGGGCAGGGAATGACTCTCTTAAACATGGATACTGCGTCACACTAGCTGGGAGAACAGCAGACAAACATGTTTAAAAGGCAAGGCTGATCTGTGGAAATGCTGAAGAGTGATTAAAGGCTGCAATTTATTGAGAAAGGTCCTTGTTGTCTTGGATGATGCTTAGATCTAGCCCACCTGTGATATGGACTATATGAAAAATGTGAGCTGTGATTTGGCTTGGGAGGTCTGTATGTCTGCATTTAATCTAAAATATTCTTTGCTGTGTGTCTGCTCTATGAGTAAAAGACTGTTTGGGAGCCCCTAAATGGCATTCATGAAGCTGAAGACTTTTTTTTCCTCTTGATTTTGTTGACTGGGAGGTGTGCATGTTTAAAGTCATGCTGCCAAGCTTGCTGTCATGCAAGTGAATCATGGTTGGTGTCATTTTTGACAAGGTGTAGGAAAGAGATGGGTTTAATGTTACAAAAATATGTAGTGAGGGAGATAGATGTCTGTGTTTCTTTCCAAGCTCTTTTAGTGGAAATTCCTGGCAATTACAATGCTCCTAATACTTAAATAAGTCTGTGGGCTTTTTAGGACTGCACTGAAGAAGTGCTTTGCAGCCAGTTGACCTTAATAAGCGAAATATTTCTGGGGAGACACTGCCAAATTTGTGCTCAAAAATGGAAGTGCAGTCTGGCTCTGAGTGATTGTGCAATCTGTGTCGTCATTCATGAAACTGATGGTGCATTCTTTGGTCATGCAAAATTTTTGTTGGAATCCCCTTCAAAAAGGTAGTTCACAAGTTGAGGATTAATCTTTGCTTTTCCTCTCCTTCCCTTTCCTCTCTGTCCTGCACACTATAGCTTCCAGTATTAATAATACACATGGAAATACTCTAGGAACAAGCTACTGTGCATAGAAATGGTTAATAAAAACTGAGATTCTGGATTCAGTTTTCTGAGGGCTTATTGCAAGCAGTGAATGAAAGTGATACAAAAATGCCTTGTTAGGGTCCTTTTAAGGAAGTTTTCGTGTTTGAAACAGTTTTGTAGCTGGGTGAAATAGTAACTGAATTGGCATCTGAGCTGCAATCTCAGTGTGCTTTGAGGCTGCAGTCATCCACTCGGCTGATAACAACTCAGTGTGTTGAATATTTTTTTTCTTTACATATGCACTATATATAAGTAAAAGTGTCCCTACCAGCCTAAGAAAGTCATATCCTTGCTTGGAGTGACCAACAGGGATGGTTCACCTCTCCAAGATGACAGGACCTCAGTTGGGTCATCACAGGCATTGTGAAATGCTCTCATTTGTATGTGATGTTCTTTTACCCCCTGGATGGAAGAGCTTTTAGGTTATTCATGTCCCATAAGCTATTGAGTGACTTGGGATTGGGGGATGGAGATAGTTTGCCATCTGTCTGATAGTAGACACGTGTGCTTTGTTTGGACAAATGTGACTGGATTTTCCAAGCTTGCATTCGTGTGCACCTGCTAACTGCCCTGCTGCTGTTTCCCCTTGCCCTGTGCTAGGCCAGGTCTGGGTCACCACGTGTGCTTCCAGACTGTCTTTTGTACAAGGTATCCTGACGTTCTATGTCTGATTCTTCTGGTGTTTGGACAGGGAGGGATTATGTTTGACCAGTGGTTTTCCTTTATTCCTGCCTGTGAAGTGGCTGTATGAGTTTAGACATAAGAAAGTCAGGGTCTGTGTTAGTCGTAGAAGATGGGCAGAATGCTGTCACAAGTAAGATAAGTGGATGTGGGTTTTCACAGAATAAAAATATGACAACAAATGGAAAGCCATGGGCAAAGATACTGTGTGAGCCTAGCAGCCCGTGTCCAGAAGGATGCTCCAGAGCTATTGGGGAGCTTTGAAAGGTTCTGGAAGACTAGCAAGAGGTCTCCTGTGGAGAGAAAAGTGCACACTGGCTGCCTGCCTTACTATCCCCTTCTTGAGGTATCAGAGCAGGGAGGAGATCACAAGCCTCTACTCTGCCTGTCTCCCACATCAAGGGTGAACAGAAGCAAGGATTATCCTGCCAGTCACTTTAAGGGGTACAGACAGAGGTATCATAGTGTAGTTCCCCTGTGAGTGTCTCTGTCATGGCTAGAGCAGGGCTAAATAGGCCACCTTGTGCTCATGATTCGAAGTGAACCATGCTCACCAGCCCCACATTGGAGTCAAAAGCTATCATAACCTCTTTTGGTGGCTGGGATAGAGTCAGGAGATAGGAAGGTGGAAGATCCTATGGTGTGTCATGCTGTCGAGTCACCCAATGCAAGGTGAGGCGAGAGCGGGTGGGACTGGTTTTGTCAGAAGGGCTCAGAGGTTGCTCCAAAATCTGAGTTGCTGCTCAGTGAAAGGCTCATGTCAGGTATCTAATTCCACTTTGTAGTCATGCTTTAAGTAGCTGGGGTTCTTTTCACAGACAATTGCAGTAGAACAACACCTGCTTGTTACAGAGCCTGATGCTAGCATCAGGCAGCCTTCTATTTTCCCCATTTGCAGGTGGAGTCTTTTTTTGCTTGACTTTCAAAGTAGATCTTATGTCTGTTTTGGGGCTGTTGTCACACTATCCTGCAGGCTGTGGCTTCAGCAGAGTACTGGGGCATAACTGGAGACAATGGGACAAGACTTCAGCACCATGTGAGCTGTGGCTGTGGATGATCTGGCAGGATGAAGCTGAACAGGGCCCTGTGGTTCAGTAGAAGAGCATAGATTGGTTGCTGGACTTGGGGAAGCTATTGTCATTCTGTGGCTCTAGCATGGATAATTTAGTTTACTGACTAGAGC
Source organism: Corvus cornix cornix (assembly GCF_000738735.6). NCBI lineage: Eukaryota > Metazoa > Chordata > Aves > Passeriformes > Corvidae > Corvus > Corvus cornix. The sequence continues at coordinate 26,783,445 of NC_046334.1, read as the reverse complement.
TGGTTTCTGTGCTGTTGAAGTGACAACCTTGACTGGTGTGACTTGCTATAGGTAACAGTGTAGAAACACAGTAGTAGCCTATTTGCTACGAGGGATTTTTAGAGATTTGCTTCACATTAACCTGTGTTGCAAGGTGAGCATTTCAGGTCCTCTTGTTTAGTGGCTGTGGCATCCTCTAATTTAAACAACCTGTTGAAAGGGACAATGAATGTTTCTGTGGTCTTGGAGGAGGCTGAGAAATTGCCAGAGGAAGAGTATGGTATGCAGCATGGATGGCTGCCGTGGGACTGTCCCTGGTGGGGCACAGATGTGGGAACCAGTCTTTGGAGAGAACTGAAGTAGTCAGTGCAGACTTGGGCTTGTGCCTGACCGTCTAGCTTGGGAGGACACAGGAATGGGAGGGAATGTGGATGCTTGAGGAAAGGCTGAGGTTTTTGAATTGCCTTCTTAAAGCTGTCCTGCAGTGTCTGGTTACCTTGTATTGTGTGTGTTTGCGGGCTTTTATTTTAAAGCTCTTAATATAGAACTTGTTAAAATTACTTGAAATTAGAATGGCAACTTGCACACTTAACACTGCTTGAAGAAATCCTCTTCCTTGCTCAAAGGAATCCTCTTCCTTACGCAAAAAGTTTCTATGCATTAGTGAGAAAAGAAAGCTTTTGTGGTATGTCAGCTCCGGTACAGGGAAGCTCTTCTGGTTTGTCCCTTAACAACTTGTCTTGCCCTGACCTGTTCCCCGTGGGAGTCATCTCTGGGCTTTGAGCCTCTGGACTTTGAGCTGTCATCACCGAACCAGGGAGATGCTAGATTTGGTTGAGTGGATCCTTTTGGTTTGGTTAGTGAAGCAAAGCAGAGTTTTTGGCCTTCAGCGCATTACTTTTTTTTTGGTTTGTGTTTTTGGTTTGTGTTTTTTATTACAGTTGCTGAAATTTGTCTTTGCAGGAAATGACCTATAAAAGAGTTGCTGGGTACCAAATGATTCTTTGTTTCATTGCATGAGATCTGTTTAAAAGCTACTGACTGTGAGGGTGAGATAAGATGTTGATGTAGGTTTTCTGCTCTCTGGAGTCAGTTGATTACATGAGGACTGATTTGTGTGCTGCTTCAGCATGCTGTGGACACCGGTGTCATGAAACATGATATCCATTGTCTTGTGTGCTCACACATCTGGTGATATGATGCCTGCTTCTACAATCACTGAAGTGGGAAAAGTTTTCCTGTGTAAGTTTAGTTTAGATTTAGCATGTGAACGATCCACATGCATGTATTACAGGGGCCTACTGCTTATGCATCTCAGGAGCGGATGGTGGAAAATCACCAACCGTGCTGAATTATTGTTGTCTTTTGGGGTCGTGAACATGTTACTTGACATTGGGATAGAGCAGTGAAAAAACAGTGTCAGTTTAAAAACAAAATAAGAGTGCATCTAGTAGGTAATTCTCCTGTAAGCTGTGGTGTGCATTGCTTTTGCAGTATTAGCAGGCAACTGTGGTAGCCTAGCATGCTCTCCAGTTAGTAATTTGCTACTAATAGTGCAGGTTGTTTGGCTCTTGAAAGCAATTTGCCAGGGAAGAAGGAGAAAAATTTATTTAGTGGAAAGTCCTGTGTGGGGTTTGAATTCTTGGAAGTCATCAGTGTACAATTTTTTTTATACCTTCCCTCCCCATCCCCCCCCATCATGAATACAGAAAGAATAACCTCTAGATATGTAGATATGTAAAGAAAATTGTGGTCTGGGGGTTGAATACAAGGTAATCAGTTATATCCTTTTATCTCCCTCTCCTTATTTGTGGTATTTGTGCTTGTCACACAGATGTGGACAACTGTGAGAGTAACCAAGCTGGCTGGTGCCAAATAAGATCGCCCCTTCTCAGGTGCTTTGGAGCTTGTGGGATGCCTGTTTTAAGGGAGCTCCTTGTAGGGACAAGGAGTGGGAAGGGAGTGTCTAAGATTTCTGTGTGAATTATAACCACCAAATTCCTCTGCTGCAAACAAAATGTATCAGGGCTTTTGACTAGCTAAGAACTTATCTGTGTCTGAGTAAGTAATGCAGTTGGGTTATAGGAATCTCAGCGTGCCTCCATGGTCTCTTATATGGTGGTCTTGCCTACATCAGGAGAGCTGATGGGATTCTGGTGACCACAGTGTGAGGGAGCTGTTTTATACAGAGGATGAGGAGGCCGTGATGTTTTTAGAAGCTCTTGCGTGGATGAAGTTTACAGTCTTGGATGGCAAGGTCACCTGTGTGAATGTGGCCTTTGTTCCAGCTAGACCAGCTGGGAGAGTTTTGTCCTCTAGCAGTTTATTTCTGGGCAACCAGATGGAAGAACTGAGATTGGGGGGTGCAAGACCTGTGAAAAAAAATGGCTGGTTAGCTTTGGGAGAAATTTAATTTGGGAAGTTCAGATGGAACATATTTGAGGGATTACGGTTCTGCCTCAGGAGCCTGCTGGAGGCTGAAGACATATTGTACTTGTGGTATTTTCCTGGCTAAGGCTCGGTGCTAACACTGATCGGGTTGCCAACATGGTCAATAGTAGTGTGGTTTCAGACTTAACGCAGGTTCTGTGGTTAGGGGTGACTTGTCTGTGGCCAGTGGATGGAGGCTGTGCTCAGACTGAGCTGTGATTGCTGAAGTGCTTGCCTGCTGGAGTTGGTTGTGGTTTAAAGCAAGACCTTAATTTCAGATGTGTTTTTTTGTTTTCACAGTGGTCATTTTCAAAAGCTCTGAGCTTTACGCAAAGGTGTACTGAGTACACTCCTTACTGGTTTTAGCTGTGGATTGGTGGGGGACGGGTGTGAAAATGACCTAGGACCTACAGACTTTACAAAGTAGCATTAATTTTGAATTGGCAGTTGAACATGGCAAGCTCTGCATGAACCAAACAACAGCTTTGAGATGAGCAAGGTGCTTCCGTTGGGAAGTTCATTAAACTGAGTGCTTTGTGAAGATCAGACTGAACTGAACGAGGTCAAGTAACCTTCAGCACAAAATAAAGTTCCATCTCAAATCCTGTTCAGACCTGCCTTGTATTGCCACGTGCTGACTCAGACTTGGTGCTCGAACACTCCAGGAAGCAGCTGTATTGTTGTTGATGTAGGATACATTGAATTGTGCTGATAAGATGATGGGAGACTTCTGCTGGGCTTTTAGTGGTGGGATTTCTTGCATTTCTGCAAGACTCTATGCAAGCAATACTAGGGTATCTCTTATACCCAGTTTTAGGGTGATGTTTGCCAAGAGTCCAGTTTAGAGAAACATTTTTATTTGTGTTATCTGAGGGAACCTAGACTGTTCTGAGAAAACTCCTTCCTCCTTCATTCATGGTACCCATCACTTTCTGTAGAGTTTTCAGTCTCTTCCTGTTACAATGTGACAGGAACAAAACAAAGGTACAACAGTGGTAGGACAGGGATTTATGGGCCTCGTGCCCACAAATGACTGGTGATAAAATGAATATTGTAGGTTTTTGTCCTAACAGAATACAAGATTATAGCACACTTCAATTAAGAGTTGTTTCTTGAATTATCTGTGCATAGTAACTTTCCAGTCTGTGTGCTGAATTCCTCTTGGAGCATGTTCTTTGCATTTTTAGCAGGTGTTTTTCTCTCCAGCAATGGTATCTAATAGGGGACAGATCCTGCCCTTGCAGTAGGGTACGGTTGTCGATGAACTTTCTAAAAAATTAAATGGCCATGGTTTCCAGAGCATCAAAATCTGCAGAGTTTGAGACAGCGGTGCTTGACCTAGTTTGCATCCAATGTGTCTAGTGATTTCTGCCCCATGAAACCACACAGTGGAAAAATATTGAAGATGTACAGTGATTTGGCCTTGCTTAACTTTGAGAGACATGTACAGTGTGTTTAGTTCTTCTGCATCAATGCAAGGTTGGGAGCAGAGAACTGCTAGAAGGGTTGATTTGTCCCAAACTTATCCCAAAACAAGTGTTCTCATATTCAGGAAGACCCAACCCCCTCCCCCCACCCCAGCTACATGGGCAGCATACAGAGGATGAGCTTCTTGCAGCAGAAGAAAAAGGCATCTTTGTCATGCTGTTTCTGAAAGTTTATGATGGACACAGCAGAACTGCAAAATTGTCCTGCAGCACAGACCACGAGTGTACCTGGTGCAGCAGAACCCTGCTGCTTCTCTAGCTGTAGTTGTGGAACTCTGTTGCTGGCTATTTAGTACCTTCTCCACTCCCTGTGGCCTCTTTCTTAAACACAGCAGTCAGGTATGCATGGCAAGCAGTTTTTCTCTGAACAGATAGTGTTAGAACTTAGCAATTTGCAGAGCTGAAATGTGTGCAGGCTGTACAGTGGAGGACAGAGAGACAGGGACCTCTGTCTGAGACTGGCTGCCTGACATCAGTCTTTTACTCTAAATATTCCTGTTGCCCATGTCTGAACAGTTGGATTTTCATCTCTCATTCAAATTCTCAGATAAATTGAGATCAGTAAAGAATGAAGTACAAAGAGATGGAGTGATGGCTGGTGATAAAGACCCATTCTGATAATCAGTCCTCTCATATTGACCCTCCTGACACTTGAATTTTTATCTTTCCACCCTCTTTCTGTATTTATGTTGTGTGTAACTCACCAGTCTGTACACATGTTCTCTTTTACTACATTATGGGGAAAATAGCATGATTGTCTGTCAAATTGCTGATCTTTGCACTTTTCAGGGTTACATCCTCAATGTTTAATAATCTGCAGCTGTATTTATTGTGATGTGTGATAGGGAATAGTTCAAATTGTTTATGTAGAACTCTTTATTTTCTCCCCAAAAGAGCCGAACAGCTGGGACCTTGTCTCTATGGGACCAAAGGGGGACTTGAGGCAGCTACATAACTTACTTGTCCCCTTATTTTGGTAATTCTTCATCTGTGAAGCTGTGAGTGGCTCACAGGAGCGATTACCTTCCTTAGCAGGGTGATTTAATCATGAGGAGATGCACAGGAGCTGGAGCAGAAGTGGCAGTAGGGTGGCAGCTGGGCTGCTCTGCACACCTTTGAGTGTACGGAAGGCGTCTTGCAAATTGCAGACGCAGCCGGGAGTAGCCAAAGGGCATGGGAAATTGCAAATCCAGACAAACCGGTGTCTGACTGAGCAGGAGCTGTGTGGTGCCAAACTCTCACTCAATGATAGGGAGCTGTTTCTTGGTCTAAAATGGTTTTAAAGTGCGCTGTAGGTTGAGAGAACAGCTGCTGGCTTGGCCTCCGCTGCCTTAATGTGCGCTTTGAGCCAGCCAGCCTCTGTCCCACTGTTGAACTTCTTGAGTCGCTCCGTCTTGCACCACTGTATTGCTGAGCAGCCCAACTAGAAACAAGCAGTGAGAGCTGCAATAATCAGTTCTGGCTCAAAGTATTCTCTGGGTAGTCCTTTGGATGGGTTGGCTTTCTTGGGGAAGCCTCATCTGGACTGTATCTTCTGGAAGCCAGCATGCTGTGTTCAGAGAGAAACAAGCAGGTGGACCTCTCCGCATTTCCAGGACATTCCAGGCAGGGGAAGATGGACAACTTATCCTTTATTATATGTCTGTGCTACTGCAGTGAGGGGAAGAGATGGAAGATTGTGCGTTTCCTCTCCTGGTGTGCATGATGCTTCTTACCCCCTTGCTGTGTGTGGCTGTATTTTTGCACTGGGTTTGCATGGCAAAGTTTTGGTAGCGGGAGTGGGGCCCTACAGGGTTTGCTCCTGTGAGAAGCTGCTGGAAGCTTCCCATCTCTCTGACAGATGCCTCCAAGATGGACCCAGCACTGGCCAAGGCCAAGCCCATCAGCAGTGGTGGCAGTACCTGTGGGATAACATATGAAAAGGGGAAAAAAAACAAACCCCCTTGCAGCAGCAGTTGCAGGTGGATGCCTGAAAGAGGCTGTGATCCTGTGAGAAGCCTGTGCTGAAGCAGACCTCAGACAGGACCTATGGACCCATGGAGAGAGGAGCCAATGCTAGAGTAGGTTTGCTGGTAGGACTTAAGACCCTGTGGGGGACCCTTGCTGGAGCAGTCTGTGAAGAACTACAGTCTGTGGGAGGGGCCCCACACTGGAGCAGGGGAAAAGTCTGAGGAGTCCTTCCCTTAGGAGGAAGGAGCAGCAGAGACAATCTGTGATGAACTGACTGCAGACCCCATTCCTGACCCTCTGTGCCACTGGAGAGGGAGGAGGTAGAGAAAATCAGGAGGCAAAAAGGAGTGAAGTTGAGCAGAGGAAGAAGGACTGGATAGGACAGAGGTGTTTTAAGATTTGGGTTATTTCTCATTATCCTTCTCTGATTTGATGGGTAAAAAATTAAATTTTCCAAAGTCGAGTCTGTTTTGCCCATGACAGCAATTGGTGAGTGATCTCTCCCTGCCCTTATCTCAGCGGCCTGTATTTTCTCTCCCCTGTCTCATTGAGGAAAGGAGTGGTAGAGTGGCTTTGGTGGGCACCTGGCATCCAGCCAGGGTTAACCCACCGCAATTTTATAGGCAGAACTGCTGGATGGGGTTGAATGTGCTGAAGCAGAGGGTTCTTGGTGGCAGGTTTCCAAACCAGGGAGTCGGCAGCAAGCACCAGGCCTACTTACACTCGTTGCATAATCAGATGAGTTTTCAGCTCCCTGTGCATTTCTCTAAACCTTCCTTTTGAACAGCCTCTTTCTTTGTCCGAGAGATTTTTGTGCTCTTATTTCAGACAGTGATGCATGCACTAGATTTGGAAGATTCTCATATCCATATGACTCTGGTATATCAAAGTGGCTAAATTTAGAAAATCTAACAAAAAAGAGCTTCCCCTTCCTGTGATCTGACATAATGTTTCTTGGTCGCTGTTATTTTTACTACAGAACAGCTTAAATCTATTTTGGTTGAGCACTAAGTGATGGCTGCAGTGTGAAAGAAGAAATTTGTTTCTGTGAAGTCAGGCGGCTGTGCTGCAGCTTCAGGGCTCTGAGGGCAGCCTGCTCATGTTGAGCATGTGCCAGTGCTGTGTTGGGGCCCCCCTTTACAGCCCTGCTCAGCTCTCTTGAGCCCTGCCCACTCAGTAGAGGGTCTCTGGGGCTCAGAGCTTCAATGGCTCTGAACTTCTCCAACATCTTGTAGATGTAGTGAGTGGCAGTGGTGATGGATTTTAACACACACACATACCACTACTTCACTCATCCTCCAAATTCTGGGAGGACAGTATAGGAGAGATGTTTGGCTGGAACCAAAGGAGCAGACGCAATGAGAGGCTTACATGGGAACCAGTCAAGCCTCTGGTTTCACAGGTCTCTTTAATTCATGGACCTTTTACTGTACACTGTTATGACCAGGACTGAGCCATCCCTGCCTGGAAAATGCACTGGTGGAATCATGCCCTGCTGAGCACCTTGAGCTCTTGGTGTCAGGAATATAATTCAAGATTTCCAACTTCCTTACTCATTTTGGGTTTGGGTTTTTATTTGTTTGGGTTGTTTGGGTGTTTTTTAAGCCATCTCCTTTGTTAAAACTTTCTCTGTGGAGGTTCAAGCTCATACTTGATTATAGCTGACTGCTCTGCTTCAACAGCCTTCTGACTTGTTTCTGAACATCCCACGCCTGCTTTCATATTGAGATGGAGTGAAGGAAGACAACTGGGATTTTGGGAAGAGACACCGTTTTTGCTGACCTCAATATCCCAGAAATCTGCTGAACAAGAATTTATTTCTTACTTTAGCATCATTTTAACTTCTGGTGGACAGTTGTGTAGAAATGTTCAGTGGGTGAAAATAGAGGCAACGTGAGCCTCACTCTGAAACTTTGGTCATCTCCAGGTGCTTTTATTCAGGTTCATGATGGTGCCAGAGGGTTATGTAGGTAATGAAACTCCAGTGTGCTTTGTCCTCACTAAAAGGTCCAATCAGATCTGCGTACCTGAACATGTACTTTCAGGAGTTTTGGGCGGGGAGTCTCGCTCATGCTGTCACGTGAAGGATCGTGCTGTGTTTCAGCATTGGCGAGATTTTCATGGCACCTTGAGTAAGCGAGAAGTTTGTCGTTTCTCAGAGGAGCATGTGTGTGCCCCGAGGGAGCCCTACGGGTTCTCAGGTGATCATTACTGGATTTTGGCAAGATCTTAACTGATGCTTGCATAGGCAAATAATTCAGCTCAGCAAGTGGCTGCTGTGGTCAGCTTGGAGCCTTGCTAGGGTGAGATGCTGAAATAAACAGTCAAGAGTTGAGTCTTGTGTGCGTCTTTTCCTAGCCAATGTATTTGTGCCTCAAAGGCTCAGCCAAAGTGAAGACTTCCTTGGATGAAAGAAAAGTTTGGGAACCTTCCCCTGGGATCAGAAAAAAAAATCACTTTTCTCTGTGTCTTTTGTAATGGAAAACTACCACAAAGCTTTTGAAGCTCTCTGTTATTTTTAACTTGTTCTTTGTCCTTCTTTGAAATAAATCACATCTTTCTTCTCTGACAAAAGAGTGTTTAGCATGTTATGTAGATACACGCATGCACATTTTTGAGTGCCTGCAGTCAAGTTCAACACAATGTTAAGAAAATGTTGCCGGACATGGTAAGATTGTGTTCAGTTTAGTGATTCACACAGGGATCTGATTTAAAAAAAGAAAAAAAGTTCAAAAGAAAATAAAGAAACTCCCCCCAACCAGCCGTTGGGCTGAAGAGGGTGCGATGAGAGGAGATGCTTAATGGACCATTTTGGGAAGTGCAGTAGGTCGGCTCTGAATCTGTGACTTGGATTTCTGGCCCAGCACTTTGCAGATGCTAAAACTGTGCTTCCCATTAAAAGCTGGCCACTGTGCAAGTGTGGCCAGGTGTCTTTGGCTAGGGGGAAGCTGAGCAGTGTGGCTATTCACTCAGTGCATGGCTGCACCTTCCCCCAGGCACCCGCGTGGCAGCGTGGTCCTTGTAGTGAGGTTGGGCAGCTTGAGGGCAGTTCTTGACCAGCCTTTAGTTTATTGCCTGTATGGGATCCCAAGTTGTCATGTTTTATGGCAGGCCCATGCCCAGGCTCCAGGTCAGAGTTTATTACTTTTAGCTGTGCTTCCTGAAGCATTTAGTGTCTGTCTTTCCCTGAAACAGCACCTTTGGTTGAAAGCCGTGTTGCAAAACAGCCTCTGCTCTGCAGCTGCTGAATCATGTAAGTTTCATGCATGATTCTGCTTCCTGGCATGTACCAAGTGCACCCAGTCCCATCTGAATCTTGCAGGTGAGTGTTGGAACTGAGAACTGCCCACAGAATTATGATTCTGCTGGAGACAGCAGTTTTACCCCTTGCTCTGTGCTGCTTTATTCTCAGTTGCATAATGCAGCATGATGCAGATAATCTGCTCATCATCACAAAAGGATTTAAAATTCGTTTTTAATCGGAAGTCATTTTAATAAAGCTTTTCCCTGCTTGGAGGACTGTTTTTCTGGCTTGAGTGTTTAAGAACAAAATGCAGGAGACCGAGGGAGGTGGGAGGGAACCAGCTGAGGAAGGACGGAGACAGGCACCTCTGTCTGGCTCCCAGGCGGCTGCTGGTGAAGTCCAGAGCTGTGGGACACGTTTCCAGTAGCACCAAGCATGCAAAATCCTTACATGCACAGACAGAAGTAGCTCGTAGGTCTGTTCTCTTGGAATTTTCTCTCACAGAGCAAACCTCTGGTGGTGGTGGAGAGAAGGAAAGGGCAATCTAGTCCAATCTGGTTTGTACTCCCCCTTTTAACCATCTGTGTCCAAAACACTGGTAGTCCTGTAGGGCCTCCTCCATCTCAGAACAGACTGTGGTCCTGGACAAGGTGCAGCATTTACTTCTCTTGTGATGGTAATGACATATAGTTTGTGTGATTTACCTTATTTCTTTGGTTGTTGCTCTGCCATTTTATTGTGGAAAGTGCACTGTCTAAAACAGCATGTGAACTCTGAGTAGCTCTGAAATATATCCTCTTCTCCTCTGTATGCCAGCATTTTTCCCACTTTTCTGGTAGTAGCCACCTCTTGAGCTGTTTCACCTCCCCTCGGAGCAAGCCTGATTGGGGGCCTGAACTCTGGCACTGAATGGTGTTTGAGAGCAAGAATCCTGCTGCTTCCTGGCTTTTTTTCAATCCCAGTAGTCCTCACTCTTGGGATATCTCCAGTGTATGCTTAAGATGTCCCTGAGTCTCCTTTTTGGTCAGTGTAAGTTGATGACTGGGAAGTTTTAAGGTGGTTTCTCCCCAAGACAGATCCCATCCAGAGGAGAGCCAGTAAGCTTGCAGTTGAGGTGAGTTGGTAAAACATCTGAAGGAGGGGTGGGTCAGGGCTGTGTTACAATGACACTGGTGAGTAAGTGCCTCAGAGTTATCCACCTGGTGGAAATCTGGAAGTAATACTGGTTTACAGCACAAATAGGGGACCAGGAGAGAGCTGAGCTTTGGGACAGAGTTCCCTATGAGGAAACTGGCAGCTCCTGGAAAGGTGCAGGGGGGTAGAAGAAATGGTGGAGGAGTTAAATGTTCTCCTGGCAGTACTGCTGCCTCCCTGGGAGGCTGATGAGTTCTTTCTGGGCCCCATAGCTCCTTCCTGTTTCAGTAACAAACATGACTACCATAGAAGCGATTTTTAAACAGCAAAGATGGATGCTGCAGTTGACTTTTGGGCCCTGAGAACCCATAGCAGATGGCATTTAGCAGGCAATGTACTCTGTAAGAGTTAAGTAGCAAAGCTATTGTTTCTATTTTCATGTGACTTCTCACTGGGAGTCATTCCAGTGGTAGAATAAAAAGCCATAAGAATTGGTCTCAGCAGAGATAATAAAACAATCTATAATATTAAGTTCATAAATAAGCAATTTTCCTTGGGAAAAAGGTATTTGTAAGAAAAAGCTAGCTATTGCATTGATTTACAGCTTTTAGTTGGCTGTCATCGGTTTGGATATTGGGGAATGAGAGTGTTCAGAAAAGACTGGTTAAATTATTGGAAATGCTAAGGAATCCAAAATCAACACAAAAAGAAAAGAAAAATCAAAATATTAGCTCTCATCCCCTCTGGAAAAGGGAACAAGTAAAAGCTGTTAATAGTAAAAGGATAGACCTATGTCCAGTAAAAGGATCCAGTAAAAGGATGTCCTATCATTGAGCAAGAGAAAGCCAGCAGGTCACTCAAATTTCAAAGACAGCAATTTTGGTAATAACAAAAGGTACATTAAACCAAACAAATAGAGTAGATTCAAAACAAAAATCAGTTTTCCACCTCTGTTGGCATAGGGAGACTCAGGCTCTGAGCTCTGTGAAGTGCTGCTTGGGCACTTCCATGTGCACCAGCAATGCTTTAATTGTGGCATTATGCATGAGACCAAGAGGAGAATTTGCCACTGGTCTTGGTGCTCTGTTCCCTCTGATTTTAGCCATATAGCTTGATGCAAATCTACATCACACTCAGTCTCACAAGGAAGAAACACTTGACTAAGGATGTACTTAACAAACTAGAGTGTAAATGAAAAAAAGATATGCATATAAGGAAGTTATAGCTGATGTCCTTGTAATTAAGGAAACTTCTCTGATCCTGCAGCTTCCTGGTCAGCTAAAGCCATACCTGGGGACAGCATGTACTGTGGGGTTAGTTATTACTTTGTAGAAAGTGGATAGCTTTGAAGGAAAAGTGCTGTGGAGGCATTTTGTTCCAATTAAGCATGAGCCTAGAATAAATTTTGTTATGTTCATGCATAAACCAAATTCCCCAGTAAAATTACTTCAATACAAAGTTATGTTGATAGATTAGAGCAGGGATGAGTTCAAATTGGTTCAATAACCAGGTAAAACACTTGATTTGAGTATGAGCAGAACCTATGGTGTTAAGACTTTTCTCCTTAGACCAGTCGATGTTGAAGGGTAAAAAAACAATGTTCCTATGTTTAAGTGGACTGTGGTTGTCCTGATGAACAGTGAGTGTTTTAGGGTGACCAGAATAGCTTTACAGAGGGGCATTGCACATGCATCTCACCTTAAGTGATCTGGGAGAGAATACTTACCGCAACAGGTTTGAAAATACAGCTGCTTCCAGTTCAGTTTGCAAAACACACTGAAACCTTGGAATGGCCCTAAGGCAACAGCAACTCATGGAATCAAGTTACTTTTACCCAGAGAGGAGTTAATTTAATTTCAGAGAAAACTGTTGGGCAGCACACGTAAACACAAGTCTTGTATGTGTCTTTTGGTTTGTTCTCCTTTTGCTTGGCTGGCAAAAGGCAAGTAAATTAAAAAAAAAAAAAAGGAAGAAAGGATGTTGTGCTAGAGTGTAAAAGGTTACTACAAGGGAGAACTCCAGGTTTTTCACTTCCCAGCTGGACACCGGTCAACTTCTAGAAGAGGGGCTTCATAGCCAGAATCCTACCTTCGACCATGGCATGCATCTTGTGAGGAAGGAGTAAGCCAACAGGGAAAAGAAATTGTCCCAAGTGCTCTCCCACCCTTAGTCTGTCATCAGCGGGTGGATTTGTCTCTTTAGCAATGCTTGAAGACACTTTGCCAGTCTGGTCTGCTTGTGAACCCTTGCGTTGCAGCCATCTGCAGTCTCTGTCAGGTGCTTCCTTTTGCTTTTCCTCACGTGCACCATGTAGTACCTGCATTGAGGCTTTCTAGTTTTTGTGTTGGAGCAGGCAGGAAACAATCAGCCAGTTCAGGGTGCAGTATTAGTTGCTAGACTATTGTGAGGAAAAGTGTCTTGCAGACTTGGCTAATTCTCTAAAGTTAGCAGAAGGGCAGATGGAGTCTTGGCCCGGCCTCATCAGTTGCATAAGACTAGAAGTCAGTGGGACTGAGTCTTGTATGGCCTGCTCTGGGGGCTGGCTTTTCACATGGCCACCTATTAATGTGTTGTGACCCAAACAGAGAGACAGAGGTAGCAGGATGGTGACCAGTCCTGGTACTCCCTGCAGACTTCAGTGAACCCTGCCTGTTAACTGTTTATCATAGTAATGGCTTTGGGAACTCTTTCAAACTGCTTTTTTTCCATTTAGTTGGACCTGCGGTGTGCTGATCATCTGGATAAAAGAAGGGTCAGCATCTCCTTTGTGATGGGGGAGTAATAGCTTTGAAATTACTTTGAAATGTTTGGAAAGATGGGCTGAGACTGATGGGAATTGTTGCTGTCTGGACTGTCTGCAGCCAGTGGTGTCTAGTGTTCAGGTGGATGCTCTGTGTGCAGTTGTCCCTTGCTGTTACTGGGTAAGGACAGGTTGGGGCTGGCTGCAGCTTTCTCTCCAGCTGGTGCCTTGCTCTGGCAGATTGGGAAAGTGCTTATGGCAGATAGGGCTGAAGGGGTGGAATTAAAAATAACCAAAAGGTAGATTCTGGGCCTGGTTACTCAGTGACAGGCCTGTTTCTATTCTGGGATGAGGATAATTCGCACTGAGCTCATTACACCATGACTCTCCCTTAAAATGCCTTGACAGTCAATTTCATTCCAGCTAATAAGGTCCTAAAATGTTAATGAAGCAAATCAATTTTTCATGGCTTTGTATTGCAGTTATCAGAAAGTACTGTGTTGCAGCCTACCAATTCAAGAAGCTTTTCAGATATTACAAGGACATTCAGCAATTTGAAGGATATTTTATTTTCTCAGTTTTTCCCCAGTGCCCCCTCTCATTTTTCTAAGACTTTATCTTGTGCTGGTTGCTTGTCCCCTTTGGTCACGTCCTTCCTCCATTGTCAGCTCTGGTCACTAATGGGAAGAGATGGCTTGTTCCCACCTTCCCTACTGCACAGGGAGAAGAAAGATGGAGTGCCCAACAGAACAGGTAGAGATGAAGCTGAACAAGGGAAGCTACTCAAGCTGAAATACTATTTGAAATATAATGAGTTTGATGAAACAGAGTGGAGAAATCGCATCTTCTTCATCCCCTTCCCTCATCTTTTTGGAAGGAGCAGTGGTGTGAAAAGTCACAGCCCTCTCTCCTCATGGCAATTTGCTGAGATGTCAGTGTTACCTGGCATAAATGCTGTCTGCACTCAGTATCTCATGGACTGTGGAAGGAGGAGAGAGAAGTTGCATTCGTTGTGCAGCCACATTGATGGTAGATCACTTACCCACACTGGTTTCCGAATAGGTTAGATGACAACCATCTTTTATTTCTCAGAACTGCTCATTTTGTACTGCCAGGAGACAGAAGGCTCAAACTTTCATGACTGCCCCTGGAGTTATTTTAACGAAACTGTTTTGATCATTTACTGCTCTCTGCATTTGTGTTTGTGAGTCTGCAGATGGGAAGTACTAAATTGTGTGGTTTGGGGAATGTAAGGAGTTTTTTTATTTGCTTTTAATTGATTTCCAGTTCTAACTATAACTTCTATGTGCCTGAGAAAAATATAATTAACTAATGTTTTGGGACAAACATAGAGTTTTCCAGGTTTTATACTTGGAAGCCTTGTACTGCCACACTGGTAAGGGATGGTCTCAAATAACTCCTGAGGAGAAAATTAGTGTATGAGTTGTAATTTGGTATTTTGGGTAATCAACCTCCTGTAGCTGTTGAATCGAACATCCACAACACTTTCCACTCAAGTTCTCCGCACAGAGGTATGCTCGGTCCAGTGCCAAGGGCTTCCCCAGAGCTTTTGCAAGTGTTCAGGTGTGTCAATGTCCCCTTCTGCTGTGACAGTGATGGGTTAAGAGCTAGCTGACCCTATAATGACTTGTGGAAGAAGGAGGATATTTAACCCTCTTAAGCCTTTCGACCGTAGCTGGTGTTTGTGTGACTCTCCCCTTCCCTGAGTGGCAGAAAATAGACTTAATGATTGCCCGTTGCAGCATCTGTCTGCCTGTGTCTCCTGGACAGGCCTTGCAGAGCACGCTAGCCTTTAGCGAAGCCCTGGGCTTCCTGCCAGGGTGATTAGCCTGGCAGTTCCTTGGGTAGGAGGTAAAGTGTGGGGTGATCTCAGCTGCTGTGGGAAAAGCTGCCTGGCCTTGAGCTGAGCAGAGCCCAGCTTCTGCAGCACCTCTGGGGTTCCTGGCCTGGAGGACTGCAGCTCTGGTTTCTAAAGCTTGACCTGTCAGCTCCAAGCTGAAAAGCACTGCTGTCTGTTTCCAGAGGTTGTTTTGTGTTTCTTTCGCCTCACATGACTTAATAGACTTGAGAAGACAATTTCCCATGCAGCCATCTGGGGGAAGTATGCCAGGTGAGCCATATATATGTCCACAGTCAGAGTTGTGAGGCCTAGAGATGAGGTGCTGGCTTGAGAGATGGCTGATGCTGGAACTGGAAAGTTGTCCAGTGCTTGGATCAGCCAGTAGCCCCAAGGCTGAGTCTGCCCCTCTAGCAGTTGTGATGCTCTAGATTGGAGCTGGGCAGCCACAGGAGACTGCTCTCTGCTCAAGGAAGCTGTTGGTGTTTTCAGTCTTGAACCCTTCAAAGGAGAAATCGGTTCCTTTTCCATATTTTGGAAAGCTCTAACTCTTGCTCTCCGCACGCTATTCTCTGTGCTATCAGCTTCTGGTCTTGGGGACTCACCTCTTCAGGCTAGTTCTCTGCCTTGCAGATGGCTGCCTTTCCCACTCCACATTTCCAGAGCAAGCTTTCTTTTTGTTTTCAAGCCTTCCCTTTCTTTTTAAATGATATCAAATCCCAGGCTCATTGGTTCCTGAGTATGTGCTGTACCTGATGGGTGGTTCTGCTCACCAGCCTGCTGTTGTGATCAGTGCTTACCAACAGTTTTTCTTTTCTGTTGCCTTTTTTGCACAGCAGTCTCTCCCACTAAGGCTCTTTGACAGGCTGCGATTTTTGTTGTTGTTTTTGTTTGCTAGTTCTAAGCTCCTTTGACTGGGGACTGCAACATGAGGCTTATGAAACTTTTGTTCATAATGTGCATTGCACTCTGTTCTGCTCCCTTTTGTGATGTCTCTGCTTTCAGCTTCTTTTTCGTTTTTTTGTTTGTTTGTTTGGTTGGTTGGTTTTTGGTTTCGGGTTTTTTTTTTTTTGCTATATTTGTAGCCAGGAGAATAGCCTTCAGTGAGAAAAAAATTAAATCCTAACTTGGAGGTCTCTATCCAGCCCTCTGCCTCAAGCAGGCTGGGTAGATAAGGTCACTCAGGACTCCAGAAATAAATCAAGTGCAGTGTTCTATCTTTCTGGGGAATATTTTTGTGCGTGACATGCCGGCAGTGCTGCAAGGAGCATATTAAAAATTCATACCAGTACAGAGCAGAATTTTCTGTGCACAGTGCTTGAGAATAAGCTTGTGTGTCATGCACAGCAACATTTGTATAAAGCAAGTAATTAGTTTCATCTAACCAGAGAGTTGCAAAGACAAGATTTAAATGGCATGGAGTAGAAGCAGGCTTGTTGTGAGACACCATCTCCTTCCCTTTTCTTCTGCCAAGACTCCTGGAAGATTTCTTGTAGAGCTGGCTGCAAAGTCCTAGTGTGTGAGGGTGTTTCCTGCACTTAAAGCAGAAGGGGAAATCTGTGCCCATGGCTATTCATCTCACCCTGCCTCTGTGACAGCTTTGATGTAATTGTGTAAGTGCTCCAGCTATTGAATCTTAACAAACAGCTGGGCACAGAAGCTGTAGCTTCTCCAACCCCAATTTCTTTGCAGTTGTATGGATGAAAGAGGATGGCACTGCATGCAACGCAGAGGGGTGTTCTGAGACCCAGAGCTCTCATGTGAGCCCTGTTGTCCAACTGCTGTTGGAAACCAAGCATGGGACACGTGCTTTGGGTATGCAGGCAGTGTTGAAGTGTTCTCTTCTCTACTGTTCTGAAGGCATGGCTGGTGAGTGCTATGCTGAGAGATGTCACAAACAAAGATTAGTCAAAGGAGGCTTCACAGAGAAGCAGTTGAGGCTGAGATGTAAAGTCTGTCTCCAGTCAACCACAGTTGCAGTGGTTTGTGTTGGAAACCCTTCAACATGGAGGAAGAGTGAGAAGGGATTTAGGGTAAGAGAACATATGAGCACTGAGGCTGCAAAAACCAGTGTGTCCTTGGTTGGAGCAGCTCTGGGATATATGGTGGAGTAAGTGGGTCAGTGCTGAAGCAGGACAAGGTGTAGGAGCAGCTTGGTTTTGGCTCTCATGCCCTCCATTCCTCATGTTGTGAAGCATGAGCAATATCTCTTCAAGGTCCCTAGGAGACTGAAGAGAGAGAAGCAAGACCACAGAGCCAGGGCCAGGTCCTGCTCATCCACTGCTGACTGGTTGTCCCAATGGGGCCCAAATCCTGACAGCAGGAATGACAGCATGAAAATTATAAACATCATCAGGCTGATACTGTGCAAGTGTGTTCTCCTGGGAGCTCTGAGGGAGAGGAGATGGCATGACAGGCCAGAGTAGAGTATCTCATCCCTATGCCCTTGCAGCAGATTCTTGATACATGAATGGGGAACCTTAGGCCACTTAGCACAGCCATTGCAGTGGGAACTGCGTAAAGGCAAATGGTCTAGGTGGGATTTTCTTCCTGCATGCAAAACCTTCCTCTCTGTTAGGCAGCCAAGTAGGCTTACAGCTGGCCTTGTCTGGCTGCCGGCATGGAGTAACCAAACACTCCTACCAGTATTTGCTTTTCTTGCTGTCAGCCTCTCTCCTAACTCTCTGATTTGTCATGGGTATCTGGCATTTCACGGGTATTTTCTAAAGGCCAGTGAAGTGTGCTTTGCAGCATGCATGGGTCTGATCAGTGGCATGGGCTCTGCGCGAGCGCGTGCCTGTGTCTGTTCTGGGAAAAAACAGTGGCAGTGAAGAACATCTTGCTGACATAGAAATACCTGCTTCAGGTGAGCTGGCTAATGCTGAAAGGAAACAGGCCTTTCTGGTAGAGCACTGGGCATGAGTGAAGGTTTGTTCCTGCCTATCCCTGGGACTGCCCATGTGTAGCACATTTCTTTTAAATGGTGCAGGCAGCATGACTCACTCAGCCCATGCCTGGGGGAGTTCACAAACCAACTTACTGCTGCAGCCAGACTGACCATGGTAGTTTCATGATAGGGTCTTGGTTTGTGTCTCAACCTTAACTTGCTGTGCAGCACATTTTACCAGGTTGTGGAGACCAATCTCTCTGCCAAAACACCAGGAGGGCTGCCACAGGACTGATACAGCTTTTCTGCACCATTTGTGCCATTGCAAATGGAGGAGCAGCAAAAGGAGCATCTTCTAAAGCATTTGCTCTCTGTTTGCAGGTGCTTTTAACCAGGCTTGGCAGGTGCCTCTCTGCTATCAACTGAACTGGGATTTAGATGCATCTAAACATCAGGCCTTGGTCAGCAAGTACCCAGCATTAACGTGCCTTGTAAATAAGGCTCATGCTCTTAAATCAGATGAATAAGCTTAGTCATGCTGATTTGTCTGCTGGAGTTGGAGTTTTGGTTAAAACCTTAGTGGCTTCTGTGGAAGTTAATTTTAAAACTAAGTCCATGCTGAGACTAAGATAAGCTTCGTGGCTGTGTGTGTGCTATTGCAGGCAACCTTTCAGAGAGGGCAGGAAGAACTGAGGTTTCCAGTAAAATTTGTGACATGCTCACAGAGGAATGTGCAACCAAAATACAGCCTGTATGTAGGGGCAGAACAAGTACTGCAGACATGAGGTGCTACAGCTAGATTTAAACTTAACGATTAAACCAAGCAAACACCTCCACACTTAGCTTTTCCTTTTGTATCAATCAGTCCAATACCTCACTGGATCTCCTCTTTCCCACCCTGCTGTGGCCCTGAGGACTTTTATTGATAATCCCCTACAGTTTGTATAATTTCTGAATAGAAGTGTGAGGCTTCTGAAACCTCCAAGAGATTCTGGGCCTGGAGAGTTGTATCCAAGCAGGGTGTCTCAATGCTAGTTTGTTATAGCATACATTACATTGCATATTGCAATGGGATTTGCACCAGCTTTTTCAGTAGTGATATTAGGTGTGATTTAGATAGTTATAGCTGGTTTAGTATTGTGATGAGTTTGTGCAGCAAAGATGACCAGTTTGCAATGAGAAGGGGATGAGAACAGTATAGTAAAACAGCAGGACATCTTTTAGCTGAAAGGGGGAGGAATAGTAAGGACGCATAGTTGACCTTCTGTCCACTTGGTGCATGGTATGTCTTATGGAGAAATTATAAGAAAAGTCTTTCTTCTGGGGAGCAGCATGTATGTCAGCAGGAAATGGGAGTGGGGCTGGAGGAGCTTTGGTTGTGGCTGGGCACAGAGTAAGGTGATCTTTATCCCAGAAACAGCCTAGAGGAGAAGGTAAAGCCATAAAGAAAAGGAGGGTGACTGAAGAGCCATGGCAAGGGGTTTGCCTGCAAATCAGACATCTATTTTACCCTACAGCAATCTTCTCTGCATGAGAAATCACCATCTAAGTATTTCTGAAGTGGGAAGATAGGAATGAAGGCTCAAGCAGACAGACCAGTCTTATTGTACTCCTCTCATTTAAGATCTAATGGATATTAGCCCTGTCTTTAAAGTGTATAATGGTGCTCTGATTTTGTGACTCATCTTTCAGAGATGGTGCTTTTAGTACAGTTATCAATACTGCAGTGGAAGTCAGCCTGGGGTTGGAAACCTGGGAATTGTTGGGACATGGAGCCCTGTGGCGTACGTGCTTGATGGGTTGCAATGCTGCTTTCAAAGTATGACAGCTCATGTAATTGAGGACGCTGCCTTGCAGACTTAACTTTGAATTGCAAATGCCATAACATTTCTTCTGGTTCGGAAGATGTGTCTTCCTCGCTTAAAAGCTGCTCTGCCAGTTCAGGTTTGAGTGTAGGTGTGAGATGACGGGAGATACTCAAACCAAATGTGAATTCAGACTGTAGACCATGGGAGCAAACTGGAATTGCTGGCCCTACAAAGTGGGGTATCTCTCAAGGTGAACGGTGTGTGTTCCTTGCCAGGCCCTCTCCTCTGTTTTCACGATATGAAATTCCATGCTTTGGAAAAAACAAGGGGTTTTAGATCTGCTATTTCCTGAAAGTGAGAAGAGAAGCAGTGTGAGAAGGAGAAGAGGGAAGCAGCATTTGCAGGGCTTCATGCCCCGTGATGGGGCTGCCTTTTGTGCTATTGCTGCACAGGCTGAGCAGTACTTTGAAGTGTGATTTCTTTTCTGTTTTTCCTGGGGTGCCCAGCAATAGCAACTAGACACAAGGAGAACAACTGATGTTCTTTAACAGCAGAGGAGTTTATTGCAAGTGCATTTAAAAATAGAGGAGTCCCAGCACCATCTGTCTTGAGTGTTTTGGTGGAAGTGGGGACAGCTCACAGTGGCTGCTTGATTGATGGGTCCAGACAGTTTTGTGTGGACCTGTGGCTGCAGCCCACTTACAGCTGGCCTGCCTCTGTAAAGAAAGTCGCTGATCAAGCTGGTTGTGATCTGGTGCCTCTGCCTTGGGTAGGTCTGTTTGGCACCCATATAGGCACACTCAGAAGAATTGAGCCCTTGCTGGTCATCCCATATTGCCTTTGAGAGCAGACCCTACCTCCCAGACAGGTATCAAGAGGTGTTTCTGGCGCTGTTGGGTGCTAAACTGTAGATGGACTACTCTGAGGAGATGGCATATTGATGTCTGGGGGACCTGGCTTGCTGAGGCCAGTCATCTGTGGAGTGGAGCCAGGAGGAAACTTGATTTGCTCTGAGTGAGCTGTTGGGGAAGTGTTCCCCGGGGCTGGGCACATCTCAGCAACTGGCTTTCCCCTCTCACTGTGCTGACCTGTGTCTTGCCCTGAACTACATTCCACAAGGGTGCCAGCAGTGAGGAGCTGCCAACTTGGCACTTGAACAGTGGAGCTGATGCAGCTTACTTCACAGAGGGATACCAGGCGGTGTGAGAGCCCCCCACTGCTACTGACTCAATACAGAGCTCGTATTGCCTCCATTATGGACGAGCTGACAGCTGGGAGCTGGGATGTGCATGCTCAGCAGAGTACAGCATAGCCAAGGGTCCTGACAGGATGCAGCAGCAGTCCCATGGCAGTTGTGGCAAATGCACCCAGGGAGAGAATCATTAGGGAATCTTCCATCTAGATGCTATGAATTCCTAAGGAGCTCTTGAGTCTGTGTGCAGTGATTCAAAGCAGAGACAGGAAAGATAGTAGATGTTATGTGTGTGGTGACTAGCATGTCTCCAAGCTGTACTCAGGACATTCACCATGGTTACGTGTATGGGACCTGCTTGCATTGCAGGACCAGTAAGCCCTCTTGCAGTGCTCGCCTTTGTCGCTCATGGATGCTTACCTGGTGAGGGGGAGAGGAAGGGCATGCTAAAACAAAAATTGCCTTGCTGATGCTTAGAAGTTTTCATTGTTTTCCTTTATTCACAGGAGAACTGCTGAGTCAGCCGAGACCAGAGGGACTGACGGAGATCATCTGTCCCAAGAACGGCAGCGAGCGAGTTAATGTTGCCTTGGTTTACCCCCCCACTCCTACTGTGATCAGCCCTTGTTCCAAGTGAGACCAGAAAGCAGACCTATTCCCCTGTCAGTAGACACCAGAAAGCCTATGTAAAACATGCCCTCACTAAGCACTTTTTTTCTGGAAGGTAGCAGCCCCACAGCCAGCCTGGGGACTGTTCTAATTATTTGTGGCTGTAGACAGCCCACTCAGAGGATAGGAAGTACAGTGAAATGGGCTGAGGTGTTCTCTGAGCTGTGTTGCGGCAGATGCAAGACACACATTGGGCAGGACAGATCAGGAGATAATGCAGTCGTGGGTGGGTTTTGGTAGGATGGGACCTCAGGAGATTTCTGTACACCCCCTGCTCAAACAGGACCACTCTCACAGGCAGGTCAGGTTCCTTGAGACCTTGTATAGGTGAGGATGTCATCCTTGGATGACAAGGATGAAGGTGCTACCACCTCTCCAGACTTTATTCTGGGACAGAACTTCTTTCCTCTTGTTCCATCTGAGTCTCAGCTATTATTTTATTTTATTAACTTGGCTTTCATTGCCATAAGATGCATTGCTGGCTTGTGTTCAACATGTTCTCCACCAGATCCCAAGCCAGCAGGACCCCAGACTATGGGGGTGCATGGGGTTGTCCTGTCGTAGGTGTAGAGTTACGCACTTGTTCTTGTTGAATTTCACAGCACTGTTGTTGGTCCAGTCCTCCAACTTGGTGAGGTCCCCCTGGAGAGAAGCCCTCCTCTCTTGTGTATCTATAGCCTATATGTACTTCACAGAGTGGGAATGTGCTTGGAAAACAGAGCTGTATTGTGGTGGGAAAAAATGTGCAGCAACACTCACAAAAGCAGCCAGTGCCTTGGCTTTTTGAGGCATGGGTTTTCCTGCAAAACAAAAATTCAGCCATAGTCTGTTTTAATTGGAGTGGCACAAGGGAATTTGGTATGGACCTTAGAGGAGCAGCTGAGTGTCTTTCTGGTGTCTGCTGCTGTGCTGCATGCAAATGCCTGTTACTTTCACTTCAGTGTCTTGACAGTAGCTTTAGATGCTGTTCTCTCTGTTCAGTACCCTCCCATTCCAAAATACCACTCCTTCTGGTAGAGAATAGCTTCAGTGATGGGTGGTTGTTGAGCTGCGTGTGAAGGTGAGGCTGAAGTGCCCACCTGGGGTAGAAAACAAAGTAGCTGCTCTGATACTGAGCCACAGGTCACTACTGCCTGTTCATTTGGTCCTCCTGTGTGTATGCACTTGGCACAGTACGTTTCTAACCTGAGAGTGCCATTTTTGTTGTACTGTGCTGTCAGGGTATACCTCCTGTCCTCCTGTCCTCCAGCCTGCCTTCCACAATGTCTGTTAACTGTGTCCCAGTTTCGCAGTCACTGTGCTGGCAGGAAACTTGTGTTCTCAGAAAGGCCTGTGTTACTTTTACTTTACTTCACACTCCCTATTTAGAAGCCTAGAGAAAATGTGTGTCTTAGGTTATTCATGACAAGCACTATGAACCCTGCTACATTACTTTTTCTTTATCCTTTCCTCTTCCAGATAAACCGTCAGTGCTGGTGCCAAAGGTTTTCCACCGGGCAGAACATGGCTGATGCTCTGCAGTGCTCCCATGGAGTTGGTGCTGACGGGGATCAATGGGACTTTGGACTCTGAAATGCTGTGGGGCAGGGCAGCTCCCAGGTGGGGGCTTCGTGGCTGGAGTGGAGTCATCTGGAGGTTGGGGATGACAAGGCATGAAGGAAAATGATTGCTGCAGATGGCAGGGCCGCTGGCCAGAGGGAAAGCACTGGGGATAGGTTTCTGTGGACCCACTGATCGCGTGTTGAAAACCCATTTGGATCTCATGATGAATGTAAAAATGTTCTTGGTATACCATTTAATTCAGACCTGCTTGGAGGAAAGTCTCTTGAAATGAGCTGTAGCGGGATTCCCTGGATTTGTTCCTGGACAAGTGAGTTTTGTGGCAGTTGGCCAAGGCTTTGCCAGGGAGTGGGTTGGTACTGTGAAGCCTTTAAAATTGCTCCACCACAAAACAGTTGGCTGTGTCCCATGCAGCAATCTTGGGCCGAGGCTGGCACAGCAGGAGGAGAAGCAGGCTGGGAAATGTTTCCTGCCCTGTGCGTTCACATACGTTGTGCCATGAAGTGGTGAGGATGTGCTATGATCATGCAGGGATGAAAGCAGGGCAGTCAGTGTGCCTCTGGCACATGCTATTTCTTATCCCTAGTCTTACCACTATCCCTGAACAGCTGCTGGTCTGCCATGTCTGGATGCTCTGGTACTGCCATTGTGGTACTCTCCATGTATTGTGTCCACTAGAGTACTAAAAATCTAGATCTTGATCCTCCTCCTAGAAAAGCCACCCAGGCATCTTTGTGCAGAGATCTAGTGAAGCAGTGTGTGGCTGTGTGGTACAAACTGATCCTGATCTCCTTGGGCTGACCCTGGCAGCCATGCTTCATGAGCAGCCATTTTCCCTCTCCAGATGTGGGAAAGGGCAGGCTGAGCACTGGCACCAAAGTTCTTGTTTCTCCCCCAGCTATGTGATTTTGAGGATTTATAAGATGTTGCTGTTAGTTTGTGCCCTGCAGCTGAGCCCTGGTACCTGTGAGCCCTGCTCCATGCAAATATTTATTTAGTGTAAATCAATAGGAGGCAGGCATTTTCAGAGCCAGGATCCGATCATCAGATGCTGGGGGAGGTCTGAGAGATGAGGGACTTAAAATACTTGTGTTAATGTACAGCTCTTAATTCTTCGGGCTGTGATGGCAGACCTGGGATGGCTGGTACAGCTCAGCAGGCAGTGCCCACCAGGATGTGAGCTGGCCAGGCCTGCAACCACTGCAAGGCAGTGATGTGTCCTGCTGGAACCTGCTGCTGTTGCACAGGTGATATTCCCCTGGTTTCTGATCCTTCAAATACCAGCTTTATGTGCAAGGCTGTAAATCTTCCCATTGGCAAGAACTTAATGCTGGGAAAGCAGGGCAGAAGCTGCTCCAGCAGGAGATCCAGAGGCCAGGTAGAAGAAATCAAGCCATGTACCTTACTTAAGGGGGAAAAGCTGCCAAATAAAAGCTGGCAGCTCAGTCAGCTTCATGTCTCTTCAGGGAATCGTTCCAGCTTGGGAGGGTAGCTTGGTCTCAGATTTCACATGTTGACCTGCTACCTCTGGCAATGAACCTTCTTACGTCAGTGAGACTCATTAATTGATTGTGCTTCTGTGTTGCTGTGGATAAACTGGAGACTCAAAATTGTCTGTGGTGGCTGGAGGTGGAAGGGAGGTGAGATCTTTGAATGGTGGTCAGGAATAATACTAGGAGACTCCCTTGTCCTGAGTCTTGCTGCCCTTGAAACATGCCTGGTACAGGCAGAACTTGTGTTAGAGCGTTCCCTACTGTCACCTCCCGTGCTGGGTGGCCTTCTCCTCCTGTTTTGCTGCTACTCACCTCTCTTTCCATTCTCCATAGGAAGAAACTAGCGATTTGTTGCTGTGAAGTTGCGTGGAAACCACATTGTAAAGAAACCACAAACTGGAATCCTTTTCCAGCCGGAGGCCTGTTTCCCAGTGTGCCCATCTGGTCTGGGATGCGTGAGCATTGAAGGAGTGAGAGGACAGAGCAGACGTCTTACAGCCTGCTCCTTGGGACCGCAGCCCTCCTGCCAGGGTGTGCCACCTCCGTGGGAGCATTCCCTGGCCTTTGCAGGCACTCAGTCTGCTGCTGTGCACTGAAGCCGTAATGCCGGGAGTGTGGCAGTATGGAGATCAGTCTAGTTGGGTCTATTTAATATGAAACAGTGATTGCTCATCCACCCACTGTTTAGTAACTGGTGTAACTGTGTTTTCATCTGAATTTTTTTAATATGCAAAAGCCATTTAATTTTCTATGCAGTTCAGAAACATCTCCCCTTTGCAATTGCCAGGTGGGAGATCCATACAGGAGAACCAAACCAAGCAGCTCACAGTACTTTTGATTTTGCTGTCGCTGTCTTTTAAGGATGTGTCCTGGGATCCTTATACAGTGTCCCTTTGCTGAGCTCCTGCCTCAGACCTCACTTAATATCCCTGAGCTCCAGGGATGAGGGCCCTGTATTTTTGAAGGATCTGTCATTTTTCATGAATCAAGCTACAAGGAAAGAGGGCCTCAATGCAGTGCCCTAACAGCAGATACCTGAGTTCAGAGTATGTATTATGTTCCTGTTTTGTCCCTGCTTGGAGAGTTACCAAACTGTTAGAAATGACTAAAGCCTCTATGGAGCACTCTTCAGCCTTTACTGAAGATGTATTATAAAGAGGTCAGAAAGGACTGGGGCATCAGCTGTCTCCCTGTGGAGCTGACAATGAATTTAACTCCTTTGGAATAGGAGGAGAATCTCCTGGCAATCTCCTAGATGCCTACTTCACTCGAGATGATTGTGTTGGTTTTGCTTATTGGTTTGCAGACCCCTTGCTTGACCACTTTTTGATTTCCTGCTGAAACTGGTTCAGACAGGTTTGGAAGCAGAGCTGGCAAACTGCTTTGCACTTAATGACTTTCAGCAGCTGGAAGATGTCCTGGAGTACCTCATGTTACGCTCTGAAGCAAAACCTGGGATTTAAACCTGCACCCGTCCAAGTGAAACTCCCAGGATAGCAGCTTTCCCTTCTTCTGGGTCTGTGTAACATGAGGAATTGCATGTCCCTAAGCAGCCTACAAATTGGCAGAGCAAAGAATGATGCTGCACATCTAGGTCATTTTAGGGCTTACAGGAGTAGTTGGAGACTTCTGGCAGCTGCAGAGGGTCCTGTGTGGTGGGACACCTCTGTTTTAACTGTCCTATAAGCAAAAAGGTCAGAGAAGTAAGATTGTTTCCAGCCTGCCACAAGGTCAGGATGCCTTTGACCAGTCTCCTTTCATGGCAGTGCTATTCTTTCTGCATTGTCTCTGCTCTGAGCTTAGAGGATTCAGCTTTAACAAGTTAAACTGAAATAGAGCCTAGATTGGGATTTACCCTGCCTTATGGTCTCTCAAATCAGATGGAAGAGACTGGGGGCTGCAGAAGCATGGGTCATTTCCCTTGCAGCATCTCCCATGCCACAGTTTCATGGTGGCTTTAAAACCAGTGTATTTGGGTGCTGCTTTCCCAGGAACTCAAGGTGTGCTTGGCTGTGCTGTAGCACTGGAGCTTATGTGGGGTCCGTGTTCTCTTCCCTGTTGTACCTCTGAGGCAGTTAAAGTTTGTCAAAGCAGTAGAGGCTCCTCACTGTGAGGAGTTAGATGCGGTTGTGTCAAAGGGAACTGCAAATGTTACTTAGGAGCTCACTAAGTGAGTTGAAAATCCACTGGCTCACTCCTGCAGAGCCAGATCCCGGAGCTCAGTTCCTCTCGTGCCCTTTGGATGGGATCTTGGGCTGGCATCCTTGGAACAGCAGTGCCGGGAGGTGGAGATGCTGCACTGCAGTAAGCACAAGAAGAGGCAAGCAGTGTAGCACTCATCACATGCTTCATGGCTCAGTTCATGGACTCTAATTGCAGGTATTCATATAATCTACATCACTGGGCAGGACTTTGCGCACACACACATGCATGCCCAGACATACATGCACCACACCCACACTTGCCCACACATCCTCGCCAAAATGACTGAAAATAAAAGTGATCTCAATCTCCAGGAGAGTCCTGGCTGTGTGATTTGTTTTTCCTCTTGCAGTGCCTCCTTGGGCTCTAGTTCTGGAAGGGTCTGCACCTAGTTGTAGATCTGTGCTGTAGCAAAGTCATGAAGAGATTTGGCATTGAGTGGATCTGAGCATGAAGCCCCTCATTTAGTATCTGTGAACCATTGCCCACTCTAGCAAGGGAGGTGATTTCTGGGGAACAGCTTTTTCTCCACTATGTTTTAAGGTATTTTATGGGTTTGTGAGGCCGCCTCAGTGGTTCTCATTGGTACCGTGTTGTTTGCGTTC
This sequence comes from Corvus cornix cornix, assembly GCF_000738735.6. Classification (NCBI taxonomy): domain Eukaryota; kingdom Metazoa; phylum Chordata; class Aves; order Passeriformes; family Corvidae; genus Corvus; species Corvus cornix. Next base: position 26,756,207 of record NC_046334.1, on the reverse strand, counting down.
GTGCAAAGCTTGGTTCCCTGCTCCTATTCAGAGCAGGTTTTGGAGAAAGAGTGGTAAGGCAGGTGGTCCTCTGCTTGGCAACAGGGGCGTTTGTGGCAGCACCAGGAGGGTGAATTAAAAAAGGGAGCAAATCCCTTCCCACTGCTGCAGTTTAACCCCCTCGGGCAACTAAGCATGATCACACAGCTGCTCACTCACCACTACCTCCTGGTGGGAAGGAAAATAGGAAAAAAAGTAAACCCCATACGTTAAGAGCAGTTTAATAATGAAAGCAAAGTAAAATATAATACTACTAATGATAGTAATTGCAATGAAAGAGAGAGGAATAAAACGCAAGAAAGACAAGTGATACACAATACAGTTGCTCACCACTCGCTGACTGATGCCCAGCCCCTCCCCGATGGCGGGATGATGGGGGATGAGCATCGTCAGCTCCCAGGCAACTCCTCCCCGCCGTCCCCCCTCCATTTACATACTGGGCACAGTGTTCCATGATATGGAATATCCCTTTGGCCGGTTCAGGTCAGCTGTCCAACTGTGCTTCCTCCCAGCTTGTGCACCTTCTCACTGGAAGAGCATGGGAAACTGAAAAGTCCTTGACTTAGAGTGAGCACTATTGAGCAACAACTAAATCATCAGTGTGTTACCCACAATATTCTCATACTAAATCCAAAAAATACAGCACTTCACCAGCCTCTAACTAAATTAACTATCCCAGCCAAAACCGAGACACGCACATAGCCCTGAGTGTTTGTGTGTGACCTCACTTCTGCCATCACTCCATCAGGAGAAGACGAGACAGACCTTTATGGCACACCCACCGAAGATGACAAATGCTGCCCAGCAGGTCTAGGGGAGGGGATGTCAGCATCTGCAATGAGATACTGGTGTGCCAGAGTGAGATGGGAGGCTGAAGGTGGATGCTGGGGCCCCAGCCACAACAGGGCAGAAGAGAAGATTCTGGGCTGTTTAGCGGGGAGCAGATGTGGAGGTGTTGGCGTGGTTGCATCAGGTGGGTGCCAATACACATTGGCCTCCATCACTGAGGGATATTGGACTGCACTTCAGGACTGTGGGAGGCACCTGCAGAAAATAAACTGACCTGTGATGGACAGAGACTTCACTGCTTTGCCTTCACCTCCTGGCCAAGAAGATCCAGAGAGCTTACACGTGTCTCGTGCCACCCACCTCACCCTGCTTGTTGACTGTGGATTAAAGGATATGGGGAACAGCAGGCAAGGCAAATTCCCTGGCAGGAAAGGGCTGGGGGCCAACTGCATCCTTCTGGTAGCTGTGAGCTGGCACCCAACACACCACGGGTGTCCTAGATCCATGTTTTGGGTGCTCTGTGCAAAGTCAGTGCCATGAGAAGGAGCACGGAGGCATAAATGAGGTGTCTGTCCAGTGTGTGTTTCCCGTAACACGGAGAGAGCTTCCAAAGAGCCGCCGTGACCCCAAACCCCGGGGGGACTGCTGAGCAAATTCCCAGGAGGGCTGCAGCAGGCGCATGAGGCGGGGGTGCTGCTGCAGAGGGGCAGGGCCGAGGGCTGGCGGGACAGCCGGGGGTGAGGAGGCCCCGCACGCGTGGCACAAGCGCACCACAGTGTTTAAAACCCGAGGGGGACGCCGGGAGCCGTGGCGGCAGCTGCTCGGGTCTCACGCAGCCGAACGAGCGGGGCGGTGGAGCCGCCGCTCCGCCCAGGGGCGGGCTCCGAGCTCTCCCGCCCCTGACGGGCCGCCGTCGCTGCCACGGTTCCCGCCGCTACTGCTGCCGCCATGGAAGAGCAGAAGGAGAACCGCCCGCAGGCCGCCCGGGACGAGGCGCCGGCCGCTCTCGCAGCCTGCCCGCCGGTGAGTGCGCGGGGCGGCGGGGGCGGCTGCGGCCGGGCGGTGCTGGCCCGAGGCTGTGGCCCCGCGCCCGCTCGCCCAAGGCGGCCCGGCTGCCAGCCCGCCTCGGGCCTCGGCCCGCCCGGCCCTGCCCCGCCCCGGGACTGCCCGGGGCTCGCCCTCCCGAGGGGCGCCGCCGGGGCCGCGGGCCCGCCCGAGGCCGCGCCGTGTGCGCACCCCGCAAAGGCCGCGAGCAGCGGTCCGGAGCCGAAGTGTCCGTAGTTCGTCCTGTTAGTTTATTGCTTTGTTTATTTTGCACGTATTGGGCACCGGCCCGCGTGTCCCAGTCAGTGTGGATTCTGGTTAATTCAGCTGTCGAGAGAAAGCTGGTGAAGGCTTTGCCCGCTTGCACCACAGAACTCTGTTCAGATTAGGATGCGTATTCAAGTTTTGTCTCCAAGAGCTGCTGTTCGACGTGGCTCAAGACGCGTGCATGACTATCCCTTTATTCTGTTTGCTGCTGTTTAGGAAAACAGTGTTTCAGAGCAGGCTTCAGGCAGTAAATAGTGTTTCAGGCAGTATTTATTTTCTTACCTGTCTCTAAGCTAGTTCACTCAGTCGGATCACAAGTGTAACAGGGTGATGCTTTACTGCGTTTTGGTGCAAAAACGAACTATGAATGCTCAGGCTTCTTGTTTCGACCTTCTTAAATGACTTCCTGATTTCTCTTTTTTCTAGGGTAAGCAGCATTGTAGGATCAGTGATCAAGAAACTAATGGCAAAACCTCAGCTGCCAGTTCAAACGACTTCAGTGATCCGATTTACAAAGAAATTGCTATAACCAATGGTTATATCAACAGAATGACCAGAGAAGAGCTCAGAAGTAAACTTGCAGAGTTCAAGCTTGAAACCAGGTTATTTGTTAACATCTTGATTTATCTTTGAGAGCAGTAGAGCCATGAGAGATGATTATTTTAAGGTTTAAAAACTCAGCACAAAGTGAAAAGCAGACACAGCACCAGACACCAATTGTTTTATGTGCAATCTTGTTGCAGCTTTTGTTGTAGGATTAAAGTATACTGCTTTATGTGTGCTGTCTCAACTGGCAACCCAAAGAAATGAAAGAATACATAACTGTAAGGTACTTCTCATCACTTTTTGGTCAAGGGGGAAAGAAGAACTACAGTGGTTCTCAGGTGGTGCTGCAGACCTTCATCATATAGAAACTTGCTTCAGAACAGCCATATTTTTATTTACTGTACCAGTACAGATCTGATACTCGCTACAAACTCTGGTGATGTGGCTCAGGATTTAATCAATCAGAGGACAGGTACCCTTAGATGGAGAGTTTGCTACTCTGAATACATGCCCTGGAATAATGTGAAAAAATGAATGTATTATAAGCTGATTTTGCGCTCACTGGGGCGGAGGCAAGGGAATATAGCATAGTTCCTCCTGTATTGAAAATGAGCTGCAAGACTAATAATTCTGTGGCCAGACATATTTGAGATACTGTGAAGAAGGTCAGCTGGGAAAAATGAAGTGTATTGTTTCTGTAGGCAACAGTAATGAGGAAGTAGTGGTGGGGAGTTAGTTGGTTAAATTAATTTAGTGCTTCAGGAGGAAAAAATCTTATCATTACCTGAGAAATTTTTTCATAAAACACATTAGATGTCTGTAGCTGTTTAGCAGTTGCTCGGATTTAAAAATAAAAAGCAGAATTCAAATAGTGTATGATGTGTTTGTGGTCTTCTCTTAGGTTGTAAGTTTTCTACATGCATTTTTTAATCTAGTTGTAAATGCTGAAAGCTTTAAATTTCTCTTTCAGCGGAGCTAGACTTCTTTCGTCAATGTATTCAATTAAGTCAAGTCAGAATATGTCTTGTCTGTAAACAAATAGTGACTGTAGAGAATTGAGCAGATTGCCACACTCCATCCTTTCCTTTGAGGTTATCATGATAGTCGATCGTTTCCTATTTTCAGCTTTTTTTATAAGTTTGATGGAGAAAGAAGTAATTTCCCGCTCCATCAGTTCCCATACTGTCTCAACTTTGAATGAACTGGACATTGACTTAAACTAGATCAGTAAACCAGGGTGAAGAAGAGTTATCTCTGCAGAAGCAGTTGATGTTCTCAAATGCAGGTTTAGTAGTTTGATTTCAGTTCTTATTTGTGGATCAGTGGGCTGCTTTTCTGATAATTCCACTTGCTACACATATCTCTTACAGCTTCTGTTATTCCATTTGCAATGAATAATTTTGAAAACAACTTCCTTGAAAGGGTAAATTATCCTCATTTATTCAGCTCTGGTTTGGTACATGGCAGTTCTGGCATATGCACTCAATGTTTGTATTAAAAGGACGCAGTAAGTAACTTTAATCTCTTGCCATGTGAATTTATTTATAGCCACAAACCTCCTGAAAAGCAGGATCTTGACCAGGAAGTTTTTCTGACAACTGAAATCTCAAATACTTTAATAGAGTTATTCGAGCTCAATTTTAAATTTAAATTAAGAAGAATTTAAAATGTGGGCATTTAAGCTGGATTCTGTGTTATCTATGCCACTGATGCAGAAAGGCCTCAGGCATGACTCACTTCAGGTAGAGGGCACAGGTGAAGCAATACTTCTTCCAGGGCCAGGGGCCAACTAGGAGTAATCTACAAAGACTTGAGCTTTGGAAAAGCTTTGGATACTGAGTCTTGCTGAACTAGAGGTGACTGCAGAGTTTCTCTGTGCCATGCTTCCCAGTCTGTCCCTGGTATTGTATTGATGGGGGGTATCACAGCCTTTGCGTTATCCCACATAATGGGATATAATGTAGCATAGATGATGGGGATAACACTCCTCTATGATAAAGTGGAATTCAGACTTCACAAGTGCTTGTGTTCAAAATGAGATTAATAAGTGTTGAACTTTCAAATGTTAAATACAGCTTCAGTTTTACAACAAGGGAAATAATTAAACAAGAGTGCAATCTTTGTCACTTTCCCTATTTCTTTAGAGGAGTGAAAGATGTACTGAAAAAGAGATTGAAAAATTATTATAAGAAACAGAAGCTGATGCAGAAGGAACACACTAATGGAAACAGCTGCTATGACTACATCTGTGTTGTTGACTTTGAAGCAACATGTGAAGAAGGAAACCCACCTGAATTTGTACATGAAATAATTGAGTTTCCTGTTGTCTTAGTAAACACACGTACCCTGGAAATAGTAAGTGCTCTAATTGCTGTGTTGGTATGCTATTCTTTGATGTAACTTGTTTGCATCAGAAAGTCTAAATTAGTTTTTAAGTAGATCTTGAACTTCATTAAAATAGCATACTTTTTTTTTTCATAAGGGCTTATCCTCTGTGTCTCTTAGGTACAAACAGTACTTTCTATTCTGAAAGCATTTTCCAAATGATCATTCTCCTGCTGTTGACTCCCTCTATTGATAACGAGTTTTCTTGTCTGTGTCTGTTCCCACCTGCCCTTTTTTTCCCTGCTTTAAGGTCCACAAATCTATTTCTAGGACTTAAGGGATTCATCATAATAAAAAATGATTAATTTCTGTGGTCCTGTGTGAGGCAATCTAGAAGACACTAATGCAGAGATGAAGAAAGTGAGGCTGAGTGAACTCCACTTCTTGTCGGGCTCAACTGTTTCTACATTGTACCCAACAGATTGATAGCTGTGTAACCTGATTTTAAACAAACATACTTAGCAGGCATTTGGTAGCCTCAAGTGCTCTGTTCCAGTACAGCTTTCTTTTAGGATAAACTACCCGCTGCTTAAGTGAAACTGAGTGACTCAGTGAGCACACCTCTGACTAATGGTTCATTTATGAAGAACTCTTAAGAGGAGGAGGATTTCCGGTAATCATTGTGATGCTAAACTAAAGTATAGCTACATGTATGACTAACTGCAGAAAAAGGATTGTGCAGATTACCAGGATTGTTTTTATTGCTCTTAGAGTGGGTTTTTTTGTCTGTCTAAAAGGTTTTGTATAACAGCAGGGATTTGGGGCTTTCTTTTTCCATGAAACTTGCCTTCAGTCTTCACTCTTGCATTGCTCAGTTTCCCAGAGTGAGGTTTTGTTTGTCTCTGTCTGGCTGGCATCCAGAGGTGTAGGACTTGCATGAAGCTTCTGAGGTGTGCAACTGGTTGCTTTCTGTGAATTGCAGGTGAACCTTTATAGAAACCACCTAAAAAACACAAGGCTTTGCTCATGCCTTTCACTTTTTTCCTTACTCACACTCTTCTTTTCCCAAATCCTCTGCTTTTTTGCAGTCTGTCCTTTCCCCCTCTTAAATCCACATTCCCACTCTTTGGTGCCTACTGGCTGAGAGAAAGGACATGTTCTGGTTTGTTTTGGGGTGACTTTATGAAAAGCTATGTGTCCCATCAGGAATCTGATGATGGCCAGTCAGGAGGCTCATACTGGCTCAGGTGGTACACACTCCTTTTTGCCTGCAGCAGGACAAGTAGCTGCTGTTGCCTTTGGGCTGCAGGCGAGCCAGAGAAGCTGCCTTGTGGGCTGCACAGCATGCTGCAGCTGAGCCTTTGATTCTCCTGTTACAGGAGGATACCTTTCAGCAATACGTGAAGCCAGAGATTAATCCCAAGCTTTCAAACTTCTGCATCAGTCTGACAGGAATAACCCAGGTAATTGTGCTTTTGTTTCTTCAGGAAGAAACAGGAAAAAAAGATATGTGGTGTTGATGTTTTCACACTGGTAACTTTAAATGGTAATATTTCATGGTTATTTTTCTGTAAGGCCTATTCTCTTAATCCTTGTTTTTTCCCTCTCCCAGTTATCACAGAGCTGATTTCACTAAATTGGTCATTTTGTGGGGAAGAGCATTCACTTTTTAATTCATGTGGAGGAATTTAATCTTTAGTAGAGCTAAGTATCTTTTGAATTGCATCAGTTCCTCTTCTAAGATTTTTATTCTAAAGAGTTTAGAGTCTTAGGATGGCAATGGCTTTTGATAAGTGACTTAAGAAGGAGCCTTGGAAACAACCTCAGATGTTTTAATCCTAGTTCAACTGCTGACTAACCTTGTTACCTTTACAGAAGCTATTAGGAGGTTCGCTCTTGTAGCGGTGCTTTTGTGGTGCTATTTTTTCAGTTTAGAAAAATCTCTCCAGTCATCTGTTAATGTGTAAGCTGGTTTTGTAAAGATTGTGATGAAGCCAATTTTGTAAGTCCCCATATACCAATACAGTTTTTACACTTAATGCTGGGTTGTTTCTTTTCCTGAAAAAATGTTCCTTACTTTGTTTTGGGTTTTTTTGTTCTCTTAGGACATTGTTGATAAAGCTGATACTTTTCCTCAAGTTCTGCAGAATGTTGTAGAGTGGATGAGACAACGAGAACTGGGAACAAAGTATAGCTATTCCATGTTGACTGATGGGTATGTCCTTATGCAACCTTCAGCACAATCTAAAACCGCAAAACCGTGTTTAATATTTGTGAGAGCATTGCTAAAGGTGGATCAGGACACTGCCATTTTGCTGATTTTATTTTAATTGAAGCTTTTGGTAAAATTGGGAAGGCTGAACTGAACCATTGAAAATGAAGCTTAAATCCATCAGATGGCGCCGTTTCTTTCCTAGTGGTCTGTATGCAACAAAGTGATGCTGAACAGACTTTATGCTTTATTGCTGCTGTAATTCTCCATTTATATCTAGCACATAATACCTGAAAATAACACTGCAGTTTTAGTTCTAGGTAACTTCTGTGCCCTTCTGCATCTGAGGCTTCAGAAGTGTGTGGTGGGTGTGCTGTGGTACCCTGTGTCTGTTAGTGTTACTGTTAATACATACTGGATATTTTGCTGGAAGACAATGGACGGTGGTCTTCATGGAACAAGGAGAAATGGCTAGCACAGAAACCTCTGCTTTGGCTTAGAGGACTGTGGCTCTGGTGGGTCCCACCTCTTACAAGCTTTGTGTGTTCCACTAGTCCCTGGAACTGCCACCTGAACTTGCTCTCTCACAAGGTCTATGTGGAAAATCAAGTCCCCAGATAACTGCATGGTGAAGAGGTCTTGAGATCTAGATACATTTGTGGTGCAATATTGTTCTTGGGATCTTACCTTTGTTATATAGTGAAATACAGTGTTTGAGCTTTATCTTGTAGAGCACTGGCCAGAGCATTTTTTTTTTTTTACAGATGCCACTTGCCTTTTAGCTGTGAAACAGTATTATTCTGTTAACATATCTGCTTTACTCCTTCTCTTGGAATGAAGGATTTAAGTATGACAGGGAGTTTTTAACATTAGCTATGTTGAGGTAAATGATGAGCACTTTCGTACTTGCCTGCAGCAGGTCTTCTGCTGTGCTGGATTAAAAAGGCAGTTCTGTGCTGCTCTGATGCAATGACTCTGTTGAACCAGAATGAGAGGAACCCTGAAACAAAAATGGAGCTTATGAAAAAACAGCCTGTGGAATCTGAGCATAATTGCCTAATGCTTCTGTCAAGTAAAGCCCAGATAAATATTCTAGTCTATGAGTAGTTTGAAAAATAATTTATCAGAGTAGATTAGTAGATACATAATAGATATACAGGGTTTTTTTGACTGACCCAACTTAAATTAATGAGAGTTGGTTTTGGCCATGAGACCCTTTTCTCAAAGTTACTGAAGTTTTAGACAATTACTGTAGGTCACAGGTCTTTTCTGGCGAAGAACCCACGTTACTGAAATACTGTTGTGTCCAGTGTGAACCATTTAAAAAGGTGTCACACAGGACTTGAGGTGTACAGTATAGACCCATGTGCACCTTAAAAATAAGGAGTTAACATAATGCCATTCCAATCTTAATAAATTTAAGGAGCTATGGTAAATATTTCTGTTTAACTAATTTTTAACCTGTAATTACATTGCTATCTTTGGAAGCAACGGTGAATTCAAAACAGAAAATGCTAAAGCAAAACTGGCGCAAGGCTGGTTATGTTACTGGGCCTAAATGTCTCTGGAATTCCCCTCCAGAGGAATACCCTCAGTGAAATTCCTTAAGGAAAATAGATGCATTGAAATCTCTGTTGTATAGGTGAGATTGCATAGACAGCTACAAGAGATGGGGAAAAAAGCTTTACTTTAGCTTGCCGCTTACAAACTTGTTGGGGTGGTTCCCTTCAAGAAGGCAGGCTGCTAAATAAATAGTATTATAATTTCTTCATATTTTCATAGAGATCTGGTTTCTCATAAAACTAGGTGCAGTCTAGTTTCAATAGCCTACCTGAAATAGAGGTACATGCATACCCAAATAATCAGGAAGATTTAAGGTGTCACTTGCTTCCCCGAGGGCTGTGTAAGCATCTAATTTATTGGCAGTTTTCAGTGTTGATGTGGTAGGTGGAGTACTGGGTGTGCTATTTTTTGTCTTAACCATTGTGGACCTGAAACTATCCTGGTGAAAGTCTTGCTCATGTCATTATTTTTTTGGCCATGATTAACAAATTCATATCAAAAAATTCTTTACCATGACTATAGCAAAAGAGCTTTTCCTAAACTGTTTTTCTTCTACCAGAGACAAGACAGCTCTTAGTTCTACAAGTGTGTAATATGTAGAACACAGGATTATATATGACTAATGTTTTCCTCTTTTGACTTTTTAAGATCGTGGGATATGAGTAAATTTTTGAACATCCAGTGCCGTATTAGCCGTATCAAATACCCTTCTTTCGCCAAAAAGTGGATCAATATTCGCAAATCATATGGGAACTTCTACAAGGTTTGTACAAATTGCTGTTTCTCTTATGGGAAAATTTGGTTTAAAAGTCTAGAATGTCCTGTTGTGCTTGTCATCTCTACTTGTGTAGTATAAAATTATAGTACTTAAACTAGTTGCCTGGTGCCTGATTTTCAAATGTGCTTCATGTGCAGATCTCACTTCACTGATTGAAGATCATATAATCTACAGCATTTTGGTTTTAATCTTGTTTTTAAGAGTCAGGTTGTGCTCCTTGAAGGATTGTCTAAAACTTTTATACCGGTCCTCTTAGATCAAATGTATTTTGAAGTAGTTCAGCTGAAAAGACTGTATTGATTTTTCAATTTTTTTTTCCTGTTTTCATGCAATACACTACAAAACTAATTTGCACCTCTACCCTCATATAGTCTTGACTTTTGACAGTGTAATGGGGACAGAGAAAGATTAGGACCTCTAGATAAAAGAGAGATTGACATTTAATAAGGGAAGAGCTTTACTTGGTGCTGGGCAAATATTACAGGGTTGCTGTAGATGTTGATGATCAGATCCTGTGAAGGTTGAAGGCATTCAGGATCTTGATGTCAGTGAGAATCAGGAGCCTGGTGCTTCTTTAATCACTTAGAATTTATAAGGAAAACCAGAATCTGATTCCGTCTGCAATGCCTCTGTGGGTGGTAATTTGTTTTTTGTAAAGATTGTTAAATTTATCTAGGCCGTGGCTTCTACCCTTGCCAGCACAGGTGTATCTTGAGCTGGTGCTGGTGAGAGGCCCTTGACATCATCTCAGGTCTAGACAAACTCCTGTTGACTGTGTCTCCTCTGTAAAAATGGGAGTGTCTGTCTCACCAAGGTGCTTTGAAGCTAAATGGTTAGTGATCTGACAGAAGGCAACATGAAAGTAATATGTGACTTAAGTAGACTTAAAATCTGCATGTGTTTCTACTGCCCCGTGTTAGATTAAAAAGATTTGGTACTGAACCTAATCCTTGAATGTTACTCCCTTTCTCCATCAGGTTCCTAGGAACCAGACCAAGCTGACAATCATGCTTGAAAATCTGGGCATGAATTATGATGGGAGACCTCACAGTGGACTTGATGACTCTAAAAACATTGCAAGGATAGCTATAAGGATGCTGCAGGATGGCTGTGACCTGCGGGTGAATGAGAGAATTCACGGTGGACAGCTGATGACAGTCTCCTCCTCAGTCCCCTTAGAGGGAGCCCCTGCTCCACAGATGCCCCGCTACAGAAACTAGCAGTTCAGGGTTCTGCCTCAGGAACTGCCCTCAGATACCCGCTAAAGACTCCAGAGCTTAGTAAATGGCCACCTCTGCCAGCTTGTCTGCCATGCAGAATCCTAAAGCACCTTAACTAATCATCTCTGTTGAAATAAAGAGGAGTGTGGAAGCTTTTTGCTCTTAGAAGCCTGTTACAGCAATTTTTTTTTGTACTGATGACTTCTGTTGTTGTTTCCAACTTAGCTAGCAGTGAGGTTGATATCTGGAATCCAGACAAAGTGTTAAGCTTTTAAGAGCATGTAATTTAAACACCTGCTAAGAGGGATTGAGTCTGTGTGCCCACAGCCTGTGGGTAGTATTTGTTCACTGTGATGTACTCCAATCATATCTAGCATCTCCTTATTCATTGCACACAAACCATTCCTGGAAGAACTGAAAGAGCAGTGGTTGGGCTGGCCCTTCCTGATAAGGCACTCTTCTAAGGGTTCCTGCCAATTTTTTTGTTTTTTACAAAGTCTAGGAGAAATGGGTACGCATTCATCAGTTCTAAAGCAGTAGAGGAGTACTCTGTTGTTTGGGGTTTTTCTTAAAGGGATATGTTTGTCTGCTTCCCCATCAAATGGAGAGCTGGGTGTTGAATAAAAATTCCATTAACGTTATATGATAGTATTTTTCTAACCTGTGTTTCAAAGGGGAAGGTTCTTCAGATTTTCACTTTGAGGATCACATCTCCTATTCCTACATAGCTGCCCTTCATTTAATGTTGTTTTTAGACACTATCAGCCATTTGGTCTTAACAATGAGTGAAGTAAAGTAAGTTCAAAACATGCCAGGTTGTTAAAATTTCATGCTGTGTGATTATTACATAAAACAGGAAGTTTCTCATTCATGGCTAAAGACATGCTTAGCTATTTTTGGTATCTTCTTGTGCTTCTACCACCATGAAGCTATACCTTCATTGCAAAACCTAACATTGGAAGATTAATGTAATTTTATTATTAAAGTCCACAGCTAATTACTAACTACTTCTGCTTTCTCCCCGGGCCTCAGATAAGATGATATTCAAAAGAGGCCAGAGTGTTAATTTGCTTTGTCTCCATGGACTGTTACAAAGTGCACCATTAATGTGATCAACTCTGCATTAGAATGGCTTGTTCTGAAAAGTGGAATAATATATTTTGGTTGCTCGTAGTTAAAAAAAGAAAAAGAAATTTGCTATCCCTATGTTACAATTCACCCGTTTTGCCATTTACATTCAGGACACAAAATAACCAATTAATAAACTTTGTTAAGAACACTGACTGTTTGACTAATCAAACTCCTCCCAGCCCTGCTTTGCTCTTCTGACTGTTAAACTGCATCAATGGAACTGTGAAACCTTCCATTTTAAATTCATGTAAGAGGGAGAAGTGTTAGTCAATTCTCAGTTGCTTCATATGTTTTCTTTCCTGAGTCACAGATTTGGATGGTCATAACTGCTTAGAATGCTGGTTTTTAGTTTAGTTTTGGTTTGGTTTTTTTTTTCCCCTGAAAGCAGATACTTGTTCTCTTGTAGAGTTTTGTTGAACTTTACGGTTTCTTTTCCTTTTGTAGCCATACTTGATGGATTTTCAGAAGGTAAAATCCGAATCTCTGATATGCTTGCTCCTAAAATACCATGTATCTGTCAGCCCATATTTTGTACAAATTCCTATATACATGCTTTTCACTGTAGTGACTGTAGTTCCTCTTTTTCTGAAGTACCATGGTAATTTACTTCTTTTGCGTCTGAGTTACTGTTGTGCAAGTTTCTGTGATGAAACAGTCTGGTTCAGCAGATCTCTCCTGGGCAGCCAGAGACTTTATCACTAGTCTTTATTTACAGGTCTGTAACCGGGCTCACAGTCGAATGAGAAACTTCTATTTGTTGCAGATTATACTACAGGTTGCATAAGAGCTGTTGTAATTGTACATCATTTATTTTAAGTACAGAGTTGTTTATTTTTGCTAAGTAACGTCAAAAAGATATTTTGAGGTAAGGGTTAAATAATGATTGTTTTCTGTTTACTGCTTGAGTAGGTTGGGATGCTTTTTATCAGTGAGCTGTAGAATTCAGTAGAATCATTCCAGATACTATTTTATCTGTCAGATTAATGTCAAACTGTAAGCTGGAAGTATTCTCACAGACTATTTGATTCTGTGATTTTGAGATGAAGTGAATTTTAACAATGTTTGCTGATTTTTTGGAAATGTAAACAAAGTTATTAAAATAATTTCATATTTTTAAACATGTCAGGTACTGAATTTGGTCTGTAAAGCATGAGATTATTTCAACAGTCCTGGGGGTCTTGGCATCAGCTCAGCTCATGATTGGTCTTCAACATTGCCATGGCTGGGTGGCTTAAATCCCATGCATGTGACTAGTTCACAACAATCAGTAATGAGATAAATTTTCCTGGATACTTCATACCGCAGGGGAAGGAGGCACTTGAGGGAGAAAAAAAAAGTGGTTTGGTGATTTTACTAGTGATGCTCATGTTCAGCCAGACAGTGTTTTTTCAGTTTGATCTCATTTGTTCATCCGAAGAGGCTTGCTGAGTGCATCTGCTTTAATGAATATTTTAATTTATTAGAGGAGTCTTCCCATGCTGGAAAAATTCATTGACAACTATGTAAAAAACAATCCAGTCTCTTTTTTATGCAGGGAAAAAAAGCATGCAGACACTGATTGCCTTGTTGATCAAGTTCAAGGCTTTGTTCTGTTGTTGCTTTTTATTTCACATTTTGGGAGCTGTACTTGACAAATTCTACTACTACTGCAGACAGCCTTTGTGGAACAGTTGCAGCTTTAAACAAAGGGATTGCAGACTAATTTCAACATGAGTGCTTTCAAGTAGATTTCTTAATATATATTTATATGAATGTGAGAGGGATTCACAGAATCTTGGGGTTATGTTAGGAAAAAAGGTTTCTCAGACAGGTTAAAGAGCAGTAGCATCTCTGTGTCAGTGAACAAATGGGAAGGAGAGGTCACAACAGTTCATAGCCTCCCATTAACTCCTTGTGAGGTATGGCTACAGGGGCCGCTCACAGCAGGTCAGCTGTCCACAGAAACTGCTTTTGTCTGGGCTTGTCTGATAGTAAAACAATTTAATAATTTGGTCTAACAAGGTAGTTGTTGTTTCCATATTTTGTTGGAAATTGACATTGCAATGAGGAGGGGGCTGTTCTCAGCAGTGGAAGTAAGTGAAAACCTCAGTTCACTTTACATTCTCATGCCCTTGGAGAGCTCTCGCTGTTTCACTGCAGGCCTTGACTGCTCTTTGGTGACCTTGAGAAAGCAGTGTTTTTTCACTCATTTCTCTCACCCTACACTTCCCATGGCTGTTTTTAATTCCTCCCTTTCCCTTTTTTTTCTACTAATGAATGTTTGCCTCCTCTGGAGAGAAGTTCATGCTAGGTAAGATCTTTGTATGTTCTTTCTAATAACAACCAACAGGCCCTTTATAAAGAAATTGGAAGTCTTGCCTGTGGAGGATAGAAGAGACCCAGTTACTGACTGCAGCTTTTGAAATGGGCTAAATGTATGGAACATTATTCTGCTGAAACCAAGTCCATTCCAGCCTTCTCTCAAGGCCTTCGTATTTGGCAGCCCCGTGGGGTAGCAGTGACAGCTCACCAGGAGGATTCCCCAGGTGGAGATGCATGAGGTAGCCAGGTGTAGTCAGTACACACTTCTGTGGCCTCAGCTGAACAGCTGTGGTAGGGAGCAGGCCAACACTTTGTTCTAGAACACCTTCCTCCAACAGAGAATGGGGTGCTGATCTGCAAGTGTGGATGCTGACAAGGCTTTGGAGGTTGAGCAGTGGCTTCTCTTTTGGGTTCCTTCAAGTTCAGTCCTTTCACAGCCTCCAGTGCTGACTGGCTTTTGCCCTTTTTAAATTGGAGGACTTGGTGTTGTGGGAGGAAAACCTGAAGCAGCTTAAGCGATGTGCTCTTTCAACTAAAGGAGTGTGACTGTTTTGCACTAAGTGGCCCCATATGGAAAAAAAGTCTTTCTTGAGTGAATGGTGAGCCCTGACCACCTCTTTATGGCAGAGGTGACTCTGGGTGTGTTCTGATTATGGATGTGATTCCATGGCTCAGGTATGTGTCTCCTCAGTGGCCACTCAGTTCAGGAGTGCCCATGGGTAGCACCATGTCCTGCTCCTGTGATCTTAACTTGCTGTGGTCATAACTGCACATCTTACTTGTAAATCTTGTGATGCTGCTTGCAGATATTTCATGGCAGGGTTTCTGCTTACTTTTCTGGCTAAATCAGTGCTAATTAGGAGGTTTTGCTCTTTGAAGTGAATGATAGTAGTGGTCTTGCATCGGTAAAGTACTTGCAGGTGATTCTGACCTCCTTTGTTTATGTTCCCTGCTTTCAGCAGTGTTAATTTTTAAAGAGCATATGTAGCCAAATGGATCTCTGTGAGCCAGAGATGTCCCAATAAGCAGGAATTGCTTCATTGTGGTTGTGTTCAGGTTTGGACTGGTATGCAGGACCTGGGCTGCAGGCAGGCTGTGAAGTGTGACACACCTTCCCAGAGAGTCCCATGCTGAGCAAAATTTATTTTATTTTAATTCCTAGCTGAATTGATAAGTAGTTGAATACTTATGCTCTGTGCAGCATGAAAGTGCTTTATATGCAATTTAAAGGCAGGTGTAGCAGCCAGCTGTGAGACTGTGTGCCTCCTTTTCTCACTTGAAAACACTCCTATGTTTGTGATTCACTTCCATTCGTGCATAGATGGACTAAGATGATAGAGAACTAAAAAGAAGGGAGAAGTGACATTTTACTAGTTGATCTAGGCAGTCTAGGCCAGATGTTACCTGTCCATATGGTCTGAGTGTTTGATACAGCTGAACTTTGACAAACAGGCTCTTTGGGATGCCAAGCACCATGTCCAGGGAGGGTGGCTGACTGCTACTGTGCTGAGCTTGGCTGTATTTAAGCACAATCTGGGTCATACCACTCTTGGCAGTCTTCAGTAAACGGGCAGACCTGAAGATAAGGAGCATTTATTTGAGCTGAGAAGCCTGGGAGGGGCATAGCTGAAAAAGAAATCAGTCTTCCAGCGTCAGAGGGAATTGTGGTGGTGCCTGCAAAGCCTGTCTGTTGGTGTGCTGCAGATCTCTAGGAGCAATTTATTTCAGCTATGCTGGTGCTTTGTTTTTCCCCTTCTTAATCTGCAGAGTCACATGGGCATGTTTCTTCTTCGGACCCTTCTCAAAAACTTCTCATTTGCTGTTTTTGGGGCTGGCTTCTCTGAAATGTACTGGTTCACTCCTTGTTCTTGCTTGTTTTGCATACACAAGATAGTCCTTTTTTGACCCTGCCTGTACTGATTTTCTAACAAGCCATGTCTGGAAGCAGCTGTACTCTCTGCTGTAATCCTGTCTGCACTGCTGGCCTCGCTGTTATGAACAGGTCTTACAGAAACCTTATCAGATCAGGGACTGCTGCCTTGTGTAGTGCAGTATTGGGGTTCCTGAATGCTGCTGCAGCCATTTAGCAGACACCAACAGTAGGGAAGACAGTATAAGTAAATGGAGAATCTATTGGCTTCCTTCACATGTCATGGCAAACTGCTTGTGGCAAATTCTCAGGGTTTAATGGTGCTTTCATTCATGCATGCTATCAAATGTACATCTCTGGAGGTGCCGCCACCGTTACAGATTAAAAATCATGGGAAGGGCAGGGTTATTTTGAAACTAAATGACAATTAAATTAGATGTGTGATGGGTATTTGTTTGTGTGATTGGTATTTGTTTCCACACTAGAGCTGCATTGGTAAGTGTAACATCATGTGGAGGAGGTAGAGCGTCACTTTACTAGATTCTGCAAGTAAACCTGTTCAAATGCCTTTGATTTTTCTGGTAGGTTGTCATTAGACTTCAAGCATGGAAAACTTGAAAAAATAATGTTTTTAAACTTATCAAAATCTTTAAAATTATTGGGTTTGAGGGATTGAGAAGATTAAGAGTTCTACATATGATTTCAGCATTGCAGGGGGAAGTTTTCTTCCACTCTACTCTGGGAGATGGTGATGTCCCTGCAAGTGTTGGATCAAGGCTTCCAAAATGAATGATCCCCAGACAATGCTCTTTCACTATGAAAACAGAATCACTGTAACAGCCTATGATTTAGCTCCCTTTCTGGCAGAAAAAAAGAAATGCTGCCATGCTGTCGTCCAGCCAAAAGACCTGCCCACCTTGGTGGATACTGACTGCCATAGACACGGGAGTTTTTGTTGTTTAGTGACATGGTTTGGCAGAGAGTGAATGAACTCCTCTGTGCTTGGCTCATTTGGTGTGTGAAACATTTCTGTAGACGTTGTAGTAGGTGTGTCATACTGGATGAAACTTCTGTCTTGAACCAAGGTAGTCATGTTCAAGACTGTAGAGCTGCTCTTCTGAGCCAAGAGACCACAGACCTAATTAAGGTCCCTCTTGGTGGCTGTGGTAGTGAGCAAAATACTCTGAGGTGGAAACATCAGCTTTTGTGTTCGAGAGATGGAGAGCATGGATCTTGGCTGTGTGCCGCTGGGTATAAAGGAAGCTTGTCCCACTGTGTTCATACTGGATATGAAATGGCTTCACAGCGTAACAACTGAGCTGGTGGCTGCAGCCACGTGGACATGGCTGTGGGGAGCTTTCCATCTGTCCCTCCTCTTCTGTCATCTGCAGAATATTTTTTAATGGTGTGAAATCTCCTTGAGCACAGCCTGCACTTCAGCCAGTTCCTTGTGCTCTAGAGCCATATATGCAGTTGTAATCTTTAAAGTGCTCCCACCAACCCTAATATTTGAGTTTTGGAGCATGTGTAGAACGGACTGAATTGTCTTCATGCACTCTAGCTGACCTCTGTTCCTCTATCCACACCACCTAACTTTCAACCTGGCAGACAACCACTGCTCTGTTCATTTACGGTTTTTTTTGGCAGGACAAAGTATCTATAACATACCTTGAAGTACAACTGTCTGCTTTCTGTCCCCTTTTTGCTTTTCTGTTTAAGCTTTCCACTCTGTTCTGCACCAGCTGTGCTCTGCATATCTGGAATACAGCTTTCCTTTTGTTTTACCTCTTTCTTCTTTTGCTTCCCTATGCTATGGTCCTGACCATGGCATCTTAGCACAGTTCAGCAGCTCCTCAATGTCAGACATAGAAGCTCCCAAAGCATGTGCAGTTGGGCTGAGCCCTGTGGTTGCTTTAAGGAGACAAGTGTAGTAACTTTTTGACACTGACTGTGGTTTACAGTGAAGTTACTATCCCTGCTCTAAAGAGGAAATCCAGGCATAGAATTAAATTGCTGTTCAAGTTCATGCAATGACTAAGGGAAGTGCTAGAAATGGAAACCAGCTGCCTTGTCTCTCCAGCTGCTGTCTTCCCTAAACCTTCCACTGTTTCTTTTCAGTAGACAACATTTTAGTGTAGGCTGCCACCAGAGGAAGAAGCTGTGCCACTGCTCTTGCAATTTTGGCTGAGCTCTTGAAGACGGCCTTGCCTGAGGGAATTCCACACAAGGTCCCGGTCTCCAAAGCAGCTGGCATTGCATGTCCTCTCTGGACAGGCAGGAAGTGTCTTCTGCAAATGTTTTCCTGAGCAATGGGGCATTGCAGTCTGCCTGCCCTGGCTCTAGCACTGAGACTTCCAAGAACTCTGAGTGCAGGCAGTCACTCAAGCTGACAGCATAAAACCCTCTAGACTATGTTTGTGATGAGTGCAAAGGAACATCAGGAATTGCTCTTCAACTCTCTTATGCTGCCAGGAGTTGTGAAGGAGAAGGAACGTCTAGAAGC
The DNA here is from genome assembly GCF_000738735.6 of Corvus cornix cornix. NCBI lineage: Eukaryota > Metazoa > Chordata > Aves > Passeriformes > Corvidae > Corvus > Corvus cornix. The sequence goes on along the minus strand of NC_046334.1, from coordinate 26,737,619 downwards.
ACCAGAAAGAAGGCATTAGAAGTGTCTGAGAATGAGGGGTGCTGATGGCACATGTGTTAGCAGGTCATCAAAATTACAGCACACCTACAGCTCATAGAGTCCTAGAATGGTTTGGATTGGAAGGGCCCTTAAAGATCATCTGGTTTCAGCCCTTCTGCCATGGGCAGGGACACTTTCTACTAGATTAGGTTGCTCAAAGACCCATCCAACCTGGCCTTGTACACTTCCAGGAATACCTACATGAAATGAACAATGGATAGCCTAAACTGTGACAAGACAAATCTGAAATCTCAAGGCATAAAAATATGCTTGTTGGATAATAAAGGAATGGGATTGGGGCAATTAATTGTTGAGATAAAGAGACAAAAGACAGTGAGGACACCCTAATGATTCACAGAGCTAGGACAAGATAATCCTAGGATTACAGTTATGGCAGGATCCTCTTCCGATCCATGTTGTTTGATTTATTTTGGCTTCATGAGAGCGTGAAAGTTGGTCTTGGGAGCATATATGCAGACAAATCCTCGGGTTGCAGAGTGTCTGTGGACCATTTCAGAAGCTGCGAAGGCACCAATGATTCACTGGATTGTAAGGATCCCACACAATATAGAGGGAAATCTGGCTGTGCTCACAGCCATCCTTGCAGAATCTACCATCACAAGAGAGAACTCAAAGGATGGCAGGGGCCTGTAGTGTCCTACTACAAAACAACTTTGTTGATCCGCTCTGAAGGGTACAACCTCAAATGACAGGCTCTGAAATGGAAAAGGTGTCTGTGAGTCTTTCCAGATATAGTGTACAGAAGTATGATGAAGCATACATTTTCAGCAGTTTAATGGTAAACAGAGACCAGCTAGAAAGTTGTTTTCTCAAGAAGACAGAAGAATTAGAAGCCTGTTGATTAGAGATGGTTCTCACTTGCTGGATTTGTTATAGAGTTACAGCTTTCAATCTAGCTCTGTCCCAATTCCACTTTATTTCTTCCTGTCTCAGAAGAGCCTGGCACAAACAACACGTAAGTCCCTCTATATTAAGCTCTTCAAGAATTAGACCTGTAGGGCCTGCTAGGGGAAAGATTTAGTTACCTAAACACAGGTGTCTGGTGCCCTCTAGTATCTGAGCTGTCTGCACAAAGCATGTGGGACCTGCAGGACCTCCTGTCTTCTGCAGCAGCAGCTAGAGGCCACCCTGGAGACCTGAAGCATCTCCAATTGCACTGCTGCTCATACCTGTGTGTGGGCACTGGAATGGTGCCCTGGAGCAAGCCCATGGCCCAGTCAGCTTAACAGGAACAGACAGGTACTGCCAGAGGATGAACTGTCCCATTGGTGTTCCCTGCCTCTTTATGTGACTTAGCTGGGAGGTGGAAACTGTGCTGCTGCTGCTGCTGTGCAGCATCCAAGCTTCCACAGAACTTCCCTAGAGAGATGGGAATTTCAGGCAGCCGGGAGAGGGAATGCAATTTTGAGGCCCAGACATGATCTCCCAGACATCAAAGGCTTTGGGAAATGGGGATGTATTTCTCTTCAGTTCACTCACTAGCCTTCCCAAAAAGCATGGGAGGAACACAACTAGATCTGGATTTAGGTGTTTTGTTTCTGCACTTCAGTGAAAATGAATAGTGGCAACTGCTCTTCGATTGCTAAGGTTGGGATCATGTTCTGCTATACTTTGCACTTTGCACAGGGGTGGTGGAGGAGCTGATCTGGAAGTCAATTACTTGCCAAAGTCCTCAATTGCAGAGCAGGGTGCTTAGCCTTTGGCCTTTAGAAAGTCTTGAACTGATTCAAAGTTGGGAAGAGTCTGAAGCACTTGCTGAAGTGAGGAAAGTGTGGTGCTTGCTTTTTGATAGTGGTTTGGTGCTAGTATTTAAGCTGGGATGAAGAGATTTCAGCTTTTCAGATTCTTAGAACAAAATGCCATTTGGGATGCTTGGTCTTAGCACTTTCAGGGTTAGGTGTCACTCCCTCTCAGGGCAACTTTTGCCTGCAAAAGTACCTCTGTGGTTGTCTGCACAAACCACAAAGACTGAGACTGTTGTCTCTCCTGGTGGAACATGGAAAGGCATATCCTGCACAGGCAGGACAGAGCTAATTTATGTGCAACTGCATGAAAACAAGTGAAGCAAACCAGAGTGCTCAGCAGTGAATCCAGTCTTGCAAGACACAGAGACAGGGCTGATTATAGGTGAACGGGGTTGTCAAGAGAACTGTCCCTCCCCTGCAAAAAGAATGCCCCCCAAAAAATGGAAGGGAAAAAAAAAAAGAGTATTTTAGGACTTTATTTTTCCCTTTGTAAATTTGGAGCAGCCAGTCTTTCTGGGCTGCCTTCAGCTCCATCCTTCTTCTCAAAAAGCAGTTTATCTGTGCTAGAGACCGTTCCTGGTAACGGAGTCCTGCCTCTGGAAAAGGTAGTGCAAGGCCTCAGAGGGATGTGTATGCAACACTGATAGCACAGCACTAGCCTCTTCCACAAGCGTGGGAATGCTTTGTGTTAATTATTTAGCCAGGAGAATTGGAAATGGCTGTGAGACTGTTGAAGGCAGAAAGGGACAGAGTGCTGGCTGCAAACAGAGGGACAGCAGTAAGAGAAGGGCATCTAATGATGGACTCTCCACACTGTCTTCAGTCTGGTGCCTCAGACAGGCAAAAAAACCCCACTGGAGAAAGAGGATGGTCTCATGGAAGAGGGAGAACAAGAAAGAATGCAAAGTGGATACAAGCAAATACATGCATAAGCATCTGCAAAAATGGTGGTGAAACCTAGCCATGTGCTTTGCAGGCAGAATCCTGCTCCTCCCTATGGGCTGTATCTCTCTTCTGCCCATAGATAAGATTTGCAGGTACTGGAGGGAGCAGGGATACCACCCTGGGCACAACCCATGGGGCAGGGAGTTACAGAAGTAAAGGACTGGCAGACAGCTCCCAGGCTGAAATGTGTTTTGCATGAACAGTTTGTACTGTTCTGTGTAACAGACATCTGCAAGCAGACCTGTGAACAGGTAGCAGGGCTAAGGTGTGCCAGAGAGTTTGCTTGCAATGAATAATTCAACCAGTCCTGCTACCCTTAAATTTAGATAATAGTGCTGCAGTCAAAGGCTTTCCAAATTTGGCAGCTAATGCTATTACGGACTTGCCTCCATGTTTAGCCTGGGGCCTGCACTATTTCACAGGTGACTTTGACCTTGTGTGACAGCATCATTGCAAACTGGTTCCCTTTTTACCTGGCAAATCAGGCACAAATTCTTTCACCAGGTTGCTAATACCAAACTTGTAAAGCAGCCGATGTTGTTTTAAAGGGGACTGAAAACAGAGCTGGAGGTGGGGGGATGCTGGCTGCAGCTGGCCATCTGAAACACCTTCCTGGAGTTCAGCAATTTTTCTCCCCAATGCCATCTTGCTGCTGGTGGTAGTATTCACTCAGGGTCCCCAGAGAGCTTAGCTGGCACCTACTTCTTGGACTCTGAATCATCTCGAGGTTTTTGCAGTGGCATCTCCTTTCTCTTTGCCTTTTCTGATGACCGTAGGACACCCTCTGTATAGAACACTGTAGAATTCATGCCAGTTCATCTTAACCCCAAAACTGGCAGGCTCAATACAAAAAGGAGTCTTCAGTGAATGCTAAGGGACTCCAAAAACAAAATTGCACAAGATAGAAAAGGACTTCTGAATTAATAGGATGCAAATGTAATTCTAGCATAAACCTTAAACGCAGATGCATATTTGCCAGTGACTTAAGCCTTTCCTGCAGTCCATGTAACCATGGATTTGGTGTCCACAAGTACACCTCTCTCCCAGCTGCTGCCCTGTTTTCTACAGAGCTCGTCACACCTCTGAGGACAATTCCCGGTGGTGCTTATCCAGCTTCACTCCGGTTTTTGCATGGGACAGAAAGTATCCTTGATGTTCTAGAGTTTGCCCTCAGGGGTGATTTCTCCTGATGAGCTCCCACCCACTTGACAGGAGCAAAGGAGATGGTTAGTTTCCATCTGCTTGGTGTTTGTAGCTTTGTTTCAGAAGAACCGTGTCCAGTTTGAGGACCTGCAGAAAAAAAGATGTCAACAAACTGCAGTGATCTGAGCAGTCATTATATGTAAACAGGCTCCAAAAATACAAGTTGGCAGAAAACCACAGTCCTTACTGGTAAGGCAGGAACAGGCCTTGGACAGGGTGGTTTCTCTTATAAATAGTGTATGTGTGATGGAGAGACATGCCTTTCTTCTGAGCCATGACTACGGGGAGAGGCAGGGTGTGGGGAAATAATGCTGCTCTCATCTTTTACTCAATGCACTTCTGAGCTCTTGACACTGGGGAAGGTGTCCTGTCAGGCAGGAAGGGTCTGAATGTGCTCAAAGAGAGGCAGGACTGAGGAAAGTGTCAAGGCAGGACATAGAACTTCATAGTTTTGCTCAATGCCTGTATCTGGCCTTTTCTTATGTGTCCAAGATGACTCCAAGTACATTTCCAAGGTCAGCCAACCAGAACTCGGAGGTGAGAAGGGCCAATGGCTTCCAAGTCATGGAAGTGCTAGTAGCCAATTCTCCAGAAAGAGCAGGAGGGTGCATGTAGCCATAAGCATTACTCGAGGTGCTCAGGCCAATTTCAAGTTTTAGCCTTTCCTGAAACTCCTAAAAAAGCACCAGCATTTTTTTCCAAGTTGCTAGTGCTTTTTTTTCCCGGCCCTAGGTTCTTTTTTTAGACTTGCTAATGTGTTGATACCATGTGTTCTTGATTTGTCTGTGGACTACTGAAATAGAGAAGTCTTGCTTTATTAATATACAGAAAGTCTTTTGGTCTCTAGCAAGGAAAATATAAGAAAGTATTGAAGTGATGTTTACCTTACACATTATTTCAATTTTCAGATATTTGCAGTCCCCTGTGATGTAGCAATTTTGTAGTGGCATTGTGTTCTTGCTTGTTTACTTTGTAAGAGTGAGCTGAGGTTAAATTTCTGATTTTGTATTGCTCAAGATGATAAATAACTCGAAATGTCGCTGTGGCGATGAGGGTCTCATCTTGAGGAAGGTCACTGCTTATTCAGGTGTCCTTTTTTCCAGCTCTAACTGGAGCAAAATGTTGGCCAAGTAAGTTCAGGCAATCTTTTGCAGAGAGGCAAGCATGACTAGCAGTGGTAGATGAAAAGCACTGATATATGTGAGATCAGTAACCTCCAGAAAATAGATCCCACTGGATGCTTGTGCCATTGTAGGCATTTTCACCATGGCTGGCAATCGCTTAAGCCAGCTGCAGTAGTTTCTGCTCGTACTGCTGAAAACTCTCTGTTTAAGGATTGTGCATAACAGAAAACAACGTCTAAGAAGGAAGCTTTGAGTTTCACGGTAGTTGAGAAATACAGGGCCAGTCCCTTGTCTGTGTTTGTCCAGTACTAAATCTTCTCTTCGGAATTTCTTTTCTTGGTGTTGCCACACAAGGCTGTAGGGCTCTGGATATTTTTGAACACTTTTGAGAGCCTTCTTCTGCTTGAGAAGGCCTTCCAGTTGCTGGCAAGCTGTGCTCATACTGAATTCTGCTTTACATGGTCAGTTCATAGCCAAGTGTTTGACTGCAGGGTGGTTTGTCCTTAGCTCGTCCTCAAAACAACATAGAAAAGGTCTCTGAGTGGGGAAACACAGCGACGTCTCCTTGCTCAGAGCTGAGAATGGAGAACACTTATTCTGCCAGCAGCAAGTCATTGGTTTTACAGCTTGGACACACTGTCAGCTGCACAGTGACTCCTTCTCAGGGGTCTCCTGTGCAATCCTGGTGCCTTGTGGATGGACAAGGGCCTGACCAGAGCAGCCCAGCTGTGTCCCACCCTGCTATGCTTGCCTGTGGAGTTGATAGCCAGTTCCCACCTCTAGTCACTGTGGGGCTCTGGCACTTAGTCACGTCATCTCAGATTTGGCACTGGCACTTCCTCCCCTGCCCTCTTCCTGGGAAAGGGCTGAAAACTGCTGTGATGGGCCATCTCGTGTGTCAAGTGTTTGTGTTTGGAGCAACACAAGCATCTCTGTACTTCCAGCCTGGCTTTTCTGCTCTCAGGAGCTAGCAGCAGCAGGGAAGCTCCCACCACCAGTGATCCTGCACCAAGTCACATGGCGTATGATGTCCTTGGAGGAGAATTCCCACTACTGGTATGCTCAGCCTTGGTTTTTGCTTTGGAGAAGTTTCATAGGTGTTTCCTGCTGCAGCAGACTGAAAGCCTGCTGCAGCAGTTCTCTCTTTCCTGCAGACTTCTGACCTTCCCAGGAGCAATGTTTGACCAAGGCAGATCTGACTGACAGAAAGACTGCAGATAGGTACAGGACAGTTGAACAAACTATCTCACAGCATCATGGGCTAAAAAACTACCCAGACTCGATGTCCCTGTGCTGCTGCAGGGAGAAGGGAAGGAGTGCTCAGCACAAGTGGCCGTGTTGGGTTCTTTTCTCTTCTCTTGATTGGTTGTGTAAGTATCAGTTCATGGGAGGCAGTGCTTCAGCAGAAGCAGTGACTGTGGGTTTTTTCCTCATTAACTTTGCAAAAGCTGGCCCTGTTCCCATGTTTGCATACTTCTGTCAGCCTCCTAAAGTGCACAGAAGCCAAACATAGAGGGACTCAATTAAACACAGACTGCTGGCTTTTGCTCTTTTGCACAGCAAAGATGTTTTTTGAAGGAAATGTAGTATGCTTATTTAAAACCATATTTTAACAAAGCAAATATGTCAGACTTCAGCTAGCTTGGTACTAGTCTACTTAGCAACTCTGGGGAACGAGTAATTAACAAGCATTTGTCTCCTTTGGCAGGCAGTTGTTGAGAAAGCAACAGAAATGAAGAGGGAGTAGTTTTGCAGGCATTTTTACCACTCCTGAGGTGACTGGCTTTCTGCATTCCAGTTTCAGAGTCTTTCAGTGTACACAATTCAAACAAACTGTTTTGCATAGCAACAGTTCATATGGCTTTCACTAAGGGAGTCTGAACTCAGAAACATCCTGTTTTTAAACAGGATTTAGAAACACGGGGGCAGGGGGAGCAGGGAGTGACACGAGGTTTGATTCCCTATATAGAAGATGGTGAGATTCTCACTCCAGCATGGGCTCATTAGATGACTTCGTGGCAAAAATGCCAAATCTCAGAATGTTGCCAACAGGCTTAAAACCTGGTGGTCATCACCAAAATGTCCACCATAGCCTTCATGTCTTAGGAATGCCTTTGCCTCGCAGCATTCCTCACATTCAGGTCCATCAGCGTGGGCTGGGCTCGGAGCCTGTCACACCTCTTGCTGCAAGAGCAAACCCAGAGAAGCAATGCTGGGCCTTAGAGCTTTGTAGGGCTGATCTTTCCCAGTCAGACTGCTCCTCGGAGGTCTTGGGCAGTTGTCCAGGCTTCTCTTTTCTCTGTCTCCTGTCTGACCTTCGTTCTGTCTGCATTGAACCATTTGGAGCTGCACTGACCCCTCGCTCTGCCTGCCACATGTCAAGGCAGGCAGGTGAAGTCCCGGGTGACTGGAAAGGGGGAACATTGCACCCATCTTTAGAAAGGGTAGAAAGGAGGACCTTGGGAACAACTGACCTGTTAGCCTCACTCCTGTGCCTGGGAAGATCATGGAACAGAATATGAATCTGTGTTGATTACTTCCATGCAAGACAGTGTTTTCAGTGCTTTAACAGCATCACTGATCTGACACTGCTGGAGGCAGGACAATGGTGGGATGGCTGGCTAAGGCATCCTGTGTCTGCAATGGGCTCTGTCCATTTTATCTCAGAGAGAGGAATACTGGCACATGTTCTTGTTACCCTGTGCCGTGCAGGCAGTGAGAAGGAGGGCTGTCTTCTCCCCATCTCCCTCTGGGGGATTCGCACCGAGGGAGTGGACAAGTATCCTGTGAGTCCACAGCTGTCTCTGGTGTGAGGGTTAACTGAGGAAAGGAAGCTTGCAGCAGCTGGGGAAAATAGGACTGCTCTCACCAGGGAAAAGGTTTGGAGCCAAGAGGCGGTAATAGCCCTGCCCTGGGTAAGAAGCAGCAGGCTCAGAGCCTGGCAGGGAGCCTTTCCAGACAGCAGGGCCTGAGTTCCAATGGGATTTTAAAGACTCCAAAGCATGGGTCCAACTTTGAAATCCAGGGTTTGCTCTGCCAACACTATGAGTCAAGGACGCCCCAGACTCCAGTGCAGTACCCACAGAAACATTTTTTCCATGCTAATCCTTCTTTTTGGTTGAAAAACTCCCTGAAGAGCGAATGCAAGGCCTAAGTTGAGTGTCTGGGTTTGTTTCAGGGGGGAGAAAGCCATAGTTGTGTCATAGGCAGACACTGCTCCCTGCAAGCCTTCAGGCCTCTCTCATGGTGAATTCAAACACCCTTGTAGGAAGGGGTTTGCTTTTGCCACGAAAACTGCAGTGTTTTTATTCTTTCCTCGCCCCAAACCAGGATGGAGGGTCAAAGAGAATGTGAATCAAGGCTCAGGGAATACTTTGTGTTGGATTTATCCATGTTTCATCATGCAGTTTTCAAACACTTGATGTTTGGCCTTTTAAATATCTTAATTTTCCTCTTAACCAAGCCATTCCTTGGCCCAGACTTTTTTCATGAAACTCCTGGTCCTAAGCGACTTAACATTAGTTCATGGGGAGAATTTTTGCCTCCAAAGAGGAAAAAGCTGGCTCCAGCAAAACCACAGCTGATTCTGCTACCCTGTGTTTAGTTGGCTATTCATGGATGCCTAAGGAAAGGCTTCTTAACCCACCCTACAAGCAACTTGGGGGAAACTTTATGTCTCTCATTGGGTGCTCCCCATGGGCCTTCTGACTTAGAGTTGCATATGCTTTACTAAAAGAATTTTGGTGGAACAGGGTTTGGCTCGGCTGAGCCACAGGCTTACTTTGCATGACAGCTGGTGTGACTGAGAGCTGCTGGCTGGCTTCTGGTCAGGGTGTGACACACATTTTTTTCCTTCTTTCCTCGGGGGGATTTGATGGTCAGTGCTGCTTGTTGGTTGGGTGAGAAATGTGCAGCTTGCCTCACCTTGAAGCATCCTTGTCTGTGGCTGCTGCTGTGTCTTGGGGAGAGGAGTGACCTCTCACTAGTTCCTCGCTCTCCTCTACTGTGGAGGACTGTGGTGGAGTAGGACAGCCTTGGTGAGCCTGGGGAACTCTGCTGCCCTTCCTCAGACTTGTGAAGGCACACAGTGGAAACAGAAAAGGCCTCTCACTGCCATTTCCTCCAGTCTTGGTCTCTCATAATTCTCATTCCATGGTGCTGGGGCATCTCTACCTGCCTTCTTGGCCTTGGGGCTCCTTCTCCAGGTCCCTCCCTCCTCCACCAGCCCACAAGACCACCCTCTCACCAACCCACCGCTGCTCTCCTGGTGGTTGTGTATTGGAAGTGGCAGGAGGGGAGAGCAAACCATGACAAGGGGTCAGGCAGGCAGGCAGGCAGCCTAACAACATCACAAAGCAGCGGGATAGTCAGTGTAAAGGTTGAGTAGGTGCAGGTCGACAGGAGTGAGGGTTGGGTTTGCCTCTCCATGAAGGCACTTTGAGTTGCACATCCCACACGATGGCCTCACCACGCAGCCCTGTGACATGTGGCCTGCAGGTTGTGTCTTGCCTGTTATTAATAACCCCGTCCTGATGTCTCTCCATGATACTCTTGCAAACAATTTTTTCTCCTTCTTCAAGCCAATTATTGGGTGAGAAGCCAGGCCCTTGAGCAGCATGGCTGTCACGTTTCTCACGTCGGAGCATGGTTTGCTGTTCAGCCTGCATGGCAGCAGGAGCACCCAGATGTTTGGGTACCACTTAGCTGCGAACATCTTGGGAGCAACCTAGGGCATGGCTTGCCCTGATAGAAGTGAGGAGGGAATGATGTGCTCCTTTAGCAGCAGTGGGTTTCCAGAGAGAAACCAAGGCAGGGAGAGGAGACCAGGAGTGGAATGGAAGAGTTGAAATGGGGATTTCTATCAGGGAGCTTACCACAGGAGTGCAGGGCAAGGAGGAGATAGTAGTACAAAAGAGTGGCCTAGGAGAGGCAGAGACAACCTGAGTTTCTGTCTGGCCAGAAAAGGATTTGTCTTTACCTTGCAAACATGTCCCTGCCCGAGTGTCCTTTAAACGTTCCATTTCTTTTTAGGTGTGTGCATTTTCAGTGCAAACTACACCAACAGAAAACAGAACTGCCCTCCCTGCTTCCCCTCCAGCCTGTTCCCTTCCAACAGACAGGTAGCGGTGACCTTCTTCCCCTCATTCAGTTGTAAGTAAGGCTAAGGTATTGGGGGGAATTATAAAATCTAGGGCAGGCAAAGGATACTGAACCTGCCCTTGGAAGTAAATTTTTCCAGCGTCCCAATGACAAGGTCTTAGGTGGAACTCTGTTAATAATTCACACAGTAGACATTAAATAGTGGTATCAGGTTACATTAGAAAGTCAGGTGCTGATGGCTCTTTGTTGCTAAACTAATGGACTTTGGCTCCAGTGCAAACTAAGCACTGCCTTGTCAAATGCCTTGGAACAGAAATGGTTGTGGCCATCCCTTCTTCCTGCCACACCAATTTGCCGAAAACCCGTGGCTGTCTTGGCAGAGAGAGGCTCTGTCTCTGCTGGCTAAATTTTTGGCTGCTAATCAGCATGAGCTGGGTCAGAACCTGTGCTGGGCTCTGAAACATGAGCTTGGAATGTCTTTTTCACCCCTCGCTTATCATAAAGTTTCTCAGGTCCAGCCAAGCCATGTTGTACCAGTGATGACCTTGTGGCTTGACACTGTGGTTTGCACGTGCATAGCTGATATAGGTAATTAAAAAAACCACCAGAACAAAACACCTGCTCCCTTTGCTGGACTTGTTCTTCCTGGGTTCAGAGGAGTAACAGGCAATAAACCCCTATGAGAGCCACTAACCTCAGCAGATCTGGCTTAGATCTCACACAGAGAACAAATTTAAAACGTAAGCAAATAGTTTCACAAAGTCGTTTGTTAGAGCAGAGCTTTAACATAAAACTGCTTTAGCTTTAAACTGGTAGAAAAGCAATTTAAGACCAGGGAATAGAAAGAGAAGGGAAGGGGAGGCTATGGAATAAAGATAAAGTTATTTCAAATGATTTGCACAGCTTTGAAGGATAAACAATAGATAAAATTCATGTTGACATTGCAGAAAATAGCACGGTTATCATGCACTGGGTGGGTCAGAGGTTGTACTGCTGGGTGAAGGTATTGGGAAGAGGCAGGCACTCAGTATTTCTGGTTCAGGTTACACATCAGCATGAGGTCAGCAAGTCTCCGGTGAGAAGGCAGGAAGACTAGTGGCTCATCTCCAAAACGTTTTGTCCTGGGTGAATTTCTGTCCTCAAAGAGAGTGCCACTCAAATATGCTTTAATCTCAGTCGGTTTGGCCTTGGGTGTTATGGAAAGTTCCCAGTCTGACCATTCAAGAGACTCTGGCAGCCACACTCCCAAGGCCAGACTGCTGGGTCTGAAGCCCCTTCACGGCAGGAGCTCCAGTGACCCAACACGTGCCCCACTTGACTCCCTGCACACCCCACTCACACAGTGTCAGACCAGGTTTCCTCACTAGTTTGACCCCAGGTTTCCCAGAGCAGAGTCTCAGATGTCTCATTCCATAAAGCCACTTACCCATGGCACAGTAACACAGAAACACCCGAGCTGGTGCCTCCAAAGAGGACCCCCAACGATGGAACCCCTGGGCTCTTATACCCTCACAATCTACCCGCACACAAGTCTCGCTCTTCCTCCCCAGCCTTTGCTCCTGCTGCTGAGCCTCTCCATGTCCATCTACCTCGCTGGCATCACCCCTCTTCCTCTCCTTTGTTATCAAAAAGGTCAGCAATTCCCGGCTCCTGCCGTGTCTCTCAAGTGTCCATTCACCTGGCTGGCACCACCTGTCTTTGTGCCCTTTGTTATCTCAAAGGTTGGCAGTTTGTGGCCTCTTGTCTCTCGGGGCTCCCACCCAGAGCTCAATCTGCATCTCAATCTGCAGTTTGCAAACCGAGCTACCTGGACCAGATGTATTGGGTTCAAAACCAGAGGTACAAACTTTCTTCCTCAGATGCCCTCCTTCAGCACACAGGTCAGCCAAGATCTGGTGTGTGCATGTTTGCCTCTGGCTTCATAATCTCAGGTGGGCTGCCAGCACCTCTGCCCCTGCCTGCCAGTTGCTGAGTGGGCAGTGCAAGAGAAGATACAGGAATGGTCTGTGAACATGGCAAAGAAAGATGCCCACCACAGGGCTGTGCTTAATGGTTGTCTCCAACACACCAGCATTTGGAGGGGAAACCACAAGCAGAGACACCCTTGGGTCCCGTTTGCCATGTGGACTGTTGATATCTCAACTCCAATCCTTCATGTTATGCATCTTTCCCTTGACTCTTCCTCCCCTGTTTTTCACAGAGTGGATGCTGTTTTCCAGCATTCCAAGAGAGGAGTAATAATTTCCATTTAGGCCACCATGCCCTGAGTACGTGCTTAGTGTTGGCTTTGTGCATCCATTTCCTCTGGGAATGCTCTAGGCTGGCTGCACAGAACATGCTAAGAAAGTGATTCCAGGAGAATCAGAGTCATCATTAGAGGAAGGTACTCACAAAACTACAGCTTGGCAAGCTAAGCGAAGCAGGGAGGGCTGCCTGGCATGTTGGCCATGCAGTGCTAAGAAGAGAGCTGCAGTCGGGCCAGCTCTACAACTCAAGGGACCAGGAGTGGTCAAACAATGGAGCTTTTGCTAATTCTGCAGTGTGGGGCTTGTGGCACCAAGTTGGGAGAGCTCTGTGCGCCACAATGGAGAAAACAGAAACGGTCCCAAATCTGCTGAATAGGGAAATGCCATCCCAACCATTCAGAAAAGAAATTGGAAGTCCTTTCAAAGTAGCACAATGCCAGAGAAAGCCGGCCCAAAAAAGGTCCCAGAGATCTAATTATAGCCTGCAATCAATGCTGCTCTTATCCATGCTGCTAATGAACATACATGAAGTGAGCAGATTTGCTGCTCCAGGGCTTCTTGCAGTAGAAATAGCAGCTTAGTAATAACTAGCTGCCTTGCCTGATTGGGGCTCACTTTGACTTCTCCGAGATTCCCAGCCATTGGTGCATGCCCTTTGGAAATGTGGGTGCTGTAGCCAAGGTTGTTCAGGGTGGGGTAACCAGGTCAAAGCATGTGGCTGCATTAATGGCACACGGAGAGTTGGATGATGAGGGACAGGCCTCCCAAGAGGGGCAAAATTCCACCTTTCAGAATGTGAAAGAACGCCAAATTCCCAAAAACTAATTGCACAGTGAAAAAAACCCCTTTCAGGTGCCAGGTTATGTCCAACAGCTTCTTCCTGGAAAGAAAAAGTAATGATCACGCTGCTTCTTCAGGGAATGAAGCACAGAGAACAGAGGCCAGCACCTCTGTATTATCAGATCAGCTGTTGAAGCACACAAGGCTGTGCCAGGCAACCACCTCTCCTTTGCATGCTCAACAGAAAAGAGATCCAGTACCTTTGGCTCTGGTCCAGACAACACCTGCCAAGTGGAAGGAGAGGCTGCTGCTGCTGCTGCTGTGGAGGAGTTGCCTTCATGCACAGACGCGAGAGGCCAGAGGCAGTTCTCAGGCATCTGGGTTTTTCTGGCATTCATTTTTTTCCAAACAAACTAAAAAAACACAAGCTCTTGTCTCAGCCTTGAAGAACTTGCAGCCTTTCGCTAGGTAGTGCAGAAAAATAGACACTGGCTGCAGTGAAAATAATGACCAGAGCTGAGAGAGTCCCTGGGACCAGAAGAGGAGGGACTGCTCTGCTGGGGTCTGACCTGGGAACCAGCCTTGAAGTCACTCTAGCTTTGTCAAGCATACTCCTTTCAAAAAACATCCTAGAAGCATATGGTCTCAATTTTCACATGGCTGGTGACATTTCTTCCCTGTATTGCCTGAAGAAAGCTATCTGGATGATTCATCCCCACCGTTCAAAAACTGCACCAGTTTGGAGTGGTCTGGTTCCCTGGGGCTCTATTTACAGCTTGGTCTGCTGGGCTGCGGAGCTGCTCCATACCAGAGAAGAGAGCATTCTCTCCAACTGATGGAAAAGTTTGAGTTATGCAGATGTCTCCAGGATTCAAAATTTTCTTTTCTCAGGGTCTATACTGCAGCTAGGAACTCGCCTTGGTGACTGCTCACCCATTCCTCTTACAGGGTCACCCACACCTTGGAAAAATCTGGCTACTGATTCAAGCTCAGATGGGTTTGATGATTCTAGTTGTTCTCAGTGCTCCTTTGGTGCAAGCTGCTATAAACTGCATCTGATCTTTTCCTGTAAGACCATATCCAAATTTCTGCCTTCTTTGTTATGGAAACAAAGGCAACCCACCACTGCAATTTGGAAAGGAGGAAGCAGCCAAGCACAAACACAAGCAGCAGAGCTGAAAAGCAACATCAGAGCTGAAAATACGGCTCCAGGTTAGCTCATGACCTCCTGTATTTTTCAGAGGAAAAGAGCCTTTCCTTCTGTTTGGCTGGAGGTAGAGCTGGGAGGACCCTTACTTAGACCAAGTTGTACAGAACAGGCTCACAAGTCTCTCTGTTTGCGGCTGATTCTAGGAGGGTATGCCCTCAAGCAGGCAGATTGTGTGTCAGAAATGCAGATTCTCTGAGGGTGGAGCTTCGAGATCCTGCCAGATGGGCGCTTTTTCCAGACTCTGGCAGATCTCTCATTTTGTTGATTGGATAGCTGAGCTGTGGCTGTCTTTCTCCCTTGTTCTTTCTACCCATGGTGGGGGAAGATGCTTGTCATCACTGGGGGCTTTGCTGTAGGGAGCTGGCTGATGGCGAGATGAATAAACTGCATGTGCTGTGCTAGAATGCCAGCATGACTCCACTTAGCACCACTGAGACACAGAAGACCAAGGAGATTGGTCAGGAGTGACCTGCAGCCATTTCCCAGCCCCTTGAAAATCATGGCTCAAGTTGACACGTGGCTTAGAGATGTTCAAAGGAGCTGCACCTTCTGCAGTGTGGCTGTGCAGCTGCAAAGTCTGGGGATCTGAGCAGTGCTTTAATGCTGAGCACCATCGTACTTGTATAAAGACAGAAGAAGCCTGAGAGTCTCTGCTGGCTCAGCTTGGCATGATGTGCAAGCCTGCTGGCACTCTTTCATCCCAGACATTCATCTGTGATGCAGGATTTTCCCAAGCTGTCTCCAGCTGCAGCTTTGGTAGATCTAGCCCTTCCAGCATGCAGAAGACAAGAGCAGTGAGTGTTTCTGATACCAGGTTGTGTAACCCTGCTTGAGGGGCTTGTCCCAAGCCCTACAAGATCATATTCTCCACTCCAGGAGAGGCCTGAAGCCTGGATCATTCACCTGCAGATGTCTAGCAAACCAGCATTATTTATAGGTGTTTGTTGTAACTTGCCTTGCTGCTGCATTGCTGTCCTGTAGGATATGTCTCAGAAAGCACGATGAATTGAGCGGGGTGCTTCCAGCACAAGCTGTAATTCTCATACAGTCCTCCTGGTCCAGCAGCAGCAGCTGGAACTGGCAAAACAGCCAATGTCCTGCTTCCCCATCTAGTCACCTTAAGGCCAGGGGTGGACTTTTCCTGGCACAGCTGAGTTGTTCCATGTTGTCAGTGAGCCAGGGAAGGATGGCTAATTCAAGCTCCTGGTCTCTTGCGTGTTCCACAGGCATTACTGTGGCCAAGAGAAGGCCCTCAAAGATCTGTCCTTGCTAGCACATATTGCTCCAGTTTCAGAGGGAGATAACTGCTTTCCCTCCTGGCTTCTCCAGAGTGATCCTGAGTTGCCAGCTGGAGCCATCTCCCATGGTGCCAAGCCCCAAAGACAGCTTTGGGTTCCACGGGTCCTAAGCAGCCTGAGGCTGCTGTGGGTTTCCCAGGTCTGAGAGTGAGCTACCAAGTCCTGTGTGCAGTGCCTGTGTTTGGTGAACTAAGTGGTTAAATATTAAATCCAGACTGATACAGATAAGTATGACAAGTTTTTACTGAACTATTAATAAATACTCAATTTCAGGCCAAATCTGGATAACTCTTAGCAGAAATAACACCCACAAGACAGCTTGACTGAACAAAAGGCATGTTTCCTTGCAGTAACACCAAAACTAAAAGGAGGAAAAATTACTAAAATGCTCAGTCATCCTGCTATTAACCCCCAGGAGTGCATCCCTGCTGGCTTTATGGCTCACTGTTTATCAGCACTAGGCTGTTATTGCAGGGCATTTAGAAGCACTGAAAGATTTGTGTGTAGATTCATTGGTTGTCTGAGAGATCCTGTTGACCACCAACTTAAAAATTAGTGTGTGTCTGCTATGATTGCTTGCATGGCTATAAAGCACTCAAGAGATAATTGTTCTGGTCTCTGAAGTGAAGTTCTTCTCCTGCCGAAGCCACTGCAGAGGAGGTGAGGGTTTGGTAGATTTATTTGGTTTTAGTTTGCCTCCTATTGTGACTGATGTCCTTGGAGACAGCTTCTTGGAGAAAGTAAAGCTGGACTGTGACAGTCCTCAGCCCAAGAGGGAGACCTGTTCCAATGTCTCCTAGCCCAGTGACCAAGTGTGCTGTTGAGTGACGGGTGGAAGGTGCCACATCACCTACAAGTACCCTGAACCCTGGCCTGCAGCACCATCAAGGACATTCTGCCAAGCTCGTGGATGAAGAAACACTGCATTTCTGATGGCCATGCAGATGCCAATAAATCACAGCAAGCAGGGAAATGCAGGAGAAGCAACACCTGCCAGGTGTCCAAGGGAACACCATGTGAAAGGGGAATGGTCGTAAAACCCTCAGTGGACTGGAGATGGCTATTATATTTTGTCCTATGAAAGTGACTGTCTCCATAGCACTGGAATGTCACCACACAAACACTGAGGAATTACACTCCTGCTGATAATAGTCCAGTTTTGTTCTGCCAGGGGCCATAATGGTGGAAAGCAGGTGCAGGAGATCATGAGTTCCCTATTGCTAAATATTGAGTGTTGGGAGGCAAACTGGGGTCTGTTTCGCTCAGATTGGAAGGTGGGCTGTAGGTCAGTTTAGGCCTTTGACTCTTGACAGTGGGATTTTCCAGAAACTGTATTTGGAATATGGCTCTTCCCTTTACTGCAGCATGCCTTGGCTGCTCTCTTGCCCCGAACTACACGTATATTAGGACTTGCCAGCCCTGAAATATTTTTGTCCTGTAGCTGCTTACCTTGTACCTTGAATCTGGCCAGGAGCTGGAAGAAACCAGGTGCTTTGGCAAGACTACAACATTGTGCAGAGTCCTTTGATTCCTGAGGACCATGTCTTTTCCCCTAGGAGAGCAGTACGGCCCTGGGACAGGGCACAGAGATGTGGTGGCATCTCCATCACTGAGTTCATCCATATGGATGAGGCCTTGAGTGACCTCAGTTAGCTGTGAGAGTGGTTTTGCTTGGAGCAGACATCTTAGAGACCTCCTCCCACTTGAACCTGTCAAGGATTCATTAGGTAGAAGACATCACCATGGTCTCAACAAGACTCCCACACCAGAAATAGTGGAAGCTATAAAAGCATTTACTCACTTTTCATACTCTTCTTATGCCTTCAAAATATATTTCTCCTGAGTTAAGGAGTTTGAGCCTTCCCTCCTCCTGAGACTGCATAGCAGCAGAGCAGAGAGGAGATCTGTGACTAATGCATTGGCTGGAAGGGCTCGCCCATATCCCATTCCAGGAGCCAAAGTACTTAAACTGGTGACTGGTCTGACTTATCTGTACCAAAGGAACAGGCCAGCTGCAATTATTTTTCCACAAAGACACCCTTTTTCTTTCTTTTAGTCTTGTGTAAATGTCAATAACCAGTCTTTACAGACAGCTAACTGTTTGGCAGGGCACCCCTCCAAGGGGGAGGATAAAGACAGGCTAGGCAGCTTCTCTGGCTGCAGAATGACAGAACCTAGCTGGGCCAGAGAAGCTGGTTTGAAGCTTAGTTCCATCAAAAAAACCCCAAGGACATAAATATGGTTTATGGCAATAGTTTAGAGCCAGCTGAACTGCCCAATAGGAGCAAGTCTGTGGAAACACCAGGGAAGCTTGGGAGTATCACAACCCAGCCCCATGCTGCTGGCTTTTTGGCAAAGCTCTGTGCTGTTCCCAGGAGTACTCATGCTGCTGCTGAGAGCTGTGTCCCCAGCACAGCCTCCTCCCACTCCACACAAGTGCCCTTCCTGCCCCCTGTGACCACACACAACCTTGTGGAAGGCATTGTGGAATCAAGCTGATGCTTGAGTCTGGTGATGGTTACACTGGAAACAGCATCATGGTACGTAAGAGAGAAAAGAGCAGTGCCCTGACAAGGGAGGCACTACAGAGCAACAAGGAGCTCTGTGGGATATGCTGAAATGTAAGCCCCATTTCTCCCTTGCCTTGTGGTCAAGAGACTTCCCCCCAGAGACCCAGTCTCTTAGAGGCTCATTGGCTGGTGCTTTGTGGAGAGGAAACGGAAGAACAGTTGACTGCTGTTGGGAAATTACATGCTCTAGTTTCCTCCCCTCTTATGCTGCCCTCCATTAGCAAGGCAGACACATCTTCCACAGGTCACTCTCCACTGCAAATGCCTCTAAGAGCTACATTTAAAACCAAAGAAAAGTTTGGTCCAGCAGCAAAGTACTATCTGGACGCATTTACACTCCCATGCTTTAGAAGAGACATGTTTCTTACCCTCTGCATATTATCCCATTCTGGGCAGTTTTTCCCAAGAGCATCCCCCCCACCCTGGCAAACATCTCAAGGAAGAATGTGGGGTGCTCATACAACATTTCTGACCCTGCTCTGCCAGGATGTAGGTGCAGAGAGCCTAGATCCTGCCTTTGCCACCATATCCAGGACCTGCAATCCAGGGTGCTCTAGAGGAGGCTGCTGTGACAGCAGTGG
Organism: Corvus cornix cornix; assembly: GCF_000738735.6. Lineage (NCBI taxonomy): Eukaryota > Metazoa > Chordata > Aves > Passeriformes > Corvidae > Corvus > Corvus cornix. The sequence goes on along the minus strand of NC_046334.1, from coordinate 26,718,757 downwards.
TTCAGCAGAGCTGCTCTGCTGTAGGACAGCAGCCCCAGGCCAATGGGAGATTGCCAAAGGGAGTTGGATGTGGAGCACAGGAATACTTGCCCCTCCTCTCCTTTACCAAACTGTCCCTGGAACACAAACTTTGGAAACCTGGACCTCCAAACACCTCCAAGATCAACAGGACACCACAGCTTAGTTATCTCTACCCAGAGATGGCACCGAAAACCCTCAGGATACAGAGGCTTGGGAACTTCAGAGAAAAGTGGTTGGGGGAGGAGGTGGAATGGCATGAGCATTCTAAGAAATCTTTGGATATTATCCAGCAAGTACACAATCATACCTGCTACCAAGGGCTTTATAAATGCAGCAATTGCAGTGTCTGTGTCATCTAGCACGTAACACTTGGGCATTAGGTGAGAAACCCCAGTGCCCTTCTAATGCTTGCACCATCTCCTCAGCTGCCCTGGATGACTTGGACTTCCCTTACGTCTTAAACTGAAACTGTCCTCACATGGGGTTTGCAGCCACAAGGCTGTCACAGGAAATGTCTGGCTGCAGTTTTGTCATTCATGAGCTTGGGCCAGTATTCAAATGTGAAAACAGCCTTGGCCAAGCCACCCCAATCACCAGGTGATGTGCTGAGGCAGGGCCACAAATACCTTTTAATTTTCTTTTTTCCATGCAGCCAGAAAAACAATCCAATTACCTTTTAAAAGAGACCTGTGGTGTATGTTTGATTTAAAAGAACCACAGTGGTAAAAAAAGTCTGAAGCATTTTTAGTAGTGCTTAACAACAGTTGTTTAGATGTGGAGGTGACAAAGAATTTGTGGAGAAAAGGGAGCAGCAAAAGGCTACCAAGAAGGTGAAGCCCTTTGCCTCATGCTGCTGCCAGGCAGGGGCTTACGTGCAGGGCTTGTATCTTACCCACTGCATGAGAAAAATCACACACACATAACTTTCCCCCTGCCCCCAGCACACTCTTCAGCCTTTCCCCTGTCCTTTTTCCAGGACCCAAGTGCTCTCAGCTGGAAGAATCCCACCACAAAGAAAGGGCCAGAAGGGCCTCTGGACACAAGCAGCAGTGGGTGACAGTCAAGGCAGACTCCCCTGAGCCACAGGGCAGTAAATGATCACAGGCAAGGGACACCATGCAGTAACCTTGTCCTAGGTGCATGCAGGCCCCATATTTCTCTGTGAAGGGGAGCAGCTTCACCCCCCTGCGTCAGCATGCTTGGTTTTGTGATGCAAATACTAGGGGAGGAACCAAGAAACGAAAAGCTTTACCTTACCCAGCTGCTACAGAAAGCAAAACACCCTGTAAAGAGAGCTCATCTTATGACAGCAGGAGACTTGGAAAGAGCCACAGTCAGAAGGCGCTCGGTTTTATCTCTGTATAGAGCAAAGGCCAAGCTCACTCTCCGCAAGGCTTTGCGGTAAGATGGGAAGCACTGCCCCCAGAGCTGCTGAAACCAGCACACACCAAGACAAACACATCTTCCTCCCCTTCCCCATGGCTTTCCATTTTACCTCATCTGAAAGCGGCGAAACCCACCCAGCTCAGTAGTTGATTGTTTGAAATACAACACCTCCAGGGCATCACCGAGGCTCAATCTTTGTGGTGAAAGCCAGGTCAAATGCAGAAACTAGCCCTGGCTGGCATTCACACCAGCTGTTCCCTTTCTGCAAAAGGGCATGTTTCCTGCTAGTGCTTCTTATTGCAGTGACAACAGGGACAATTACTTGGACATAAAGAAGGGTCTAGCTTTCATCAGATCCTGGTATAGAAAAGAGTCTGCCCCCACTTCTGCAACACCTCTCCCAGCATCCATCACACCCCAGTACACAGGCAGACAGTAAAGCACTGATCCCATATCAAGCTGGCATGGGGGAAGGGGAGAAAGGGGAGAACGAGACTGACTCAAAAGCAGAAAAACCCGAAAAGGCTGTTCCTAGCACTGCAAGCAGGAGAAGAGTGAAGAGTAGTTCAGGAACACAGTGATTAGTGGGGAAACCTAAGAGCACAGAGAAAAGGGTCTGGGCTCCTCCCATCGCAGGGCTGCAGAGGCAATGGAAGCATTTGTGTTGGCAGGAAGGCAGCAGGAACAGGCAGCTCTTTCCTGTTTCGGGCAGCAGAATTCAATGTGGATGTATGCTCCTCCCTGCCAATGGCCACTTGCAGGAAGCTGGACCCGTGTCCAAATCGCCTCCCCAGCCCCATGGGTGCTTAAATAAGATGATGGCAAGATACACAGCCAACATTTTGTTCCACCTTTATTTTAACAATCAGATAAAAACAGAACCATATTTTTAAAAGAGTCATTACATGGCAATTATAAAGTGCATTTTCCACTTGAATGTTGTGTACAAAAATATCTTTTAAAAACAAACATGCAAAACATCCTACAAGGCACTTCCAGGCATAGAGCAAGGAGAGCAACCCCCTCACTTCTATGTTCACATTGGCAATGGAAAAAGGGAAAAGGGGAAAGGCCACAAGTAGTATTTTTAAACTGCTATTGGTCAAATAGTCAGTTCCCAACCTAGCTTTACTTATGGCACTGCTCTTCTAGCTTAGCTTCCACGTTCCTCCCTAAGCACACCCAATGCACAGCCTGAAAACAAGCCCATAAGGAGATCCCACCATCCACAGCACCCCAGACCCACATGCTTTGTTTCAGCTCACAAACAGCTCTCCATAGGCATAAGAAGGTGCCAGGAGAACATGACTTTTCTACAGTCAGTGTCTTACAGCATTAACACCATACACTAAATAAATAAAAAGTATCAGCATCACTCAAACTTGCCTTAAGTTTAAAACCAAGCCAAGCTAGGCAACAGTCCCTCCCGGAGAGACCAGATGCAGGCTCTAAGGGCTGACGTGGGAAGCTGTTAGAACAGAGAAACCAAGCCTGATGAGCTCTTGGCTAGCAAGTAGATTCACCACCTCGACTAAGTGATCAGGCACAGTGGAGACACGCATTGATTTCGTATTTTGAAAAAGCAGCAGTTGAGGGCCAGCTATTCTTCCTGCAAGCTCTTGTCCCTTTTTGATACCCAACAGTGATCCCAGTATCCCTTCTAGGTTAGAGTAAAACAGCTTGTAAGTATTTACACAGTAGTATCCAGAATTAAAAGCTATGTTAACAAAGTTAAGTAGTCTAGCCTGTTGCTTCTCTCCAGCACATCCACAGGCCACTACAGGCACCCAAAATTATATAAAGCTTATGCACTAGAAAAAGTAGTATTTCCTTGACCTCTATTTCTACAAACTGTTCAGCACTCTCCCTTTGAGCTGAGGGATTAAGTTATTCTGCTCAGTTAACACCCCAGAAACTTTAAGAGGCTGTATGGCACTGCCAAGCTCACCACCTCAAGCACACATCCAGAAGACAAGCCACCTCTTTAATCATAGGGATGGCTCACATCTGTGATTTGTCTCACATGCAGGGGTGCTGTCAGGATAACCCCACATCTCACTCTCCTCATGGCTAGTTCTTTGCATAGGTGGGGCAAGCCACTTTTTATGGTCAGAGATGCAAATCTGGGCATTTGCAGGTCAAACTGGCAGATACTGCTCCAACAGTGAGGGGAGCCCAGCACGCTCATCCAGGACAGCCACAGCACTCTCACATGTGAGCAGTGCCACACCTTTAGCTGCCAAGCAGTCCATGGCACAGAGTAACAAACCATTACCAGATCTTAAAAGCAACATCAGTTCCAAAGCCTGCTCATCCCAAAGTATTGCTGGGATCGCACATACCACCCCTTTCTCAGTCAAGGCACTTCCACCACAGTGGGTACACAACAGCCACCTTTGTATACAGGACACAGCCTAGACAGCCATGGGGTCTGTTGGTGTTTAGCTCCTGTAACAAACAAGCAGAGTCTCCTGCACAGGACCCTGGGCCCCAGCTGGGCAAAACTCTGGTTTACCACCCACAGGAGGAAGAAATGCGTTTTCAGGGTCCAGCACAGCCAACTTCAGATGTCCATCAGGGGAAAAAGCATCATTGATCACTTGTGGTTAAAGAAACAGGAAGGTTTTGAAGAAGGCAGTCAAGGATATCAACCACAGCTGTATTACAAGCACCACACAGCTACAGCTAATCTATTTTTGGTAACACCAATGGTATGAGAGATTTTCAAGATCATCTGATATAACAACTGGTGACTAAGCATATCAGATCCTCTCCCACAGGCACATCTCCTAATACGGCCAGCTGTAAGGCCACACTTCCTGTCATCACACTGCATTTTCACTTCCAAAACACACTTTCTGCCTCCAGTAGGAAGGGCCTCACTACAAGGATATGTGCAAAGAGAGGACTCCATTCCTGGCAATCCAACCACACTATTTCCTGACAGGCACGGGCTGGCTTTGCAAGGAGAGCCCTGCAGCTGTAGTACAGCCCACTAACAATATAATACTAGGACATATTTTGAAAGAGCCTTTTAATAATAGGCAGGCAATACAAAGCAGCCGCTACATAGCTTGGACAGGCAATATAAGCACTGTAGTGTTTCCCTGGACACAGCAACTTTACTGAAGAGGAAGAAGTGCTGAAGACACATGAGCAGTCCCTGGTCCTCTGATCATCTGGAAAGCCAGAATTGCTTCTCTGATTATAAGCCCCCTGCCAGCAGAGCACTGCACATCTGGTTTTGCTAGGAGGCTTATGCTAAGCTACACAGAGCCATACTTCTTCCACCCATTCATTCTTCTGTGTTCAGACCAGCCCCAAGGCCTGCAGACACACCAGCAACAGTTACTCAACCTGGGCTTTGTCCTTGGATCAATAGTAGGGCCCAAGCTTCTCGTAGCCTGAATAACTGGGCCACTCAGGAAAGAGGCCATAGGAGCACCGGGGGCTCCCAAACCGGTCAAATGCACTGCCAAAGTCAGGAGCCTGTGGGGGACGGACAGCTTCCTGGGCAGACTTCAGTTCTGACCGTATGATCCTGTAATTTGTGCCCCTATTGTTGTCCCAGTACACCTTCCCATTGCACTCAAAGGAAATGGCAAACTCGACTCTTTCGTGTGATTGAATTCCCTCGGGCAAGCTGATGTCAAAGGAAAATGTGTCCTGATCTGACCCTCCATACATATCCTTGACATACTGGCATGGGTGATCTACAAAGCTTTTCCAGGTGTCAAACGTCATCCGGATCTTCACAGTCTTTTCAAAAGCAAGGTTCTTAACCTTCACCGTTCCCACAATAGATTTCTCCTTTAGCACACAGTTTTCCAGACAGACACAGTCTGTCTGGAGGCGGTTTCTGAAGTCCAGGTAGTCTACAGAGGGCTGAACAAAATCCAGGACAAAGCTGTCCTTCTCTACTGTTGTCAGACCCACGATGTTGTCTATCAGCTCTGTGATGTTGAAAGGAATATCAAGTGGATCTTCAAACTCTGAGAACACCTTTACCATTGTCAGAGCGAAGCCTCTGCTATCTGCAAACGACACCCTCTTCTTCACTTTGTTGTGTGTGAAGGATTTTGCTGCCTCTCCTGGTCCGTTCAGTGCAGTCTTGCTGCTCAGCTGGATGCAGGGCCGCAGTGGCTTGCTTGGCTTTGGAGCAATTTTGCAGGCACACTTCTCTCTTCGCAAGGGTGGAGAGCACAGGTACAGCTGCATTGCTACATCCACAGCCATTGCTTGCTTGTGAGGGAAATAGTCTAATACTCTGGAAGATGAGAAGAAGGGTCAGTTGGTGCTAGAAAACCATTTTAATATGAATTTTGTCAGAAAATTGATATATCACTTCCCCCCCAGCCATCCCAAATAAGCTTGCTTCTTAATTAAAGGCAGGTACTTGCATGGTGTGATTTACAGACACTGTGAGAAACACACTGCAGCAGAAGTGGCAGGACCAGAACATTTCCAATCCAAAGCAAAGCCCATGGCTCAGTCCTGCCCATGCTCACAAAACCCACAGATTATCAAATTTCAATGCTACGTAAAGCAGTATTCCTGCTGCGCTTGCCTCCCTCCAGGAGACATTCTCCTCAGGGCTTCACAAGCTTGTGTAGGAGTAGGAACTCAGTTTGTCACAAGCTGCTGTACACAACTGACTTCACCTCTCATAAAACCCCAGATGTCAGCCAGTTCAGTTGAACTACACACTTTGCTCACCACTGTCCCCCAGAACTGCTCCATCCAAAGTGCCTGCAAGTAGTATTGTAAGGATAGCAACAGTCTGACACAGCAGGAGGGCACCAGCTTAGCCAGCACTGCTCTGGAGCTTTCTTCCCTCCACTCCGCTTTAAAACAAGTGTCAGCTCAGAAGGCACATCAGCCACTTCTATCTCCAGCAGAGTCTGCACCTCAAGCCTCCACAGTGTTTGTGCTAAGCCCCTGGAAAACATCCATACAGCCACAGGTCTCTGCCGAACACAACTCCCCTACCCGAGCTTCACTGAGGCTTTGGAAGCAAGTCCTTCTCCCAGAAGGCCGTGTGCCACTCCACTACAGCCTCTCCTCCAGCACCCAGCCTGTTCCTTCAGGGATGCAGCACCATCTCTCTCTATACATCCACCGTAGGGCACTTTACCAGATGTAGCTCCCAGAACACTGCATCTATCACTCCCTGCCCTTACACTGACATTCAGATGGATGCTTTTGGCAGACTCTTTTGCCTGGCTCTGGATAAACTACTGGATGCATTTATCACACACATCCCCCTTAAATTAACTGTACTGCAGGTGACTTTAAACACAGTATACCCTTAATAAGAATCCTGCTTGGCTGCAGGCCAGGCTTCAAAGCTGCTCCCACCACAGGGCAGGATGAGCCAGCAGCAGTAGCAGTGACCACTGGCCTTGTGATGCAGCAGAGTTCCGGCTGCCAAAGCCATGCACAGCCAGCTCTAGTACTTGACTGCTGCTCCCATGCCAAGAAAAAGCAAGAGCCACACTCTCCAATTCAGTGCTTTAACTCCCCACCCTGTAACACCAACACAGCAGCTCTGAGCAGGCTTTCATAGCATCCACTCAGCAAGGGTATCTGTTTATTCAGAGCACATGTGCCAAGGCTTGCATCCCAACACACCCACCAGCCAACTCCTTCTGCAGTGCCTCCTTTCAGCTCAAGGGCAGCTGCGCTAGACAGACACATCAGATCCACCTAACACTGTCTGCTAACGCTGTTCTGCTCATCTCTACCTGGTTTTACCAAGTTTTTGTTCATACACACTTTATATAGGTCATTTCCTCCTTTAAATTAATGCAGCCTCCAATGCATCTACTCTTACTTGGGTCAGTTCCATCTGCATTGCATCTTTTCCCAGGGAAATTTATTCAGCTGAATTCCTGTAACTTCTGAGAAGTCAGGTTTCATGGCAAGCCTTAGTTATTCACAGTTTTAGAATGAAGAGACCATAAAATACCCAGCCCAACTGCATTGCTTGGGAGCTTTTTTCCAAGCTAAAAACTATAGCAAGAGCTCTTCATAACCAACTATGAGTATGAGCTCTGTGCTTTTATGAACTGTCTTTCCAGCTCATTTGATATCCCAGAGAACTTCTTCTGCACTTGAGAGCCTGCTGATGCTCAGCTCTCAGCCAGAGGCAGGTTTCCCCTTTCGGGGCTGATGAGGATTGTCTTGAACTTCAGATTCTTTGAAGGTGGGAACAGGGATATAGTTTTGAGAGCTCATGCAGGAAAGAAAACTCCAGAAAGCAAACAGTGCAAGGCAGGGAGCCCTATGCAGGTACAGGTGCCAACTCCTTTCCCTTACCCCTCAAAAAGGGAACAAACTCGACTCTGCCTCCGGACTTCTTCCCATAACTTTACCCTCTCCTGAAAAGGATGTCTGTCGCCACTCACTCCTCCCTCCTGTCATTCTACGAAGGAGAATTAAGCCAGAGCCAAGGAATTACTTACACCTCCCTTACGAACCCCTTCGGCTGCCTCCGCTATGCTTCCCACTCTACCTGGGGACAGGCGACCCCTTGCACAGGACTGGGCGTGCAGCACTTGCCGAGCCAAAGTTCGCAGCCGGCTGAAGCAGCACTCGGACGCTCCGCACCCCCTCCTGCTCGCCGCCCCAGGGAAGGCCGGGCCGCCCCGCGGGCACAGCCCGCTTCCCGCAGGCATCTGCCCGGCGGTGTTAACTCGCGACAGCCCGCCCCCTCCGCAACACCAGACAAGCCGCGCCGCCCAGACCCGGGAGAGGCGGCGGAAGAGAGCCCCGCGGAGGGGCAGCCCCGCCGCCCCGGCTCCCGGCTCAGCCGGGGGCTGCAGGAGCCAAGTCGCAGGACCCCCTTTTCCCCCAGGAACAGCACCGCGGCGGGGAGCGCCAGAACCGCTCCCGCACAAGCGAGGGAGCTGCGACCCCGAGCAGGAGGGAGGCAGGGAAGGCAAAAAGGAAGAGGAGCAGCATTAGCGCCGGGGGCCGCGGCGCACCCGTACCTGGTGCAGTGCATGGGGCCGGTCCTGCAGCACCGCCGCGTGCCCCGCCAGCGCCGGGCCGGCCTCTTAAGGGCGCCCGGCCCCGCCCCAAGGAGCGGCAGCCAATCAGCGCGCTTCGAGCGAGGGCGCCCCGCACGCGAGGGGGCGGGGCGGGCCGGTGGGCGGGGCCGCGGTGTCCAGCGGGTGCTGAGGGGCCGGGGAGGGACGGCGGGTCCGCCCGGCGGGGGAGCTCCGGGGGCTGCGCCGCGGCTCCCGTGTGGGGGCACCTCGCCGAGCAGCCCCGCCGCTCCCCACCCCACGGAAGGGGAAGCTCATTGTGGTAGAAGTGACAAGCTCTGTGTCAGGCTTCAGCTGGCCGCAGCCCCTCACTATCCGTCGGCTCCTGCGCCAGGTTGCTGTCCCTATGTGTCCGGAATCACAGAATCAATTTGTTGGAAAAGACCTCTGAGATCATTGAGTCCAACCTATGACCGAACACCACCATGTCAACTAAACCACAGTACTAGGTGCCACATCCAGTCTTTCCTTAACGCCTCAGGGAGTGTGACCAACTCCCCGGGCAGCCCACTCCAATGTCTAACCACCTTTTCTGTGAAGAAGTTCCTTCTAATGTCCAACCTAAACCTCTCCTGCTGCAGCTTAAGACTGTGTCCTCTTGTCCTGTCAGGGATTACCTGGGAGAAGAGGCTCCTTTCAGGTACTTGCAGACAGTGATTAAGGTCTCCCCTGAGCCTTCTTTTCTCTGGACTAAACACCCCCAGCTCCCTCAGCCGCTCCTCAAGAGAACTTGTGTTCCAGACCCATCACTTGCCTTGTTGCACTTCTCTGGACCTGCTCCTGCACCTCAGTTTCTTTCCTGAATTGAGGGGCCAGAAGTGAGAACAGCAGAGGAGGCTTTCCAGACGCCACAAGTAAGCAGCCAAACCCATGAGAATCTGCTCTTGAGACAGGAAAGCCTTTTTGGGGCACCAATCTTCCTGTCTGAGCTGGCCCAGGGTGTTTGGGTGCTCAGGGCTGGGTGGGGAGGAGGGTAACTCTCACACTCATATCTTTAGCCACAGCCCCAGGCCTGTGCTGGCCCTGGGTGGAAATCTCCAGAGGATACTCAAAAATCTGCTTTCCAGACAATATTTACAATGTGCAGTGGAAAAAAATGCTTTTTTTTTTGTAGAGGTGGCTTCCCTCCCTGAGGAAAAAACACCAACAGGGCCTGTCTGGCAAAGAGATCAGCTCCATGGGAATCCCTATCTGGCACATGGGCAGAACTGGAAAGGTGTTTCCAAGATCCTGAAAACATCTGCCAGGTGAGTCGATGCTCTGTCATAGATCTCCACTGCTTTGCAGGGCCAGCTGGGCCAAGGGGTCTTCCCAGCTGTTCTCCTGCCTCCAGTTCCCATTTCTGCTCCTTGTGTCCATGTCAGCACAGAGCCCAATGTCCTCAATAATGTGGAAAGTGTGCATGGAGCTGGCCTCCCTGCCAGGGGAGTGGCTCTGTGGACAAACGCCACCTCCATGGGCAAGCAGCAGAAGCTGTAAAGCCTGCTGGAAGGTAGGAAGGTGCATTTACCTTCTCCCCATGGTAGTAGTGGGAATACTTTTTGTGCCACATCTAGCTTCTAACTGCACAGCTGCGAGCAATGCTGCTCTCTCTCACCTTCCTTACAGAGCAGAAAAGCAGGATTGAAGTGTCAACATTTGTTTTCCATTAACTTGTGGAAACACAGACAGCTATTGTTAAAGCTGGAGACTTCCTGCTGGAAGCTGACATTTAATAAACTTATTACTCTGCAAGGCAAAAGGATTCTGTTGGGGGGAAAAAAGCTGCACTTTTTTTGTTTTATAAACTCTTTTTTGGTAAAAGCAATGGTAATATTTAAAGTTGGGGAGAGAAAGCTGAAAGATGTACCCATTGCAGGAGTGTTGCAGACTTACAGTAATATTTCATGTGCTGAGGGTATGGTGGGATTTTAGCATGTGTTACTTAATGACAGGGTTTACAGCAGAAATGAGGAGACCCATGTTCAGATTTCCCCAGGAGCAACAGGCAGACATGGGATAAGGTGGTCATGGCCCGGATCCCCTCCAGTGCTGCCCCCCCTTCTCCAGGCAGAGCCACTGCCTCCTGGCTCAGTGGCACTGGTCCAGAGAAGTTCAGGTGGAAGCGGTGGACTTAATGGGATGAGTCCCAAAACTGGTGGAAGCCCTGATCTGACTCAAACTTGTCACTCTGGTCCGCCACAAGTTTCTCCTGCTCCTTGCTGGCAGCTCGGCACCACGGAGGTGCTGAGGGAGATGCTGGTTCCTCTGTGCTGTGCGGGCTGTGCCCAGCCAGCCCCAGCACCAGGCACGGAATGCACACGAGGTGGCTCAGGGTGCATGTCTGCCCCTGTTTGCCATGAGTGGGGCACGGTGTTTCACAACTGTGGCTCGGTGTTTGCCCCTGAAGCAAAGGTAGGTGGAAGCCTGGGCAGGGCATTGCGGCAGACTGTGGACACAGTCTGTTATCTCTGGGAAGCTGAGATAGCGGCTATATTTAGCTCCATGCTAGGCCCTTGTGCAGTGGTCTTTGTGATTTCCCCACAGCTTTCCACCCCTCCTGCCTTGCTGAGAGATGAGAAGAGCTTGTTCCCTGGCATGAGGAAGAGGCTGCACACTGCTTCTCTCTGGGGGAGTGTTGCAGAACTAGTCCCATCCACAAAAGACAGCTCTGGAAGGAGGGTCCCTCTCTCTCATCATGTCTCACCTGGGTTTCCTTCCTCATTCAATGAGTATTTACCCCAGCACATCCTGGTACAGGACATGGTGGCTCCTGCACCTCTTGGATGCAGCCCTGCTGGTTTGCTGCAGGGAGGATGAGCTTCTCTGCCCCTCCTGAGGGGCCCTCCTTCCCCTGCCATGCTCCCTCAAGAGCCATCTCTACCAGCAGGCTTGAGTCGGTCCTCAGGGACCCTTCCTGGTCCTGCCACCTCCTCAGTGCCCTGCTGGAGACATGGGTGGATGGAGCATCTTCTCCTTCTTGTTGGGAACCTGCAGGCTGCTGCGACAGCTCAGCTTCCCAGCAGCTGGCTAGTGGGCAGTCCCAGCAGGAAAGGGGAGAGGGGCCAACAGTGTTGTGCAATGTGTCCACACCACATCAGGCTGCAGGGCCAAGGCTCAAGGGCGAGGGCTGTAAACCAGTGGAGTGGCTGATGTAACAGGGAGCTGTGCAGGGCCTGCTGCCATGGGGCACCCCATCCCATACCTCATGCCCTCTGCCAAATCAGCAGCCACTTCCCACCCCTTTTAGGTTTCATGAGACTCAGCAGCTGATGGGGAGAGACCCAGTGAGCATCCTTGCTGAGCAAAAGCAGAGCAGGGCTTGGCTGCAGAGGCCAGCTGGCCAGTGGCCACTGGTCAATGTCTGTGCTTGCTGGCCAGCCAGCACTGACAGCTGCTTGGCCAGCTATGGCCAGTGTGACAGAAAGCTGTAGGAAACATGGACTCCCTCACCATCAACTTGGTAACTGCAGTCAGCTTGGTACCTCTCACCATCATCTGTAACTGTGTGCTGAAGCCTGATGTGTTGCTTGGGAGCTCCTTGTGCTCCCAGGCCCCAGTCCAGCTTCTCTAGTGTCACAGCAAACAGCTTCACCTAAGGAAAGACTTGAGAAGACCTGTTGGGTGATGGGATTCCCCTTTTTTTTCCATAGGTCTCAAACTCCTGTGTCTGTCCCAGGCAATTAAGCAAAGATCATTCGACGTGCCCCAGTATCAAAGGAAATCCCACTCTTGGCTAAGGCTCTTGACTGTGCCTTGGGGAGCTGTGCTCCAGGGCAGAGGCCCCTCTGCTTCTCCTGTCCAGAAATGAGAAGCTGCTTCAATATACTGGCTGCAGGCCTGAGGTGGGGTATTTATCTTGGCATGGCTCCCTTTGGATCTCGTGTGCACCCATGGTCAAACACCCTGTGGAATGTGTACTCTGCCCACTGAAGACCATGGCACCTTCCCTTCCAGCCCAACATGCACAGCGAAGATGGTGTTGGGCCAGATACAAAGCCTGGCCTGGTACTGTGTGCTGTAGAGAAAGACTGGGTATTACAAAACCATGCTTCTTAATATCAAAAATGCCCAACAAGAGAGACCTTGAAAATCCTTGCAAAAAAAAGAGGGAAATTATGGGGGAATGAATGAAGGTAAATTAGCTACAACAAATGCTTTAAGGAAAGCTGCTACTTAGAGAGAAAAAGGGGAATGGGCTTTCAGCAAAGGAAGAGCTCAAAGGTCAGCACAAGGAGACAAATGACAGTAGAGAAACCAAATGACAGACAGACAGGACCAACAAAGAGAGAAGTCCTTGGCCTGGAGTACAACGTGCTTGTTGAAAATGTTTTAGCAGTGCTAAAGTGAGGCTGGGTACCAAGCTGGAAAAATCTCTTCTCCAGAGACCGGGACCCAAGAGTGGGTGAGTCCCTGCAGGAAGAGAATGGTACGTCCTGCTTTTTCAACATATATAATGTTCTTTTCAGAGAGCTGCTCAAGGTCCTTGAGCAGGACTGCCTTCCTGCAGTCTACAGAATTCATTCCCATCAGTGAGGTTATGGAAAAATCGTAGCAGTAGAAAGGAGGTTGGTTGTCTGTCCCAAGATTGCATAAAGCAGTACAACAACTGTGTACCCATCCTTACTTCTTTTTTCTTGAGAGCATCCCTTCCTCTACTGAACATGCCCTGTGGGAATGTCTGGCTTGACCTCCCAGAAACTGTTCTTTGTTGTGTGTCCTGGGTTGCAGTGTATTCTATTACCATCCTCAGGAGCTGTTGAAATCAGGTGGGGCAGTGTTTCCTTGCCTCCTCCCCCCAGACTATCTTTCTGTTAATTGCCCATCATTGTCCTGCCACCTGACTCAGAGATAACTCCCTCCGGACTATCTTCTGTTAATGAGCTTAATCAACACTTGGCCTCATGACTCATCACCCCATTGTGAGATGCTCCACCCAGAGGGAGGAACCAAGCATCCCATCGTGGATATAATCTGGGACTCTGACCACCAGAGTCATCCCCCTTCCCACTGGATTTCCAGAGGACAGGAGCTACACAGCCACCATTGGACTTTCTGAGGAAGAGCAGACTGTTTTACTACAGGATCACTGCTTCAGAGGACTGCAGCCACCATTCTACCAGACTGCTACCACCACCCTGTCTAACAGGGTGTCAGGTTGTACCTTGACTCTGTCAGTTTGACAGTGTTTTCTTTTACTTTTTTCCCTTTTCTTTAAATTCTATTAAATTGTTATTCTGACTTGGTGCCTCCCACTGGTTTATTTTCAAACTAGTACATTGTGCTTCAGCAGTTGCAGAAAAACATGGTGGTTTTCTATCCCTTCTGATGTTTGTTTGAACCGAGGAGTACCTGGTTGTGCAGATACTATGTGTAAAAAAAAAAAAAAAATCTGTAAACAGGAAGGAAGAAAGGAGCATAAAGACACAGTTTGGATTAAAACCTCAGATCCTCCAAATTCCCCATGTGCTCCTGCAGGAGAGAGACAGCAAGGGCTGGGCTGGAGTGGCAAGAGTAAGAAAAGGAATTTGGGCTGTTTCAGTGGATGCACTAGTGTGATCGCAAATCCAGAGGGATGCTCAGCTCCTCTCAAGCAGGCTGAATCAGCCCAGCTGCATTGACAGCTTGCCTGTTTTATACCATACAGGTATCCAACTGGCTGAACTCGAACCTGCCCTAGATGCATAAATCATAGTGAAGCAATGTATGTTTTAACTTTGGTGCCCTACAAAGTCTGCAAACTTTATCTGGTGGGGCAGATGTCTTGGGAACTTGTGTGTATCCAGGCTGGGGACTCTGAGGGCTTATCTTTGCACAAGAGACTCTGCTTTGCCTGAAAGCCACTTGTAGGCTGATGAAGGCTGGGACAGAAAAAGCCAGACGGAGGAGTGCATGTAGTTCTTGAAGATAAATATGATCCTAAGCTCCTTTCAGGGGTTCATACCCTTTAGCTGAGCCTCTCTGAGTATCCAGGCTCTCTGCTGCAGCAGAGAATGGTCCATCCCTCCATGAAGCATTTTGTCTCATCTACAGATTAGTGTCAGTGAAAGATGAGATCTGTTGCTTTCTGGACCTGCTTATGTTTGTGCATTCGCTATAGAGAGAATCTGAAAATCAGCAGGAGCAAGATGCCTGACTTTTAAACAGTATCCTGAGCAAGTGCCAAAGGCAATGTCAGTGGTAAAGGCAAAAGCTCAGGGTGCTGAGGAAGGAGGTCAGCTGAAGCCACTCCAGTCATCAGCCTTTGCATTTTTTGAAAATGTTTTTCAAGTGTAACCTGGCCTTTTTATTTGGAAGTTTTAATTTAATCCCAGGTGGGCAGAAGTTATATTCAAGGATTTTTACCCAATTAACCAGAATCTTGAAGTTTCCTTCTTGCAGAAACTAACTGCTAGCAAAACTTACCCCTCTCTGGGGATCATGTACTTCTGAAGTTGCACAATAAATGCTACTAAGTAGGTCACTTGAGAGCCCAGCTTTGGAACATACAAATGCTTCCAGTGTCTGCAGGTACCTTGTCATTGCCTCATCTTCTGAGCGCTTAGGATCCTGCAGAGACATCTCTCTCCCTGCCTGATCTTACAAGATCCAGCTAATCTCATCTCCACCTCACAGGATTATGCACAGCGTCTTTGCACCGCATCAAGGACTTCTAAACTTGGATTGGATGAAGCACATTTAGGAAATGTGCCTGCAGACAAGAGGCACACCCAGGGCAGGAATAACTCTTAACGGGATCTGGAAAGCGGGCTAGCTATTCATAGGAAGGTTGCCTCTGTCTCTGGCTGGGGAGGAGGGAGTCAGGCCATCAAATG
Organism: Corvus cornix cornix; assembly: GCF_000738735.6. Classification (NCBI taxonomy): domain Eukaryota; kingdom Metazoa; phylum Chordata; class Aves; order Passeriformes; family Corvidae; genus Corvus; species Corvus cornix. Next base: position 26,703,507 of record NC_046334.1, on the reverse strand, counting down.
ATACGGTAAGCAGTGTTCCAGTGCTGACAGCTGGGAATAGCTCATGTCCCGAGCCCACAGAGCCTGCGAGCATTTTTGTCTGTCTCTTTTAGCTCTCCTCCTCCTCTAGTCTTTGCTCATCTCATATTACTGATCTAATCAGCTTCCCTTCATCAGCAGCTACTGGGACCCTGCTGTGGCTGAAAACCAGAGTAAAGAAAATGCAACGTCCTCCCAAAACTAAGACAAACTGCTTGGTGTCTCTCAAGCTTCCCTAAATGCTACTGATTCCTGAGCAGAAGTTAAAGTGCTGTAAGGCAAGTCAAGATGGTGCAGACACAGCAGGTGGTGAAAGAGAAGGTCTTTGGCTTTGTAAATAAGAGACCAGCTTATAGTGATTTGAATCGAGTGGCACTAGCAAAACTGTAAAAAACAGCAATAGTCAGGGGCTGCAGGAAAATCACAAAGTTGAAATAAATATTATTATGGTTTTGAAAGTCACCACAAGTAGGCTGGGAATTCAATTTGCTGATTTATCTATTCCTTAAAAAGGAGAGACAAATCTAGAAGAGGTGAAATAGTATGTAGCAGGTGAACACCTTGGGGTTTGGTCTTTTTTCACCTTCAGGACTGCAGTGGTAACTCAGGTGCTTTTCCTGAAAGCCAAATGCCACAATAGGCCATCTTTCCTAATTTTTCAAAAATACTTTGACCCCCACTGCATTAGTCCAATTTTGCGCAGTACCACTCCATCAAAACTCATAGTGCAGTGGTGAAAAACTGCAGACAGTAGTACCAAATACTCTGCACTAATTATTTCCATTCATCTAAGGGTTACTTCAGAATACAAAGTCTTCAGGCTCCCAGGGAAGCAACAACCTGGAAAAGACCAAACACTGTTTTCTGAGGCTGGTTGCTGTAACCTTATCATCTGAGACTCTCAGAGCACTTTGGATCTCCTCAAGAGCATGTTCCAGAGACAGGAAGTTGCTGTCACATCCTGGAGATGGGCTGTATATCTAAGCTGGCTGCCCCACAGAGCGATGACCCACCTCAAACCCTGCCAACTTTCTCAGATCTCTGTGATTGCTTAGTCGTGAAATTGCTCAAGTCCAGTCTTCTGACTTTGCCTTCCTCAAGGTCTGGTTGGTTCCCCTCCCTCTGCTGGGTGGATCCTCCTTGGGAGTGTTTACAATGCATAATGCAGCTCAGGTTGTGGCTGATGTGAGCTGGTTATGAGCGGTTTGACAGCTTTGAGACAACCTTTAAAGCCCTTGGTCCCACAGCTTCTAGAGTTGTGCCTGTGGTAGAGTTTGCTCAAGTAAGGAATTTGCTTAGGTCCTCCATGAGGTAGGCAGAGTTAGCTCAATCAAATTAAATAACCAAGTACTGTTTGTTTAACAGCTTAACTCAAGCTGCTTGTGGCTTCCCTGGCAGCCAAGGCTGATCCAGCCTGTGCAACAGCACGACTGGGGCTTTGCACCATTCCTGTCCAGGGAACCACGTGCGGGACGGAGCTACCCTGGCACCCAACCTGCCTCCAAGATTTTTAAAGCCTCTGCTTAAACGTGAGTTAGAGCAGCTATAAATAGCAGACAGTGGCCCCTGGTTAACCCAAGGGCTTTGATTGTGGAACTGGCTCAGTGTGTGAATGATTGGCTGCTCACAACCTCAGCTCTCATATTGACTGGGGGCCAAGTTCATCAGTACTCCTGGTTTATTACTGCCTTGTAGTCTGGGTAATGGAGGGGTGGGAATATGTTTCATTTGACACATGCAAATATGAAAATACATATCTGTCTATTATATGGCAATAAAAATGCTTGTACTTAATTACAACATACAATTCATAATCAAAAATAATAAAGCATAAATTTCAAATTAAGACTTAAGTGCAAAGCAATCTGTAATTGCTAAAATTGAATAATATAATTACAATAAATCTCTTGATAAAGGGTTGGAAGCAGCTGCCTTGGGGAGGGGAGGATGCTTGACACCAACATTGCAAGGCAGGAAATGTCCCCATCTGGTATGGATGCTGCAGTGCATAGTCTGTCACGGATTTGACCACTGCCTACCACAGTGCTGCTGGCCCCCAGCATTTCTTATCTGCATGAGCACACATCCTATTTATTGAGCGGACTTCCTTTGTTTTGCAGCTCACTCTCCCTTATGAGTGTGTTATTGTCTTATGGTCAGACATTGTGGTTGTAATGCACAGCACTCCAGGTTTAATTGCTTTCTCAGTGTCATTCCGAAGTTTGAGTATCTTAAATCATTGTCAGGGCTGTGTTCGCTGCTGCCAGGCACTGCCAAGGCTGTTTGTGAAGCACTGTGCCCAGTCTGTGTCCCCAGTGTGAGACAAATGGTGACAGGCTTCAGCCCAGTGGCTGCCACCAGACTGGAGCATGTGGCATATAAGGAGAGACCAAGGGAGATGGCTTCTTCAACACAGTGGAGAAATCGCCAATAGAGCCCCAGGTGCCTCTTCCACTGTGTGAGAGGTAGACAGTGAATGCAGAGCCAAACCTTCTCAGAGATGCCCAGTGAAGGGACAAGAGCCAACAGGCACTTCTGCAACACAGGGACCTCTGATGAGACAGGTGGAAACCACTGCTCCAGAACAATGGGATGGCAGTACATGGCCCAGAGAGGTGGTGGCACCTCATCCGTGGGGACCAATGAAGTCTTGCCTTGGCCCAAACATCCTGAGCTGACTGTGAGAGTGTCCCTCACACAAGGAGTGAGGATGGGACAGACACCTCCAGAGCACCATTCCACACGTATCCATCCATGATTGTATGATTATATTTCCCCATTTGAAACTGTTGCCCGCTGAAAGCATTGATGGCTACGGAGTCCCCTGATGTGGTCTGTGGGAGTTCACAGACCCATCTCAGTGGACCAACGCTCTCACAGGAGCAGGCGAAAACCCACAGTGCTTAAAATTAAGAGTATGTGCTACAGTGAGCAAATACAGAATGATGAGAGGCAGACAAGACATGGAGAAATCAGTTATCAGTGTGGCATGGAATCCAGCAAGATATCCTAGTCTAAGGTAAACACATGCGTCCCTTGCTAATACAGAGATATCTTCTTATTCTGCATAAAGCAATTAAGCCTCTCTGCAGGTTGTGCACAAGTGAAGTGGCCCACAGACCTTTGCCCACAGTGCACGATGTGGCTCTTGCACCTCTAAAGATTCCTGCCTGCCTTTGCTCCCACTGCAGACCAGATGGCATCCTGCTGGGTACCACTTTTCCCCACAATATGCTCAGCTGCCATCTGCACTGCTGTCTTAAGTAAGTTTGGCTGGTTTGTTTCACTACTCGCTCTGGTCTAAGACTTTCTATGTGAATGAAGATCATATCAGGGATCCTGTCAACCCATCAGCTGCTAGCAAGAGACCACTCTTATTTTTTCCACTTGTAAAGGAGGTGTATGTAAAATATGCCACTCCCTGTCACAGGACCTTGTGGATGCTAAAAACTGATGTAAGTTCAAAAAGGGACCAGGTATATTCACAGAATCAAAAATGCCACTGTTGCCTGCAAAGACACTCCCACCTTTCCAGGAAATCTTTCATCTGCGAATCAACCTGCCTGGGAAAGTAATCAGAAGTGAAATCACAACAGGCTTGCCAGCATTTCTCTTCCTCTGCCATAGCTCTCTCCCAGACAAGGTGAGGGGAAAGATGGACAACACTTGAGCTTAAGGTTTCACAGAAAATCTTACTCAGTGTCACAGGTATATTGGAATTTCTCCCTAGAAGTCTTCACAGAAGGCAAAATTCTATGGGGAGAGAGGGATAGATGCAGAGCAAAGAGCAAGACAGCCCAGCTCTTCCTCCCTACCTGAGGGCTTCTGTGTAGAAACACAGAATTGCTGAGGTTGGAAAAGATCTTTAAGATCATCAAGTCCAACCCTTAAGCCAGCACTACCAAGTTCACCACTACACCATGTCCCTAAGCACCACATCTACATGTCTTTTAACATCATCTAGATGTTACACTCAGCAGGTGAAAGCCATATTCTCTGATTTTGGTGGTCAGACAATCACAAACAAGATCATTTGGTGTTAAAAGTACCAAGGCTGCCACTGAGCCAATAAATTAGCAGCACCATTCTATGGTAAGTTTGGCCATACGCTGAACTGGCAGTCTTTCAGTGAACCCTTGGGATTTTCAAATAGCTTGAAATCACCTGTGGAGACAAATAGTGACAGGCATCCTCATGCTCCCCCACCTACATGCTTCATCTGGAGAACCCAGGAAGCACTGGTAACTCCAACCCCCCTGTACTGGGAAAGCTGGGACCAGTAGCAAGGGCAGTGGTGAGCATCACTGGCATAAAACTTGAAGATGCCTGCCCTGTGGCAGGTGAAATGAGTCTCTGCTTGATAGTGCACAGGGCCATGAGAAGTAACAGCCTAAGTAAGAGTCTGATTTCTGTGATCCTCTAAGCCAAATTATCATCCAAAAGCTGTCCTTTTGTCAACACTGGCACCCCAACTTCTGTGCAGCTGGCTCAGTGCCTGGACAGGGAAGGGCCCAGATGTGGGCTAGTGGCATTTGAGCTCGAGGGCTCACATGTCTAGAAAAAGCCTGATAAGAGCCAGGAATGCAAGTGGTCCTGAAATAGGGTAAGGGCAGCTGGGGAGTGCCTCATATGGATACATGGGCTGGGGCATTGGGGCTTGGTATGCAAGGAGATGACACCTGCCCCACACAGTGTCACATTTCACTCCCGAGATGACTCACATGGGGTGAGTGACATGTGCTGTGTCTCAAAGGCACTGTGGAGACTGCCCTTGGCCTGTCCTACACAGAGCTGCAGGAGGAGGGGGGTCATTTTCCCCAGTAGTTCCCAGAGCTTGAACAAGCCTCCATGGAACTTTGAGTGATGAAGAGTGGCCCTGACTGCCAAGCCATGCACAACAGACAGCCCTTCGAATTGTGTGGCATGTGCCCCATGTGTCAAATGCAAAAACCTTGCTGTCCATGTCATCTAAGAGGTCCCCAAGCTTGGCCACCATGGTAGGGCCCCAGAAGGTGCACAGCCCTCCCTGGCCTCCCTCTGGGATGTCCCAGGACTATGATGAGGAACAGCTCTCCCTGCTGCCCTTCCAAGTTCTCCAGCCTCAGTCTTTGCCTCCTTGGGTGAGGTTTTGGAGATACAGCCAGCCACAGCATTCTCATAATGAGTTGCTATTCTGTTGGCCTAGTTTGGGGAACGTTGTAGGGAAAGAGGACAAGATGGTTTTCCTAAGTTTCCGTCTCTCACAGGTGGTGTTTATAATCATCCTGTCCACAGGCAATCTGGAGTTTGGGCTGAAGCGTCTGACCCAAAGCCAGTCCAGACATTGCCATCAGAGCAAGGTGTAGATTCAGGGGCAGATCAAAGTCAGGTTTCAGCTCCAAAGAGTGGAGCAGTGCCTGGAGGCTCCTTCATGGTTTGTCTTTCCCATGCTGGATGGGTTTTGCTTTTACCAGAGGCTGTGACCCAGTTTGTCTTTCAGTGACCAGGTCTGACAGTGACCGAAGATCATCCAAAAGAAGCCCCTGAGCTTTCCTGAGCTCTTTTACTGGGTTGTCTGAGATATCTTGATCCATGGGTCCCAGCACAAGATAAGGCAAACTCCTTTCTGGGGCAAGCTAGAGACTGCAAGAGACAGGCATGGGCTGGCATCTGGGAGAAGCATGCTAGATAAGCCCAGCACCAAACAACGTGGCAGCCAGCTACTGTGTGCCATGTGAGTATTGGAGATTATTATTTAACCTATAAGTAAATGTCCTCCTATCTTGCTCTTCCTTTCGTCTTGTGAAAAAGGATTTTCAAGCTCTCTCTAATTTGTTTTAGTTGTCTAATGCCTTTCAGTCTCCCCCTGGAGTCAGCTTGGAGGAAAAAGCAAGTGGGCGCTCATGTTGAGCAGTTGTAGCCAACAAAGACATGTGCTCCATGGGCATTGTTGCCAAGTGCCCTGTGCTGGTTGTGGGTGCTCTTTGGGGTGCACAGCGCTAATGTCTGATTAGTTCAGTCTTAGCTCCAGGCTTCAAACAAACATGGTGAGCAAACGCCTCCCAGAAGATGCCTCCAGCAAGCAGCACTGTGGCTTTCCCTCTCATCCCTCTGGGGACTGCAAGATTTCCTTTTCCCTTGCTGTCTGGACTTCCTGGGAGGTCGTTGCTGATCCACCTCAGGCACAAGAAGCTATACCTTAAGCAAGTGCCTCTGTGCAGCCCTTTCCTCAGGGTCTCTGTCACCGCAGAGTTTAGTCTAACTCAGACTTTCCCTCTAGGCAGGCCTGGAGGATGGCAGCAGAAACCCGTAGTTCCCTTCTTGCAGACGCAAGAGGAACGTGGGAGCCTCAGCTCAGCAGAGGCTGAAAGACTGGCACAGTCCATTGAGTAAAGTGCCTGTTTCATATCCAGTGGAGATGCAATATAACATGCCAAAAGTTCTCTGCCAGCAATCCTATCCACAAACTCAAATTTTTGGGAAACCAACTGCAAACAGTATCCCAGCATTCACCTTCTTTCTGCTCCTGGCTCACTTTGCTTCCATTCTCTCTTCCCCATGTAGTGGGGCAAGAGCAAAGTGAAACAAGGGCTGAATGAAGCAGTAGAAAGTTTTGCTACATCCACAGAAGTGCAGGAAACTGAGTGTGGCCAAAAGCCAGAAATGGGGCATCAAGGAATTTCAGACTAAATCACCTTAACTCTGCCCAGTGCTGAGCCAATGGGAGAAGTCCCTCTGCTTTGCCCAATGGCAGGATTGAGACGGTGAAACAGGGGATCTGCAGAAAGGTCTTGAAACTCCCCTGTGGTAGGTGGTACAGGACCCAGTGGGGCCTTTCCCTGCCTAGTTTGGAGCATCCCCTTCCCTCATTGCATGGGGAGCAGAAAGTCTGTGCTTGCTGCTGATCACATGGAGATGGTGAGTGTGTGACTGTGCTCTTTAGCAGATCTGGCCCCATGTGACTGGTATTTCTTTCCAGAATTTACTATTCTCTTGTATTCTATAATGTTCAATGATAATTTTCACTTGATTTTGAAGTATTGAATTGTTAGGCAGTACATTAAACATTCAATAAATGTCACTAATTGCAACACCCGCAGAAATATCATATATTACAATGTTTTAATCCAATCTGTAATGCTCTGATGACAGAAGTTATTTGCCAATATTTTGAAGTCAGGCAGAGTGATTGGGAAGAGCGTCTACAGCTTCCAAGTTTATATCTAGGCCTCAGATGGAAACAAGTACCAGGTTTATGCTGAGCAGGGCTGCTGAATAGTGTGGTGAGCTCTGTACCTGTGCCTGCGCAGCCCTGGAGCACAAAGCGAGCACAGACCCCTGCCTGACCTTCAGCTGCAGCTGGAGAGAGGAGCCACCAGGCACCAGACTCCCATCTGTGAAGAAACTTCTCCCTGGCATCCTGCTGGGATGCAGCCAGGCCTTGGCAGGTGCTTAATTGTCTCTCAGGTATCCTCAGGATGAAATATTTGTGCCCTGCCGGGCTGGTATGGCTCAGCAGCAGCTACATAACAGCAAACCCTGGGTGTCTGCACTGAGACTGAGCATCTTACTTCATCCCTTCATCCAGAGATGGGCAGGTGCACTCGAGGAAACATCTGGCAGCTGGTTTCACAGTAGTCCTGCAAGACCAAAGTCTCACTCCTGCTGTTTTACTTTTTGCTGCCATGCTGGGGCTGTTTTGATAAGCCACAATTATTTACCATGGCCTCTGGAAGTCCTGCTGAGCTGTGCTGTGCTGTGCTCTGCCCTGGAAGCTGCCTGGATTTGGGCCTCTCACTGAGGCTGGGAGATGCTGGCAGGCTCAGACAGACTGAGCTCCTGAGTGTGTAACCCCAGGGTTATCTCTGAACGACCAAAGAGCCTGGCAGGTTGTATGCAAGTGCAGCTAATAGGGGGGGAGGTTTCACAGCCCTTGAGCTTTTCCCAATTACTTTCTGCCTTTTTTATTGCTTTTATCATCTCCCCAAAGGGCCTGGGACTGCCTTAATTGGAGATGGGGGCCCTGATGGTGGGTTAAATATGTGCTTTTTCTTCATGAATAAGGCAATCTATATCCTGGCATAGAATCATAGTCATAGAATATACTGAGTTGGAAGGCAGTGACAAGGATTCTCCAGTCCATCTCCTTGCCCCGCACAGGACAGCCCCAAGAATCACACCATGTGCCTGAGAGCATTGTCCAAACGCTTCATGAACTCTGTCAGGCTTGGTGCTGTGACCACTTCCCTGGGGAGCCTGTCCCTGTGCCCAGCCACCTGAGTGAAGAACCTTTTCCTGATATCCAACCTAAACCTCCCCTGACACAACTTCATGCTGTTCCCTCAGGTTCTGTCCACAGGTCACCACAGAGAGGAGATCAGTGTGAGCTTCTTCCCCACGCGAGGAAGCTGTAGACTGTGGTGAGGCATGCATTAGATATGTGGACAGCTCACACATGCTGAAATTTTGGGCTGCCCTTCTTTACCCTGATATCTCCATAAGACACAGCCTGCTCAGGACAGATTCTCACCCCAATCATGAGGGATGCAATGACAATCACACCCAGCATCTCCTGTATGACAACATCCCATGAGCTATCTCCCTCCTAACAAGCTTAGGCAGTGCTGTTTGCTCGTGGTGGTGTCATCAGCCCCTTGGTACTTCCCAAAAAGCCACAAGGCTACAGGGAACGTATTTGGCTGGATCAGCACAGCTACACCCCTGTGAAGCTAGAGCCCATCCAATAGTCATAGTCCCAAGGCTCACACATCTTTGTTTCCCGGAAAAAAAAACGTAGCTGGGCCATGTATTTGTGCTAGATGCTGCAATCTGTGGCTGCCCAGAGCTCTAGTTTGCTGTAGATACATTGCTATAGCCAGCCACAGGGCTTTCCAAAGGGACTGGCAGCATCCACTCACTGCAGGAGAGGCGTGCTGAAGGTCACAAGCCTACTGTTCCCTGCAAAGCTCTTCCTTTGCAATGGCAAGAGCACATCCCAAGGGTGCCCAGGGCAAGAGAAAAGCTAGTGGTTCCCTGGAAAGCAGAGCCAGCAACCCATTGCCTTGATGCTCCATGTCTTTGTTTGATAGCACTGCAGAGATGAGGTGAGGTCCTGCCAGGAGCTCTGCTGCTTCTGCTGGGCTTGATCTTCCTGGAACCAGGATATTTTGGAGACCCTGTGCTTGGGTCTAATGCTGGCTTATGGCTGGCTGTTGACCTGTGGGTTTAAAAGGTTTTGAGAAGGGGATTCACAGAGTGGCTGACCAGTAGGCTTGTAGGAAAAGGGGTTAAACCAGAGCACTGGGCAGAATGAAAGAGGGTGCCACCCTGAAAGGAGAAAGTGAGTGCAATTCTTTATGTCCCAGGATTTACTGGCACAGTCCCTCCAAGGAACAACCAAATGTTCGATGCTGACACTCCTACATTGCTCTGAAGGAAAAATTCAGAGACAGACCACTGCCAGAAAGGTGGCTGTGCCCTGGAGGGCGGATGTCAGCATTTCCCCATGCATTGGGCACCTCCTGGGAGACTGCCAGTCTCTGAGAAAAGCCTGGCACACCTTAAAAATCAGGACCTTGGTAGCTTCTGGGCATCCCGCTGGAACAGACAGGCCAGATTACAGGAGATTTAAAAATCTTCCCTCAGGTTTTCCAGGGAGAGCTTGTAGGGCATCTTACCAACAGCCGCCCGAGACAAGGTTAAGTTACAATGAAGAGTAGTGTAGGCAACATCTTTTGCATTTATTCATTTAAAGTTGATTAAATTAAAATTCTGGCAGTTAAATGAAAGAAAGACTGCATCTTGGAAATTAAAACCCTGCCCTGGGATGGGGAATTAGCCTCCAAAGCAGAAAGCCCATTTGAATACTTCTTATGAGAAAACTGAGGCAGTGTCAGAGTCATGGCTACAGGGCTCTCTCCTCCAGTTGTTTTCCAGTCTCATCCTAGTGAGTTTGACATGGCAGCAGCAGAGTTGTCCCAGATGTTAAGCTCTGGAGACTATAGGATTGTTTTAAATAACGTGGGCTGCTTGATTAGCTGAACCAACCTCTCTGCCAACACACTTGCTATGTATGGCAAACGCACAAACATTTTTGGCTTCAAGCACAATTTCCATGTCATCAATGCAAAAAATTAAGTGGGCATAGTATGTCATAAAGGTAAGAAGACAATCCAAACCTCGTACCTCACCAAAACACAAAAGAAGTCCCTTATTTACTTACCATTTCAGGAAAGAAACAATTTAATCTACCAGCCACAAATATAACACTAATTTAACTTGGTTGCTGTGAGCACTAGGAACTTGATACAGCAAGCTCCTCTGTGAGAAGGCAATTGTTTCTATTTTTGTAGGGACTGGTATTCATGAGATTAAGCAAGATGCTCTGGATGCAGCCCCAGCTCCCTGGGTGCCTGTTTTTGGGCAGTACTGCAGCAGCAGTGTTTTTCATGGGGCTAAAAGCCCAGTCAGTGTGAAGCTGTGTGCAGTGCAGTTTGATCTGGCAGAGAGCAAAAGCTGCCATGAATCATGAAATAAAGCCAAAATGCCCATCCTGCATGAGACTTTTGCAATCTTGTTCAAAGGATTTAGGCAATGTTTTTCCAGGGAGGAATACAAACCCTGACTATTTATGTCTCTTGCTCCCATCAAATTTTCATGGAGTGCTCCTCCCCTTTGCTTGAGCATTGGAATTTCTCTGCCGGTTCCAGGCTCAAGGCAAACAGACACTCAGCAGTAAAGACTAAATGCAGCACATAGCAAAGCCCGTCACAAAATGTCGACTCTACAATAGCAAATAGCTGCAGTTGCCTGAACTGCTGCCCTTCTTGCTCCCACTGCCCACCTTCCTGGCATCTGCTGGGTAAGAGGAACAGCTGCTGGTGATTGACTTTGGAAGCAGGGGCTGCATGGTGATGCCAGACTGCCAGGGGCTGACCCCATCTTGATGCTTTTCATCTCTTAATCCTAAAGTCCCGAGGGCTAGCAGGAGAGGGGAAAGTGACAGAAGTCCCCAAGCAAAACTGTGCTTGGGAAGTGACCAGATTTGTACCAAGTCCAGCCAGCATGATCACTACTGTTGGGCCTCCCAGGCTAATCAGCTGAAGGTGATCTGTGGCCAGCCTGATGTCAGCATGACATTCCTGGAACCCCACACTCATCCTTGTCTTCTAAGCTCCTGTGGTATGAGAAGCAGACAGCAAGGCACATTTCCCAGTGCAGCTGATATCATTTCCAACACTGCCAATCAAAAAGGAAGACACGAATGGGCTGTGAAGAACAAAAGCACATGTGCGTATATTTTAAAACCGTTTGGGTCTGCAGCACTGGCCATTCTCTCCCCAGGAGTGCACTGTGCCACGTGCTCCAGTACGTGCAAGTGCTGATGCGGAAGAGCAGCATCCTGCAAGGCAATGGGAGAGCTTTCACGTTCAGCACGAACCTGCTCCTGTCATCCTTTTCTGTGTCTGCCAGAGGTAACTTGGTTGTTTAACACAATGTGTTCTTGGTTGCCCCAAAGAGCTTTTGGAGAAGAATTAGCCTGGAAATATGTGACAATTCACTGTGTGGTAGAGATAGGGATGCAAGGAGTACTCCTATGCATGAAATCCTACATCTGGGATTTACACTGGGCTTGGGCTCAGACCCAAGCTGATGGTGCAAGGTGAGAAGCACCACTTCTGGCTGAAGAATGAGGGTGGGCCACACCATGTCCCAGCAGGATGTCAACAGAAAGCTGTGCAAGTACATGCCAGCTGCAGCAGGGATGCCCTATCTCACAGGCACCTGGCTGCCAGCTGCAGCTCTCAGGATATCAATGCATGGATTAACCCCTATCCTGTCTGAGACAGGCCTTTGGAATGTCCAGGAAAGGAACAAAATGGAAATTCTGCAGTTCATCTGCAGCCAAGATGTGCCCATGTCTCAGACACTCTGCCCAACAATGGTCTCCCCAGTGCCAAAGAGCACCAAGGATTTTTAAAGGTCTGGGGTGGTTTCGACACCATGGACAGGGTAGGTATATTCAACCTTGAGAGGGCAGATGCAAGTGGGCAAGGAGGAACTGTCTTTCACCCTGTTAAGCTCTCAGGTGTCCTGTTAGAAGGAAGCAAGTGGAGCTGGTTTCTTTCCACAGTACAGAACTGAGAGGAGGAAGTCTCCATTGTTTTGATATTGAGGTTTGTAAGAGTTCAAAAAGGAATACCTTGAAGAAAAAGCCATCAAGGGCTATTAGAAGGAGACACAATGTCTGGCTCAAGAAATGCTGATCACTGAAACCGGGATGAGGTTGCAGGGAGAACTGCACATTTTCCCAGTTCTCTCTTCCTTAAGCATAATTTCTTCTTCATTGTGGCTTTTTTTTCCCCCCCTTAATTTTGTTCAAAGCTCCTCGGGGAATAAGAAAGGGGATAATATGTGGAGCACAGGCTGTCCCAGGGTTATAATGCTTTACTGCTCACTGGCAGTAGGTAAGATCAGCTGTGATAGCCTGAGAGGAGGGCAGATTGGCCTGTTTTATAGCCTCCTTTGTCTCCCTGCAGCTCTCAGTACTGCTCAGTCATTAAAGAAGTGACCCTGAAAAGCATTGGCAGAGGATGAGGTCTGCTGTTGTTTCCTGCACGAGTGGCTTCACCATGTGCTTCGCATCACAGTGGGCTGCACTGTCACCCCAGGCCTGGAGCAATCAAAGCAGGTGAGGCTTTAATGCAGCACTGAGAGCAGGAATCAGTGGCTCCAGGGTGACATCATGAGACAAGGGGGGCATCCTGGTCCAGGACACCAACTGTGCTCCTGGGAGTGAGGACCAAGTGCACCTAGATCCCAACCTGCACCATGGTGTTCACGGAGGGAACACGCATGAGTGGGTTGGATGAGAAGCCGTGATATACCTGCTACCTGCTCCAGCTGAGCCTCGCGTCAGTAGCCAAGTGCAGATGCAGCCTTCAGTATGTAAAGAACGAGAAAAAATCTGCAGGCAGTTGGAAATCAGAAAGCCAAACTCCCTTCTATAAAAACCCCAAAGAAATCTGGTCAAAGGTGGGTGGGGAGGAACTGTTCTGGAGGCATGTTAAAACCAGGCTAGTTTTCCAAGCAATGGTGAATCAGATGTTTTCCTGTGAAGTTATATGCATCTAGAGAGAGATGACAAAGACAATTATTTTTCTTGGTGTGCCTTACTAAGCAGCTAAAAGCAGTGATGTGAAGCTAACTGGGATCTGTGATGGCAAAGCAATGTTGGATTGGCTGCTTCTGGTAGAGGAGGACCTTTTCTCATTATTTGAGTTTTTACTCTGTTAGATAATGAGGTCAGCCAGGGAATACAGTGAGAAAGCATCTTTACCTGGGCTGTTCACTCTTGTGTTGAAGGGATGTGTGTGGAACCAGAGATGGAGTATGGACAAGGAAGAATTTGGAGTTATTAAATAGAGGACGGAAAACAGAACAGAAAGGGAAAATGCTGTGTGGGGTGGGTTGGGTTTTTTTGTTTTGTTGGGTTGTTTGTTTTGGGGGTTTGGGGGTTTGTTTTTTGTTGTTGTTGTTTGTTGTTGTTGTTTTTGTTTTGTTTGTTTGGGGTGGTTTTTTTTGTTTTTTGTTTTCTGGGGGGCGTTTTGTGAAGAGTTTTACTTTCTTTGGAGAAGAGCAAGGTGTGGCCAGATGTTTTTTTGTTTTTTTTCTGTGGTAAAGAGTTTCCAAGTTTCCTTGGAAAAAGGAAGAAACTTCCAGATCCTGGTCACAAAAGTTAGAAACTTTTAGAAAAGTTAGTCGGTGCAAGGTAGCATCTTGCCTGAAAGCAGGACTGGCTGGAGGGGTGAGCAAGAAGTGGGTGTGACAGTGTGGCTGCTTTCAAGAGTGGAGGCACTGTGCCAGAAAGCATGGTGGGACACAGAGATGAGGCCAGAGGAGACAGTGAAGGGTCAGCCACTGCTCATGACAGCTGGCAAGGCATCCATAATGATGAATTCAATCCCAGTCACTATAAGCAGCAGTGAATTCTGCCCTTTTTCCAGCCACAGGCTCAATCTTCGCAGGCAATCTCCCCCATCTGTGCAGGAGATGCGCAACTGCTCAGGGATGGGCTGCTCACCTTCCCACTCTCTTGGCCATGCCCTGCAGCAATGGGGAACAGCAGCACTTCACACTGCTCTAAATATCATGTCCAGGATACACTGACCTCATGGACCTGCCTGGCAGGAGACACCTCAGTGAAGCAGGGTATCAAAGGACTGGAAACAGTCCTTCAGCATCCATATAGGTGTGTGTGAATCTGTATATGCATCTGTCTATATATGTGTGTGTGTATACACAGAGATGAATGTGTGCCACCAAGTGGCAGGCCCCTCGTGTCCTCCTAGCAGAGCTACCTCAGAGAGCCCTGTATGCCTGCAGTCCTGGGGAGATGCTTCTGCCTTGTTGGTGCAGGCTGGCAGTGATTTTTCCTTCCTGCTCCCAGTGTGGAAGGATCAGAACCCCCGAGCCAAGTCAGAGCTACCCAGGCGAGGAGGCTTGTCCCCACCATCCTGTCCTGGGCTAAACCTGGGCTTGGCCTTCTCACAGCAACTGTATCACCTTGTCCCGCCTCCCAAGGCGAGACAAGGTGCAAGGGTGCAGGGAAGCTTTGAGCAGGGTGTGGTGACAAGCTGTGAGGCTGAAAGTTGGGGTGTGCGACAGGGCTGCTGTTAGGCTGAGCATGGCAGCTGCAGGTGGACATCCTGATTTCCTTCTCTGTTCCCTCCAGGATATCCTCATGGATAACTCACCGAGCCTGGGAGAGCAGAACAAAGCAGGACCTTCCTGCAGTCTTCTGCTGCTCCCCAGTGGCGGCGTGGAGAGGCACCACAGGCGGATCCTGATGGGTGAAGCCCGGACGGGAGACGGTGAGGGAACTACGGCATCTCTAAGTGGAGGTCGTGATTTCCTTCTCCATCTTCCCCAGATCTCACAGTTAATTCTCAGCGGGCTGGGGAACAGTAGGGTGACGAGGATGTGGGGGAGACATAATCACAAGCCTAGAGTTTTTTTGAAAAGAAGCAAACATTTTTGGAACCTTTCAGGGCAGTAGACAGTACCTTGTGGGTTTATTTCCCCAAATCAATGAAAGCTCAAAACGGTCTCAATTTCCTTATCCTGATAATTCACTTGCTTCTTAAAAACATCTTCCTCCCCAGTTGTGTTCTGAAATAAAACCATGAAGGCAAACACATCAAGTTTCCAACCTGCCTAGGGTGTTGAAAGCATGTAGCTCTTTTAACTGCTGAGAACAAGAAATTGTTTCCTTACTGTATTCATAAAATTAGTCCTCCAAATGGCCTGAACGTTGTTCCTTTCAAACCCCTTTTAATTAAGGGAAATAATACTGTGGTAAACAACGCTGTTTCTTTAAGCATCTTGCCAGGCTGTATCACAGCAGGTCCTAATATTTCCCAGTTCTCCCCAGTAGTGCCTTAGGTTTGTAAGCTTTTATTTTTCAAAGCTGTTTGGCCTTTGGGACATGGGAGGATATCCCAACCAAAAGTCTCAGTGTTGGTGCTCCCCCTGCCTGTGCTGAGGCTCTTGGAGGCTGGAGGTGCCACTTGTGAGACCACTCTGTTCCTCATTAAAATACCCCCCGAGGCAGGTGCTGCCACCATCCCTGTTTGCTTTTGCTGGGCACTGAGCTGGCCGTAAGGGTGTAGGTTGGAGGGACATTTAAGCAAAAGAGAGACAATGCTGCTAAGACAGCAAAGTAGAAAAATGACAAATGAAAGACAATGTCTCCCACCATTTCCTATCCCTCTGGCATGGCATCTGTCACCCACTTTGCCAGGCTGTCCCAGGACAGAGTTACTGAGATTACCTGATATGTCAGGGAGTCTGGGCACCAGACCAGGGCACCACTCTGCAAGTCTCATGGGAGTGTTGCTGTCAGTGTGGCTGTGGGCCAGACCCTGAAACAGGAGTTGTAGTTCTTGAGAGCACAGGATTGAAAAAGGGTTTTTGTTACCTGGAAGAAGCTTCGGTTTCTGAAAGGTAGTTTGTAATGCTATCTCTTTTTATTTTATTTTATTTTATTTTATTTTAAGCATTGAATAAGATGATTTCCTAGGAAGAAATAGGTATCTCATGAAATCCAGTTTTCCCACTGGCATAAATTTTAGTCAACAGATTGCAGGCAGTTTAATTTTGAGTATAGTCAGGCCACACAGCACAGAGGCAAGTAGAGCTGTCCTTTCTTTACGGAAACAAGATTGCAGAAGTTTGATAACTGATGGGAGGCCGAGTGTCCCACAGATTTTTTTGTTTTTGTTTTTTTTTTAACAGCATGATGTCCCTTATCTTTAGGAAAAGGCTGCTTAGAAGTTACTGAAAAGGAACAGGAATATGCCAATAACAAAAAGAGAATGGGATCAATCACATAGCAGAAAGGATACCTGTAATTTTCTATGAACAATATAAAATCAATCACACTATTTAATGTGAAACTGCCTCTGGATATTTGAAAAAAAACTGGTTTTGCTGTATTCAGAATAGTTAAAGGTGTTAATGGGACATGGTGCTAAACTTTTTAATAGCATTTTTCATGCTGCTGTTCACATGAGCACAGATTTGTTCCCTCTCATTTTGGTGCCAGCCTTCTCCTATCATCAAGCCCCCCTTAGATTTTGGAGGCAGAGAAGGGAGAATCTAAATGTCAGTGAGAAAAGAAGACTTCCCCACTGATGGAACTGTTAAGAAAAAACAGAAAATATCAAAAAAATCTCTTCAGAAGTCCAGAAAAAAACAACCAGTACCTCACAGAGCAGAAGTCATTGTAGGTATGTATGAATATAATTATGTACGTTGGGCTATTGTTTATACATACATGTACCTGTATGTTCTTTTATCTATACACATGTGTGTAAAATATTTTGACTTTAAATCATGCTTCAAAAAAAATCTCCTGCATTTTAAGGGGCTGGACACACCAGGTCTCCTCTCCCTCACTGCTGCCCCAGATTCCCAAGCTAAGGCTCAGGTGCACTGGGCATTTCCACCACACCCACTAACTTCTGGACCCTTTTTCACAGTCCCTCTGCTGCCACTTGCCCTTCCCAGCCAACCAGTGTGAGGAGTTATGGCTTTGGTGGTGTGGGTACACTGTGGGGTGGCAGACCTGGGGTACAGGGCACATCCCCAGGGACCTAACACAAATCTCAGCATTGGCCTACAAATGTGAGGAGGGCATGGGAGCTTTCTGGATAGTCTTGGGGTTGCCTGGATACTGCTCTGTCCTTTCTACTCTCTTCCCCGACCACTAGGACCACTTTGCCTGAAGTTCCTGCCACAAGGGTGCTCATCATCCCAGGGATCTGCACACTTGTGTTTCCTGGGGAGTGCCTGAGGAAGTCAACTGCCCAGAGCTACTGGGATGCTGCCCAGAGAGAGTGGACAGCTGGGTGTGGACACCACACCTTGGAACAAATATCTCCTGACCCAGAGCTGTGCAACACCCTGGTCTTTCCATCTGCCTGGGGGTGTCTCTGCTCTGAGCTTCCAGCTGACTTGGCTGTGTCAGAGCCCTACCTGTGCCAGCCTTGTGGCTGGTACCATCTTTTCTGTGGCATGCAGGAGATCATCCTGGAGCTTTCCCTTTCTGAGCAAGCCGGAAAACATGTACATGCCAGAACGTCTCACAGAAAGACAGTGGTGCTAGTAAGTGTGCACCCACTGCAGCAACTTTCCAGACTCAGCTCTCATGCAGGGCAGTTTGATGGGAAGGTTGGAGAGGATGAGTGCACAGCACCCACAGGCCAGGGATGTGCTTGGAGTACAGACTAGTCTTGGGGGTGGATAGACACTCACGCCACCACACGCAGCTGGCCGGGAGACAAGCCAAAAGGGATGGAGGGGCAGCACACCGGCAGTTTCCCCCGGGTGTGTAGCGAGAGGTCTGCAAACTCCCGTGCCCCGGGGCCATCTCCGCGGCTTGGGCGATTCCCCCGCTTTGCCTGCTCCTTTCCCAGGCAGTGGCAGGTGCCTTATCCTCTCGCCGGGCTGTTTTCCTCCCTCGGCCGCTGCTCTCCCTCTCCTTGTTGTGCTCCAGCGGCTCTTTCACAGCGCTCAAGGTCGAGGCCGGCCGGCCGGGGGGTGCGCGCAGCCCCGTGTTTTCGGGGGTGCCCCCGCGTTCAAGGCTGCCGCTGCCTTCCCACGCCCGGCGCAGGTGCTGCGGGCCCGGTTCTCACGGCCGGCTCTCACAACAACCCCCGCCCGGCCAGGCGGGGCGGGGGCCAGGGGTCCCTCCGCACCCCTCGGCTCTTGGCGAGCGGCGGGTCCCGAGAGCGCCCGGCCCGGGACCGCAGCTGGCCCGCCCGAGGCCGGCGACCCCCGCGTCCCGGCCGGGGGGCTCTCCGGGGCAGCGTGGCGCAGCTCCCGCGGCGGCGGGGCGGGCGGGGGTCTCTGCGGGCGGCGGGCGGTACCCGCGGTGCCCAATGGCCGCCCGCGCCCGGACATAAAGGCAGCGGCCGCGGCTCCGTGCTCCCTCCGCCGGCCGGGCCCCCCGGAGCCGCCCCTCCCCGCCGTCGCCGCCGCCATGGGCCGCCCCCCGCCGCCGCTCCGCCGGGTCCTCGTCTTCCTCAGCATCCTCCTGCCGCCGCTGCTGCCGCTGGCCGGGAGCGCCGCTGGCGCCGGGACACGCCGCGCCCGTGAGCCAGGACCAAGGGGGCGGGCCTGTGGGGAGGGAAATTCCTGCCTCATCCCAAGGGGCTGCGGTGGGCGCCCGCCGCATCAGGGCAGCTTCCTCATCCCCCCACGATGGGCAATGGGGGGGTCCCTGTCACCGAGGATGTCCCCGTTCTATTCATCCCCCGGTGATGTGCTCCTGCCCCCCGTGGCATACTTGTCAGCCAGACAGCATGGGGACCCCTGCGCCCCGAGGGACCCCGTACCGCTGCCTAGCGGCTTGGGGGGTCCCTGCCTTCCCTGAGCGGGGACGAGAGGTGCAGCTCTCACCTGTAGCCCCAGAGGAGATCCAGAGGTGGCCCTGGAAGGGACCGGTCCCTCCCCGCGCTGGGCTATGCCGGGACCCCCAGGCTGCAGGGGGGCTGTGCAGGTGGATGCCCGGTGCGGCCGCCCTGCCTGATCCCGGGCCCGTCTCCCTCTTGCCCGCAGCGGCCGCCAGCCCCACGTGTGCAGCCTCACGCCAGGCCGCCTGCGCTGCCGGCTGCATCCCCGTTCCCTGGCTCTGCGATGGCGAGCAGCAGTGTCCTGACGGCACGGACGAGCAGTGCGGTGAGTGGGGGAACACTGGCACCCATCCACTGTCGTGGGGTGGCCTGGGGGCTGTGCTGCATGGGCATCAAGGGGCCCTGGTGCTCTGGGGAGTGGCGGGGCAGGACAAGCCGGAGGCACCTCAGTCTTTGCTAGCTCTGCCTGTGTGGCATCCTGCAAGGACCTACGTGCCCCAGAGATCCTGGGGAATATCTGTGGCATGAGAACACACCCTGGAATCTATGTTCCTTGGGCTCTGCCAGCACCTGTCCCGTGCCAGGATGAAGTGGACCCTTGTTGTTCTGCCACAGCAGTAGGTCCCAGTGACTGTGTGTTGTCCCTGCAGATGTTGCCTGTGGTGGGGACCCCCATGTCTGGCAGTGTGACGATGGCCGGTGTGTTTCTAGCAGCTGGCGTTGCGATGGTGCCGCTGACTGCCTGGATGGCTCTGATGAGCAGGACTGTGGTAGGTACTCTCTGCTGGGGGCTCTGAGGGGGGGTGGTTCGGGATGCAGGGCAGGCTGGTGAGTGCTGCGCTGTTTCCTCAGTGTGTGGGACAAAGAAGGTGCAGTGTCCTGGCACCCACCACTGTATCCCGCACTGGGAGCTGTGCGATCGGCACCAAGACTGTGAGGATGGCTGGGACGAGGAGGGGTGTCCCCAGCAGCCCTGTCTGCCTGGGCAGTGGCAGTGCAGGAACAGGGTGTGCATCATGGCTGAGTGGAAGTGCAATGGGATTGATGACTGTGGTGATTCCTCGGATGAAGATGTCTGCGGTAAGCAAGAACACTGGATGCCCCTCAGTAGGGTGAGACCTGTCTGGGCCATGTGTGAATTAGGGAGTACTTTGTTTTCCTGGGCTCCAACTTCCCTTGGGATGGTGACAAGCTTCCCAGGAAGCTGTTGACGCTTTGCAGGGCCTTCCCAAGAGTCTGGGACCCATGGTTTCCCCTGTGCCCAGGGTATTGGCCTGCCCTGCTGACATGAGCTGTGTGTGCCATAGCCCCCTGTACACCTGGCATGGTGCGGTGCGATGAGGGCAAGTGTATCCTGGAGTCCCTGATGTGTGATGACAAGGATGACTGCCTGGATGGCACTGATGAGCCCAGCACATGTGGTGAGTTACATGCAGCTGCTGGCTGCTGCCCATCTGGGTGGGGCCAGGGGGAGGGGATTCACGGAGCTGTCCTGCCTCCTGTCACTCTTTTCTGTGTCCCCACAGGTCGGAGCTGCTTTGTACGCAACGGGGGCTGTGCAGAGACGTGTGCCGACACACACTGGGGAGTGCAGTGCTCCTGCGGGGCTGGCTGGGTGCTGCAGGCAGATGGGCAAAGCTGTGCTGGTAAGGGGAGGTCAGGGTGCATGTGCTTCGGTCAAAATGTGGCCTTGGCCACTGACAGCAGTCTCCATGGAGCCCATGCTTCTGGGGGAACACCTGCCTCTGCCCTGCTCCTGCCTGTGCATCACACACGGTCCCATAAAGATTGTGTCTAGATCATGTCCGAGCAGCAGCTGGTGCATTTTGGGGCTGAGGCCCATGTTCTGGTATCTAGAGAGCCTGCCTGTAGTCCCAGGGGAGCTAGCGGCAATACTGTCTGGGGCAGGTCCATGGCAGGCTGCTGATCTCACCTATCCGTGCAGATGTGGACGAGTGCTCCCTGGAGTACAGCCCCTGCAGCCAGCTGTGCAGCAACACCCCGGGCACTTTCAGCTGCGCCTGTCTCCAGGGCTACACCCTGCGGCATGGCACTGCCTGCGAAGTGGCAGGTAGGGAGAGGAGGGGAGCCCAGGCTGGCCGAGGGGCCAGGCAGTGCCCCTAGCTGGCCATGTCCCTGGTCAATGAGTGACTTGCCTCTCACCCTGGCAGACAATGCAACACAGATCTTGGTGGCCGTGGGGCAGGACCTGGCCCTTCTGGATGTACGGACCCAAGCTTACCGTCCCCTGCTCTCCACTGAGACCGAACCCCGTGCCCTGGTGTATGACCTGCTCCGAGAAACCTACTACTGGCTGACAGAGGACGGAGAGCTCCGTGTTCACCACCCAGGGAAAGGCACAAAGCCTCTCTATGCAGGTGAGGAGGACCAAGCCTGCTGGGTGCTGTAGCAGGGCTGAGATGGATGCTGAGAGCTGGCCTGCCACCCCAGTACTGCTTTTCCTGTATAGAGGAAGGGGCAACCTGGGTTTGCCTCACTGCCTGGAGCAGGTGTGCCTTAAAACTGCTCTGTCTCTACAGATGCCAGAGAGGTAAACAGCATTTCCGTGGACTGGTTCACAGGGCAGCTGTACTGGGCAAGCAGCCATCCTCCAGCCATCTGTGCTGGGCTGGGCGATGGCCGGGGTTATGTGACAGTGCTGGGGAAGGACATTGCACCAGAGCAGCTGACAGTACATCCAGCTGCAAGGTGAGCAGTGAACGACCCAGGGTTGGCCCAGGCTCCTGGGATCACGATACTGGTGCTGACCGTGTCATGCCTGCTGCGGGTCTATGGCAGCACTGGTATTATGCTGTGAAGTGGGTGCTTAGTGCCTGCCCCCAGGTCCCTGTACTGGGTCAACCGTGGACAGAGGGGCAGGGCAGTCATTGCTGCAGCCGGCATGGATGGCTCAAACCGGCGGGAGCTCACAGTTGTGTCCATGGAGGAGCCTGTGGGGCTGAGCCTGGACCATGTGGCTGGCAGGCTGTACTGGATCAGCGAGTACAAGGAGGTAGGGATGAGGGCGCTCTCTTCCACCCAGAGAGATGATAAGGTGGGAGTTGGGAGGGTGGCCCTGGTTCCCCTGTGTCCATGGCCAAAGCATGGGAGGGAGCAGGGAGTGGTGCCTAGGTCTGGCATACATTCCTGGGCTGGGAGGAGAAGCATCAGGGTCTGGGGATGCCACATGGGCACTGTGCCTTGCCTTGTCCCCAGTCCATCGAGACACTGCGGGTGGATGGCAGCGGGCGCCACTCCTTCCACGCTGTTTTGCGGAGCCATACGGAGCCTCTGGGCCTGGCCGTGTTTGAGAGCCGGTTCTTCTGGACCGATGGCACAGAGCTGGTGTCAGCAACCTGGGCCTCTCCCCAGGAGCACGCAGTGCTGCTCCGTGCCTCTATCTCAGCTTTCACTGTGCTGCATGCACTGCAGCAGCCTCCCCGTGAGTACCTTGTAGGTGCTGCACTGCTGCAGGGCTGGCAGCATGGCAGCAACCCCCACTACATCCCTGGGTGCTAGGAAAGGCTCACAGGGTCCTGAAGCTCACCAGGTCGTGCCCAATGGTTTGCCTGATCCTGTGACAAGGGGTTGTGAGGTTGGTTCAGAGGGGACCTATAAAACTGTAGGAAAGCTGCCAAGGCCTATGGCTTTGGGTAGACCTGAGCCCTCATGAGACATCATTACCCTGCCTCCAGCCCTTATCCAGACCCAGGACAGTCTGTGGTATTTGGGGATAAGGAGAGATATTGGGGTCATGACTGCTTGAGCTTTTAACATCCTCTTGCTCCCAGGGGACACTGCTGCATGTGCTCCGGGCCTGTGCAGTCACCTTTGCCTTCTGTCCCCTGTGCACCCTCGGGGCTACAAATGTGCGTGTCCAGAGGGCCTCTTCCTCCTGCCCTCGGGGAAGTGTGCAGGTGAGCAGGGTCTGGCTCTCTGGGGTGGTTTACATCCATGTGGGAGTTGGAGGAGGGCCATAAGGGGCTGTGGGTTTGCTGGGATGAGGTTCCCGGCACACACCAGTGCTGTGACATTTCTGTCTTGGTTCATGCTGGTGACCCCATCCAGTGTCCCTGGGGCTGTGCTCACACACTGCCCTTATGCCCTGCAGAGCTGTCCATTGTGTATGCATCAGGAAAGGCCATCTCCCTGGTGCATGTAGGCCCTGGAGCACACACCAAGCAGGTGCAGGAGTGGCAGGAGCCCTTCCATCTGCAAGATGTGGACTGGCAGAGGTCAGTACTCTATGGGACAGATGACCGTGGGACTCTGCTGCGTGTTGTGGGCCACCCTGGCAGGAGAGAGGCCATTGTGACTGGGCTGCCAGGTGAGACCCTATGGGGTGATAGAGGGCACCGTCCCCTTCCTGATGCTCCCTGAGGCCTGAGGATCTCCTGGGTGCAGAGCACAGTGGGCTGGTGGTGCCCACAGTGAGGCCATGTCAAGGCAGTGGGCAGCTGTGCCCTGGGTTTAGGGTCTAGGGGCACCCAGGCAGAGGTGCAGGGTCATGGGGCAGCCTCGTAACTGCTTGCATGCCTGCTCTTGCCAAGTGTGCTCTGCCCGTGTGGACATCCGCTCGGGGGACCTGTACTGGCTCGCATGTAACCGGAGGGACATCGGGGTGATCCAGACATCTGACATGTCCCCGCGCATCCTGCACCGGGCTCACAGCAGCATCCAACACCTCTTCTTGGACTGGCGGCGTGGTGCTCTCTACTGGCTGGCTCGCGGGCAGCCCCTGCAGCAGCTGAGCCTGGCGGGGGGTGCTCCGTGGGATGCCTGGAATGAGACGTGGCCTGGAGACCTGCCTGCAGCCATGGATAGCAGAGCCTTCAGCGTGCTCTGGAGCTCAGCCCTGGGTGAGCCCTAGTGGTATCTGGAGCAGGAAGTGGAGGTAGTAGACGTAGGCAGGAGTGATCAGCCATGTCCTAAATGCAGTATGTCCCTGCCTGAGCAGTAGGATACTCATGGGGCAGACTGTGTCCTGTGGCTGAGTCCCTGGCCTCAGCCATGAGGTCCCTGCCATAGCTGTGGGTTGTGCAGCACAGGGGGGGCCATGAGGGGTGCGGGCAGGCTCCAGGTCCTACCATGCCTCTGCCCCACAGGCCTGCGGGCGCTGAGTCTGACCAAGCGGCAAGCAGTCACCCTGGCACCCAGCTGGCCCCATGGCCTCATGGCCGCCTTTGAGCCATACCTGGTGTCGGCAAATGGGACAGCTCTGCTGCTGTGGGACCGGAGGACGCTGGCCCTCGTGCTGTCCATGCCGGCAGCAGGTGTGCAGGGAGCGGTGGCCTTCGTGGGCTCAGAGCTGCAGGCTGGTAAGAGCGGCTGTGGTTTTTTGCCTGGCACTGCTGCTGTACCTGATGTACCTGTACAGGCTGGGTGGCCTGTGCTGCTCTGAGCTAGGGCAGGGTGCCTGGCTACTGGTGGCCATGTGGGGTGCTCTGGGAGGTACCTGGAGTGTGGGGAGGGCACAGCCCCAACAAGTCCCAAATCCTCTGCCAGTGCCACCAAGCAAAGAGACTGCCGTGCCACTCCCTCCACCTGTGACAACCACTATGAGGACACCCACAAGCACCACTGCTACTGCTACCACCTCCACAACACCGCTGCCAAGCCAGACCACCATGGCACTCACCACTACTCCTGCACCAACCAGCAAAGCTACCACATCACAACCCACCAGACAGTCCACATCAAAGAAGACCACCCCAGCACCAACCACTGCCCGGACCACACCAACCACTGCCCGGACCACACCAACCACTGCCCGGACCACACCAACCAAGCCTACCACTGTGCAGGCAGCCAGCACCAGCACCACAGCCACTCGGTCTTTTACAACTAAGATCAGTTCCCCACAGCCAACCACTACCACCCCACACTCAAGCAGTTCTGCACGGGTAGTGACACCTACCCCATCCCTCCGGTCCAGCCCGGCACACCCCTTGACCTCAGTTCTCCATCTGTCCTGTTCTCGCACGCATGTGCTCTGCCGTGATGGCACTGGGTGCGTGGCCCAGGAGTACCTGTGTGATGGGGAGAACGACTGTGCAGACGGCTCTGATGAGGATGGGTGCGCCCAGCTCTGCAACACCCCAGGTAGGAGCCATTCTTCTGTCCCCTGTGCAGCTGTGTCACCCTGTGCCAGGGCTTGTGGCTGCTTCCTGGTGGGGTTTTTGGGACAGGGTCCTGGTAAAGTCTGTGTCCTGGGATCTGATGCTTGTGATGTGACATATTGGTTCCTTCTGAGCTTGGCACTGGGTTCAAGGTGCTGTTGGAAAAGGACAGAGTTGGTCTCTCTGCCCATAGTGACGTAGATGTGGCTGAGTTGAGACTGCCACAATCACCTTGCTCAGGACCTAGGCTGCTAGAGATTCACTGTCTAGGAGGGACCCAGCTCTGTCACTTGTGGGGCCTTTCTAGGTCACTGGAGGGCTAGCACAGGGTGTGGGCACCCTGGCGGCCTTCTGCAGGCAGTGCAAAGCCCCTTGTCTCCCCAGGGGCCTTCCACTGTGCGAGAGGAGCTGTGTGCGTCAGGGCGGGAGAGCGCTGCGATGGGGTGCCACAGTGCCCCGATGGCTCGGATGAGACAGGCTGCTGGACCCCCACGCAGGAGTGTGCCCTGCGCTGCGATGCTGCCACCCGCTGCATCCCCAAGAGCTGGCTCTGTGATGGCCATGCCGACTGCCTGGACCACACTGATGAGCAGGGCTGTGGTGAGACCCTGGGGCTGGATGGGACGGGCTTCTGGGATTGCATGCCCCACAGGTGGATGCACCAGGTTTCTTGTGGGTCCAGGAGCAGACACTGCCCAGGGCAACCTGCGGAGAGGATGGGGACAGTGCCCCCGCTCAGCCCTGGCCTTTGCCCACAGTGCTGAAGGAGTGTGGTCTGACTGAGTTTGCCTGTCGGAGTGGGCAGTGTGTGGCCCTGGCCCTGCACTGTGATGGTGACCACGACTGCCAGGACGGCTCAGATGAGGAGGGCTGTGCTGTGCCCCGGCCGCTGCTCTGCCGTGAGGGTGAGGTGACCTGTTCCCACAGCGGGGAGTGTGTGCCGGAGGCCTGGCGCTGTGATGGTGATGCTGACTGCAGGGATGGCTCAGATGAGCAGGTGAATGGAGCAGTGGTGACACAGCCTGTCCCCACTCATGCCCAGGAGGGCTGGTAGCCTTTCTCACCCTCTGCCTTGCAGGGCTGTCCTTGGGAGGAAGGGCTGTGTGGGGACCGGCAGTGGGGCTGCTCCCGTGGCCTTGAGTGCATCCCTGATGTCTGGCGCTGTGATGGAGAGACTGACTGCACAGATAGCAGTGATGAGGCTGGCTGTGAGCAACACCCTGATTTTCTCCCCTCTGTTTCACCCAGGGGTGGCTGGTGGGTACCCAGCACAGAGGGAGATGGGTATGTGTCTGTGCTGAGGTGAAGGGCCCTGTATGCTGGCTGCCTATTCCCAGCATCTGTGTTGGCTCCAGGTCCTGAGTAGCTCTTCTCCCTCTAGGGGCCAGTGGCCTTTGGGTTAATATAGCCTGAAGCCAGGCTACTGGCACAGCTCTGGATGTGGCTGCAGTGAGCTCTGGGCAGCCTCTGGGAGCGGCTAAATCTACCCCAGATGAGCAAAAGGAGCTGGTGGATGAGGCTCAGGGCAGCCTTCCCCACATGTCCCTGCAGGCCAGCCTGCTCCCTGCCAGAGTCACGAGTACCCCTGCGGGCTGGGGTCCTGCCTGAATGCATCCCTGGTGTGCAACGGCCGGCAGGACTGCGCGGATGGCTCAGACGAGGGGGGGAACTGCTCTGTGCCCTGCCAGCGGTCCTGCGCTCATCTTTGCTACCCCTCGCCCCAGGGCCCTGTGAGTGCCAGCAGCCCTGGGACAGGGGCTTGCCATGCCATGATGCCCTGGCCCAGCTGCAGAATGGAGCCTTGTGTCCCCAGGGTGGGCAGCTGATGGTCCCTTTCCCCACAGCGGTGCTGGTGTGGCCCAGGCTATCAGCTTGCTGAGGATGGTCTGTCCTGCATGGACATAGATGAGTGCACGGAGTGGGGCAAGGGAGCCTGCAGCCAGACATGCCTCAATGCCCCAGGGTCCTACAGCTGTGGCTGTCTCCCTGGCTACCTGCTGGAGCCCGATGGCCATGTCTGCAAACTCACTGGTAAGTCCTGGGGTGGCCTAGCAGCACTGAGCATCCTTGGCCCTCTAAGGTATGCCAGGGGCTGGTGGATACTTGTCCCCCTATGTCTGCTGCCCATGGGGAACCTTGTAGTCCTGTGAATGGCCCTGTCCCCCCTGCCATGTTGCCTCCCAGGCCCCATTCAGCTGTGAGCTGCTGTTTGCCAGCCCATGGCTGGTCCGAAAATCCATCTGCACTATCTGAGAACATCCCGTGTGGTAGGGCTGAGTTCCAGCTCCAGTGCCTGTGAGTGCTGTGTGCCTTGCCTGCATGTGCTGGGACCACTAGTGCTGAGCAGGGTCTGTGTTGCCCCAGGACCAGAGCCCAAGCTGCTGGTGGCTGTGCAGTCTGAGGTGTTGTCCTATGGCCTGCGGAGTGGGCATGAGGAGGTGGTGCTGGCCACTGACAAGGATCGTGTTGTCTTCTCACTTGACTATGACTTGGTGGAGAGGAAAGTCTTCTGGATGGACCTGGCCACAGAGAGCATCCACTGGCAGGATCTCAACTCGGGAAAGAGAGGCACACTGGTGAAAGGTGGGCTGTGACAACACGGGGTTATCAAGGCTGGCTTCTGTCCCTGTGCAGTCTCCAGGCTGCAGTGGGGTGCCAAGCTGTGATCCCTTACGTGGAGGAGTGCTAGTGGGAGCAAGGTTGGGAGGAGCCAGAGCTCCTGGGATGGAAGGGACCTGGGCTGGGAGCACTTTGCCAAAGGGCCATGCAGCTGTCATCCCACACAGGTTCTGCCTCTTGGATGCCTTTCAGGTGTGAGATCAGACTGTATAGCAGTGGACTGGCTTGGGAGAAACCTGTACTGGACAGATGGGGCAGCAGGGCAGGTGCTCGCCACTCGCTTGGGGGCTGCCTGGCGAGGGATACCAGAGTACACTGTGGTGATGGATGGAGACCTGGACCAGCCCCACTCTCTGGTGCTCCAGCCTCTGGCAGGGTAAGTCTGGGACAATGGGGCGTGGGGACCTCCTTGCCATCCTTGCCCTGCCCCATTTTCTTCCATGGAGGCAGGTGAGAGGCTGGGGAAGAGGTGGGATGGCCTCACCTTGGTGCTGTCAGGACTGTGTAACAGAAGAGCCCAGACACCTGCCCTGCCCTGCATGGAGCTCTCAATATATCTGTGATGGGATAGGAAGCTCAAGGCTGCTTTTCTGGGCTGCCTTGGTGCTGGGATGATGCTGTGTCAGGGCCATAGGCCTGCACCTCTCTTCCCACTAGGCTGATGTACTGGTCAGAGGTGGGGAGCCATGCACGACTGATGGAGGCCAGTATGGATGGGAGTCGGCGGCACGTGCTGCTGGCCCAGGGACTGGGCTGGCCCACAGCACTGGCCCTTGACCTCCCCACCCAGAGGATCTTCTGGCTGGATGAGAAGCTGGGCAGTGTTGGTTCTGCACATCTGGACGGCAGCAGTGTGAAGGTGTGGTGGGGCACTGGTGACAGGGCCCTGATGGGGACGGGGGTGGGCACTGACAGCCTCTCTGACAGGTCCTGAAGCTGCGCTGGGTCCGGAGCCCCTTTGCAGCAGCTGTGTGCGAGGGGCAGCTCTACTGGTCGGAGAGGAAGACATGGTCCGTGCAGCAGGTGGACAAGGCCAGTGGCAAGAACAGGACCGTGCTGCTCAAACGGCAGGGGCAGCCCCACGGCCTCCAGGTACCTATTTGGAGAGCCCCAAACCATGCTGTGCCAGCACTGCTGATCTCCCATCCTGCACAGCCCTTTGTCCTCTGAGTGCGGAGGCACTGGGAGCTGTACCCCCATCCCAGTGGTCCTTGGGCAGCAGTCTCTGTGGCCAGGTGTCTCTGGTCCTGTTGGAGCATGTCTGCCTCACCATCCTGCCCCGAGCTGGGCTGCGTGTGGGCCTTGGGAGCATGGTGTGGTGTCAGCGGTGCTCAGTTCTGCCGGCAGGTGCTGATGGAGCTGAGCCTGAGCCTGCTGTCCTGCAGGTGATGCATCCGGCCCTGCGCCCCACAGCCCCCAACCCGTGTGAGACGCGTGGCTGCTCCCACCTGTGCCTGCTGAGCGCCAGGCACACTGGGCAGTGCCGCTGCCCTGCCAGGCTGATGCTGGCCGCCAACGAGACCACCTGCCTGCCCGTCCGCGATTCAGCCTTTGCCCTCCTGGTGTCACCGGCAGCTGTGGCACAGGTAGCATCCTCTGGAGCCAGCCCTGTGGGCTGCTGTTCTCACTGCTGTCAAGGAAGAGGGGTCCCCATCTTAGTGCTGCCTTCTTCCTCTAGGTCTACCTGAAGGACCTGCCTGCAACAGCTGGATCCCAAGGGCTTCCCCCACACCGGGCCTTGCCCTTGGCCAAGGTGAGCCGCCTGACAGCCGTTGACTATGCAGTGAAAGACAAGAGTTTGTACTTTGCAGAGGTGGGAAGCAATTCCATTGGACTGCTGCGCCTGAAGGACTGGGGGCGGCTGTCCTGGAAGAAGGCAGTAGCTGTGGAGGGCACGGTGACATCCCTGGCCTTGGACTGGCTGAGTGGGAACCTTTACTGGATCGGGGGGCAGCCGCCCAGCATCCATGTGGCAGCTCCCAGGGGGCGGTGGGCCCTGGCACTACTCAGCGAGGGGCTGCAGGGTGCTGCCTGGCTGGCACTGTGCCCTCGTGCTTCCACCATGTGCTTTGTCACAGCAGCTGGCAGCCACAGGCATGGTGCCGTGGTGGAGTGTGCGGCCATGGACGGCACTGGCCGCAGAGCAGTCTGGAGGAGAGCCCGGGCTCCCACTGGCCTTGCCTTTGGGGGTGCTGGCTCCAGGCTGTACTGGGCAGACCATGGTGAGTGAGGGCTGAGGCAGGGCACTGCTGGGGATAGCAGTGGTGCAGGCACTACCTCCACAAAGCACAGCCTGGCGCAGCCCTGAGGGGCAGCCTGAAGCCCTCTCTGTCTCCACACTGAAGCCTCTCCATCTGTGCCCTGCAGAGAGAGGTACTATCAGCAGTGTTGAGCTGGATGGATCCCGCTTCCGGGTGGTGCGGGAAGGGCTGCATGGTCTTTCACTCTTTGCCATAGGAGAAGGCTTTCTGCTCTGGAGCACGACCTCTACCAATGGTAGGTCTGTTTGCTGTGCTTTAGGACACTAAAGCACTACTACTGCACTAGGACACGGGGTTCTGCCAGTCCTTCTGGGGTGCAGGCTTGGCCCTCTGTGGGGTGAAGGGCAAGCTAGGGGACCCCCACCTCCCATCTCAGGCACCCCTGTGGGAGGAGGTGGAGCAGTGCTGACCCCATGTGTCTTCAGGCTCCAGCAAGATCTGGCACAGCCGGCTGGAGCAGGCTGACAACTGGTGGTTCCCGATGGAGCAGGAGTTGGTAGCCATGAGGATTTACAGCCAGTTCTCACAGGAAGGTGGGTCTGGGACTGCCCCAGCCCAGGACATCTGTGGGGTTCAGCTGTGCCTTGTGGTGGCCAGGCTAACCGGCGCTGTTTTGGCAGGCGCCAATGGCTGTGCAAGGAGCAATGGGGGCTGTGCCCAGCTCTGCCTGCCCAACCCTGCCGGGCGGCAGTGCCGCTGCTCTGCCGGATACCACCTGGTGCATGGGGCAGCGTGTGCGCTGGCACCACCTTGCCCGGCCCCACTCCAGGCCTGCCCCGACCTCCAGAGCTGCATTTCCAGAGAGCAGGTCTGTGACGGGCGCTCCGACTGTGCCGACGGCTCCGATGAGTCTGACTGTGAGTGCCTGCCCACAGCCAGGGTGTGCTGGGGTCCTTGGCACAGGGAAGCCTGCCCAGTCTCCCCCAGTTTGGGAACGGGGTCTTACCTGCGTCTCTGCTGATCTGTGCCCATCCCTCCAGGCGCCTCAGTGAAGGTGGGGATGCAGGTGCCTGCAGTGGCACCATCAGGAATGTCCCACATAGAGGAAGAGAAACCAGTCTCATCCATAGCTGCACCCCAGCCTCAGCAGCCCAGCCCCAGCCTGTCGGCAGCTGCTGGCCCCCAGGAGCATGGAGAGCCCTTCGTGGTACCCCCCAGCACAGAGGAGGTGCTGGGGGCTGTGCCCTGCAGCAGCGAGACATGCAACCTGCGCGGGGACTGCGCCATCGAGGCTGGCCGAGTGACATGCCACTGTGCCCTGGGCTACCGTGGCGACTACTGCGAGGAGGCCGAGGTGCAGCCCCTCGCAGGACCCATTGTCCTGGGGGTGGCTGTGCTCCTGCTGCTCGCTGCTGCTGCTGTGGGGGCCCTGGCCTACATGAGGAGGCGGGACAGGCGGAGGAGGTGAGCTCTGGGGCTGGGCTGGGCCAGGTACAACTGGGAATAGAGAGGGACAGGGACACTGTGGAGTCCTGATGGGCTATGTGGAAAGCTCCAGTCACCCCAGCAGGCTATTACCAGGGGTTGTGGCAGGACCTTGGGATCTGCCCCATCTCTAGGAGATGGCCATGCCATTCTCAGTGTACATTTTTCCCTCTTCAGGACCTCAAGCACTGCTTCAACTCGGGTGCTGACCTTGTACCACCGTGAAAGTGATCCTGAGGAAGAGGATGAGGAGGAGGAGGAAGAGCTTCCCCCCAAGAGTGATACATTTGTGAATGAAGCTTATGAAGGGAAAGAAGTGAGTAGCATCTGGAGCAGGCCCTGCTAGGGACTCCTCTGCCACCCTGCAGTGCCCCAGGGCCCAGTGCTGGCATGGTCCCCACTCCTGAGGCAAGCTCTGCCCTCCTGCTGAGGGAGAGGGGAAAGACCTGGGGCGCCTAGAGTCTGACAGGGCTGTCCCACTCTGCATGTGGCTGGAGCCCCTGTGCTAAGGTGTGGGGTGGGCTTAGAGAGACTGGGTCAGACTCACCCCTGACACAGCCGTCTGTGATTTCTGCAGGAGCTGCCAGCCCTGCTGAGGAAAGGACCATCTCACATCAACACCGTATTCTCATAAAGGAACAATGTGCC
Source organism: Corvus cornix cornix (assembly GCF_000738735.6). Taxonomy (NCBI): domain Eukaryota; kingdom Metazoa; phylum Chordata; class Aves; order Passeriformes; family Corvidae; genus Corvus; species Corvus cornix. The sequence goes on along the minus strand of NC_046334.1, from coordinate 26,671,521 downwards.
GCATCTCTTGTGCCACTGTGGTTTGTGTGCGGGCCGGGGAGGGGAGGTTTTGCTCTTTCTAGATGTCTAAGACCTAGGGAACATAAGAATCCAGACAAAAAACATTTGGGAGGTTTATCAGGAAGTCTCCAATCCCAACACACTCTCTGAGACTGTCCCTTGAGCTACTATCCCTCTACAGCAAGGCTTAGCTTGCTGACCAGGGTGATTTGGGCTTGCCTGGTATAAAAATTTGGCCAAGTAACTCTGCAAGGAAGCTGGCTTGGCTTTTACCTTGTTATGCAGGGGGCTGAGAAGGATTTTATAGTGCAGTTCTGACCTCCTGAGTGTCCCCTACAAACCAGTGAGACCAGTTTTACCACCTCACACCAAGCTAATTTTGAAAGGGGAAATATATGCTATTTTTTTCTCTGTGATCTTCCTTCCCCCCCCCACCCCCCGCCCCACCCTGAAGTGTGCTCAAGGAAGGAGAAATCTCTTCTAGAGCTGATTTTGACCACGGGGTTAAAGTCCTTTGGGAAAATGTATAAAAGCTAGCTATGCCCTTTTACAGACCTTTCCTTCCTGCTTCAGGCAAAGCACAGGGAAGTTGGGTGAGCTGTGCCCACTGGCTCTCAGCCCAACCTGCCTGGCAGAAAGCCCATAACCATCCCACAGCACAAACCCATTGCTTTGCATTTATTTTTCTGTTCACACAGTCCTGAGCTGAGCAGAGACATGAGGCAGGTGCTCCCCTCCCCTATTGCCAGCTCTGAAGGTTACACACTTCTGATCTGTATGTTGCTTACATGGGAACACCGAAGCTGCCTCTGCCCAAGCTGCTGTGCATGGTACAGGAAGATGAGGTAAAAGTGGCATGGAGGGACTGGAGCCACCTCTCATCCTCAATCCAGCGTGGCTTTGGCACAGTTGTAGATCCTAGAGAACAGCAGGCTTTTGAGGAAGTTGCAAATATTCAAATCAGGTCCTTGGTCTTGTTTTTGGCCTGCTCAGAGGTGCCCCGGGAGAAGGGCATGGCTTGTAGGGGTAGGAGCCAGCACTGCTCTTGATGCCAGGGAGGTGACTGCTGTCCCAGTGCTGGGGCTACAAGTCAGAGTCACAAGGTGGGCTGCTCCTCCAGTGCTGTCCATCTCGCTCATCCTCCAGCACGTCCCAGGGATTGCTGTAAGCTCTACTGGAGCACGGCCCAGCCTCTATCACAGGGCTGGGGGGCAATTTGGGGGCTCTGCACTCCTTGCAGTAGTGATGGAAGCTGAGGGCGAGAGCCAGCCCCCCCAAGATCTCCAGACAGCTTCCCAAGTAGCTCAGTACCAAGCTGTAGCCTACGCTCAGCGTGCTGCCAGGCGCTGCAGGCAGTGCCCACAGCTCCTGGGTGTACCAGGAGCTGGGCACTAGGCTCATCAGCCCAGAGAGGAGCAGCACTAGCCCTGCCACGCCGGCCACCAGGTGCCGGGGCTCCGGCTGCCAGCAGCGAACACCCAGGGCAGCCACCACCAAGCCCACCAGGGTGAGCACCAGGGAGGAGGGCATCAGCCCTTGGGCCACCCGCACGGGCACCCGCTCAAAGTAGCCCAGCTCGTCAGCCTGCCCGCAGAGGCGGTCATGGGTGCTCTGCCGCTCCCTGCATATGTCCCAGATGCCCTGCTCCCAGACGACGTCCATGGGCTGGTCAGGTACGTGGCTCACCTGCCTCCACTTGGGTGAAAGCGTGCCCGTGAGTGTCAGCAGGAGCCCGCAGGGGCACAGTACCAGCCCCACGATCATCGCCGCCGGCGTCCGCATGCTGGCGAAGCGGGTGAAGCGGGCTCCGGGGGGCTCCCGCTTGCCCGAGGTCGGCGGGAGCTCCGGGGCTCGCTGGACAGGAGCTGTGGCACCGGGGCAGGCAGCGTGGGCGGTCCCGCGGCGGTCCCGGAGCCCTCACGGCGGTCCTGGAGCCCCTCAGGCGGGCAGCCCGCGGAGCCGGCTGTGCCCGGGCCGCGGGGAGGTGCGGGCAGGAGGCGGTGCTGGCAGGCGGAGCCCGGGCCGGGCAGGGCTGGCCGGCACCTGCTGCGGGGACAGCGCCTTCCAGGGCCGCGGGAGCCCGCGGGGAGCGCCGGAGCTGCGGCCCCCGCTGTCTCCTCGCAGGTGGCGGGATGGGGGTCGTGCCCGGGCTGCTGGGGTGGCACAGGACCCTGCTACAGCTCCTTTCATTAACTGCATGCGAGCTTATTTTAATTTTAATTTAATTATTTTAATTAATGAAAATAATTCAGATGAAATGCTGGCAGATTTCACAGTTGGTAACTGGCCCAAGAGACCTCCGCATTTCTCTGTCCTTCAGGGACGGCTCCTGAGCTTGGCCGTGCTCCTCCCCTCCCAGGCTGCCTCAGAGGGCACCAGCAGACGCAGCAGCCTGGCTCTCGGCGGGAAGAGTCCCTGGGATGTCCACTGAGATAGGTATGGGGAATCACCACATTTGACAGCCCCGATGTAGGATTTTGAGCCCCAAAAAGCACTCGGCTTGGGCCTCACCTAATTTCCCTGAATTTCTGCCAGCTACACTGAGCCCAGGAGAGGGCAGCATTCTCTGTGGAGCAATTTGGGATGAGTAACGCCGGCTGAGCAGGAAGGCTGGCTGCCTGTGTGCCCCACGGCATCTTTGCACTGCTGCTTTCTTGTCCTTCGCCGTCTGGAGGGCTGGGTGGGTCTGTGCTGGACCAGCTGCTCCCGGCTCCCTTCCCCACTCCTCCGTCCCACAGCTATTCCCCGAAGCCCTGAAGCCCTTCAGTTCTGTGGGTGCCAGATCATTTTGGGGACGGATTGTGAAGCTGTTGAACACTGGATCTTAGTCCATCTGGAAGGCAGGGGTGGGTTGGACTCAGCCAAAGGCTCATGTCCCCAGCCACGTCTGCAGAGCAGCCAGATGAGCGTAGCTCCACAGCGGGAGCACCTGGCTTACTTGTACACAAGTACAAGTAAGCTTGCTCAAACTTGGTACTCCTCATCTGGGAAACTAAGCTAGGACTTGCTGATTCCTTTCCTGTCCAATTGACTTCTGTAACTTTTACCCCACTCCAGCCACTGACTCTGTGCCAACACACTCACTACTGCCCTGGGAGCTGTGGGCCCAACCAACACACAGCTGCCAGCCTGATGTGTTGCCCAAGCCTGCCTTCTGCCATGGGATCCCCTCACATGAACAGGTGCTGCAAGCCTGAAATCTTATAGTCCTGACTCTCTCGTGAGGTTGTATCTGGACACCTTTCTGTCTGGACACCAAGTGGAGGTTTCTGTGAGATGTAGTACTCTTGAGGAAGAGGGGGGCAGAGGTAGCTGGTAGCAAACTGGGTGGCACAGAGCCATGGATAAAGGCCTATCGGTGCCATTTGCCTCTTCCCAGCTCAGGAGGCTTTTACTAAGGTGACAAATCACAGCTTGGTGGCAGTGTTGTCAGGTGTAGCAGTGGTCACCCATGGACCAGCCAAGCCAAGCTGTGAGCAGGTGACAGCAAGCCCTGAGTCCTGCATGGCTGGCCAGGGCTTTTCTCTCCGTCCCGAATGTGTGGGTAGGGCATGTCCCAACCGTGATGGAAAGGGAGAAATTCTGCATTTTGTTGGATTTGCCCACATTTTACCCAGAAAGGCTAAGAAACCTCGAGGGTAATGCCCACCTTGGGCTTTGCAGTGCCTGCCCTAGGATCCCTCTCTCTGCAGCACCTCCCTTTTTCTCTCATCTGTTTCTCCAGCAGTGCTGTGCCCCTCTTGCCCTTGCTCACACAGGCTTGGATCTGGGAAGTGGCCACTCCTTGGATCTGCTGCTGCAGTAGAAGCTTGTTGCCACGAGTATCACAATTATGCACTGGGGCAGGTATAAAAACCTGGGCCTTTCCAATTTAATAATAATGCCCAGGAGGATGTATCTGCCCTTTGGGCTGGTGCCCAGGCTCCTGGCTGTGGGACAATGATAAGAAGATTAGGTGATGTGGCCCTGATGCTGGATGACCTGCCCTGATTAAGCTTGGGGAAGGAAATGGGATTAACAGAGCTGTTTCCCGTTGCCTCAAAGTTATAGATTGTTCATTTCTTCCCTTTTACTTTCTAATGAGGTGGTATGAAAAGCAATTCAAAGCAGTGCCTGGCCCTTTCCAAGCTCTGGGGAAGCATTTAAAGCCATCTGGCCTGAGAGATAAAATGGTCTGGCTGAAACTGCCTGCCTTCCCACATTGCCCTAGCTATTGAGTGGGGAAAGCCACCTTATTTGGTGTTTCCTACTTCTACAAGGCTGTGACTTAGTTTTTCCTACATTGTCATAGTCATCTCTTTAAGAATGTGAAGGAAACTTTATCCAGGCCTGGTCGAGTTGGCTTGCATTTTATTACTATTTTTTAACACCCCATTGTAAATTGGAGGAGCAGCAGAAGGCCTTGAGCTAATTGGATCTGGAAAAGATCCAGGGCAGGATAGTCAGAACTTGAGACTGATTCCAAGGAAGAAATTAAAAAAAAAAAATCTCCATGATGAGCTATTTAGTGTTGAGTTGCTTCTTCCAGCCTCAGACACCCTCCATCACTGAAGGCTGGGAATGGATTTGGGGCAATATTCCTGTGTTCGACCTGTTCCCTGCCTCTCTACCTGTCTGCTTCCAGCCACTGGTGGTGATGGCACCCTAGACTGGACAAGTACTAGTGTCTCTTAGGTGACAGTGTGGGGTCAGTGTGGATAAGACTAGTAGCTTTTGGGTTACCCCATTATCACACCAACTGAGCAGAGTTTGCCTGATGCCAGCAATGACCACAGAACACATGCACATGACAATCTCCACAGCTTCCTATGTGATCCATTGTCTGATCAGACCCCCAGGCCCAGCTGAGCTTTCAAAATGTGGCTCTGGAGAGAAGAGCTTCCCTGTACAAACGTAGCTCTGCCCCTACGTTGTTGGCTGAGATCACAGCATTGAGACTTGGCAGCAGGGGGATCCTTTTCAAGGCTTTTCACAGCTGCAGGAGCAGAATCCTCAGCAGCAGCAGGATCTCTCAGCATCCTGTTTGCCGTGTGGGGAACAGTTGGGGCCAGGGCTGTTTAGCAGGAGCCTGCAGCTGGTAATTCCTGTTTACATCTCACTGACCCTGGGGCTTTGCCTCTGTCACATATGGCAAGATGCCCCCATACCACCATAGTGCCTGTGTGTCCTGCAAGTTATACTGTACCTTATCCCTTCTCGGGTCCAATGTGGGCTCATGCACATGCTGGACACCAAACCACAAGGCTGCCAGGTCTCTGGACATGCCAGATGGCAGCACATGTGCTGTGCCACCCTGGGTTGCCCTATGACTGGCAGGTAGCCAGCAGGCACAACACTTGATCCAGGCTGTGTATCATTCATCCTCTCTCTCACCTGAGGAGAATTTGCTTTGCAGTGTGGCAGTCCCCTATATCTTGCCTGATGTAGGAGATGGGAACTGGCTGGGAACAGTGCCCGTGCAGGCAGCACCTGCACTTAGGGGCCTGCAATTTCCTTGGGTCTGGACACTTATGTAGCTCCACTATCCATCTGTGTTTGCCTTTCAGTTGAAACCCTAAATTCCTGCAGGCTGGGAGCAAAGCATGATGGCTCAAACATCCCATGCTGGGCTTTTTAGCATTAGACCTGGTTGTCTAAGCCTCTCCTCAGTCTCCATCCCAAAGGAAAACTTCCTTAGCCAGGTGTCCAGGTTGAAGGATTTTGTTCTGGCCATTCCATTTTGCTGCTTTTTCTTCTAGCATTTTGCATGGGGCAATTTCTAAGAGTGCAGACTGAGGGTTCTCCTTGCTCTCAAGCCATGGCCCCCACAGTATGTGAGTGCAACTGGGACATGCTCTACATTGTGCAAACAGCTGCAGTTGCAATGGGCTTCTCCCAGTCCAGCTCCCAGCTTCCTCCCTGGACACACACACTGCTGTCTTTGTGCCTGCCAGGAGGCCAAGGATGAGCCCCAGGCAGGACAGGGTCTATGACCCCCTGGCTGGCTGAATGTGGAAGAGGGATCTGTGTGTCCTCCCCAGAGTGCAGACGGCAGTGGTCAACACCCAGCAGGCAGCTCCATGCCCCAGATATCCAGCCTTTGTGGAGGCACTCCCACTTGCCCATTGACCTTCCTCCCTTCCATCTGACCATGATGGCAACAGCAGCCCTGAGGATGCACTCTAGAGGGGTTATCAGAGAACAGGGATGTGTTGGGCATTAAAGGGCTTGCAAGCACCCATACTGACAGGTCTCACTCCATGGCTGTCACCCAGCAGTGGCTTAACATACCCAGGCCTGTGGCCATTAGAGTTTTGGCTGTTCCCAAATTCAGTGTGAGGGAGCTGAAATTCGGGGTCTGCATCTTGTAATGCCTGCAGGGAACAGTAAATCCATCAGTGAGCACTGAGGCTGTTCCTGCTCTCTTTCTGCAGCCCAGCTGTGAGTCTGAACACTATTCAGACTGGATCTGGGAATGAGTTGTTGAAAGCCTTATTAGATGCCCCCCAGGTATTCACTCATCCATTAAACTTCCTCACTTTCTAAACTGCGGCACTTGGACTTGCCAGATTGCCCAGTGCTGCATTCAGTTCAGAGAATTATACAAAAAGCATTTTTGCAGCTATATCTATTTTTGTCTGACTCAGTCCTGACATGGTTGAGAGTAGTTTGGACATGAAGCTCTTGCTCTGGGTTTTGGAGGTGCAGCCCATTTCAGACAGGAATAAGAGAGCAGTTAAAGCTGTGTCTGGCTGTGGAAACTGCATGTTTGTCCAGTTCCTGGGCCACAGATCTTGCAAGCTAAAGGGCAAAGCTAATGCTCGTGGGTGCACAGCATGTTGCAACTGGCAAGGCAAAAGCAGTGCTCCATGATGGAGGTTCATCTCGTTATGCTGTAAACGTGACTCATCTGCATGGACTTTGATCTACCATTGGGCTGAAACGCCTGAAACCAAAGCATAGATGGCTTATGAATGTGCCTTTATGTATTTACTGGGAGTTTGGTCAGCTTTGCAGGCCAAACCACTGGACATATGGCCAAGGCCACAGTAGAAAAGACCTGCATAAACCTTCCCCTTTAGAAAGCCCTGGGTGGGAGACAGCTGTGCCCCATGCCTGTTCTGGAGGCTGAGAAATTGTGAAACTTCTAGTCTATGGGAATTTATTCTAATAGTTGTGGATGGAAAGATAGCTGCATCTTGCTCCCATGTTGTTTCATTGAGTTACAGAATGTTTTGGGTTGGAAGAAACCTTAAAGATCATCTACTTTCAATCTCCCCCACCGTGGGCAGGGACCTTTTACACTAGACTTGGTTGCCCAAAACCCCATCCAATCTAGCCTTCAATATTTTCAGGGATGAGGCATTCACAAATTCTCTGGGCAAACTGCTCCAGTGACTCGCCACCCTTGCAGTATAGAATCACAAAATACCCTGAGCTGAAAGGCAACCACAAGGATTATCCAGTGCAGCTACTGCCCCTGCACAGAACCCCAAGAATCCCACCATGTGCCTGAGAGCATTGTCCCATCACTTCTTGAACTCTGGCAGGCTTGGTGCTGTGACCCTTTCCCTGTAAAGAATTTCTTCCTAATATCTAATCTAAACCTACACTCTTTCAGTGTAAAGTCATTAACCCTTGTTCTACCACTGTATTCTCTTTTAAAATGTTCCTCTGCAGCTCTCTTGTAGGACCCTTTAGATACTGGAAGCTGCTGTAAAGTCTCCCCAGAGTCTTCTCTTCTCCAGGCTGAGCAACCCCAGCTTTCTCAACCTGTCTTCATAAAAGAGATGCTCCACCTCTCTGATCATCTTTGTGACCCTCCTCTGGACTTGCTCCAACAGGTCCATGTCCCTCTTACGCTGGAGGTCCCAGAGCTGGATCAGCACTCCAGGTAGGGTCTCACCAAAGCAGATCAGAGGCACAGAATCCCCTCCCTTGCCCTGCTGCCCACACTTCTTTGAATGCAGCCTAGGACAAGTTGGCTTTCTGGGCTGCAAGGGCACATTGATGGGTCATGTTCAGCTTTTTGTCCACCAAAACCCCCAACTCTTTCTCCTCAGGGCTGCTCTCAATCCATTCTCTGCCCAGCCTGTATTTGTGGTTGGGATTGCCCCAACCCAACTGCAGGATCTTGCACTTAGCCTTGTTGAGCATCTCAGGCCTGTCCAGATTGCTCTGGATGGCATCCCTGCCCTCCAGCATATTGACCACACCACACAGCTTGTTGTCATCTGTGGACTTGCTGAGAATGCACCTGATCCCACTGTCCCTGTCACTGACAAAGATATCAAACAGCTCCAGTCCCAATAGCAACCCCTGAACACCACTCGTCACTGGTCTCCACCTGGACATTGAACTGTTAACCACAGCTCTTTTAGTGCCACCATCCAGCCAATTCCTTGTCCACTGAGTTGTCCATCTGCCAAATCCATGTCTCTCCAGTTTAGAGACAGTGATGTCTTGTGGGACAGTGTCAAATGCTTTGCACAAGTCTGAGTAGACAATGTCAGTTACTCTTCCCTTAGCCACCAACACTGTAACTCTCATAGAAGGCCACCAAATTCGTCAGGCACAATTTGCCCTTACTGAAGCCATGTTGACTGTCACCAATTACCTAATTATTTTCCATGTGCCTTAGCATAGTTTCCAGGAGGACCCACTTCATGAGCTTGCCAGGCACCAAGGTGACACTGAGAGGCTTGTAGTTGCCTGTGTCTTTCTTATTTCCCTTTTTAAGAAATGCTTCCACATTCCCAGTCAGTGGGTTCTTCACCAGACTGCCATGACTTCTCAAATATGATGGATAGAGGCTTAGCCACTTCTTCTGCCAGTTCCTTCTGGACCTACAGATGTATCTCATCAGGTCCCGTGGACTTGTGCAACTTCAGGTTTCTGAGATAGTCTCAAAATGTTTCTCCTACAGCATGTAGTTCCTCATTCTCCCAGTCGCTGCCTTTGCTTTTTGCCAGTTGGTTGGTGTGTCTGGATCACTTGGCAGTGAAGAATGAGGCAAAAAAGTCATTGAGTACCTCAACCTTCTTTATGTCCTGGATAATCAAGTCTTCCATTCTCCCTTTTATTACTGATGTACTATACAAGTTCTTCTTGTTGCCCTTGATGCCCTGGTCAGGTTTAATTCTGTCAGGGTGCGCAGTTCCTAACCTGATCCCTGGTTGCAATTTATTCGTATTCCTCCCAGGCTACCTGGCCTTGCTGCCACCCTTTGTAGCCTCCCTACAGGAGGGTTTGAATTTGAGTTTGTCCAGGAGCTCCTTGTTCATTCATGTGGGCTTCCTGGCATTTTTGCCAGTCTTCCTCTTCATTAGGATGCATTGCTCTGGAGCTTGTAGGAGGTGATCCTTGAATAGTAGCCAGCTTTCTGCCCCTCTTCCCTCCAGGCCTCTACGAAGCAGATCCCTGAAGAGGCCAAAATCTGTTGTGGCCGACGTGTAGGACCCAGTATTTGGCCTTGGCATACTTCAGCCCCTCGATCCAGAACCTTCCTACCAGCAGATCCCACCTCTCTCCTTGGGGTGGATTGATAGAATTTCAAAGTGTTTTATACCTGACTTGAATTGAATTTCATCTGGATGATGTCAAATCCTGTCTTTGCCAGGCCTTTAAGGTCACCTGATGAATCTACTTTCTGGCATTCCTCTGGTCTTGTTTTCTTTAACATTATCCAGAATATTTCTAAGACAGTGTACCGTGACTTCTAACCCACAGTATGGAAGCAGTGAATAGTATGAAAGCCAGGACCATTTTCCTGCTGTTCCTTTCTGTATATGTCTTTCTAGTCTGACTGTAAGCCATGAATAGCTCTTGTCACCAGATCAAGGTGCTTTATTTGTTCTAATTTTACATCCATCTTTCATCTAGATGGTATTTCCCTTTCTGACAAGAAGTCTGAATGGGATAACAAAAAGTCCTTTATGGAGGTCAAAATTTTCACATCTGCTGCTTCCCCTTTATCTGCCAGATCTTTGAGAGAGAAAATTTAAATGGTTTGGTATAAAACAGTTCTTAAGAAATCACAGTTGTTTGCTTCATGTTCCCCATATTAGCCCCTTGGTGCCTCTGAATTAATCCTTTGCACAGGTCGATTTTCTAGACACTGAATTATGGATCTATAACTTGACTTCAAGCCTTTTAAACAGGATGCTGTGCTCATTCTGTGCCATTTCCTTGGTTCCACTCCAGCAGTTCTTGGAGAGCGTGGCTTGGGAACTGGAGACAGCGCCTCGTCTGATAATGAGAGTTGCTGTAGCTCATATATGCTTCACCTGGCTGAAAGTTCGTGAACCTCTTCTTTCACAATCCTGGCTCATTTCCTGACCCTTTTCTGTTCATCATTAAGGCTGAATGCTGGGGCAAGAGTTTGGTTGTAGGTGCCTAAGAGAGAGACTGCAGTGTCAGCTAGTTATCTTTCTATCTTGGTGCTTTGTGGAGAGTAATGGATCTCTTCAGTGAAATATTTACCTCTAGATTCAACTTTTATGTGGAAGCTAAATGCACAAAAGGCAGCAGAGCCATCAGTTTCTTCCATGTGCTTTCCTCAAATGAATAGGAGCAATGTTCTTATCCACCTCTTGGTCCTTCCTCTTCACTCTCCCAGTGTTCCTTCTCATGTCCATCACTATCTTTCCAGCACATAAGCTGTCTCCTCACTGGAAGCCATCACTGGCAAGGCAAACACTGGGTACAGAGCTAACTGCAAACGTTTGAGCTTTGCTAATTCTCAGATCTTTCCTCTGCTCTGATTTTCCTCTCTCCCTCCCTTTGACAAAAAGCTGGTTGCAAGGAATTACTGCTGCAGCACAGGGATTTTAGGAAAAAAATCTCCCCTAAGAGGAGAGGCAGCCCTGGTACAGCTCCTCAGAGCAGAGAGGGCTTGTCACCCTTGGAGGCTGGGTAGTGTTGGATAGACAAAACCACCTGGCTTGCACTAGCGTTGGCAACAGTCTTGCTCCAAGGGGAACATTGGACCAGAGACAGTGGAGGCTCTTCCAAACAATGCTGCCATAGGTCTGCAAAAGAAAATATTCAGTACATACCAAAGCCAGGTTATTCTATCACATCAGGAGCACATCTGCACTGCACTTGGACACAGCAGCCCTCTCTTTTTGCAAGGTGGCCCCATGTTACTCATAGGTACAATGGCAATGCAGTGCATGGAGAGCTGACCTTGCATTGCTCCCTCAGGCCTGTCACTGCATTTGGAATAGCCTTACTGAAATGTCTGAACTTGCAAGCTTGTTGCTGAGCTTCCTGAGCACCAGAATTTGGGATTTAATAGTAGGGCTGGGAATGCTTCCATCTTTTCCCATGGCCTGGACCGCCTGCATGCCCTGGGAGCTGGTGCCTGTTCCATTGTTTTACTGTCTTTGCTACTGCAGCAGTAATTAGGATAAGGTATAATTACAAAGTTTGCTCTGGGACATATGCAAGGCCTCTGAGCTGCATTGCAAAGTCCTCTGTTTTTTCTGCTCCTTTAGTTCTGTGACAAATGCAGACTCTTTGGTTTAAAGTGGGAAGGTAGTGGAGTGGTGATGTAGGTATGAGCTGTCACTAAGTTCCATGCTCCCTTCTTCATCCTACAGACCCTTCATCTGTCCTCTCCAAAGTAACCTGTGGGTACCCAAGATGTCAAACATGGCAACTGTAGATGCAAACAAATTATTGTAGCTTAGGTGCTTGATGGAGAAATCACGGCCAAAAAATCTGGAGATGTGTCCTGGAGGCCAGCAGGAGATGAAAGAAAAGGTACTCCCATCTTTCGGAGACACCCAGGATCATCCAGGCAGCACCAGTGATACCTGGCACAGAGGACTCACTGGACATGTCTTTGGAGGGTGGGCAGAAGGTATCATACAAAGATGGTTCAGCTTGGCTCTTCTAGCCTTTCACACCAGTGCCTGCCTTTGGAGGATGGAGTAATGGACTTGCTCTTGAGGCACACCCCAAATCTGGCAGCAAAGAAGACCCATTTTTTTTCCAGGAAGTTCATTGCAGACCTTGGAAAATATGGCAGTTTACAGCTTGGTCCCTGAATAAGCCTGTGCATGTTTTTGCTAACTACCACCAGTACTCTTCCCTCAGCCCTCTGATTCACCCAGACCTACCTTGTTTTCACATACCAGCAATGCCTCAGGAGCTGGACAGTTATCAGAAGACAATGAATCACCTAAAACATCCGCTAACTCATTCTGTAGGAGCTCGTCTTACTCATAGCACAAATTCCAACTCTCAGCTGCTCTGAAAATTTTTTACCCACAATATATGCAGCCGCTCCCGGTCACATTTTTGCCATCTCTGTGAGGGACACAGGCCCACATAGCTAGAAGACTAGGTCAGCAGCTGCAAACCTCACAGAGGGACCAAGGATTTTCCCTTCCACTCAGGAAGAGACTGATGCTTGTTTTTAGAAATTCTTTTTTTTTTTTTCAATGGTAGGGTTTCCCTTTGGTTCTGAGTTTTTCTGCTATAACACCAGACAGAGAATTCCACTTGGTGGCTGGTGACTCTAGCCCAATAACATGCCAGCAGGCTTGTCTTAACAGGGCTGACCTTTCAGAGAGATGTTCAACTTGATGTCAGCTACATCTGCAAAGGCAAACAGGATCCAGTTCTGATCCTGCTTTTTTTTTACCTTGGCTGGATTGGTTCCTAGACTGCTCCATAAATCATTGTCCAGTGATAAAATACCAAGGGGGGCTGGGTTTGTCTGATGCTAATCTTGAGAAGTCAGATTTTATCTCAGTAGAAACAGCCCCTGGGACTTGATGATCTTAAAGGTCTCTTTCAACCTAAACAATCCTATGATTCTATGGTCTTTGTGCACCTTGGGTGTTCTTAGGTAGGAATGTTATTGTGGGCCCTGGATGAGGCACCAGTACTATCAAATGGTTCTGTTCCAAGAAATAGGAAGATTTCATCATCTTGGGTTTGTGGCATAAACATTTAGGAATCCTGTGTGGATTTCAGGGGGAAGATCTGTTCGGTATTGCTGTGCCTTCTTGTACCTCTATATTCCCTTGGACTGTATCCTTAGCCATCACACCCTCTGTGCCAGAAAGCCTGTAAGGTGTTAAGAGACCTCAGGTCTCAAGTGGCTTTTTTGTAGGTGGACTACAACATTCAACCAGTTCACTCTGCCACCTCATGTGGGGTACTGTCCCTCCCCTTTGTGGCTGTCCAGCAGCATCAACTGGCTCAGGACAGTCCTGTGGCATAAGTGTGTCCTCCTGCAAGGGGTTATTGCTTCACTCCCTCATAGAATGGCTGGGGTTGGAAGGGACCTCTGGAGGTCATCTAGTCCAATTACCTTTGTAAAGCACAGCCACTTAGAGTAGGCTGTCCAGGGCAATGTCCAGTCAGCTTTGGAATATCTTCAAGGATGGAGATGCCACAGCCTCTCTGGACAACTGTGCCAGTGTTCAGTCACCTTATAACAAAGCTGCCTTCCAGATGGTCAGCCTCTGCCATGTATGAGAATTTAGATGGAGACTGTGCAACTTCTCTGGGCAATCCGTGCCGGTAACCAGTCATTCTCACATTAAAAAAGTATTTCCTGATGTTCAGACGGAACCTCCTCAGTTTGTGCCCATTGCCTCCAGTCCTGTCACTGGGCACCACTAAAAGGAGCTTGGCTTCACCTTCTTTGTCCCCTCCCTTCAGGTATGTATATACATGAATAAGATCCCTTCTGAGTCTTCCCTTCTCCAGTCTGAACAACCCCATCTCTCACAGCCTTTCCTCACAGGGAAGATGTTCCAGTCCCTTCATCATCTTCATGCCCATGTCTCTCTTGTACTGTGGAGCCCAAAGCAGACACAGTACACCCAGAGTGGCCTCACCAGTGCTGAGCAGAGGGAAGGATTACCTCCCTCCACCTGCTGGCAGCATTTCTCCCAGTGCAGCCCAGGACACTGTTAGCCTTTTCTGCAAGGGTGCACTGCTGGCTCATGTTCAACTTGGTGTCCACCAGGTCCCTGAGGTCCTCTTCTGACAAGCTGCTTTCCAAATGGGTGGTCCACAGGATGTACTGATGCCTGGCATTGTTTCCCTCCAGGAGCATTTACTTTCCACTTCTCTGTTGAACTTCATGAAGTCATTGAAGTTCATTTGCTGTCAGCCCACTTCCCCATCCTGTCCCTCTGAACAGCAGCCACTCCTCCCAGTTCTGTGTCATCAGTAAACCTGCAGAGGACACAGTCTGCCCCGTCATCCGTATCATAGACGAAGATACTGGACAGGATTGGACCCGGTCTTGACACTGGGGTACACCACTAGTCAATGGCATCCAACAAGACTTCTGACCCTCGAGTGACACCTTCTTGGTCAGGCCATTCATCCTGTTTTCAGTCCACCTCGCCCTCTGGAGTTAGGAAAGCTAAAGTCCAACTGGAATTGAATTGTTCAGACAATATTTCTGTATTCCCCCTGAGGTTTCCACCCTCTGTGGGCTCCCTTTCTGTGTCTGGGTTTGGCCAGAAGCTCCTTATTCATCCACATAGGCCTCCTGGAAATTTTACGTGGCTATACATTTGTTGAAATGGAGGTCTCATGAACTTGGACTATTAACCAGATTTTTTGCCTGCCCTTCCCCTCACCTCCCCACCTTTTCCGTCCAGGGCCTTATCTCATGGGACTCATGCAAGCAGATCTTGGAAGAGGCCAAAGTCTGTTCTCCTGAAGCTTGCTTCTCACCCTCCTCCCCCTCGCCCCGGGATCCTCAACTCCACCATCTCATGGTCACTGAAGCGAAGGCTGCTTTTGAACTTCACTTCTGAGCCCCTCCTTGTTGATGAGTAGGAAGTCCAGCACTGCAACTCTCCTTGTGGCTCCTTTGTCACTTGGAAGAGGAATTCTGTGAACCTCGTGGATTGCTCATGTCCTGGTGTGTTGTCCCTCCAGCATATATCAGGGTGGTTGAAGTCCTCCATAAGGACACCAGGACCTGTGAACATGACATTCCATTCTGTAGAGGGCCTCATCCAGTTGTTCCTCCTGGTCAGGTGGCCCCTAGCAGACACCCACTGTGATAACATCACCTTTGCCTGTTCTTCCTATAGTCCTAGTCCATAGAGCTGGCCCCTTATCCGTCCCCAGGCAGAGCTCCATGCATTCCAGCTGCTCACGCACATAAAGAGCAACTCCCCCTCCTCATCTGTCCATTCTGTCCTTCCTAAAAGCCTGTATCCCTCTGTTGCCACACTCTAGTCATGGGATTTATCCTACCACAAGACTGCAGCCCTGCAGCTGCACACAGATTTCTGATTCTCCATACTGCATGCATTAGTGTACAGATATGTTAGAGAGTTCCTGGAGAGGCTTTGGGGGATTTCTCCACAGTGGTGCCACAGTTCCTTGCTTAAGCCCAATTGGTGCTTTTGCGATCCCCTCCTGTCGCAGCACCCTTTGCTCAGCCACCCCATGTGCCACTCCCTCACAGGACTGCTGACTACTTTATCTCCCCCCGTTGTTCCTAGTTCAGACGGTGGCTTTGAGCACACAGAAGCTCTGACGTATCCTTGCAGCCGTGCCCATGCTCATGGGTGTGTCAGCCGACACTCAGTGTGTCCATTAGCTAATTGAGCTAATTGAGTTTCGCTGTTTTCTTAAATTGCACTGAAGACAGTTTGCATTCCATTGTCTCTGTTCTCCTGTGAGGAACTACAGACTGCAATCTTTTAGAAGCAGCAGACTTACAGAAAGCTGATGGTTCTCTGCCTTGCATCTTCCTGCAGCTGTGAGAGCACAAACTGGGCACAAGAAGATTCATCCTCAGCTCAGGCACTTTGCTGATGTGTTTCTAGGGCTGGCCCAGTCCTGCTGAAGGCTAAGTGGTTGATGACTGCATTAATCTCACCTGCTGCAGGTGAGATGGTTCGCTCTCAGAGCAAACTCTGGTCAAAGGTTGATACACATGCCTTAGTCACTTCCCAGTTGACTTGGAGAGCTCTCATTTTGAAAATGTCTTAGGAGGCATGGCTGACAAATCTCTCACAAGTACAGTTTAGCTCTGAAATCCACTGATTTTCCTCTAAAAAAGCCACCTTTGGGGATTTCCCAGGCTAGGTACAGCCTAGGGTGGGATGTTCTCTGCACATACTCCCTGACAGCCAGGCCAAGTGCTCCAGCTGCTCTTCTCTCAGTAACCACAAACACTTAGCATATGTCAGCACAGATGCTAGTTCTGCTAAGTGAAGATGTTTCTGCATGGAAACCTGATTCTGAATGTATCCCTAAGAAGAGGAACAGTCTCTTTTGGAGGGAGAAGTGATCCTGAGGTTGATGCTAGGTTGATCCCTCTCCATCAGTAGCTCCAGACTCCAAATGACCTTCAAAAATTGCACCACCTTCATGTAAAACTGGGGCTGAGGTGGTTGTGTTCCTTTCAGTCCTGTGCAGGTCTGTGGCACCTCTCAGGCTTGTCTCTGCAGGGCTGTAGAGATCACCCAGACATCCCCCTTGCAGCCATTACACCAATGTCAAAAGCTTCCTTTCCTTCAAATTGTGAGGGCTGCTGTCCCTGTTCCTCCACATCATTCCTGCCCATACACTTTCCAGCCTGTGTGTGAGCACGTGTGCCTACAGCAGTGCTCCCCAGACCTTGGGTTTGGCTCTCCTCCTTTTTTCCCCCCTCACCTGAGTCAGGCCACTCTGTTTTGGAGGCCAGGTCTTGGGCCTTGCTCCCTGCCAGTCCTTTGTGCTGACACTGCCCATGGTGACTACTACATCCATGCTAAGGAGAGGGACTGTTGCTGTGATTTGCTGTTAACTTTTCAAGGAAGACATTCCTGCCTTTCTTTACAGTGGCCCAGGAGGTGCCCACTTTGGTGCATCACATACTTGCAGAGAAAAGCCAAACAATGCAGTACCCCCAGGGGTTTTACCAACTCAAACCACTCTACCTTCTTCTCCCTGGCTTCACCCTCCTTTTCCTGATGGCACAGGATATGCAAGGTTGCAGCCTGCACTTCACCAATGTCCTTCCAGCAGCCCTGGGTGACATGTACTACTGGGGCCAGTTTGTCAGGTAAATGGGAATGGATGGTCTGGGAAGGAGCTGTGAGAGCTCTTCAGTACCAACACAGATCCCCCCTACTTGGGACAAGGTGGTTTTAGTTGACGTTCTGCTTGTGGTGTGGAGGCAGACACAATGCCAGATCACCAGGAGCTGCCAGCTGCCCTCTGGCAGGACACCTGGAGATGTGGAGCTCAGCCTCTGGCTGGCCTTGGTGTTCCTAGGCTGAGTATGACAGTCTACAGGGCCAGAGCATTTCCTTGCTGGAGGGCAGTACTTTGCTGTTTGCAGGTCTGGAGAGGCCCAGGGACCCAAGGAACACTGAAAAGCAGCAAAGCTAAGAGATGTTTGCTGGCTCATGGAAGTTTCCAAAGCCTCTCCTGGGAATTACCCTCCTCTGCCTCTGCTGTTGCCTTGTGTTCACTCACCTTCTATCCCCACTTTCTGGTACACTGGTTTTGTTTCCCTTTTGTTTACTGGCTGTAGAGAAGTCCTTGGGTATTATCAGCATCTCTTTCTGTTTGGACTAATTAAAAGTGTTTTGCCTTATTTTCATACTTTTCCTATCGTCACGTGTACCCAGGGGCATGGAGAAATCTCCCCTGCTTTCCAATTCTTGGAGTCACAGCTGGGGGCAGACCACTGGTCCCAGGGCTATTAGCATGCCATATAACCAATTGTCAGGGAAATTTCTCCCACAGCAGTCTGTGGAGATGGGGACATGGTCACAGCACTCGTTGGTATCCTATAGGTACATGCAGCTCTGGTCCTCCCAGGCCTTCCCACATGGTCCAGCTGGGCCAACCCCCAGCAGGGAGGGATGGTGAGAGCCTGCATGTTCTTCTGCTGGTGCTCATCCTTTGAGGGAACTGTGTTAGGAGGCTTCCTGACTTCTCTGAGTCATGTCAAAATCAGTCCCAAATATTCTCTTTGAAGCTCTTCACACAGCACTGAAGCGATCTTGCCTTCAAAGCAGTTGCTGGAAACAGGCAGGCTGCTTAAAAGGCACTTGAGCACTCTCACATCATTTTCAGGCTGTATTAAAATTTTACCGTGCTGTTTCGCACCTCAGATGAATCACAGTTGATCCTGAAAAGCATCGGGGGCTAGAGGGGGAGGGTGGGATGTGTGCAAGGAAGGGGCTTTTGAAAGGGATTATTAACGCACAGAGATGTTTTGGTGTCTGAGAAAGGCCCTGAATGGCAGCTCTGTGCTTTCTTTCTGTGTGCTCATTATCAGTGAAGGGTGTAGCTGCTGAAGAGCTGAACAGAGCGAGGGGAGGACATGGCTGCTTCTCAGGCGGGGATGAGCAGGGGAGAGGATGTGGGAACAGAGGGAGGTGGGTGCTGGCTGTCTCCCTGAGAGGCAGTTTCAGGTTACCAGTTCAATGCCTGCCTCCCTTTGGGAGGCTGCAATACGGCAAGTCGTTTCTTGATGTGCAAACAATTAAAAAGAGGGTGTGTGAGTGTGGAAGATGGAGAAAGCAAACACCTCCTCTGGGATCTGGCTGTCTCTGCAGCTGCTCACCTAAGACCTCTTGCAGAGGGAGTTTCACACAAGAAAAATGGCTGGGGGCATCAGGTTACTTTCAGGATGGCGTTTGAAAGCCTAAGAGATCTGCCTCGAACCTCAGGGTATAAAGGGTATTCCTCACTCTTTTACACGGGCATAGAGTGGGTCTCTTGGGTCATATCACGGTTTACGGTTGTCCTTTTGGTATTCCCCGAGGTTGCCCTGTAATACTGGAGAGAGGGCTGTGTGGGGAGGCAAGAGGGCAGGGTGCCTTTATTCCCCTCCCAGCAGCATCCTTGGGCACAGGGAGCACATTTCCTGCAGTGATGGCCTGCCATGGGAGAGCAATCAGGACTTTGTTTTCTTCAGGTTTGTCATGGTCTCATGAGTTCTGCAGATGCCTGCTGGGTCCTTCAGCCTTGTTTTCTGGAGGAGTGTTCCAGTCCCCAAGGCAAGGAAGTGCATGTCTTTGCCTCGTCTTCTTGTTTGAAAATTCCCTGACTCCCTGCACCATCCCAGCCTCGTGGCAAATAGGCTGCCCAAAGCCACTTGCCCTCCTGCAGACTCACATAGCCAGGCCTCCTGGGCAGGCGGAGAGGCCAGGAGGGGAGTCAGACACTTAGTGGTGGGGTGGGAAGCACCTCCTTCCAGCTCAGGAGGTAGAGGTGCTGGCAAGGAGTGAGCAGCTGGACTAGTGTGTGTTTCCATCCCAGCCCTCCGGAGATTTCAGCACACGGGGCTAACAGCACCTGATGCCTGTGTGTGTCAGGTGCTGGCATGGGTCTGCTTTCACTGGGCAGATCCATCACACGGCAACTGGATCAAGGATGGGAGAAACCCTGGTGCTGCTCCTGACAGGGGAGGATGCCTTTCTGTTTCTGCTCAGAACCAGGAAGCAGAGGGGGAAACCTCTGTTATTTTTTCAATGCTAATTTTCCATTCTTCTTTGCCTGCCTCAGTAAGCCAAGCACCACACCAAGGGCTCTATATATCCTCTGGGAGTAAAATGCCCCTCAAAACAAGCCCTTATTTCTTTCTACTGAAGCTGAAATATGCTGTCTCCCTTGTCTAAAAGCAGCGAGGGGAAGAAGATGCACACAGGCCTAGTGCCACTCCCTCTGTCCTGGTTGATTTGCCACTACCCCTTGTCATACTGACGCCTGTCACTCTGCTGACAGCATAAGAGACAAACACCAGTTTGCCTTGGCCAGAAAACTTGCGTTGCAAAGAAAAAAAGCCAGCTCAGGGCTTTTCACTTGGAGAGAAAGAGAGTGAGAAGAATAGACTTGAAAGCAAATTCCCATGTTTTTTTGCTTCGGGTGAGAGCTTTTCCCACGCTCCATTGGAAGGAGTGCAAGGAGCAAATGTTTCCCAGTGCCTGTAAACACCGAACACTGCTGAGGAGCAAGGAAAAAAGCCAGTCTATTGGAGAGAGGCAGAAATCAGTGGTGTGCACTCCCGCAGTGCCTTGTGCCTGTATGTCTGCTCCTTCCCTGCCAATGGCTTTTCCAGGCCTAGCTGTGTTTTCTGGTTGTGGCGGGGAGCGTCAGACCCTGGAGTGCTGTGACATGAGGACAGGTGGTGTTTGCTGTCCCCCACAAAGCTGTTCCATGGTGCCGGAGGCTGCTGCTTCTTCTCTGAGGGTCCCAGCTACTGAACCGGCAAGAGGCTGGTGGGTTTGTTTCCCAAGCTGACACCTGGGGAGCTGCTTGATGTTTTTTTTGTGTTTGCCTGGCACTGGCCAAAGACCATTATCTTGCTCTGCAAGACTTTTGCTACTCTATCCAAGGAAGGCTGGGAAAGCAAGCATGGTTCACTCCATTTCCCAGGTCAGTTGCTTTGCCTGGCTCAAGCTCTGTCCCTCACCACCTTTCTTTCATCTGATTCCTGACTTCCGTCGAGAATTGACTGAAAAGTGATCTGAAAAATCAATTAACATCTTGCCTTTTGCCAGTCATCAGCCCAGTCTTCAGGAGCAACCTTTTCCAGAGCACCAAGTGCTTTGGGGCCTCCCCCCATCCCTTCCAAGTCCATGTGCTTTCCACAGAACGCCAGTGTTTAGCAGCCAGTCTCCAACAGGGCTGTGCGAAACCCATCCATGTGTGGGAGAGCGTGCCCATGCAACTCGCACCCTGGGAACCGGTTCACCAGCTCTGCAAGCAGAGGCCTGCCTGGTGAGGGAGTCTGTGTCTCAACTCTTGAGGAGCCATGTGTCTTCCAAACACCCCAAGAGACAAGAGATTTGAGGGCACCTTTTGGAAATGAGGAACCAGCTGAGGCTGGGGATGCTCAGCAGGCATCCATGAGGATTTGGTTCAGCTTTTCAAGGAGAGTCATGTCAGGGGAAGTTTGGAAGCTGGTGCTCACTAAGCTGTTTAGAGATATGGGCCCTGCTTCATCGCAGGTTGCCTGGGGGTGGTTAGAAATCTGTCCTGATAAATGTCCCAGCAGCCTGGTGAGCCTGCTGCTTTTTCCAGCTGGCCAAGTAAAGAGCATTTGTGACAACAAAAGCCCTGCCCAGTTTTAAGCATAGCTCTGGCATCCGATTGCTGGTGCATCTCAGCATCTTCTCATCAACGAGAACCATCTCCTTTGCCCCCCTCCCCTTGCCTTTGGTCTTGCTCATAGAAAGCCGTGACTGTATCCTGCAAGTGCCCGTATCTGCTCCTGCGATCTCCCTTTGTTTGGCTGCCAGCTTTCTGCACCTGCGTGCATGCCTGCTCTCCCTCCCCGCTGCGGTTAGTCCTTCCCTCTCCCAGCCCATGGGCAGGAAAGCGGGTTTCAGCTGGGTCCAAGAGGTAAGGGAGTATTTGGCAATGGCAAGTATTCCCACTCCAATGGCAGCCCAGCTGTAGGTGGGATGGCACACACAGGCAGCTTGATTATTTGCGAATGAAACACGAGTTGCTCTGTGATTAACCCTCTGGAGGGATCTTTCCTGGATCTGTCCCAATGGGAGCTGGAATCTCCATGTTTCCTTTGCTAATTGAGCCTGAATTGTATCAGCTAATCCCATCCCCAAATCCCCCAGCTGTCCACAGCTTACTAAGAGCAACCACGCACGCCGGCTGGGAGTTTGTGCTTGTCTCCTGTTGGGACAGGGATTACTGTAACAAAGTGTGTGTAGTTTTGGAGTGGGGTTTTTCTGTTTGTTTTTTTTTTTTTTTTTCTGGGGTGGGGGGAGTTGTTTTTCCTTGGTAATCTGTAGCCAACTGCCATAATCACTATCTCCCACTCCATAGAGAGTATGCATCACAAGAAAAAAGACACTGTCATCAAGTGATGACAGGTGATGTAAAATCACGGTTAATATCAGTTAGATGCTGTGTGCTCCCATGGTTCACCCTCTGCCATGGTGCCCACCCCCAGGTTTGTTCCTTTTCTTGCATCGATCACTGGACAGGCTAATTTGGAGGCAATGACCTGCCCTGCCCTTTCCCAAGGGGGTGCTCCAGGTTACCACCTGACTACATCAGCATCACCAAGACCCTTCGAGTCATAGCAAGAAGAAGATGAGGACCTTGGCCAGCATGGGCTCCAAGTATTCACCAGCTACACAGGGAAAGGAAACAAACTGGATGGACCCACTTGAGGGCATTCCCTGTCCAGGAGGAACCGCAGCAGACAGACCACCAGCCCAAAGAAGCCCCTCCTCTAGAGACCTTGCTTGAATGGAAAGAGGAGGTGCTCTGCTACAGTTTCATCTTTTAAAGAGAAGCAGGGACTGAGTCATTGAAATCTTATCTATGTCGTGCTCGTTCGCTTGAGCTCTTGTAGCCTCTTCTCCCACCCAAACTACCTCAAGAGAGAGCTGGGACTGGAGCAGCTGTGGGAGCCCCTGGCCACAGCATACAAAGCCCACTTGTTATCAGCACTGTCATATGCCTCTCTGGCCCCTCCCCCTTCCCAGCTCCACCACAACCGCTGCATCCCAACAGCGCGAGCCGAGCATCCATCAAAAGGGCTATTATCCCACGATTTCTTAACAGTCACTGTTGCTCTTGGGTATGGGGAACCAAGTTCCCCCTTTGACACAGTGCCCTGAGCAAAGGAATAGCAGTGCCTGTCGCTGGTTGGCATACTGATCTGCAGATTGTCACGGCAGCCGGGCTGGGATGGGGGGCTGCTGCCTGCACATGGGGTTGTGCTAGCAATTTAGGCCTTCACTCCAGTCCTACGAGGTAGACAGGTACTACAGAGTGCATACTTTTGGCCTCCAGATGTTAGCAGCAAGGGTAACTCCCATGAAGGGTTGTTAAGAGACCACATCCTTCCTTCTTTATGGCTGATGCTTTTAATCTGCTCTTCCTGGGCTGAAGGAGAAAAGGGCACAGAAACAAAGCCACCAACCTCTGGAGCAGGCAAAGGGTCTGTAGTGCATGGAGAGGCAGTTTCCAGGGATGCGCACATTGACACAAGCAACTCATGACTGGCACCATGTGCTGGAGGATGCCCCTTTGCTCTTTCACCCCACAGGCCCCAAAGCACTGGTTGCTCCGGGCTCCATCACAGGTGCATTTTTCTTACTGCATATGAACAGGCAAACTGGTGGCAGCACAGACAGTGCCACCCCACTTCCACACACAAGACCTACCAGCTGTGACACCATGGGCAACGCTGGAGTCCTGGTAGGGATAGGCAGACACCCCAGCACATCAGGGACCATGGCCAGGAGGAGACCTGTGCACCGCAAGTGGAAACTCAGATTTGCTCAACCACACTGTGTAGACCGTAACTGATGAAAGGTATCACATTTTTTCCTGTCGCTGGGTATTTTTAAGTCTCTTGGAGTAAAAAGCACTGTTGGCACCAGCAATCTTGGTAACTGGGTGCCTTTGCTGGTCATGAGTGATGCTGAACCCATCTCCAGAGAGCTTTGCTTCTTTTGTCTGCCTACAGTGACATTCACTGTGGGTTTATGCCTGCTTGTCTGCCTGTTCTCAAGGAGTTACTCTTTCAGATGACACTTTGAAAACAAGACTCAGTGATGGTCTCCCTTCTGCCAGTGAGGCCTGGTGCTTGAAGCTCCAGACATCCTAAAGTTTCCCTTTGTGCTGTCAGGGTTGCTCTGAGCCATGTGCCTTGTTGCTGTGACAGTGTTCTGAAAAACAATACACTGGGAGACACATGGCAGGCTAGGATATGTAGTCATGTCTTAGCAGGTATTGTGTACTGTTTTCCACTTGAGAGGGCTTCTTTTCTGCAAGTTTTCTTGGACATTGAGAAAATACCAAAAATGGACAATGATGAGTGCTGTACTGGAGAAACCATGAGACTTTACAGACATGTAAAATCTATCATGCTTGGTCTCAGACCTTACAGAATAATTGTTTTATAAAAACTAGAGGTTGTTCAATTTTCTACTGAAATCTCTGGGCATTAACAGGCTGACTTCATTAGAAAAAAGAAACTTTAATTATCCTGTAATCCCTAGGCCTCTGGCATGGGAAACATTTTCCTACTTGGGGTAAATGTCTCAGGACAATTCACTCAGTTCAGTGCTGTTCCAGTGTGAACATAGCATGAATTTTAAATCTGGTTCCTCTTCTCAAAGCTGTCCCTGACTCTTCACTAAGAAGGCTTACTGAGAAAATTATAGGCTCTTATTGAAGAGTGGAGGCTCTTTTAAAGTTTCAGGTATGAAATTCAGATACTTGAATTTGGAGACATTTACCACCCTCCAGGATTAGCCAGCCATGCAGCCACAACCTCATTTGGGCTGGTTAGAGCTGGGTTCTTTCATTCAAACCTTCTAAAACAGAGAAAATGTCAGAAATTTGGCCCATTCATTTTCCCAGCTCATTTTTCCATCCCACAGATGAGCTGATCTGTGCTAGGAGAGAGGTTTCTGTCATGATGAAGGCACTTCTGAGAGATTATTTACTTGTATGACTGGGTGCTCTGGCACTGGGATCCTGCATATAAAAAGACGCAGCAAATTGATTGTGAGTGGTTTGCTTGAAAGAAGAAGCAGGAGATTGTTGGGCAGATGTCTTCATGGCAATACAGCAAATTAAGTGGAAGAGTTGTGGGGTCTCTGGACTGTTTTAATAACTGATCAAAAAAGAAGAGAGAACATGAGCAGACAGCCACAACTGCACAAGACCAGCCAGCCAGGATGTTTGCAAACTGTGCTACTGCCAAAATTCCCTGAAGGAGAAGAATTTACGGGAATGATTGGTTCCTGAGAAGGATTTTTTTTCTATAAGTGCTGTGCATATCTCCAGTTTCTGGTTTTTTTTATTTGGGGCTTGGATTCTCCATTATGCAAGCCTGTTTGCCTTTTTAATCCACTATTATGTATGAGACTAGGAATTCTTTGTTGCACTAAAGGAGCAGTGACTTAAGCAAGGAACTGAAGGCCCTGGCCAGGGCAGGGGGAGAACTGTTTTGGTTTTTCCTAGTTTCAAAGAATTTAGATGCTCAAAACTACACACCACAGAACAAGTACCAGGGTAAGTGAAGACCACTCCTTTTCCAACGTGCCCTAAAGCATAGCTCAGACACTACAGTGAACAAAATCTCATCCTGTTTCCTTTTAGTGAAGCCCAGCCTCCCACACCAGCTGAGATTGGAGATTTTCCTGAGATGCTGTCTGCAGTTTTTGCACAGTGGGGTCAAATCCTGATTTCAGTTGCAGCAAACTTCTCTCCCTTCCACAGCATCCCTTCGAGACGAACTTCACCATGCCGTTGTCTGGCAAGCTTGACGAAGATGAGCGAACCCTCTGGCTCCCAGTCCCTTCCAGCTGTATCACTACCGTCTTCAAGGCTGGTGTCGGGGTGCGGGGTGGGTGCGTGTGTAGGACCCTATGGGATCTGTGCGGGGCTGCCGGGTACGTGGGTGTCTGCATGCCCGGGGGGCCGATACCCGCCGGGATGTCCCTGAGGCAGTGCCTGTCTGCGTGAGCGCTGCTGGGGCGGGGGTGCCGTGGGGATGTGGCTGCGAGCCGCGTACGCCTCGCAGGGCGCGGGCAGAGCGCTTTGTGCGGAGCGGGGACGCGCGGGGGGCGCCGCTCCCGCCCGGGCCGTGCCCACGCCGTGCCCGAGGGGCGGGACGGGGGCGGGGCGGGGCGGGGCGGCCGCTGCCCCCGGCCCACGCGGGGCCCCGCTCGCCACTCGCCCGGTGGCGGCGGCGGCCGTGGCGGGCGCAGCGCGGAGCCGAGCGGAGCCCGCCGCCGCCGCGGGAGCCTGGTGAGCGGGGAGCTGCCGCCGGGGCGGGCACCGGGCCTCCGCCTCCCGGGACAAAGCCGGGCTGGGAGGGACCCCTGTGCCGCCACTCGGGGCCGGGGCGGGGCTGCCCGGGGGCCGGGGCGGCGGGGCTGTGCCGCTGCCCACCGAGTATGCGGGCGGAGGGCTGGGGCGGGGGTCTGAAACCGGCTCGGGGCGCGCTCCGGTCCGGACCGGTACCGGCGCCCGCCTCGGGAACCCCGGTGGGCTCTGCCCGATAAACTTTTTCCGGTCCTGGTGGGCGCCCGGCGCCCCGGAGGGACCGTCTGGCAGCCAGAGCTACTTGGGCTGGGGGTTTGGGGCTGTTTTTTTGCGCCGGAGCATCCTTGTGCCGCAGCCTGGAATCTCTATCCCTGGGAACAGGTAGCCGTTACATCGGGTTCTCGCCGGTGCCCCGGGACGCGCGGGGGCTCCGGGGATGCCTCAGACCCAGGTCGTGGCTTTCGGCTTGCCCGGCGGCAGAGCCAGGTCCTGGCTTTCGGTCCCTTATCCCCCGCCGCTCCCGGCCTGTTTCCCCGCGCGGCGCCGCGTGGGTTGGCGCGGGTGGATCCCCGGTGCGCAGCCGGCGTGGGGACGCGGGCCCACCCCGGGATCTGGGCGGCGAGAAATGAGGGATGGAGACAGGGAAACGCTGGTCTTTAAGAGGCATTTGGCAGTGCCGAATATTAAACCAGAAGTGAAGAGTTTTTTCTGGCTCCGGTGCCTGCTTCCCTCCCTTTGATTTTTCTTTTAAATTTGCTGTCTCTCATCAGGACCCTTTTTCAGCTTTGGGTGATGCTGGACACTGCATGCTAGATCTAAAAGGAAACAAAGGCTAGAATATTTTTAAAGCTGTGCAAATACTGTTAACCTCGTTGAAGGTGTTGGAATATGCCTGAGAGTGATTCACTGCTCTTTGGTTAATTCGGACTCTATGAAAGTCCATGAAAAAGCCTGTCTAAAACAGTGTCTTCCCTAAAAAGAGACATTCAGCAATCTGGTTGGTGAATCCCGCCGATATTCCCCTTTTCCCCTGCTTTTTCAAGAAGCAGATCTTAATTTATTAGCCTGCCAGACAGAAGGAGTGTGCAGGTGCTAATGGTTTAGCCGATCAGAGACACCCTTCCCGTAGGTGGCACTTGAATTCGGTGATGCTTGTGGGTCAGTGGCTCTCTTCCGCTTCACTTTGTCCCACCCAGGCTCTTATTAGCTGTCTTTCTTTATGCCATGCAGTGTGGGTGGGTGTTGGAGAGGCTGGTCAGGGCATCTCTGAGCCCAGAGGCAAGAATCTTTACTGCAATGCAAGCTGGTTTAGGGGTGCATGCAACTGCAAAAGTGTTCATAGCTCTGGTGGTGTTCCAGTATGCCTTCGTGGAGGAAGTGCTTAAGGGTCAGGCTGGTAAATTTTGCTCACGTGCCTCCAGGATTGGAGTGTAAAAGGTGCCTGTTCAGTTGGAGACCCTCAGGGAAAGGGCCTCAGTTTGCCTGGGGATCAGCTGGCTAGGGGATGATGACCTGAAGTTGGTTAGATCAGGAAGGACTCTACGGAGCCACGTGGGGGAATTGTGTGCCCTGACACCCATAGCAGCCGGCTGCATTCTCTGATCTTCTCTTTCCTAATCCCCTGAGCTTTGTGGGAGTCCTCCTCGGAAGTATCTCCAAAGTTTTTAGTTCCAGGTATCTAGCTGCTGGCTAGAGTGCAATCAGACCTGGCCAGGAGGCGGGGGGGGGGGCGTGTTGCACAGGAATGCAGGAATGTCTTGTTCCTGGGGCATTTCCCTCCTGGGGAAGGAAGATGGGAAGGAATCCTTGTCTGTAAGTAATCCAAGAGCAAAACGTTTTTCCCCTTGCAGACAATGAATCGTTTCAGCGAGCTGACACTGTTATTTGTGGCTCTTGGCAAACCAGATAAGAGCATTCTGCCAGACACTTGCTCAAATCAGTGCCAGCCCCAGCCTTGCTGATTGCCTTTCACTGGGTGGGAGAGAAGTCTTTGTGTACCACGGCAGTAATCACAGTGGTGCTTCTGGGTGAAGGAAGGTTGTTGCTGGTCCCCTTGGTTACACGGTCACTGATTCTGGTCCTTGTGTCTCCAGGCCTTTTTATTTTCCAGAGAGAGGATGCCACTTTGGAGAAGAAATTTTTCCTGCCTGGCTCTGCTTGTGGGGCTGTGAACAGCTATTTCCAAGACCCCTTTTCTTTACCCTTGATCTAAACCTTGCATGAGGCTGGTTATACATGCTCATTAAGCAGGGAATTAAATCACATAGGAATGCTGCTCGCTTGATGTCTTCTCTATTACAGAGCTATGCTTAGAAGTTGAGGCTTTTCAAGTGATTGTGTGGGCTTTAGCTAAGCTGTGAAAAAAGTCTTGTAAACAATATGCCTTTGTGATGAAGGCAGAGTAAGTGTAATTATCACCTGTCTTATTAAAAATCTTTCCCATTTGGGGGCATAATCAAACTAATCAGACAGTGTTGTGCTTTTCCAGATGACTAGGTGATCCTTACGAGTGGCTCAGGAGCAAATGCAAAATGAGCAGTGGAGGGCAGTGCAGAAGACGCAGTGGGCTCTCAGTCTGACCCACGAGGATTTGAAGATGTCTGCGTGCAGTGACTTTGTGGAACACATTTGGAAGCCCGGCTCCTGCAAAAACTGCTTCAACCCGAAGAGTTCCCATCGGCTGCAAACACCCCCAGACGTGGGAGCTTGTGGCGTGCTCCCGGATGGAGCTAGGACCAAGCCTGAGAGCCTCGTGTTGGAAGACGAAGGTGTAAATACTTCCCCCTTCTCAAAGCCAACAATTGCTGTGAAGCCAACAATGATAAACTCAGATGTTTCTGACGCGTGGGCGGATGTGAATATGAATGCAGATCTGTCACAGGTAATGATTAATCCAGTCAAAGCATGACTTCCCGTTACTTACCTATCCTCAGAGTGCTAGGAATATCTGTTACAACCATTTCCTTCCCTTTGTTTTTCCTTCTGGTCTTGACTCAGGTTTTTAAGCCACATATTGATTTCCCAATATACCTTTGGATGAAGCTGAATGAGCTGTTGCTCACAAGCCATATCCAGAGTAGCTTAAAAATACACTGTTTGTTTAGGAACTTCCGTTTTATAAATGAGGATGCGGGTTATTTTCCTGGGAAGTTTGACTGAAAAGATGTCTTGTCTGCTTGCAGTCAGTGCTGCCTGGATCCGTGGTCTTTGTGGGTGAGGAAGAAGGTGCCCTGCCTCCCTGCTTGTTCCTACCAATCTTTGCCAGAGCAGTAATGCCCTGTGGGTGCAGCTCCTCGCCCTGACCAGTCGATACCAGCAGTGCCTCAGCAGAGTGACGCACAGGCTGCTGCCCTGCTGCTCACGGCATAGGTGTGCTCCTATTTCCCCGTGCCCCAGAGGAGAGTCAGGGCTCACCAGATCCCTTAGCCTCCCACTGCTGTCCCTTTCTTCTCTTCTAAGGGGTGAAGGGCACATGAGCACAAGCTGCCACCGTTGGTGGCGTTTGATCTGTGCGTGCGGATTTGGCATGCCTGCTCCCCAATCCCTGCTTCTGAGCATGGCCAAGCTGCTATCCCAGGATAACCCATGATAGTCTGTGTCTGTGTTCTGGAGTCACACACTCTGGAGCAGTGTGAAATTAAATGAAAATAAGCAGAGAGAGGTGCAAATATTCCTTCGCTCTCTGAATCTTTAATTGCACAGTGATTCACAGACAGGATGACAGGTTGGACATGTTTCTGGCAGCAAACCCATAGGAAGAGAAAGGAGAATGTCTTATTCCGGTGCATTGCCATTGTTGGTAATGCAAGGATTACAAATGGTCCAGGAAATACAACAAGTGTAGTTTTAGCAGGAAAGGTTTGTGGGAATTAGAGGTGGGGTAAGCACAGCAAAATAGATAGTGAATTCCAGAGTACTGTTCTGCAGAGCTGGGCTTTTGTTTTTGCAGTTTGTGGGTTTGTTTAAATTTTATTTGTCTTTCATTTTGCATATGCACATTCTGACAGGGCACTTGTCTCTTTGACCCATTCAGGTCAGCTGGGGTGTGATTTCTGGCAAACAACTCCTCCTGAAATCAGGAGATGCGCAGCGCATCTGCCCTGACAATTTTGGCAATGGTGGTGTGAGAAAGCCCTTCCTTCACAACCAGCCCAGCGACTGCTTGTCTTGCTGCCCTCCCAGCTACTCCATGGTGGGTCTGCGCAGCCTGGAGGGTCGAGTGGAGAGAAATGTCTCCATCCATAGCCTGGTACTTGTGGGTGAGGTGGGCAAGCAGGAGGACAGAGTTAAAGACAAGTTTGCCCTGCCTCATCAGGTCCCCTGCCCTAATCCATCTGCCCTGGGGGACAGAAGCACCACTAACTCCAGCAGAAACCCTTCTTCCCAAGCCAGAGAAGGAGCAGTGCTCCCTTCAGGGGGTGACTGTGGTCACATCTCCTCCATCTTTGAAAGTGAAGGGGGCGAGTACTGTTCAATCACGAACTGCCACAAAGAGCACCCCGTCCCGTGGGAGCTGTGTTGCACAGAGGAAAAGGCTGCACAGTGCGAGAAGGAGAGTCACACTCCCAGTGGATGGAGGCAGCGGGATGCTCCTGAGACTCCCAGGCCAAGTGGCCGGACAGTCAAGTTCAGCGAAGAGGAGCGCAGAGCTGTGAACGTGGCCTTCTGCATCACAAAAGACCAGAGTGATCCTCTTTCCTATGCCCTGTGTTCAGACAGGAAAAACCTGGCTCTCCACACGGAGCCTGCCAGCCTCCCTGAGAGCACAGGGAGCAGCAAGGTGGCTGCCCTTGCTTTGTCCCGGGAGGATGAGGACTTGCCTCTCCCTGGGGAGCCCTCTGTCACAGGAGGCCCCCGCACTGAGGGTTCAAGCACCCCTCAGCAGGCTCTGGTGGAGCCACAGCGCCCTCACCTCTCCGAGCCAGCCCGTGGTGATCCCATCTATGCTGAGAGCACCAAGAGGAGGAAGGCACAGCTGAAGGCTGTTGGCAGCCAGGCAAAAGCAGAGAAGCTGGCCCGTGGCACTGCCAAGGAGAAAGCTGATGGGTTGTGGAAGGATGGTGGCTGGGCTTTGGGAGGTGAGAAGGAATACCAGGACTCCACTGGCCAGGTGGCGGCAAAGATAACTATAATGACAGCACACACTGAGGATGATCACAAGACAATATTCCTCAGCAGCCCTGACTCAGCAGTAGGGGTTCAGTGGCCATGTATGAGCCCCACTTCCCACCCCGATTTTGGGACTTCATCACCTGCTATTGAGGCTGGACAGATTTTTCAAGCATCTGGAAGTGAAAACAGCACAAGATTTCATCTGGCAGCTCCTGTCAAGACCTCACTTACTGAGAGTCCAGCCATCCCCCCAAAGATGTCCAAAAACAGCCAGCCAGGCAGTGAGGGGAGCCGTGCGCCCCCAGTCAGCTCCCATGTGGGAATGTTTGGTGATGACAACAGCCATGATGGAGCTGGTGCTCAGTTGCTGCCGAGGAGCTGCACTGATACAGGTGCCTTTGGGGCGTCCCCTTCTCCCTGTGCTCATGTGAATGGGGTCTCTGTGGAGGAGTCCAGCAGAGGCTCGTCCCATGACAGGAGGCAGAAATACTATAACCCAACATGGACGAAGCAGTGCCGAATAGAGGAGGAGGAGGAGCAGGAGGAGGAGCAGGAGGTCTTAAACCACCCATGGACAGTAGGAGCTGAGAGTGGAAGAGCTGGTGCCGACTTCGTGGATGACGGCCCGATACTGGAGAGCCAGGCTGGAATCACCAAGTCTTCTTCTTTCTCCTTTGATTTCCCTAACGACAAGAGCAATGCTATGGAGTTTGCACCACCACCACCACCGCCGCCGAAAAAGCAGTCCAGGTACAGCCCTGTGAATGTGTGCATGGTGGTCTGTTAACCCTTTGCAACTGGGATGCTTGCTGCGGGAGTTCATTGACTAGGAGGTATTTCCCATTCTTGTTTTCTGCCTTTTCTGTCCAAAGGTGGGCTTTCAGGAGCGTGGGAGGTGACTGCACAGCTGAAAAGCTATTTGTCTTTTTACTCTGAAAAGCTGTCTGATCTTTGCAAGTCTTGGTTTGAATGTCATGAGCACTTGTAAAAGCCCTTCAGGGCTGCAAGATACAGCCTGAAGTCCCAATATTCAAGTGAGAACAAGGTCCATGCCCGGGATGGCTGCTGTTTCCCAGGTCAGTTTCATTCTGTCTTGGCAGTTCCTCAGTGTTGAATAGCATAGAAAATCTGGGGTTGCAATCTTCTCTTGTAGGTGGAACTGGGCAACTTTTCTTGATGCTAATAAGAAGGGCCTCCAAAATCAACATTTTCAGTTTGGCTCTAATGACTTTTTGCTTTCGAGGTGAACTCTCAAAGCTGCAATTTCCCAGGGAGGGCTCTTTGCCTGCAAGCAGGTAATTGGAGCTTGCCTGACATGGGCTTGTTATGTGTGGGAGCCGCCCAGCTTCAGGCAACCTTCTGCTCACCGCTCTCCTGGAAGTCAGGTTTGCAGGCAGGGCAACAGCAGGCCCCAGAAAACATAAGTGAGTGAGGGAGAGCTGTCCATCTGGGAAGGAAATAGCTCTGCTAAGCAATTAAAAAAACCCCTCAGGCTTACAATACTTTGTGTGCATTCAGTATCTGCAGCTGTGTGTATCACCAAAAAAAAAAAAAAAAAGGGAAAAAATAAATAAAAAAAGAAGGTCAAATAGGGGAAGAAAATTTGTGACAGGTCTAACAGTTGCTTTTGAGTCATCCTGGAAGCATCCGTGTGCTAGAAAGCCTGTGTGAAAGCAGGCAGGCAAACTGAGGTCAGGGAACGCGTGGCATCCATGACTGGGATCTCTGGCAGAACTGTAAACCCTGCCAGGTGGTTGAGGTAGGTGCTGGTTACCCTCTGTGGCTGTAGGGCAGGTTGTGCTACAGGTATTTGTCTCCCAAGGGCCTTGATACCTGTAGCAGAGCCGTGGGGCACCTTACTCAAAAGAAAGAGCTTAGTCCTGCCTCCAGCTACCGAAGCTCAGCTGGCTGAGGAGCAGTAAGGAGTGATCTGATCAGACTCAGGTTTTGCAAGCCCTGCTTTGTTTGTTTGCTCTGAGGGTGCTTTTGTTTTTGTCTCAAGCAAAGCTGTGGCTGCTCCAAGTGTGTCAACGCAGGAACCGGGGCAGTGGGAGGGATAGCTGCATGCACAGCCAGTAAAATCACCACAGTGGCATTGTGTTACCCTGGGCAGGCGTTGCAGCTTCGGGCCGGGCCGTGGCCTGGTGCTGGAGGAACATGCCCTCTGTTCATCCTGGGCTGCAGCCAAATACCTGAAGAAGAAGAATCACAAAGATGACTCTGAGGCACATCCATACTCTCCTAGTGCCAGGCAGCCTGTGGACACGTGCTTGTCCCTAATGGAAGAACCACTGATCCTGCTCTTAGGCTTATGTAGTTCCTCACACAGACAGAGCACCTCAGCCCAGGACATTCCGTGGTGGCACAGCTGCAAAGGCTCCTTTGGCAGATGAAGGTGAAGCCAGTGTGAACATGGTTGTGGCACAGGCTTGGGGTTGGGGGCTTAGCAGATCAGGGTTCATCTCAGCTGCAAGAAAGGCATGTAACCATCGTTTTTCCTTCTTGATCTCAAGCGGCAGCAAGGCATTTGATTTCATGCTGCAAAATGAAGTCTGCCTGTTTGACTTTCCTAATGAAATTTAATTGCTTATTTTAAAGAAAATTTGCATGTGTGTTTGAGCTAGTTATAAAGCAGAGAAAGAAAAAGTGAGTCTGTAGATTTTGTTTTGTTCATCTTGGCTTTAACAATTAAAGGGGAAAAAAATTTTTACAGGGTAAATTCCTTCCAGACACTGAGGAAGCTCTGGTTTTGAAGTAAGCTCTCTCTTAGGATGGCGGAAGGAGTGATTTCAGCGGGGTTTAAAAGTTGTCACAAAAAAAGGGAGATAATGAATTTGTGCCTGTTTTGTCCTGTATAAAGCTACTCTGGATCTCTTGCAACTGTTTCTTCATACAATCCTCTCTTTGTGCTTGTTTGAAAGGTTATAGATATTTAATGTTTGCTTGGTCTGAAGCAGAATGGCAAATAAGTATAATTACAAGGGGAAAGAGGCTGGAAAGGGAAGATGGGGGCTGGTCTTCTTCCAAAAGCTGGGAAGGTAGTTGGCTAAGGAAGGAGCTCACCAGGGAAACTAGGATCCCCAGGACATGCATGTGCAATGATGATTTAAAGGCTCTTTGGTGTAAAATGCTCTAGTATGGCCTTCAGTTTCTTGGCACAAGGAATGAATCTTTGCTGAAATTTATGTCTTTCTTATACAGAGGATCAGGCTTAAATAATCCTCGTTGTTTCTTCTAGCCTCCAAAACCTTGATGGCTAATTTATTTCGTGTGCCTCCTAAAGAAAGAAAACAGTGATGCTGTTTAGCATCTTGAGCTGTTTTCATTACAATTAGTGCCACCTTCAAAAAGCAGTGCCGAAAAAAGCTTCTGAAATTTGCTGAGTGTGCTAGTGTGGGGTACCAAAGGTGCAGCACAGCACTTCCCCACACCTGTCATCGCTGAACGCAGCCAGGGAGAAAGAGCCTGAGGAGTGCCAGGATTGCCTGTTCCGGTGCTGCTGCCACCGCTTGCTGCCAGAGGGAACAGAGCACAGGAGTGTTGCAGAAAAACTGCAATGCTGGGAATTGGCTCACCAGGAGAAGAGCCAGGTGTTGGGAACTGGATCGCCA
Organism: Corvus cornix cornix; assembly: GCF_000738735.6. Classification (NCBI taxonomy): domain Eukaryota; kingdom Metazoa; phylum Chordata; class Aves; order Passeriformes; family Corvidae; genus Corvus; species Corvus cornix. The sequence continues at coordinate 26,637,064 of NC_046334.1, read as the reverse complement.
GGAAAAGAGCCAGGTTTGTTCCTCGCTGGGGAGGTGGTGCTGGCTGGTGGGGCTGTGCTGTGTGTTCCTTAAAAGGAATCAGTCTGTGATGGAGCAGCACTGTACCTGAGGCAGAATAGTCCTCTTTTCTTACCATTCCTGGGGCAGCTGTTTCTCCTCGGAGCTCAGTGTCAGGGTGTACCCCAGTGACAAAACAGACTGGCTTAAAAGGTTGTGATTTATCAGCCAATCTTTTAGGAGAGTTTGTTTCTTTTAAATTTAAAGTAATTCACTCTTCTGTGTGTGTCTTACCATTTTAAAAAAGCACAGAGCTGGAAATTGAAATGAGGTTTTTTACCTTCTTCACCACATCAGAGTATGCAGTGATGTAATTTTTGACCCACCTACCATCTTAATTCTGTACCCTATCTGAATTTTCCTGTGCATCTCCAGACTCCAAACCCTTGTTTCAACTTAACCTGTGCTACATAAAACCCCTCTGATAGAGGAAGGAGCTGTGTGCTCCTCTGAACAGAGCTAGGAGTTCTTCAAAATCCTTTCTCTCCCTTACCTCAGTTTTGGTTTCTCCACATTGGCCAGGTGATAGCAGAAGGGTCAGTACAAATCTAAGCTTCAAATGTTGTAAACTCCTGTATGCTGGGTTTTAATTTCCCTCTGCAACCAAGGGAAGATGCTGGAAGAAACAGCAAGTGGCAAGAGGAGGAAGATACAATTATTCCTGTTTCATGATAGACAAGCATATGGTACAATGGTGCTTCCTCTTGTGTAATAATTATGCCTAGCCATATGTTATGTTTGATGCTGTAATGCAGTCTGGCCATTCTCTCTTCTGTGCATTAGTTCCATTATTTTATTCTGGGAGGGGGTGTCTTGTTGACATTATCACCAAACACCTCCTGCAGTGCAGTTTGCTGTGTGGTGATTTTTGTGTGTTCTCTGTTCTCCTCTCCTTGCTCTGCTGTCACATGATTTATAAAGCTCGGCATCTCTGTTATCTGTTCAGTCCTGTCATCTGTGCCGAGAAGGAGTGTCCCCCTCCTGCTGGGACAGCAAGGCTGGGAGACCCCCATGGTGGCACTGCAGAGTGACCAGGTCTCTGTGCGGGGCAGAGGTGCCTTGCACATCCTCCAGGGCTGCCAGCAGGCTGCCCGTGGGGACAGCTGCTGGAAAGAAACAAGCGGGAGCCTGGCAGCTTTTTTGTCTGAGTGGCCTCCTGCTCTCCAAACCTGCCCCTTGCACTTGGTGAAAGTAACCAGATCTCCTTGTCAAATCTCGGACAGGAAATTCAAGCTGAAGGTATGTCCAAAGTCCAGGGATTCCTGGAGCAATATCCCAAGGCATGTGTGTCTGCTGCAGTTAGGGGAGCCAGGCTTTGGTGCCCATCTCCACTGTCTCTCTGAGAAGTGCAAGGCATGCAGTTGGCAGTGCTGGAGTCCCACAGCAGCATTAGGTGGGACCCCTATCTGTGAAAAAATGTGAAATTAAATGCATGGCTACTGGTCAAATTGAGACACGGGAAAGATGAAGCAGGCCCTGGCCAGAGATGCAACATGAGAGAAGGGAAATGAGCTGGCTCCCTTTTCAATGTTAAGAGAACTCCAAACTGTGTGTGTGGGGGGGGGTGGCGTTGTTATGTTTTGGTGTGCTTTTTTACAAAACCACTCTTTTCAGTGTTGACTTGTTTTAGGCAGGACTGTGAGAATCATGTGGAAAGTCAGCTGGATGAAATTTTTTATGATGGGAAAACTCTGAAATAGGGAACTGGAAGGGTTGCCTGAATATGCCAGGCTGTTGCATGGAGGATGTTGAGTAGCTGAAGTGTATTTAAAGCTACCAGAATAATTGGAGAGCTGAAAATCTGTGAAATCCTGTGGGTTTAGGTTATTAGATTGGGAGAGCTGACTCTGGTGACCTGTTCTTTATGCACAGGCACATGATGAAGGCTCTGGTGCTGCTCTTGAAGTTGTTGGTTATGTTTTAGGTGCTGAGCAGGCATTTTTAAATTGATGTAAATTAACTACTGTTACATCTTTCTGAAGTGGAGCGTAGCCCACAGGTGTTTGTAAGTCAGTGGTGCAGGGCACAAACCCAGTGTTTTCTTTAGATTTAAGATGGGTTGGTGCTCTTTATTTCCAACTTCCTTTGGTGATTTCCAGTATCCTTTGGTGTAAAGGGCAAGATGGAGAATAGCCACCTGTGTGCCCTTGTACTCGGGTGAGGTGGAAGGAACACTAGAAAAGCAGGGGATGTTTGGGTGAGCTGTAAATCAGGGTCCCACAGGCTGTTGCAGTGATGAGCTGTTCAGCTCTTGGCGTGGAATTTTACTGAAATGGGAGAGTTTGACCCTAGCAAATTTTCAGGAGTAATTCTTCGGTAGAGTGGGCGGTATTTTGATCTGTGCAGGCTGCAGCCTGGGCTTCAAGCAGCTCATAGGAAAAGAGGGAGATGTGAGGCAGAGGTATTTCCAGGAGGTATTAGCTGGCCTGGCTGTAACATCTGAAACAAGAGCAGGATGTCGTTTAAGCGGCAAACAATTTCTATTTCGGTGCGCCTATTCAGGAACTGCACTTTACATCAGTCACGGCGGTGCGGGGAGGAAACGGGGCTCTCTCTGCATCTGACTGCACCGACGCTGAGGCAGCAAGGCCAGCAGTCAGCAGGGCTCTGGCCGGTGCCGCGCTGCACCCAGGTTGCCTGGAGGAATAGGTGTGGCTGCGCACAGCGGACCTTGGACCGCGCCGAGCAAAGTCTCATCTCTCTCTGAGTGCGGGAATGGTAAGGCAGCTCCGTGAGTTTGTGTTCAGTGATGGGAAAGAAACAGAAACGCACCAACTTTTCGGGGGGGCTGGGGGAAGGAATGTGTTAGAAAACATCTTATCTGTGTGAATCAAGACTGGATATCTTGCTAAATCTTCTTCTCTTATGGATTCAAATCCTTCTTTGATTCTTGCCAGGTCAGACAGTGTACCGGCATGGGTGTGCACCCTTGTGTTTTTTCCACCCAAATTACTAAATGTTAAACATCTGAGAAAGTTGTAGGATAAAGTTATATCTTTATAGTAAAAAGAAAAAAAAAAAAAAAGAGAGTGCAGTTGGTTGCTTTCAACAGCATTAGTCATAACAGACCTAAGCCCCTCAAACTCTCTGTCTGTCTCTCTCTCTCTCTCTCATTTTTTAAACTGTGGCTCGTGTGGTGAATTGTGAAGTTTTGTAAATCATCCCCAAGAGGCTTGCTGTGATAAATTCATCACTGGTGCAAGACCAGTGTCTCTGCTGAAGTATACCTGAACTGGTTGTTAGAGCCTTATTTTCATCAGCCCTTGAGTATTTTTAGACCAAGGCTGCTCAGGCAAATGAGGAAGTCTGGCAGAAGTTTCTTCCGGGCTTCTCATACACTCTGCTCTCCATGTGGTGGTGTGGACATGAGAGTAAGTGCTTTGTCTGGATTGGGAATGAAACATTTCTCAATCCTCAAATAAAAATCTCTTGTAGTGTCTTGCTGTGCTTGGGAGTTTTGGACGAGGAGGGGTCCCGTGTGTGTGACCAGGGTGCCACAAGCAAACGGCCGTGCATGTCTTTTGTTTGTCTTTCTCAGCAGCCATTCAGCCGTCTGATTAGGAAACGCCGGATACCTTCCAGCAAGCTAGCTGGTGGAAGTCCTTTTACTTCTGTACAAGTCTGCCACTAACCGTTTTACATTCTTAATCAATGTGTTGAATTTTATCAGCAGATTGGCAGTTTTACTTAAAATATGTGGACCGATAACTTTTGTTTGCTGGCTGACGGAGTCAGAACTATACCAATGCTAGGAGTGTTTATGCTCTTCTGTGCTGCCTGATTTCAACAGTTTCTGTTTTCCAAGGCAGAAAAATGAAGAAAATGCAGGAGAAATTCTTTATCTTAGTGAAAAGTCCTGCTTGTCTAAACTGGTCACTTAAACCATGACCTAGCAGGTTATAAGCCCAGTTTATGGTTGGTTTATTAATTTTTTTTAGGTGGAAGCTGCATGGAAAACTGTAGGTCTTACATTAAAAACTGCATGATAGGTTCTGAGTTTGGCAGACACATGTTTTCTGCAGAGATGCTTCTTCTTTTGCAAGGTGTTGGTTGTTACTGTGGTGCACAGTTGGAGATGATGGACTCTTCTGGTACCTATGCCTCTGTTATGAAGGAATGGGGTTCACACACCCAGCCTCGACCTGCCTTCTGTAAAATGGGAGGAGTGGTGCTACTCCTTTCCTTTGAGAACTTTGTTGAAGGCAAACACTGGTGGGTCCCCACTTCCCAGTGGCAGTGGCCAAAATGGGATGTGGTGCAGCACCTCACATGTTCTATGCAAAGATGGTGCAGACTGGGGCTGAATGCTCTTGGCTCACTGGCTTTCACTCTCTGCTCAAGCACAGCTAGTTTGGCATGAGGACTGCAAGCCTATTACCTGCTCAGAGTCTATGGGATGCAATTCCCCAGGTGCTGGAGAAAGAAGAAAAGTACAGGAATGAGGTGGTCTGGTGTGATAAAAGGTTGTGCAGTATGGATAGGCAGAGAGCAAGCTAAAGCTGCTCTCAGGTCGAGTCTCCATGCAAAAGTGTGTGCAGGGCATCCTTTTGCCATCTGTCTCCTGACTTCTCTTTCACTCTCTCTAGGCATGCTCTGAAAATGAACCCAAATAACACTGAGCTGGAGAGAGTCAGCAACAGCTCTGCAGAGAGCCTCAGCCCACCCTTCAGGAGTGCCCACGTCACCTTCACGGCTGGCTCCAGCGACAGCCTCGACTCAGACACACAGACAGGCAGCGATGGCAGTAAGTGACCACTGGGTATGGGAGAGGTAGCATTGTACCTGAGGCCCACTGCTGGGACAGCATCCTCGGAGCAGGGGTCACGAGGGTCCAATCCCCAGCTCCCCCAGTGACCCTTCATCTTTCCACTTCTACCCTTCTGCCTCTCGATGCACTTTAGATGAATGTGGCAGAGTCAGACCAGCATCATAGACTTTTTCCTCTTTCAGTCAGCACGTGCCAGTATCATTCACCCTGTAGATCTCCTCTGGTCTGGATAAAATCTCCATATAGAAACAATCCTGCTTGTGCTTCATGCATTTCACGATGTCACAAGTAGCAGTGCTGTAGAAAGTCCTCCATAGATTTGAGGAGTACCAGAAGGAGTTTTGTGCTAGAGGTGATCCCTCCCTCTCATTGTGTTCCCTGTTATTTCTTAAGGGGGAGAAAATCTGCCTGCACTCGTTTAACTGAGATTAAAAAATACTTACTATGAAGTCACTTTTTTCATCAGTGTGTAACTTAGACATGCACTAACGTGTTCAGCAGCTCAGAAAGTATTTCCTTAGCAAGAGCAACCTTCATGTAGTGGAAGTTCTGGCTTTCCAAGAGCAACAATGTGCAGCAATAAAATTAAGAGCCAGAGCTCTGGAAACTCCATTTTTCCACCACTAACTTGGAGTCTGAGAGTGAGACCTTGCCAGGAAATTGTACAGGGGTAAGAAAAACTCACATATGTTAGATCTTTACTTGCTAGGCACAGAAGCAATTTGCTGTCAAAAATGATAGGGACAAGAGGATTTCTCTGCCTCCACTAACAGAAGCAACTGTTCAAACTCATCGTGGGAAAGATGAGTTTTTAAATGAATACTCAGATGCAGTTTTTCTTGCTGATGCAAGCAAGAAGCTGTGCAGTCAGCCACTGAGTGAGGTGAGCTCAAATTAATTGGCTATGCTGTCATATGTTAAAATATGAAGTGGAGGGGAGCTTTTAAGCCCTTGACATGCAGAAGGACTCTATGCTGAAGGTGCAGAGCACTGTTAGGAGAGTTGTGAAAGAGTTTAATTCATTACCTTCTGCTTGGGGAAGAGCCCAGCAGCATATAAAAAAAAGCTAAGAGCAGTTTGGCATTTGTGGGCTAGGCTTTCGGACCGGTTGCCAAACATTCCAGTGCTGATGTTTGTTTCCTAAGACTCTCTCAAGTAAATCTTGTCTCCTGAAGCAGGGATTCAGCTGCATGTCCTGGCAGAGATGCCTCTGGTGAGGTACTCAGGGACTGCACACTGAAGAATTTCTTTGGGCTCTATCCTCTGTCAAAGCCCCTTGGATGGAAGTGGCAAGAGGTGCCATGCTGAATGATCCCTGCCTGTGGCTTTTGACAGGGTTTTAATGGAGAGAATCTTTCCTGTGGACCCATCAGGGTGTGATGCAGATGTCTGGCTTTTCATTAAAGCTTGGGGCATGAATCTCAGCTGTTAAGGCAGATGTTTCTCAGCTGAAACTGGAGAGTAGTCACTTGCTGGGCGACTGGGTGTACAATGCAGGCACACACCTACCTGGGGCAAGGGTCCAACAGGAGTCAGATAGCTCAGCACCCAAGCACTGGGGCAAAACATGTGTTGATTCACATTTCCTACAGAGCTGTTTCTGAGCATATTGTCAGAAATTGGCTGCTGAAACAGCCTTGCATGGGAGACATACCTTCTGCAGAAGCTGAAATCAGTGCTGCTCATTCCTGAGCTGTCTCTCAGTGATGTTGCTGTGATGGGGTACAATTACAGGAGGTGCATACAGAGAGCCTTGGCAGTGGAGGAGACAAATGAAAATTGACCAGTGCTACCAAAATCTGGTGAGGAGCGATAGGGCCAGATGGTGGCAGCATCCACTCCGGTAGCTGAGAGCCAGGAGACCTGTACTCACCTCATGTGGTCTTAGGTGGTGGAGCAGCTAACAGGGATTGCTGCTCTGGCTCAGCTGGTGCAAACCTGCAAGTGACACGTCAGGACAGGCTGGGAGCTCAGGGACCTGAGCCCCTACACTTGGAGGTTGTACGTGATTGCTGGTGAGTCACTTGGGCTGTGACTGTGACGGAGACAAGTGCCTGCTGCAGGCTGACAGGAAACTGCCCCAGGGCATTCCTCTGGAGCAGGCAGAAAGCCGCTGTGAGGAAGTGCCTGCTGGCAGCTGAACCCTCAGCAGCTGCTTTGTGAGGAGGAAGGATCGTTTTCTACCACTCTGCAGCTTTGGAAAATAGATTTAAAGAAAGCAATAGATCCTGCTATCTGCTAAACTATTTGCTATTTGCTTGGAGCAAAACCCCACCTTTCACCTTTAAAGGTTTATACTTGCATGCAAGTTGTTAGCGGAGTCCTGTTTGTCATTCAAGTGGCATGGATAAATTCCCTTAAATTATTGTCTCTCTTCTTTTAATTTCCACTCCACTCCTCACTTGTTCTTTCTTTATGACCTGAAATTATTGTTCTTTATTTCAATGTTAGATCACCTTTTTGTCCTTTTTTTTTAACGTCCCACTTCTTTCATGGCATGTTAACTGTATTACCTGTCCCCAGTCTGGCCCAGATAGGAAAGCAGCTGCTATGGCTGCCCAAAATGAGCCATCCAATCCATGTGTAGTGGACATGTGGAGCTGCTTAGGGTTTAGTGGTATGTAGTGGCACCAGCCTGCCCTCTGAGCAAAGAAGTCTGGCAATAAGCTGGGAAACAGGCAGTGGGGGGGAAGGCCAGATTCTTTTTCAGCAAGATGGAAATTGCCAAAATTCCAGGCTTGCTCAGCGACCCTTCCCCAGTGTGAAGCAGAGAGAAAGGTTCAGTATACTTGGGGTGCTCTAGTACAGCCAGAGGGCTGGAGCCATGTGCCGTGAGTCACTCTGCTTATCATGCCCTTCTGCTGAAGCACTGGGTGGCAGCTCCCAGCAGAGAGAGGCTGAGTTTAAAGGATTGTCTTTATATCAAGTGCTTCATTCTTACCTTCCTGTGGATGACATCACAGCTTAAATATTTACCCTCTACTACCTTTTTACTACTGTATATGCAGTTCATAGGGGAATGGTTTCAAGGGTGGAGAAGTGAATTTCTCTACATGGCTGGTTGCAGCCTGCTTTGCAAACCTGCTCTGTTAAACTGGATTAAATCCCTAACCCCTCTAGTGAAACTTTGCAGTTGTGAATAGCTGAAGACTGTGCTGCGTTCGGATGTTGCTTTCTTCCCAGCCAGGGCCCTGGGGGTGGCAGGGATATGGAGAAGGACCTGCACTCTCAGCCTGCAAGGGCCACTCATGGCATCTTCTTGTGTGTTGCTATCCCCTAGGACACTCGTCTGAACCGAACCACTCGCCCCCTCCAGCTGGGAGCCAGTTGTTTCCCCCTGTCCCTTTCCTTCCTGTCTCCACTGAGGATGGCCCCTCTTCTGCCCCCAGCTGCCCACCCCCTCTGCCTCAGAAGAAGACCGTGATCAGAACTGTGTCTTCTCCAGATGGCTTTTTTGGGGGACAGGCATCTTCAGGCAAAGCAGCCAGTGCTGCCATCCCCAGGCTCAATGTCAGCCACTCTGAGAGCAATGTCTGCCTCCGAGAGGAGCCTCCCTTCATCCACCCAGCCAGCCTGGGGGGCCGTCCCGGTGCCTTCTCCTCCTCCGAGTCCCTGGAGAAAAGCTCCAAAGGAAACAGCTACTGGGGCTCGAGCACTGGTAAGAGCACAGGGGCTTGCGGCCCCGGCAGAAACCTCCAGTCCCTGTCCTCCTCGCAGCTCAGTGTGTCCAGCCAGGTGTCATCGGCCTCCAGCCTCCACAACCTCCTGAGCAACATCGACAGCAAGGAGGGGGTGTACAGCAAGCTGGGGGCCCTGTACGCCGAGTCCCTGCGCCGCCTGGTTGCCAAGTGCGAGGACTGCTTCATGCGGGAGCAGAAGAACGAGCTGCACTTCAGCGAGAACAACTGGTCGCTCTTCAAGCTGACGTGCAACAAGCCCTGCTGCGACTCGGGGGACGCGATCTATTACTGTGCCACTTGCTCCAAGGACCCTTCTACTACCTATGCTGTGAAGGTAAGTCCACAACCAGCAGGCATCCAGGCTTATCTCCATCTTCTAGATGGAGATGTGTGCACTATCAGCACACGGTGTCCCATACAATGTCTCGTTTTCTCTGCTTGTATTTCTCACTGGTGAAGTTTGGCAAGCAAAACCCCTTCCAAAATTGCCACTTTTCCCCTACTTGCTTGCAAAGGTTAATTTGGAGAAGGAGTTTTCATTGTAACAAATGACAGTCAGGTTTAGCTTATTGCTAAAGGGGTCTGAAACCCAACCATTTTCTCTCTCTGAAAGCATCTTTGTGCAAATACTCTGTTGTAAACTCAGAGGTATTTGCCTCTGATGACACAAGCTGATGAAAGGCTGCTCAAAGACAGCATTTTTGCCTCTGCCTGCCTTTTAAGTGGAAGGTCTGACCCAGATACTATGTGAATGCTTATATGATCTTGAAACTACAGACAGTAAGATATTGCAGATCCCAATTAAACAATGAGAGGCTGACCCAGACATGCTGTGTAAGGTCAGGTCTGAAATATTTTCCTGTAACTCCACGGAATATATGTTTTGAAATGGAAACTTGAGGTGCAATAGTTCAGCTCTTTGAAACCTGGATAAGTAAGCTTATCCAACCCGTTCCGTGGACATCCTGTGGATTTGGGGCTCTTGATCCATGGTACTACTTGAATACAGAGATCTTAATTTCCATTCTGACATTAACACTAGGGACGTCTCACTGCTCCTTATTCCTCACATTGTTTTCAAAGCCTAAAGTAATTCCCAAAAAAGCACTGTCAGAGATGCATTAAAGAAGGAAAAAAAAAAGAAAAAAAGTCTCTGCTGAATAGTTTCCACCATTATGAACTCTAAGGGTTGTTTTAGGATGTTTTAAAACATCCCTAAGGGATGTTCTAGTTAAGTGATAGCTTAAAAGCCAGTTCATATCCTAAAGGAAGTACAGTCAACCCAACAGGGGGGCTGTAAATAACCAGAATGGAATTAGATGAGATCTTGCACCAGTACCCTTAGTCCAGCACTCAGAGCCTCAGCTTTTCTTGTGCGTTACACCTCAATCCATCACAACTTTCTTCCTGAACCCTAAAAACTGTGTAGTGAACTGTTGTGCTCCTTTTCAATCTGCAGTTCCCTGTGGCACACCTACACCTTTGCTTTTGCCTGCCGTGTTAGGTGGGGTTCAGTAGCTCAGCTCTGTGGCTGTAGTGCATGAATTCTTGCCAAGGCAGAAACAGCACATTTCAGCCTCTAGACAGGACTGCACTTGTGTCCCTGTGTGTGAAGTGAGCTTACTCTGTGCCCTTGGTACACTGCAGAGCAACCTAACAAAGTCAAAACCACTGCAACAAGGCCTTACTCTGTGCCAGCATAGTGATGTTGTGTATGTGTTTATCCATGTGCATGGATATGGTTCCTGAGTGCCACCATCCCTTTGGTAGGGAATGAATAATTGTGAAACATTACAATTGGCTGACCCCTAGCTGCCTCTCCTGGCTTCTGGTATAGATTTTTTGACATGAAAGAGATCAAAGACCTGTAGTTAAAATTAGACTTAGAGAGCTCAAAATGGGCAGAGGATCTGACTTGAGCCAAGGAGTCTATGGAGGAGCAGGAGCCAGAGTCTGAGCTGTGCACAGATAGACATGGCTATGTATAAAACAGTTGGAAGGAGCCAGGGTTACATGAAATGGCTTTAGAGGAATTAAGCCAAGATATGCTCCATGTGTTCGCTTCTTTCTCCTCTTAGAGGTATGTGACTAAGGCAGCCCCAGGCTCCTACTTGGAGCTTTCAGCATGGAGGATGCCTCTGGTGCAGCCAAAGTGAAGAAGAATGGCTGGACAGGGAAGATTTCCCTGCATTCGTTTGGCTGTAGTTGTTCTTCCAGAGACTCCTCTCTTGCCAGGAATTCCCCCCCATTTCTTATGCCTTACATGTCTTTCCTTTGTAGGGAGGAACAAGCAGGTTTGTTAGCCAGAGGGCTGGAAGGGCTGTTCTGCATTTGGGGACCTCCTGCGTCATCCTGGGTCCCGCTGCATTCATCTGCATTCTGCCTAGCTGTCCAAAGCTTGTCTTTCCACAAATAAGCCATGGCAGGGTATTTTTGTTTAGAAAAGAGAGGACAATAGGGATTTGAAATGCCCCGTCTTCACAGTATTGTCTCATCTGAGTGAATTACCTGCAAATGCCTAGATTCAAACCCTTGCTAGAGGAATACAAAAGCAGCCCTCTTCTTCAGCTCCTCTCTATTCTTGTGTATATTTTAACTCGGAGGCAAAATTGATTTCTCGTACGATTTTGCACGCATGCTGTGACTGGCAGTGGCACGCTCCAGGGTTTGAAACCTTTTATGCTGAGTTTCAGCCTGTTGCTTATTCCTGTGGATGGCATATAAACACATCGCTAAATAAAGGAAAAGTACAATAGAAATGCCAGAAGGCCCCATAAGCTAATGGATATTCCTATAATAAACCTGGGTTTGAGTCTCTAATGCAGTATGAAGCTAAAATACAGAAGAAAATGAAGATAGAAATCATGTGGGTTAAAGAGAATCCAGGTTATAAAATGCTTTTTTCTCCCTAGAGTTTGCTGCACTCTCACTTCTTTCTAGGCCTGTTGTAAGCTCCCATTTTCTCTTTGGTGTTTTTTTGCCTGTGCTGAGGAGTACAGCTTGTTGCTGGTTTCCCTTAGCCATTGATCAGGGGTTTGAGAGTAGTTGCTGATGCAAGGAAGTGGAATGGTTGAGGAGGATGTGAGAGTGGCTCCAGGGCTTAGGACCAGAGAAGGATCAGGTGGGAAGAAAGTGCTGGACGCCTCACCACGAACAGCACTATTGCTCGCTGTCACCTCACATCGCATGGGGCGTCATCCAGGAGTGTTAACTATCTCCAGAGATGGAGACAGCATGTCTTCTGCCACAAGCTTTGCTTTTCTCCCTTCAGGAATGTCTCTTGGGTTGCAGGAGTTTATCTCAATGACATCTGTGATGTAAAAAATATGTTGCTTCTGTTGGCAATGAAACAAAATCTTCAGAAGTTATTTACAGTGGGACTACCGTCCTCCTTTCCTCCAGTTGCTGGGCATTGCCTGGCAAAGGAAGTGTGCCCAGAAATGCAACCCAGACATCTGGTTGCTACGGTTGGGCTGTTGCAGGACAAAAACAATCCTCAAGCCAGGAGATTATTTAAAGTACTTAAGGCACCAATGCTCATCCTGCTTCTACTGTTGTCTTCTGTAGCATCTGCAAATCACAGCTTAGGATTCCACCTCAGCTTCTGGTCGCTGCCCTGTGTCTGTCACTGGCTGATGGTCTGTTCTTTCGGTCTCTCCTCACAGATTTGTAAAACCCAGGAGTCCAAGGTAGCTGCTTCGTACTGCAGCCCTGCAGTGCCAGTTCACTTCAACATCCAGCAGGACTGTGGGCATTTTGTGGCCTCTGTCCCCTCCAGCATGCTGCTGGCCTCAGATGTGGGGAAAAGCATGCCTGGAGATGGCTTCCATCCCTCCCGCACTGCCAGTGAGCACGACTGTGTGGTGGTCATCACCCGCGAGGTGCCGAGCCAGACGACCGCTGACTTCGTGAGGGACTCGGTGACACTGCACCAAGCCAAGCCGGAGCTGTATGAACGTCGCGTTTGCTTCCTGCTCCTCCAGCTCTGCAATGGCCTGGAGCATCTCAAAGAGCATGGCATCATCCATCGTGACCTGTGCCTGGAGAACCTCCTGCTTGTCCCCTGCAAGCCCCCCATGAGCTGTGTGAAAGCCAAAGATGACAAACACTTACCCCGCCTCATCATCAGCAATTTTTTGAAAGCTAAACAGAAAACTGGAACTGGAGACTCCAAGCTGAAGAAGAGTCAGGCCCGGCTGGCCCCGGAGATTGTGTCGGCTTCTCAGTACAAGAAGTTTGATGAGTTTCAGACTGGTATTCTTATCTATGAACTGCTGCACCAGCCCAACCCCTTTGAGGAGAAGGTGCACCTCAGGGAGCAGGAGTACAGCCCTGAGGACCTCCCTGCTCTACCCAGCCTGTCCATCTACTCCCGGGGACTCCAGCAGCTGGCACACCTACTACTGGAAGCAGATCCTATCAAGCGTGTGCGGATCACCGAGGCCAAGCGAATGCTGCAGTGTCTGCTTTGGGGGCCCCGAAAAGACCTCACGGAGCAGCCCCTCAGCCAGGAGGAAACCCTGCGCCAGGTGCTGCAGAATTGGGTGGACATGAAGCGTGCCCTGCTCATGATGAAGTTCGCAGAGAGGGCCGTGGACACGGAGCGGAGTGTTGAACTGGAGGACTGGCTGTGCTGCCAGTACTTAGCATCTGCTGAGCCAGCCTCCCTCTTGCACACATTAAGACTGCTGCAGCTGCTCTGACCTTGGATGTGTCTTGGAGGCAGCTGAGGGCTCCTGGTTGCCTTGTGGCTAAAGGTACACAGCCCTTTTACATGTGAGAGGTTTGAGTCTCAGCTGTGAATGCACGTTCAGCTCCTGCCCCGCACTCCAGTCAGAGTGCACAAGGCATGTTTAGTATCCTCAGCACTGTTAATTTGCAAGCAGGCAAAACTGGGAACCTACCCCTATTTTGGGGGATTTTTGTTTTTTGGTATGGTAAATGTGGACTAATAAACTCCTGCCTGCGTGTGTGCATGTTTCTAATGAACTCACTGTACCAAGTTGATTTCTGCACCTGTGGGACAATGCTCTGATCCCCACTTCTCCCAAAGCATCAGAAGCCTTTTTGCCCAGGAAGACCACCACACTCTAGAACCACTGTCCATCCCATGGATCATCCCTGGGCAGCAGGGGTGAACAGGTGGCTGCTTCTCCTCAGGAGCAAGGGCACTTCACATAATGCTCCTTTTCAAGGGAGAACCCGGGGCTTTCAAGTTCACTTCTTTTGTGGGTTTTGGCATCCATTTTGCTTCTCACTTTCAAAACAAGAATCCCTGCTTGTTTCTGTGTATCAGTTCTATTTTTCTCTATGGGCAGTTCAATATCAGCTGCCTGTTACCTTCGTTAGATACTAATACAGCCTGGCTTTCCTGTCTGGTGGTGCAGCCGTAGTGGAGCACCACTGTTGGATATGAAGGGGTGAGAGAGAGCTCGGGGTGGGTCTGTTCATGAGGATGATGCTGCGTGCTGGGAATTACCCCGTGTAAAGCTAATGAAATGGAAAATCCCCAATTCACCTCCAAGGCCTTGGCAGGGGAAGCCAGGGCCAGGTTGCTTGGCTTTCCCCATCCCTCCAGCTCCCTCCCTTTGCCTGGTAATTCACTTGTACCTTGTGTCTAACATTTATTTAACTCCTTTATTGAGAGATGAGCTGGCACGTGAAAGGCTGGGGCCACTGCAGGCCGGCAGGGTCTTACTGCTGCTGGTGTTTGAATTAGAGATGCGTAGGGCTGGGTGCGCTGCAAACACATTTCTCCAACAGATGGGATACAGAAGCAGCAAAATGAAGGTAGAGAAACTGGCCTGGCTCCCTTCAACCCCTTTCCCTCCATCCAGACATAGAGCAGCCACTCAGACTGGGAGAGAGGTGATGCTGCTGAGAAAAAAAAAGAAAAAGATTTTTCAAGAGGTTGTGGGCTTCTTTTACTCTTGCACCCCAACATGAGGCAGAGATGAGCTGCCCTGCTCCTGACACCAGTTCTGCAGCCCTTGGAGAAGTGGTAAGTTTGGGACATTTGGAGAGAGCCTAGCATCAGCTTATCTGAGACAGAATGTCACTAGCTGAGCTACCCACTTCCCAGCTCTAACAGGGAGAAATTCATGAGCCCTTCCTCCAGCCTTGATTCACCTCCAGACACAGCCTGCTCTTTTGGGGAATTTTAATTCCCAGGTTTTCTTAACACTTCGTGTACTTTCTATGAATCTTTCTTTTTTTTTTTTTACCTGGTTGGCTATGGTTGCAGCTGATGGGAGGGGATAGTTCCTTGGCTGGGTACCCATTTGCAATGAATTTCCCCTGATCCCCTTAGGGAGGAGGCTGTGCAGGTCCCTACCTGCTGGAAGAATGTGGGATGGCTCCAACTGTGACCACTGGGAGTTTTTTATACACTGGCTTTCTTGCATCTGACTTTTGGGTTCACTTCCCTCCAGTGAAGTTAGCAGGAGCTTTCTGGCTTGGGAACCACTGTCCATCCCAGGGATCATCCTGGACACAACACTCTGGAAGGTCTGGCTCTGACTTGCTGCATGTGGTCTCACATGGGCCAGCAGAGTGATGAAAGAGCTGGAGAACCTGTCTGAAGGAGCCCAGCATGTTTTTCTGAGATAAGATGAAGAGATGACTCAGTTTCCAAGCATGAATGTAGGGAAGAGGTTGGTGGCAGCTCTGCAGGAGAGCACTGAAGGAGGAAGGGACTGGCCATGACATCCAAGTTGTGCTAAAAACAGGGAGATAATTTGCAAATCAAGTGGCTTGCAAAGCTTTAGCTGAGTACTCAGTGGGACTCAGGAGGTAGCCAAACATTCAACCAGCCCACATAACACAAGGTTGGATCCATTTTGCATGGTGAGTTTCAATTTGGTGACGAACACTGTTAGAGGTATTGGCACAGGGCCTGCATAGCATAGGATGTTAACTTGATCAAAACTCTTTCTCTTGAGTTTGGGCACTTGAGTCTGATTCTGTTGTTGATCTTGGCACCTTGCAGCAGCATTCCCAGCAGACCAGAGGCCAACAGTAGTCTTTTTCACCTATATATTTTTTAGATTGGGTGGGTGGCCTCTTGGTCTCATATGGACAGAAATTCTTAGCTCCAGGCTTTCCTGGTACTTTCCCCTGTGGTAGCTCATGCTTCTTCTCCAGCCTGAGCAGTCCTAGGTTTTGGGTCTTAGGTTCAATGCTTGAACTGGAGAAGTGCATTAGGATTTCTGATGTGTAGCTGTTGTGGGGAAAGTGACACCTAAGCCTCAGCTGAGTGCCACAGCTGAGTTTGAGGACTTTGCTGTCTTATGCCCCCCTTGTCTGTGCTGTCTCCACCATGCCATGGGCAGCAGCTCCCCTTTTCCTAGCAGGCAGTCTTGTCCCCATGCCCAGGAACCTCTGCAAGAATGGTGGAGGGGATGGATCATTCCCTGTGTGGCAGGGGTTACAGGTGACCCTGCACCCTGGGGACCAAGTGTGTCACCTGCTCAGGGGGAAGGAGGGTTGCAGGACATATCTGACTGGGAGCACAGCTTGAGGTCTGTATGCCATAGGGACAGTGCTGAGGAGCAGTGACTGGAGGAGCACCACAGACCCCAGCATCTCACTGATGCTGCTGGATGGGGAAGGGGGTGTTTTCTTGTCTCGTGCTGCCCCCAGGCAGCCTGGCAGCCCCTTTCCCAGTGGTCCAAGTGAACAAGAAAGGTGGATGTGCTGCACAGAAACTGTCTTGTATTTTGCTGTATTTTTGCAGGGTGTATTTTAAGAGCAGGCGATACACTGGAAAGAAGTTTTTTCCATGTCAATTTTGGCATGCATGACATGCAGCAACAGCCTGGTTTCAGAGGACTCATTCTGCCAAATCCATGGGGCTCAATATTTGACTTTGCTGAGTAAATATTTCTGAAGGCCTTTGCAGTGCCTGTTTAAGCAATTCTCTGCTATGGTTTTGAAAAAATGCCCTTGCTTTTCAAGGAGCAGGAACAAATTTCCACAGCAGTGCTGGAAATATTGACACACTGCTCATGCCTCTCATTTTATACCATCAAAGGCTGGGCGGTGGAAGCTTGCGAGCCATAATGAAGCATGTGAGTCAGCATTATTTGTTTCATTTCCCTGTGCTAAACAAGCAACAGCCAGTTCCTGGCGAAGGAATGAATTGTTTGACAATAGAGCGGGCGAGCAGGGCAGGCTGACCACTGTCAGAGCAAACTCTGGGCATGAAAGTCAAGCAGATATGACTCAGATACAAGCTTTAGGCATATAGTACTGTTCTGGAAACATTTTTGGTTGCATCTTTTTGTCTTCTTCAGAAAAAGAAAGGACATAAATGGGAAGGGAGGCTATTAAATAAGGCTGAGGTCTGAAATGAGCTCCTGTCTCAAGACTTTTCTGTGACCCTAGGAAAGCTGCTTAACTCCTACCCACAAAGCAGAGATGATCACTTTCTCTGTTACAAAGCAGAATCAACCACAAACCTCACAACTTTCTATTTGACTGTGTTAGGCAGGACATGAAAGTATCTAAATGAGGAATAAATTAAGAAATAAATGCGTGATTTATTAAAACATAATATTGCAAAATTCCTTCCTTTATTTTCAGGCACCAGTCCCTCCCTGCCTTTTTGCTACTTGCTGCCATTACAAATTTGCTGAGCACTGCCTGTAAATGGCCCACTGCTGCTTGTGGCAAAGGCCACAACACCCTCTGGATGATCACGATTCCTTTGTGGCTGAGTTTTTTCCCTTTAGCCTTCACAAAGAACAGACACAAACATATGCTGAAGAAACAGACCTGCTTCTTAGGGGAAAACACAGCAGAGGAGCGAACCAACAGTGCAATCATGGGATGGGATGTGCTGAAGGGGTTGAGCTGCCCTGCCATCCAATCGGAGATGCCAGGAATCATCCAGACTTTCCAGCAGACTCAGGTAGCCACAGCATGCTGGGCATCCCAGAAATGGTATTGCTGCTCTGGGACTGCAGCTCAGAGCTGTCTCCCCAGGATGGGTGCTACCTCTACCCATGCACTTCAGAGCCTGTAGTGCAAAGCTTGTGGGGTAAATCAGTGACAGTATTTTTCTCTGTCACTGCCAGGATGATCTCAGCTACCAGAGAACAAGTGGAGAGATGGAATCCTCCTCCAAGCCCTGAAGAATGAAGGTAGCAAGAAGCAGAGATCAAACCCTTGTACTTGCAGAGACCCCAGGTATTCCCTCCTGAGCCAGTCAGCTTCTCCCATGGCCAGGAGTGAGCAGGCTGGCGAAGTGAGTCTGCTGTAAGTTGCCGGGCCAGGAATGCCCCAAATACCTTTGAAATACCCTAATTACCCCACAGTGCACAGAGAGTAGTGCACTAGGCCAGTACTGAGAGGTGGAGCTCACCAGTCCATGGATGGCCCTCAAAATGCCTTTCACGTGAATTTCAGAAAAGGAGCACCTGAGTTACTTAAGGCACATGAGCAGGAGGTATCTTGGAGAGGGAGGAAAAGGATCAGGAAGACCATTTTCTGCACTCCTTTTCCTCTCAGCTACAATTTCTGGATGCACTTGGGCTGCCTTTTTGCAGCAGCACAGCACCTGGCTGTCAGCAGTCCCTTGGGACTTCTATGGGCTCCCACAGCAATAGGACCAGAGCAAAGGGGTCCCCCAGCCTACTGGGCTGCATTAGGCAGAATGCTGCCAGCACGTGGAGGGAGGTGATCCTGCTCCTCTGCTCAGCACTGAGACACACCTGGTGTGCTGGGTCCAGTGGTGGACTCCCCAGTACATGAGAGACATGGACATACTGGAGAGAGTCCCACAAGGAGTTGATGATGATGAAGGGACTGGAGCATGTCTGATCAGAGGAGAAGCTGAGAGAGCAGGGACTATTCAGCGTGGAGAAGAGAAGGCTCAGACAGGGGGAGCTTATATGTATACTGATAAGTACTGATGGGGAGAATGAAGGACAAGAGGTGATGAACACAAGCTGAAATACGTAAAATCCCCTCGAGACTCAGGACCATAACTTCTGTATGTGTGTGCATATTGCATGTACGTGCTTGTGTACGTGTCCTGTGTGTGCTCGTGCTGTGTGCTGTGCTAGGAGCAGGCATGTGAGTGTTGTATGTTTTGTGAGTGTGGCTACATGTTTTGCGCATTGTGTGTGTGTGTGTGTGTTGTGCTCGGTGTCTGTGGGATGGTGGTTCAGGGCTCTGTGCGGCCCCAGCCAGGGCTCAGTCCTGTGGGGGTCCCAAGGGGGAGCAGCTTCATCCCCAGAGAGGTCACAGATGGGGTCAGAGGCATGTGGGAGACAGGGCATCTGACAGTTTATGGGGCAGACATGGGGGAATTTGGGAGTACTCAGGGGGTTATGAGGCATGTGGGATGTTGGGAAACCCTGTGGGAGTTACAGGGCATCCAGGAAAGCAATGTGACACCCAAAGGGTCAGGATACTGGAGAGAGGGCTGGGTGCACATCCGGGAGATCAGGGGGCCTTGGGTGGGAGGGTGGTGGCGGTTGTGGGGCACCCATGGGAGTTGTGGGACACCCAAGAAAGGGGAGAGGGCGCAGGAGAAGTCAGAGACACCCTAGGGGGCTATGGAACACCCAGGAGGCTGGGAAAACCCAGGGATTTATAAAGCACATGGGGGGCAAGTCCACCTTGAACAGATCAAGGTGGACTTGGCTGGGGTCACCCAAGGGGCTCAGGGGCACCCAGAGAGGGGTATGATTGCAGGGTCCCCCCAGAAGCTGATGCTGGAGCCCAGGCCTCTGCCACCTCCTTTATTGCCAGCACTAACAGAGCCCTTGGCGGGAGGGAGAACCCGCCCCCGCGCCGCGGCTCCGCAACGCCGCCAGGCCGGGCCTCACTGCGGCGCCGCGTAGGTGCCCGCGAGGTGCACGGGCAGCCCGGCCTGGCAGGCCACGCGCACGTGCTGCTGCTGCAGCTGGCGGGCCCGGTAGGCGCAGGGCGGCCGCGTGTCCCCGCCGCGCAGGCGGCAGGCCGTGAGGCTCACGGCGCTCGGGGTGCTCTGGAACCCCGTGCATCGGGCGCCTGGGAGCAGGCGGCCACCAGGGCGGGCGGCCGGGGCGTGCACGAAGGTGTTGGAGGGCTTGCAAGGCCTGCCCGGGGCCGTCACCCGCCGCCGCGCCAGCATGGTCTCGCAGTAGCGGTGCGCCGCCAGCGTGGATGTCCGGGGGTAGTCCACGTGCTGCCGCAGGAACTTCTCGTAGCGGGTCTCGCCCGCCGCCCCTGCCAGTGCTGCCAGCACCAGGGTCATGCACAGCACCCAGCCCGCCATGGACACCTGGGGAAAGGTGGGGTTAGGGCCATCTGGACTTCTGGGCCCCCGACTGGAAACCCCACCCTGGCTGCTTGGTTATTCTACAAATTCCACCTCCCAAACACCTGGGTCCCATACAAATCCCCTTCCAGTGCGTGGGGGCTCATCTCTGGACAACTGGGCTGTCTGTGGATCTCACCTGGATGCATGGGTCCCCTGCAGTCATGCACTCCCCAGAATCCTCAGTCCCTATGGAACCCCCCATACCTGCTCACCAGTCCCATGGCTCCCCTATAGATCCACCCCGTACCCTGACACCCAGGTGCCATACACAGCCTCCCTTCCCCACTGGATGCTTGGGTTCCTAACAGACCCCTCTCACAAACATTCTGGTCCCCTATGCACCCCTCACCCGCACCTGTGCGCGCGCCTCAGTTTCCCTTATGGCCTCAGGGTCTCCAGGATCCCTCCCACTCCTCTGCACTTCTTTTATACTGGCCCCAGCTGTGCCCAATGGGCAAGGATCCAGGAGGAGGGGCAGGGTAAAGAGCAAGGTCCAGTGGATGTCTGGGGGGAGCCAGTTGTCCAGGAGGCCCCACTCACCCTCATGGCCCCTCAAGGTCATTAGGTAGTCATTAATGAACCACGTGACTGTCTGTGTGCATCCCCTTGGGTGGCCCCTGCCCACTCTGGCCTTGGCCACCTGTCCCATGAAAGGCAGGATACTTGGGTCCCTTTGGGTGGCAGGGCAAGATACCTGGTTCCCTGGTGGGGAGCAGGATGTCACCATCACCTCTGGGACAGCTGACAGATGTTCCTACAATTCTTGGAAGATGTGGGATGCCCATGGTTGTCCTGCAGTGCTAAGGGACCTATGTGTTCCTTTTCCCTGTGTCCCCTTGCAGGCAAATTCATACCCCTGGGAAGTGCCGGGATGCATTTTTCTTCGCTGCTACCTCCCATGCTCCCAGCTACTCCACTGATGCAGAGACAAGCAAAGAGCCAGGAACCAGCCTGAGCCCATCAAATACTCCTGTCTCATGGTCACCATAATGGAGCCCCAAGGAAAGCATGTCTCCTCCAGAGGGAGAGGCATGCAGTGCCCAGGAGAGGCTGTCACGAGTGGCTGCAAGTGGTCTCCATCCTTCTCTTCAAAGACATCAGAGAGACTGTGATGGGAAGTGGCAAACAGAGAATGAGGTCTTGGGCAGCACCTTTCCCAAAAGAGCTGTAACAATTCCAAGATTGGTCACGGTGAAGGTGCAGAAGGTCCTGCCCTGGGCTCTGGTGGCATTTCTACAGCCTCTGAAAAAATCCTCCTCAAAGGTGCACAGCCCATACAGTGGGAACAGCTCAGGCACCTAGCAAAACCTTGCAGACATGGAAGGTCAGCACAGCCCCCTTGCTGACCCCCTGCTCCTGCTGGCCATGGAAGGAGAATGGGGACTCTCATCATGACCCCTTGGACACACTCTGCTTTCCACTGTCCTGGTGTGGGTGGAAACGGGATGGTGTCCACAGGATGGGGAACAAGCCCGGATTCGTGGCAATGGGCTGTCTCTAGCTGGCATAGTACAGGTACCTGTGCTGGATCCCATCCCACCTGGCAGAGCCTCAGGCATACCCTTGCCAGAGGTGGGTGTGAGGTTCACTGGTGAGCCACAGCCTGTGGTCACCTCTTGTCCCTGGGGAGTCCCAGCTGCCTGGTGCTGTCCTGGGCACTGCTTCTCCATGTCCCATCCCTGCCCACGCAGGGGGCCTGAGCAGAGCCTCCTCCTGCCCTGTGCGGTGGGGACAGGAGCCATCGGCCGAGGCATTTGGGGCAGCCAAGACCAACAGCTTCTGGCTGTCCCCTCGGTGCCCCATGGCCTGGGAAAGGTGCCGATTTTAGGAGCTCTCTAAACACAGAGCATCGTTTAGAAAGGAGACTGTTTATTCTGCGTGGGATGCAAGGTGGAGGTTTGACAAATCAAACACACCATGGGGTAAAAAGTGACATCTTTTATACAGTAAAATTTACATCAGCCCGCCTGTCTAATGCACATTCCCCGCCCACCGATGCGTATTTATTTGTATGACATACTCTTACGCGATGCTTGAAGTACAAAGTTCTTTTCTTTATGAAGCAACTTCCATTGTAGAAGAAAGCAGACGACATCAGTTACGTTTACCAGAAGTGACAAGATTCAGTCTGGGGACAGATAATTCGGCTTGAAGACATCAGAAAGGGCAGGAGGTGGCACCTGCCTTTCTCCCGGGCACAGTTGGCGCAGCGAACCCCGTCCCTGCGGCTGTGCCGGCCCGGCCAGCGGCCCCTCGGCCCTCCGCATTCCCAGCGCTGCGCTCCGCACGGCTCCAGCCGGGGGCGCTCACGGGCACGGGCTGTGCCGAGCGCTCCCCCCGCCCCCCCGTGTCGTTGGTTCCGTCCAGCCGTGGTACGTCCCGGGCGGGCCCCCCCGCTCCCGGCGCTGGGGGCGGCCCCGTTCTCGCAGGTCTCGCGCGAGCGCCGGTCTCGTATATTCTCGCGGGAGCGGGCGCGCCCCGCCCTTTCCGCGGCGCGGGCCGGACGATGGCGGTCGGGAAGAACAAGCGCCTCACCAAGGGCGGCAAGAAGGGCGCCAAGAAGAAAGTGTGAGGGCCGCCGGGGCACGGGCGGGCGGTGCCCGGGGGCGCCGGACGGGGCGCCGCGGCGGCGGGATGCCGGGGATGAGGGGCGGATGGCGGCGGCGGCCCGGCCGGAGCAGGGCCGATGCTGTCATGGCGTCAGCCGTGCGGGCGTGGGCCTGGCGGGGCGGGAGCAGCGGCGGGCATTGGGAGAGGAAGGTCTTTCTGCAGCCCGGTTTGGCCTGGGAAAGTCGGTAAAAAAATCTTCTTCATTTGGTTTAAGGGTCGACCCTTTCTCCAAGAAGGACTGGTACGATGTCAAAGCTCCGGCGATGTTCAATATCCGAAACATCGGGAAGACACTTGTCACCAGGACTCAAGGAACTAGTGAGTAGTTGGGGTTGGTGCAGTAGAAGGGGCTGTGTTTGCTCCATGTGCTAGCTCCAAGCGGTTAAAGAACTTCTTGGATGAAAAACTGCTGACGTATAGGTTTTGCTTGTACTGTTACGAACCTGGAAACTAAAAAAGTTGGATGATTTGAGTGGGGTTTTTTTGAGTTGACCTGAGTTGCTTAAATAAATGAGCTTCAGGGAAGTTCATACACTAGACCCTTGTTTGTACAAAAATGCCAAACCATGGAAGGAAGGGCCTGAAGTTTCTAATGAGCTCCTCTTGTGGTACCCGGCGAGTTGAGAAAAGTTAATTAAGCAGTAGTTCTGTCACAGGGGGAGATGTGGGAGAGTTCCACAGGAGACCTTAGTCCTGATAGGGTGATAACGACCAGCACATCAAAACACTGAAATTTCTTAAAGATTTTGGGTAATGATTAGAGCCGGAATTGCTGATTTAATGTGAGCACTGATGTATCACTGGTGGGTTAATTCAGTTTAATATGATCTGGCACACGTTAGGAAGAGGAAATGTCTGTTAGGAATGCAGGGGTGTCTGGATAGAGGTAACCCTGTTTTTGGAAGCTTAGCTGTGCAGAATGGCTAAATAGTTTTATGATACTGTGCTGGTTGCACTCAGAGTTAGGACAATGATTGTTATTTTGAACTCAACATGTGAAACAAATAAAATGAGGAGCACTGCAAAACGAAGTGTGAGCCAGCCAGTGTTGTTAAAATGGTTCCTTGTTGGAGGAGGAGCTGTGAAGTGTTTGTACTGGGGTGTTCACTGCTGCTTCATCTCTGCTGAGCACTTGTGGCTTTTTATGTTTAGTTTTTTCATTACTGCTCATAATTTCCAAATACTCTGCAACGCCTTTATGCTTGAAACAAACCAAATTATTACACGTGGTAGAATGTGCTGTATGCTGCTGTTCCATATCCCATACCTGATACTATTACCTTAAAAAGTTTCTTCCCAAAGGGAGGCATTCCCAGCCTTGCTGGCTCTGTGATCACCATTAGAAAGCATCAGAAAACAGGATTCCAGCAGGAATTCAGGATCTGATTTGAAGAATGTGCTTCTAATGTTCATAAAAGGTGTTCTGTTCTGTTCCATCACACAGAAATTGCTTCTGATGGACTGAAGGGCCGTGTGTTTGAAGTGAGCCTGGCTGATCTGCAGAATGATGAGGTCGCCTTCCGCAAATTTAAACTGATCACTGAGGACGTTCAGGGCAAAAATTGTCTGACCAACTTCCATGGGATGGACCTGACACGGGACAAAATGTGCTCCATGGTCAAAAAATGGCAGGTGTGTCAGGAACAAGGTCTGCCTGCTGCCGGTGCCTTCAGGGAGGGAGGGAGCTGCTGGTGCCTGGCAAAGCCGTGTTTGAAGCTGCATCAGTCATCAACAGCGTCGGGTGCATGGGGTTGGGCAGCCCGACTGCTGGGTGGGTGGTAAATGTTCAGTGCTTGCTCTTTCAGACAATGATTGAAGCCCATGTGGATGTCAAAACCACAGATGGGTACCTGCTGCGCCTCTTCTGTGTGGGCTTCACCAAGAAGCGCAATAACCAAATCCGCAAGACCTCCTATGCCCAGCACCAGCAGGTCCGGCAGATCCGCAAGAAAATGATGGAAATCATGACCCGGGAGGTGCAGACCAATGACCTGAAGGAAGTTGTCAATAAGCTGTAAGCTTTGGCTGTGTTCTCTTTTTCTCTCCTGCAGTTTAAATCGTCTTTTGGGGGTTGGTTGTTGCTGAGTGCTTGAAGAGTGCTGGTGCATCACAAGCTGTTTGTCAGAGACCAGGCAAGGAGCCCCTCCTGTAGAAAAGGCAATTGCCCTTTTCTGCAAATGGCTTCTCTTAGTGTCTGCATCCTGTCTGACCTGAATCCTATGTCATGTTTGCATAAATGTAAAGTCACTCTCCAGAGAATTTGTGGTTCCCATTCCTACAGACTAAAGTTGTAATTCTGATCAGTTGGGGCTGTGAATGCTCTGAGCTCTTCTGGTAGAAGAGTTTACCAAAGGGTGCTGATTGCTTCCAAAAGTTTGCAGATTTGCTCTCTAAATGGGCACACTTGTGCTTTGTCCCTTCTAACTTCCCAAGGGAGAAGTGGCTTAGAATCTAAATGTACTTGAGGAAAACTGTCAAAGTGATGATGTAAACTTTTGTAGAATATTTAGCTGTGTTGCTGCTGAAGAAGCAGGCAGAGTTTTTAACATTGTGGTGCTCTGTGATGTCTCAGGATCCCAGACAGCATTGGCAAGGACATTGAGAAGGCCTGTCAGTCCATTTACCCTCTGCACGATGTCTATGTCCGCAAGGTGAAGATGCTCAAGAAGCCCAAGTTTGAATGTAAGTCAGTTACTGCAGACACTTGGAGGAGGGTGTGGAAAGGATACATACTTCAAATATGTTTGCTTTTGGATAAAGATATTACAGCAGCATCAATGACCCTAAGTATTTGTAGAAGGGAACAGTGTCTCCTTGTCCTGCTGTGTGACTTCCAGGATAGAAACCCAAGCAGTGAGTGTTCAGTTGGGAGCTTCTTGAATTCTCACCTGGAACTGCTGCTGAATATGTAAAAATTTTGCTTTGGGAATGAATGATGACAAAATGTTTCGGTCCCAGATGATGTGGAATGATTCCATTTCCCCTTTTTCTGACATTCCCGTGCAGCAGTAGGTTCTTGAGTCCAGATCTTTTTAGAAAAAAGTGTAGTTTGCAGTTTCATTATGTAGCCTTATTTCACTGCTTGTTTCTAGCTGACTGTCACTGCAGCGACATCTCTGTGCATGAGCTGTCTGCAGTGGATTTGCTCCTACGTACAGAAGATGTTCTGGTGGTTTCATTTGTGTATGATGAGTAATTGAGTAATTTAAAACTGTTTAAACAGGTCCATGTCTCACTCTTTCCATCACTGCTTCTTTTTAGTGGGCAAGCTGATGGAGCTGCATGGCGAAGGTGGTGGTGCTGGAAAGCCCTCTGGGGATGAGGCAGGCACTAAGGTAGAGCGAGCTGATGGATATGAGCCGCCTGTGCAAGAGTCCGTGTGAAACTAAAAACTGGTGGAAAATAAAAGGTTTTAATATACAGAACTAATGCTTGGTTGCCTGTATTGCTACTGGACAATATTGGTACTGGATGTGTGGATGGGTTTTTAATAAGGTAAACCTATGGTCTTGGTTAAAAAAAAAATAAATAAAAGTACTTGTGTACTTCACTTGTGATGTGGGGATGGGTGGAGGAAGGAGGCGGGTTGTGCTTTTTGTGGATTCTCTATGATGGTTTTTCCCAGTAATTTTATCCTCACCAAAAAAACCCTGTGTATGTGTGCAGAGGTTGTATTGGTGAGAGGTGCCTCAGAGAGTACAGGGAAGGCAGAAATTGCACAGGGAAACCTGTGTCAGAATTTGGTATTATTGCAAAGTCTTAGGGATTTATCCAGACTACTTACTTCAGAATTATGTGTCTATGTTTAAATTTCTTGGTGGTAATGTAATACAACCTCTAATGGGACAGGTGTCTCTGCTGGGCAGAAGGTGTTTAAAGATGGTGTAATTACAATGATGGAAGCAGCATTGGTTTTGAGGAGTGCAGAAATGCAGAATGTGCTCGAGCAGTGGAATTGGGTGTTGGATTTTAAGCTGTCAGAACTGAGGGGTGACAGTAATCATGGAGAACCTATGAAACTTCGGGGGGGGGGAAGTTCTGTAAAAAGGCAATGGTCTGTGTTCTGAAAACAAAGCACACTTAAATGTTTTGCTGAGTAATTTTAAGATTTGTTTTCCATTATCTAACAGCATTTTTGCTTCTTGTTCAACTTACATTGGCTTAAAAATAGAAGAGTGTTTTTTCTGGCTAAAATGAGTTTTCTGTGCTATCAGTGTGTTTAGAATATGGCAACAAACCTAAGCTTAGTCCTATTAAATTGTTGATGAGTTAGTGATTTAAAACCTGAGAGCAAAATGGGGAGCTCACTGAGAGTGGTGGCTCTTGCAGTTGGTTGTCACAGAGCTTAGGACAAGAAATAAAGGAAAATACTGAAATGTTACTCTTCCAACAAAGCTACTGGGGAAAAGGAGAGGGGCCCTGCTGCCCATGAGGGCTGTACTGTTCCCTGTTGGGGACTTTCACATTTTCCTAGTTGATAATTCTGGTTTGGACCAAGTAATAGGCAAAATGAGAAGAATGGTTTTGAACTTACTTCAGAACACTGCAAGTGATGCGATTTTGTGTTGTGATTCCAAGTTAAAGTTTTAATATGTTCTGCTTTTTCCAGTTTGTGTAGTGAAGGAAGTGTAGTGAGTGCTCAACACTCAGAACCTTGGAAGAGGGGGAAGGAATCGTGTTGCTTTGCTCTTTCCATCTGTGCTGCTGAGGCAGGTGTCATCTGCCTCCAGGAATCCCACAGAGCCACATTTTTGAAGCTCTTAAGTTTTACCTTGTTACTTACATGTCTGAGGACTGTATGTTGCAAAAAGGTTAGTCCAAGAGGACTTGGGGAAAGAACAAGAACTTGGGGGTTTTTTCAGGCTTTTAACTTTGTCATTTGGAAGAGTGCATTGTTGTGCAGGGGTTCTGGGTAAATGTAGGGTTTGTAATGTGATTGCAGATGGGAGAAAAGCAGGAAGGAAAATACTGTGTATCCTCTGTATTCTCTCAACAAATACCAGCTGAAAAATCATGGTGGGTGAAAGCAGCAGTCAGCAGAGCACACCTAAATTAGTGCAGGATCAGCCCATGTCTTGTCAAAATGTTGTTACAGTGAGAACCACAGTGTGTGTGACACCCTGCCGTGACAGCTTGTTGCTGCAGGTAGCCAAGGCCATACATTCTGTAGGTGGTGAGTGTGAAGCATACCCACATCCAAAGGCTTGAATAAACCACGTTAAAGTCATCCAGATTCTCTGAGGGGTTTGGACTACGTGTAAAAGGGTGCAATATTTATTTGGTTATTATTTGTATTTGTCTGGGGGTGGGGTGTTACTTTGCAGCTGGCTTAAATATATAAGCAGAATGAGATCCATAAGACTGTCAAGTGGAAAGCTCAGCTTTCCACAGCACAAGACAATTAAAATGCCCTCATGACTTAATTATAAAAATTTTATTGGTTAAATACATTCTTAATTTACAGAGGTACCATAACAAACTTACTGGACTTAACAAAGGTTTATTTAGGACACTGTTAATTATACACAGAACAAAGACATCTTCCTGAAGATATTTCCAGAGGACGGGTCAAACAAAATATTTCGGTAAGTGAGGCTTTTATTCTAATGCATGGAGATCTAGCTGGATTTCAAGGTTACAGCTGAAATTTGCTACTACATTGCAGTTAAGATTTGCACTCCACCTCATTCTCGGCTTTTTGTACACCTTAGGAATTTCATGCTGTGATCTGTATGCGGTCTCATGGTGGTGTAGGGCCTTATCTTAGGAAAATCCTGTCCTGTAAAAGCCGAGCCGTTCTCCCTTGCTTCAGCGTTTTTAGAGACGCCGTTGCAGCTGCCTGCAGCCCTGCCAGCAGCCCTTAGATGGCACTCGGTGCTCTGAGTAAAAGGCCTTGCTGGTACTCCTGCCCTGCCGCACAGGGAGGAGATGACCTACAGCAGAGTGGTCTTGTCTATGGACAGGCACTGACTTTAAACATTCAGTGAAGTTACAAAAACAACTGGTCAATACACAGTTATAAAAATGGGGAAGAGGAAATTGAAAAAAAATTATAAAAAGATCAGTTCTACTTCTGAGACTTGTATCAAAACCTTAGAAAACTGCCAGACGAACAGGAAGTAAACATCATACACTTCAGCCTCATCTACCCCTACAACGTGTGCGGTATGTCTTTGAAGGACCTGGCTATTCCTTGGATTTCTCTTGGAGATCACTGTGTTTTTTGGAATAAACAAGAAGCTTTAGAATCTCTTAACAGGAAAACTTCGAGAGTGGGAAGGATTGTCCTTGGCTGTGGACTTCATGTGATTCCACAGGAGTTCCGGACAGGCTTGCTGGGGATGCTAAAACCGAGTAACAGCTGTACACACTGTTGCATTTCCATCCTTCTAGAGCGGCACATAATTCAGAATTGTTATCATGTTAATCCCTTAATGGAAGCAGAAGTCCAGTTCTCAACTCATTAACACTGTGTGGTCTTCATCCCCAGTTGTGTGAATGGTACTGGTGTAGTTTAAATACACAACAGACCACAAAGCGGGGGGGCTGTGTCTGTCTGTGCCGGTTCTCCAGCCTAAGCAGTGACTGCTGAGTGAGTGGTGCCAAGGCCCTCATGTCTGCACTGCAGGTTCCTCACACTTGCTACAGGTGAGCTCCAGTCTGCCACTGGGACTGGATGCCCATTCCTTGCTGGGGAGAGGCCTGCAGTTCTGGCTATGCCTGTTTCTGCCTGCTGTGATGGTCACCAGGGCACAGTGCAGGGGGAGGGCAGGGCCACCCTCCCCAGCCTTCTTAGGCCCCAGTTCAGGTGCACCCCAATCCCTCATGGCAGCAGGTACTTGTTGCTGTGGTGCTCAGAGCTCACACCAGTCAAGTTGGCAGGGACATGACTAAGTCAAAACTATCTCAAGGTCCATCACGATGGTTCTGGTTTCCAGTCTCCATCCACCTCCAACTGTTGGCCCTTCTGCAACCTGAACTGCCACACCCATGAAGGAAAGTCTTGTTGAGGGTATCTTGATATCCAATGACCTGCAGCTCTCTGGAGTAGTGACTCCTCAGCCTACTGGTTCCTTTTGGTGATACAGAGCAGAAGGGGTGGAATACTGGCAGCAGTGAAAGAACCAACTGCAGCATAATTTTTTCTATTCCAGTCTGGTGGAATTAGCAGTTACTCAGGATGCTAGTTAACTATTTTGTCAGAAGCCAAGTGTTACAAAAAGGAATTGACTACTAGAAGTTCCTATAATGTGAAACTACCTCGATCATGTCCATCTTAGTTTGTCAGTCAAGCTACCCTGCTGCTTTTTACCAAGTGCCTTGGTTAGAGCTGCTTGGAGGAACCTCTTGCCAGGCATGTTTTCCTTAAGGCCTTGACAGACCATTTATGAGGGTGCTCAGTAGATTTGGTATGTGGCAACAAACTGGAAACTAATCCCACGTCTGCTGAAAGCTAAACCCAAGGCTGTATAATATCCTTCATGTTAAGGATAGGAATAGTGTTACTGAAGTATGTTCCAGTGCTTGAGTGACAAATAAAATGCAGACTGAGTGAACACTGGCTTTCCACTTCCATGAGGGGAGTGGAGGGGCAAATAGTTGGAATAGTACAGCTACTGCATGGCTGGGATCTGAGAAAGCTCAATAAACACTGTCTGTCGCTAACTTCAGCTGGGAAAGAAGGGTATGATGGTGCTCGGAGAACAGTGGGCAGTAGGAAAAATCTAAACCTGTATTTGCAAAGTATTTGGGGAAAGCGAGGAAGGTCTAAGATGATTCAGGTGAATTTAAACAGAATTCATTAAAAGGCAACATTTTACTTCTGTGATCTTGCTGTATGAGCAGCTTGGGCTAAGAATAGAAGGATACTACACAAGGATTTATTTCTCCATTTTCCCTCTTACCAGTATTAGATTTGATACCTTTCTACTATGAAATACCAGTTATTTTTCTTACCCTCTAAGTCATAAAACAAGTGGATTCTACTGCTAATGTGGAACTCAAGCAGTAATGAAACCTGAATATCAAACTTCATCTACATACTGAGTGCTGTAATTATATATTAAAACAATTTTTAAAGTTTGGATCTTAAGAAGTTTTCAAAGAAGGCCAAAGCAGCTTATGTTATGCAGACTTTGTGCATGATAAACGTAATACCAGAGAGTAAACATACTAGAATGCTATATAAGTTAAAATGGTGTCGCACCACAGTATTTCCCTAGTTGGAAATGGCTAAAAAGCCTGCTTGTTTTGCTCTCTGAGCATTCATGAAACATGACTACATACACTGTCACCAAAGACTCAAATTTTCTTATTTGACTTCAAGATACTACTATGACTGTCTAGAAAAAGTAGTGCAAAACATTGATAATCAACACATGTTGATGTCTTTGCTGTGCCTTTAGGGTAGAAAACATTCTCTCCCACACACAGGGAGTAGTACAAAGGCAACACTTCATGGTGTTTTTAAAATCTGAACAAAGTTCTTGGGAAATATCCCAGACTTTCCTAGTATCTCTCCACTCATCCAGTCCTCATCTACAGATTCCAGCTCTGTTATCATGTCACCTGCCTGTAAGAGAAGGAGTAATGTGAGTCAGTACAGCTTACTGTGCAATGTTACTGAGCAATGTTAATGCATGCAGAGCTCATCTTATTTAGAAGCAATTATTATCAATCAAAGAGAAAAGAAGTAAGACGTGGCCAGTCTCTTCTGTTGGTTACACCTCTTGGAGATTGTTTGCTAAAACCAGCTGAAGCCTCTTCTAGGCCAAATACTTGTCTATGTTGAAAAATCACTACCTTTGGAGGGACAAAAGAGCACTGCTGGATAACTTCTCACATTGCTTTGGCTCTCCAGGTATGTTAAGAGCTGGCTCATGGGCCCCCTGCTTTACTGCTCATTTGTGAGTGTTTTGAGGGTTTGTTTTCTTAAAACACTGGAGAGAATTACCTTTTTTTTAAATTTAGTCCCAGTATTTTCTAACACCTGGAAAGTTTCCCAGAAAAAGGAAAAGCAATGTAAGAGCTCAGTGTGGCCGTTTAAACTGCAGCTCATGTGTTTGGTCCTGGTTTTTGTTCTCACAGTCCCATGCCACACCCTTCATCTGAAGTACTGGCCTTTCTTCCAGTACCTCTATTCCCCTTTTCTGCTCTAAAGAATCGTCTGTCCTTTCAGCATTGCAAGCTGCTAATGCTGAAACTATTTTGCTAGTTTTAGAAGAGAAAACACTGTGTGTTTCACCTCCTGTGAAAGTCTACTGTTTCTCAGAAATTTGCTTTTGAGAACATGGTTACCTAAATCATGACTTTGAGTATCAAGGGCACTCTGTTTCTTGTTCATGCTTAAGATGATCTGGGCATCCAGCACGTATTTAATTTTCCCCTTGTTCCCATGGCAACTCTGTACTGTGTTGCCAGTTCAAGATGTTGCTGTACCAGGTTTCCCTTAGAGGCCTGGCTGCTGTAGCACTGGCTCTCTCACTATTACCTCCTACTCAGTGCTGTCCTTCTAGTACAAAAAGAGGCTCCCTTCACCATATCAGCCAATCAACAGCTGAATGTACTGCAAAATGAGGTTTGCTTATCTTGCCATGTTTACGGGATCAGAGAAGTCAAGAATTCTGCAACTCCTGACCTCTTCTCCGTGTCCTTAATGACAATTTTTGCTGATAGGAAACAGGAGTGGTAAGGGCAAAAACGTTTTTTAGAGAGACCACTTATCAAATATGTTAATATCTATGCATATTCTATGTGCTTCATTCTTCTTGTCTAAAGCCTGTTTTCACAGTGGATGAATCTTATTTTTTAGCACTCATTAGGAACACAAGGCCTCTTGGAAATTGGTCTAAGAGAGGTGTACTTACTTTGAAAGAAAGCTCATCTTCATTTTCTCCATGAAAATCATAAAGAGCTTTGGCTTTTCCTTTCTTCCCTCCTCCAGGCTGTGACTGCTCTACCCTGGCTACAGAACATGGACAAGAGAAATTACTTGCATTGGAGTGAAATAAATCTCTGTTTCTGGAGAAGTTTCCTGTCATTCTCATGTTTTCTCCCCACTATTGCGCTACAAGTTGTCCAAACGTTATTGCTACTGCTCTAACAAATTCACTGTCCTGCTGGAATAAAAAACTCCACTGCCACCAGTTCATTTTATAGTATTAAACACAGTCTCACAGATCTGCTTGTAAGAGCACTAAATTTAAACCTCATTAACTTGAACTTCCCAATGGTGATATGTAATAAAAGCTGACTTTTCCTCTTTCTGCTCGAAGATGAAGCAGCATCAGTACCCCTGAATTATTCCTAAAGGTGGCTCAATTGCCCTGTTTCACCTGTGCCCAAACCACCCTTGAAAACATTCCAGAATCTGTGTCACCTCACAGATTACTTACTGACTAGAACATTATATTGCCATTATTAGAGAAGTCGGTTCAAAACTTAAGTTTAGGTTTAGAATATTAAAGACTGTGGTGGTGTGTGACTTGTTGATCACAGAATCACCGGGCTGGAAGAGACCTTCAAGATCACCGAGTCCAACCCATGCCCTAATGCCACCTCAACTAAACCATGGCACTGGGTGCCACATACAATCTTTTTTTAAACACATCCAGGGGCGGTGACTCCACCACCTCCCCGGGCAGACAGTTCCAGAACTTTTATCACTCTTTCAGTAAAAAACCTCTTCCTAACATCCAATCTAAATTTCCCTTGGCGCAGCTTGAGGCTGTGTCCTCTTGTTCTGTCAGTTGCTGCCTGGAGAAAGAGACCAACCCCCATCTGACTATAGCCACCTTTCAGGTAGTTGTAGAGAGTGGTAAGGTCACCTCTGAGTCTCCTTTTCTCCAGAAGTGGAATAGTTGTGTTCTCCCACAACTCTGTCATGACTGGCACAACACAAGGAATAAAGAATTGCCATCTGGTAGGAGCACTGTACCTGAGCAGGTCTGAACAAAAACTGCTGGGAAAATCCCTTCCTTTCCATTCAGTCTTCCTCTATACCACTCCAAATCTATTTGTTCCAGTATGTGGATGTAGTCTCCCTTTTTGAAGGATAGATCATCTTTGGTTTCTGCTGTAAAATCATGAAGCGCTTCACACCACTCTACTGAGCGTCTGTTGTTCTATTCAAGTGAACAGAAGATGCATTAATTTTAGAAGTGTGAATGGAGCCCACAAACTGATGGGTGCTGCTGAAAGCAGCTGTACAGCACATGGGTGTCCTGACACTCTCCCATACAATAGCGCTGCTGCAGATGTAGACTAGAATGGCATTTCAGCAATTACCACCACAGAATTTCATCTAGGCTCGGCCACATTCCTTTTTATCTCTGGTGGCAGGGGAAAGGATTAATAAATTCAAAATTAGATCACTGCAGCAATACTTAAAATAGAGCTAACAAGAATTTCCTTCAGCACAAAGGATAACAATTTACTAATGTTAATTTGTCAGAAGCTCTGAATTCAATCAGCTTAGGCCAAGTGTCAGAATTGAGGCTGTGACCATGCAGCATTGTGTGCTGTGGGAGCTGTGTCTTGTTCTGCAGTTACTCTCACATTATAATAGTCTCAAATAAATCTATACAGAAATTCTGGCCATCACCTATAAAGTTTTATTACCTGAGGAAGGGAAGACGAAATCTCCACCTTATTCTTCAGTGCTGTTTCTGTACCTACATAAGTAAAGCACAACTTAGAATAGGAGCAGTGTCCTATTCAGAATGTTACTAATGACAGAGATTTTAGATATTTGAAGTCATTATTAAGAATATCTTTTAAGAAGTCCTACTGTTAATTTTTTTTTTTGATTGGTCTTCCCTCTCTTTTTACCTCCTTTCTGCATTCATTGTCCTTTTGGAATTTTCTCCTGTATGCTGCCTATTTACATTAAGTACATAACTATGCTCTTGAAGATTTTTGCAAACATATTCATACCTGTTCCAGGCAGATCTTCAATTACTTCCACAAAGTTCAAGGGGAAAATTCCAGATGTGCCTCTGAGCTCTCCTTTGGCCCACTCTTCATTTACATATTTTTTCAGGATAATAGTTTCACCTTCTGAAAAACTGAGCTCATCTTTCTGATCTCCAATGTATTCAAATCGTGCTACACATCTTGGACCTCTGCACAAACAAAAGAGAAAATTACTTTGCTTCTTTATTACTGTCCACCTAATAATAAGACAGAATTGTGTGTAATATATGGATTGATATATTAATTAAAATGATAAAAGGATGCACTGAAGATAGAACAGGTGGAAAACTGGGGGGCAGCCCTGGTTCTCCTCTCTGCTTTCTGAGGAGAATGAGTACAGAGCCTGGAGGAGCCAGATGCAGTTCCTGCATCCCAGTTCCTGGCTGTTAGAATATTTTGCAGAAGACTCTACTTCCCTTCCAAGCAACAATAAAGCCCCTTGTTTCTGGCTTGGCTGTCCAATTTAACATCTTTACCTATATCCAAGCAAGTGTCCTGATACACTTTTGTTAACAGTTTGATTGTTTTTCGAGCTAGCATCCCACTTAGATTCAATCAAACATGGGTGGGGGTGGATATTGTATGTTTGTCCCAAATACATGGAGGTTTCATAGGAAGAAGCTAGTTTTTATCTGCTTTAGCATACTTTATTCTGTAAAATCCATCCCTATAAGATTATATATAGGGGAAATAGTTTATCTATCAAAGAAAGAAACATCAATGCATCTGATAAGATTTTATATACTTTGGTACAGTACTGAAAAAAACCTAATTATTTTTCCCCCAACTTAAAATAGATTTCATTATTTAGGAACCTAATACATTTAATTTAAGAAATTAAGAAATTTTTTTGTTTCTCAGAAATTCCATGCTGGAAAAAAGCAGTAATAGGATTTAATTCTTTTTATATATGCATAGCACACAACCAAAGTAAGAAGTTTGATTCCCACCCCTGTCCCCCACTCAGTATCTTTGCAAAGATGTGTCTTTCAGGACAGAGGGTAGAACTTTCTGTTTCTTTCTTAGCTGCAGAAGCAGCTTTTTAAAATAAAGTTTTGTTCCTAACAAACCAAGATTCATCTAAAGAACAACTGAATGAACAACTGACACTAGTTGCTCCTGCCTCTGCCTGAATTTACTTTAATTCCTGGAATAAATGATAACAAAATCCAGTAAGCACCACTGTGAAATAAATAGCATGAAAAATAATTTCTTGCCCACAAATATTAGTACAAGTTGTTTGAAAATGAAAGTGGTGGCAATTGATTTCATAATTCAAACTGGGGAACTTTAGATTTACCCATACAGCTGCACACTTTCAGGGCAGACAGATTTCTTTCCTTAAAGTACCTCTATATTCTGTCCCATTGTATCTTGTTCTTTCAAATGAGTAGGAGCCCTACCATGTTCCATCTTGTGAGGACACTGGAAGAAAGCAGCAATGTCAGGAGCAAAGAGAGGAGTGTACAATGCTGCTGAAGTTAATCAGATTGGTTCATGGTTTCTGGAACCAGTTTTCATAAAAGTAGGCTTTTTTTACCTAAATATGAGTCTTAATAAAACATAATAAACATTCAGGTTTTTAAAACATATATTTTAATCTTTACAATATATTTTGGTGAATAAATTGTTAACCCTATCAACCTCAGTGCAGAGAGCCCCTGCTTCAAAGTTAATCTTTCTTTTAAATTCCTTGTAAATCAACATGAGAAAAAAAAAAGATTTATCTGACTCACTTAATACATCGTGATGAAGAGGGTATTTTTTTCCTGGTGGCTTCTTCTGGAACATCAATCTAATAAGACAATAAAATAAGTTAAATCTTCCATTTCAATCTCATGGCAACTAACCACAATAAACTTGAAACTGGTTAGAATTACCAGTTTTTCAGATGTGTCACACTCTGTAATTGTTGGCATGCTCTGATATATGACCACATTAATGTAAATTTATGCCTGTTTTCTCATTTTTTAATCTTATGCAAACAAGGAGCAATATTTAATGTTTTGTTTTATGAAGCTGGTTTATTGTTTCTACTTGTGGCATGACTGATCGACAGAATACGTGACTAGATGCTACTACATGTTGTTGCACTTAGATCCCAATTCCCAACTGGTAATTGCTCTCAATTATTTACTAGCACAGTATACCACAATAGACAAAACTACTGTTTACACTTATCCCTTTTGTGCTTTGGTAGGTAGCCAGCTGCTCTCCAAACAAAAACACATCTCACAACTCTCACTTGAATTGGAGAAATACAACTTAGAAAATCAATATACAGATATATCAAACAGACAACATTCAAGTCCTTTACCATAGGAGGATTTCAACTGGATTTTTGGTGTGACATGAAGGATGATCTGTGAGATGTACAAGACTACAAGCCTAGAGGCCCTGGTGAGGAGCTTTGGGTTACAGCTCACTATTACATCAGCCAGTTCCCATAAAATGAACAAGAATGTTCCATTAGCTTATGTGAAGCACTGGAGGAAATCACAATGCCTTTTAGGACAAATAATCTTTGCATTGCACTTGCTGAAGGAGCTGGTATCTGTGGTGCTCTGAAGGTTCTATGGGAAGTCGTAACTATGTATTCTTGTTAGGTGTCCAGATCTAAGCTACTGCCCAGCTCAATACTGTAAAACACATTATAGTGTACCGTATAGAGACCTTGTATCAATATGAAACCTGACCTGAATTAGCAGGAGAATTCACTCAAGTAAATTAGCCTCTTTTTCCTTTTCTTTATTTCTGAAACAGAAGATTTTTGCCCTAAAAGGGTAACCATCTTTTACAACTAAAATAGAAATGCATCTTCCCTAGCTTTTATGAAGTTGTATCTGTCTGTATCAATGCTGAATTTGACCCCAAACACTCACTCCACCGCTTTAACATAAAATCTTTTCTTCATTAGCTATCAGTAGAAGCAAGAGCTTTTAAATGGAATTGTTGGTCTGTATAGAAACAGCCAATCCATTTAGCTAACAAATCTTTCTTGTGAAAGTGAATCAAGCATGGTTCCATTACTACTAACTACGAGTTTAGTTTTTATTCTTCAGCACTTCTCAGCTCTTAAAATTTTTCTCCCATACCACCATTACAAACTAAACAGACACCCCACCCTCTCTGATGTCTACCAAATCCTTGGTATTGCCCATGCAGCAGCAGTGCTCACTGTGCCAGCTGTCCCGGCCCAGGAAGTGTTCACACAGGCACTTCCTGTCTTTAATGCCAAGCCAGGTACCTTCCCCGCTTCCTGGTGTCACTCTGGCATTCCTCCATGTCCATATGGCTGGTGTGGACAGCCCAAAGCCCTTCCCACTGTCACAAAATGGACTTCAGTCTCAGACTCAGGCTTGCAATAGGTTTGACCCAGCATTTGACCACAGGGAACCACATTGTATCCTTTTAAATTCATTATCCTTGGGCTCCAAAAGAGCACCTGTCTCTTGCCTTCTGCTTACTGTCAAGTGTCACATTCAGTAACAGGATTGCTTTAAGCTGCTCATTTTCAACAACACAATCTCCTTGCACTGTGCCAGCACAACCATTTGTGCAGCCACTTAGAAAGCCATTTAGGCAAATTGATCCTGTTGGAAAAACAATATTCTGGGAAGAAAAAACCCAACATGGTTTTTTGGGCCAAATTGCTACCCTGACCTAGTTCACTACACAGCTGAAAAAGTGGTGATTCCAGCAAAGCTCAAGGGACAAGAACATGACAGAAGGTGGGGAGCTGGGGGGAGGCACAAAAATCAACCATCTTTTACCGAGTCTTGATTCTTACATGCAGCTGTCAAAAAATAATCTGCTCTGTAGACCCTGAGAAACTACCCATGTTTCCAAAGAGAATCTGGTAAGGGCAATGATTTTCTCGCTTGGTTTTAAATTAACACCAAATTATTCCCCATAACACAAGCTGGTTGTGCCAAACCAAACATCTTTCTAATACCACACAAACAAGTTGATATGTCTTCTGCGCTGCCAGTGGGATAAGAGATTATCTAAAAACAGAATGGAGTTAAATACACAGGAGCCTTAGTAAAACAGAACCAGAAAACAAATACAATAGGATCTTATGTAGCAAGGTATACAAAGCCTACATACAACTACTTTAACAAAGTTGGCAGGAAATATCCCTGTGCGATTCCCACATTTTCCTCTGTACCACTCGGTATCAATTTTCTCCAGAAGACAAACAGTGTCTCCAGAATGAAGGTCCAAGTCCTCAGCATGCTCTGTAAGATAACATCATTTCAGTTAACTGTACTTGTCACACTCACTGATTTTCTCTAAGCAAACCTTCTTAATACAAATACCACAGACAAAACCAGAATCAGTTTTTAAAAAGTCTTATTTTTACTTTATAAATCAACCAGCTTTAACTGAAAGACTGGCCCATCTACAGCTAAACCCATTGATTTGAACAACTCTATGTGCAGACCTTGCAGACAGAGCTTCCATACCATTTTTAAGCTCTAATTTCTAAGAAAATTTTCATTTGAACGTCTTGGAGTAAAACAAGTGTCCAGAATATTCACGTTTACTTACCTGCAGGAAAATCATGCAGGACTACAGCATGAGGTGCACTTGTGTCAGAAACTTTTGGAGGGTGGTTTGAATCCTGACAATGACAAATAAATCCAAATAGTTTATAAATCATGGAAGATACTAACACAGATTCTCTGTTACGTACTCCTTAATTAATCTTCTGACTTCGGGCACAGAGTTGTTCTGGTATTGCAGAAGGAAATGGTTACTGGTCACACAACTATGGGTGTGAATTCTGTTTGCCTTTTGCCAGTGTAAACAAGAATACATTTCACCAAAATCTACTTTTGAGCCAGTGAAAGGAAGGGAAAGCATGCAACTTTTCCAAGTATAGAAAAAGCCTCAGCTATCTCAGTGCGCCAGAAATCTGTAGCACTGATAACAACACTCATTGCAAGGGCTGTGGACAAATTTTGCACTGGTGCTTGGTCCTGTGTGCCACCAGCCACTCTTTCTTGCTTGAGGGAACACCCAACCTAACTCTCCCCAGCACACTCAGGGACAGCACATCTGCCAACTAACAAACATTCCAAGAGGAGCAAGGAAGCCACTA
This sequence comes from Corvus cornix cornix, assembly GCF_000738735.6. Classification (NCBI taxonomy): domain Eukaryota; kingdom Metazoa; phylum Chordata; class Aves; order Passeriformes; family Corvidae; genus Corvus; species Corvus cornix. The sequence goes on along the minus strand of NC_046334.1, from coordinate 26,597,558 downwards.
TGCCTTTGCTTACACAAAGGTAACACTGAGGGGAGCTGACACTTTTGTTGTGGCATCTCCATAAAGGGAAATTATATTAAAAATGCTGAGCTTCTCTACTCCACCCACTAGGAATTTTTAGGCTGTACTGATGACAATCATGGTGAATGAATTACATTCACAGTAATTAATTGTGTACAAAAAACCCCACAACCAAAAAAGCCCAGCTAAGGCCAGAGTAACATGAGTTACAACAAACAACATACTGCACAGAAATCTACTTCAGCTATGTAGGTTTCTGATAAATAGTCAAAAAGGCTGCTCATTGCTATAATTTCCACTAGCTATTTAATATTAATAGAGTCATGCCCTAAAACCAAGCCAGGATCTGTAGAAGCAAAGAGAGGAAAATACTTTCAAGTCTGTATGTCAAAGCCAATTCACTGATGTATCATGTACAGCACTTCATAAAGTACTCGCTTATCTTTTGCTCAATTCTCAGATACTCAGCCAAGGGAGTGATTATTTCCCTGTGAGATGGAGGAACTTAACCGGTTTCCTCTCCCTTCTGGCACTCCAAGTAATTACTCTTGCTCTGTTCTATAAGCAGAATGTCCCTGTGCTATGAGGCAAATCACCATTACTGGGTTTTGTTTTGGCAGTTGTTTTGTTTTGATTACAGAAACACAAGGATTTAATAAATCACTACTACATTTCTCAGTGTAACCTTTGAAGACTAAAACACTTGACACTTTACTGCAACAGGAGTCTTGCTCACTGAATATTTAAGCCAGCAGAAAAAAGCACCTTACCTTACAGGACAGTTCTCCAGTGTTCCTGGGAAGACAATCTTCCTTGGCAACTCCATGAGGCACAGGTAGCTTGAACAGAAACAGAGGCAAATGGAAAAGTTTTTTTCATTTCTAAGCACCTCAAAGTTTCACCGCAAGTGAAAATGGTCAGATGATGAAACTTTTCAAACCACCTGCTACCAGTAAGTAATTTAAGAGTCCAGTGGAAGGGGACAAGTTCCTTTGGAAGGCATTCAGAACAGACTGCTGGTGATATGAACTGCCACTTTGAGAAACTCAGGTGGTGTCACCCCCTTTAATAGTGTCTTAGACACCTAACTGGTATCACACCATATACTACAAGAAATTCAGAAAGACACTCTGATGCAGAAATATATTCATTTGCCATGGAGGACACTAAAAAAACCAACCTGGGAGGAAATTTTCATTGCCAGTAAGACTTTGGGGCAATTACTGATTACTACAGAAAAAAATTACCACACCAAAAAAAATCTCATATACAAAACTCTAAATGCAAAAGTGAAAGATCAAAAAGAAGGGAACAGAAAGTTTCCACTTCATGCTGATGGAATGTTGATGCTGTTCATGCTATGGCTTTGTGGCTGCTTTTTTTGACAACAGCACTGGTTCAAGCAGTCACCAGCTCTATCACTGACCAGTTTCAAGTTTCTGGGGAAAGACTTCCTTGTTTTTATCTGTAATGCTGATCCATTAGTATCTAAAATTCCCTAAGAACATATACAATGACAAAAACATTTTTGTAATGAAAAGGGATGGCATCAATAGGATGAAAATGTAAGATTAGCAATGTTACATTCCTCACTCTTTGCAAGCTTGATTAAGTAAGGCCAACTACTTTATAAGTTCCAGTGCTCCCCCAATTTTCCTAAGCATTTTGATATGTATGGGTAAACATTATATAAATGCAATTATTCAGCATCATTTTACTGAAAGAGAATTCAGAACTGGTAACTGGAAAAAGAACTCCCAAACCCCAAGAGCAATGCATTAAAGATACAGATATATAGATACATGTGTATATATATATATATATATATATAATTACATATATACACAAAAATACTCCACATAGATCTATACTTTACATGTATTTATTGCTTTCTCCAGTATTGCCTTACAGGACTTACTACTATTTATCTACTAGCATTTTCTAAGGAAGATTATGCTCATAGATACACTTTGAAAGCCACGTAATCCTAACCTACTTCTGTAGGTTTAACTACCTTTTTCTCTACTATTTTAACCAGTACTGCTTTATAAAAACAATGTGCTCAGATAGAATATCTCAACTCTTACCATGTATTTATTGTAGAGAGGATGACCCGGTTTAGGTCTAGGAGGTAATGCTGGATCTGGATTTTTAAAGACTGCACTTTTTGCTCTCTTGGGTCCCAACCTGAACTTATTGTTTTTTTTATCAGAAGCGATGTCAGAACTAGATCGTGAAAGAACATCCTTCTGGGAGGAGGTCTTGGCTGCAGAGAGTTTTGGTGGAGGTGGCCTTCCAGGAACACTTTTAGGTGGGGGAGGTCGAGCAGGTACAATTTTTCCATCCACAGGCCTAAACATTGTGCAAACCATCAGAGAAATATGCATATTAATAAGCATGCCACCTCATCCTAGCTATAGAGTGTGCTGTGAGGAAACAAGATTTGTGATGACCTGGGCTGTACAGTGTGTAGCATCCAAAGCTTTCCAGGAATACATGAACTCTTCAGATACTGGGACCAGATGATCAGTTGCTTAGACAGATCCTTTGACTACGTATTTCCGAGTCTGCTCACCAACAGCCTGCCAGCTTTCTGGGGAGCCCACTAAATAAGCAGGATTTGTTTCAGCAATCTACCTCTAGAAAGAGCTTTCTTTGAAGCTGCTTCAAGATGAAGCTCTGCTATTGGAGAGCTTTTGTGAAAGTTGGTCTTCAGGAATCAGCCTAGCTCATTCCTTGGGATGTCACTTACCTGAAGTGACTATGATGCAGCTCATGACACATCACACCACTTTGCACATTGCCATCAATAGCAGAATTTACCATTTTTGTGCAACAGATGTCTACTGCAGAAAGAAAACACTGGTGAAAATACTCAAGTTCTCTGGCTATGCTGGAGGTACCACACTCTCATTAGTGGACCAGCAGTTTAGAAACCAAAACCAGAGACTAGCAAGTGACAGTAGTAATGTTTACTAGTAATTAATATTAGTAGTAATATCCCAAAAATACAGTATCGTTTGATTTTTATTGGGATATCTTCAACCAGTTACCGCAAGTTTCTGCTACAAATGTTTCTCTTTTTTTTCATATAATGTAACTAAGCATAATTATTTGCTCATGTGCATTCCTCATGGATCTGCAAAAATTATCAACTCCAACAAATGTGCATTAGTGGATCTTTGAAGTATCATTCTAATACATTTTCTGAGTGTCATCCACCACTTGAGAAGATACTAGTGCACTACTAATGCTCCTGATAAGAGTTCTCTATTACTATTTGAGTATGGAATAATTTTTAAATTTCAAAAAAATTTTCCACTTCTGTTCAACATCCATCTCTCCCTTTTCTTGTCCTCATCTTGAACTAAGCATTTTTAATACTGACAAAAGGGGAAATTCCAAGTTAGACTGCCTTAAATCTGTAAACAGACCAACCCACACATTTTTAAAGCAACTCAACTAAACAGGAAGACCCTAACAAGCAATTCAGTCAATTATTACTACTTACTTACAAAAAAAAAAAAAAATTAAAAATCCATTTGAGCAGAAGAGTGAAAGGACAAAATATTTACTGCTGTCCCAGACACCCTCATAAGAATGAGGAATGTTATGCTAAACTGAATGTAGGGAAGGAACAAGCCCATATGGAGCAATAATGAGGTGTTTCCTTGTGGTACACCCACATTCTTTTCTGTTAATTAATACTTATTGATAGACTCAGTTCAGTAACAGAAAGATTCTCTTGTCCTGACGCAACAGAGCAAACTCTTGTGTTTAAACTCACAGATTTAGAATGCAAATGCTGAGATACCCACAGTGGGCTGGCTAGTCAATGCCAGATCTCCCTCCACTGTGCCTCTGGCATTGATGGACATGAATTTAAGGCTGGTCCAGCAACTTTTGCCCTTGCAGATGTTCTTTCTTTTTGGTTCACAAGAATAAAAAACCCCTGTTATCATTGATCCTGTACCTGCATTTTAGGTCTGAAGTATATAAACTAGCCAGAGCTTCTGGGAAGCTGCTGGCCCAGCATCTGCCCTTTTCAGGGTGGGAACATCTGCCACCTCCATTCCTTCACCACTCAAACCCCACCACAAGTGTAAGTGCTGTAGGTGAAAAGGTTAAAGATTCAGAAAGGAATGACTGTCAGCAGCCACTGTACATTAGCTGAAAAGTCAAACAGCTGCTCTCCTATAATCTCTCTGCTCATACCATAATGTACAAACAAGTATTCAACAGCTACCGACTTGGTCCTGCCTATTTATTAGTGAGCATAGTGCCCAGCCAAGCCTATTGAGCTATGGCTGGAGGCAGTAGTGTCTACACTGAGACTAACTATGCAAATTAATTCAGAAACACCACTATTAAGTGAGTCTGAAAAACCACACTCACCTTGGGGGTAGTAGAGGTTCTAGCTGAGGCACTCCACCCTGTTCTGAGTGATCCAACTCCTACAACCATTCAAAAGAAAAAAAGACATTTCTTTAAGCCTAAGAAAAATAAAAGATTTTGTTTAAATTATATAATTCTTATATCAAATTATATACTATGGACATGAAAAACGAGTTTCTGGAGGTCTGGGAGTAAAGTAATAAGTATTACGGTGTGATTCTGCGATTTTAAAGTGTTATTGAACATGGAGGGAAATACGGAGGGTAAATAACCCGATTTACTACCTGAAACACAGCTTAAAGTGTGCATTACGTATGACCCAGCCCCTCTTTTCCTACTATATGGCAGTAAGGAGTTAAGAGCCAATTTCAGGAGAGTCAGAGAAATGTGCAATTACATTGCCCACAGGATTTCGCATTATCAACTTTGATTTAACTTTGACACGTGGACCACGTTGAACATGTTAAAGCAGAAAACATGACATTAATGCAACTCACACAGGACAGCATCTCTTGCAAATATTAGCTCCCATTAAAGAAGGCATCTAAATATGTTTTCTAGAGAGCTAACAGACAAATCCCAGTGAATCTTGCTCTGGCAGATTAAGGCTTCACTCCTCCCAGCTGCCCATGCTGGCCCTGCCAGAGATTACCACCCTACAGCAGTCAGGAGAGGAGGACATGTGCCATGCCTGAAGGGCTTGGACCACAGTGATGGATTAGCAAGTGACCATCCTTACTGCCTCCTGCTGTTCGTTTTCATTGCAGTGCCAGAAAGTTCTGCCAGCTCTGCTGAACAAGCACAGCTGCTTCTGGAACAGCGTGGTAAATCAGAGTGCTGAATCTGTGCTCAAAAGAACCCTTTCTGAACCGGTAGTTTTAAATAGGTCTGAACAGCCTTGTTTACTTAATTAGGTGCTTGAATGTGCTTGAAACTCATAAACAATTCCTGTGATTTTTCCTACCTTGAAAATACCTAGATATATTTTGTGACAAAATCTGACCCTTGATTGAGTCCCCAAATTAATGTTCTGATTAAATGACCCTATAAGAAAGAAAACAACCTGCCACTTTCAGATGAGGATGTCATCCTCATATCAGAAATTTTCCTCTTCTGTGTGAAAAGGAAGAACTCTATGTCAACTGCTGCTTATGGTCAAAAATTTTTGCTGTTGCTGTTTAATCCACTTCCGCTGACAAACAACACTAGTTTTAGAAGCACAGTTCCTACCTTTCCAAAGATAGGATTTAAATGTTCCAGTGGATTCAATACAATCTTTTTTTAAAAAACATCTTCTGAAGCTTATATATGTCTGTCACAATAACCTAGATGACATTGTAAAAGTTCTGGAGTTCCACTGCATAAAATGTCATTTACTGTCTTGTTTCATAAATTACTTTTTCAGCCTTACCTAGAAAAGGTAGGACCTCTCTGAACAGCCTTTTCAATCATGAACTTTTAATACCCTTTATCTTAATAGCAGAGGTAGCTACAAAGGCATTTGTTGGCAGCACCCATCTATTGAGGGCTTTTAATTTGATTTGACCTTTTTACTGCCTGTGGCTTTCACAAGATTCTCTGCCATTCTTGACATCAGAAAACTCAGTATTTTGAAATTTTACTGTCATTTTCTAGTTTATTTTAATTCCCTTTCGAAAATTGTTGTCAAATGTTGTATAGCTACAGTGCCTACCATAACTATGTACGTGCTCTGGAGCAGAGCCTTACTTCCCAAAATAGGTGGTTCTACTCAGTAGAAACAACTAAAAGGAAAGAGGTGAAAAAAACAAGCTTCATTCTTCTATGGAAAAGTTTCCTCTGCCTGCAAATTAGCACAGACACTGAGAGGTATTGTGTGCACAAAGGTAAAAAATTACATTTCTAAAGCACTTTGACAACATTTCACCATGTAAATCCCACTGGACTTTGAGCCACTTTGCAATGTTTTTGCAACTAAGTCGTAGAATATCCTGATTCCAGATGATGAATACAGAAAATTTAGATAGATGTGATCAAAGTTTAGTAAAGTATCACCAGAGTGCTTTCCAAAACTGACAGCAGTCTACATTACCTAATTAATTAGAGAACAGAATTAAAAGAAAAAAGCCTTGTATTTTTGAGTAGTCATTTTCATCTTCTGGTCCTTCAAATAACTTACTTTAAAAAATGCTTGAGGATCACAAGAGATCTTTTAACCAAAACAGACAAAGCTGTAATACAGGAAAACAGTTCTAACTTACCCCTTTTTTCACGAGGTCACCACTGCTGGGTTTTCCCACTGTGGTACTGGATGTGTTCCCAATAGGCTTTTCAGCAGGAAGTGGTGGAGGGCTATGTGGGGTGTCATTTAAAGCTGTAAAATCCAAAAAAAATTCCAAATTAAAGTCTAATTAATACCTTCCTTATGTGGATCAACAATAGGTAAAGGAATCCACCTCGGTTTGGGGCATTTTTTGTGTGAATGCAATTTCCTTCCTCAAAGCCAGAGCAGCCAAAGGGAATAACCACTTAAAGAACAGCAAAGAGAAAAGGGACATGAAGGGAACATGATTAACTCTGAGGCTGAGTTAGGAGTATTTCCCATCCTGCATAACGGATCTTCACTTTTTACTCTCAGGACACCAGCAAGTCATTTCAGAGTTTCAGGGTTTCAGCTGCAATACTTGGTGATAAAATATTAGATGAGTAGAAGACTTTCTCCCCCTGGGAATGTCAGATTCATTACGGGATACCCTGAAACACCATCACCACATTTCTAAACTAGCTCACTTTTTTTTTCAGCTGTCAGCTCCTGGAATATCCTTCAGGCTGGAAAACAGCTGAGGGTTATTTCAAGTAACCCTGAAAGATCAGGAGACTTGGATGGAAGAATCTCCAGAAAGGTAAAGGCAAGAAAATAAATTATTGCCTGCTACAAACTTCAGGATGACAGAAAACAGAGATGGAAGTTCCCAGGTAGTCTTTAGGGAGCTAAGCAAGTTTAGGACATGGAAGAGGAAACAGTACAGATCTGACTAAGGAAGAGTGATGATGTCCCCACATTCAATAAAGACTAGAAAACCCTTGTAAATGTATGACATTTGCTTTCAATATCTCTGCTTTTGAAACCTGGCAAGCACTTGGACAGGTTTTGCCAGCATATTTACCAAATACTTTGTCTTCATATATTGGAACCTTGTCATCTACTTTACAATCTGTTTGTATATCAAGAAAATTCATTTCACAGAGAGAACTACAGACACTTAAGCTCCTCTGACTTCCATCTGAACTTGGAATTACATAAAAATATGTGTAGACAGCCTGGACATTTATAGACTGATAACAAAAAGAAGAGGAGAGATGCTATCCAAAACAGAACTTTCAGTTGCTCATTTAATGAAAACTACTCCCAACAAAGAAACAGCAGGAGAAGTGTTGTTTATTTTAAACATAGGAAGGAGAAGTGTTGTTTATTTTAAACACCTTTGTTGCGTTACTATTATGTAAAACACTGCTGTGATGTTTAAAAATGGATCAGTACACTGGATCAGTTCAATTCTTAGGAGAAGGTCACAGTTTTGCTTGCAGTGACCAGGCATGGGGGAAAAAAGTTAGGAAGTTCATCACTTTTCTAAGCATCTGTGATGGATGAAAAGTAAAAACAATACCTGGCAGTAATTCCAAAAGAAATCTTCTCTTATCACATCTTATAAAAAGTATGAGACATTTATTTACCACTTTAAATCTTGCTACACAGACGGCCTAATTTCCTCTCCCTTAGTCTTTTTAAGGTCAAAATTAAAGGAACTAGAGGAACAACAACAACAAAAAAATCCCCAAAAACTAGAAGGCAGGTGTTATTTTCAGTGATTTCTAAGTGTACTAACTGAAGTGGAAGTTTAATGCTTCCTTTCTGTTGCATCTCAACAAACGTGCTAATCCCAATTGAAAACTTCACTGGAGTTTAAATTCTTAAGCATCCAGTTCTGTCCCCTTTTTGGTAGTGCTGGCTGGGCTGTTTTTGGGCCTTTTTTTGTGTGTTTTTGGGTTTTTAAATTTGTGTTACTTTTTTTTGTTTGTTCATTGTGGTTTTTCTTTTTAGCTTTTGCTGGTTCCTGACAGAATTTATCTCCCTCCATAAACAAGATGGTGAAAGACCCCTGGTCTTTCTGAGATTATGTGGCCCCTTTACAATGTAAATCCTACTATATCCATTTACACCTTGGCCCAGTTGTACTTCTCTTTTAACAGGTTACATTTCTGCAGCAGCTCCTATTTGACAAAAGGCTACTTGGCTTTCTTGGAATCTGCTTCTGTTCCTCGCTATCCCATTAATCTTCCAACCACTGATTCCCATAAGGCAGGCAGTCCTTCAGAACCTCCTGCTGCTGGTAGCTAAGTACAGGACCGGCAGTCCTTTGTGGAAAGTTCAATTACCACTAGAGAGCAGCAAGGGACCAGTTAGCTGCAAGTTCAAAAGGGAATCCATCTCAGGAAAAAAAGGAAAAGAAAAAAATGTCAGGTAGTTGGTTGGTTTTTTTGTTTCATTTTATTTTTAACTGTAATTAAAATTTCCTTTATAGAGAAGAACTATGTCATGGTTTCTTTACAGTAGTTCATAAAACATATTCTTCCAACTGAAAAAACCTTTTATTTATAATCAGGTATTAACAGAAAGACCTTTTCTCACAGCTTTATCTTCAGTCTTCTCTGCATTTTTAATCATTTCCACTGCATTTGTGACATATGCAGGGGAAAAGAAAATGCAGTATTTTAACACTGGGTTGGTGACGGGGGAGAGTGGAAATAATGAGTGAAACTCCTAGGAGAAATGCCACCTGGACATATAGTTACTACAAGTTGACTGTATACCCACTAAGTGTGGCAAAACACGATTTTGAAACATGGGTTTTAAGAGCTATCTTGTGACATTTTTCTCTAAGCTTTGAGGATCAAAGATAAGGCCAAACAGAATTCTGTAAGTATGCACTCCAGCATACAAAGACCAACACAAAGACCTTGTGGCTTTCTGATAAATTTCCACTCTGAAGACACAGTCAGTGTCATTTGTAAAGCTGTAAAGGATTAGAGGTGGAAGGCTGTAGGAATACAGTAACTCTCAGAAAACTGTAGTCAAGACCTTGACATAAAATTGAACACATCAGGTTTTTGCATCCCAGTTCTCACATGCCTTTTTTTATTCCCTCAAACTGCTACCTAAACATTCTTGCTTAAATGGCCACAGATTCCTAAACTAAAAAGGATCAAGGGAACTTGATTTAAACTGTGAAAACTATGCTAAACATCTCAACCAAGCTGTGTTTGAAGGAAAGTTTAATGCACCAATGTTGTTCCTTTGACAGGGAAGCTTGGGAGCAGCACTAAAATTACCTCAGCTGAGGTCAGCACCGAAGTCAATTTGGCAAAAGGTACAGCTCCAGGATACGGTTTAGCAGAAAAAACAAGCTTGCTTCTGCTGCAAGGGTCTCTCTCCTCCAAGTCTTTTAGATCTGCCTCATACATAGTTTCACCTCCGCTATGCATCAGCTCCATCAGGTTTGAGAGACATCAAACTCAAGGGAGGGAGCCCAGTGAGGCAGCTGGGCAACAGGCAGAGGGGAAATATGACGCTCATCTACCTCTCCCTCCCACCACAGCCCTTAGGGTGGCTCCTCTGTCTTGTCAAACTGTACCACGGGATTCCTTTGGCAGCTAATATTAGCTAGCAAACAGCATGTCAATTATTAAATATTAGGTGCCAATTGAAATGGTTTTCTAACACATTCTTCAGACGTTTAGGAGAAGAGCTTACATTTCCCGGGTTTAGCTGGGATTCGGATCACAGTGGGTTTCCGAGCTAAAGCTGGTTGAGCCGTCTGTTCCTTGGCAGGTTCATTTTTGGTAAGGAACTGAAACGGATCTAAAAGGAGGAAAAAACCCAACATCTTTAATACTTATTTGTTGAACACAAATCTTACCAAGTATTGCTTTCATTTTTAAGGATATTTATGTTTCACACCCAATACAGTAATAAAAAAAAAAGAGGGATCAGGCTGATGCAACTAGTATACCCAACTCTTTGTAAATAACAGGTCTTCTTTGTACACCTGCATTCACAGGTGCCTTAACAGAAACATGCTCCAGATACCTTCTGGGATTATAAGAGCCACTGAACAAGAGGAACTGCATTGACACTTGATAATAGGGACCTGAAATCAGAATGGCTTTAGGAAAATGTTTACAAAGCAGTTGATCTAATGCACTGACATAGCTGTGAACACATTCACTGAAAAGTTTAAATCAATACAATCTTGCCAAAGCTAAACAACCATCACTGCAGCAGATAAAACACCTACTGAAACATACATTTAAATACTACTGATTACAAAATATCTTTGCTGTAGAACAACTAATTCTCTTGAAGATTCTGCCTCATTTTGTTATAAACATGGTGACATGGAGGGAACTGGTTCAGACCAAGGTCTGGAAGTTGTGCCTGAGCTCTGTCCCTGCCTGTATCACTCATTCTTCTACCAGCCTGCCCCATCATTCCACTGCTAAGACAGGAGCAATGTTTCCTGTGCTTCATTACCTTAAACACTGGTCTCTTATTAACAGGCATGGGAACAACGGTGCATGTAGAAGGCAGCTGTAAAAATACTTGTACGTAAATAAAAACCAAATTAACGTGTTCTTTCTCAAGTACACCTCCACGTCAAAGAGCAATACTTCTCTCTTGTTAACAACTGCTACTTCTTTCTCTGACATTATCAAATTCTGCAGTAGAATGGCAATGCTTAACAGTATCATAAAAGTGTACAGTAGAAACTGGAGAAGGACTCTGGATGATAAATTCTCCATGACACATATTCATAGCCACAACAATCGAGTCTGATCTCCTCTGCTGGCCTTTTCAGATACGTAGCTCAATGAGATGTTATTTATGGAGTGCCACAGTCTAAAGAGGAAGTATGCAGGGCATCTCTTTGAATTCTTCATGACTATTATAAAAGCATACCCTTTCCCCAAACTACTACCACACTTCCTGACAAAGTTAGAAAAATCTGTATTTGATAAAGTTTTATCTTCAACACTTAGAAAAAACAGTTATGTCATATGAAGTCATGATTTCTTATGGACAATTTTGAACAATCCAATCCAATCCAAGCAAGACACTACAAATCTGTGCCTGGCAATTCACATAAAATTTAAGAAAATCCAGAAATGCAGTATTTATTTATGAACAACCTCATGCCCTCCTGCATGCACATGACTCGGTACTCGGTGGCCACAGCTCCCCCTTGCCGGTGCTTCTACCATCAGCCCCTTCTGGCAGTGCCCCCAGCTCCTGCTGCCAGCGTGCAGCTGTCACAGCAACAGGGACAACATGCCACAGGGCCCATGCATGTTCACCCTGCTCAGATGTCCACCTCCCACTAGTCCCTTGCTTAAGGCTTTCTCCAGGGGCAGATCCATCCCATACGGATGTGTGCTGTGTGGATTTGTGCCATGGCCTCTCTTAAAGCCAACCTGCCTACAGGCTCCCCAGAAACCCACCTGGGTACCTTCAGATCACATTTTAATCAGGAATCAAGCAAATCAATTCCTTCTGTCAGGCTGCTCATACAACAGCTGCGAGCATACACTTCAGGTACAAAGGATCCTGGCAGGTCAACAATTTATCTACAGATAAAGGTATACAGGCTACAGTTAAAAATAAACTCTGTTAGCATCTAGACAAAAGATGGCTCCATCACATTGTGCCCAAAGATTTCCAGTGCATCCGGAAATTAGGTACAGGCAACCCACAATGCTTTAGAATGTAAGGGTGAAACTTAATATTTTGTTCAAGTTATGGATTAGTACTAGAGGCTAGAGGGTTTAGGTCTCTTCAATGAAAGCTGCATCACAGCAAGAGTTTTTGTAGAGGACTTCAAAACACAGACCACAAGTGGGGTGGAGGCATTCTGGAAGTACAGACATCACAAGAAACCAAAATCCCACCACTGGAGCAAGCCTGCAATATTCTTTTACTCTTTTATACCTCCATCTGCTAGCCACAGTGCTAACACTTGAACTGCATTAAAAAAACTTGAGGATTTATCAAATCTTAATTTTTGTGCTGGTGTTCAGAGTGACTTTAAGTGGAGCTGAAAAAAAACCCCCTCAAACTGGGCTTAGTTCTCTCTTTTAGTCATCTGGCAACTCTACATCAGTTTTGAGGAGTGACCCTGGTGAGGCAGCAAGGCCTCAAAGCTGCATTGGCCTGTTGGGAAGCGGGAGACACAGGACGAGCAGAGGAAAGGTGAGCAGGGCTAAGTCATGGGCTCCTTGACACAGCATGACCATAAGGAACACTCTGGCACACAGAGCACCTCTCAGGGTAAGGTTCTGAAGAGGTGAAGGAAGTTCTGCATGAAAAATGAGGAAACAATTTTCCAAAGCCTCCATCTTATGAAAATATAGACATTGTGAGACCAAGTGGAAATGCTCTGAACACTCAAAACAATCACAGTTCTGTACTCTCGTAAATTTAAAGGAGATTTAAAATTGTAAAAAATTGCTGTTTGTCAGCTGTTAATCACTGCTATGCATAGAAACAGTTTTCTTGACCATTCAGCAGCTGGCAGAGTTCTCTACATCAATACGTCTGACAATTTTTAAGTCTGAGAAAAGCAATTTCTAAGGCCGAGAAAACCATTTGATGAATGTTAGTTTTCCACTCATTATCTTATGTTCAATTATACTGTTGTCACCTCATAATTAGTTTAAAACTCATTACCTTGTTTGTGTTATTCCATTCCCCAGTGCTGGGCTTGCAGCAGAAATTGGCTGAGAAAACGACTGTGCTGCTTTGTGCAATGGGACTGACAACATATCAAATTTTTATGTTGTTTAACAACAACTGGGCATCGTTTGAGGATAATTCATGGAGGTGTGAAAACAGAATTGTTAATATACTCATTTAAAGCTTCTCAGCTCAAGGAAATTAATCTGCAAGTAATTTTTCATAACACATATCAGGCTTCTACTGATTTTTTTTATTGAAGTTTTACAGCGATGCTTAAAGTCTGTGTCTTCCTTAGTCTCATTTTTCTAGAGCTTCTGTTTCAAAGGTTTATGTGATAACATATATTAGTGTGCTTGTTTGCAGGAAAGACAAATGAAAGCCATATATTCAAATAAACCATACATAATCTCCTTTCTTGTAACAGTTTTGGAGAAACAACCTTTCAGCCCCCCCCATTCTCATACACCACCCTTGCTTAAAAGTGAGGAGGTTACAGAAGAAGCAGTAGGTTTTGCCCATGCAAGAAGGACAAATGGGTATCTTCCTGAAATATTTATTGGTAGTCTTTAAGTGGTAAGAGATACCTCAGCAGCAGTAACGGGAATCTCCAAACAAATAGTAAGTGGAAAGCTAAAAGCCCAGACTAGTACTATCTGTTGTGAAGATGCTCAGTCCTGCAAGAAGTACTCAGTACACAGGAGAACAATGGTGTGGATGCTGATATTACGACACTTGTCACTACAGAAGTATGCAACTGTGTCTACTTTCAAAGTTTAATTTAAAAGCCTAAATCAGCTGTTAAAGGCAACACTGACACATTCTCTTCACACACAACAGTATTGTTACCAGAGTCTTCCAGGAACTGAGAACAGGAACAGACCTCATCAACAAATGGTTTTATTAAAACCTAGCCCTGTGAAAGCACTCTGGTGTTTATGGAAGCATAATCAACGCATACTTGGGGGAACATTCTCAACAACAGGCCCCTCCTAGTAATATAGCCAGAGATTCAATGGAAACCTGACAGGTAACACTCCAAAGAATGAGGTTCATGATCAAGAAACACTGTGAAATGCCACAATCGAAAGTCTGATGTTCATTCAGACATTTTAAATCTCAACCTATTTACAACTATAAAGAGATGTATTAGACAGGTATCGTATCTAAATTCCAGCATCAGTGATTTTACCAATCTGCTTTCCACTGTATTTTTCATCAAGAAAATTAACAGTTCACTGTATTCAGAAATGGATTTCTGACACAGAGAGAATAATATGGACTACACCACCTTTCACAAAATACGCAATTTACAGCTCCCTCTGCATGGAACGTTGCCATGATCTCATCTTGACTGTAACCTTTAACAGACTGGAAAATAAAAAAATAAAAATAATTTAAAAAAAGAGAGAATGAGACGCAGGTTCTTTCAGCATCTGATCTGTGCATAACCTGAAAGTAAGTTCAGGTGACACTCAGGCTTCTCACTATTCTCTTAATGCTAGGAGACTAGACCAGCTCATTCAAATAAAAGGAATGCAGTATTATTTGCGAGGAGACTTAGTACTGCTTCAGACTTAAAACTGGAGGAGAGGCAAGCAGATCTGCTTTGCAGAAAGAGCCTAGCCATCAGTGCCACCAAAGTGCACAAAGAATTAATATATAGAGTTTTTTATTCTCTGGAAAGTATAGAAAAAAATTTGCCAAGACATGCCACAGAAGACTTGACTTAAATGTACTTGTTGAAAACTACAGGAATACAACTTGCACATATAGAGAGATATAGATGGACCTTTTCCGAGCTTTCAGCACTTCTCTCTCAAAGTGTGGGAATGGCCACACTTTGTACCTGTGTGTATCTAAAAGCATAACCATTTGGTTCATAGTTCATCTGTACTAGTAAGGGTGATGGAAATTACACTGCTGTTGGCACACAGAGCAGCATGAGCTATTATGGGAGAGTTTGGAGGCTACTCCTCTACCACCAATCTAGTTTGTTAGCTGAAGTAAGACTGGGATAGTCCAAATTGCAAGAGCCTTCAGGAGATCTCTAATCAAACCTCCTGCCCAGACCAGGTCAGCTGTGAGGGCATGTTGCTAGAAATTGGTTGCGTAACCTGGTCTGACTTCAAAAATTGGATGCCGGAGGGTATTTGGACACAGAATGGGTGACAAAGAAAATATACCCCCAAATTACCCTGAAGATTAAGAAACATGGCTTTGTCCATTCTTGCCAGGTGAATGAATGATTTTTTATTGCCAAGAGATTCAAGTGCCCCAAAACAGGCAAGCTGGAAATTTCCAAAGCAGGTAATGGAAAGCAGTTGGATATACAAAATCTTTTTTTTTTAAATTGAAAATATGAAGGACAAGGTAATTTATAATGTTGTTTAAAATACCATCTACTCACTTTCAAGAATCTCACATGCTTTCAGCAAAGGAAAAAAAAAGGTTTTTCTATAAAGATTTTCTTTTAAATAAGCATTTTGTTGTTATTTGACAAACTTTCTGAACAAAGGATATCTGCATTTTAAGTATTGCAAGATAAACAGATTTAATCATCAGAGACGACAGATCTTATTAAGAACATTATTACTTGTGTGTTACTTCACAGCATCTACAGACCTGGAATTCAAAACCAAACTAATTTGCATTTGACAGCCTAAAGGGCTACTCATCTATTATGTAGCAATGATTTAAAAACCTTATTTGTTTCCTGAGCCTAGGTATAAGACCCTCTCCTGGGCCAACTTTCAAGGTCCTTGAAGGCTCCAATTTATACCCACTAAGCAAGCATCTGTAGTGACTGAAGAGTTGGATGGATGGATGCTTGTTATCACTTTTGCTGGAGACTGCCGACCTTGCAGCAGAAACAACAGGACACAGCACAGCCCCCAACCTCCAAAACTCCACAAGAGCATGTCTTCAGGTAAAACTGTTTTTACAGGGGTTTATGCCAATGAGGGGATTAAAATGGATGAGACAGCTCATTCTTTTCTGGGGGTGATAATTTGTCAGTAAGTAAAAGAGGAGACTGGTGTCTTGAAAATAACCACAATAAGAGTCATCAGAAACACAGCTGAACCTTAAGAAAAGCTGCATGATTTTGAAGATATGTCGGGACTAATCTACCAGTTAGAAGTATTTCTGTCTTTTCTCCTTTCCTTCCCTTTTTTCTTTTCTTTTTTTCTTCTCCTTTTCCTTTTCTTTTCTTTTCTGAGGAAGCAATTAAAATCAAGCAGCTGGGCAATATGCCCACTGCAGACAAATCTGCAGTTACTCAAGCAGCAGTTTTTCTGAATTGTCTATAATGTCACACAAATGCCACCATTCACGCCATAAGAAGCAACAATACCCATAAATGGATAGCAGCACTGGTTTGGTTGGGTTTTTTCCCAGCGGACTACAGATAAAGTAGTTTGACAGACAGACAGATAGATAAGACAATTAAGAAGTGCAGTAGTCGTACTACTGTTCGACCTGAACGTAATGAAGATATTGAAATGTGAGCTGTCTCCTGCTGGTAAGGTAAGGTAATCTCTGAACTACGTTTCAAAGCATCTGGTTTAAATTGAGTTCTACTATGTCAGGCACAGAGCAGCGAATTATATGCTGTTTCAGAGAGAAGGAAGAAGAGAGAAGGAAGAAGAGCTCCCCACATGCGAAAAGGAATACAAACATTGTAGCAAGATCACCCCCAAGTTTTAATTTAAGTGTGTGCTGTGAATGCACCATTACCTGATTTTCTTTGTCCTAAACATACATTCTCACAACATTTAGCAAACAGGCACACAACATGCTTTGACATAGCAACTAATACAAGTCACAGGTAAAACCATGCGTGTTCTGAAGCTGTGATATTTACACAAACTTGCACTATGATTTAATTTCCAAGCCATTGTAAAAATGGGTAATAGAGAATTGAGCCCACCTGATAGATTACCAAAACTTTTAACCTTCAGGAACTGCACAAATCCCTGTTATCATAAAAGAAATGCAGAAGTATCCCAGATGATCCAAAATATCACAACTATCATCAAAGCATTAGAACCTCAAGGTGCAGAGTCCCAAACAGATGCCTTCATGTTCTAAATGACTGACTTAAATAGAAGTAATTTCATTAGTATACAAACAGCTTTGAACATTAGCCTTTGAGTCCAAAATTATGGCACTTAAAACTGGCATCAGTTTTGGCTGATGACATAGCAGTTCTACAGATTTGTCATTCCTGACTTCTCCTTCCTGGCACTTCCCTTGGGCTAGCATCATGAGTTGGCTGCAAGATTCTGTCACAGTTCACCTCTGAATTTTGCAGCTGTTGAGCTTCCAAAGCTCTCATAGACTTCAACTCTCTGACTGGATGTTGAAAGCTTTAAAAGAAATCTCAGTATCCAGAGTCTCTATTTGCACGAGAACAATTCCCCTCTTCATACAGGTTGGACAAGGATAAAATCATTGATGTCTGGATAAGGGCAAATTCACTCAGGTAATGGCTGTGCCATTGGAGATGCTGTCAAACACTGACAAAACTCATGGGATTGCTTGAGGTAAACTTGAAAGAGAATCATTCAGATAGTTTTGGTAGTTAAACTACCAGTTAAACACTGACATTTAAACTGGTGAAACGAAACTGGTTTGTTGCCATCACTGTTGACCTCAGCATATATACAGTATTCAAGTATCTTTCACTGTGGAGGTCGTAGCCTTCTGTTAGAGGAAGCTGATGTCCTTCATCAGTGAATTAAATTGCTGTGGAGACTCTGAACTTCGTTTTGCCTGTTTCACCTTTTCCTTCATATGCTCACTTCAACTTCTGCCTTCTGTGCCCTCCTCATCATCCACTGAAAACTTTCCCTTCTTCCTTTCACAGCAGGAGTCAGCAGCAGCAGGGATTGATCCCCAGTTCTGTTTACATTGGCCTAACACACTGGTGCCGTATCAGACAAAAGGAAGCTCTGGCAATGCTGCAATATGCGATGTAACACTGCTCTCTGACAAACAAGGTGTTGGTGCTTGGTTTCCAATGCCACTGCATAAAGCCTTCTCCCTTTCCTAGGGTTGCCATAACAACAAGCAGAGCACTGTCATTTTGCTAAGTAATGACAATGACAAATATTTAAGAAATGCAAAGCTCTGTGGAACTGGGAGCAAGATTAGAGTTTCTCTTCCTGCCTTCACAAAACATTTTACCATGGATTCATCTTGTAAATCCTAAGCTGTTCCTATGGGAACATGAGAAATAGCTAGTGTTAGTGCTCTGTGTTGCCTCATTTTCAGAGAGCCAGTGTTGTTCTTGTGGATGCTCCGTCAAGACATTGCACAGTATTAGTTATCCAGGGTACGGAATATGATCTTGAGCTTAAAAATGCCAGCAAAAATCTGGAATTAATCCTAATTTTACAGTGTAATAAAGTGGTGATACTGCTATACCTTTTTCTCTTTAGTAGGCAAGAAGTGATGGCAGCAAAGATGACATTTTATTGAACGAATAAAATGACAGACAAGTGACTTAAGAAGTCAGGAAGCTGCTATCTGAATAATTCCTCTGTTTACCATGAGAATGGAAAGCATTTTCTTCTTAATTAAATGAAGAATAACACCTAGGGCACCAACCAGAAAGAGTAAGAATGACATTCTTCTCACTTCAGCATGGAAATTGTTTTTCTCAGGTGATTTTAATTTGTGATCATTCAACCTCTGATTTAATGGAAGAATTAATGTTATTTAATTTTTCCAGGTTGGGGGCAAGTCTGTTTTTTAGTGTACATAGCCAAAATATGATTCTCCTTTTTATGCTTTTTCAAAATGTAAATACTCTCTTTTCTTGCCTGCTACTTAGAACAGGTACACTTTCCTTCTCTTTGTTACATCAATTTATCAAAATAAAATGGCTGAAACTACGAAAGTTTTACTCTATATGGCTTTTCTTCTAAAACCATCCACATGTACAGTGTCTGTTCCATGACTCCAGTCTCCAGACACAATGATCATGCCTCTGTTCCCACCTAGACACCATCGGCCATACATTTCCTTGACATAAGTACAAAACACCTCTCCAGTCACCCTGTACTCCTGCCTCCTTTCAGTCTTGGTAATATTTTTGCAGTGTTCCTGGAATCTGTCAGCCCAAGAAAAAATGGACTTGTATCCATGTGGAGATAACCACCTCTCCTGCAGGATCTTTTGTTGCCTTATTTTCACCGCTTTTATAAGCTTCCCTGAGAACTGCATGTCTGTACGTACCAATCTTAACAATTTAAAACTTTAAGAGAACTTTCTACGTCTGCCTTGGGGCTTTTATGACAATACAGAGGAGAAACAATAACAAATTGGAACCTCATCTAACAATGTAATTCTTGAACTGTGAAGAAATTGCATTTGTTGACAATCATTAATATTGATTTACTGTGACAACTACACAGCATCTACACTTCTCTTTTCTGAAAGTTAAGATGATAAATGATGTGTGGAGGGTTAACCCTGGCTGGATGTCAGGTGCCCCCCAAAGCTACTCTATCATTCCACTCCTCCAATGAAGAAGAAGAGAAAATGTAACAAAATGCTCTTGGTCGTGGAGATAAGAGCAGGGAGAGATCACTCACCAGCTGTCGTCATGGCAAAACAGACTTGACTTGGGGAAACATTATTTGACTTTATTACCAATCAAATCAGAGAAGGGTAATGAGAAATAAATCCAAATCTTTAAAACATTTACTCCCACCCCTCCCTTCTTTCCAGTCTCAACTTCACTTGCCATTTTCTCACCTCCTCACTGAAGCAGCACAGAGGGATGAAAATGGGGGCTGTGGTCAGTTCATCACATGTTGTCTCTGCTGCTCCTTCCTCATCCGGGGACGACTGATGCCTTAAGGTTTGACTCTTATATTTTTCAAATCTTGTACTGCCTAGTGTGTAGCTCTGAAGTTTCGTGTGGCCTGTTAGCTGCTGCTCTCTCATGCTGGTTAGACATAACAAACCTGTCTAGGTTTGCACTTCAAGGACACCAGGCCCCAAAATGTGTAAACTAAAGCCTAGAAGGGGGGGTGTAAACTTGAGGTGTACACCCTGGGCAGTCAAAAGGCTACACCCAAGATGGACCCTGGGTCACAGGTTCTTCACACTTTTATAAGTTTGGTCTATTTGCATACCAGGGTCAATTCTCCAATTATTACATCAGTTAATGATGTAATTACCCCAAGTTTGTCCCTCCTCTTCAGAGGCTTTTAGTTTACACATTTTGGGGCCTGGGACAATTGAGGTGTCCTTGAAGAGCAAACCTAGAGAGACTTTGTTATGTCTAAGCAGCATGAGAGAACAGCAGCTAACAGGCCACACGAAACTTCAGAGTTACACACTAGGCAGTACAGGATTTGAAAAATAAAAAAGTTAAAACCTAAGGCATCAGGACTTCCCACACTCTTCCCCTGTTTCAGCATGGGACCCCTCCCACCTGTCAGATATGGGGGAAGCTTCTGCCAGCTTCTCAGAAAAGCCACCCCTGTAGGCCCCCCAGTACCAAAACCATGCAAACCCAGCAGATGAGGTTAAAAAAAAAAATTAAAAGTAATAAAAATTAAAAATTAATGCTAGTTCCTTAAACAAGCATTTTGTTTGACACACCCTCTGCTTTAAAACAGAACACTCCCTGGATTCCAATGGGGCTAAACCAGGACATACTTGAATATTAAGAGGCCAAAACCAATTGCTATAAAATGTAATGACAGCCCAATACCCACCTGTGTCTTAGACTACTTAAAACAGTACTAAAAAAAACTGACACTAAGTGCCTAATAGTATCAAGCAAGGTTTATGAAAGGAATGTAGCTCTAGTAATTGATCTATCCACACGAAATAATTATTTTCATTTATTAAAAAAACTCTGAAGCTGAAGTTGTGTTACAAGCACGCAGTCACGTGACAAGACGAGACAGAAAGATGGGACAAAGAAAATAAGTAGGCATTGGTGAGATGAACAGACTACCCCAGTATGTTTGATCAGGAGTGCTCCTACATGCCACAAACACTGCTCCTTCTTCAGACGACTAGGTTTCCACTACAGAACTTAAGGCACTCTATAAATAAATTAGTCACATTATATGGTGAGACACAAGCTGTCCTGAGTTCCCCAGAGAGAACTGCAACACATTCTGGAGGTGACATCTAGCATATAACATCAAGTCTTTTATCATTATTTTAGTAATCATGTAATATATCCAGCAGACAAGGTCTGAGATTTATATAGCCTTGAAACCTCCTGAATCTCAAAATCCATGTAATTTCCCAGTGATCTTGACATAATAGAAAACCAAAAGTTTCTTACACACACATAAACCCTGACAAGACAGGTAGGCATAACTTACACAGGATACACCTGCAAAGAATAACAATAGTGACAGTTTAAAAAATTTTCTTCTTACCTGTTGCTGCTTCAGAACTGATGCTATCTTTAACTACACAAGCTGGACTTAGGGGCAAAACATCATCATCAAAACTGATCAGATCTCCTTCCACATCTAGTTTATTTTGCAAAGCAGGTGCTGACGAGTTGGTTGCAGGTGACAATTCCCCCAGAGACTTTAAAACTTTTTCTTGGGCAGATACAGAAGGCCGTGGAGGAGCAACAACCGGTTTTAGTGAGGCCAAAGAAAGGGCAGGATTTTCTGGGTAACATGACTTTTTAGGAACAAGAGGCCTTGGAGCAGGAACAGGAAATCTCTTTTGTCCATCACTGTTTTCTGCAACTGATCCGCTCCTTGCATCAAGAAAATCACTACTGCTACTTTTAACAAGGCCTGGTTTTGGCTTCTTTGGCAGTTCAGGTTTGGTTACAACATTGCTCCCAACTAATTCAGGCTGAGGCTGCAATTCCTTGGAAGGTGTTGATTTGCTTTCAGTCCATGCATCCCAGTCTTCTGAAATTCTGCCTACCCCTGGCTTCGGAGCAACTATTGGCTTCTTTGTAGTAACAGATCTTGGGACGAATGAACGAGGGGCAATTTCTGGCTTTTTTGATAATCCTGAGGTATCATTAGTTCCTTGGGGTTCAAAAACTTTGATCATTGAAACAATACTATTTTGGCTCCTTTCTGTACTCATGCTGTCCATCACCAAGTGATTGTCTAGTAAGCTGTCATCTAGAAGAGGTGACTGCTGAATTGAAAGTTGCTGCTGTTTTGCAGTAGACTGGTTCACTTCTCCACTGTCTGTCTTACTTTCAGTACTTTTGACCACAGGTCTGAGATTGCTTCTTGATCTTGGCTTTGGCACGGGACATATCACAGCATTGGGATTTTCCTGGCACCTCTGACCTTCAGGATTTTCAAAGACTATTAAAGGATTCTCATTTTCTGCAGGAGACTTACTCAGAAGAGATGAAGGAGGCCTAGGAGGTTTAAGAGGACTCTGCCCTGCTAATAGAAAAGAAAAGGTTTTACTTATCTATTCCAGAACATTTAATTTGTGTTATTTTTTGACAGCCATCAGGATGGTAAACATGATGGCTTTCATTGAGAACTCTCCTGGTGGCTGTAAAAATACACTTCTGTTCCTAAAAAGAACATCTAAAAAGATGAATGGAAAAATATACAAACTTTAGGAATAAGCTGAAGATTGCTGAAATGCATGGTATCTACAAGCTGAGTTCAAAGCTTTCTGTTAACTTGCAGCATTGAGGGGCATGCAAACAGAATCCATACCAAAGAAGAGTACAGTAGCATCCCCAGCTCGGTTTGTACACTTTTCAGTCTGAATGTATGATATGCTGCTATTTTGATAAGATATCTGAACTCCTCTGGCCCCAAAGTTCTGATTATCATTATGGCTGAATTGAACAAAACTTTCAAGATTTACTTACAGTCTGAATGCAATGATAGCTTTTCAGAAGAAAGGACTTTCACAGAAATTTACAGTAGTAATAATTCACAGAAATTTAACTGTTATTCATATTAAATGCTGCACAGACCAACAATAAAGTACATCTTCAGGAGACAGAGTAAGGTTTTCATCAAGGAGAAATCCAAAACAGCCTCACCTCGACAGCCTGCAGCTTCCCAGTGTGTAGGCACACTAGTTTTTACATTACTTCCTGGCAAAGCGTTGATTAGTTCCTCTGGAAAGTCAGTTTGTGTTGCAGAAGTAGTGGTATGTCTAGGAGCAGCAGCATTATTGTTATTTGTTGTATTGACTTGCACTTGATTGATTTCTTTTATCACCTGCTCGTATGATGGCGGAAGCTACAAAATAAGAGAGATAAATATTCAGGTACATCCAGATACAATACTTTAAAAAAAAAAAAAGTGGCATATAAATTAAGAAATACTAAACTAACATATACCGAGGAAGAGAACACTGTCATAGCCTTCTATTCAATGTGATGAAAGTCTGAGCAAGCCAAAACTGTTCCTTTCTAACCTAATGAGCTTTTTACCTTTGTAAATCAAACATGCCTCATGTAAATTCATGCTCACCTCAGCTGGAAGATGCTCATTTCTCCTCCACTGAGCATGAGATGAAGCAGAAGGGAATCCTAATCCTTGAGGAGTAACAGGACTTGCACCTGGAAACCAGGAGGATGGCCGGAGGGGTTCAGCAGCAACTATTGTAATTTCAGGACGCCTGGAAATGAAGGCAAAGGGGAATAATTACCTAAAACATTTAAAAATAGTTCTTTTAAGTATAACAGTTCAAGATTTTCCCAGAATGGGAAATCAAAATAGATCAGGTCTTTTTGATTTAACCAAAGGTGTCTTTCCATGATTTCAAAGGAACTTACCTGACCTTTCTAACAAACACTTAGGCTTCCATTCAAAGCACCTAATTAAATGCCTCAGCCAAAAAGTAGGTTTATTGTCTTCAGTGAAATAATTTACATGTTTAAAGTAGCTAAACACAAGTGTAACTCCATTAGATGGCAGAAGTCTTAGTCTTCACAGGATAAACAGAACTAATAATGTGTTTGCCCTTGCCCTGCTACAATCTGAAAGCAGTAGGGTAATTAAAACTGCTTCTTGGCTGGATACCTAAAAATCTGTGTATCCTCAGACCTCATGAGAAACCTTCCAGGGTGCTAAAGTGGGGCAGAACAAGCCTCACAAAGTCTTTGGGACAGGGCCTATTTGCTTCCATCATCCAGTACTACAGGGACTTCCGTGACAGTGAAGGACCCACAGGTAGCACTCCTGGTTTATTACTGTGCCAGCTATTTCAGAGCATCAGCTGCAGGGCTGGCCCATGCTCCCAGGCCATGGTCCCTGGAGCACCACAGATCCATCCAGAATCTCACACAACACTTTGAAAAGGGACTTTTGTGAGTAGATAAAGCATTTGCTTACAGAATCTTCTGTCTGCTGACAGAAATAGAGCTGCAGAAGCATAATTTCTAAAACTATTTTAAAAACAATTCAAAAAAGGAGGGGTACAGTTCCTTCACATCTAAAATAATGGCAGACTCAGTTCACCAGCCATCCAGGTTGGTGACCTCCTTTCTCAATACCCTTTGAGAAACTGAAAGGAGGCTTGAAAGTGTGCTTATTTTCATTGTGAAGTGATCCCGTACATAGATGTCAGGAAAATAAAACAGCTCTGCAGAGGTTTGATGGTTGGTTGCATTCCCTTTTTGAGGACACATACAAAAGTTGATGAGAGAATTCCTCAAACTCTTAACCTATTGCACTTTAAAAATCAAAGTATTTCTATTTTTTTCCAAGTCTGCTTTAAACATAAGAAGGATAGAGAGAAGGAAAAAAAAAGAAATTAGAGGAGAAAGACATAAAAAGTAATACTGTGAAACAATCCAACAAGTTTTACAGTAACATCTAATTGCAATATAAATAGCAGCATCATACCTTCTATCCCTCTGTTGATCACTATGGCCAGAGGTCCGAGAAGCTATTTGAAGAAAACAAATGGAAGTTTTGAAGAGGTTAAAATATACTGTCACACCAATATGAGGATAATAGCAGAGCCCTTACCAATCCACTATCAATGAAATGGAGAACATAGAGTATCTGATCCTAAATCCCAGATTTTAAGACTGGCCAAGTTTAAAAAAAATTATTTGTATTAAATATGACAAGTTTTAAAAATATTCAGAGTGCAGTTTCATAATAATTTTAAGTCTCTCTGTGTCCAAGTTACCACCAAGAGAGATGGTCCTGTCCCCTGTCTTCTTTGTTCCCACACCTTCCTATATTCTGCATTGTGGGGACCCTAGAGTTGAAACTTCTTCTCCTTTCATTAAAACAATACAGGAATTAAACAAAAAGAAGCGTTAAACATATCTGGCTTTTCCTTTTGATGAATGATTTCTGAGATGTGCTCTTTAATCTTATTTAATGTCTCTTTCTGTTTGTTTTACAGAAGGGAAAGGTACTAAGGCACAGAACCTAAAAAGATATTTCACCCTCCTTCATGGAAAAAGAAAATATTAAACGTTCCCAGCTAGATATTTGCTAAAGTTTAAATCTTTTGTGGATTAAGAGTCAGAAACATTTCTTTTCTTTTTTTTTCAAACCATGTGTTTCAAGGTACATAAAATAAGCAAATCCTGACCTCTTCACTTTTCTGATTTTGTCATATTTACATTCAAATAATTTTTTTCAATGGCCACATTGTATTTCCATTTGGATTTCTTTAGAGAGAAAAACAAATTATCCAAGGGAAAAAATTTTTTGCATAGCAAGTGCAATTTCAGGAAGTGGTAGCATCTAATTGTGCAACATCACAGCATCATTAGCCGAAATCAGCAAAGCATACTTGATTGAAGAGTCGCAGAGTGTTGTGTCAGACATACCTCTTCGACAGGGCATTTTGGATGTGCACTATTCATGAGTGCTAGAGGAAAAAAAGAAGGGGTTACAGAAGACAAAGAGGAGGTGAAGGAGAACAAACCAAGGCTTCAGAGTGCCAGAAGCCATGATCAAATGGGTTAGTCATGCAAGGAGAGTGCATGTGTCAGTGTTGTAAGGAGAAAACTGTAATGTCTATTCACAATATAGTGTCTTAAAATATTAAAATAAAAGTACACTTTATTTCTAGTCACATGCTGATTTTAACAGCGGCTGTTCAGAAGTTTTCTTTGCAATAAATTAACCATGAAGAATATAACTATAACATGGAAGTGTCCACTGTATGGCTCAACAAGGAACCACCATGGGAATGAGGAGAGGGAAATCAAATCTCTTTGAATGCTTTTTCTAGTTTAAAATTTGGGTTCATTTGGGTCTGCCTTTTCTCCCTTCCAAAAATAATGAGTTACATTGAGAACTTGATATAGGTGCAAAGAAGTTGGGATCCCATAATTTATACCCTCACCTACCACAGAGGTATGGGCGGGCAGGTTGATCCCAGTAACAGGCACACCTCAAAGCTTTGGGCATGATTTCACATTTAAATCAGTTCCGTAAAAATTGTTTGACTAAGTAAATAAACACCTTGCCTTCACTTTCTTCTCCAGAGATCGCAACACAGCACTGATTTAACATACGCGCTAGAGGAGAAAAACCCCAAACTGAGTCAAACCAATCAAAACCAAGATTACTTTTGCAAAGACGATGGAAGAAGGTGTTCTCTTGGTAAACGTATTCAACACAACTGCTTGGGTTATAGCCAAATACCAATGATAAAGGCAGGAGAAACAAAAGCTAATTAATGAGGCACGTAAAACTGAATCGATAAACCTGTTGCCTTACTTCACTATTTCTTCATTTTTAGATAAATTCTACAAGCTATTTCCTCCTGTGAGACTCTAAATGTGCTTCTATTTATCAAAGTTATTAAAACAAACAGGAAAAACCTAAAAAAAGCCTGAAAGACCTTTTTCCTTTCTTAACATAGGCAAAAAAACCCCAGCGAGGTATCTATGTAATCCATCAAGCTCCAAAGTTTAAGTAAACAAATAAGCTCTCTTGAAAACAACACATTTAAAGTATTTATACAAAACTAACTTTACCAGTCGATATATATATAAACATGTCTCTTTAAAAGGACTAATGTCCAAGCCATTTCAGAATGAAATGAGTACATTTCAGAATGTACTCATTTTTCGGGAAAAAAAAAAAAATCTCTCAGGCATTTATGGAATCAAGTTACTTCCATGTGTATAAACATTTAATATAAACATTTATTTTTTAATGACACTGACAAAGGTCTTCCCTTCTTCTGTCAACATCTCCTCTATTTTTGCTGTCACATTTTTTTACAACCACACTTTTAGAACATATTTTGTTTTGGAAGCTCTTAAGAGCACAGTAGAAACAGAGGTGAAAGCTACTGCATCTTCTGCTCTCAGGTATTCCACAAATGCTAGGGAAAAGAGAATATAAACTTTCTAAATAATCCTTGTCCCCAGACTTGCACAGCTTTTATTCCTTCACCATTTCAAATAAATACGTTTAAATTAAAAAGTGCATGAAAAAAGACATGATTTGTTAAAATATAGTACACACCTGACTTAAAAAAAACACAAGAAAAAAATCTGCAGCCATTTTTCTGGCCTTGTGGTCTTTTGATCCTTTAAGTCCATTCTTCATTCCCTTTGTAGACTGCCTTGAAAAAGCATACTATTAATTTTTCCCTCAGATTTCAAATTATGACAGTTTTAAGATTTAAAAAACCCCTCTTCCATCATGGGAGTAAATGGAAATGTATTTCAGTGCTAGTTTATACACTAACAGCTGAAAACAGTTGGTTTCTCAACTTCAACAAGAAATGCTCAGGGTGAGAATCACTAACATTTCCAGAAGCTTATGCTTAGGGGTATTTAAGTAAAACAAGCAAAGTAGCTTCAGAAGGGGTAGGAGAGGAAACTCAGTGCACAAAACCCTCACTTTTTAATCTTATAACTTTATTGGTCTTGTGAGGGGCGGGGGGGGGAATCAAATCAACTCCTACAATTGTTGCTATTTATTTCTGTTAGTGTCAATGAGGCATCTAAATGTGTTTAACCTAGTATAGCATAAAGGATTAATGGTGATACTGTAAATAGAGGGCAGCTCAGTGACTTATAGATTCCTCTTTTGTACAGATTTCTCAGAAGAACTATTTAGTGGGCTTTTTCCAATTATTTTTAAATGTGCACAGGCCCAGGGTACTCTATTTGTGCTGCATACTTATGTTTAAATTTTTTTCTGCTGCTGTTGCTTCTCTGGGTCCTACTTTTCAAGTGTACTTAATACGTTATTTGTATTTGAAATACATACAGTTTATGGTGCAGGGGACATTTTAAGCTATGGGATCAAAATGCCTGTGTAAGTACAACAACTATTATATCACAAACCCATAAACTTTGATGCTACAGACAAGCTGGCGGCAACAGAAGTCTGACATGCAGATTTGAGCCTTTGGAAGAGAGCTGGGATAGAAATTACAGTCTTTCAGGCAACCTTTTAAGGCAATACAAAGACAACTGAAGATAATTCAAGGATCTGCTCAGAGATAAATAAGGTTCTGTTGTGAGCACTGAGGGCCTCCACAATGTACAAACTGCGTAACTATTTCCACGCTTCCATTAGCAAATCTGTAAGAAATACTGAACAGTTTTGTTGTTGCAGAGTGTTTAAAAAGCAAGTTTAATTTTGCATTAAAGATTGGAAAGATAGCCTCTAATAGGCCAAGCCTTTCTACAACAAGGACGTGTGCTAATATTTAAAAACACACCTTCTTTCAATGCTTTCTAAAACCAGGCTAGACACTCTACAAAAACTATGAAATATGGAGACTATTAAGACTGAGAAGTTATTTGTTTCACTATATAGATGCCTAGGAATAAAGGTTATTCATTACAGTTCTCAAGAAAAGCCTCAAGGGTGGGCAAACACTCCCTCCCTTACCTACAAAGTGATGCAGTTCAAAGAACTGACAGAACGGTCCCATGAAAGAGGCCACGATTGCGGTCTTTGCAATATCAAAGGTGCTACATGACTGAGGTCCTTCTTCAGGGAACACTAAAATAATCAGATAATCCTCAAACCAACATCAGAAAAAAGAGCCTTGATTTCACCCAACATCTGATTAGACTATTTCTGTAGATGTGGAGGTTCAAACTAACTCGGAATTTTTAATGTATCTCTGAAGAGAGTTTTCTCCCAAACTGTTTCTTGGCACAAGGGGGAGGTCTTGCTCCTTTTCTGGTTCTGTTACCAGGCACTTCAGGGAAATACCAGGTTGTCTGACATTACAGCTGGGCTGATTTAACGCTTGAATGTAGCTAAAGAGATGGTGATGCCCAATTCCCCTTCCAAACATGGATTTTTGATCCCCTTGAATGAACGTTAGCACTCATGTGACCCCACAGCGAGTTCACAGTGATAAAAAAATAACCACTGTCTGTACAGTTTTTGTCTCAGTTTACCTCCCTGAACGTGCTCACCTTGGGCTCAGACCACCAGCAGCACAGGGCAAGGAACATGCCACCCCCAACAGCAGTCTCTTTCCTGCCTCTGTTTCCTGGCTCCAGTGCTTCTTCGTACAACTTCAGGGAGAGAACTGATAAAAAAATAACCTCGGGCAGTAACAGGGATTCCTCTTCCCACCCCCAGGGTAGTCCTTTACACCCTTTTCACAGCTGATCTGTTAGGCACCACAGAGGCTGCCACTGCTGCTGAATAAGATCTTCATAACTACACCCTTAGAGTAAGCCTGTAGTTTTAATCAAATTTGACAATCATGATTTATGAAGGCACTTCACTCCTTCCTACACCTTTCCTTGGGCTGTATGTTCCTGCCTCTGCACCATTCCCTGCATTATGCCAGCCCAAATGTTTGTGCAGATGGGGAAGAGAATGAGGTCATGGAATTGATCTGGTTGGGAAAAAGTGGGAGCCAAAAGAACCTAGGAAGTCCCCAAGCAAAACAAACAAAATTAAAAACAAACAAAACCCACAGCCAAAAATGGCTGCAAAACTGCCAAATGGAAAGCCACAGCCTCAGAGTGTATACAAGCTGTTACACATCCTTCCTTCAGCCATGTATTTGCTTAGGACAGAAGGAGAACAGAGCAAGCCCACACATTCTTCCAACATTTTAGGGTAAGAGACTTGCTTCTGTAGCCCTGCTCCCTAACAATACCCTGGTCTGGAAGAGTGGAGAAGCGAGCGAAAACATTGTTCCCTTTTGTCTCACTGGTGCAGCATCTGGCTTGCCTCTTTCTACTTTCTTTGGCATTCTTCTGCATGTTGCTGTGCTGGCATCAATGGAAATAGTTTCCCTGATTTCAGTGGGAGCTGGCTAAGAGTGATGTGTCCAGGCCTGAGACCATCATTAAAGATCCTGGGGTAACTTTTTAAGAGTTGAGATCAAAAGATTACTCCTGAGCAGATCTCATGTTCACATGCTTGCTTCCTTCAAGTTACATTGGGCTCACTTTTCTGAACCCTATGGAGCAGTCAAACAACTGAAAATGACACCGTCTTTCTATCCGGAGCTGTGGTCAGGGTGACAAAGGAAAATAAACCTTCTTTGGCCACAAGACAGGGTGAAACTTATCAAAACAAAGTGATACATACCATCGTCCTCAGGTGGGTAAGTTGAAACCCTGTACATACTTACCATGTTTCATGAAAATTTGAGAATAAGAGCCCAGAGAATCTGGGATTAAGAAAGACAGGTTTCTAACTCTGTTAGGGAAATACACTTGTCCAGAGAATACCATACTTTTTCCAGGTTAATGGCAAGGGGAGTTAGGAATATTCAGCATCCATTTTAATATAGGTTGATCCTAACAGCACTGGGTACTGGCATACAAAGAACTACAGTTTCATATACAGTGCCTTGCTATGTACATGGTTATTATTTTGCTAGCTTATTATCTGAATAATTCACATGGTACTTATATTTCATCATAGTTATTCACATGTTAATATTAGTAAGTAAATAACATAAGCCATAGCTTCTTGACTAGATTTTTACGTGATTATGCCTCAAAACAAAGAATCACTTGCTACTACATTTTCAAAAAACAGATATCGAATGCTTAGTGATCTCTTAGATGATTTCTCAGTTTGGCAAGGTACTGGGGCTTAGGCTGTGTAAATCAATTCTGACTCCACCACAAAAGGCCCTCTGTGATCTGGTGCTCTCTGTTTTCCAGTTTCCATCTGTGGCAGCAACAGCACAAATGAAGTGTTGCATTTTAACTACCGTATCATGCAGACTTGCTCTGAGTAAAGCTTTCATGACGCCCTTTCACTACCTCCAATCTAATCCACACTAATGAGTCCCTGACTAATAGGTCCAGGAAAAACAAATCAGTACTACACACACTCATTTATTTTTCCCCATAGCAGAATCCTGAGGGTTGTTTCATTAATATGAAATTAAAGTCATGGGCAGAAAGGAAATAAAACTGAAAAATGGAAGAAAGTGACAGCATAAAATACTTTGAAAGATGCATCTGAAGAAATTCTCTGCCTGGAAACATCATGAGCAGGGAAAGGGGAAAAGGGCTTGAAAGCTGAAATCAGGGAAGAAGAGTTTGGACTTTCATTCAAGATTAATAAACAATCTTTTATTTCCCAAAACAAGCCCAGTATATGAGTCTAATTCTGTTCCCAGTACAGTGAAAAACCAGTTGCTGCAGATTTCTACTAAAATAAAACAATCTTCTATTTTGTCAAATGAACTAAAAATTGGGCATGTCTAACCCAAGCTCTTCAGAGGTGGATCACATCTGTGCACAGATGCATTAATGCATAAGTAAGAAAGTATTAGTAACTGGACAGAAGGAACAAAAAGCTGGTCTAAAAAGAGAGAAATTACAGCCCCTCCGCTTACTGCTTACTTACAGCTACTTTGTTTTCACATACCAAGTTGAACAGTTACTAAAAATAAAGATGTAGCAATATTACAATATTACAGTTCTCAAAAAGGAAAAGTAAACTTACATCTCTTGATTGCTGCTCTTATGGATGACAACGGTCCTTGGCTTATTGAAGAAAAAAGTATTAAAACGTGGTTAATGTCTCAAAGAGAAAACAATTAAGTAACATAATGCAAAAATTCCCCATATATTGTAAAGGGTTTGCAAGCCCATTTTTTTCCCTTACGTTGTTATCGTACAGAAATTTGTGCAAAACTCCTGGACTATACAACCATACCCAACCCCTTCTAATGAAAACCAGGTTACAGCTTGGCTTCAAGACTCTGCAAAGATAGAAAACCAATTATTAAATCCATTATTTCTCTCAATCCTGTCTTGAAGTTCACATTCTGTCTCATGTGGGTGTGCATATTCGCAGATTATAAGCATTTAAAGACTTAACCTTCTCGTAAATAAATAAAACTTACACAGTGAAGTAAAAACCTACAACCCTTTTGCTAAATATTGTTAACAATTACTTAACAACTTGTCTTCCCTTCCAGTTGAGATAACATTTTTCAGTAGTAACTTGGTGGGTGGGGTTAGGAAGACAACATGACCAAATATTTGTTGATACACAGGACAGAAAAATGTTTCTTTTTGCCAACTCATCTGTTTTCTTAGTAAGACTAAGGTTTCTGATGCCTCTCTTCTGAATGCCTTATTTAACACATACAGCAGCCCCTACTATTTTTGCAGGTAAAAATCAAATCTAATTTGGGATTATCACTTTTGGAAATGCTGCAACTTGAAAAACATGGTATTAATAATCTTCCACTTTGTGCTAAGATACAGAGGAATTAAGACAACACAGACAAACAAAACAACCAGTCAGTTCAGATAAGGGGTTTTTCTCTTTTTTCTCCTTTAAACGCCAGAAATAAAGAATATCTATTGGTGAGAAGCCTCTGGAATGCTGAATAGACATTTTAAAGGCTGAAATAAACTGTATCTGGTTCAAATTAATACGGTATCTTAAGAACAAGACAAAGGTATACTAATCAAGCCTTTTCCAGAAACCTTCCAGCACCAGACTTCATCAGCAGTAGAACAGCAGGAATGTTAGTACAGCGAGTGCATTAGCATTTTAAGTCTGCCCTTGCTCTGCTGGTGTGCAGCACACCAACTCTGCCAGGGCTCAGTTTAGCTCCACATGCACATGATGGCTGCAATTACTCCAGTGAGATGAAGAGTAGGGGGATTCGGAGGAGAGAAGAAAGAGAGAGTCAGAAAGGATGTGGATGAAAAACGTCCTCTCTCTACAATCATTCTGGAAACTAATTAAGACTAGAAATGAATGTTGCTCTGACGGAACTGTTATCTGAAACAGTCTGGCTAGTCTAGAATAAACAATGCCTATTTGTCTGGTTTCAGAAACAGTTCAAACGTGGCTTGGCCCCAATCCACACTGCTTGCAAAGCTGCTTTAGAAAACATTTCTATCAGTCATATTTCACTGTGCATTTTTAGCAGAAAAGGGTTCTAATTTTCCTTCAAAGTGTCCCATCATAATACAGCCTTATCTTTAAGAAACACTTTTAGTTGTGTGTTCCTCACAGATGTACTCCAGACTCTTAGTTCCTTGTATCTCAAGTCTCTTTCTTTTGGATTTTCATTTTTGAAACTTTATTCTTTCGCTCTCATTTCTGTGAATAACTACAATCTTTAGGGTTTTAATCATATTTATTATCAGACAGGAAGGAGACCAAAGTCTAGGAACATGAATCTGAAATCTTCTGGAGCAGCCATAACTTTCTATACCAAGAATTCAGGATTTACTTAAGTTTTATAGGCAGAAATTAGGAAATCCGTGAAGTATGCATATTCAAGTATCAGTAAGAACAAAAATGAACAATTTCTTTCTTCCACTGGCAAAAGCCCTTTGACCCATTGCAATTTGCCTCAGAATGTGAGAAGCACTTCCATATAAAAGCAAGTATTTTTGGCTAGAAATCATAGGAGTCATCATGTAGACACAAATTCAAACTTTCCATATGGCATGAGAACCAAAAGGATATATAAAAAACATTTTTAAAATCAAAATGCAAAGAACAAAAAGTAAAACCTCTCATGAAACCATCCGAGTGAAGTTGAAGTATGGATATATCAAGGGCAGCAAGGCAGCTCAAATATGCAACTATCTGTAACCTTGAATGCAGGATAACATGGTTCTATCCGAAAATTTATGAGCTTATAGGCAAAACAAACTGTTAGAAGACAGTTTTTCTTTTCCACTTTCCTTTAACAGGTCACTCATCAACAACCTTTTGGCAAGCACCACATTTCCTACCCCCAGGAGAGTTTGATTCACATCTAGTTTACAATTATTTAAGCCCTTTATAAACATGGAAGTGAGAGTGGACACATTATTTTTTTTTCCCATGAAGCCCTGTAAATGAACGGCAAACTTCATAACTTTATTATTTACTAAACCCCAGTAATTTAAATAAGATGCTGTTCTTGGGGCAGCTGGTGATTTTACCCATACTTTATACTGAGCCTGCCCCTCCCTCCTCCACAGGAAGCAATTTCTGGTCTCTTATTCTGTCTTGCAAGGAGAGAAGTGATAAGGTTACTAATAACCTCCTCTGCTCCACAGTTAATGACATGTTTTCTCTCAAGCCATCCAAATAATTAACATAACCAAATCAAATTTAATTCTACTATTTGATGAGGTAGGAGCTGCAGCAATTACTGTACTGCATGGTCCTTGCCTCTTTCCCACCTCCTCCTCCTGTTCATAAGGCACAGCAATGAACCAGAAGGCAGAGAAAATGCTCACAAATGCACATGCCAAGGAAAAATTAATCCATCCAAAATGAACTCCTCTCACAGTTACATGAGAACACCCGAGGGGACAGTGTGACAATAAGTAGCTGTGGGGATGGGAGACAGCAGCTCCTGTGCCGCCCTGCAACGTACACAAACTCATACTGCTGGAAGAAAACAGTGCAGACAGCAGGAAGTTTCAAAGTATTAAAGAATCTTATAAACATTAGCAACACCACCACAGTAATATCTAATATGGAATAAGTAAAGATGGAAACTATTCATCCATCCCCCCCCAATTTAGCATGCAGGAGTGGACAACCAGAGCAACTCCTCTGACATCTGCACATTTATCCTAGAAGACTTTGCTAACTGTTAATTTAAAGCACAAACTTTGTTTCATTTCCAGCTAAGGCAATAGCTTTGATGAGCTTCCCTTACCAGCCCCTCAAAACCCACTTCTGTCTGGTCCTCTTTGCACCCAGAAAAACCCACTCAATAAGTTCAGAGGGGATCTGTAAGTTGCTGTGCCTGCTATGCTGAAAGCAGTTGGGTACTTCAAGTCGGCAGCAATATGAAAAGGGTCCCATGGGTCACCATTTCTGAAAGATAAAGAACCTGGAGTGGTGTGTTTGAAGTTGTTAAACACCTACTCACTCTTTCTGGCAGGCTCTACTCTGGGTTTCAAGGACAGGTTTTCTAAATATAAATACTTGAGGAAAACGCTTCAAAAGCGTATCTGTGCACTAGGGAAATAAAACTGCCACAAGGTAGACCAGGCAAAGAGCTATAAACTGTTCCGTGGAGTAAGTGCACTTGCTGTGCATAAACCATGGTTTCTCCCTCATTAGGGGCTCTGCTTTGACACTTCCTTGACTGAGCACTGTCTCTCTTCAAGCACAACTTCAGTCTAGCTACCAGGTTTCTCAAAAGGTTGCTCCTGCAGGGTGACTCCTGACCCAACACAGCGCCTGTGTGAGCATCACTCACCTTGACAGTCCCCACAGAGCAGAGGAGGGAAGGTGCCGTTTAAGTGGAATAAAGCTCAAATCACACAGCCATCTCTGAACGAGCAGGCAGGGAGTTGTGTCTGCCCAGAGCAGGACAGCTACCTAACCCAAGAGGCCTGGAGGTTCTGGGCTATCTTTTCACCCACCTGGTCCTTTAGCTGGTATAGGAGCAGCAGAGCCTCCAGCCTGGGAGGGCACCTCACAGACACATTCCCACAAGTCAGCTGACGGTGAGACAGCTTGGTTGCTGA
Source organism: Corvus cornix cornix (assembly GCF_000738735.6). NCBI lineage: Eukaryota > Metazoa > Chordata > Aves > Passeriformes > Corvidae > Corvus > Corvus cornix. The sequence goes on along the minus strand of NC_046334.1, from coordinate 26,561,493 downwards.
GTGCAAACAGCCATTGATGGATTTTACCTGCCTCTGGAGATCACAGGCAGGACTGTCTTGTGACAGTCCCCCTCCTGCCTGTGAGCCATCTAGGGACGGTCTCCCCCAGCTATCTACAGTCTTCTGCTCTACAGGTTGTGATACTGCTTGGGATACAAAAGACATCCCAAGCTACTAGCCTGTCTCAGCATCTCTTCTTCATCTACTTTTACACCCTCCTATTGGCTTGCATGGGATTCTCAGCAGGAATTGAGCAGCCCTCCACATTGCCTGTTCCCTTTATCAGAACCAGGATCTTTAGTTTATTTATCTAAACTGACATAACAATGAATATTCTACAGGAAAACTGACTGCACTTCTTTCACACATCACTCTAGACATACATAAAAGTCTAGATGGAAAAAGGAACCAACAAAAATAATGAAAAAGAATGATCACTTGTTCTAAAAAGTTAATATTCTGAAGCATCTATTCCGAAGTCTCAACATTTATCCTTTATGTCACGTTATATGAAGCTTTTCATAAAGTATCAGTCCTTAGATTCGCATACCTGTGTAAAAGTTAAATGCATATCTAATTGTGATGGTTATTGACCCTGCCTTATACTCACACACAGAGTAAAAAGAATTAAAATGTTGCTATTTTTAATGTCTTGTGACTTCTTGGAATGTGAACTAAGAATTTAAAAATAGCTCATGCTGAAATTACTGTAAGGCAAAACACGAGTTTAATAAAAAAAATGATATATTCCTCTCAGTTACTTTAGAAATCATGCCTTCTTTGTAACAGTGTACTACAGTGCAACATTCTAAAAACTTATTAAAAGACACTATTCCAAGCACTAAATGTTTTAAATGTCACCTAAATTATTTCACTGCAGACCAAATTACAGAAAGATGTCAATAATTTTATAGCTAAATTTGGGGTGGTGCAAAAGATCAGATTTACTACCACCTGCAGGCCAAAGACAGACTTACTTGTTCTACCAAAAAGCTCCTAAAGCTAAAACAGAAGATTCACAACTATCCCAAATTCATGATGTGGATGCAGTGGACAGAATTGTATTAACCCTGTGGAAGTGAATTTACACAGAAAATGCACCCACAGTGGTCAGCCTCTTCAATGCCTCCATTGCTGAGGAGCCTCAGTCCTCCAGCTGATAGTGTAAATGAGCTGACACAGCACGTGGAATCCAGGTGCACTTTCCCCATCAGTGTCAGAGAAGCAGACACCCGCCTTTCTCACACTCACCATTTCCACCAGCTCTCTTGTGTTGGTGCTGGCATGGCCACAAGTCTGCTGGATCAGCCATGTGATTTTGTTAACAACAAAGAATCCCATCCCAAATACCCTGATTAATTTTCAGCCAGACAGGCCAACTGCTCCAGCTGGCTGCAGAGCCACACAAGCCTCAGGATGGCACCAGAGAAGCGATGGGAGCGGACAGACGGGGAGGCCAGCAGCAGTCCTTGGGGTAAGCAGCTCAGCCTCCACTCACGAAAACAAACCTTAAGTCCATGACTCTGCCACTAATCTGACAGTAAATCACCAAATGCTGGCTATACCTCACATCAGCCGTTCTTCTCATCCTTCAGTATCAGCTGATCCACTCTTTTTTTTTTCCTGTTAGTGCTGGTCATCCATATTGGCTCACTAGGAGATCGGACAAGGACCAGAAAAAATACGGTTGGCAGCAGCCTGTCCCCACAGTCTTTCTGTAAATGAACACTTGCATGTTCTCTGCTAGATCATGGAGTATTGTCCTGGCCTGCGGGGACAGGAGGCTAAAAAAGATCTAGTCACCTAAGAAATCACACGCTCAATAGTATAGATAAGGTCATCTAGAAATTAAGACTTATCCCCACACAACTTTACTTCTCTCTTGGGTCCAGCTCCAAAAGCAAGAAATCCTGAACCAGTAATTAAGTCCAGTGACAATTCAATCCTCATCAATATGCTGAGGATGTCTACTTCTGCATCACTTAATGAATGCCACAACCACGACTTCCCACTGTCTGGACGAGTGAGGATGTAGTTAAGCAGCAGCTAAAATCCAGCTGCTCCACTAATTAAAACAGCTCACGTTGATCAGCATAGGGAAATCCTTTCAGGAATTGCTCTCTAGCTGTTTCTTCAATCACTTATTACATATTCATGTGCTTGTCACTGTCATACTTTGGGATTGTATTTTAGCAACTAAACCTTCAATTTTAAGGCAGAACACAGGCAGGAAGTCAAAGCAAATCATGGCAGCAGATGATAACATTTCACACTTCAATTCTCACAGCAGCGTACAAGTCATGAGGTTACAAAAGCTTCCACATTTAATAATGTCCAGCTTAGACCTTGAAGCTGAAACAACTCCCACATTTTTTGTGAATCTGAGTCACTTGGCTTGTGTGCGCTCTGAACTAATTCTTTCCTGATCCTGAGCTACAGACTTACTAGCTAGATTTCCTATAGCAACCTGAGCTGAACTGCCCCTAACCTCAAGATGAGTGTAGAAACACAGCCATTCCAGAAAGGCAAATCCTTAAAGCATGATTCAAGTCATTCTCAACTCTTCATTGTACCTTGACTGATTTCAGCTCCCAATAAAATGTATGCTAGAAGAGTTTGACCCTCCTGTAACAGCTAAAAAGACTCCCCGGTATGCCATCTATCAACATATCACACTCACTGTAATGATAAGCCTGCTAGTATGTTTTGATTAAAATCAGTAAATAGTATTTATGATTAATGGCAATTTAATCTTGGTGGTAAATAATTCCAGGAGTAGAAAACACCTGTAATTTTAATAATAGCATAATAGCAATGTAGCACTGTAAATGTAAATGAAAGTATCACTGAATTGTTACAGTGATAAGGACAGGATACTTGGGCCCAGCCAGCATTATATTCAGACACAAAAGTAACAGTTAAAAAACAGAAGGGAAAAACCAGCACTTTCAAACAGAACAATTTAGTAAAGTGCAGCTTCTGCTGATGGAAATACTTTACCATTGAAGTCTACAGAGTTTCTGCATTTGCACATGGGGAAAGATGACAGTGGCCTACTTTTACAGTCAAAGAGTACAAAACAAAGCCTATTTCTGAAGAATGGTTTTTTGATTCAACTATTTGCAGTTGCATTTCAGTCAGTAAATCAAAGCCTTCTCTAGCCACTGACAGGACATTCTGCTTGCTTCATACATCTCCGTACATCAAATATAACCTGGCGGCTAAATGAGCTCCACAACCTTTGTAATTGACATCACAGATGAATAAAATCTGGTTTAATCATGAAGGATGAGCAGGACAAAGGCATAAAGAAAACCAGTAAATCTGGATCCACAGGATTCAAGATATCTTTACAGGGCTTTAACTATTATAAAGTATGAATATTAGATTTTCTTCAAATAGTTTCTATATTTCATAGAACACACGAGTATAGTGGTAAGATTATCTTTAAAGCTTTGTAAAGGGAAAAAGTGGTATGCTCTCATCTGACTAGAAACATTAATAATGACTATAACAAAATAGAGAACACTTCTTTTATAGCAGTGAGTATGTTAAATCCCTACTAAATCAGTTATCTGTAGATCAGCAAAGAGAAAACAATAGAGAATGGGTGGGGAAATCACCCAAAGAAAATAAAAGATGGGTATATTTCAGCTGGACTTTTGAAAATAGAGAAGCTTCAGAATAGAAACACAAAAGAGCACTGCTCCAGAGAAGAACAAGCAGGAACAAAAGGATGTTGACTGCAAGGGCAAGAACTCAGCAGCACCCAGATGATTCATACGCTGGAGGTGAGAAATCCAGTGGAGAAAGCTCAGGTGCTTGCAAGTATACAGATTTCAAAGACATCACAGCAGTAATCAGACCAAGGGAACAAGGTACAGATGTTTCTTATTTTGCCTAGATATGTTTGTTTCCTCTGTAAAAATAATCTGTAAAATATACGCTCATTTGCTTCAACTACTGTGCATCCTTTGAGAGGAAATTAGAGTGTAATGAAGGAGTTCCTAGGGAATCTTGAGGCAACTAAGGCCTCTGACAGGTGAATTACTGAGTCTCACTGCCCAGGAACACTACCAAATGGGTTCTACTGCCTAGTCAAAGATTAGCAGCCCAATTCCAGCGCTGTAATACAAAAGAGAGATGTTTGGAATCTAAAATGTAAAGTTCAACCTAACCCACAGAACTGGGATTATGAGAAATGTTCAGTACTGGTGTGACCTCAGTGCCAAAAAATCACTTGAGTGCCTTTGGGAATTTCAAAGTATGACAATTGCCAATGCTAAGGTATTAGACAAGTCCCATGCCAAAGGATTTCTGTGCTCCTTCAGCTGAATTCAATTTCTTCATAGGCCAGCCGAGTCAAATAAGCAGCATGAAATGTGCTGGAGTTTAACCTTTAGCTGAGTGAGGAAACAAAGGGAATTTCCTTATTGTTTTAATTATAGATGTGTGTTGAGAGCAAAGGTATTTGTTGTGAAGGGACAGCCTACAAGACAGAAATATTAATACATATGCACCAAACATAGTGAAGGTTTAACTCAGCACTTAAAAATGAGAAACAAGAAACCCAAAACCCTGTCTACAACACAAATGTGAACCAACAGCCAAAAGATGTGTTTAAGAATACTACAAGGTCGCCCATATAAAGAAACATACTGGCTTCAAACAGGCCGTTTGTACTTATAAACAAAATAAATCATTTAACAAACAGCAGAAACACTAATTTTCAACCCTCTTATATTAAAATCTCACAGAAGTAAAACTATCTTCATGCATGATCACATCTTGTTGCAATGTACTGCTGACTCACCCAGTTACACCCTACAATATGTGAGATCCATGAACTTGTAACAGTGGCCCTTACAGAATGCACAGTGCACAGAAATTGTCAAATAAAATCTCATAACCACACCCTTCATTGGTCCTGTCTTTCCAGAAGGTGCCCTGCATGCAGCTCAGTCAGAGAAATGGCATATTTTCCTGAACACTTTTCCCCTGCCTTTACTGAAATGCTTCCTTTTCTTCTATGCCACAGATATTGACAGAGCTTTTGGTTACAAAATACAGAAAATGATTCACTAGAAATTTGCACTACACAACAACAAAACAAACATTCACATATCTGTAGGTCTGCAATGTTATACCTCTGAGTTTAAACATGATCTTAAACTTCAGTCCTTTTTATACATTCACAGAGATCCAGGAACTCTGAGATTAAGGTCAACCATTCCAAAAAGATATGCATCAAAGATTATTTTTCAAGTCTTTTAATTCTGAATCTACAAGACTGTTGGTAAGGTATAGTGTATAGGTAAAGTTAATACCTTTGCCAGCCCAAGCTGGGGAAAAGCATTCAAGTTTACACATACTCAAATTATTTTCCAAGAGTGAAATAGAAGCATCGACCAACAGAGCCAAAGAAATTTTTTAGATCATTCCGATGCCTACAAAACCTGCATCTATCCCACTGCAAAATCCTGATAGGCAGGAACAGCACTGAATTTGCTGTAAGAACAAAATACCTACCTCAGCAACCGAGAGAAGGCCTTTAACCTCCGGGGACATTTCTCCAGAGATCTCATCTTTGAGCAAGTCACCATGCAAACATACTGTAAGACAAAAAGAACTTCCTCCACCCTCAATCATATATCCTGGCTGTCTTACAACATCACGAACCTCAAATTATATGGCAAGTCAGTAAATACTGCAGTCTCTAATGGATGATTACAACTTGGAAGAAATAATCACTATCATCACTTTTTGCCACTCAACTAAATTTAGCTTCAGAAACAAACACCTCGTGGAACAGATTGAACCGGACTTTGTCAGAGCAACAGCCATAAGAAATACCTCTCCAAAACATTTCACAGCCACAGATATCAATGCCCTTCCCTCGCCTGTAAGTGTCCCCCAAACACATAGCTCTATCACATGTTCCTCCATGCACTTCAACCAATGCACCACATGTCATCAGGTAAATTAGGCAGAGGAAATTAAACAGCCACAAAGATGAGCTTATTCCGGCAACCAAAAAAAAACCCGGAAAAAACAGGAACCAGTGGGGTTACCCTTCTCTTGTAACAACCACTTCATCTCTGACCTCTAACCCTTTAAAAGTTCAAGTTCCACCTGAAAATGATCTATAATCTTTACAAGGACAGGCACAGAAAATAAATAGTACTTTTTTTTCGGTCTCCAGTGCAACTTAAAGGCCCTGGATTCAGATAACATAAGCAGGTAATTTATCTAATCTCCACTCTCAGTGATGCCCTTAATTCCAAAGGCAGTAAATCATTCCCGTCCTTTTTCTCATATCAGTCAACCTTCTCTCCCCTTGCTGACATGCCTCTGGGCCTCCAAAAGTAATAGCGACCTTTTCTTTAAGACCACCTAATTGATTGACATGATCTATTTAAAAGCAGAAAACAACATTTTAACTTTCTCGAGAAGCAGCAAAGCTATAGGGAATGACAGCTCAGTCTCTTACATTACAGAATGTAGAAAACATTATATAAAACTAGCTAACACCAAGCTCAAGAGCCAGAGAGACTTTTCAACGTGCAATGTGAGGTTAAGCTTTGGCACTGCTTGCCACAACACACTGTAGGTGCTAAAACTCTATATGAATTAAAATAAAAACTAATAAAAACCCACTGTTGGCTAATAAACACAAAGTATCACTTCTCTCAGAGAGCACTGCCAGCAGGGCAAGGGAGGTGATCCTACCCCTCTGCTCAGCCCTGGTACAGCCACAGCTGGACTGCTGTGTCCAGTTCTGGGCTCCTTAGCACAGGAGAGACATGGAGCTCCAGAAGCAGGTCCAGAGGAGGACAATGAAGATAGTAAGACTGGAGCATCTCCCTTAAAATAACAGGCTGAGAGAGTTGGGCCTGTTCGGCCTCGAGAAAACTGAGTAGGGACCTCATCAATGTCAGCAAGTGTCTGAGAGGAGGGTGACAACAGGATGGAGCCAAACTGCTCAGTGGTGCCAAGCAATAGGTCAGGAGGGAAGGGGCATAAAGTGATGCACAGGAAGTTCCACCTGAACATGAAAAAGAACTTTTTTACTGTGCAGGTGACTTTGCCAAATTATCCAGAGAGGTTGTGGAGTCTCCCTCGCTGGATATACTCAAGAACCATCTGGACACAATCCACACGATGTGCTCTAGGATGGCCCTGCTTGAGCAGGGTCCTTCACCTGGGTCACAACAACTCCAGGCATTGCTACAGACTGAGGGAAGAGTGATTGGAAAACTGGTTGAAAAGGGCCTGGGGATGCTGGTTGATAGTGTCTGAACATGAGCCAGCATACGTCCAGGTGGCCAAAAAGGCCAATGGCATCCTGGCTTGTACCAAAAACAGTGTGGCAAGCAGGACCAGGGCAGCAATTGTCCCCTGTACATGGCACTGGTAAGGCCACACCTCAAATCCTGTGTTTAGTTTTGGGCCTCTCACTATGGACATTGAGGTGCTGGAGAGTGCCAAGAGAAGGGCAACAAAACTGGTGAAGGGCCTGGTGCACAAGTCTTGTAACAAGCAGCTGAGGGAGCTGGGAGTGTTTAGCCTGGAGAAAAAGAAGCTCATGAGAGACCTTATTGCTCTCTACAACCACATGAAAATAGGTTGTATCAAGGTGGGGGTCTGCCTCTTCTGCCAAATAACAAGCAAAAGGACAAGAAAATATGGCTTCAAGTTGCACCAGAGAACTGTGTTGTCATTTCAGATCTGTCTTTGATGGAAAAAATAAATACTGTTATTAACAGAAAGCATTTCTAGTTCACACTGTAAAAAGTTCATTTAACAGAACTCATTTCCTTGTCAACAGCCTTAGAAGGAAGAAGACAGATTGAACAGTAAAGCAAATAATCTTTTGTCCTATACACCAGTAAGGTGTGGTGAGAAAGCCTCTCCTGCAACTGTCATTAATGTACTTGTCCCACGATACTGTTCTCTTTCTTCCTAGTTGTCTGACCTTCACCCGTCAGGAGCACTACATGCTTTTAGCTATTCACGGACCTGTTATTTTAGAAGGGGCCGTGGTAACAAGGCAATAAAACAACACAATAGTTTTAAAAACAGTTGCCCAAAGAAAATGTGCTTTTGGAAGAGGAAAGAAAGTTCCTGACCCGGTCCAACCACAAAATGGTATCAGTACTGTTTGAACTAACACTGTATTCATAGAACCATAAAATCGTCAAGGTTGGAAAAGACCTTTAAGATCATCAAATTCAACTGTCAACCCAGCACTACCACTGTAACCCCTGAACCACTAAAACATTAAACTGTATCACCCAGCGTCAGATCCATCTCTTGACCACCTCCAGGGATGGTGACTCCATCAGCTCCTCGGGCAACCTATTCCAATGCCTGACCACCATAACAGCAAAATTTTTTTTATAATATCTAATCTGAATCTCCCCTGTCTCAGCTTAAGGCCACTTCCTGTAGTCCTCTCACTTCTACAACCTCCTTTCAGGTTCTAATACTAGATACCAGATACTGGTGTGTGAGGTATTGGGGAAGAAGAAGTCCAATGACATGAAATAGAAGAATTATAATAGTAAAACTAAAGCTGTTTCTTTTTACTAAGCATTTATTCCAAGCAAAAGTATTGCCTAATAAAAACGTGACATCACTGAGGTACTTCTTTTGCTTCAACCAGATATTATGCTATAGATTAAAAGAGAGATTTAACAAAGTAATTATTGCTTGTGGTTGGAACACCCTGATTAGATTTGGACCTTCTCTTTAATTAGAAGTCAACCTTTGCCTCAAGCCTCAGGAGATGGCAAAGTTCACCACACTCAGATGACAAGCCTCTTGTAACAATGCTCCCAAGATTAAGATGCAGCTATGCATACTTATAAAGACCATACTTCTATGAATACTTTCCACATCTAGGGGTGCATGGTCTAATTTCAGTCCTCTGTAGCAAGGGACCCTCCTATGGCATGAAGAGACCTGCTGGTGACCTGCCTTGGCTGTAGCCTCCAAGGGAACAGGCAACATGACTTTTCATGTCACTGAATATTAGTTCTCTTCTTGAAGCTGAAGCAGCTGCAACAGATGAAAAAGCAGCTCATCCTTGTCTACACTAAGGGCTAATACTAGCTCAGTTGAGCCTGTGATTTGTCACAGATGGCCAAAACTAGGACAAACTCAGTATGTAAACATGGCTTAAATTCAAATGGTGATGCCTGCATTGAGCAAAATACCACTTTTGAAAAGAGAAATTTTGTAGCAAAATCAGAAATGCAACCTTTCACAAATGACAGGATCAGAGTCTGAAGTACAGCTGTGCAAACTGCACATTATACTGTACTTTCTACTGAAATACAGTAAAGAGGAAGAAATTTTCAATGTGACAGGCCTCACTAGGAATACCTTACCCCCATGATGTAGTGAGAATGCAACTGTAACATGTTTTAAAAGAGTACTTGATCAATCATTTCAATGTTCAACCTGCCAAATCAGATGCTGCTACTTAAGGTAACTGATTCCCTATACTAGAATAAATAACAAAGACACCAAAGAATAACTTACAATGAAATTATAAAGTAGGTGAGCAGTACAGAAAAAGAGAACAAAAAAAAAAAAAGAACGAAGTAACAACCTCTTCTCTTTTGTGCACATCAGAGTAGAGGCCATGGAAACGAACACAATGTAACTGCAAACTGAGCTCTCCCACTCAAATTCCAAAGGCAAAGGAAAATGTAGATACTGAGCCTAGACAGAAACCTACATAAGTCCTTAGGGAAATAAACCAAAGCTCCAACACTCTTAAAATACCAACATGAAATTCTTTCAGAGAGAACCTAACAATTACTGTTTCAGCATTGTAAGTTTACAACCTGCTGAGTCTGCCTCCTCAGCCCTGACACATATCCTATAGGCTTCCCTTAGCAGCTCCTCCGCCTTTTCTGTTTTCTTTGAGAGTATTACAAATACCTTTGGAAAGAATTCTTTCCCAGCCCTCCTTCCCAGCTACCAGATGAATATCATCTGCTGTTCATCATAGAGGGGAGGAAAAAAAAATCATAAAGAAGCAGAATTATAACCATGACTGATTAATTTGACTTTAAAAAAGTGATGTGCAATTGTGTCCTTCCTGAAACCATGTTCATGTCCCAGATAATTCTCGTAACGCACAAGGAGTGTGGCCATGTGTCTGGATGGTTGTCAGTACTTTCCATAGGAGTCTATTCTGAAAGATGATGGGATGGTAAAACTTGCTCATGTACACAAGATGCCCAAAGAAGCAGTGAAATTCTTTCAGTGAAGACAGAGGGTAAGCATTTTTCTCTTTATTCTTTCAACAGCCATCTCATTTGCAGCGTTATTTTCCATTATGAATTAGAATAAGCACTGGAGAGCAGCCCAGACAACGGAAGGAGTTGTTCACGGCACCAGAGCAAACAGACCTTCAGAATTCCCTTTGCAGAAACCAGTAACAGAGAACTCTTTTATTAAAACAAATCCCTCTTCTCTGTTTAGGAATAAGGGATCTAGGAGACTGGCTAGGATGCACCCTTCACAGTAACTCTTTACTGCTATCTGTGAGATGAATAGCCAAAAATACCCAACACAAAAGTGATGAATTGACAACATTAAAACAAACACCCCCAGGAACAGGCTCCAGATACTCCTGTGATCCCTAACTGCCAAAAACTACACTGAACCCATTTGCCATTTATTCCTCTGCTCTACCTGTGATTCTTTTTTTTCTCATTTACAGGTAAGTATAAACTGAGCAGGGTGAAAACTAACATTGCAAATTTAAAGTTAAGCATAATGATTTATTGTGGCAAAGAAGCTACCAAAGAAACATGCTGCACAAAATTGCTCCAGCTTATTCTACTCCCAGAAGCAAAAGTTCTGATGTGAAAGCACGTGCTGATGAGAAACACGTGATAAACAAAGAAAGACACATAAATAGATTCCAATCTCAAGTTTCACCCATTTCAATCTATATTTAACCTGTTGGATTGCACTGAGTGAATGAGTCCAAAATTTACCTCTTGGAATGAAAAATACGGAGTCATGTGACCCCGCTTTTAAGATAACAAGAAAAGCCACAGCTCGGAGCCCCTGCTTCCAGTTCTGCCATTGACTGATTGTGGAACTTGCAAGAAATCACTCTGCTCCCCTATGCTGAACCTGCTTCATCTGTGAAGACAGCTATTTTTTTCCCTGGAGATCAGCCTTCTGATCCAACTAACCACATGAGCATTGACAGCAGCCCAAAGGAGAGAATGAGTCCTTTCCTTCTTGGAGCAACACAGGCTTAGTTCAGCTCAGGGCAATTGTGAAACTGCACCCCAAGGATTTGGGAAGGAGACTAGATACTTTTTAGAATTAACCCAACTTCTGGCCTACTGAGAGTGTACAAAAGCAGGACATTTCTATTTTCACAGCCTAAAAGCATGCTTAGACTAAGAGTAATCTGAGTAACTCCCTAGCCATAAAAATTACAAAAGCTAAATGTAACGAGTAAGAATATCACAGTAAAACATCCCCCAGCATTCATTCTTTCTTCTACACGCAACCCTTCCCATTCAGATGGAGTGCCAGCAAGGTTCAAAGTCTCAAACTTCAGATCTGTATTACAGTCTGTAACACTGGCTAGATGGGGAAAACCCCGAAATTTTCCTATGTAAAACAGAAGCATTGACAAGGCTGTCCAGACATTGCTAGTAGACAACACAAGGGTTTTAAACAGCAGTAATGAAAAACTGTACTTCAGGATGTTTGTGTGAATGAATTTGGTCCTTCTGGATATTAAGTAGTCCAGTGTTTAGACTGCTTCTTTTGGTAGTGTTTCCCACAGCCGTATCACTTGGAAATAAAGTTAGTAAGTGACAGTCAAGCAGCCTGTGAGTGGGTTGAAAATAAGTAGGCTCAATCTCCCACTCCTGGGAGATTTTCAAATCTTGGCTAGAAAAAAACATCATGGGCCTGAACTAGCACCAGCATCTTCCCACTATGAGCACAATGCTTGATTACATGACCTGCATGACCTTCCCACCATTCTGTGATTTCTCAGTACAGAAGCGGCAGAAGTCTCTCCACACTGCCCATCTGACTAAGACAGAGCAATCACCAACAATACAAAGTTTAACAAAAACAAATGCCAGATTCTACACCTCAGACAGGGCAACCTCGGATGTACATACAGACTGGGGAATGAGAGGCTGGAGAGCAGCGCTGCAGAAAGGGCCCTGCGGGTCCTGGTCCATGGCAAGCTGAACATGAGCCAGCAGTGCCCTGGCAGCCAGGAGGGCCAAGTGTGCCCTGGGGGGCATCAGGCACAGCATCGCCAGCCGGGCAGGGGAGGGGATTGTCCCACTCTGCTCTCCTCTGCTCTGGGGCAGCTCCCCTCCAGTGCTGGGGGCAGGTCTGGGTGCCACAGTATAAAAATACATTAAGTTGTTAGAGAGTGTCCAGAGGAGGGCCATAAGAATGGTGAAGGACCCTGAGGGGAAGCTGTGTGAGGAGCAGCTGAGGTCACTTGGTCTGTTCAGCCTGGAGGAGACTGAGGGGAGACCTCATTGCAGTTACAACTTCCTCATGAGGGAAGGCACTGATCTCTTCTCTGTGGTGCCCAGTGACAGGACCTGAAGGAATGGCCTGAAGCTGTGTAAGGGGAGGTTTAGGCTGGATATCAGGAAAAGGTTCTTCCCCCGGAGGGTGGCTGGGCACTGGAACAGGCTCCCCAGGGAAGCGGTCACAGCACCAAGGCTGACAGAGTTCAAGAAGCATTTGGACAATGCTCTCAGGCACATGATGTGACTCTTGGGGTGTCCTGTGCAGGGCCAGGAGATGGATTTCAATGATCCTTGTGGGTCCCTGCCAACTCAGGATATTCTATGATACTATTAAATGACTGACTGTAATGGTTACAACACAGAAAAACCTGTTACTGTCTGTTTTCTCAAGACCTCAAAAGCATATTGATTTGTAAAACCACCTCAGTTTAATTATAAGGTGGGGACAGTTCCACCACATTGTCAGGCCAGTGCCTTAAGATTCCCTTCATGCTCTGTTAAATGCTTAAGATCTTCATTAAAGGGTGTCTTTTAAGGCTTCACAGAGGATCTGGGAGAACGCATTCTTAAGCTATAGTCAGACTGTTACTGTAGTATTTATTAAACACAATTCCACAAAATCAACATTACATAGCAGAGGAAACAGAAATGCAGGGAAGCTTTCACTAATGGAATTCTGCTACATTAAAAATAATCCCAAACAACTAAAACCAAAGTTGGATACAAAATACCATTCATAAAAATGATCGCTTGATTTACCAGAGCCCCACTAAAGGGATCAGTAGTCCCTTTGATCAGCCACTTCAAGTGCTTGTTTATAAAGGAACAAAAGACGACTTTTGTCTATTTGTATTGTTGACTTGATGCATTTTAAATAAAAAAAGCTCAATTTAGTTCAATCAAATGAAGGCAAGCAGCTGTAAAAGAACTTAAGCACACTACAATCAGCAGGCAGACTATATGCCTGTAAAACCTAGGATCTGTTTCTAGAAATGAACTAATTATTTTAATCCCCCTCCCCATTTTTCACAGTAGACACTGATACACTAAAAATCAAGATTTCTTACTTGACTTCAAGTGATTGATACCCTACTAAATCTCTCAATAAATTGTTGCAGTTGTTACCTACCTGCATGCTCTCATCTCCAAGGTCAAGGCAACTACAATGAATTATATCAAATTACAGGACTATGTTTCAGGATTTTTTGATCCATAATCCTTAACCAAAAGAAGAAAAAAAAATCCAGTTCCTTCTACAAGTTTTACATGTTCAGGGATTAACTGCAAATACGTAGATGCCTGAAATCTTCTATTCTATTACTATCATATAATTTTCAGTTTGAAAACATTTAGAGGAATAAAGATCTACTTCTTTTGACCTAATTGACCTGTGTTACAGCAGTGCATGACCTGAAGCTATCAGAGACAACAGTACAAGCATGACCTGACAGTAAAATCAAGAATTATAATTACAGGCCACTGTTACCAGTAGAGATATATTTTAATACTGTCTGAAATGTAACAATTGAAGGATGGCTATTAGGTCACGAAACTAAATGTCTTTTGATAAAAATTTAACACAGCAATAGGTATTACTTGGATTCAGCGAACATTTGTTTTGATCTTACTAATGTGCTATACTTAACAAAAAAATCAGCGCAGAGCAGTACATGAAATAGATACCCACAGGCCCTGTTCTGCTACTCCTTGCTTTATCTAAACTCTCCTGAGTGTCAGATGGTTGCTAATTACCAAAAGAGGCAAAAGATAATGTAATGCACATTTTGTAAACATTACCTAATATCTGTTTCCCTCTCTTTAAATCATTATCTATGGTCTTTGGTTCATCCACTCTCCAGATTTCTTGCCCATGCTATGCTAGGTCCCTGTATCACCCCTCAGAATGCTCCCCCCTTCTGTAGCATTTCTCCCAGTCTAAACGTTCGATAGGCTAATAACCAAACCAGAATATTTGTCAGAGTTCCCAATACTGCTGTAAAAATTCTTCTAAATGGCACCACCCGATAATAAAGTAACTATATTAATGACCATTTATATACTGCTCTACCTAGAACAGGCTTTTTTATATGTCTCTCATTGCAAAGGAATTATGTTCAAGCTATGTCTTAAAACTGTTCCTGTCTCACTGTATATAAACTTTTCATCCCTAATACTGCAAAGACTCAAGCACAAGCCTGAAATACATCTAGAAATACACAGGCAGAGAAATATGTAAGAATAGGAAGTTGGAAAGGGCAAGCTTTAGACCCCTGAAATCACAAGAAATATTATGTGATATTTTAATACAATGATCATGTTCCAGACCAAAACCTAACCTTACAATGCATGAGGAAGAGTTGGTGGTGGATATCTGGGCCTTTTTCTGGTCTCTTCTTATCCCAGTGTTCTACATTTGTACTTAGACTTGACAGACTTCTGGGCAAGATCTCACCAGAGTTTTATATAAAACAATAAACTACTTCTCTGGCTCTCTCTTGGAAACATCCACATCTGCTATTTCATCTTAGGTTATCTACCTTTCTTAAGACTCACTGCTTATTCCTTCATCTTGTCAGATGGTCTCCCCATGTCCACCTCCAATATTTCATAGTAATTCTAGTGCAGAAATTCTTGTTTCTAGAACTTGAGTTCAAGTACCAAGACCTGCACCATCATTTTTGTTCCACTTGAGATCATGAGAGAGATAGTATCTTGGGTTTTTAAGATATGCATCCCACAATAAGCAGTTTAAGGAATAAGTAGCCAAGATGCCTCCGAACCATTGTATTTTCTTCTTCCCTTGTCACAAACTGCTCCCAGAGAGCGCAGTGTCATAAGCACAGTAGCTCATCATAAAATGGCATAAAACTATCCCCAGTGAAATTCAAACAGCTCTGAAATGCTCCCCATGTTACAAGAGAAGTGTGCTTTGCACTTCAATTTTAGCCTTGCATACTTCACTGTTTAGTTTTACATCAAGTCTTCTATCAAGGGGCTCTGGCCTTGATGGAACCGCAGCTCTTTTCCTAAGCATGATATGGCCAGACTGAGGATAAGAATCTCGCCCAGCAATTTGTCACCACAGAATTATGCTTCCAATTATAATGAGAGATGAACCATTGAGTGTAGCAGTATCAATTAGCAGAGCACATCACTTAAGTAAGGCAGGCTGCTCCTGTTCCAGTCTAGAAACAAAAGTGAGACGTGCACAAAACAACAGTACCCTTTAAGTGGTGGCTTTTCTTCCTCACAGCTCATGACACAACGGCCAGTGAGATTGAGAAGGGTGTAGAAGAGACATAGATATGGTCAGAAAGCACATGCACCACTGACAGGAATGAAAGGCTACTGAAAGGTACATTTTTCTCAACATTATGAGCAATCTACATTATACTGTTAATTACTCTGTGCTTTCCACATGAGAATTTGGAGTCTGTAGCCCAGACAGTTTAGGGCAGAATTTTACTGTCAAGGCTGGTCAATGGAATTGGATTTTTCAATTCCATAGAAAAAAATCAGAAGTTTTACTTTGCTTTTGGTTCCAAATTCAAACTTCTAAAATACACTCCAGAGCAAAAAAACATACTGGTGAGAACGACCAGACAGAAGAAAGGGAAAGAGACTGAAGCTCTTTCAACCCTCAACTAAACATTTTGATAAAATTAGCTTTCTTTTTCATAATGATTTGGATTTATTTGACATTATTATAATACAACATGATCTAATGAAAGTTCTAACATGAAGACTGTAACTGCATCATTTTAAGAAAAAAAAAGTTTAGTATTTTTAAGTATAAAAAGAAATCAGGACATGCAGTGATTGAGCTTTTAAGTAGATAAAAGTACTCAAAGACAAAGGCAATACTCCCCTGCAACTTAAATGCACAGCTGGAATCAGCTACAGTGCTGTGGCAGATAGGGGAGGGAAGGGAAAAACATCCTTTCTTCCATCACATCACACAATAGATACAACACATCAAGTGTGCTGTAAGAAAATGCTACACTGTTCTTCCAACTATAAAAGCTAGTCCACTGTACTGTAAAAATGTACCAAAAAGGAAAAAATGTACACTGTAAAAATCAAATGAAAAGGTCAGGTCATGTCAAAAGACTGAGCACCAGGGGCATTTTTTGGAAAGACTTTTCACAAAGGAATGGGAGAAGCAGTGTTTGCTGGTCTGCTCTATCACTTTAGTTCATTAAAATCCCATTATCCACCACGTGATAGGGACAAAATCCTATTCCCCAGGGGAGAATTGAAAGAGAGAGAGTCTGGAAATGAGGCAATAGAGAAAGAGATTATTTAAAAATCAGAGGATAAGAAGAACTACAAAATATTCAGAAGCTTAAGGGAAAATAGGGCCTTGCAAATCAATAGCCTAGAAGTTCATGACAACTCTTGATGGAAATTCTAAATAAACATGAAGTGCTGGTGTGTGTGTGTGTATGTTTTGTTTAACACACTTCCATTTGCATCTTGTGAAACATTATGTATGATGGGATCAGAGTTAATGAAATAAATAATAGTGTTGCTATTTTTGACTGAACCAAGAATTATTTTCCTTGCTATAGAAGCAAACAGTTCAAAGCAGCAAAAGTCATGACAGGCTTCTTGTTTTAAACCACAGTTTTACCAAACAACCCTGTGCATGATACATAACAAGCCTTTGGAGTTTAAGTGTACACAATCACAATGTAGCAAGTCCTATTAATTTATTGAAAAAAATTCTGCCCGTAAGAAATATAACAATTCTTTTTAAAACAAAATTATTTTGGTATTACATTACTGTTACCAAAACAGAGAGTAGAAAAATGGCATTTTTATTTTTCTGGCCAATTTCCTAGTTCACCCAATAAAAGGAAAAACTAAGGGGACAAAAAAAAGAGAGAGAAGGGAAGAATAAATAGAGAAATACAATTCTTACCCTGAAGAGCGGCAGTCTGGTTTATTTCTTTCTGAGCGATCTGTGAGAAAGGAGGCATAATATCAGCACAGAAGTTGGATGTTCTTTAGCAATACTAGTACAGAAGTCTTAAGAGAACTGTGAAACCATATGACTAGCAAAACCAAAAGCTGTTTCTCTTCTAAAACTGTTTTCCCACACTGGACTAGACTGCCTAAGACCAAGTAAAATTACTGCAAGTTTAACATTTGTTACAATTCCTCCACTCAAAACAGACTGTATTTATGTTTTGTATTAATGCTTTGGAAGCTTCTCCTCCCTTTAGCTGAAATGAATAGGGCTTTAGTTCATGGTAAAAATAAGGGAGAGGGAAGAGGAAAAAAGAAAAACCACAGATTACTCAGCGCAAAAAAATCATTCCATGAATCATGGCTGGCAGAGTTCCCTGACAGGATGGGAGAAAAATCAGCAGTTGGTTGCAGCAACATCTGCAAATACACTGAATCCAGTGCAGTCCCACCATTAACTCTTCAGCTTCTGAGGGCTCCAGATACTGAATCTTTCTGTGTTTTTAGAAAGGGTTTTGTTTATCCTGTAAGTATTTTAAGTAGCTTATTTGGACTAATGAGATTGACTCACAAAAAACTACACATAAAGCACCAGTATGCATAGAAAGTATAAAATATTTCTCCCAAGAGTTATGATTATCACCCAAGCATTACAAAATAACCACAGTGCTATGATATTAGAATTCATGGATTATCATTCATATTTTAAGTCCAGAATAGCTTTTACTGCATGACTTTTGAACTACCTGAAAAATTGAGACTGTTGTCCACCTAAAATACATATATTCTAAAATTAGAGGGGGGTTTAATCTTTTAATGCAGAAAGATCCACTATACAAGCAGAAGATAATTCCTAGAGCTACATATAATCTCCATTGACTATGGTAATTTTGCTTCTAATTTGATCTGTGTGTATTTTAAACAGAAAGCTATTTTTCGTGTCTTAATAAACACTTTACTGAAAATGTTGTCTATACAGAAGAGTCTTCCTAAAAAAATTTTCACACTCACAGATTGTATTTTCAATCTTAAAGCTTTGCATTTTAAATAAAATTTGTTCTGTTGACAGCAGACATTTGTTTGCACAGTTTTATCTCCTGTATAAAAGAAATACTTTGCTCTCCAAGCTTTATGTGCTCATTTGATTATGTTTTCATTAAAGTGGTAAAAAATTATCTCATGTCAACAGTGCTTAAAAGTATGTAATGCTTTTTCCATCCATAGGTGCTCCTACTGAGCTGTCACAGCCACACAGTTATAATTTATTGTCTTCCTGACTCACAGAGGTCTCCATTTCATCACACTGTGTGCAACTCTGGTAGCAGAAGCAGCATGGTATAGTTCTGGAATAGCTCAAACCAGAGTTGCAGCAAGAGTACTTCAAACACACACTCCTTCCATCCTTATCATGTATCTTCCTCCTTACCTGTGAGCACTGAAAAAAACAAGACCGGACTTCCTACGGAAATCTGCTTGCCATCTGTTGCTTGTTATCAGTGTCCCCTGCTCTGTACACAGCCACAATCTAACAGTATTCAGACAAAGCCCTCCCACTGCTAAAATGATCATGTGAATAAACCAGTGAGAAGGAAGAAACCAAGTCAGAGCCTATGTAAGCACAGCATCTGGGAGCTCTCCCACACAGCTCATGTCCAGTGAACAGATCCACCACAGCCTGCCCTCACTGCTGCATCCTGCTCATTCAGGAAATCAGTGTGATTCCTTTTTCCCTTTTATTTTCATTCCTGTTTCAACATTTCAAAATTACATTTGGTTTTGCACATTTTATTTACTGATAAACTTACTGAGACCACGCCATCCGCACGCATACTGGTCTTCTTGAAAAGAACGAATTGTAATACTACAAGTAAAGAGCCAGCATTTTAAAATAGAACTAAAACCTGCACCTCTTCAAAGTTTGCTGTGAACTTAATCTTCTAAATTTGTTTTAGTATTAAGTGTAATGAGTATTAAGTGTAATGAAAGAGCTCCATCTTTCAGTTAGGTGCTTGGAGTCAATTAGGTGGTGAAGTCATCATCCCTGGAGGTGTCTAAGAAAAGACTGCATGTGGCACTTGGTGCCACGGTCTGGTTGATAAGGTGGTGGCCATAGGGTGGGCTCAATCTCAGAAGTCTTTTCCAACATAATTGATTCTGTGATTCTGTAAATTTTGCAATTCTAAATGCTGTTTTGGCAATAGGTACAAGCACCAATTCAAGGAATGACACACCTTTAGAAACACTAGAATATGAAAGCCTAAAAACCCCAGGCAATTTACACTCACATATGTTACATTTAAACACACACAGATCTTATCTCTCCATTCTGTAGGCAAATCCTTGGCTTAAAAAAGCTCAGTCTCAAAAGTGCATGCCCACAACTGATTCTCTTTTCTCTACACATCACCTCAACAGCAGAGAGATCTCTTTGTAATCTTTTCTAACAGAAATAAGCAAGAAGACTGTATAGTTGCAAAGACCTGAAAATTAAGTCCTGCACTACAGATTTTCCTCTGTATCAAAGATAGAAATTGCTATAAAACATTACAGGACATGATGTCTTTCTAGCAGAAAACTGTATATTCTTCAATTTTAAACTCTGGAAACCAAAACTGTGTGTCAGATTAGAGCAAACGTTGAACGCTGCTGGACTAGCACTTACAATGAACAAACAGGCCAGTCTGCACTGGGGCATGGGAAATGTACAGGAAAAAATGCCACTTCTAGTAACAGATACTACCTTCCAGACATGAGACACCAGTACTGTCCTCCCTATCCTTCTGTTGGTAAAAGCAATAAAATCCTTACTTGTGTATGTAGCTGCAGTAAAATATGCTAGGAATTCATAAGCAGCTAGTACTCACAAGCTACAGAAGTGGACCGTATGATTCTAAGTATATTATAGCTAAGGAAGTTCTTTCTGCCTGTTCTCCAAACCACAATTTGCATAGCCAGAGACCCGCAGTCTCTCAATCCGTAAGAACTGACCATGTTCCAACCTCCTGCAGACCATACTTTAAGATCTTCTCCACTTCATACCCACATCTACTATTTACAAAACCTTTGTTACCCTCAAAAAATTACAGCCATGCAGGAGAAATATATTAGCCTCATCCAGCAGCAGGATATAATGCAAGAAGCCAAGCAGCTAGCAGGTGGAGAAGAGGAGGTGGAAGAAGTCAGAGACTCCTGGCTGAAGTTGGGAAGACTGCTAGCCAGTTCTGAGCACAGCAGAAGAAACAAGGAAGACATAAGGGCACAAAGATCTGCTCTTCGTACCACAACTGTTTGGCAAATCTAGTGTTTATTTACAGACCATGCTCTGTGCATTTCAGCAGTAGCATGGGCACCTTATGCCTTTTTTCAGCATTCAAAGGCTGAGTGGCAGACAGAAATGCCACGTTCCAGTTGCTTTCAGAAAGGGTCAGGTTTCTTTAACTGGTGATTCTCTTACACTTCAAGCATGGGAAAATTAGCTTCTTTTGTTGTTTGCTTTTAATATGATAGAACAGTTTTTCTTCTCAAGGAAAATATAAACATAACCATCAGGAGAAAAATAACTGAGTCAACATCATTTCAGTGTCTCTACAAACCCTGAATAGCTTAAGTTTTTGCCAAAAAGAACACCAATGCAGAAAACAATATCTTTTAAGGCAATCACTCTTGTCTCTGGAAGACAAGCAAAGAAAAGGAAAAAGGCAACTCACACTAAGCAGAGCCATTATTTTCCTCTGTTTATTTTGCAAGCTTCTTCAAAGTATCTTGTTGCTAAGAGTGACTTCAACTGAAAAGTTTGCTCTCACTAGAAAAAAATTCAAGTATAAACATAAAATGTTGTTGAAAAATGAGTGGAAAGTTAACACACATTTTGCCGCATCAAAACTGCAAAGCTACTGAGGAACCTCCAATGGAATTGTCACCAGAGGCTGGTAACTTCCCACTTTTAACCCCATTCCACAGCTTCATCTCTTAAAAGTTTAACTGGCTGAAGGGAGGAAAGGGGGGCACATGCCATTCCCGTTTCTGGGAAATATTGTATCTTCCAGCTTAACTATGCCAGTTAAACTGACCAGCCAGCAAAAGAGGCGGGACACTGCAACACTCTTCAGGAAGACACGTAGTTAGAGCACTAAGCAGTCTCCATCCCCATAGCTTTTAGCCCCTGATGGCCCAGCAGTGGTTTCACAAGGAAAGCAAGCATGACACACTCCTGCAACAATGGCAAACCTCCAGATAAACCAAGCAATGGGAACCGTGGGCTTTTAAGCAGTGCTGGCACATCAAAAATGTATGTTTCCAAGATAGGCAAATTATTGAAAGAGGCTGTATCCAACTTGCCCTAATCTGAATGCATCAATCTCCAACGAGCTTTGAAGGCTGCCAGGCCTTAACAAACCCAGACTCTAAGACCAATACAGCAGCTTTACAAGGCATCATGAGGAAATGTGATGGTTCCTGCATATTTTAGTCACATGCATCTAGACCCAGGTGATCATAGCTAAATGGTGCAGCAGTCCCTACCAGCCAACTGCATCAAGAGCCCCAAATTTCCATTTCTAACTGTCAGTGTAGATGGGGCCCTCACTCAAACTAAATGCACATTTTCTGGGAAAAAGATCTGCATTTGTGCAGGATTTTCAATGCTAGTTGCTTCATCTGCACTGAGATAAGCACTAACTGCCACTGATACTGCCATCTTTTTGCCTCTGTCTGTTAAGGCATATTGTGGCTCAAAGCAACTCTTCCTGCTTTCCAGCACTTCCATCAGGTAAGGAATCAGAACAATGCAAATTGATTCCACTGTGTAGAATCTAGTATAAATTTTGGTTAATTTTGTTAGGAACAGCTATACAACAAAACCCATAAGACTGAACATTTGTTTATGTATTTTAGTATTTTAACAGCAGAGTCTCTTTATCAGTTGTTTAAAAGGCAGAAGGCTCAAGGAGAGATTAATGAGAGGCTTGGAAGAAACTTCTTAGATTTACTTGATGTATAGCTTTCCCTTTACTACAAAAGGCCACAAAATCAGGACATGCTGAGAGTTTTTAATTGTAAAGGCAGACAGTTTTTATACTTGCTTTAACTTCTACAGTATGCTGTTGAAATCCAGAGCAGTACATTGCCAGGAAAAAACCAACATTATAGCACCCCCCACAATGAAATTATAGTAGTCTGTCAGTTTTAGTGCTGAACAGTTACTGAGTCTGTAAGCATAAAGCATTCTTGCAGTTTTTTATATTGGAGTAATGCTTTTCCCCCCACTCTTAAACACGACTAATAGATGGCTGGGGGTGGACCCCAACACATAGCTGAGAACACACTGAACCTCTGCAGTCAAGTATTTAACTTTGAAACCCACTGACCACCATAAAGCGTATTAATTATCCAAACTATAAGTATAATTAATATAACTTTAAGTTATAGTATCTTTAGCTTGCTAAAAAGATTGAAAATAAACTATAATCACCTTTAAAGCCTTTAGTGTACTTATAAGTGCACAACATATAAGAGAAAAAAGGATTTTACTGGACAGCAGAGGCTACATTTGCCAGTGCTACATTTGCTGTTGATTTGTTTTTGTGACTCTGAAGCTCCACCCCCTCATTCTTGCTCCTAAATTTCTCCTGCACTGCAACAGCAAAAGTGTGCATGCCTCAGTGTGAACGTATGTGCCATCATAAGAGGGGGCTGACATAGAAAACAAAAGAGAACGTAAACAGACTCTGTAAGCTTTCACCATTTCTCTAAAAGGTTTGTGCTGTAAGAACCTAGACCAAACTCAGCACTGGGAACTGGGCTTGTTCTTAAGCCATAAATTATAAACAAAGTATATAAGCAATCAAATACACCCATTACATGCATATATTACCACACTTTTGCCTTCTATCACAGTTGTTTATAAAGGAAATTTAGGATACAGCTGTTTCTAAAGCTCTTTTTTCAAGAAATTAGCAACTCCTGAAAGTACGAATCCCCGCATCTTCATAAAAGACATCCCAGCTGATCAGTGCAATGTAATTCTCTGATTATGTACTTCAGGTACAACTAGAGACAGGTATCACTACACCACCAGAATCACAGCGGGAGCTACTCTAGATGAGCCCCACTATGGAATTTTTTTTATACTTTCATACAGAAAGTATCAATTGACTCAACATTCCGAGTTGGAACAGAAGACTTATAACCACAAAACACGTTCCTCTCTAGGCATTTCAGAAATGTTAAATCCACATTTCTGAAAAATAATTCTCTGATGTTGCTAGCACTGCCATTAAAAGGAAATTATCTTTCAAGAGCACTGTACTACCTTTTTCTTTCCAAATCAGGGATTTAGCATGCCTGCAGAGGTTCTGCATATTCCTCAGCTAGACCACAGAGCTCACTCAGTCTTACCTACGTCTGCCTGTCACAGGGTGCTGATACACAACATGCAATAAATGGACTAGTTAGACGTGTGGATAAACTTGTCCTTCTGACACTTTATTAACAGACCATCTTATAAACATTCAAACACCATATGCAAGATCCAAGTTTATTCAATTATTTTCCTCCTCAGGAGTTTGCCCTGCTTGAGAACCAGAACATCCAGCACCAAAAGAGCCTCCAGCTTTGAACACCTGTGTGTAGGTACATTCACCTGTCACAACATGCTCCTTACTACACAACTTAGGGGCACTTTCCGTGCCAGGAGACCTAAGATATGCACAGAGAAATACTGCTGTGGAATGACTAAGGTAATCATAAAAGTCTTTCTATAAATACTAAAAGGAACCATTTTCTTTAAGTTTTCCACAGGGCATTTAGCTTGTTTGATTTGGTTATTTTCCTGTTGAACAACCATTTCCTAAACATGTAAATTTCTGGCCACTTCAAGTCTAGTACTGCAAGGGATACCACTTTGACCATTTAAACAATTTCCCTTTATCTACACAGTACAAAACCAGGTGTTGTAGAAAGAGCCTTTGTTGTATACTTTTCAGATTATCATTTAGAATTTTTGAGAAGTCACACTCTATCTTTATTAGTTTTAAAAGCTGGACTCTCCATCTACTACGCTGTATAGTAAGATCATTTATTCTTGGATGTAAAAAACTGCAAGTTTCACCCTTCCCACCCCCTCACCAAACTAAGAACCCTGTCTCATTGGACAATTAAAAGTTTTCTGAATTTGCTAATCTGAAACAATATGTTTTTACTGTTGAGATGACAAACCTCAGCAACAAAAGTCCCCAGTGTAATGCATTAAGCACTGGGAAGCTAAGCCATATTCAAAGTGGGCCAGACATGGATTCACAATAAAGTGCTGAATAGCAATTCAGAAGATATTCTCCCTTCTGTATATTAGGAAAACTAATTTGGCTTTAAAACAAACAAGAAAATTTCTTTCTTGACTATTTCATCCCGTGAAGCCACTGACAGAATAAAGGTGACACTGCTTCCAATTTAGATATCAGACATGATAGTGAATGCAAGTAAGTGCATAGGTCTGCACTGTGGGAGGAATTTGGAGACTGGGAACATGAAAAGACACAGAGAGAAAGAAAATAACGTATGAAAAGAAAGGACCATAATACGCTCAACCATTTTAAAAAGGCAGTATCTCTAAAAATATAATAAATGTACCAGGCAAATGAAAGTATTTATTTCTCTTAAGATACCACTGAAATACTCAATAGCTTCTTCTTGGACTATTTTGTGCTCCTTTGTCACTATTCATGATTAAAGAATCCCCAAGCTGTTTACCCAGTTCACCTAATGAGAACAGTCTTAAATCTCAATGATTTTGTTACAAGTACTAATTTTCTATGGAAGTGCATTTGAAATTAGCCTATTAACAAAATATTTTCCCTCCAGTGACATTGGTAATTTTGCCCAACACAGAAATAAAAAATATCTGGGAAACTGAATCTAACAATTGCTTCTCACGTGTACTGGATTCTTCTGAAGTACCGTTACATGGATTATTCCCAAAAGGTCTCTTGCACTTTATCATCAAACAAAGATTACAAGACCTAGACACATCATAAAAAGGATTAATGTGAAGGCACAAAAAATTGATTTGTTTAATGATGGTGGCATATATGAAAAAATTGTTGCACCCTGAGATAACCCTCATCCATCAGCTTTGAGCACATGCTTAGAAGTTGTGCATCTCTCTGCCAGAATTCCACAGAACAGGAAGCCCAGCACTTTGCTGTTATTGAAACAAGTAATGTTTTAATGCATATCATTTAATAATGAAATGATCAGCACCCAATTTTTAAAAAAGTGAGTCACCTGGCATTCTGAAGACATTTTACTGAGGTGTGTAATGAATTTCTCCACATCTACTCCAAGATAAGTGTTAAACATCTACTAAATCCCCTTTAAGGCACCTCAGAGTCCTTCATTACTGGCCTAACATGTGCATGTAAATCTGCATACATGTTGATGGAAGACCATCCTGACCAGTAATCACTCTGTACAGCTGGATTCCTTGCACCATGATGTCACCTTGTGCAGAAGGCCCATGCATGCAGTCCAACTGATCCCTCTGTAGCCACGTCTTTTGTGTCCATGGGAAAATGAAGGTGTGTAGACTTATCTGAGCAACACTAAATTAGGATCTTACGACAACTTGAGACAGGAATTCGAAATGGAAGGTCAATTCCAACAGTGGGAACACACTGGAAGTCCTGACTAATTGGTAAGAGTGCCAAAGAGGAGAGGATTACTGAAGAAGCCCACAGGTGCTCAGTGTCTTTGACAGGGACAGAAAGATGCAGTTGCTGAACACTGCCATTACCTTCTTAAGACAGGCTCCCTTGCCCAACCAATGTGAAACATACCCTCCCAAGCTCCAAAACAGAGGATGATAATGATGTTTTATAAAGAGGGAAGACAGGAAACAGGGAAGGAAATAGCAACTCACAGAATAGAAAGACCACCTGCTGTGATGAAACAGAGGTAGGCAACCCTTCCTGGGTTTTATAAAAGCACAGGGCTTTCATACCACTTGGTAGCAAGTTCAAGCATGCTCAACAAAAGTAAGTATGGCCCACAACACAGAGTTTGGTGTATTACTTTTTATTTAAAAATTGAAAACAGAGTTAAATTTACAAAACATACAAATAATAATAAAAACACTGGAGTTCTCTCTGTGTACAAAATGAAAGCTGTAAGTCACAATTCTAAGAAATGCCTTCTGAACAACCACTCAGATACACGCTGCTTTCATTTTTCATGTGTGGCCCTCATACTATAGACAAAGCTGACTGCTGTATTTATTTCTGAGAATATTACAGTATTTCACAAAGCCTCCTCACCTGTTTTTTCCAAATATTTGTCAATCATACTACCTTCTCCTCCCAGTCCCTCAAAAATACACAGCAGAAAAAGCAGCTATTATAAAAGTAATTATTTAACTGCTTCGACCCTTGACATGAGGCTACTGTATCTTGTTCTCAGTCTTCTAAATGCAAATTTCATCCATTCAGTTGCTACTCATGGTAACACAAAGCAGTTTCGCTTACAGTTCAATGAAAGGCTTCAAAAATCATATGGCAACTTAAAATGACCAAGCAAAAGGATGGCAAAGCTATTAAGCATTCAGAAACCCTCAAAACAAAGAATTGTGTGCTTACCACAGATAAACACAGCTTTTCTGGACACTGGTAATGCTGGCAGAAATGGTTCCAATTGTTTGGTACCTTGGAGGAAATAACTACCCTCCCATGTGCTCCTAGACCCCTCCCCAATTCTGTGCACTCACCAAAAAAGGCCTACAGACCCTGTCAGAGGCATTCAACATCTGTAAATACACTAATAAGTACCTCTGCATTGCTATGGTGCCAGAATACCATAATGACACACTTCAAATAGTTCTTGATAATGGATCCACAAACATCAAGCTAGTGGGCAGCAATTAGAGAAATGAGATGTGCCTGATGTCATGGCAGCTGCTACCATGCATTTCCCAGACATGATAATGGTAATCTTCAGGAAGCTTTGCACACTAGAACAGAAAAAAACCCCAGTTTTTTCATAGTTAGGCTTATAAGTGCTGAATACATGAGGTCTGCAGCATTATCCCATCTCATCATTCAGTGATACCTGCTCCACCCTGGCAGTGATGCTCTTCCAAGCATGGACTTGACCTGCTTAAACAATGGATGTGGTAGACTGTCAGGTAGGACATGACAGGTGCCCAGCCTCAAGAATTCCATTTTCAGGTGAACTTCATCATCCCAGTTTGGAATTCACTGAGTATTGTGTCAGACATACTTGCAAGGAATGGCAAGCTTAAGACAAATGACAAAGTGTACAGCATTTGCCATCTGTTGAACTGTGGCACCTGTTCTTCAAGTGCTAGGTAGAAGCAGAGAAACTTCTTATAAAACTTCTATTTTGATCCCAAGTCCACATTTCTATTAGTTTTGTACCCTAAATTTACAGCGCAGACAGTTATAAAATGAATACAGCACACCAACAAAGGAATTCATTATGAGAAACTTATTGAAATGCTGCGCTTGTTTCCAGGCATTTACGTCCCATCTCTCCAACAGGATGAACCAACAGTTTTTTAATAACCAGTAAGATCACAGCACACTGTACACTCAAAAATTCTTGTAAATGATTTAGCACAGATGTGCACAACCTGAACCAATTTTCATGTATAGATCTGTGATATTGAGCACTCAGGTTTTAATGCAAGAAGGAATTAATGATGAATACAAAATTATCACCTTGAGAAAACAAATTATATTAATTTTATCTTATCTCTTATGAATAGAATCTAAAGAAAAAAGTCGAACTGCTTCTTTTATACATACAATATTCTGTCCAGAAGGAGAATGGGTCAAAAATTCTTCTGTAGAAACACAGTGCATGAAAATTTACCGAAGTTTTTAAGGAAGTAAATCACCACAATCAAGATCACATTAAAACGCAGAATATAGATAAGAATTTTATCATCATAATTCAAGAACGCAGCAGAAATACCAACCACTATGCAAAAGGCACTAACTGATTCCATATGATGAATGATCGTGTTCCTTACTATCATGTAATATTTGAAGACTAAAAGTCTAAGTGGGTTCAAAAAAGGAATTGAATTCGTGAAAGATAAATCCATTGGCAGCAATTTAGCAGGGCCTTTCATATGCAGCCTCCCAGAAGTTGCTAAGAAATTGACTGCAGAGGGGAAGGAATCTCTCTTGGAAGTAAAAATTGAATCCTAGGAGGTGTTTCTTGCATACTTTCCTGAAGACATTTGTTTTTTCAGTTTGTGCACTGGGCCACGTGAGCTACTAGCACAGCTCTGAAAGGCTGATGGTGTGCCCACTATCAGTCGCAGGAGTAACAATGTCAATCATTTGAAATCTTTAGCACATTCTGATCCAATCACGTTTTCTTCAAAAGCCTGAACAAGCTGACTGAGGTAGTAACACACACACAAAAGAAACGCTACAACCTCTTTAAAAGCTTAGGGAAAAGAAAAAAAATGAACAGTAACATTTGTTGCATTCAGCTTCTACTTCAATGTGAACATGTTCAGCCTTGCTGTCATCCAGCCCTTCAGGCTGGATCCAAATACAGCCATAGAAAGCAGGAAAACAGGGATAGATTTGTTTTATAACACATGCAAAAATTCCTAAACCAATTAGGTTCATCTTTGAAGCATCTTATTTAGCCTACCATTAACTTTTGTCAGAAGATTCTAAATTCTCAAGTCAGAATTGTCAAATTGATGTTTTTAGAAAAACACATGAAATCCATACAAATCTCTACAGATTTAAAACATCACCTGAAGCAATTAGTGTAACAGCACTACATCATGGTCAATTAACAAATATTGATATACATAAGATCCTGTGTCTGTCAAAATTTATACAACGTTGAGGGGAAAAACAGGAAGTTTTCTTGGTATGTGCCATCAGCCAGAATCTATGCTTTCCCACAAAACTTATTTTCATCCTTCACTAAAGGGAAGGATGCTTGCCAAGCATAAACCACACATCAACAGATGATATATTGTGTTCCCAAATCTGCTGTTGGAATGCCTCAGTGCCTTTTGTGCATACTGTTTTTCAAGTGCAGAGTAAAAAAATCTTGGCCAGCAATGAAAACAACACTTCCACTACATTTTTTGTACAGTTTGAGAACCTGAATAAGCAAGGCAGGACTGTGCAATGAGAAGGCTGAAGGGGCCACACTCCTTTACCCCAGATAAGAGAAGGCAAAGAAGCTACTGAACCACAGCACACAGCTACTTGTAGGGTAGCAACAAAGATCACAGATGTAAACTCTTCTTGGTGTTAGTGAACAACATTGAATGGGGAAATGGTCACAAATGTAGCTTGGGAGGTTCAGGTTGTATGTGAGCAAAAGTTCTTCTATTAGGAATAAGTGAAGCACTAAAACAGGTTACCTGAAGAGGCTGTAAATCCCTTTCTTTCAGGAGACTTTTCAAGACACAGCTAAATGGATCTAGCCTTGGCAACAGGCCTGCTTCAAGAAGGAGGTTGGACTAGGTGACCCCAGAGCTCCCTTCCAGACAACACTTCCATGAACACAAACACAAAATCATCAAAGCAAAGAAACTAAACCATGCTAAAGCATTGTATTTAACTATAGACAATAAGCATAAAGAAGTTCATGGCAAATTACTTTCGCACTATCAAAATAAAATTTCATATGGCACATATTGTATGAGATACTTAATGAAACAAAACACACAGAACTACATCAACTTTTAATGGAGAGTGTCAACACCACTACTCTGTAGTTTCCAAATTTTAAATCAAGGTGATGCACGGCTTCCAAATAGATAAAGTATATTTAACAGCTCAGTAATCGCAGCTTAACATGCCTCAGTGACTACAGCTATAGAGAAAGAAACAAAAGGGACAACTTCAAGAGTACAGAATTTGAGAAACAGGATCACAACAGAATGCTGAACTGATAGACTGCAAGGACACTGGGCAGAATGTCCAAGATAAGGCCAGCAGGAACCAGATTAGGAGGAATAAACAAAGCCAACTCATCAAACTAATGTGCTAACTAGGTAAAAGGCAATTCTGGCAGGGGAAGACCACAACTACTGACTCACAGACACCAACTCAAGAAACCCACATACTCAAAGGAAGTCTGAGCATGTAGGCTGATTAGCAGAAGAAGCAAGAGAGTAATTTAACTAACAAATAAAATACTAATTAATAAGAGAACTATAAAAATTATAGCAAATAAACATTAATACCTTTGCTTATCAAAATGTATAAATTATGAAAAGTTTTGATAATTGGTGTATTGGCTTTGTGAATTTGCCAGCTAGAACCCCTTTCTGTGCTGAACTAAATAAATCAAATACCTTGACTCTGTGGATTGGCCTCTTGCACACTGGGTGAAAGAACCCATTTCGGGACAACAAAGGCTAGACTCTCAAAAGCAAATATTGACAAATTTATTCACAAATATTACACTTTTTTCCATCTGTAAACAACAACCACTTTGGCAAAAGCTTCTTGCAATGAGGTTATGACTCATTTACCCTTTGCTGTCTATCCCCATTCTTTATGCAACAACCCAGACTTATCATTTGTTGCCCTGACAGGAAATGACTGCTTACAACATGGTAACAGCAAGGTCTTTGGGTAATCATAGTTCTGTGGGTCATTCTCCAGCTACAAACTCACCTCTCCCTAAGCAATTATATACTTCTGTGCCTTGCTTTGGCTCTAACCTAAATGAAGAAGGTCCATTTAATCACTTAATAATGATACTTATTATTATTTGTCCTTCTACAGTTTCCTTGGCTAGGAAATCACCCCATTGACTATCAGAAGTTATTTAATTCTTTTCCTAAGACCAGCCTTCATTTTTAGAAGCCTTGTTTCTTCAGAGGGCACAACATTCTTTGGGGTTCAGTCTACACTCCTGGTACACTCCAAGTAACCGCAAGCAGGTTTTTCTTGCCACTAACTTGAATTTCAAGATACATTGGAGAATTTCCATGTATAGGCTATGTTATTTAACTTCCAAAAAAACTTTAGTTAGTATTTATATTTACCTCAAGCAAACTACAAAGACTATGAAATAGTAGAAATGTGTGCAGTAACTTCAATGGGCTATGAAAAATGCCTAATCACCTCACCTTCTTAACAATTGCTAGACACAACATACCAGCATCAGTCAGAGATTATTACAGGAAAAGTACATTATTTGTGCTCTTTGGATCCTAAGTGTTTTACTGTTGTGGTGCCTGAAGCAATTATTAAAACTGAAGCTCCTAAATCTGCATCGGGACTACCAAAACAAAACAGACTGAATCCCAGGGAAAAGAGGGAAGAGATGTTCAGCTGGCCATCAACTCCACTGCTTCTTGAATTTGTGAGCTAACTGACTAAACAAAGAAATAAATAAAATAGTGGCACCCACTCCCCTACCCTGAATGCTCCTCTTAGTCCTCTTTTTAAGGGCTTCTTGTGTACACATGGACAGACTAGTGGATCATAGGTACACTTTATGAATTTATTTAAAACAGGTGATCTACTTCATGGGGGCTTTTTTCTCATCTCTGAATAAAAGAGGATAAACTGTTACACTTGGTATGGACAAGCAGAACAATTTCCAGATCAGCACTGAAGGACACAGGCATGCAGACAAAGAAGTTTCCAGCTGAACAATGCTGACTTCTCTTCTGCAAGATGCCTATCTTTCCACTTCTGAAATATAGGAACAGTTAAGCAGCTAAGTCTTCGAATTACCCTTTTCCTAATCATGCTTTCTCCCAGCTCCAAGGTCGCTGGCACCCCTTGGGGAGGACTTAGCTTGAGCTCTTCTTGTTATGATCCAGTGAACCCTAAAGGACATCACCACCAAAACAGTCTCGGACCCAAGAATTTAATGAAGAATTGCAGACCATCTCATTCTTTACTTCTTAAGGCCAAATATGTAGTTTTGCATTAACATGGGAACAACTGCTGAGCATTGTTGTATTAAATTCTTCATTTATCTGTAAAAAGTCCATGATGCCTGCAAATTAATGTTCACCGAACTTCATCAAACACACTACAGAAATGTACCCCTATAACCTCTCAGCATGTTGAGCAGTGAAATATTCAACCTTAATTTGTTATACTGGACACAGCTCATTGTTCTCAGCTTCAAAAACAAGTCAGCGCCAGTTTGATGTGGGAGTTGTGGGAGTGTAAAGAATTGATCCAACTCTGAACTAAATCTTGTTTTGGCAAAAAACTCTTCAAAGCACTTAGTCAATCGACCAATCAAAAGTAGATTATTTCACCCAAAATCTCAAACTGCTCACTAGAGTTGAAAAAGTTCCAGGAAACATCTGAACTACTATGGAGAAACAGAAATAGGGGAAGGGGGAAGAAAACCCAACAA
Organism: Corvus cornix cornix; assembly: GCF_000738735.6. Taxonomy (NCBI): domain Eukaryota; kingdom Metazoa; phylum Chordata; class Aves; order Passeriformes; family Corvidae; genus Corvus; species Corvus cornix. The sequence goes on along the minus strand of NC_046334.1, from coordinate 26,528,587 downwards.
AACTCAACCCAGAGATGTTTCAGTCAGCACAGCAAAACTCATGTGCAAAATTTACAGCCATTGTATGACAACAAACCACAGACGAGCATTTGTGATAAGTAAAACAGAGTAGTATTAAATTAAACCAAAGCCTTCCCTTGTACTATTGACCACCTGTACTTTTAACCACACATTCAAGTACAAATCACATAGGTCTTCATTATCAGCTCAAAATAATTTAATTATTGGCTTCCATATTTGGTAATTTCATTTTATTTTTAAGTAAGGACAGTTCTACCATATCTGTAACGGGCTATTCTTTCTCAAGGAACACTGGCCAGAACTCAAAGTGAAACAATGCAGATAGTGAATACGTTAAAAATTTCTTGTGCACTTTAGATAATATCAGAATACTGTGGTACACAGACCTAATGTGACAGCAAGGACAGATAATCAAACAATGCAGTTCATAACTAAAATTCACTATATTACTATAAACTTTCCTGCAAGTCCACTTTAGTCAGTAGACACAGAATAAAAAGGTAGTGAAAATAGGAAAGCACACCAGATTAAGGCCCAGAGTCTGACTGGAGAGAGCCTGTGGAGAAATAGCATTTTAGTGAGGTTGTTCTGGTTTGTTTGGAATTTTTTTGTTTCCACCTTATTAAAAACAAACTAAGTAAAAATACTAACATTCTAAACAAAAAAATCCAGTAAAGATCCTGTGGTCTCTATAACTTCCCAGAACAATAATGTATGTGACAGAAATATGCAACAAAGGAGGTAAAAATCAATCACATTATTGTTCTTATTTATATTGCCATAAAAAACCCTAAAACTTTCCAACAAAAGTGTCTTCCTTTCCCAGAGCAGGTGACCAGATGATTCGGTTTTAACGAACCTATGCAGCTACTTTCATTGTTTTCAATTTTTAAAGAATGTATTGTAGCTCTCCTCCCTATAACCTAAAAAACCTATATATATATGTATATAAATATATATATATATATAAATTCAATCAGCATTTTCTCAAAGGGAAAATAATTTCTCTAGAAGAGTTTCAAATTGCTCTATTTAATATCTTCTCACAGGTTTTCCAGAACATGCCAAATAAAAACTTTCTTGAATTCAGAGAAAATAATGCCATGACATGGAATCATGACATGCAGTGTGGTAGACACAGGCAGTCAGACAAGCCACCTGAGCTGTCTACAACTACCCTTGGACACAGATGGTTCTTCCTATCTCATTCCTCCAAGTTTCCATGTTTCAATATCTGCTCTGGCAGTCTAATGCTTAAAGCAAGCATCTTCAGCTCATTAAACCAGCAAAAAAGCTCCCAACCCAACACGGCAAAAAACCAAACAGATCAACTCTTCAGTGAACCAAATAAAAAAAAAACCAAAACCATGAGTAGGTCTAACAGATCTCAGGCTGCAGTTTCACAGCAATCTAAGCCAAACTAACTTCTGGTGGCATAGGCTCTTACCTCCCTCTGGCTGCATGTTCCTACTCTTTCCCTTGTGCCAGCTCCAACATTCACCCAAACCTGTGCAAAACCATTTCAGTGAGCTGAATCAAAAGACTCCCACCCACTGAAGAGAACCAGAAAAATATCCCTCTGCTTGGACAATGCACCCAAACAGGTTGGTGCAGGTTCTAGCAAGTACAAGGGCTCTGAGTGAGGCAGCCACCCAGTACATCAGCCCAGGCTACCACCAAACCACAACTCCAGTGACTTCACTCACCAACAGGCTGGATAAGCAGCAGAACTGACACACAAGAGAAAGCAGAAGTGCACACCCACAAAGGAGATCACACCTCTAGAGCAGCGGCAAGGTGTTAGTTTAGTTTAGCTGGCTTCATCCTGCAGTACACGGCACAGCACAACTGTGACTGGCTTCAAGAGAAAATACTACTTCTTCATTCCAGACCCTCCTGTGCTCTGCTTCTCCAATAAACCACTGCTAACTACATCTGAGTGTTTAGTGAGTCAGAAGCATTTGTGAACTTTCACCTTTCAGCTCCCACTTCGCATACATGCCTTGCACGAGTAGGACAAAGGTGATCAACCGCCGTTAGGCACTTTCATGCACAAGCTGAACATACCAGAAATTTAAGTTGCTTCATTCACAATGAGTTTAACACACTGAAATATTTAAATTGACAGTCTGCTAAGGTGCCACTACATTTCTTAAAGCCTACAACAAAATATTTTGCAGGCTTATTTAACGCCTGTTTATATTACCATTCTGGCAGTGCACATTACATGCAAAAAAACCCCACTCATATTCAGTAGGTTTGTAAATAAAAGTATGTAAGTAAAGGTCAAGTAAGGGAAGAACAGCAAACTCATCTGCTTTGGATGATATTCTTCACTGATGCCTTAATACTCCGCTGGGAGTCTTAGCGCTGTTCTGTTTTCCACCATAGAGACGTGCAAACAGATGGAAAGAAGGTGAGACAGCTCAAGCAGAATGCTATTCATTCACACATACTTTACACCAGCAAGGTAAACAAACAGTGCTGGGCCCATTTCAAAGGATGGCTGTCAGGAAAAATTACTAATAAAAACACCTTTTATTACTGGGTTAGTAGCATTACACCAAAGACAAATTCTGGGAACAAGCTTTGTTTCACAAGAAGGAGGCAAAGTTATATACACATATAAACGCTAGAACCAATTCTACGTTTTCCGCTAATAAAAACCTCCAGAAGAAACGCCTTTAGAAAACAGACATCATAACCAGCAGCATGAACATTTCACTGTTGAGGAAACCATACAGGAACCAACACTGGTTTTTTGCACTATACCCAAAACAAGGCAAAACCCTGCACACATGCCAAACCACAGTGGTTTCAATAGGGTCCTGCTAAACCTGCACCTGCCCAGATAGGCATTGACATAACTTGAGTCACTGAAGGCCACAGGGCCTGCCTGTTGCAAGTTTTCTTCTAAGATCCCTTATGTTGCTGTGCTTTTGTCAACTACAAAGGGACACTCAATTTCTTGCTGCTGAAATGATGTAAACTCACATGAATTGCAGAAGGTGCTATATTGTTACAGTTGTATCAGAATTATTAAAAGCCAGAACATTTGGAATTCAACTTCAGCATGGCTGAGATTTTACCTGGAAACAGACCTTAGGAAAATGATTAATTTTGGAAGGGATTTTACACTGACAGAAAAAGAAATGCTGCATTCACACCTCAGTGACTACAGGACAGCGACATACACGTTGACCCTCAATTAACAATGATGTCTGAATTAAATACTTTCAACTGCTGCCAGGGTCCACTTGAATTCATCATTTCAGACAAAAGCTTGTTGTTACATCCAGGTCTCTACAAAGACACATCAATCTGCTCACTCCCAAGCTCCATTCCTTCTCACATGCACTGGTTCTTGCCTCTTCACCAGGGCCTGCTGTCCATACCTACATAGAAATGGCTAAATGTGGACAGCTTGCTATCCAGATGTTCCTCTGCCTTGGTACTTTGAAGAAAAACAGGCATTTAACTTCCTCATAGGTCACCTTATACACCTGGACATGTCTGTGGTGGGTCAGCACATGCCCACGTTAGCATCAGCGTGGTGAAACACTGGAGCAGGTTGCCCAGAGAAGCTGTGGATGCCTTGTCCCTGGAGGTGCTCAAGGACAGGTCGGACGGAACACCGAGCAACCTGGTCTAGTTGAAGGTGTCCTTGTCCATGGCAGGGGGGTTGGAACCAGATGACCCTTAAGTCCCCTTCTAACTTAAACCACTGGATGACTACAATCAGCTAGGAGCACGAGCAGGCTCTGGGGGCGGCCCGCGGGCACACACCTGCGGCTCGGATGCACCTGAGCTGAACCGAGCTGCCCCGGGGCGAGGCCGTCGGGGCCGGCACCGCCAACGCCGCCCTGCCCCCGACAGGAATCCAGACGCGGGGAGCGGGCCGGGGCCAGCCCAAAGGAAGCGACGCCACGGTCCGCCGCGCCCTAACCGCTCACCTGCCGCCGAGCTCAGCGCGACCCTCCGGTGCCTCCTGCCGAGCTCCCGCAGCTCCTCCTCGTCCTCCTCCAGCCTCCAGGCCTTCGGCCATCGGCGGCGGAGGGGCGGCTTGTAGCATTCAAGAAGCGGGGGCTGCCATGGCCGGCGCCCTCTTCTCGGCGCGGCCGCCCGGCCCTCGCGGCCGCCGGGCCCGCCCCGCACCTGCGCCCTCTCCGCCGCGCTTTCTCCCGGAGACCGCTCCGCGCTCCTGCCGGCGGGGCGAGCCGGGAGGAGAGGCGGCCTTTCCTGCCCATCCGCGGCTCTCCGGCGTCAGCAGGAAACCCGGCGGCCGCCTGGCACCGCCACAAAAGGGGGCGGAGGAGGCGGCGGCGGGGGAGGTACCTGGCTGCCGGCCGCTGGGCAGCCGCGCTCCATCGGGCAGCTCCGCCGGGCAGCAGCTCCGCGGCCGCGGCGGCCGCGCGGGGATGGGCCGGCGAGCGAGGCCCGGGGCCGCCATCGCCCGGCAGCAAGCGGGGTGTGGCGGGCGGCCTCCTGCTAAAGGGGAGAAGGGGCTTGCGGCGAGAGGGTGCGAGGTCTGCCTCGCCTCATGACGAGGGCGAGGAGATGCCAAGAGGAGGATGGTGCCGGAACTCTTTTCATTGGTACCCAGCGACAGAACAAGGAGCAACGGCCATAAACTAAACCACAAGAAGTTCCACCTCCGCATGAGGAAGAACTTCTTTATGTTGAGAGTGGCAGAGCACTGAAACAGGCTGCCCAGGGAGGCCGTGGAGTCTCTCTGGAGACACTCAAAACCCACCTGGACACGGTCCTGTGTCACCTGCTGTAGGTGACCCTGCCTTGGCAGGGGGGTTGGACCAGATGACCTCCTAACAATTATGTGATTCTGTGAGGTGAGAAGGGCGGTTACTGTGGGGGGCCAGAAAGTCGGGAGCCCCGGGAACTGAGGGAATTGTGGGTGCAGCAGATTGTGGCCCCGATTTTGGCTGAGGGCTGGGGGCAGGCAGGCTTTTGACTGGCAGCCATTGTGGTTCATGGCTTGGAGGATGTGTGTCTTGGCCTGAGTTCATTACTGTGGTTTAAACTACTTAAGAAGTCATCTTAGGACTTACTTGAAACCAGTGAGGTACACCCTTAACACCACTGAAGCGATATGAAAAATATGGCCACGTTTCAAGTCAGACACTTGTGTAGTTTTACCTCTAATTTTCGTTTTGTTTGTTTTTGTTCCCTGGGCCCGAGTTGCCTGTATCTAAATAGAAATTATATTGCTTCTTCACTTCATATGGTAACTGTAAAACTAAATCATAAATGTTTTTACATATTATTCCATTGTAGGTACTACTAAAAAAGGATGTAAGGAAGATAAATTCAGCTTCAGAGCAAGTGAATAAGGGACAGTAAATCAATAAAGTATATGACCACAAATTAGAGCAGGAAGATACAACTAAACAGTGAGTAATCCTAATGTTGAGCAATATCTGTGCTGACACTGAGCACTTTCTATGCTCACAGTGAATAAAATATATTGTACAGGTTGAAAAAAAAGTCATCACAAAACTGAAAAATATATAATACATGAATACAAATGATTGCTTGTGCATTTCTTAGTGTTTCAGTGGTTGACTTTACAATCATTGTTCCTTAAGAGAGGCTTTTTTCCACTGGAGCTCTTAGTGTTCAAGTGGTATAATAGTTATGCTTTGAAGGACATAAGGCTTTATACTGTAAAAAGATGTAAGGCCAGGAATAAAACTGAATGTACAGCAGGACTGTAGAACAGACAAATGAAACCTTCCACTACAGGTATGTGTTCTCAAAGGCCTCATGCTTTGGATGACCTCTGCATGGATAGATTTCATGGTAGTCCAAGGAAATCACCTTACAAATTTCAGTGCAAGATCAACATGCCTTGCACATGATCTAGAGCAGGTACAAAACTCTTCAGTGAAGCACTGGTGTCACAGGTACATGCTGTTGGTATGTGCATGTGTGAGAGACAAAAGAGACTCTCCCGTGTTAAACAAACTATGTGTTGTTTGTATTCTGGTTCTCTACTGTGAAGCCAAAATGCAGCACCTCTATTCAGCTCCTAAACTCCACTAACCACAAAGAATGACAAGGACCATCCATTTTCCACTTCCTGAATATCTCCTTTTTATGCTATGTGTTTCACTGCTGTTTGGAGGAAAGAAAGGAAACTTGGTCTCATTTACTAATTACTAAGGAAGGAAAAACCAGAAATAAACCATAGAACATAACACAAATTCAAAGAGCCCTCAAAAACTGGATTAAACCTTCTTTTGTTGCTGTTGATGAAATTGACACAGAGGCTTCCAAGCACATAGAATTGAAAAATCCATTTGGACAGATCTTAGGCCTAAGAAAATCATGCTGAACAGAGTACCTCCAGCTATGACTAAGAAAACGTTCCCCAAATATCACATAATACAGTATAGAGCGATCATGAGTTCCTTAGTGATCACCGGAAAAGTCCAATTTAAAAATGGAAGTGCAATAACCAAATTACAGAAAGTGATGAAGTCCCTGAAGTAACTGCTTGACCATGTACCAAGCTCTGCCAGCTGGAAATGCACACGGGACAGTGACTGTATTTAGGGCTAGAGGAGCCATTCAATAAATGCCTGTAACTGCTTGAAGATGGATTTCACCAGAAAGGAAGAGATCAAACTAAGATACAATTCCTATGTGGATACAACATTCAGGTAGCAATAACCAACATATTACTGTAAACAGTACTGGAAATAATTTCCAACCAATACTACTGGAAACAAGAAAATTTCACAACATTTAAACAAAACTAAAATGCAAGGCAGCATTCAATGAAATACTTGAATCATATTTCTGAAATTTTTGTTGCAAAAAATATTCAATAATACTCAATCCCTCCAAAAGGAGGCTGATTATTAGTGTATAGAATTCTTAAGGGTAGGCATGCTCACACTGCCAGTGTACCAGTAATAGAACCAAAGAACAGTTTGGGTTGGAAAGGACCTTAAAAATCATCCAGTTCCAAGCCAGCTGCCATGGGCAAGGACACCTTCCTTCCACTGGACCAGGTTATTCAGATCGCCATCCAGCCTGGCCTTAAACTCTTCCAGAGACGGAGCATTCACAACCTCTCTGGACAACCTGTTGCAGTGCCTCACCACCCTCACATAAAGGAATTTCTTTCTAGTATCTATCTAAACCCACCCTCTTTCAGCTTAAAGCCTTTTCCTCATGTCCTGTCACTATCTGCCCATGTAAAAAGTCCTGCTTCATCCTTTTTGTAATCCTCTTTAAAGTAGTGGAAGGCCAGAGTGAGGTCTCCCCAAAGCCTGCTTTTCATCAGGCTGAACAACCTCAGCTCTCTCAACTGTCTTCATAGGAGAAGTCTTTCAGCCTTCGGGTCATCTTTGTGGCCCTCCTCTGGATGCTCCCTAATAGGTCCATGTCTTTCTTGTGCTGAGGACCCCAGAGCCAGATGCAGCACTCTAGGTGGGGTCTCACCAGAGTGAGGTACTGGGGGAGAATCACCTTCCTCGACCTGTTGGCCATTTCTCTTTTGATGCATCCCAGGATATGGTCAGGTTTCTGGGCTGCAAGCGCACATTGCTGAGACATGTCAAGCTTCTCCTCCAAGAACACTCCCAAGTCCTTCTCCCCAGGGGTAGTCTTGATCCATTCTCTGCCCATCCTGTACTTGTGCTTGGGATTGTCCCAGATTAGGTGCAGGACCTCCCACTTGGCCTTGTTTAACTTCACGAGGTTTGCACAGGCCCACCTCCCAAGTCTGTCCAGGTGCTTCTGGATGGCATCCCTGCCTTCCAGCATGTCAACCACACCACAGAGCTTGGTGTCACTGGTAAACTCACTGGGTGCACTCAGTGCCACTGTCCATGTCAGTGATGTTAAACAGCACCGGTCCCAATACAGACCCCTGAGGAATGTCAGAAGCATTCAAGCTTAGAAGTGGTTTTTAGGCTTTAAATGCCTCAATTTCTTGCAAGTAATTATTTCCTAGTGAATGCTTGCCAGACACATTCATCCATGCTCTGTCTGTGAGCTTGGCTCACTTCTAGTTTATGTTGGTATTTTCAAGCGATAAACAGCTTTAGGGGTTTTTTGTCAAATGCCACACATCACTGGGTCAATACCTGATAAAGGTGTGTAAATAATGGAGGTAGCTAGGAAGGAGGTAGGCTTTAACAAGTCTGCAGGAGGTAGATTGAGCTCTGACAGAGAGCTTCTGAGCAGCAATGGTAGATACACCTCAGAAGTCTTGGAACAGACCCTGACACAGCCCTTAATCTGGGTAAGCAGTTTCTGCGGGGAGGAGAGAGCCATGCTTTTTTTGTCTTTAGACAAGCAACAAAACCAGCTGTTGAAATAATCAAAAGAGCCACAGTTGCTGGCAAGTTTAATAATAACGTAGGCCAGACAGAGTAATTCACAATCATTTGGCTCAGATCAGTACACACACACACACACACACACACACACACACAAAGACTTTCTGCTGCTTGGTTGATGGACCCAAGGGAAGAAGGAAACAAAGAGGAGGGGAGAATGAATTGGACCAAATAATTTAAAGTGCAGAAGGAATTAAAGTCATGTGGGAAATTCTCTTCAGAAAGTCAAGGAACCAAGCTCCTCTTTTACTTTTCAGTAAATAAACTGGTAGAAATTATAAAAAGAAACAAAATGGGAAGAAAAAGTACATATAGATGCAAGTTGCAGAAGTTGAATTAAAAAAAACAACTGAAAAAGAAGGAAAGCACTTGCTGTAGTCTAAGGTAATTGAGAGGAAAGCATCAGCATGTGGCATATGTTGCTCTAAGGCATTTCATGAAGTACAATGTATTTGTGTCTTACAAGCAGGATGAAGGAAAAATAATTGCGTTCTTGTACTTCAGTGAGAATCTCTGCTGCATACATGTGCGTAGGAATAAAAGGCTTTTGTATATTTTCATAGCTACACTTCTCCAGGAAAAAGAACTTTACTGTCTCAAAAAGTCTGCAATTTGGTTAATAAAATCTGGACATTTCTCACTGAAATTTTACTTTAGCATATGCATCTTTGCTGTAATGTACATATTTGTAGTTTCACAATGGTAGAGTAAAAGAAGGAAATAACTGAGTCTTTGTACTCTGCTGAATGCTTACAATTAGTTGCCTTGGCAGTTATTATTTTATAAGTATTTTGTTCTGATTTGCATCTTTGGAATTGCCACTTTGTTTGGCCCTGCAAAAAGACACTGTTTTTCAACAAAAAATGTCAGTTCTATAGAATTGCTTAATTGAAGTCACCCGTGTAGCCTCAATGTCTATTTAGGCTCTGCAAAGCAGCTGAAGCCTGCAATGAATGTATCAGTGTTTGGCTGAGATACAGGAGCCTCAGACCACAAAAGAATGCAGACAAAAGATTTTTTAAAAATGCAAAGGATGAAAAAGAGAGGAAAATGTAGCCTTTGGACATGACAACATTATTTTTATTCTGAGTAAAAATAGCAAGGGTCTCATTCAATAGACGAATGACATTAGCGATACAGCCAGTGTAGGAAGCTGACATTGGTGAGGGCCAAGATCTGATAATTTGATCTCCATTTGTGTTCAGCTGATCCAATGAGTTTTAGTGTAGCTGGAGAATGACATATCAGGAGCCTGCAGGCTTCCTGAAATATCTTCAGCTAAATGCAGGTTCTCCTTGCATTTTTACAACTACTTGTGGCTTCTAGCATACCAGCATGATGACAGTCTAAAGGTAAGTGGTTTTGTGATGAATGAAGATAATTAAAATAGAAGACTATTGGTTTCCTTGAATAATGACCTTTCTTATTGAAACCCTGGAAAATCACCTTGATGCAAAACTAGGAATTTTGAGACTGCTCTCAAAAAATTAGAGGGATTTCTCTGCATAAAAGCAGCAAATCAAATAATTTCAAAAGAGCAAAAAATGGCAGCTAAGGGGGGAAAACCTATTCAGAGAGAGATTCTTACAGTTTTTAGTTTTTAAAGTTACTTTTACAAGTAATTTTTGTTACTTTTGCTGTTTTCCAACTTTTGTGGGCTAAAAGCATCCTTTCCTTTCCTGTCCTGTTAACAAACATCTTTCTAAAGTATTATTCTCCTTTATTAGTCTTGTCATTTGTGGAGTAATAAATAAATAAATTTGTTTCTACTGCCTTCATGATTAGAGAGAATAAGAAAAAGAAGTAGAAAAAAGTGAGAAAATACGGAAGGGTAAAGAGCTGGTACAGAGCTAAATACTTCTTAGAATGAGAGGCTGTCAAAGCCAAATTGATTCATAGCTTGAGTGCTGAAGTATGCTCATGTTTGCTCTGTAACCACGGAGTTATCAGAGGACAAAGTTGATGTTGTGCTAAGCGAGCTGGCAGCAGCATGATGTAAGAAGTATTATCACATTGGACACACGTGAGTCTAATACCTAAGAATGTACAATGCTAGCCCCAGGAGAGAGGCCAGCAGCTTTCCTGCAGTTTGCACTTCAGTGCAAAGAGCTGACACGGGAAAAACTTATGGAAGAGAGCAGAGTCCTAAAAAAAATTTCAAGAGGGTCATAAATTTGTCAACTGCAGTAAATTTAGGAGTTGGCAGTAAGTTTAGGAGTCACAGTAATTTGTCAATTGAGGTAAATTTAGTCGTTTCTCATAGTACTGAAATGGGCTAAAGGTATGAGTAGCTCTGATTTTGTTTTCTTCTGTTCCTCTGTCATTAAATGCATCTAAACTGCCTTTCACTGGAAATATATGACATACAGGTAGAGAATCTTCACAGTTCAGTACAAAAATTTACAGTCTCCTGGTTTTGGTTGTTTTTCTTTATTTGGAGGTGTGTGTGTGTGTTTAGTTGGTTGGGTTGGGGTTTTTCCCCTCCACAGTACCACCTGTGAGCACTCAGGCATTCTGTAATATTCTTCTTGTGCTGAACACTGACAGTTCACACTTAACAGAAGTTTTCATAAAGCTATGTTAATATACAGCAAAAGAATAATTTTTCAATTAAATATTTGTATGATAATTACTAATGCAGTGCTCAGAAGTTTAATATTAATGAGGTTGTAACAGTTTAGCTGCATTAATGTGTGTTTACTAATGGAAAAACACTTTTCTAATGTGGACATTTAAAAAAAATTCAAAATACACGATGATAAATAGAATATTATGAGTTTCCAACTTTAAAAATAAATTACTTTGATCTGTTCCAGACATTATGTTTCAGTCATAGATCCAACAACACACAACTTCTTAAAACAATTTTTTTTATTAGAAGTTGAGTGAAAAAAAAGTTTGACGGTTTTGACTGAGTACTTGGCTAGGACACCTGACAAATTGTGGGTGACACCTGCTTATTTCAAGCCAGACAGCCAAACATGATGCAAGATACAACAGTGTTTATTTTTCAATTTCTTTGGTAAGAAGGGAGGACCTGCATACCTCAGTAGCAATTAAGGAGAAAAGAAAAATAATCCTACCAGATAGTGCCACTCCTGTCTTTTTCAGTTTTACACCACAACCCTTACTCTAATCACCAAATGTCAGTAGAGGAATAGATGATGACAAGCATCCTCATCATCAGGGCCTCCATAGTGGCTTTAAAGAGGCTTAAGACTTGACATCAACTAAGGGGTTTATGTATTTAACACTCATGCTTGCAAGAATCTGTTTTGCTAGGCTTTTAGGGGTCCTTCACTCCAGTTAAAAATACTTGTTTCAATAACTGTAGTTTCTGAGCTGACAGCTCCCAGAGGCATATCTATACTATTTAGATAGATGAAAAAATGAACTCCAGAACCATTCCTTTTTCTGATTCCCAGAAACAGTTTCGTGTTATTCATACATTGCTACTACAAAGCAATCTGGTGTTTTTCGTATCAATGACCTCTTGCTAAATTCTTCAGTGTTGAGTTTTATTAGCAGTATAGCAAGAAAGGAGGCCTTATCCTATTTTTTTCTACCTCCTAATTACTTTGCATATACATATACACATTCACTGGGTTCAGCGTTTTTTCTGTGTTCACAAAGTGTGATCATAGGATTGCATCATTCAAAAGAAAAGGGTTCATATGATTAAAAAAATACAAAGCCAAAGTTTATAATGTGATAGTAGAACAGTAACCAAATTTCCCATTTTAGTTATGGAACTGGATGGTGCCAGACTCCTTTCAGTGGTGTGCAGTGACAGGATGAGGAGCAATGGCCATAAACTAAACCACAAGAAGTTCCACCTCCACATGAGGAAGAACTTCTTTATGTTGAGGGTGGCAGAGCACTGAAACAGGCTGCCCAGGGAGGCTGTGGAGTCTCCCTCTCTGCTCTAGGTGGCCTTGCCTTGGCAGGGGGGTTGGACTAGATGATCTCCAGAGGTCCCTTCCAACCCTTCTGCGATTCGGTGAAGTGAAATCCAAATATGTGCCAAATGTCTGGAGCTCCTAGTGAGGTCTGGACTAATGAAGCAGCACTTTTGCAAGATGCTGTTGGCAAAATCCTGACAAGGATGGAAAATTTCTCACAGCAAGCTCACACCTTGTATCAGAGCTTCACAGCAGCTGGTTTCTGGGTGAGATCTGTATACAACAGTTCTCAACTGAAAACTGAAGCAACTTGGATTTTCCCTAAGGCATCATTTTCAAACCTTTTTAGACTCCCCTCACATCTTCTTTTCTGTGGCATTTTATGTCTCTCCTATTCTTCCCCAACGTGCATATATCGTAACTCCTCTAGCCTGTCCCAAAACTCTGTCTTCCTCAGACTACAGCTACTCATACTGTTTTTTTCTTCACAATGTTTGTTCCTTTACCCATAAAGAAAATGTACTCTTTCCTCATAGAAAAACAGCTCATACAGTCCAGATCTTACTGTTGCTTATAGCAATTTTATTAGCTCAAAGGAAATGCCACATTCTTCAAGGGGCTGCTGAGCAGAAAGCTTTAGAAGTGTGGAAAGCATGAAAGGCAGAGAAAAGCCTGGGTAGAATTTCCTGGGGTTTTATACCATGGAAGGAGGTACCAGCTATTCCTCTCTCCAAAAAAGGCCTCACTCCTTTACATGGGTTTTTCTTGTTTCTAAGGACAGGAAGTGGTATCCAGTAATTAGTAGGGCAAAAAGAATTCTAGACACACTCACCTGTGCTTTCTACACTCTTCTGGTTTTCCCATTGACTAGCTAAATTGTCTTCATTGACAAAATTCTCTAAATGCTTATCTCAGGATAACTTTATCAATTCAGGAACTGCTTCACAGAAAAAAATCTTTTATGTCTACTGTGAACTCCCCTCCTCCCAATGCTGTCTAAATGCCAGAAGTTGTTTAAAGTATCTCTACAGTGTTCAATTCCCGATCAGTAAGAGTTCAATGGTCTGGAAAATAAGGAAGAGAGTGTCAGAAGGAGTTTCTGGGATGCTTTTACAAAAGCCATGTGTTCAGCACTGTGCTGGAGCCAGGAACAACCTATCAGTCCTGAAGCAGCTTTCTCAGATACAACTTTATTCCACAAAACCTTCAGGATTCTAACAAAGCCTTTGTATTCTGAAAGACTATGATGTGGTCATGCCCCATATTTGTACCTGGACAAACAACGTCAGACTTCCTTCAAGATCAGAGAAAACAAGTGAGATGTTCTGATTTAACTGAACATATAATTAAAACACAGTTTTTGATCTAGAATTCAGCTATGAAATCTACCCTCTCTTTTGCTCAGGTTGGAGGGGTGCATATAAAGAAGGTAGGTTTGAGTTACTCTCTTGTCTATATTTTATCTGTGCAGCAGCACATGGAATTTTCTACTGTTGATAGCTCTGGCATACACAATTGCTATTGGCAGAGCAATGATTTAAAACTGAGAAAGGAATACAGAAATTTGCAAAAGGGTAACATAAAATATGCAGATAAAACCTCGGCCCCATCTCAATTACAATTACAATAAGTACAACCTTCCAAGGGGATGAATATGGGTTTATCATCCAGTCCCAGAGCAAAACATAGGAAATGTTCAAAGCAAAAAAATATATTGAGAACTTTTGGAGTAAACTGTGTCTTGTTTTACTCTGGTGCTTACACTGGCTGAATGTTGATATACTGCTTCAGCACTAGGGCTCATCCATCTTTGGATTAGCACTAAAGAAAATGCCTTAGTTTGACAGTTGTAAGTGAGCCTTGTGCTCTTTCTTTTTTATTCACAGCTGGTTAGGTGTACAGGTCACGTTTCAGCCTCATTAGCGAATGGTGGCAACTGAAGTCTAGTTATTAATTCTCCAGCTTGCAAGTTGTTAGCAACTGAAGCCAAATAATATTGACATAATGTTGGCTCAGAGATTTCTGAATCTAGTAGAATCTTTATTTTTATTCCTTGATGGAAAATACCTTGTTGAAAAGAAAAAAGTGACTGCTTAGTGCTAGAAAGGTTCACATATGCCAACATTACACCTGGTATGTTAACAACTGGAAAAGTTATATGCCTAAATGTTTCTACTCTGATTCTTTTCTTGGAATTTGTTCAAGGCTTCTGAAAATTTACAGGCCTGACTACACTTCCTGTTCTCCCTGGGAAGTGAATTTTTTAGTGAGTACAAAGGCTCTTGTTAGCTTAAAATGCAAAAATATCTTCCATTTTTAAGATGTAATCTCCATCTTAGATACTCTGAAATAATTCAACATTCTTAGTCTTCTACCAGCAGATGTATTGTATTCATTCTCCATCATTACTTGGTCAAGAATTTCAGGGAACAAGTACGAATTTTCATATTTTCTTAATGTATGACAAAATATATATTTGAAGAGGGCATGAGAGATGGAAAATCATCCCTGTTAAGATATCTCTAATGTGCTCATGATCACAATACCCTGGCATGTTAATTAAATTAACTGAAGCCTAATTCAATTAATACACTTTTTTCATCCTTCTCATTACAATATCATGACTTTTATTTGTGTTTTTTGCATCTGTTTGTGTACACATAATCATTCCTGTTTCTGTCAGTAATGAAGACATAATTTATAGAAATAAGCTAAGATTGTCTTTTGTCCCTAGTAATGCAATTAAACCCCAGAACTAAATGAAGTAAAACATTATGTTGCATGACAGGACAGCATCTGTTTTCTCCTGTAGTTACTACTAAAATGTAAAGGGAATTTTGTGTGCCATTTTTCCAATCTCTTCATTATCTTATGAATGCTATCCATATGTCTTTTTTTTTATTCTAAAATTCGACCTCTCCTTTTCAAAAGTCTGTAAAATTAGCATTGTGGCTTACCTTTCAATTCTTGGAAAAGCCAGTGAAATGAATCTCTGGCTATTCGTGGGTACACATGTTGCTTTTCTTGCTGTGACTGTACTCTGAACTGTTGAGTTGAAGGAATATTGCAATGTCAGCATGCTTCTTGCCTATAAATAAAGAACAGGCATGTAGAATGAGTGGTGTCAAGAAGGGAATGACAACTCATGTGACATATAACCCTATATTTCTTGTGTGTAGCCCCCCTACAGCCCTATCCAATATTGATACATAATTTCTGCAATGTAATCCAAATCACATTCAAAGGATGGACAATTTTTATTACCATTCATCTTTGTCAGGATCACTCAAACAGCACATGTAGCTGAACTCTGCAAGAGGCAATCTTTTTCTGTGCAAAGTGATATCAGAATACAAACAGTGAGCCAAGAAGAAATAGGAAAAACAGAAGTTCACAGTACTCCTAAGAAAGAAAATTGAAGAGATTCTATTGAACAAAGTAAAAGCCTTTTAAAATTATGCCTGTTGGACTTAATTTTTGATTTGTCTAATGTCTTGTTTCCAGAGTCCTGTCAAATGAATCCTTTTATACTGAAAATATTCATTAAAAGGCCTCCCAGTTGTCATAGTTCCTCTAATATACACATGCTACTTGAAAGCTTATTTCAAGCAGGAAATTCTGAGGCTGCCAGAAATATCACTTTTATTAAAGGCTAGTGAGAAATCAGGCAAAATGGTAGAATCAGAAATGAGGATTCAGGAGAAATTATACAATCAGAAACCATCTAGAGGAACTGTCTTGTATAATCGGTGAAGGACTGTGACAATCACAATGAGGAAAAGCAGTTTTAAGGAACAATGAGTTGGAAGTGAGAGACAGAAAGCAAGGAGTGGCAGTAGAAAAGTGAGGATCAGAACAAACTGCTATACATTTTAGTTTATTTCTGGCTTCTAAATGCCCCAAGCATCCCCTGATCATTTGCATCTTAATCCAGGAAATTAAATTAATGAATAAACACACTGAGATGTTACTTCACAGAAATTCTGGCCTTACATTTGGTATCATATCTTCTGTTTGTTCCATCAACTATATATTTGATTAATTTCTTACTTTTCTCCTGGTTACATTACTCTTTTTGTTGGCTACAATAAAAAGTTGTGTTTATATATTTGTTCTTTGTGTAATAAATATTCTTGCATATTTATGATGAGCCTGCATGGTCCACAATAACCCAGACGCTGATCAAAAGAAGCTCTGTGTAGGTTTCACCACAGTGAAACCTACACAGTGTCATGTTTTCTCCATTTCTCCTGTTACTCTTGGGAGCAAGTTCAGTGATGAACAGGCACAGTGACAACAGAGATGTATCAACACAGTGCTTCCAGGTGTGTAAGCCTCACTGAAATACCTTAGGGCATTGCAATAGTATTGAAGTAGTTCTTCTGTACTTCGAATGTCTTCAACTGTGCTCTACTCACTTCATGCTCATTAAGATAGTTGGAGTGTTCTGCAAAGGGGGGAGTCCTTCTTGGTGGTGGTATAAGGAATATAAAGGCTGTTTATCCAAAGGCCTCTTGCAGAACATGGCAAACAAGAGCTGTCAGAGCCAGAATCTCAGCACCAGTTGGAAGCCAGTTCAGATTGCTGAGCAACCCAGAATCCAAGGAGTACAAAGATGGTTTAAGGGCAGTCTTACTTATCCTCCCCTAAGGCTGTGAATTCAGTTCTCCTTCTTCTGCATATGCAGTGTAAAATTTCTCCTGTAGCCCTGCTGCATTGTTTACTTAATTTGGCAGGCTCCTCTCTACATCAGGATTGGGTTTCCTCACTTAAAAAAACCAGTACAAATAGGAATGCTTTCCCTGTGTTGTAAACAGGCACAGGAGCCTGGCACAGGTATTTCTGTACACCTATTTTAATCCCTGTCAACAGATGAGGACACACACTCCAAAGAGTTACAATCAGTCTTTCTGCAAACTTCAGCTGGTTTTGGGTCAGGCATGTAAATCCTCACATTATCCACAACATATGTACAATGTTGAAGTAACTCAATGGAAAACTACGTATTTTCCAGGCCTGCAGATTGATTTGATGTGATCATAGTTGTGGGGCAATAGTGCCATTCCATTTCAGTCCTTTGCCTCTCTTCTAGCAAACCACAGGGCTGCCAATTTCTGCCAGCTGAGAAATTCTGAGATATGAATGTTTATCCATTGGGATGTGAAATGAAAATAATAAAGGGCGATGTTTCAAAAAGCTGTATTTTGAAGGGAAAGAAAAGAACACCCGCATAATTTTGTGGCAATTTGTTAAATGTAAGACTGAAGAGAAATCAAGCCAACTTCTTGAAGCTGGTACTGTGAAAGAGGCTAGCTTTTTGAGCCTTATATTTAATATACTGCTCACAGAATTTATCATATCCAATTCTTTTATGACAGTCAGTATAACTTCATGTTTGTGTGTGATTGAGAGTTATATCAAAATGTGTTCCTGAAGTGTTGCATTGTATTGAGCCATTTTTCTCTTTACACTTCAATAAATCTACTACAGTGTGTATAGTGTCCCAAAAAAATCTCTTTTATAAATAACAGTATTGGAGATTCACCACTGCCTGAAGGTTGTGCTAGATTCCATGCATTTTCAGGATAAGACTTTTGCAGTCAAGCCAACAGGAAAAGAAATTGTAACCTTATAGGCGTAACATGAAAAGAAATAGTACAAACAGTACAGATAATTAAACAAAGCAGAAGAATCAAGACAGAAGATTATTTCAATGCAAAACTTTATTTGAGGTGAGACAGAGCAGAGCACTGGGCAGCTCAAGGGGATACTTCAGTATCTCTTAGGGTTGTGTTCTTAATTGGATTGGACCATGACTTCCACTGTTTTGCAAGGGTGGTAGCAGGTGTCCGACATGCTCATTTTAATCTGCTCATCCCCACTAAAACAGAATATTAGTGAGGAGGAAGTGCTGTGAGGAAGTATGTCTAGTGAAATAAAGTGAGCTAGAGTAGCCAAGCTGAAGAATTTATTAGTGTGATTATACTGACACAAAGATATTCCAACTCATATTGGACAGTTTTGATGCACTGTTCCTACATTGAATAGCTTACTGTCCAAACAAATATTTTAAAAAGACCAACAAAACCCAAAGCAACGACACCAAAAAGCAAGCAAGCAAACAAACAAAAGCCAAAAAAGACAAGAGGAAGGAAATATAAGGCATGAGGAAAGTGAAATACAGAAAAATAAAACAGCATTTCATCAGGAATGGGAGAAACGGGTAATTAACTCAGCCTCTCTAAGGCTCTCCCCTTGCTAGTTCAATGATACTACCCAATGTCTTTAGTGGCAAAGGTCAGGAAGACTGGGAAAACTACTTTTGGGTACCTCTAGGCACTTTCTGTTTTGCCACAACAGGATTCTGGATATAATTAAATCACCTGGAAACTATGATAAGATAAATGCACTGAATCTGTTTGACTGACTGTTTCCTAGTAAACAGAACAAGAGAAAAGAAATGTAAGGTAAAAGCTGTTATTTATATTTTCATGTCTTGACAATAAGGTTAATTTGGTTTTATAGGCCTTTTCTCCTTTTGATTAATTTAGATGCACGGGGGAAAAAAGGCCCCTTTCTAAGACATTTTTACATTTCCAAAATACTGAGGGCATATTATTTTGTTTTAAAAAAACATGCCAGTTTTGGCCACCTATGGTCTCAGAACCCAATCCAGACAGGTGAAAAGTATGCAGTTAAATACAAGTCTGTTATGTGATGCCATTGTAAAACCAAAGAGACAGTGGCATTCTGAAAATAGCCATGGCTCATATTTGGAGCTCAGCAGAATAGATAATATTCTATACAGTCCTATTGCAGCCCTATTGCAGCCATATCTAAAATACACTGGCATTTACAACCATTTAGGAATAATGCAGAAGAAGTATGGTAAATGGTGACAAAGTTTTCCAAAAGTTTCAGGGAAAAAAATACAACACTTTGTACAAGATGGACATTTTTAGGAGCTCCATGTGCAGGAAATAGTTCAGTTTATTACAGCAGCTCAAAACCAGTGTTGACTGTTACAGGACCAGGTTTGGTTTGCAGTTCAATTCACCTTCATAAACCAACAGTTAAATTAATTCTTGCAAATGACAGCTAACCTGGCTTTTGCTAGCTCTGTGTCTCGGCATATATATTTTGATGTGCATCTACCTGACAGCGCCACAGAAAATGTGTTGATATTTTTTCACTGTCTACTGCTCTAATTCTCACTCTTTAGCCTTGCTGGTAGATTTGAGTGTTTCAGCTGCTTGTGTTAGATGTCAAAGACTGCAGCAACTGCAGCACTTGGTAGATTTGTACGTGGCACTGATGGTAGCTTCTGCTGCAACAAATAAACTACAGAGAGAGATCTTGCGCTGTCTGCATCATGCTTCAGGCAAACTCACTCTCTTTTGCATTCCAGCCTCTAGCTATTTGGTCAGCATCCCTGTTCTTTGAAAATGCTTTAATTATCTTTCAATATTGTCACTTGGAACTTCAGCGTATGGTTTTAAGTCACGCCACTTATGTTGCTCTTGCTTGCCTGACTGCTGTAGAAATACTTTAGAAAATCAGGTAGTCCTGTATCTCCTTTTATACTGGTTTATTTCCTATACCCAAGATGTTTCTTTTCCAACTTTTTTCTGAGATCTTTAATTATATTGTTCTATGATTTCCCCTTCTTTCTTAATCTCCTGTTCATAGTAAAATTTTCTTGTAATATTCCTAAATGGGGGGATATAACTGTGGCATTGAGAGCCTCTTAATATATATAAGAGTTCAGATTATTAGGACATGGGCACTGTTACCTTCTTGGCAGAACTAATTAGCACTTTTAACAGCTGGCTCTGTTTAGAAACCTAAGTTGCCTTATGGCTGAGCATCCTGGAAAATACTATTCTAAGAAGATTTGTCCCTTCTTATATATTAACCTACATTAACAACATATATTAAAATGCTGAAGAGAGTGTCTGGAACAACGTTACTAACATGGCCAAAGGTCAGCACCTTAGTTTTTAGTTTAAATCAATGAAAACTGTACAATGGATTTTTATTTAATAAGAGCAAGCTGTTTAATTTTTAACAATCCTTCTTCCTCTCTGCCCTCCAGAAAATCTAGGAGTGCATACAGGAGAATATTCAAAGCAAAACACATATTAAAAATTCTGAGTTTCTTTTCCATCTACTGGGCTTCTCTGGCCAATAAGACCTCTTTTATTCACTCGAATGAATTTTCTTTGGACTCAGTCTTTCAGATTGCTTTCAAACAGTGGGTATTATTTATACAGAAAATAGTAACATTTTGAAGCCCTTACAATGTTTTAGGTAGTAACTGATGGTCACTGACAAGTCATAACCAGGGACTGTGTTCTTTAGAAGTTAACATCTACAAGAAATTAGATCTCCATCAGCCTTGGAGTTTTCCTCTTAACTTGGGTGTGGTAAAAATGATGGCAGGAACACATCTCAAGTTTGCTTTTGTTCCACTTTCTGAATGGAAACATGCAAAATTGCCCAAGGATGAGGAATATTAGTACATATGGAGTGCCATTCTCACACTCTCGAACATTACTTTTGGCTATGAAAGGTCTTGAAACTGTAGAACTCAAGTAAAAGTGCTTACAGGCAGACAAATCTACAACTTGCTCACAGCACTCCAGAAGGCAGATCCGCTAAATTTCAATAGTCTCCATTTTCAGATGCAGATATGAAAACAGTGCCTTATATAATAACTTACTAGGCAGCATACTCTAACCTTGCGTAAGTGAAAACATTCTTAACAGATGTTTAATGCCCCTTTAGCCCATTTATACACCAGTGTATATGGCTACATATAAACATCGAAACATTATATAAAACACTTCACTTCCTTGACTTAGTTATTGCACAGATTCAAAATCATCAAAACTTCATACTTATGAAGGATACCAGGCATGGATCAATCTAAGTGTTTACTTGATTTCCTGGCCACAGTATTTTGAAGGCATTATCCTTGTGCTTTCCTTTGAAAATCCAATTCAAATTAGCATTATTTTAGACAGCCAGGACAAGCAGGGTCTATATTAGGGTACTACAGTATGCACATTATTAATGATCAAAAAATTCTTGGTAACGTATTTAAGATATCAGTCTGGTAGATGCCTACACGTGATATGGTAGATTTTCCCTTCGTCCTCTTTTAAGGTATTCGTACTTTCCTTGTAGGACATGAAGCCCAGATGTTCTCTTACTCATTGCCAGAAACTCCTGCAGTACAACTTAGTCCAGTGGAACTAAAGCTGTAGTTTATGTGCACGGCCATAGAGCGGCAGCCTAGTAACAAAAAAAAAGATGCACTTGGTGTTACAAGAAGTGGGTGTTTCCTAATGGTTTAACATTTCAGAGTGGTTTCTAAACAGTAGAGAGAAAAATGCAGGAGGCGTGACTACTCCCTGGTGGCGGAGGTGGAGGGGCGGAGGGGGGGGCAGGGTGGGGGGGAAATCTGATCTTGATAAAAGCTCAATACTAAGGGGAGGGAAGGGGAAAGAGGTTGAAAATTGGCTGGCAAAGGGGGTCAGATTACGTGCCTGTATAAGCAAAGCTGATCAAAGAGTAAGACACAAAGTACTTGACTTATATCTTAAAAATCAAATGCTTTTTCTTCCCTTTGATACAGGCAGTTAAGCACTTCCATCATCTGTGGAAACTAGTGGACAAGCTAACGTTAATGCAAGCTAATTTTTTAGCTAAGCAGTTTCACAGACTTTTCATTGATCAAAATACAGCTCAAAAAGCCTCCGAATGTTCACCCAGCATTGCAAATCTAAAATGTCAAAGAACAGTATTTCATTGTTCTGTTGTTTGCCATCGAGTTTTATGTGTGAAATAAGAACAATTAGATCTCTCTGCATTACGCTTTATTTTTATGTGGAATTAAGTGGGTTTAGCAATTTCAAGCACCCTTGAAACAGTATGTAAAAAATCACCGAGGCTGAGTTTTCTTTGCATTTATGTAAATGAAAACTAGGATTAACTCCATTAATGCTGGTGGAGTTTCAACAGCATGAAATTAGTGTGAGAAAAGCATTAGCCACAGCAACTTTTAAAGAAGTTAGTTCCCAGTGCTACTAAATTATACAGCTCATTATCCTTAAAACCAAAATTATTTTATATGAACCATTTATAATTTTACTTCAAATGGCTGCAATTATCAAATTTAGTTATTACACAATAAATATCTTCATGCTGCAATTCTTGAGTTTTGTATCTGTGATGTCCACATATTACTTATGTCCTTTGGAAACCAGGAGTAATACAAAATTGAGAAAAGTGGAGAGATAAATGCCAACCAATTAGTAATCAAATATTGGCTGCACTATACTTTAAAGTGAACAACTTTGACTTCAGCAAGCCTGAAGATTACCTATCAGACTGAGAAACAAATTGAAAACTAAAGAGTACCCTCACACAAAGTTGAGGAAACCTCTGCTGGCAAACTCATGTTCCTTCAAATTACCACATATCCCTTTTACCCACACATACCCATCTGACTTACTTGGCTGACATTCAATGACTAAATTTCAGAGAATTTCAATACTTCCCAGAACTGTAACAGTTACTTGCAATAAATGGATGTTTCTAAAGAATTAAAAAAATAGTGGGAACCTCCAACCTTCTCAGTATCTTCCTGGTTATCAAAACAAAGTCAACATCTTCTTTTCTTCAACTTCTATATCACTACCACTTAGCCTGTTGATACTTTCATGTTTTTAATGTGAAAAGAGATGAAAGTCAAGTACACAGTAATGGCTCACAAAGTGAGCCGCAGATGGGTCTGTCCAGCCTGATATCCTATCTTCTACAATAGCAAAAAGTCCATACTTCCAGGAAAAGTATGAAAATAGCTTGAGTAACCTCTCTCTCCAGCAGCAAGCTGTTCAGAAACTTTCTGAGCCAAGGAAGTGCCAGAAGTACTTTTTTCCATATCAATTATAATCAGTGAGACTAGTCCTCCACTTTATTTACTCCCCTTTGATCCTGAGACCTCCTCCTAAGCTTCAGTTACTATCCCTCACACTACCACTACCTGCTTCTTACTCACTTGCTTTAAACCTGCAACCAGATCTCTCCATTGGCAGCACTCTAGTGCTTATGTTATGAGAATAATGGTGCCACAGATTCTACTGACTGAAATTAAGGGAATAAACATCAAAAGGCTTCAGAAAACTATCTAGGACCAAGGGTACAAAATCCAGCTAGCTGTCACTTATTAGTAGGGCCTTCAGTTAGAGTTGCATATTAAGGTCAATACTGTATAACATCTTTAATAAAGACCCAGATGATGGGATGGATTGTATGTATAACACGTTTGTGAGTGATACCAAACTGGAGAGCATGGCTAGAGAGCAGAGTGGCTATTCAGAAGGACCTCTGTATCCTGGATGAGTGGGCTGATGGGGACCTCATAAAGTTTAACTAGGGCAAATGCAAAGTCCTGTGTCAGGGATGGAGTAATTTAATGCAATAGGACAGGCTAGAAGCCAGATGGGTAAAGAGCAGCTCTGCATAAAAGGATTGGGAGATACTGCTGGAGTTTGTTTGAGATTGAGTTGAATGTAGCTGGCAGCATGCCCTTATCTTTTATTGAAGGTGCAGAGCGATAGGGCAAGAGGCCATGGGAGTTACGTTAGAAAACAGAAATTCCCACTAGGTATCAGAAACAACTTTGTTACCATGAGGGCAGTCCAATACTGGAATAGTGGCCCAGAAAGGTTGTGGAATTTCCATCCTTAGCAACTTTTGAAGCATTTAAATCTATGCTGGAAAAAGCCCTGAGCACCCTGATTTAATTGGCACTGCTCTGAGCAGGGTGTTGACCAGGGTGGCCTCCAGAGATCTCTGACAACATGAATGATTCTGTGTTTCTATGCATCTCTGGTTGTTACAATTGAACCAGAAGAAGGTGAGGAATAAGGTGGGGAACCGAAGAAGGATGTGGACCTGTTGGAGTGAGTCCAGAGGAGTGCCATGGAATGATCAGATGGCTGGAACACTACTCCTATGAAGAAAGGCTGAGAGAGAGTTTGGGTTCTTTGACCCGGAAAAGAAAAGGCTCCAGGGAGACTTTATAGCAGCCTTCCAGTACCTAAGGAAGGCCTGCAAGAAAGCTGGAGAGGAATGTTTTATATGGGCATTTATTGGACAAGGGGAAAAGGCTTTAAAATGAGAGACGGTAGATTTAGATTAGATTAGATTAGATACTAGGAAGAAATTCTTTACTGGGAGGGTGTGAGGCACTGGAAGAGGTCACCCAGAGCAGCTGTGGCTGCCCCCTCCCTCAAAGCGTTCAAGACCATTGGATGGGGCTTTCAGCAACCTGGTCTAGTGGAAGGTGTCCCTGCTCATGGCAGAGCGGTTGGAACTGGATGATTTTTTAAGGTCCCTTCCAACACAAACCATTCCATGGTTCCATGATTCCCAGAGAGAGCAATTTCTATCAAAGAAGCCTGCTTGTGAGTTCCAGCTAGGAACAGATTAACTACCATAAATTATTTTCTGAAGTGCTTAGGATTCATACAGAATTGGTTTCAAAGAAATCTGGTTTTGCCATGTGAAACAACCGTGCACTGTATAACTATAGCCCTTCAGCAGCACAGTCATCTTTGGAAGAAGTCTATAAACTTCAATTCTGTTTTCATTCCAATTTTAGTATTTCTTATTCTCATATATTCCTGGATACAGTTGCAAACCCAGTAAGCAACTTCCATTTAACTTTCCACATTCCAATAAAAAAGTGAAACATTCTAGTTCATTCTGCCACTTTTTTCCTACAGATATATGCAACTTTCCCAGGTTATTTTCATGAAATTGGCAAGTTACGCATGTCCAGCTGATGAAGAATTTAATTTGCATCTTTTTAAAAATTGTACCAGAGTTTTGATTAATTTATCATGTAAGAATACCAGCATTGGAATACTTGCAGAGGAATACCTATTTTGTCTGCTCTCTCAGGTTTATTGAGATATTCATGGAGTTGGAATCCTGAGGCATCATTAGGTTGCCTTTTCTTACTTTCTGTGCATCACAACTATCCAATGTGTTTATTGCTTAGTTTCTCAAAACAAAATAGGGAGGTGCCTTGACTACAGCAAGTATGGTCATACGTGTGTTTTTCAGTTGCACTCACACCCACATACACACAATTATGTGTATGGTCATACATATATATACACACACACATTTATACTCTTCATACACATATATGGAGTAAGGTATCCTGGATCCAATAATAATAAACTAAAAGAAAAAATTTACAGGCTTAGGTTTTCAACTATGCCACAGATTTTCCTTTTAATAACATACAGACTGAGACTGTACTAGCTCTTAGAATATAATGGGATTTCTACCCGTATGAATAATGCAGAATAGATACTAGAGGACTTCAAACTTTAACACAAGTTAGCGTCATCATTTGGCAGGTGAGGTATTTCCCACAGGTCACACAATTCTACATATTTATTCCTACTGATTTCACTAATCTCTGCTCTGGAAAGCCAAGCTCCTCTACTAGAGCATCTCATCCCATCTGATGCAGATAACTCCAGCAATAAGCCTCTAGTGACTGGAACAGATGTTGCTGTTTATTTAATTTATTTATTTTACTAATACACAGCTGCCGAGGCCAACAAATAAAAACCATTGAATTCCATCAGGATTGTGATTTCCAGTGACTACATCTTAAATGACAGAGTCCCTAAAATTGATATTTTTTTAAAACAAGTATGTCAAGCTTGAACTTAAATAATTATTATGATAAGGAATCTAAAGGTGCTAGTATCTGGCAGCTTACATTCTAAATATATGAGTTCTTCATTGTGAAACTGGTTTCCCAGAGACAAGTATATACAACTCATGCCCTACATTTAGGCCACATTTCTTGAACTGTAACAGTCCACGTTCAAAGTTAAAAACATTTTAATATATCATCCAAATTATTTAGGATAGTAACTATGCATTGTTTTCTTTTCATTTGTCTTAGTAAATGGCAACAATATGCAAGTTTCCCTTAATGCAGGTAAAATACTACAAAATCTCATTTTGGTGAGAGAAATATAAGGAAAAACAGCAAAAGTGAAAAAAATTAACAGAAATACCAAAAAAAAGGCAGCTGAAAGACAAATTCCCTTGAATTACAATTCTGACTATTTCTGGTTTTCTATTTTGCCTTCAGCAAAACAGTTAATGGCCAGATTTCCAACAGTGGTGGCAGCGCCTAACTTTGAGGTGCATGGAGTGAGATTCACACCTGAGTTACGTGTCCTTCTCGGCATGCATGGGGAGAGCCAAGACCCTACACAGGCCATCCAGCAAGTGCCTGTGAGCAGGGAGCTGTGCTGGGCCAGCTAAAGGGCTGTGTCATACAGAACAGTGTAACTGCAATTCTGTACTCCCTGGAGATTAAGGGTATGAATTAGGGCTGCAAATGAAGGTTTTTTATTTAGAAAGCACCCAGAGCCTAGAAACTGCTCTTAGAAAGAACAGAAGGGAGCTTTCTTCAGAACATATCTGCTGAGGAGCTGCTGTTGGCTCTAGATATAGTATATTAATAGATCATTTGCCTGCAATATAAAAGATCAGGACTTAATTTTAACTCAGCCAAAAAAATTAAAACTCACCTTCCCTTCCTTGCACCAATATTTCTTACCCATCACTTTATGCAAAGTGGGAAATTAAGGAGTCTTTTGGAACTGGAATTCTACGCTGCAAAGAGCACAAGCCTGGAAGAGCAAGCAAAGGGAGGATGATTGTATCAGCTGGCAGCTGGGAACTAACTCTCAAAGGGTGAGAAAGAGACTTGGAGCTTAGTCTTTGAATTTTATCCAATGATTTTAAAATGCAAAGGGTTGTGAGTGCTTCTCACATGCTAGATGCTCTTGAAAAAATCCTAGTAAGATTTTATTTCAAATAATTTAGGCACCTATCAATGCAGATATTTGACCCCAAATTTCCAACAGCCATTGAACTCTAGTTCAGCAAATTTATGAGAATTTCAGTAAAACTTCCTATTGAATAGCTTGCAAAACAAGGAGGGACCTTAAAACACGGGGCTTTATGTCTGTGATTTGACTGGTAGTCATACTGGAGGTTTTGTCTCTCTCCAGCTGCCTACTCTGAAAGTTTGAAGTGTCTAATTGCACACAAAGATAGGTGCTCAGCTTTTTGCTTGAACTAAGTATTTATTTGGCATAGATCAAATTATTGGCAAAAAGTTTAAAACAAATTTTCAAAAGATTAAGTAAAAACTTCTATCAATTAAGTACTTTATACTTAAGACTCTTAACAGCCACCCACAAACTCTGAAGAGAAGTTCAGCTACAATGCAAAACATTAAAAACCAACTCAGTTTCCAGGAAATAAACTTTTATCTTCTGTACATCCTATCCAAGAAATGCAAAGCAAAGCTTTCTTCCTTGGCAAGTCTTACTTCTGTCTCTTATTTTCTCTGTAGAATGTAACAGCTACTGGCTATGCAAAATATCTGAAAATGGTGAAGAATCACTTTATTCCAGACCAAAGCAAGGAACAAAAAAATCCTTGCAGAGAAACAAAACATTACTAACAATTACTCTCTGATTTTTAGATTTTTTTTGCCTTGCAGCTGAATGGTTCATCTCCTGTCTAGCATTGGTCTATTCATAGAGAAAATCAGCATTCATATACTCACACAAGAATGCTACTTAATAATATTTCATTGTATTTCAAGTAATATAAGAGAGACATGCCAGCTTATATGAACTTCCATTGCCTGTTTGCATCTTCCCAGGCATGCAGCTGGACAGTCATTGTATTCAGAGAGTGGGCAGCTTGTACAGTATGACATTTTATTTTTCCTTCCCTCAGCTTCCAGCAGACGAAAACTTGTATTAGCTCAGGAGAAAAAAAAAAAATTCCAAAATTCCAGCATGTCTGATTTCACATTTGGTAGATAGGCTTTGTATAACTCGGACTGTGGGATTTTCTCATATCACAGGTAACCTATTCCCCATTGTCATTAGCTCAGTAGCTCAGTGATTAGAGTCCACCACCAAAAGGGTAGTCTATCAGCAGGACAAAGTAGAAAGTTTTATGAAAGCAGAGAGAGGTGTGACTTTGGAAGGGCAATATGATGGTGAAAACTAAGGGAAATGTTATGGCAACAGAGAATACTATGTAGGTATTAATAAGCAAGTGCTTCTCTAGGGAATTTTCATTGGCTGCATTGCAATTAGCTAGGAAGAGGCCTTGTATTTGACCCAGTGTGCAGCACTGCTGTTGTGGTCTACTAAAATTTTCTCTGCTGGTGAACTGTCAACATTATTTTTTTTTTTTAAATCTAAGACAATTAAATAATTTAATTCAGGTTTTCAGGGATGACTTTTGAGGGGGTAGCATTAGAAAACATGGATGTTTTTCACTATTGACTATGATGTGATACAGATAGCTATAGAAGAGTAGCTTTGGCTCTAGTTGCTCAAATACCATGTTTGCTAGAATCACAGTTTTTATAACCAGAAGAGCCGAGTAATGCTGATAACCTAATTTTCACTAAGAAATCTGTTATGTACTTCTTGGCCAAATCTCCCACTGGACCTTGGAGTACAACTTGTAATTAGAAAAGGAGGACTGTCTACTGCTACTCAGCCTCCAGGGATATATTTTTGTTAAATATCCTCCAGCTGTATTCTTAAGGTAAGGGGTTTGCAATGGTCCAGACATAAATGTTGTCTGGCAACGATGGTTTAGCAAATCTGAAAGAAATCTATAAGAGACAGAAAGAATTTCTATCCTGCAAAACTAGCAGCCTGTGGAGAAGGAAGGAAGTCTTGTCTTGTTTCTGCCAGAAGGAAAGATTTTTTTCTAAGTTGTCAGTTGCTTTCCTCCTCCCCAAAGACACAGCTTGCAGGATTTAAAGCACAAGTCCAGGGTTCAGCTCTGTGTCTTTAAAGCACAAAGAGAAAAGGCGAGCACCTAAAGAGAACACAAGCAAGTTCTCAGATAATGCAGTGGCAGTATTATATTCATGTGCTTTGGGCACATAATCTCAAACAAAAAAAAGCCCTCACAAGCAATAGAATAGAGCACAATTGTTTCTAGATGCCTATCTGTTAAAGCCATTTTTTGAATTATACTTTCAGCTTCATATATTCTCTACACTAATTTATGGTGCCCCAGTTCATTCTTGCCCTCATGCTGCTCCCTCTCTTGTGCCAGAGTAAGGATTTATGCAGTGGCAGGTGAAGCAGATCAAAAAACTGACCCATGTTAAATTTAAGCACAAAAAAGGGGGGGTTAATTTTAATCTGGATCGTGGAACTGATCTCATTTATTAAACAGCTGCATAGATCAGGGAAGATGGAAATGTAGGGAGGAGCAGAATGGGTGGAGGAAGGCAAGATTACTTCTTTTGATAGCAGTGCTGACCTGTGACATTTTACAGGGCATAAGAAATGACAGACTGTGAATGGACTGACTTTTGGAGCACAGTGAATTAACTTATTCTCAAAATTACTGTCAGGCCCTTACAATGTATCACAGATAACCAAATCTGGTTTTAAAGAGGAAAAATAATTTTATTAAAGGGGCAGTGAACTTACTTTGGTTTGTCTCATAAATCACTAACTTATAATAGTCACAGGTAAGTCCTTTTAACTCAATCCTGTCATACAACTTCTTAAACAAATTTTCTTTTATTTAAAGAGTTGTCTTGAAACAGGTAAATCAATACATACCAATTAAGATAGTTTACGAAATCTTTACCATTTTTTCTGTCATCAAAGTACAAACACTTAAAGATAATGTAGTAATTTCCAATCTATATACATATTTGTATTAGTTACCAGCCTAGCCAAGTGTCTGGATTCTATCCATGTAAATGCAACATTTATCTTTCCTGTACTAATGATTTTAGAATGGTGCTACATTGCAAATTGTGTGTTGCAGCAAAATATCTACAAAACCGTATCTCAAAAAAAGCTTGGGGACATCTTTGAACATTAAGGGATGAATGTGGCTTGTACCATTCAGATGAAATATGATTTAGGCAGAAGTAACCAAAGGTTTTTCATAGGCATTTAGAGTGCTTTCCTTTCTTAGTATGAAGGTTTTAAGGTATGTGTAGAGAAAATTCTGAAGTACCTTTCTGAAGATTTAAAGCAAACTTTCTTTTTTCCTGTTGCTCAGAGAAAATAAGGAAGAATGGCTGTAGCAAAGCATGTAACGGGACTTGGAAAATGCCTGTATTTCTCTTAATTCTTAAATGGGAAATGTTTCTCTTCTAACACCTTTCCTGGAAATCAGATCTCTTGCTAAGAAGCAAATGTGGTATAGGTTTGTTTTACTGAAGTGGTATCTAGATCACATCTAACAAAAATCTGTGTTCAATGGGGCAGTTCAGGGCTCACTTAATTTACAGTGAGCATTCTGGTTTGTTGACAGTAACTTGGGTTTCTTTTAATGAAACTATTTCTATCTTGGGGATTTTCTCTTTGTAGTACACCTGTGACTAGTAATTGGAGAGTGTAATTCAATTCTTTGCATAAAGCACAGTTCTTTATGGACAAATGGATAAAATATGTAACTTGAAAAAATGGCAAAGAAATCTACAGTAAGAGAGCTCTTCTAAAAGCTGTCTGGTTTACCCATGTAGATACACTTGGTCATTTTTATCTGCAACAGTAAATATCTTTCTGATGCTGCAGGCATGCCCTGGGTCACAGAAAGCAGAAATTTTCTGGAATTTCATTAGAAAGCCTGAGCTTTCTGTGGAGTAAAACTGGCGACCAAAAGTATGAGCATACATGCTGTTGTGTTCTCTACTGTAAATACAAAGTTAGTTGTAATTATTAGTAACTTCACTAGAGGTACTGCACAATTGTACCAATGACACAACATTCAAGACTGGCAAGTGCCGGTCATGAAATCTCATGTTACCTTTACAACTTGCAATTATGCTGCCAGTCAGTTGTGTTTGGGTTCAAGTGTTATGCCTCTAACTCTTACACCTGGGTGAAGTATTTCTCAGTAGCTAAGAATGCCTTCAGAACAAAGAAGGTGAGTAGGAGGATTAGTGTGAGCTTGTGATAAGCCATCTTTACACTTCCATCTTATCTAACTCTGTGTGATAGAACAGCTTATCAAATGATTAAGAGATAGGGATGCAAAAGGACAGCTATCTTGGATTCGACCTAATTATCACAGCAAAAATAATTATAGAGTGCTTTTAAAATGCTTAGAGCAGCAATAGAAAGAAGTGAAACAGATTCTATCGGCATCTGTAACAGGCACTGCTTCAGAGGCTCACTCCTTAATGATCTGCTTATGATGAGAGGTTTCACACAAAGGGCATCTTTCATCTGTGTGCTGGCTGATGGTTCCTGTGCTTCTGAGACCAAACAATTTAAACAGAAGCGTCCTCTCACTTTCTCCTAAATCCTCCAGACAATTTTACCAAATTCCTAAGCTGGCCCCTGCTCTGCCATCCTAGACAGCAGCCAAATGCCATCCATCTCCGCACCCAGGCTCAACATCAGCACTTGGAAGCTGCTCCCTGAATTTATGTAAAGAAATACCAGATGTAACATTGGAAAACAGCTCTCCAAAGAGAGACATGCATGCTCAGACATCCAGGCAATAGATTCTGGATTCAGACTGTGAGGGGGACGATGTTAGTAGCTCTGCTGAGCACCGAGCACCTCTGCCATAGCATTTGCAATAAAGAATTATATGGCCTTAATATTTCATCTTGCAGTTCCAAAACCAATAAACAACAGCATGTGAGGGAGGAATTATAGTTTCTGGAAATGGCTGTACTCCCTGCTCCTTAAAGTTTAGATTTAGTTTCAATGTGTGCCAAGATATAGTACAAGAGCCAATGATTCTTCCAGTCTTCCTAAGTGGAGGAGTGGAGGAACCTCAGTTATGTTAGATCAGTTTTATTTCTTTGTGGGTTTTTAGAAGATGGTTTCATCCTGGGTTGGGAAATCTTAACTCTGGCATACCTAGGTGTGTGTTAGTTTGTGTGAGTCTAATTAGTTAGAAATCTCAGTAAATTACCCTTTAACTACATAGAGCTTTGGAAAGAATGCTTCCTGAGCTCAAACACAATGCCGTTACACTTGATAGATTATACTATACATTTCTTTAAATGAGCTGTAACCCTAATAGGCCAGCATCTATTCCTATTTTGAGTCTTTAGTGAAACCATAATCAAAACCCTAACAGTCTAATTAATTTATCTGAAGCCTTAAAAAAAAAAAAAAAGAAAGAAAACATAGTGGCATATTGAACTATGCTTAACTATTCACCACAGCAGTCTATCACAGTTACAGTGAGGTATTTAAGAACTATATAGTATCACAGAATCACAGAAAATTTTGGGTTGGAAGAGACCTTAAAGATTATCCAGTTCTGACTCCTTGTCATGGCCATACACTAGACCAGGTTGATCAAAGCCACATCCAACCTAGCCTTGAACACTTCCAGGGATGGAACATCCAGAGCTTCTCAGAGCAGCCTGTTGCAGTGCTTTACCACCCTCTGAATATGGCATTTTCCCTAACACCTCATCTAAAGCTCTCTTCTTTTAGTTTAAAACCATTACCACTTGTCCTGTTACTATCTGCCCATACAAAAGGTTTTGAAGGTCTTCAGAGATGGAGACTCCCTGACCTCTGTTCCAGTGCCCTGCCACCCTCAACATAAAGAAGTTCTTCCTCATGTGGAGGTGGAACTTCTTGTGGTTTAGTTTATGGCCATTGCTCCTCGTCCTGTCACTGCACACCACTGAAAAGAGTCTGGCACCACCCCCTTGGCACGTGCCTTTGACACATTTATATGCATTAATGAGATTTCCCCCTAGTCTTCTGTTCTCTGGAATAAACAGGCCCAGCTTCTGCAGTCTCTCCGCATGAGAGATGCTCCCAAGTACTGGAAGGCCACAATAAGGTCTCCCCAGAGCTTTCTCTTCTCCAGGCTGAACAACCTCAGCTCTCTCAGCCTCTCTTCAGAGGAAAGGTGCTCCAGCCCACTGATCACCTTGCACCTTGTATCATTAGGGAGCTACCTCTAATTTTCATTCGTAAGATCGGGATAGATTTAAAATGGTACTTTTGGCTTGCGGGTTTTCCATGTAGGAAGGCAGAGATGCCAGGAAGCTTTCTTAATTGCAGGCTCATCGTTTCTGAAGTCAGGGTCGATTCCCCGCACCGTCTCCCGGCGGGCGCCTGCCCGGCAGGGGCCGCCTTGGGCCAGGCCTCACCCGGCAGGTCGCCGCTCCTCCCTGCCGCTCTGACTCACAGCCCGGCCCCACTTACACAAACTCGGCGGCCGGTGCCGAGCTGGGGCCGCCCGCTGTAAGGGAGCGGGGGGAGCGTGGGGCAAGATGCCCGCCCTAAGGGGACGGAGCCTTTAGGGCGGGCGGGCGTGAGGGCGCTCCCGTCCGAGGGATTAACAGTGGCCCCGCTGTCCTGTCGCGGACGGCGATTCACCTGGGTGGCCACCGCCCTCCCTTTCCTTTCTTTCTTCCTTCCCGGAGCTGGTGGTTTCGGCAGAGAGGGAGTGGAGCCCGCCTGGCCCCTCCCCGGAGAAACTTTCCGCCGCCGCCCGCGCCAGGTAGGGGCTGATCCCCCCGGGGCGGGAGCTGTGAGGGCGCGGCGGTGGCTGGGACGGGCCCCGGACCGAGTTTCAGGGCTGTCGCGCCGCCTCTCGGCCTCATCGGCAGGCGGGGAGGGCTGTCAGGCCAGTGTCCCCCCCGGCCGAGCAGCTGCCGTCTGCCGCAGGGCTGCCGTGGGCAGTATATAGGTCAGTGGAAGTAATGCTCGCCTAATCCCCTTTATCTTTTTGGCTCGGCTTTTTTGCTGCTGCTTTGTAGGGCGACCCGTGGGCAGCTTTGGTCGCAAACTTCTGGGAGAGAGAGGACCCGGGCTTCGCGCAGGGCTGTATGAGCGGGCGAGTGCCGAGGTGAGAGCATGGGATACGCGCTTTTATTTTCCGGAAGGTTTTTTCCTCACAAGTGTGGCGCCTCACAGAGTGCCAGGTATTCCTGCGTAGGGCTGTCACTCACGTGACCCTGTGCATGAGTGCTCAGTTTGGGTTCGGACTTCTGTTTTAACAGGTTAATTAACATTGATTATTGCTTTGTCGTTGCGTCACTCACCGAATCACTGGAGGCTGTTTTGGTATTTACTTTGGATGCCAAAGGAAAGTAGAGGTCTCGGCAACTTAGGGGCTCTGGTAACTGGAGAAGGCAGCGTGCCCTGACAAAGTGATTGCTATGCTGCTTTCTCTGTTTTTTGAGGAGCTGTTAGCAAGGTCATGTGAACCATTCTGTCACTCAAGGGTGTTGGTAGCAACTCGGCATGCTTGAACTGCTCCATATGGACAAGTACATAGGTGCTGGCAGATGCCCACTGTCTGCTAGGACATTGTGCATAGGGCCAGCCTGCCAGTATAGGAGTTTGCCAGGTTGAGGCATATGTGGTCTCTTGTAACTGAGAAAGGCTAAGGCACACTTGACAGTATTTGGAGATTTCTGTTTTACTCTGATTTTTCTCTTCCCTGGCCTGTTTGATTGGTTTTCTGATTAGCATTAACATATCTCATACGATGGCGATAAGAAGAAAAAATGCGTAAAAATGATTGTGTAATTTTATATGCCACCCTATTACTTCTAATTGAACTGAATGTGACTTCAGAATCTGCCAGTGCCCTCTCTGCCTAGGTATTTTCTGTTGATCAGTGTGAAATTGATGCTGTGCAAGAGTTTATAGTTGCATTTTCCTTCAGTACAACAGTGTTTTTATTCTCTCTTATAGTAGTAAGAAGGATCTAGGGCCTCATCTTAGCGGGAAAGCATTACGTTTTAATTTTGTTTTCGTTTTCAGAGAGAAGAGGAAGTGATAATAAAGCCTCTATTCAAAGAGATCTCTCATACACCAATAGGTAGTAGTGTTAGGTCATGCAGTACAGACCCGTGTTTCTGCCTTGTGCTGGTTTTATATCATAATTTCTAGAAGTAAACCTTTTAGAAAAAATGTTAATTGAAAGGGTTTGAAATACCTGAAGGAGTGACGTCAAATTAGGGTTTTCACATTATTTGTAGTGCTTTACTTCTGCTAGGGTGTGTGTGTACAAGAGTCCTCCTGATTTGAAACTAATTTAAGAATTAGGACCTAATGCTGTAATTTGTTTATTCCTCTCTGGCTCTGCTTTAATGAACATGGAAGGTCAAAGGGAGAAGGGAAGACAGAAAAACTTACAATCTACAAGGTAAATTATAAATAACTGTAGAGGGTGAGATTGTACCAGTGAGATATTGATGTGTGATGGCACTTGGGAAACTTGTGGAACATCCAGATGCCTTTTCCTCTTATCTGTCTCAATCAAAACAAATGTTTGCAACTGACTTTCGCTAACAGCTGTTTTAGTCTGTTTATTGACCCATGGTGATTGACGATGTGTGCTTTGAAAAAGAAGTGAATCCTATCAGAATGATGAAAAATGTGTGGACAAAGCCCATGGAAGAAACTTAGCTTTATGTACACAGTTTCCTTTTTTTTTTTTCTTGAAACTTTAGTGTGTCTAAACGATACGGTGATGCTGGTAAAAACTGGATTGTCCTCCGTAAGGGTTTTGGCTTTGAGTTGTTTTTCTTGTTTTATTTTTTTGGGTTTTTATTCCTCTAAATGGGTTACAAACATTCATAAAATCTGAAGCCAAGAGAACCAAAATTGGTGAAACTGCTGCTAATGTGATTTTATTTGATCCTGGCATGAGACTGAGTATTAGAAATCTATAGCTATGTTTTCTCTTCAAAAAGATGCATTGATGCTTGTCAGGCTTAAGTCTTCAGATTTACAGACTCTCAAACTCTGAAGCATGTTTCTCTGTTAAACTGTACATTGAAGGATTATTGAGATTACTTTGATATACATCAGTTTAAGACTTCTTTTTAACAAAGAATTTATTCACAAGTGCTGCTGTTCCTCCCTTGAATAACTTAATTTATTATATATAAATGCTGCTTTTTGATGCCTGAAGATGGTTTCATTGCAAAAGACCTCCAAATTTTAATTAGTCTGATGGGAATCTTGTTTAGTTCTATAATGTTTGAGTAGCATACTTGACTTTTTGAGGATGCAGTTCTCCACATCGTGATCCGATGTTACTGTGAGCAGTAGTTTCCCTCAAACATGAGAGAGATATGTTCTCTCTCTCTTTCTCTCATGGCATATTTAGTGTAGTTGGTATGTTTGTGGTGTTTGTTATATGCTGCTGAGAACAAGGCTTTTTTGACCTCTTGTTCCAGTTATCATTTTTAGTAACAATTTTATAGCTATATTTTGGTTTACAGACACTTAAACTCTCAGACTCTTCTACTCAGACATGCTGGCTTGGCATTGTTACCTTACTTGTGGTCTCTTCTCAGCCTAATGGGATAGATGAGTTTTATACTAAATAGCTGCAACCGCAACAAAACAGTCATATGCTGTATCCCCATATGAATAATTGCTAGGAAAGAGGGCAGTCAAGGAAGGCTGTTGACAAAATAGTGCTTTTTGTGACCTACTTTTGGGTGTGTTTCAGGTAATTCAGTACACAACAGCAGATGCCTGTACTTTTGGTATGTTATGGTTGCACTTTTAATGCTCTGATAGTATTGAGTAAAGACATACAATCTTGGGGTGCTTCCAGAAGAGGCTACAAAGGTCTGCACTGGTTAAAAGTTTGGGCATGAGTTACTTAGAAATC
This sequence comes from Corvus cornix cornix, assembly GCF_000738735.6. NCBI lineage: Eukaryota > Metazoa > Chordata > Aves > Passeriformes > Corvidae > Corvus > Corvus cornix. The sequence goes on along the minus strand of NC_046334.1, from coordinate 26,491,545 downwards.
CTGAATTTTTTTTCAGTCCTTTTTGCAATAAAGCGTAGTGGCCAAATGAAGACTTGTAAGTGGATGCTGGTATGGCTGTTCTGTAAGAATGTCTGTGTCTTTAAAAACTCAGGCAAACAGCTTACAAGAAACAGTGCCATTTCCTGATCTGATTAATTTATTTGGAAAGTAGAGCTAGGACTTCATTGTGTCATGGGTAGCAGGTCAGTTGGACCTGGATCGAGTTGGTGAGGCTGCACTTCAAGTCCTGGATCCAGTTCTGAGCCCCTCACTACAAGGACATTTTGGTTCTGGAACATGTCCAGAGAAGGACAGTGAAGCTGGTGAAAAGTTTAGAGAGTGAGTCCTGTGAGGAGTGGCTGAGGGATCTGGGGGTGTGTAGCCTGGAGAAGAGGCTCGGGGGAGACCTTGCACTCTCTGCAACTGCCTGAAAGGAGCTTGTAACCAGATGGGTGTTGGTCTCTTCTCCCAGGCAACCAGCGACAGAATCAGAGGAAATGGCCTCAAGCTGTGCCAGGGGAGGTTCGGGCTGGACATAGGAAGAATATCTTCACTGAAGAGGTGGTTAAGCATTAGCAGGGGCTGCCTAGGGAAGGGGTGGAGTCACCATCCCTGGGAGTGTTCAAGAAATGACTGGATGTGGCACTTGGTGCTATGGTTTAGTTGACATGGTGGTGTTCAGTCACAGGCTGGACTTGATGATCTTGGAGGTCTTTTCCAACCTTAATGATTCCGTGAATCTAATGAATTAAAAGAACAGTTTTGAATGGACTTCTGAATGTGTACAACAATAAGTGCTTCTGGCTTAATATCACTCCACTGTAATACATGTATACACATGCCAGTACATTTTAAAGTGTCAGCTTAACTGTGGAGGTGCTGTGATGATAACAAAGCATTCACCAGCTGAAGTTAGTGTTATGAACACCGAGGAGCTTTGGGAATGCATCTTCCCTTACTTTCGGTTGTAGGCATTGATCATAAGACTTCCTATTATTACAGGTAGGTATCTCTCAGTCAAGGACTCACTGATGGTATGATAAGAATGCTTTGCATGTTAAACCATGTGGCCAAAAAATTCTTGTCAAAGGTGATCCTGAAGGACATATCCAGGTCAGGCAATTCCATGTGGAATTGAAACAGGGCAAGTAAGATAAGAGCTGATAAGAGTGGTGATACAGGCTCAAGGCATGTGAAGACATAATCTATGAATGTGTTGCCTATGATATCAAGTGGGATTACCTTTAATTAATGGGAAGATTTGGAAACATGACACAAGCATAGCTATCTGCATGCAGGAGGCCCAACATGTAGTTGGGACTTTGACTCAGATTATCTCTGAACCAAATGTAGCACCTTTTTCTAGCAGTAGGAGAATTTGCCCTGAAATTTATTCTGTTTCAAATGCTGGTGGGTTCCCATGGGTGGTGAGTTACTGGGAAATCAGTGACTTCTTTATCTTTTTTTTTTTTTTTTTGTTTAAAAAAGGTCAAATTTTGATGCAATACTGAATTGCCTACATGTACAGTAACTTTAGACCATGACAGTTAATTCTGGTCTAATCATAATGAGCATGGTGTTATCTATTTCTTGTGTGAGAACATACATAGCATGGCTAGATTAGCTCTAAAAGTATGAGGCAAATTCTTATCATGTAGTTTTTGCCATTTAGCTTTAGAAGCACAGTCAAATGTCTTCTCCCCTTGTACCTCTACTGTAGTCTCCAAGCATATGACAGACACTTTTTTTTATTATTTAAACATTTGCGTGCCTTAGAAGATCTTGTCCGTTGTTTTTTGTTTTTAAAGACGGGAAAGCTGTGTGGTAATAAAAATGTGCTAGATTCTTTGCATAAATTACTGAAAGGCAGTTGTGCCCATTATCATTCTGTTTCTAGCTCATTTTTGGAAGTTGCCTGTATTGTATATTGGTGAAAGGTAGGATTTCTTTCTGTGAAAATTTTTATGTAGGAAGACTATTCTCGCAATAGTGGAGTTTGCCTGGGGAACTGATCAAATGATGCCCTCGAAGTTGGAAGGATTTCCTAATGCATGTGAAAAAAATAAAATCTGTAAAGTATTGACAGTCCTTATATTCCAGTAAACCTTTAGATTGTAACTTAAATTTAGCTGTTGGCTAACAGTTGAAGAGTTAAACTGCTGAAGAATAAATCCCACTTGCATTCACAAAATCTTCTGTAAAACCTCAGATACTCTTGAGCAGGAGGGAAGAGAGTATTATACTTTTGAGTTAGTTTTATTAACAATTAGCAGTTACTATAATTGTAATAACTAAATTATTTTCAGATGTTTAGGTTTTTTACACACGAGTGAGAGTGCTGTGGTTAAAAAGTTGCTGTCGTGCAGCCAAGTCCAAAAAGTAGCATGGGTTTTTATTGAATTGCGTTAACTCATTTTGCTGTGGCAGGCTCCTGCCCTAACACAGCAAACCTGAGAGGGAGAGATAGTTTGGCTTTCTGCTTCATCACTGTACTGGCATTACATGAAGAGTAGTGCTTCTGTAAGCATGTATACCTTAAACATATAGGGGAAGAAGGGAGCCTGAGAAGGGAGGTGTGCCTCTCATAATTACAAGTTGAAGATGAAACATCAGTACACTGTTACACTGGACCCATGGCTCTTACTAAACAGAACTGTGCTGTTTCTTCCTTGCACGTTTGCGGCACTTTTACACTTCATTTGTGCCATAAATGTGTTTTAGTTCAGTGTTATAAATTCAATATTCATGTAAGGAAACCTATGGAGGTCAAAAGTTTATCTCCCCTTTTGAGGAACGCATTGATTTCCAATGCTAGACTTTGCAAGAAGTGCATGCCCCCAACCACAGCACAATATGGATTTGTTTTGCGGTGTGATCTCATCTGTTCCTCTCCGTGAATGGAATTAGAATTGTGCTGCTTTCTCTGCCTTGTGTGCCTGACCAAGGTACAGTGACAACAGGTGCTAAGCAGCCAAAAATTTTACAGCAAACCATAAAGATCTTCAGAAAAGTGTATGTTGCTCTTGCTGCTTTTTCTTTTGGCTCCGATGATGTTCTCAAATCACCCAAGTGTTCTTGGAATGCCTTTGGTATGGATTGGGAATACCAGTCATATTGGGACTCTGAGTTTCAAGGAAGTAGTGGATTTAGCTACCCTGTTACTTTGACATGGTCTTCTTTTTTTTTTTTTTCTTGGCCATTTTGCCATTCAGTACACGGAAGCAGAGAACACATAAGAACACAGTCAGCAATAGGTGTAACAGGATAATTTCCTTTCTGAATTGCTGACTTGCAGTAAGATTAATTATGCTTGCCTGCTTGGAGTGGTTTCAGGTAAACAGTTAAAAAGTTCTTTATCAGCTTCTTGAAACATATTCATAGGATGAGAAGCCTGTGAAGTGAGAGTATATTCTGAATGGGGGAAAAACATGGAGGGCGGAAACTGATTTGCCTTCACAATGATTCTGTTCTTAGTATTTTGGTCCCAGCAGTGTGAACAACACTGAAAGATATTTCCATAAACTGGCTGCCAGATAACACAGAGGTATTTATGGCTGTCAGTGGTTGCATCTGCTTTCAGCATAGTTTGCTGGCATGATTTTTACAGGGGTGATGTTTGCCAGCAACAGCCCAGAGCTTATGGGTTCCTGACTTGCTAGTGTTGTTAAAGTGGAGCATACAGTAGTATTGAGATGCTTTTGCAAAATTTCATTTAGCTAGATCGGGCTAGGTTTGTTTTTCTTGGATATCAGTGGAATCCTTGGACTTGGAGAACTTTTTTTTCTTCTCACAAGAATCTTTATTGTTAGAAAAAATAAAATTAAATATTCAGAGAGCAACAACTAAGGTAGTTTAGCAAAGACTGCATTTATAATGCATGCTTATTGGAAACATATCTTTTGCTAGTAGTGTTTTTAGCAACTTAACACTATGTGTTAGTGACATAGAGTAAATCAGAAATATTAACCCAACATTAAGGATTTAGGGATAAAGGTCAAAGGAAGCGATAATGCTCTTTGTTAGATCAGCCTCTGTAGCTGAGGGAGTAGACAAAGTTTGGGCACACAGCCCTTGTTTCTCCTGACATTCAAATCAGCTTAGTTAAATCAACTGAATTATTTGACTTTTGGTGTCTGTCGAAGCTATCTGAACACTTTTCCAGGTATTAATGTTTCTTTTAGCCTTTACTTATAAGGAAAAATAAATTGTTAGCAGACTTTGGGGCTTGTATTTGCATGAACTTTTCCCATTAGCCTTCAGTGAAATTCAGCAGCATTTGAATTAATTTGTGTGCAGATACATCTTAAAAAGTTAAATGAATTAAAGGTGAATGACATGTTACCTGATTCATCCTCTTGATAATTTAAAATTCTAACATGATAGCAATACCTCCCATTTCACGTATGTTGTATTAGTTTAGGAAGTGAAAAACTATGCATGGCTTAAATTTAGTACTTCGTGTGCATTGCATCATTACCATAGCAGGTACATGGGTCACGATTCAGTAGGTGAAACATTACTGTTTGATTTTAAAGTAGCAGCAAGTGAGGGGGATAAAATTTTGTTGTATTGGCAGCAAGGCATATTCTGTTACTAGTGTACATTTGTTTTGCAAACATGTAAAGTAACAACAGTTCAGATTTAAAAGAGGCGTCAAGTCAACAGCAGCATTTCAGGAGCACTTGGCATTGGGCTCGGTGGAAGGAGACAGTGTGATCTCATCAGTTATAATGTCAAAGTACATTCAAATATTCTGAGATAAAAATATTGTTTATTCAGGAGCAGGAATATTGGAGTCTGTGGCATATATTAATGGCAGAAATTGAAACTATTCTTCCATAGAGGAAAATATGAAAAGTAGTGAAAGACTGGCTTGGCTGCTAGTGAGCTCTTCAGCATCAAACACAAGGAGGGAAAGGAGTTCCCAGCTGGACTGCCAAGGACAGGTGTGGAAATAAAGCACACACACATATAGTTAGAATGCAACATTCAGAATGGCCAACTCAGAATAATGAGAAATCATTATAGAAATATAAATTTAGTAAAAAGAAAGAGGAAGTTTGCTCCTGTTTGATGAGTGGAACTGTGGACAGATAATAAAAAGCAGGCTGAGGTCTTTTTTTGTTTGTTCACCTCAGCTCTAATAAAATATACTGGGACTTGGAGGTGAACATGATGTCCAAGGCAAGTGTTAAAACCTTAAGCTGGTGTGTGGAAAGAGTGAGTTTTAGAGCAGTTAGGCAAGTTTAAGTTTGAAGTGTTTAAAGAAACACTGTTGAAAGGGTAAGGGCTGGCTGATGTAATCCTTGAGCTGCTGCAGTTACTTAACTCATGGAGGGTATGTGTAACACTGTGCCACTGAGAAGAGCGATTGTAGTGTCTGTACAGGTGTCGGGGCAAGGGGCAAGTGGAAATGAGCAACTGTAGACCCAGTTGTTTATCTTTATTTGTTCTTGTATTTTTCTTGGGAATTAAACCCTCCCAAAGCAGTAGAAGATTACAAAGAAATAAGCAGTAGCCCATATGATTTTGTTTTTAAGATTAAGCCATTAGACTAATAGAATTTATTTTTCCAAAATGCTAACAGAAGAGGAGCTGTAGGTCTCTCTGGTAGAAACTCTATGATAGAAACTGTCAAAACTTCATTCTTCTTAAAGAATGTCTGGATGAATTGACTGTGGGCAAATGCTAAACTGCTTGAAAAACATTGTTTTCCCTAGAAATGGACTCATGAGATAGTGTGCTTGTTTAGGGGTGAGAGGCTTTTTTTAGAGATATATATATATATGAAGGATTTATGTATTTGAGTGGACGACAAGAATAACAGGAGCCAGTATTGCTATAGAATTGTAAAATTAGAGAATATCATACCAAGATACTGTCACAAAATGATTGAATTCTGCTCTTAGAAAAGGTTTGGGTTATTTAGAATAGAGCTGGTTCTTAGGTTGGGACTGAAGTTTGTATTGCAAAACCCTGTAACACAGTTTCTTATTTCAAACACATCAAGGCTGCTTTAAAGTAATTTCTGCCTTCTGGTTGCTGGGAGCAATCGGAGAAGGCCACAAGGACCAAATGCTTCTCCCTGAGGCGTGCTTCAGTTAACCTTAAGGACCTTTCCAGTTCTTGTTGTGGGATCCTGTGTCTGCATCACATATGTGTAAATAGAATTATGTTCTGCAAGTTAAATGAAGTAATCTTCCCAGCCAATATTGTTGCAGTGTTGTATTTTGAAGCTGGAATTAATTAAAAAGTAATTAAAACAGAAAAAAAGAAAAAAAAAGGTAATTTGAGGTGATTTTTTTTATCCTTTGAGTGCACAATGGAGATGGTTACTGTGGTGCAGCATGATGTGTAAAATCCAGGGAGAGCACAGTACTGAGAATTCATTTTCTTGGTACCTCTACGCTTATATTTCAACTGACAAGGAGGATCCAGAAGATACCGACACATTATGCTTCTTTCTCTGTTGTGGCTTTTTTTTTTTTTTTTTTTTTTCACTTTCCATCTGCATGGAGTAGATGGGGGAGACTTGTAGCTTCCCAGTGCTGTGGCTGTTGAAAAGTGCTCCCTGTTAGAGATAACAACATGAAAAAATGACTGTGAGCATGCCTATAGCCACACTGGCTCTGCAGGAGCAAATCCTAGAACAGGGAGTGCAAGGAATTGGGGTGTGAAGATCCTGGATTAGCTTTGAAAACAATTCTGTCATATTTGTATGGCATTGCATCCAAGGCATTGGGGTTTTACTGCTTCCAGACCTGTGCTAGCCTGCTCTCTGCCGTGCAGACTTAATCAGCTTGTGCTAGTGAAAATTTGGAAAACTCTTTCATGTAATCTGCTGTATGTTGTAAACAACCCTCTGTTGTGCTGCCCTTGTAGCCTGTGTTTATTTGAGTACGCTAATTCTTTTTCTTTAATTAATTGTCCAGTAACAGCCCAGAACAGGAGGGGCTCTTCACTGCATGAGATTTCTTGTCCAAATGATAGGGATAAAAACAGTGACATTAAACAAAGGTTTTAATTTTAGTTGCATGTTACTGGGCAAAACTGTGTGTAGGCGAAGGAAAATAAAGATTTGCAGAAGTCCTGTGGTGTCAGGTGATCTTTAAATCAAAAGCAAATAGGCACATCTTTATGTGAAATTAGCAGTTTAGAAGATTTCTGCTTTATTATTCACCGAGGGAAATTTTCCAGGAGGTATCACCTCTATGATGTGTTTGTTATCTTAATTCATGCATGTATGAAACCGGAACGTACTTCTCTCTTAGTATTTTAAAGTCCATCTGCTGTTTTGAATGGCATCTATTGCTACTGGGAGTGTTTGTATTGATTCATATATCTGTGGACTATGGTTTCTAGGATTATTTTCTTGGGCTTTCACGTGAAGGGGAAAGATAAGGAAAGCAATTTGAATTTCCCAAACCACAAAGCTATGCATCTTTCATAGTATCTAGCCTGGGTAGTGGTGTAGGTTAAGATGCATGGGATGTGATACAGTCTCTAAGGACAACTTTCATCTCAAATAAAATGCAGTATAACCCTGAGCTCAAAATTAATTGTGTTAAAAAAAAAAAGAGGGGAGAGAGAGAGAGAATGTACAAATCATTGAAAAGGGTTTTGCTGTTCTGAGAATGTCCTGGTAGCCTGCCTGTTAAAAGAAAGTTTGACAGTCTTCTCTGTGGTGGCCTGAAGAAACATTGAAAACTGCTGTGTTATGATTTGATGATCTCAAGATACAAAGTAGAGCATCTTAATTCATGAAGGGTACTGATAAGAATTGATTATGTTCTAAAGCTTTTTGATATACATGCCTTGCCACACCCATTTTAGGACAGAATTTCAGGCTGTCCAAGCAATGTGAGCTGAGATATATATTTTTTCTTATATTCCTATGATTATCAATCATACGATTCATACGAATAGTGTGATCCAAAAAATACTATATAAAATTCATAATCACATGAGACAGAGAATATTAGATAAAATATAATGTTTTCATATCTGGTTCAAAGATTTTGAGCAGTTTTTCTACCATTTCAAATTTTCCTTACCTGTCTCAATTTTCAGAAATGAGAAGGCAGAACCTTTTTTTATTTTCTCTCTCTCCCTCTGTTCCCCTCCTTACCATCCAGGATACAGATTGCAGATGTGTATTATTTTTTACATGGTGCCTATGCTGCCTGCTTTTAAAAAGCTGTGTATTTGATGCAAAAGCAGAATATTTGCTCTTCCAAGAATCTTACATAGGGCAAGACTGTGCTTGGCAGTAATGGTTTGTCAGTTCCTAGAAAGAGATTCCAGTGTCAATGCTCTCTGGAGATAAGGATGCATTATTTCCTATCTGGCAATACTGAACTGGTGATACTGTGTGATTAATATGACTCTCCTGGGCCACAACTACAGGAAGCTCTCTGTTCAATTATCACTATGCTTCTTTAATTTAATTACAGCTTTAAAAATAATATTTAAAAAGATGATTCAAAATTGGAACTTGCTAAATTATTCAAATTTTTGTTCTTTCCTGTACTAGACTGAGTCTTCTTTTGCACTCTAACCTAAGGGGTGTCTGTGTGGGTTTTAGGGGTTTTTTCCAAATTATTTGGGAAACTAAACACACTTAGGTTCTGGAAATTTTCTGTAGCTTGGTGCTAAGGTTTCAGATTCAGAATTTTTTACATATTTTTGATCAGGGAATTGTTCCATGTTCTGAATGCCTTCTCTCTAAAACCTGCACATTAACTGCATATCATAGAGAAATCTTTTGTAGACTGCAAAAGAACTTTGTAGCCTACAAAAGAACAGACCTTTGTGATTTTCTTTACTGCCTCAGTAGTAGTGACAAAGATTCAGTGAGTCAGTCTTGCAGGACTTTGAAGCTGAAACACTGAATAAGTTTGGATAATATGGCACCACTGTGTAATTTTTTATTAAGCATTTATTTGAAAGCATGCACTAGCCATGTCAGAAATGGGATTGTTCCTCATGTGACTGTTCTTCATTGGCTCTGGTTTCAGTCTCTTATACCAGTTTTCAATTTCAGGCTTGTGGTTCTGGATAAAAGATTATTTTTAGATGGAAGCAGGCTGGAATTTTTAAACCAAATGTGCTGAGAGGTTTTTCCCTCCCCCCATGCCCCCTTAATTCTGTTCACTTGAAGCCCCTCCATAGATGCTTATTGCATAGTCCTTTCCCACATCTGCTGAAAAGAATGATTTCTAGAGAGGCTGTGGGTTACATTTAGTGCTCGACTTTAGTTTTGACTCTGGGTAGGGGCAATTTCTCTTCTAAATTTTTTTTTCCCTGTTCCTCTTTTCTGTTCCCTCTGATGGATTATTTCATGTGTAGTAAAAGGAAATAAAAATACCAGGCAACTTGCAAACCTCAAAGAGGAGTACATCATTTAGACTATACCTGTTTTGTTATGCGTATGACAGTAGTTTTTAAGCTGTGCTGCAAATTAAAGAGGATAATCCAAGGGAGAAAATAATTGTTTAAGCTAAAGGACAGTCTGGTCAAGAACATAATTATAGGCTCCACTTGAAAATTTACCCAGATAAATGATACAGCAAAACAAAAATAGAGAGACTGTGTTTAACAAATGAAACTTGTTATTTTTATGACCAGATGTGATGGATGTATGAAACAGACAGGAGAGAAGTTAGTATTAATTACAAATTATGAAGAAATCTCCTTCCTTTAGGGCCCTCACTTGCAATTATTTTGAGTAATAAGAAAATATATTAAAAATAGCATGGTTTAGTGAGGTAGAATTCTGTGAACAGTATTTTACTACAAGAAACATTTTAGAGATGATCTGGAGGATAGCTTGACCCTGTTATCCTTTCACTTGGAAATTGGCTAATTTTTAGGACAACCTCTTTGTTTTAATAGAGGGGGAAATTACGCTAAAAGTCTCCTATGAAATTTCTAGTTGCATCTGTGGAGGAACCTGATATAATCATTCCTAAAATTCAGGAGCATGAAATGACAAGGGACCTGTGGGGTCATCTAGTCTAGCATGTACCAAAACCATGTTATATTTGCAATATAAAAACAGTGTCTTCCCATAAGCCCTTAATTTTTGGCTGTTTTGTTCATGCTGCCCTGACGGGAAAGCTGTTTAAGAACCTGTTATAAACTATGAGTTCTTGGTCAAAAACTATGTTTATATAAAAAATTACTTTTTCCCTTGCTGTATATACTTTTTTAACTTTTGCAGGATTCCTTTCAGCATAATGAAAACTTTCAGAGTTTTACCTCCCTGCTTATAAGACACAAAAAAATAACAGCCTCTTTATTTTGAATTAATTTGTGTAGTCTGGAGGAATTTCTGTCAGACAGGTTAGCAGGATGTCTGTGAAATCAATTTTGAATGCTAAGCACTGTGTAAATGAATAGACACCCTTTTCATTCTTGCATTTTTTTGTATGTGTGCAGCCTTGTTACATGTCAAATATAAATTTAATATAAACTACTTCAGTGTTGACAGAAAGGTGTGGGTTTCTCCTTCTCCCTTGCATGTGTTTAGCTTGTTTAACAAGATGCTGTTATGATGCATTTCTTGTCTGAAGAGTGAGTTTTGTAATCAGCTTTTTGGCAGCATAGCCTGCTTTAATATTCGGTGTAATACCACTTTTTTCTGCTTCTGTGTTTTGTTTTTCCTCAGAGGTTACTTTTTAGCCAGAACAGTTTCTTAATTGCTTCAGACTTATTCAATGTGTTATGCATGAGTGTTTTTGGGTTGCAGCGTGGATGCAAGTGTTTTTGAGTTGCAGCAGTGAACAGAAGGCAGCAGTGAAGGCAAATATGGATTGCTTCTGCAGTGGTGTGGGCTCTTAGCTGATGATGCCCTTTGATGTTTTCAAGGGCTTCTCAGTAAGGTATTGGTGAAAGGCCTGGAGGCTCTGAGCTTGTCTGTGTGGACGTGTCTCGTGCTGTGAAATATGCTGTGTTACTGCTTCTCCTGAGTATTTGAGATTTTATCAGCTTGTTCTCTTTAAGATGGAGGTTTTTCCTTCTCGGTTCTTAAACTGCCAGATTTCTGTTAATAGAGAATGATAATTTTCTACTTTCTCTGCCTTTCCTTGTCTATAGTGGAAAGCTGAATGCTGCTGAAAGCTGAAGAAACTTTTAAGTCTAGATTTTTGACCAAATGGAAGAGCTGCCAGAGCCGATTTTTCCTTGCTGACCTGTTGACATGCTTTAATTGCAGGTAAGATAAGAGTGTGTGTGTGTAATAGGTAGTTCAGAACAGAAGTCTCTTTGCTGAGCCATGAGCTTTCTATTTGGAGTGCTGGGTGTCACAATCAGTTTTTGTGGTACAAACACCCATCCTATGAAGAGTAAGCTTGAGACTTCGGTCTTATTTCAGTTGCCTGATGGAGTCTCCAGTAGCACTCAGCTGCCTTTAGACACCGTGGGCTCTGGAGCATCCTTGTCAGTGTTTCGTGTTTCAATTCTGTTTGTGTTCACACCTGTACAGTGTAACTATTGTGTAATACTCCTGTGGCAACCACAGTAATTGCTTACATGTGACATGAATATACAGCAGTTATCAAAGGTGCTTTAGCTGTCTTTCAGTGCCCCATAACTTCTGGAGAACAAAAAATGTATTGTGACCTATATACCCTGTAAATCAGAGGCAGGCTACCAGTAGCACATTGATGAGAATCCGACAGCCTGTACAGCAGGATTTTCTCAAGTTGGCAAGACTCCTCTTCTTTTTTGTTTGTTGCAGAATATCTCCAAATTGTTTGGCTTATGGGATATGGAATAATTGAAATGCTTGTCATCTGAAGAATGTATGTTTTCTTTCTTTTCTCCTGACTCTTAAGAGGTACAATGTAGGATAGAAAAAGAGTTGAAGTAGGAAACACTTGTATTCTCTATCTGATATTAAGACTTGAGCACAGAAACTTTAGAAAACCTTTTACAACAAAAGCTGAATAAGGGCTAGAAGTCCTAGGCTTTGGCTTGTCATTGGATCATCTTCCTTCATCTTACTCTGCATTGAAACTAGTTAGCTGACAGATGAAAATGCAGATAAGTCTTTTCCCCAGCCTGATCTACAGGCATGAATATAATTTGGTTCTTGATGCAACGTCGTACATGTGCTTTGTTTTATTAGATGTTTTACAACGTGAAAAGGGATGACCAATTATGAGTCACCTCCCCAAGAGATGCTTATTCTCAGTTTGCAAAAGGGGCTGATGAAAGAGCATGAAAGGGGGGTGTGGTTTTCATAGCCTGAATGTTTCATAGAAGAGTTGGCATCATTTGGGGAGGAGATGTGGGTGTTAATTGCAGGACTGTCATAAGGAAGTTGTGTACAGAAGAGAAGCCCAAGCTAGCTAGGGAGGGAGCCTGATGTGTGGGTGTGAAATGAGACTGGGATTAGTACAGACAGGCTTGAAATCAACAGGAAACCTGACAGTGTGTTTGGTTTCCCAAGTTGTGTTTGTTGTATCACGTAGAGCATTTATACCAATCAAACAACATTAGAAAGGGGAAGAAATATGAAATGATACTTCATAATAACCACTAGTTCCTGGTTTTTATATACCCAGGTGTTCTTTCAAATTGATTAGAAAGAATACAAATAGCTGGTAGATTATAATTAAATATTAACTGTCTGGTAAACTCTTGTGCTTTGTTGTTTTTGAACCACCAAACTCCTTATGAAAATGAACACTATCTTTCAGCAGTTTGTTGCAATTCTTGATGCTGATGGGAGACTGTTTTGTGAAGTGGGAAGCAAGGATATTATTCTTCTCATAATAACCTGCACTGCTCTGTAAAGATTAGGGAGGCGCCTGGTTTCTCTGTAATAGTTTGTACAAGTTCCCAAAGTATCATATCAAAGTATCTTTAGGAAAATGAGGGGCTATACATAGGCTGATGCTTGACAAGTTAAGTATTCAGTATATTATTGATTCCACTATCAGAATGAATCCATTGGCAACTCTGACAGTGTTGCAATCCTGTTTTATTAAATGCAGATCATTCAAATGTTTCTGAATATCAAGCCTTGTCTAAAAGCTCAGCTAGCAGGGTGTTTGTCTGGAAGAACTACATATTCCCAAGACTAATGGCACCTTATCCAAAATTTATTGAGTATAAGCTTTTACATGTACTGACCCTACAGCTAATCCATGATTCTGTGGCTGTATGGAAGCAGCTTTGGTTGCCAAAGTGACTATTTGTCACTCAGTTGCTGTAGGTAAGAGTTCTTCAGATGGTTTGTAGAAATAGAATTTAATATCTTGCACAATGAAGAGAATTCTATTTCTTTCTCCAAAGAGAAAACAAAAGAACAATTGTTAATTTAAACTAGAGTCTGGTCTTACTCTTTATTTCTAGCAGTGTAAAGCTTTCACTTGGCTGTTTCTTCTTTCCCTGACTTAAAATCTAGTTATGCTAATGGAAAGGCAGTACAGTCACCAATGGTAGGACATGACATGAACCAACACAATGATGTGAAGTCTTTCTTTAGTTCTCATTTCTTCCTAATCCGTGTTTGTGTAACTCCTCAATTTTACTAATGTGTTTGAATTCCTATTGGTTTAGCTAACAGCAGTAATGAAAAAAACCCCCTAATTCCTTAACATAAAAGCTTTAGTATCTAGTCTAAGATTGTTAAGTCTCTGTGATTATCAACTCTAGTCCCAACTGTTCTTAAATCCTGAGTGGTTTTTGTTGGAAAATATTAATGCATCGGGAGCAAATATGTTCCCATAAATTTTAGTTTTCAATTAAACTTTTCTGCATAAGGCTTTAATATATTCAGGTTGGAATGTTAGAATGACCAAAGACACAAAGTGAAAAAACTCCATTAGTTTATGTGCAGTATCTTAGGATCGTGTTTCCTTTCAGCTGTATTCTTTTTGAGTTGTGGTGTTGGGGTTTTTTTGTTTATTTGTGGTTTTTTGGTTGTTGTTTTTTTTTTCCTGGTGTCAGTTTGTAGAGTTTTGAGTTTGTTCTCATTAAAAAAATTACAAAAATTATGAAGACTCAGACTTGTGAGGAGAAAAATGTCTTTTTCATTCAGCAGTGAGTTTGATATTAGGAGCAAGCCAGTAAAAGCTTGATTACTGACAGTTATCTGAAATGAATATTATAGAGCATGATCCCATTTTACTGATGTAAGTAATTTTTAAACTGCCTTGAGTTTCACAAAATGTTAATAGAAAATAGCTATTACATTATTTTACTCTTTCATAGGATTCCTTGGGCTAGTTACAGGCTACTTTGCATGGCCTTCTTGAGGAACCAGTGATGTTCTATAAATAATTCAAATGGTTCTGATTTCTAATCTTTCATCACTATACACTAGCATACAAATTTGCTCTCCCTGTGATGCTGAGGGAGAGGTCCATAAAGGACACATCCACCTGTCAGTTCACAGAATATAAAGATGTATACGTGGCTTTCATAATGCATAAGACATTTTTTCTTTCTCAGCTCAAGATAAACAAGGAAAAAACTCATGTATGTATCACACAATGTGAGCTATTCATTGTTAAGTTTCAGGGTAAGTCATAAAGAATGTTTTGTCCAACCATCTTGATTTACTTGTCATTGCTTGTGTCTTGAGTTTAATTAGGTAAGTTCATATTTTGCCCTGAAGAACTAAGCACGGTGCAGGGAAGTTAGCAGTGTGTAATGGTGGATAGAGGCCACTGGCATGAGGAGATAGAAAAGTACAACTGGTTTTCTGATCATAGTGACAACAGTTTTTCTTAACTTTGGTCTTGTGGAAATAAACATGGTAAGTAGGTATTGTTTCAAAATTGGCTACACCTTAGTACTAAATCAGTGTAAATTGTCCTTGGTAGCAGCCCTATAAAACCTAAGGGAATTTGTAACCATTCTGAATAAAGGATATTTGGTTAATGTGATGTTAGAAATTCAGAGATTTTATGATAGACATAAGGAAACCACAAAAAGAAAACCAGGAAAAAACTGATTATGTTTTTCATAATAAAACTGATTATTATCAACATAGCAGTTTTATGTTTTATTTGGAGGAAAAGCCCACCATTGTGGTTACAGCTATCTTAGAAGGAAAAAGATTCATACCAAATAAGATTGTAGAACAAAATCTTGAAGGATCAAATTTTCAATTGACACGTTTTCCTGTGCATCATTGTTCTTTAGATCCTGATATTTTTTTAAAACAAAGAGGGTTTTCAGGTAAAGCTAGTGTCAGTTAGTTAAATGGTTTTAGAGTGTGCATTATTATTTCAAAATATAAACTTAGAAGAAATGAAAGAGAAGAAGAGTAAGATACGCTGTTAATATATAGGCCTGCAAGAACAGATTGAATTGGAAGGCTAAATGTTCGTTAGATTTTGATTTTGGTTTTGCAGCGCTAGAATCCGTTGGGTTGAATAGAAACATATCATAGAAACCTCTCTGTAGCTGTTGTCAGACAAGCTTCTTGTTCATCAGACAAGCTTCTTGTTCATCAGACAAGCAATGGAGATGTTTGATGTGTTTGTTGTATATGGAGCAGTGGGGATCACTGAGGGTTTTGAAGTTGAGCTGTCCTCACAGTAGGAGTTGATGGGAGAGAAGGGGGCAGGAGAATATGTGCGTAGTCCCAGCATATGGTAGTGTCCTTGGCCACCTGCAGTCCATGGTCTTATTTAGTAGTCTTTCAATTCTATAAATTCAGTGGGTTTTATCTTTTTCTTTCAAAATTGTTTTAAAAATCATCAGTGCTTTTGGTAACTCTTATGGCCTGTAACAATGAGTTCTGTAATTTGTCACAAATTGTCACTTGAGCAGGAACAGAGATGGGAAGAAGAGCTATCCAGAGGAGGGAGAATGCAAGATCCAAGTTCCGGGTGTCTAAATTGTGTATCACATACTAATTTTAATTTTTTTAAGGACTCTGTGTATTGTATGTTTCAGAGCTATGAAGGTATATTGTCATTCAATTTTCTGATTAATCGGAATTTTTTAAAACTCTGGTTTGCTACAAATAGAACTGGATTAATGAAAAATTAATTGCATCTACTGCAAGTGTACTGTTGGGCTTTTTAAAGCATTGTTTGTGGCCTTTGTTTCATATAAAGTTCAATGTTCTGAAATGCACATTGAATATTTCTATTGTAAGTCTATTAAAACAAGGATTTGTACACTGTAAGTATAACATTATTGAAAAGGAATTTTGGATAAACCTTTTTGCTACCCAGATTAGATTAATGAGATTTTCTGGCAGTTCTTGAGGTTTAAAGTGAAGAAATGGGCTGGGAGTAAAGTAATTTATTCCATTGCCACACACATGCTCAAGTTTGCAAAATGCAAGATAAGCAGAATACTTGTTTCATCTACTTTGTGGCTCTATTAACGGAAATAAACTGTAGCTTATCTTAACCAACAAAAGGTGGAAGTGATTATTTAAATATAATGCATGCCTGATATAATGCATATAATGCATTGCTTACTGAAACTAGCATGTAGTTTGCAATATGATTTATTGTAGTATTCTGTTTATGTCCATTCAGTTTGAAAGCTTCCCCTTTCTTCCAGTAAAGTGCTGCAGTGCATTTTATACACAAGCTGTTCTGTTGTAGGCTGTTTCCACATATTGCAAAGGTGTGTAGCTAACTGCTATCTCATTTGAAGATTTTTTTTTTGAAGCTTGCACAGAAACTGCTTTATGAAACACATGGGATTTTTGCCTCTCTCCTAGTAGGAACGTAATATGCAAGAGGAAGGGAAAATCTCTTGCTGTATTCTAGATGTGGCACAGAGTCAGTGTGTGACAATATGTGAATGTCTTTGCTTGAATCTTTTGCTAAAGGGACTAACCTACTACAGAAGGAGGCTAACCTGAAATGATACTGAAACTTTGACCGAGAGTCGGTATTCTTCTAGATAAAATTCCTGTAACTCCTTGACTTGATTGGCACTACTCTGGGATTTACTTTACCAACATCAATATTTTGTTCCAATGAAGAGCTGTTGGTGTTAGTCAGTTTAATCACTGTATCAATTGAAATCTGAGAGCTTTCTGAAGAAGTTTGGGATCCTTCAGATATAAAAAGGCGTACTAGAAACTAACTTGGTGTAAGTAGCACTTAATATTGATTTTGTTCAACAGCATTTTTTTCACTTTATAGTTGTTGTTCACTTAATAGCTGCCCAGTTATACTGGGAAGACATGTAACATCATTAAAAAAAAAACCCTACCCCGCAACTCTATCTCAGGATGTTGCTATTTAATCAGTTTTGCTGATTTTTTTTGCATCCTAATGGGCTTTGCTTGAGTTGAGAGTTTGTTCTTTCTGTGTTGAAATTACATTGATGATCTCTAAAATGTTGTGGATTATCAAGTGACCTATGCAAAATATGCTTTCTACACTCTGGCAGCTGAGTATTACTGTTGTAGGATGTGCTGGAGAGAGGAACCTTCATTTCAGCCTCGTGATATAATTGCTCAGGTACACCCTTGAGCAACCAGTTGCAACGGAAAAAATGAATCTTTTGAAGAGGCTTTGGTAATGAAGTTTTTACAGTGAATTCAGTAACCTTAACATTTAAGTTGCAGTACAGTCATTAAAGATCTAATTACTTATCTTCTAATTTCAAAAACAGACTCGTAAAACACTCTGACTATAATGTCATTCTGTGGGTGATTCTAGTGAGTAAGTAGGCTATAATATGATACTGGGCAAAAAGTGTGTGGACTAATAGTTCACTGCTTTGGAAATGTCGTAGTATCGTCAGTGAATGCAAGAGAACATTAAAAAGCTGGAGCCTCATCAATTTATGAAGGATTATAAATTATGATAACAGATGAGGGGGACTTGATAACCAAGGAAATCTTTCAGTTCCAAGTCCTAATGAAGGTCATGACACAGGGAAAATCTTTCAAAAGCCAAAGTAATTGAAGTATTTATCTTCTGAAAACAACTTAGAAACTTCAGCATAACTTTTTGCAATTTATGGATGGCAAGACAGAAACTTTATTTTGCTGGGATTAAGGAAGTAATGGTAGGCATCATCCCAGGAGCAAGTCAGAAAAGTATTATGCCTTAGAGGGACAACTTACTTTCCTGTTCCTCTCCTTATTTTAAGACTGCAATATTATCGGTCTGTTTTCCTTTTCAAAACTGTGTCACCTCTACACCAAAGTGCATTTTAAGGTGGGAACTAGTCTATTTACTGGTGCCGTAGTAGATGCATTTTGGAATTGATTCCCTCCGTGCCAAGAATCTTTGAGGGTGGGATAGAATAGATGAGAAGTTGCTGTCTCCATGGTTATTTTTCTTTTTGGCCAGGTAGGGAGAGGCACAGTCCTACTTTTAGCTGTGTGAGATGCAAGATGATCTGCTGGCCTCCAAGGGTCGTGCTTAACTTGGAATTGGCTAAATGCAGAATTGAAGGTTTAATTTTAGAGAAATAAAACAGTAGAGCAATCTTTGAGAAACCAGATGACTTTCAATTCCAGAGGAAAGGATGCGAAAAGTTTACTCTAGAAAAATAATGATTTTTTAAATTAATTTATTTGCAAAAAGAGATTAATCTCTGGAAATGTTTTCCCTAGTGGTCATATTCAGTATACCTAATGAATTTTTGTCCAGTTCTGCAAGTGTTTCGTATAGTATTTCTTTGCATCTCTTTTATCAGTTTGTGTCCCTTACCAGAGGTACAGTGGCTGCTAGGGCAGAGAATATTGTTCTTAAATTAGTCAGTTCAGAATTAGGTGAGACCTGGAATCTGGTGTTTCTGGTGATATTTTGAACATGTTTGCTGCTGGTAAGTTTGAATTATTCTAAGATTATTGCTGAAGAACTAACACAGCATTAATTACTGTCTCTAAATCTTCAGAATCTGGCTTGTTGACTCTAAATATGCAGTTATGGTAATAAAAATCAGGGAATAATTCTAGGAGCAGCGGAGCTGATGGAGTCTCTGTCCAGGGTGGACGCTGCACAGCCTTCCCAGGCTCTGTTCCCAGTTTGCAGTGACATGGGCTTACTCCCTTCTGTTTTACTCTTCCTTGAGCTGCTGCTGAACTGACTTGCTTGTGAACTGAGCAGTAAGTACTGTGTAAGTGTGCCAGGGATGTGGGACATGGGATAGGACCTCGTTCCTGTGGGAGTCGTGAACTGTTCTGCTCCTTCACCGCATCTTTTGGAGCAATGCTTTTAGTAAAAAACCTATCAGGGATTCTCTAGGTAACTGTTTTGTCCTAGAAGGATACAACTGAAACGAAGATGAATTGCTAATCTTTGGGTATTAAAATTCATAGCCTAGAAAGCTTTGTTGCATCTTAAACTTTAAGACCATGCAACTGCATTCTGTTTTCCTTTTATTGGTGTAAATCTACCTTCATTTCACTGAAAGTGAGCCTAGCATGCAGCTGGAAAGAAAAATTCAGGCTATTTGATGAGATGCAGTTGAAGAAATCCAGTGAGACAAACTAAGATGAATGAACATGTGGGAAGCAACTACAGTCAAAGTGAATCATATCTTGCATTTTAAGAAATACAAACTAGTAGGAGGGTAGGAATAAAGGGCTTGCAGCGAGTAAGCCAGTTGCCTAGAGCTGGGTATCTAACAGTAGTTAATTTGGGAGATGAAGTTATTGTCCCATTGCATTGCTTTCCTAAAAGAAATGAGGTAAAACTGGTCTGGCACTTTTGAAAGGCAATACAGCAGCTGAATCAGTATTGTGAATGAGCCTGTTCAGAACTTGTGGCTTTTCCTGAAACCCTTCCTGAGTGTGGCGGGGGGAACAAAACAAAAAAACCCTCAACCAAATGATAAAAAACCACCTCAAACAAACAAAAAGCAAAACCAAACCAAAACCAAAAAATCTGGAGCAGTTACTTATTCTCTTTTATGAATACTTTGGTTTTTCCTATTATTATGGAAATTTTTTTAGTGTTTGCATGATTATCTTACAAATATGTACTCCAGAAAAACATCTGAACTGTTATAGGGCAGTGTGTCTTATATCTGTATCTTCTAAAATGCAAAGTGGGGAGGTCATGTAGGTGCAGTTTTCAGATGTATGTGTTGTTCTTTTTGTATTGCCTAGCATGTTACTAATAGTAAGACAACGTGCTCTGTCATCATGTTTCATTTACCATGTCACTATTAGCTTCCACAGAAGTTCTTAAGTATTCTGAAACAATATGGGCTTTGAATCTAATTGAGACAAGCCTGGTGCTGGATACTTTTGGAGGACATAGATCCCATTCCCCTTCTCCTATCAAGTTAGAGAATTTGTGTTGGGTGATACTTTTTTACATCTTACATTTTAAACCTGTATGGTATATTATCTTAGTTGAGCCTCTTAACAAAATTCTCTGTAGTAGCATACAAAAGCCGTAAGCATCTCATGATGTAGAATAATTGTCTTTAAATTATCCATAGGGGATTTGTTGGAACAACTGATCCCTGCAAGTGGGATTCCCACTTACGTTCATCAGGAGTGAGAAGATGCCACCATCTTCCCTCCCCTCAGCATGCTTGCAGCCTGAGCAGAGAATGCAAAGATAGGGTCTTACTTGTGGAAGTGACCAGGTGACAGCCTCTGTGCCTCTAAATTGCTGCCCAGGTGGAGTAGCCCAATCTGTGATCTTCCAATCACATCCTTTTGAAAGGAGATCAGTGTGTGTACATTTTCCATCTTCTAGACTGCTTAAGTCCTAAGAGGTTTTCAGAGACCTTTTTTGTATGAGTCAGGAGAGCAGTGGTTAGGTAAATGCACATCTCTTGTGGTTAAATATTTTAGTTGCCACAAGTTGACTCTACATCCTTTCCTGACTCCTGCACAATTAGCATGAGAGTGTTCACAGAAAAGGAATCTATCCCCGGGGATGTGCTGTGTTTGTCTGTGGAGCACAGGTAGTTATTTTCTTGCTCATACACTTAGGTTTATACTCAAAGTACTCTTTAAGCTGCTTGTATTCCTAAGTGGGACTGTTTTTCATCTATCACCATTCTATTTCCATTCGCTTATCACCATTTATCTTTGTGATGCATAGCATGGATAGATGACAAAAAGGTTGAAAGTGTATCTTGGGTTTCTAGAAAGAAAAAATTATTTTTTCATTTTGATAAAAATACCACTGACTTACTATGCTTATACTAGTATCTCTGTATATTTCAATTTTTATTTTGGTTTCTTGCTTATTAGCTTCGGTGAGAATCACTCACAGCTCATCCCATCTGTATCTGGTATTCAAGGACTTATGCACTTTTCATTAAACTGCATACATGATTTTGACTTGTGGATGATAGAAAATGAAAGGTGAAAATGGAATGGCTACAGAGTTTTTAGAACTGAATAATTCCCCAACCAAGTTATGCAGTTACTTCAAGTGAAAAATTAACAACCTACTGTGCTTGGCATTTTAATAATGTATAGTAAGCTGGTCCCATGTCTGGGGGTTTTGTTTCTTTATTTGCTTTTTATTCTGTGGGGGATTTGTTTTATTTTGGTTTTTTTAATGTTTTGGCACATCAAGAATCAAGGACATTTATGGCATAAGGCTTATTTAATGCATATGTAATTGTTCAATTTTTTTTGAACAGAAAGATGTCTGCATCTCAAACTCTAGTTTTTATGTTCAAGTTGTAGATATCGAGGACTTGATATACTTTAGGTATGGCAGTTATGGGATTTGACCATGAATTTAGAAATTCATATTCAGTAAGTCTGCCTCCATATTAAGTATGCAGCAGCTCAACTCCTGACAGCAACGTGTATTGGCTTGGATGTGTATTGCTGTGTATGTGCAGGGTGATGGTAGGGGTTTTAACACTCAGGTACAGTACAGAAGAGGCTGATTAGTGTTTTAAGCACTGTAAATCATATAACTCTATCTTTTGTTTTCCATTTTTGTTTTTCTTTACTTCTTCCCATCACTTTTTGCCTGTTAAAAAAAAAAGTTGGTTTTGTTTTCTTCATTAATCCTGTTTGCTGAGTCTGGGTGGGAAGTTTCTGTCAGAGGATGTGACAATGATACTTCTTTATTGTTGAGGCAGAAGGGAAGGGGAAAGGACACAGTTCACTGCACTAGGGAGTTGTTTGAGTTGTTGTGGTGTGCAGAGTGGAAAAGACTGTATTCCTTTTAAAGTCCTGAGCTTGAGGCAGTAATACTAAGCTTTGTTCTACCTCTTCAGTCTCCCTGCTATGTATAAAAGTAGTTTCCAGCGTGCGAGAGGGCACTGTCTGAGCTAACCCTGGCAAAGGTTTCTATTCCCATCCTGGCTGAGAAGGAGAGGAGAATGTGGAAGTAGTTTTTTTGGGCTTCTAGTAAAAATAAAAGCAGGTCTCAATCCACAGCTATAGCTAGAGAGTCTGCTGTGGTTGTTTCCTGTGGATTTTGATGAGTCATTTGAACACATAGGATGTTCTTGCAAGTTGTATTTACCCAAATACTGCAACACCTCGAAAACAAACAAAACCTCAGCATCAGCTCTTAACTCTGATTTGTATGAAGTTATTTGGTTCTTTGACAAAGTGCTCTGCAGATCTAGGATTTTTGTACTGTGCTGGTTTTGGACTCAGGTAGAGTTAGTTTTCTTCACAGTGACGAATATGAGGCTGTGTTCTGGATTTGTGCAGAACACACTAATGATAATTGAGATGTTTTAGTTAGTGCTGAGCAGGACTTACACAGAGCCAAGGCCTTCTCTGCCTTTTGTACTGCCACATTGGTAAGGAGACATAATCTAGCAACATGCAGAATCGTAGACTTGGTTTGTGAATGGTACCACATCTGATATATGAAGGACTCCTGTGGAGATGAGTGCTTTGTGTTGCTGCTACTTGAATTGTTCTGTAGAAAACAGTTTGGATTCAGTGGTAGTGATGCTGAGCCAAACCTAATGAAATTCAGCCACTGTGGGCTGCTGTTGCTTTTTGGTTCATCTACTCACTGTTGGCTTGAAAACAAAACACAGGGTTTGTGTTTAGAATTAATTGTGGTTTATGTAGCAGGACTGACCTTCCTAGTGCTCTCAGTTATAAGCTTGAAAGATACAAGTTGTGAGAGAAAATTCAACCTAAGTGGATTTAAAGGTTAGTGTTTGGATACCTCTATTAATTGCTTAGTGTTTCTTATCTAGAATTGTCAAGGCGTATCTCAGCCACTTTAGTTGGGTGCTCAATTGTCATAGAATCATTTTGAGTATTAGTGCACATTTAAAATAATTCCAACAACTAAGCAGATATCCCCCTGGCTCCATTACAAATATGCCTTAAGGTGCAAAATACTTGAAGGTGACTTCCTATTTCCAGCTTGCACTTCATCAGCAAGGTGATTTGTAACATGTAAATGTAATTGATAGCTCTGCCTGGAATCTGGAGGCTTTGCATAATTCTATTCCTTACTGCTAATTAGTCCACTAGTCAGTTGCTTCTCATATGATCCTTTATATTTTGACAGTCCTAAGAGCAGTATTCATCTTTCACAGACGTTTCTCTAAAACCAGCAGACATTCTGTTAAACTCAGAGTCTCAAGTGGGATACTGAGTGAAGGCTCCAAACAGAGGTTCACAACCGAAATATTTTAGGGAGGTGACCTGACCTCTGTCAGCACTAAACTTTTTGGTGTTCTTCACCACACCTGTGCCCTCCAGCACCAATATTTGAGGTGCCCTCACTGGTCTGGCTATTGGGTTCCATGAGGCTGCTTTCTAAAACTGCTTTCAAAGCAAGGTGCCATTCTCTATACTTTCCAGACATTCTGTGGAGGATCAAGTCAGTTCTTGATCAAGTCTTAGTTAAAGTAAATTGCTTAAGAAAAGCAGACTCTTGTTATTTAAGCAGTATTCTCTCTGGAGAACCGCATGTTCCAAACACTTCGTTATTTTGAAAATTCTGTTTCTGAAGATTAAATTCTACATGAGTCTCTGTTACAGTAATCTATTGGTTTGAGATTGGATTTGCTTGTTGCTAGTGCCATGAAAATGTATTTAAGAAGGACTTTGTGGCATTTCAGTGCAAATGAATAATAAGAGATGGGTGTATGCCAGACTTATTTTCATAAAAATGTAGTAGAAGAAATTATTTAAAGCTTTCTCTTGCATTGACATACTGAAAATTAAGCCTATGAAGCACTAAAAAAATGAGAGAGAACAGGAGTTGGTTGGAGCTGGGTTGGATTAATTTTGTGCCTGGATCTTTGTGCTGTGCTTCTTAGGTGTTTTTTTTTTTTTGTTATTTTGAATTCAAAGAGAAATGTGAACAAAACGTGATTTGTGTCCAACAAAAGAAGGGGCTATAGCTGATAAAAATTATTAAGAAATCCATCTGGTTGCAAGAGTTGACCTGAAGTCTCCCTTTGTTTTCTCCACCTGTCATTGATTCTGCCACTGCAGATGATGAGGATATGCATACATATTCGTAGTGCAGAAAGTGCTTGAGGTTTCCAACAGTGTTAACTCAGGATGAGGATAGTGGCTTACACAAACCACTCAGATCCCTGCCATCATCTACTGCTTGGAGGAAGTGGCAGACCATCATCCAAAGTACTGCACCTCTCTCCTCACTGTAAATCTGTCAACTGTTGAAGATCAACCATGTTCTGAGGGTGTGTCATAGTTATTTCTATTTTCTATGCACTAGCTCTTGGAACCCGACAATGTAGAATAATATTTTGGCAATATAAGATGCAAATTAAACAAATTCATTGACTATCCCAAAAATGTAGTTTGGGAAGTAACTCAAATCTCAGTTTGTTCTGGTCACAGTGGGTCAGCCTTATGTCCCATAAGTGAGATTATTGTTTGTGTTGCTTTGCGCAGGGGTGCAGATGTGAACATGTTTTTAGATGACGATTTTCAAGGTGTGTTGTTCTGCTACAGGCTGGAACCTTCCTCTATACCTCTTTGGGTTTTTTTTTTTTTTCCTAAATACTGGTGCTGTTTTTTTTTTTTTTCCTGGCAGTAAATATGGCTGTCTAACATTCAGTTTTTCAGCACATACTCTGCTCTTAATGAATGTGATCATTTACACAGTGTCACTGTAGTATTGGCATGCTAAATAATTTAGAGAGCTGTGGCAGGTAGATAGCTCTGTGGTGTCTATGTTACTATGGCAATACATTTGCTTAATGTAAATATTAGTCATTCTGACCGTATGAATCTCAGAGCTTCTGACATTATTAGCTGTGTCTGGGAGGTGGGAGTCTGTGTATCTGAAAGAAAAGTTGTTCTGGCAATATTAATAGTTTAAAGATTACTTTCTTTTTCATAATTCCTTCTGCTTTGTGACCGAGCTACATAATCTATTGATTAGAATGAACAGAGCAGAACATTTCTCTTATTTTTTTATCATGGTTGTAATGCAGCTCCATTATAAAGAAATAGATAACTGTATTCTGATCCTCTAAAAATTCAGCTGACTGAAATGATAGGAAATAGGATCTTGAGGGCCATCAGCTTTGCTCCTGAACACAGTCAAGGCAGTTTAGATGCACAAGAAATAAAATCAAACTTGGAAGAAAAATTTCTGGGGTATTAGATTCAGTTCCCTGACTTGAAGAGGAAGCTAAGCCTAAGGGACTTTTCCATCCCCTCTATGGGTACCAGCAGGTAGAGAATTACTTAAGAAGCACCTAATTTGTCAGAAAATTAATGCATAAACAATATGTTAATGAAGTTTGTTTCTGAAATAGTTTTTTAGATTTTTTTTAGTCCATTTTTATGGACCATTTCCAGGGAAAATGAACTACCTTCTGCAAAATCTTCTCTTTACTGCCAACTTATTCATGATTGTATGAACTATTCTTTGTTATGATCTGCTAGCACCTTTGAGGCAACTAATAGAAGCAGCAGAAGAATTAGATCACAGTTGATAGTGTATATAAAAGTTTGGTCACTTCAAGCCATGAATACTGAATGTACTCCAGTAGTATTTGTAACATTTTATGTACTTTTTGAAACCTCAGTGTGTTAAACTGCTAAGCTTAAGATCAGTTTTAAAAAGATGATTTGTCTGGAATATTCTGCCTTTTCCCTGTATTGAGAATTGTCCCCACCCTTCCTGCCAAACATCTGTAATGCAGAAAAGGAAAGCATGGTATGCAGTGAATGATGTCTTTAATTATTTGTAGGGTAGATTATACTGGAGGTTTCTGTGTGCTGCAGTCTGACATCAGTGCTCAGCATCTATCTGTGTTTGGCCCATTATCTGTCAAAGAAGGAAATAATTCAAAAAACAGTAGTAGCCAAGCAAAGACTTCTGGTTTCTTTGAATTTCACAGAAGAGATTTTGCTGGACTTGTATAAGTGTTCCTTACCTTTTCTGTCTCTGAGATGATAAAACTTTTGCTGTCAGTGCTTGCACCTAAGGCAAAGCTCCTTACTGGACAAGAATACAAACTAGAGTTGTTGCCTTTCCATGGCACTGATGCTCACAGATGCTAGTCTGGAACTCAAGTTAACCTAGGAAAATTAATTATTTACCACATCTTTTCCCGACAAGCCTGCCTGTGGGAATACTGTGCTGTTGGCTGTCTCCTCTTTAAAAATATAGTATGCTTTAGGTGTCTCTGTTGATTTTAGATGCAGAGAAGTATTGAAACATTTAGATTCAGAATGCCTACCTAGTATTAGCATAGTTGAAATAGCAATTGGAGGGGCTTCTCTGTTTATGCTTTTAGTAAACAAACCATACTCATAAAATGGCTTGGGAAAAGCCACATCCAGCACAATGTATTACAGGAAAAAGACTGCAGAGGCACTTTCTACTCTGTGGGAAGAACCTGTGTAGAGAGACTTGCTCCTGTGGAATCAGGCTGGCAGAGTTCTCCCTTAGGGAAAGAGACTTGATGCTTCTGCTGTTCCGAAGTCACAAGTATCCATTTTCAAGACAGATTTCTGTGAGGGATACTTTGAGCTCTCAACAGTCTTTTCTAGGTTTGGCTGCTGGAACTGCTTTGCGCCACAGGAACATGGCAGAGTGGGAGGGAGGGGATAAGGATGTGTGTTCCCTTGGCATAACTCATACCGAAGGGGTCTGGTGGAGGCTTAGCTGTCTTGGTGAGCTTGTGGCACTAGAATCTACCACTGAAGTAGACTGCTCTCTTTTTTTCCCCCCCCATCTGCAGCACAGGTTTGGGGATGCCAGGCAGTGATGCCATGGCCTCCTACAAGCAGGGGTGCAGTGGAATGCTCCACAGAAAGCTGTGTACCAAATCTTCTCTTTCTGACCTCCACAGCATTTCTTTGCTTCTACTGCTGAAACACGGCATGCCCGTATTTTAAAGCTGGGCTGAAGAAAGTGGAATGGGTTGTGTTACAAGCTGAATGTTTAATTCGGGTGATAAATTGAAAGGAACAAAAGTGTGTTCAAAAAAGCAGTTGCATTTAATGTTTCACACATGATTTGCTCTGCTAGTTTCTTTTACTGTCACAGTGCAAATGCCTTTTCACTTTTCCCCACGGAAGAAAAAAATCTAATTGTTCTGCAGTGCCTTTTTTATGTGTGTAATGAATGTCTGCTTTTGAGCATTACCTTACAAATAAAAAGTGGAGATTTTATCTGTAGTGTTTTTATGCTTTGTGTTGTCATTCTTTATATTCTCCTTTGAAAAGATAATGATGGCAGTTGTGCAGTCCTGTGTATGACTCTCCTAGAGGAGGGAGAGCTAGCACCACTCTCGTGTTGGGATGGAGAGATCCCAGAGGAGCTGTGTTTCTCAAGCTTGTGCTGTGACTGTAAGTTGTTTTTGGACTGGCACATATGAGTCCTCACACTCATGTGTGTTACTGTTGATCCATGGATAGCTGGCACTTAATTATCCCATCTCGCCTTCTTTTCACTGCTGTCACAGGACAAATACATTGCGGAGATTAAAATGGAAAGAATATTATGGCCCTTGTCCTCTTACGTTATCCTTAAAAATGATTTTTGTCTGTTTATGTGCTTACATAGATGTGGCATAAAAATAGATAGGCTAGTTTAAGGTCTAAAGTATATTTCCAGTATCCTTTTCAGTAAATGGAGGTGCTTTTATAGTTGTAGTTTTGACAGAAGATGGTGAAAAAGGTGATAAAAACCCAACAGCTATGGTTTCCAGGGTTTTGTTGTTAATTTTGTTAGTATCTCGGTGCTTTCTTTTTCTGTTAAGGATTAGAAAGTGTATGTCAAGTGTAATTTAATATATTGTAGATACAAAAATATTTGTCACGTAATCCTTATTGTTACTGCAGTAAGAGAGACGCTGTTGAAATCATAGTAACATGCGATGTTTACCTGCCTGTTGCATTGTTAGAACATGGCTTTGGGTTCTCAGAAGGATCAGGAAAAAGGCACAGAAGGCTTGCGCTCCCTCACAGCATGAGCTCAACAGGTGCTTATTTCCAGGTGCAGAAGACTTAACTTCAGAGCTACAGTAATACTAAAGGATGTGATTCTAACATCCTGCTTGGTTATTACAGTTTAATGCCACTCAGCATTATAATTAGCTTTACTAGACATTAATAAGTGGGTTTAATATTCAAACCATGGTGTTGGAGTTAAGTGTGCCAATGAACCTTATCAGTGGAGCAAAATGTAAATTTTAACTCATTTATCTCATTAGTCGTTAATAAGGCTGTGCTTCGCAAATCATGGCTGCATCATCTGCTGATTATACCCTCTGATCTGCTAAGCAAAATAGCAATCTAATAATAGCCCTACGTTGCATGAAATTCTTCCACTGGTGTTCTGAAACACTTCATGTATTTATTTTTTTTCATTTAGGGAGCCTTGATTGTGTCTTACCTCTTCTGCACAATGCCAAAACATAGAAATGAAGGTAAGATGAGAATTCATTGCCCGTAGGCTCTGGGTTTAGAAGTGTTTTGCCAAATAGGAGTTTGTGATGCAGGCTGTAAGTCTAAGTGTGTAGTCTGTGAGTCTAAGAGTGTGGTGCATAGGGATTCTGAGAGTTTTTGGTACGGGTAAATGGCCAGACAATCAACTGAACAATGTTGACTTGCTCCCTTAATAATAATCAGAGCTCTCCAAAAGTCTGTGGCCCTTGTATTAAGGGAGAAACTGAGCTGAGTGATTTGCCTCAGGCCTGTGTACAAAGGAAGAGAATTGGAGGAGAAAGTAAAGTCTAGTGGCTTGAGCTCTTGTGTGCAAGCAGTTACCATTGCAGCTCGTGATGATGATCACTGTGTGCCCTGCATGTTATTCAGACCAAGTAAGAGGAAATTGAACGCATTTGAATTCTTCTACAAGTCCAGTTTTGATGCTTTTTCCCAGCAAGTTGCTCATACAGTGTTGTCTAAGTCTAAAGAAATTTGTTCAGTTCTTCTAGAAATTTTTAAGCTTTGAAGGTTTCCCAGTAAATGTTGGTAAGATTCACTGACTGGGAGTGAACAGGGTTGATTCTGGTGTCTGAGGCAACAAAACTCAGTCATTCCACTTGAAAGCTAATTTGGTTCAGGTTTGCTTCCATGTGGTCTTTTATTTTGAAAAATTTATTCATTCTCAGGTTGAATTTTTTAATGTTTGCATCTCCTTCTAGAGCAACATTAAAGCAGTATTTCAGATACATATGGTCTGTGATGAGAGAATCTGTTTAAATGGTTGCTAGAGGTGCAAGGGGAATCTCTTGTCTTACCATACTGTGTTAAATTGATACTCAAATCCCTTTGTAGTTGCTGAGGAATGTGAGATGGGACAGCTGCTAGCAGTGTATTTTAATAGCAATAGCTACTGCCCGCACAGATGCACAGAGCCTGTTGACTACTTTCGGGGGTAGATGGACTATGCTAGTAGTCATCCATCACAGTACTGTGTTGTATTTTCTGCATTGATCTTAGTGATGGTCAAATCTGTTGGTAGATACATTGTCACAGAGAAAAGTCAGTTTCTTCCCTATTTAGAGAAAACCATGGATTTGGCTCCCAGTCCTGCTGAGTTTGATGATGGAGAGGCATTCCATCTGTACACGTGGGATCCAGTGGTTTTCATTTTAAAGTGTTGGCAACTTTGGGGACTGATTCTTTCCAGTTAGGCTGATTGTTGTGGTATCCATAATTGCAGCTGTATGTGCCTTTGGTACTGGCACTCCTGAAGAGAGGCTTTCATAGTATCATAGAATGGCTTGGGTTGGAAGGAACCTGAAAGATTATCCAGTTTCAGTCCTGCCACCATGGGCAGGGACACCTTTCACTAGATGAGGTTGCTTGGGACCTCATCTGACTTGGCCTTGAATACTTCGGGGATTGGGCATCCACAACTTCCTTGGGCAACCTGTTCCACTGTCTCACTACCCTTTGAGTAAAGAACTTCTTCCTATTGCCTAATCCAAACCCCTCCTCTTGTAGTTCAAAAACATTTCCCCTTGTCCTATCACTGTCTGTAAAAAATTGCTCTCCCTCCTTTTTGTAAGCCCCCTTAAAGTACTGGAAGGCTGCAGTGAGATCTCCCTGGAGCCTTCTCCATGCTGAACAACCCTAGCTCTCTCAGCCTGTCTTTGTAGGAGAGGTGCTCCAGCCTTCAGGTCATCTTTGTGGCCCTCCTCTGGACCTGCCCTAACAGGTCTGCATCTTTCTTGTGCTGAGGATTGTGGACCTTGGTGCAGTATTCAAGGTGTGGTCTCACAAGGGCAGGGTTTTCTTCTGTCCTTCATTAATTTGTCATTAGTCATATATATTTGGTTTTGTGCTGACTTACTAAAAACTCAGTTTATTTTCAGGTAGTTTTTTCAGCACAGACACTTGGTTGTATGCAAATGCTTCATAAAGTCACTGAAGGGCTTCCTGAGACATTCTGTGACACTCAGGACTGAGGGTGATGTAAAAGTAAAAGAGTAAAAGTCTGCTTGAGAACAGCAGGGATGTCTGAACTGCCTAACAGTTCTGAAACAGCAGGGAAGGACTTTATGATTGCAGTGGCTGTGGCATGAATTACTGTGCAAGTGTAATGTTATCTGTGGGGCAAGGTGAAGATAAAACAGAGAATGGAGATGGCAGCATATGTGGTGATAGTAGAAATACTGTAAGTTTTGTTTTAGCAGAGGGATAGCTGGTGAACGATGTAACAGTTCTGCATATTCTGGAGTACTTTCATAACTGATGCATCAAAACAAAAAATTGGTTTGACATACGCTTTCTACAATTCAGAGGCTGGAACAATAATCATAAATTTTTCAATTCATTTTCAAGAATCATGTCCTCAGGAATAAAGTAGGAGGTCTCACTTCCAAACATGCTGTGGTTATAGCTGTTCAAGGCCTGTGCATACACAGACTTTCTCATGCTTCTTGGAACTGCTTGTGTCTTCAGCTTGCACTTCTCCTGTGGAGATCTCTGAGGACTGGTGTCAGATCTGACTGTGGGATAATGTAGCTTCTGCAGCTCTGACAGCCTTACGTGGGAGGACAGAAGTGGAGCTGAGAAGCAGCAGGTTTCCCCAAGATATACACAGACACTCCCCACTTTCAGAACTGTGCAGGCAGGAATGAACAACCTGTTGATGGGTGGAAGCTGTGCTTTCCCACGCCGGGGGAAGCCTCTGTAGGTGTTACAAAATTCGGTGGGAGAGGCTGTGGTTTGACTTTTGGTTATCTGTGCTGAGAGGCGTTCCTGCCGGGGCTGACATCCAACTCTTATTTACTAGGCTTTCCGTATTGGTCATTCCAAGTTTATTACTATTTAAAAAGTTTAAATAGTAATTTGATTTTATTTTACTTGAATCTGATATTTGCTCCACCTTTTATATTTGTGAGGCTCTGTGTTGTGCAGAACACTCCCTTTGTAAGAAGAATAGTCTTCATTTGCAATTTGTTAGGTTATTTGCCTTCTTTTACTCTCCAGGGTGTGAGAGGTGCTAGTTATCTGCATTCCTTTCTGGACTAGAAAGACACATGTATTTCTGTTCATGTTTTCTCAAAGGTTCAAAGGCAAGACTGAAAAAAATTATACAGAATTGTTATTAAAGTGTCAGATTATCTCAACTTTTTTTTTTTTTTAAATTGTTCCTTTGATTGTTTATCAGTTTTTGTTTTTGCATGGTGGCAATATATCCAAGACAGGTGTTGTATAGACTATATATGTTTCATTTTTGGCCAATGCATTCATATATTTCATTATCCAGGGAAAGGCATTCACAGGAATGGGAGATGCCATAATGATACTCAGTTTTCAGTTGCAGAAGACTAGGTGGTGTAAGAGTTTAAAATATTTTCATAGTAGACTAGCCTTATGTTACGAGATCAGAGATGAACTAATTTGCACTCTGCATAATGGACAACTTAACACTGTTTACATGACACAAATAATTTTATTCCTAGGAAAGCTGGAGAAGCTTCAAGGGAAAGACACCTACCACCTGTATAAAATGCAATGTAACTAAATAGAAATGGAAATATAAACAACATGTAGATTTTTCTTTGATCTGGCTTTTTATGCACTAAACATCATAAAAATGCCAACAATCAATTGTTGTTTATTACCATATGTAATATGGTAATATTACATATGTAATTTATTACCATATGTGTTAAAAGCAAAAAATTTAACTTACATATAGAAGACTCTAGTCTGCCGAAGTCCACCCAACATGCAAATCTGTACTAATATTATTAAAATCTGTACTGCAGGGGGTGAGGTTGTTTTTTCATTGAACTGTGCTCACAGATGTGTTATTTTATTGAAGTTCTTGACTTTGTTACAGGAATTAATATAACATGTGTCTTCAACTTCTGTTTGTCTGCTCTGGGTTGGAATAGAAAGGGAGAGGGAGAGCAGTGCAGTGTCCTATGAGACAAATACCTGGGATTTTGTGCTTTGGGGATAGGGAGCTGGAGGAGTAGGATAGGATTTTGTAAGGAGTGTTCATTTTGCCATTTTCCCCCCGCTTTTTATTCTTCCACCCCTTTGTTCTTCAGTGTACAGTGAGATATAATGATTTTTGTGTCTCATTTTAAACACTTCAGTGGTTTTGCCCAAATTTGACAATTGAAAATCATAAGAAGAATTTTGCAAGTGCTTTTCTCTTTTTCAAACTTGAGCATAATTTAGGACAAAGGAAGTTCACTAGCTTCTGGAGCTTTCTCCGAGCTAAATTGGGAATGTCTGATGCAAACAATATTGCTTCACAGTGTTCTGTTGTTCCTATCCTTCTTTTAATTCTTTTAAGGTAGGGAAGAAAACTGACAAAAATACATTTATATTTAAAAGTATCAATCCACTAAATATAACATTTTGCCACAAGGCCCTACCTAGTATGAGGCGAGAGATGTACACAGGGCAAGATAAGAAAATAACCTTTCAGATTTTAGTAGCTCATTAAATTGAGTAGGTTTGAGGAGTAATTTGTGATAGGCATCTGCCATCCTACAGTGCACTGAGACGGTTGTCCTGAAGCTCTGTAACAATATGCTTTTGCTCAGTCCATTTGTTCATTAGTTCATCATGTCACTAACATGCTATAATTTCAGAGTGTAGGAAATAATGTTGACTTGGTGGATAAGTAGCTTGGGGTGATAATTCTCCCTAAAATGAGTAGTTTCAGTAACTGTGTGCAGAAGATAAATGACAGATTTGAGTTATCTAGTCAATTATTATAGTCCATCTACTATAATGAACATATTGAGAGGTATAAAAGGGTTTTACTATGTGATAGCTACTTAAATTTAGATAGAGTTATAAACTGATTTTTTCTAGGAAAAAGAGAACTTTGTATTGTGAATGAAGTTTTGGAAGGAGAAATAAATATCCTTATAGATTAAGTATTATGTTAGCAACTATGCAGTAACCATTCTATACATAACAGTTTTGATTTTGTGGAATATTTTGTCCTTTTCTGGTACTTTTAGTTTTAAAGAGAAAGATAAAGAAAAGCATCATGTGCATGTGAACAAGAGAGCAATTCCATCTGCAGAATGGAAGTTCTTTTCTCAGTGAAAACTTGGCAACAATCCTCATGGGAAGCTTGTTGTTAGGTTTGTTTCTTTATTGATCAAATAATCATGATAGTCTTAATGGTGTTTTACTGCTGATTCTTGTGTTTGAACTATATCTAGAACCTGCAGAATAAACTCAGTGTGGAAATTAAAAAAAAAGTTTATGGCTTCTTTATCATGAAACATGGAATGTTTAGAATATGTGTGTATTTGCATTTTATTGTGATTAGTGCTGAAAGCACACACATCTTCTGTAGTGTCACTTTGTAGGCTTGAGAGCATTATTCTTGGACTTCTTATGCTTATTATAATGAGTAATTTGACATGTTGTACAAATCACTTGAAAAATTGTCTTACAAATTAGTATAAAACATATAGCTTAATCTTGTTTTCTGTAATCTACATATGATATTTACAGGTATATTGATAACATTTTTCTAGACCATCTTTCTCTTGGGAAGGTAGTATTTCCTGTTCTGTATGCTAGTGTTCTGAAAATAGTTTTAAATCTTCAGGTTATAGAGTCTTCTATTGCTTTGCTGGTCTCATTCATCTTCCTGTCAGGAAGGCTTTCTAGAAAGGCAACTTAATAATTTCCTATGAATTTATTCTATACTTTTAGCTTCAGAAACAGTTTTACCTTTCTCAAAAACAATCTAAACAAGAAAAAATGTTCCATCACTCCAACATCACAACTTCAGGAAACATGTGGTTTATCTAAATTATGAGCATGTTGGGGCCAGGTTTGTGTGTCACAAAGGTGTCAGAATTATCTTGGAAAGCAAAATTGATGCACAGAATGCATGGATCATTTTGATTTCTTTCTTCCACTAGCATTATCAGAACACAAAGTAGGTTTTGTCAAATGTCTGCTTTCTGATGTGTTGCTCCCTCCCACTCCTGGATAGTGATGAGTTTGGAAATAAACCCTCTACAGATCCTCAGTAAAGATGAGGACTTTGGCAACAACTGTTTTTTAGCAATAATTCACTTCAATTATGACAAAAAATTACTAGTCTAGACATAGCATGTGATATTTGTAATTCACCTATAAATGAAGTAATGAAAGATAGATTCTTTGACTCAGTGACATGTGCTGTGCCCTTTGGGGTTGTTTTATTTCTCTTTGAAACTTGGTGTGAAAACACACTTGCAGTCCGAAATTTTAAACTGAGGTTTATTGTGCTTGTAATGTCTGTCTCACACAGTACACCACCAAATGCTTTGATCTGTGGGCCCTGGACATTTTTGCGACTTGGTTTTCTAAGGAAGCAGTCTTTTCTGGGATCATCAGTTTTGGTGGTGATGTGGAAATGAACCAGCAAAGCAAAGCTTTTAAACTAATTTCAGTTCAATGACGTCTGCATTCTTTAGTATGTAGGTAGAAAAGAACTTTTCTAAACTGCTATTTTTAAGGCTTTTTTTTAAAGTTTAGTTTTAATATCCCTTTTGCACCACCTGTCTGCTACTAGCAGACTAGACACCTCAGTCATATTGTGCCAGAATGCTATTGGGAATAGAGAGGTATCTATCTTGGATTTTAAGAACCCTAGCTGCTATTTTATTATTAAGTTTTTAACCAATGTAATCTGTGTTTTGAGCTACTAATTGTTACTGAATTGTTGGCTTTCTGTAGTAGGTTAAATGTGAGGACATCAAATACAACAGAGAAACAGGTTTATTATATTCCTTATCTCTCATAAAAAGGATCAAGTCATACAATTAGAATAACAACCATATTTTTTTGTCTCTCTAGCTTCAGAATTGTGACCTAGGGATATGATTATGTAGTTCATTCGTTCTGGGACAATGTGTGTGGTAGATGAAGATACCCTGTGGTGTAACAGGTAAATCGAGCCTTTCCTGAGCAGGTCAAGGTCTCTGTCAAGTTTTCTATGTTGTTTAATTCCTGTTTTCTTGAGCAATCAGTGCCATTTCTGTACTTTGGTAATGTGACCTTTGATGAACTGTGTTTTCTGGGTAGCTGTTTACTGTCCTAGATACACTGTCTGTAATTTTAGCCTAACCCATCAATGCATTTTGGACCATACTACCTAACTGGCATCTCTGTTCTTTCATTTTGGCTGACCCATGCAGCAGGAGTCTCTGAGGGCTTGGGATGTGGCTTAGCCTGTGTCCCAGTGGATAGGCTGCCAGCAGGAGTTGATGCTGTTGCTTGCCCTTGAAACAAGCCTGTTTATGCCAGTATAGCACTGCTGGGCTGGGGCTGTCAGCTGGGCCCTGGGGTGTCACTGCTGCTTGCTTGCTGTGGGGGAATTGCCTGTTCATGTGTCTGAAGAACCATGTAGTTACTTAGTGCTGGAACCCAGACCTCCTAATGTTATCATACCATAGGATTATACAGATCACATGAAGAGCTTAGTGGTAGCCCAATTGAGCTAATGTGAATCTACAATAAATATGTGAGTAGTGTGGCTCCCCAGACATTTGATAAAAGATGAATTGTGGTTTTTAACTGAAGCAGGCTGACTGTAGATGGGACAGGAAGATTTTTTTCTCATTATAAAATATGTGTGTGTAGTTGCTCTCATGAGAGGGATCGTTAGGCAGTCTCTGTGGGGACAAGGCACAAGACATTCTTACTTTCATGTTAGCAGGTTGGATTAAATTGTGCTTGATGAGAACAGATTGATACTTTGATTAACTACATTGCTTTACAATTTGTGGTGACTTGTTTTCTGTTAGGCTTTTAAGCAGATAGCTTTATCAGTGTAAAACATATCTTGTCCCACCTACACATGGAAGGCTTAGCATCTTTGCAAATACTGAGTAGAAAAGCTGGATTGAGGAAAGCTGCCTAAATGTGAAATGCTTGCTTGAGGTGGACAAAAGACAGGACAAATTGGGACTGCAGCACTGAAACATCAAAGGACAAGTGAAGAAGGAAGATAATTGTTCATGTAGTTTAAATGGTTCCTCTAGTAATCTTCTTCAGTTTTCTTGCTAGTAGATCTTCTGAAGGATAGTAGGACTTAATGAAAATGAGGATTCCTTGATGCAGTGGCTTTTAACCACTGACAGTTTCTCAGTTGCCCAGAACAGTCCACCTGCTCTCCAATAAAGAACCTGTAAGCCTTCTGCACCCTTGTGGTGATTGTATAGGATCATTAAGGCTGGGGACGTGGCTGTTCTTCACAGGCTTTGCTTTTGCAGCAAAACTTTGCCACAAGCAGGATGAATCCTTTTTTTTGAAAGGATTGATGTCTTCCTTTGAAACAGTATTGTTAATAAGATTTAAACCCTCTCCCTGATCATAGTCCCTAAAGAAAATCCAACAAATTCATGCAAAAGGCTTTCTTTTCAATCAGAAGTAAACAAATCCTGAACAAGGTCCCTTTTAAGTTGAAACTAAGTTGAGGCATGCTAAAATTTGCCACTCATTTTTCTCCTACCTTCCCTCATTCACTTATCAGAGACTTGCATAGCTAAGAGCAAGACCATATAATTTTCCTCTGCTTCTTTGAAGTGGTGTAATTTCAAGCCCCTTTATGCTACACTGATCCATGAAAAAGTTTTGATATAAGCTGTTTCTTTCACGGCCATCGAGGTTTCTCTGTTGCCTCTTGTGTACCTGAACTGACAGGGTGGAAAGCTTTGGGTGTGTAGTATCTGACAACAGAGGTTCATTTGTGTTTGTGAATTGTTGAGCATGGCATCTTAATGAATCAACAGAAGACAACCTTGATAAATTGCACAGCCTTGCAGCATGTTTTATGCCTTCTTTACTGTATTACTGTATTAGGCTGTGTATCTTTTGTCTTTGTTATACATTGCCTGGGAAATCCCAATCCTGCCAACTTCTGTTCTGTTTTAGTTTTTTTTTAATTCAAAAGTGATATTTTTGAGAAGAGACACTCCAGTGTGAGAAGACTCCACAAGGGATTCTCTGCTAGGCTGTTCTTCCAGTGTACTTCGCAGTAAAATAAGTACTTCTTTTGATTGGGGTGTTCAGCCCTGTAAAAAGAGCTGATGGTTTCTAGGCTTCTGAAGGAAAACTGAATGCAGATATCCTCCCGTGAGTCCAATGACGGGGTCTCATCTCATCTAAAGCTACCCCGTGCAGTTCTGGACTGCTGCTTTTCTTCACCTGGAAATAGGCCGAGTTGTAGTAAGGCTTTCTGAAATAGCTCTAGAAGGCATATGTAAGTGGACTTGACCTTCTGATAGGGTTAAGCAACTGATAGATAAGATACGAAAGATTTACCTGCTAAGAAGGTTCTGTTACTGTATGGCAGAGTCAAAGTATTAAACTGAGTAGTGACTTTTGGAAGTAGAATTTTGAATGGACTGCATGAGAGGTATATTCACACTTGTCAGGTTATCAAATGGTGGAGTAATAACTTCATCAGGATTTAGCAGAGACAAAAGGCTAAATTACTGTAAAATTTTAATAATGAACTGATTAAAATAATGGTTACTTTTGTTCTTAGTGGCCCCTGAGTTCACTTCTACTTTTTCCTCCATGAATTTGCGTTTTATTAATTAATTTACTTTGTCACCTTTGGACTCATTATGGTTGGGTTATTTGTCTTGTTTAATTGGAGTGATATTTAATTCACAGGGAATGATGTGATGTTGCAGTTACTGTTCCACATTTAGTCTTGCAATAAAATCAAGAAAACCTAATCCAGTAACAAAATCTGCTTACAATGAATGTAGTCTGTCTGCTACTGCTGTAACTACAGCATGCTGTTAGATTGAAATGTATCTTACAAGATAGTCTCTCTTCCAATTCAATTACCTTTTTTAAATAGGGATGCTGTTTTTAGGATCTACTCTGTGACCACTTAAGTTGTCAAAAGCTTTTTGAAACACTATTACGGAGTTTGAAGTCTTTGAAGCCTACACAGTCTATTAGTGTTTTGTATTAGTAAGGAAATCCCAGCATCCCAAGACGCTTTTGAAACTGGAAATATTTGCTTCCTTAGGGGAATTGATTTGAACTTAGAAATATTGTTGCACATTACAGTCTGCAATGCTGTCTTGTTACTTTCAGATTAGAGATGATTAAAAAGCCATAGTTGGGCTGCTGTGAGGATAATGTCTGCATTCTTCAACTGCTCTCAGATTTCTGATCCAATAGCTGGGCCAGAGGCAAGTGAACTAAGCCCTTGTCAACGTTTGCTGCAGGCAAGTTGTTTTCCACTAGTAATTTAAATTTGCCATTTTTATTCTTCATTTGATTCTCTGTATAGTGTGTTTATGATGACTTTTCTGAAGTAGGAGTAAACATTCAGAGTGAAAATTAGAGATGTTATTGTTTGTCACCACAGGACAAATTATCTTTTTGGTGATTATCTTATTAAAGAGGTAAGCAGCTTTAATGTTGGGATTGTATGTATGTGCAGTATTCTGCTAGGTGCAGGTTTTAGTTATAGGACATAAATTCTGGAGATGAATTTGCTGTTTTACAGTTTGTTGGTCGCATACTCCTTAAGATCTTTACCAAGCAACAGGGTAGTGTTTGTGTCTGTAATAACAAACACAGTCGGTGGACCAGGCAGGATTCATGAAACATCAGCTTGAAGGGACCTTCCTAAAAGGTTTCTGTGATTGGTAGCATAGACATTTCTAGAGTTGGCAACACTGAAAACCCTTGTTCTTCTGATCTAACTCTGACAAAGATGCAATTTGAATCAAAATGTTTTTGGTGACTTGTGTATCTGAGAATTCACTGTGTTGCTATTTGAGTGTGCCCAAATTGGGACTTGGAAATAGCAAGAAGCTCTTAAGTATCTTGGATAAATAGGACCTTAGGGGTTGTTATGCTGGAGATGAGGGAGCATCTACTTGTCTTGAAGGCGTTTTTCACCGGGACTGTATCTGTTCTTTGTATGTGGCGGCTGGACTTAGAATATCCTTGTGTGGGAAAAGATGTCCATTCTCCAAGCGCAGGCTGTAGCAGTCATCTGCCTAGGCAGTAAGCTGTTAACAAGGGCAGGA
Organism: Corvus cornix cornix; assembly: GCF_000738735.6. Taxonomy (NCBI): domain Eukaryota; kingdom Metazoa; phylum Chordata; class Aves; order Passeriformes; family Corvidae; genus Corvus; species Corvus cornix. The sequence continues at coordinate 26,451,696 of NC_046334.1, read as the reverse complement.
CTTGAATGTTCAGTGCCACAGTGATGGCTATAAATTCTTACGTAAACATCAACTAAATAGCACTGTTGTGGAAAGTGAGCTTTCCTGCTGGACACAGAAACATAACAGTGGCTCTGTCACTGGACCTCTTGGCATCTTGGTGTATTTTGAATGGGTGGCAAGGTATGTACCATTTCTATTCACTTGAGGTCTTTTCCTAGCTGCAGAGAAGCAGGCAGTATTTCAGGAATCTGAACTCCAGTATGGAACTTCCACCCCCAAGCAGTCTGTTTAGGGAGCTAAAAGATAGGGTAGGGCCTGTTTGGCGGTGAGGGAAAGAATCCTGTCTTGATGTTTGTGGAGTAGCGTCTGAGGCTGGGATAGGAAAGATGCACGAAGAAAAGAAGAAAAAAGATGAAGAAGACAGAAAATTGCAAAGGCTGCAAAAGACAGAGAATTAAAACAGATTAGAGGAGAAGGGAGGGTAGTGGGTTAAATAGCTTTGGGTTGCTGTGTGTGGTAACATCCTAGAACTTTGCGTGCATCTGGAGAGTCTTACATCACTGATTTCTATCAGAATTTGTGAAGAAAGCCATAGTCTCCCTTATTGTTGTTTATTATCTTAAGTACTGGAGGCTGATCTGAAGTTTCTGATTCTATGCTGCTAACAGAATTTGTCATATGATAGGTATATGTGTATTATCAGTTTCTTTTATTTAAATTCTCAAACTATATGCAAAGGCTACATTGAAACAACCTCTAAGTTGTCAAGTGAAGGAACTCATAAATTCCAGAATGGAGCTTGCCTCTGCTTTGTTAATTAAGTTCTCTTGTTGCACCTTCTGATACCATCTTTAATTACATGATCATATTAGTTTTTCCAAAGCTGCTTGCTTCGTGCGCAGGGCAGATCTGCTAAAATGGTGAATTAGGGCTGTAAAGTGAAGGACACATTTGCCCAGAGGAGTCTGCTGGACTTCTACTGACATGGAAAGATTTCTGTTCGAAGGAGAGTGCTGGCAAAGAGGAAACTGGCAGGAAGTGGGCAGGTGATCTGAAGTATACCTCAGTTAAATATTCCTTGGATTATTAGCTATGGTATTAGACAAAGTGCTTAGAGCAGGCTTTTTCTAAATGGTGTGTAAGCATGCATCATGTTTTCCCAGTGTTTCTTGGTAGAAATGCTGAGCGCGCAGAGCTGCGAGCACGTTGCCAGGAGTTGTGCATTATAATGGTATCTGCTTAAGTCAGTAATGATAAAAGCACCCAGATCCCGGGTCTCTCAAGTTGGGTTCTCAAATCTACTTGCTACTTTGATTATTTTGGTGTGTGGGTTGTGGGTTTTTGTTTTTGTTTTGTTTTGCTTTGTTTTTTCTGCGCAGGAACATTAGTAATGTAGAAATAGTACAATTCACTTTCACAGGACTTTTTAAGAAGTAGCAGTGTACTGGTAGTTGCCTTCAAGTAAATGAGGACATGAAACAAGCTGTTGGGAAGAAGAATTCTTGGAAGTGTAAGGTCTGTATAAGCATGGAGGAGATAGGCAAGGCAGAAGTGTAGTTGGAGCAGGGGGACAAGGAGTATAGACTTTGATGATATTTTGTAAGTGATTCCCTCTATTTCCAGCATTGGCTGATTCTTGTGAGCTAATTCTTACTGGTTGTGCACAGTCCTCTCCAGTGGATCTGGTTTCAGGTAGTTCATAATCTGGAGAGTAGTTTGTATGGAGTGCGTGCTTCATTCTGGAAGTGGTGTTACCCAAACAGATAAAGTGTACAGGATTTATGCTGATTATGCTGGCTTCTCCACACATGGGATGTGTTATCTGCAAAAAGGATGGGGTAGATTGTGTTAATTGTATTGCGTGAGAGTGCTTAGCAAATGCACAGGAAATGCATTGTAAGTGCTGAAAGAAGCAGGATTAGGATGGAGGGGAGAGGCTGATCATGCAATTGAATCTTGAACATATGAATATATGTATATATATACACAGGGGAGTGCATAACGAGTTTTTGTTCTTTGCTTGCCTCAGAAATCTTAAAAGTTGTACCCTGTATGTTTTTGAACTCTTTTAAAATGGCAAAAGTTGCTGCTACTTTTGAGACAGGCTGGATGTTTTCTGTGGTCGAAGTTTCAAGAATATAGACAGAGCACACATACAGGGAGCAGAAATGTCCACTACAGAGAAAAGATTTTCATCTTTTAAGATATGCATAGAGAAATCCCTTCTATACTGGCAAAGAATTGCTGTATGTGATTTGGCAGCTTATGGTACAAAAAAATTCTGTTTGTTGTTGGGCGCTTTTGGTTGGGCTTTTTTTGCTATGGTCCCAAACTGAAATAAATGCCTAGTTGGTTTGCAAAAAGGAGAATAAAAATGTAAACTTTATAAAAAGAAAAAAAAAAGGGGGGGGTGGGGCGGGGGAGAGCTGTGTGGCTTAGGTACTGGTGTGTGAGGGAATATGTTGTCCTAAACCTATCAAAAATCTGTGAGATACCAATCTCTGTTTCATTTTAACTTTCCCCTGTAGGTCTGCAACTACTTTGATACTCAGATATCTAGGATATTAAATAATGGATGAAAAGAATGTTTCAATGTTTGATCCCATTCTCATAGTCTTTATTATGACATCTCAATTTATTTGTCTTTGGATACACAAAGGTTTTATCTTTTATGTTGTTTGGTTTTGCTTACTTTGATATGGATACAGATGCACCCTTCTACGTGAATATGTTCCAACTGTTTATGATATGGTTGCTGGCAGAACACTTCTAAGTACTTGTAATTATATCTATTATTGGAAGATACTTTTTTAAAAAAATAGAGAAATAACCTGTACTTTTTTTTTTTACCTATTCAGTCTATGCAGCATTAGTTACTAAGCAACTCTGAAGAGACATGGTCAGATGGCAAAAATGTCATCACGAGAAACTAAAAATGCAGTGACATGCACAAAATTTTTATTGCATAAGCTTCTGCTGTGCTTGTTTATTTAAGTAGCACCTTATTCTTATTTCAGTCACTGATCTCAAAAGTTTGAGCATTATAAGCCATTATCGTGAGCAAAAGTCTGAGAAGATGGTCCTATGTAACATGCTTTAACAAATTCTGTCCTCAAACTGAATTAAAAGAAGAAAAGTTTGTGTTTTCTATAAAGATGTTCTTTTTTGTTAGACACTATATTTTGATGTGCACTGGTATATGTGTGGGTTTTTTTTGTTTTGTTTTCTTTTTAACAGATTTCTGTGGGTGCCAGAGCTCAGGACACAGTATCAATCTCATCATGATTCTTCAACATCTGTAGCTCACCAGAGGATTTGAAAAAGAAATTCAGCATGGCCTAATTGGCTTGACCTTTGGAAATTTTATAATGTCCTCTGGAACAAGTATCAGCAGACATAGGCAGGCTCCCAGCCTGCAGGGTGTTGACCCAGAAACATGCATGATAGTGTTTAGAACACACTGGGCACAGGTAATGTTAATTAGTTTTATTGATTGAAGTAAGCTGCGTTAATACAAATTTGCTTCGTTCTTTCTTTTGGGATAATCCTCAGTTGCTCAGGAACAAATGTCTTTCATGCAGAATGTAGTAGATGACACTGAACTATTTTCAAAATGCAAAGATAATTGACCTTTCAAGGTAAGGTTAGCGTTTACTAATAGCACTTTGAACTCCATATTTGCATCTAAATGGGAAGTGGTAGGACATGGTAATATCTTACTGAAGGCCTAGATCTTCTTACTGGCTCTGCTGTTGATTTGTTGTGACTTGCACCCTGTTGCAAACTTCTGTGCTTCCTTTCCTTGTGCTGGGTAAGTCCTGCCTATCCTTTGTAAAGTAAATTAGATGCACAGTGCAAAACTATATGCACTCTTGTTTATTTTGGATAGATGTAGATGATACACTTCAGCATATTCTAAAAACTGTTTGCATGTCATCAGCATTGTAATTGCTTTTAGGCAAAGGTGTTTTACTCTGAGCACCATAGTATAAGGACTTACTTGCTGCAGTAATATGAATAACAATTTAGATAAAATTTATTTCTATGCTGCTGTTTTTGTTGTTCTCTGGCTATACCAAGAAACCAGCCAGACAAGTGGTGGTGTTTCTGAGATGTTTCCAGAGTCAGAGGAGCTGTTGTTCAAGTGTCACCTTTTCTCACCTAACTAGTGATGCTGTCATGTTAGGAGAGCCGCTGTTCCTTTACGGTTTTGTGGCAATTATCTTCCACAAAAAGTCTAAAGACAATGGGTTTTTTGCAGACAATGAGCTTTGTTGTTTGCATGCCCAACAGAATGCAATTCAGGGTTAGAAGTGTTGGGATGACTATCACTACTTTATTGAAAGTTGTAAGAGTATGTGGGTATCAGTGGCCATTTGGTGTCATATAAAAGGTGCCAAGCAAAGAGCAGCACTATGGGCTGCTACTACACTTACAGCTGCAAATCATCCCATGATATTGATACTCCTGGGCACAGTTACTCTGGCTGGAGAGATTTTAATTTCAATCCTCTGTGACAAACTTGTTTCAAACGTCATTGAAATTCAATTTCTGAACACTTAAGGAAACTTGGTTTATCCCTATTTCAGAGAACCCTTGGTTTTCAGGAATAGGGTAAATAACAAATTTAGGTGCTTATTACAAAAAAGTGAACAAAAGCATTAAAATTTTGCCTTGTACATGCCAAATGTGAAACTTTCAGGTTTTGTCTGTCAAACTTTCTGAGTTTGAAAACATAAAAGACTTAACGCTTTTTGTGTTGAAGAATTTTGATTAATTTTTTTCCTTGTAGTGATAAGTGCATGCTTTTTGTGATGCATTCAAGTGCATTAAAACTGATCTGCCTTTGTTTCTCTTTAGGTTCTGAAAATCTTAGAGAAGCATGATCCTTTGAAAAACACTCAGGCAAAGTATGGGGCAATCTCACCTGATGAGGCCAGCACTGTCCAGAATTATGTGGAGCACATGCTTTTCTTATTAATTGAGGAGCAAGCAAAGGATGCCTCAATGGGGCCTATTCTGGAGTTTGTGGTCTCAGAGAACATCATGGAGAAGCTTTTCCTTTGGAGCCTACGGCGAGAGTTCACCGATGAGACAAAAATTGAGCAGCTCAAAATGTATGAAATGCTCGTAACGCAGTCTCATCAGCCTTTGCTGCATCACAAGCCCATTTTGAAGCCTTTGATGATGTTGCTGAGTTCCTGCTCAGGAACAACCACTCCAACAGTGGAAACAGAGTTGGTTGTCCTCTTGAACCAGCTCTGCTCTATAATAGCCAAAGATCCCTCCATTTTAGAACTGTTTTTCCACACTAGTGAGGACCAAGGAGCTGCCAATTTCCTCATATTTTCCCTGCTGATCCCCTTCATCCATCGAGAAGGAACAGTAGGCCAACAGGCCCGGGATGCGCTGCTTTTCATAATGTCTCTGTCTGCAGAAAACAACCTTGTTGCAAACCACATAGCAGAAAACACCTATTTTTGCCCAGTAAGTTGTTCTATTTTGCAAGGTCTTAAGTGCCAAACTAACTGTCTTTCCTGCATTCTTTCATCCTTTTCTGTCATTTTTGGTAAAGAAGTGTTGTAACACATTTGTTTCTGCTAACAGCTATTTCACAAATGGTGATGCTGTTTGAAGCATCCGTAATGCCAGACACAGTCTTGCTTCTTGTTTCCATACCAGTGTCTTGTGCTTGTGGGCCAGTGATTTTGCAGTCACACAGTGAATTGGATCAGGAAACTGATGGAAGTTATTGCAGAACTTAGTGGGAGGGAAATCTGTTCTGTGTCACTGTGAGGCTCCTTTGAGATGCTGGGGCTGAAGGAAGTGAGAAAGGGGATTGAGGTGTCCTGAGGTGCTTGTTTCTGGTGGCAGCACAAGCTTAAGCTGGCTGTGCTTCCCACACCGACATCAGTTCAACAGTTCAAAAAACAAGTGTGAGAATAGTGAGAGTGTTATAGAAGTGTAATAATGTTTGCAACATAAAAGGGAGATTTTCTCATTAAAAAATTGGATTTTTCTATTGCTGACTCAGGGTAACCACCATCTTGCTATGTTGTTCTATGTTATAAAACTTGGTAACACTGTTGCATTGTTACACCTGGCAAATTGATCTTGCTACATGAATAGAAAACCTTTACTTACCTTGCTCTTAAGTAAGTAATCTGATTTAGCTAGCAAAGCCGTCCTACTGCAGTTTTAAAGCTAAAGCAGACTGGAATAACAACACCTGCTTCTTCAGGTCTTATCACAGTCTGAGATCTGCAATGGATGTGTTCAAACCCAAATATCATTCTGTACAAAAGTTGCTCTTTTGGGTCAGTTTTTGGATGGATTCTTTTATATTCTGCATGGCTTGCAATTTAATTTAAAAATGCCAGAAAAATGAAGTGAAGGACAGTCTTACATAGCTACTAAAGCAGAGAGCTGTAGAAGAGAGAACTCTAGAATCCCTGCCACTGCTTGACAGCTGCTCCAGCCTTAGGTTTCCATTTATTCTGAGATTGCTTTGAGCAGTAGGGCAGGCTAGGTGAGACCTACAAATTCCAAAACAAAACTTATAAATGGTTTATTTTGTCAGTTGTAAATATTGCAGCAATTTGAGACTCCAGTTGACCTTGTTTAATAGATACTGCCAAAGAATATGATGTTGATTCTCAAACTGTCCCCAAGACAGATACCATTACTGGATCCATGCTATAACTTCCATAATTACATTTTCCAATTCATTAAAAAATGAAAAAAAGAACCAGCTTTATTACACTGAAGATCAAAGCCAGCTTTCAACAGCAGGGAGCCATGATCGACAGTCATTCCAATTAGGAAGGCTTGTTGTCAAAATGTGCTAAAATCAGACTTTTCTGAACAGTAATGAGGTTGGCCTAAGTCTATAATAAGACTTTAATGTAATGTCATAGATTTAGCTTATTAGCACGATATCATTTTTTTGAATTTAAGTTGTGATGAGCTGAAAACCAGATTTTGTTCTGATGGAGGATTTTGTAGGTGTCAGTGACATTGCTGTATATCACTGAAATCAGTGCAAATGTTGCCTCAGGTACTCTGCAAAACAGTTAATGCAGTCCTGTGTTGATAGCAAAGACATTTGGGTGGCACTGTATTGATGTTATCTCTGTTTCTGGGGGCAGGCTGGCATGTAGGGTTTTCTTTACCATGCCTTGTTGCATAATATAGGCATCCCCTGGGATGGGGTCTGGCCATAAATCTCTGCTGCCTTATGTACCCAGATCAGTGTTAGATCTGTGCCAAAGCGAACCTGAAGGTTTTCATGGTACTGTTATTTGACATAACTTTGGTTAAGAGCTTTTTAAAACCTGGATTGTCCGTAGATCCACACTATTCAAAACTGTAGGTGCAAAAACTATAAAGAAGGAAGGAGACAGGTTGCAGTGGGATACATCACTAACAAATGTTTTTAACATGGAATGTGTGAGCAAACTGTTGGATAAAGTTTTCTGATTTTACACCAAATAATTATCATGTTTTGACCTGGAAGTTTTCTGGACATGACTGAAGATATTATCTATTCAGTATTATAATAATAAAAAAAAAAAAAGTTTCCAAAGAATTTTGAGCAGGATAATCACTGAAAGTCCCTCACAAAACTTTGTAAATACCTTGCAGCTTAGGAAAGCAACTATTAAAGCAGGAGGAGGGACGGCTCTGTAGTGCCCTTGAAAAGTTGAGGCTGTATATAGAAAAACTATGGATGTGGGAGGAAAGAGAATTATTAAAAGGAAATAATTGTCCAGGTAGCAACTGACTATGCATTAACAACACATTATGATCACATTAATGTGTCTGGGATTACAAATCGTGTAGTCAGTGTCTTCTGTGAGTCAAGAGAAAGTGAATAGATCAAGGAAACTGGTTTGTAGAGAGACTCATGACTCAATGGTAAGAAAGAAACTGCTGGAGATGATTGTAAAAGTAGGGCATGTAGGGCTGAGATGACAAATGTTGGAAGTATTTTAAAAGGACACTGCTTTGCATAAAACAAAAAATAAAACAGTCTTGCACATCTTTCAGGATGTGAATGCATTCATTTCCTTCCCTTCCAGATTATTTTTTTTCATTAATGTTTCATTACCAGCAGAACAGAATTTTAATCAGTAATTTCAAATGGTAACGCTACTTACACCATATACTTCTGTGAACATTTTAAAATATTTTTTATCTAAAGAGATGAAATTGCTTCCAGCGGCTTCTCTCTCAGTGCTTAAGAAACATAATTTTATAGAGCCATTTGTGTTGTACTTCATAGCAAAAATAAGAGTTTCCTAAACCTTACAGGTTTTAGCAGCTACATCTATCAATTTTTCCTTCAGTAAGTCTGAAAAACGAAAGAATTCACGACATTGATGGATTGTGCATTCACTGCTCCTTTTAGTGGAGACCAGTATGTCTTGTTCAAGGTCAGCTTCTTGCGCTTAAGGGCTAATACCCATATGAAAGAGAAACGTGGATGGGACACAGCTTTGAGAATCAGATTGTGTCCTGAGAAGGTGCATTTGTGTTTATGAATAGCAATTAAATTTTAAGCCGACAATGGAAGATCAAGTGTGCATTAATTAAAAGTTCATGAGACAAATGAATCTCAAATTCTCTCATTGTCTGAAGCCTGGGTTTGTGAGAGTAAATGCTTGTGTGGGTTAGGTCTAGGTAGTTCTAGAAGAGCTTTTTTTCTGAGCTCTTCTACTGTGAGAAAGATAAAGGACAAAGCTGGACATACATTAAGAAGCTAAAACTATTGAGTAAAGCATTATTTTTACAATCCCATTCTTCTGTAACCAGAATCTCTTTGGGGTTTTTTCTATCTGCGTATATAGAACTGTGTATATGTCACTGTACTAAAGCAGTGAGTTTCCACAGTATTCTTCCCTCCCCTTTAATATTTGACTTCCTTACCTGTGACAGAATAAATCCATCTTCAAAATTATGGGAATTAGGAATAACAAGTATTCAGAAAGACACCCTTTGTCTGACTGTATGGATTAACAGTTACAATTGCTTGTGCATGTGTATGATCAAAACCTGATCACCTCGTGTGAGCCCTTGGTCTTTGATCTGGACATTGTCAGCTGTTTGTTTTCTAGTGTTTTCTACTACACAAGAGCTGTATTTCATCTGAGCTTAGACAGTCTAGCTCTGTAGATGCGAAGTAGCCGTTTGTAAGAGGAAATATTCTTAGAAGAGTCTGTTGAATGAAAATTAAAAAGATTTCCATCAGGCCAAATTGTAATGTTCCCATTAAAATGAGAATCATCTTAAAAAATTATCGTGAAGTTGTATGAAATCATCTCAGAAGGATGAGTCCTGATTAATATTTAGAAAGTTTCCAGCTTCAAATAACTTTAATAATTAACAGCTGCATGTGAAAATACCATACTCCAGATGCATTCAGCAAAATCTAAGAACTTTTCTGGAAGTATGCTTTTTAAATTGTAACTAGAAATGCTCTCTTGTTGTTAAGTGATACATTCTATGTAAATCACCTGTAAGGCTTACTATTACTGGAAACATTGTTTAAATAATAACCAATTTCAGACTTTTTAACTTTTTTTGCTCCCCTCTTCCAAATAAATAAGAAAGGAAAAAGAGAAATTCTGAACAGTTAAATTTAAGTGGATTCAGCTGACTTGAAGCGCCTGGCAGTTGAAGTCAGCATGTATCTGTGATCTAAGTGGGGCTGAACTTCATTTTTGTTGATGGGGCACTTTCCCCCTCCATTTCTGATGTTTCATGTTTCCGAGTGAAATGACTTCATACATGTGTGAGCAGTAACATTTGAATCACCAACAAAAGACAAGCTGTAGATATATGGTACCGGTGGCTGTTTTTAAAAGGGACTGAAGGAAAGTGCAAAGTAAGCTTAGAAAAATTTAAAAAGAAATAACTTTGGATTAAAATAAAAAGAAGACAAGACAACCTGATTTTTTCCATCACTTTCTCCTAAATACCAGATCTTGGAAGAAACATATTATATGGAAGGCTCTTTAAAATATTTATGTCTTTGTGCCACAGGACTTTTTTGAAAGGAAATTAAATTAATCTTAACACTCTATTATGTTACTAAAACTAATAGGAGAAACCATTTATGGTACTGCCATTCAAGCAGATGGACAGGTGGAAAGCTAACTTATTTCCTCTTCTGTTTCTGAAATGAAGGTGCTGGCAACAGGACTAAGTGGCCTCTATTCATCTTTGCCTACAAAGCTGGAAGAAAAAGGAGAAGAGTGGCACTGTCTGATGAAAGACGACTGGCTTTTGTCACCAGCCCTTGTACAATTCATGAATTCCCTTGAATTTTGCAATGCTGTGATACAGGTAATTGAACTGAGTTAGCCTATTCTTTAGAAGTAGTGGTGAGTTATATCTCCTGCAGAAGTTTGTTAGTTACAGAGTTTATTTACTTTTAATAATGGCATGAACTATTAGACTAAAACAACCTGCTTGTAAAATGAATGCCTTGTGCTGTCTCTCCTGGTTATAAGGATTAACTAATATACTTGTGGTTTTCAGGTGCCACATGTTTCAAATGAGAGCTTCGTATTATCTTATGTAATGGGGAGGATTTTCTGTTAAAAGAAAAGAAATGTTTATTGCATTTTAATACTGCTGTTGATCCTAGAAGTAAATTGAATGCCTTTACATGTGGGAAAATGTAGGGTTTATATCTGTGTTTGTTCAAGCTCTCATAATGGTGTGCAAAAGAAAATAGTGAAAACAGTCCGTTTTTCCTGTTGGTGAATACAACATAAAGAAAGCCTTCCAAGCAGAATTATTTAGGTCTTCTCCTAGAAATATAAATTCATTTTAGATTGGCCTGTTTTGAATCTATTTTGTCCTTCCAGGGTTTTTTTTTTCAGTGCTTTGCTCCCTTACTGTTTTTTCCAATTTAAATGTTAAATGAAATTTTTGTCTTTACATATTGTTTTTAAGGCTTGAATACTCTATAGAACCCAAATCCAGTATTTCATTAAAACATGATAAAAATTCTGCAGATACTGGGGATTTGTGTTATTTGAAGAAATGTGCTGGGTAGAATTGAAAATTTAGTCACATTTTCTGTTAAATAAAAGATATGTTTCAATTCAATGTGTGCAAAGTACAGTAAAGGAACTGATTGACTATTAAAGCATTGAACAAGCAAAAATAATAGTAGCTGTCATTGTTCAAATGCACTATACAAGATTTTTAGCATGCATGTTTAAACATGAAGAGGAGACAATATTCATTTTGGTGTCTAACCAGTTATTCTACAGATCTGCAGGAGATCATAATTGATACCTTCATTTAAAAAAAAAATTATATAAAGGGCACTGCAGAAAAATTAAAGAATGAATTATTCTAAAACCCCTGTTCGAATAGATGCAAAATGGTTGAGGATTTCAGCTGAAATGCAGAATGAGCAGTTTCTGACTGCTGCTTGATTGTGTCTGTATAGTCTTCAGCTGACTTGAAAGCTCAGTTACTGTAGGAATTTTTGCTCTGTGCGTGGACTGGTCTGTGTTGACCCAAAAACTTTGGCCAGAGATTAAAAAGGAACTGTGTAGCCAAGACTTCTTGCCATTTACGACTTTTTCCCTGGACCACAGCATAGGAAGGGCCACCCTTTTTCTTCCTCTTACCAAATTAAGGGTTACAAGTTAGAGGAAGTCTGGTAAGAATTGCAGGTGGGAGACTCTATTTGAGGCCACGAGTAGGCTGTGACACTCCAGTCTCAGTGAGCTTCAAACATAATATGTTGGCTTTGAAAGCTTCTGAATGGAATTCTATTTTGCTTTTATATACATGTTTTTACTGCAAAGACAAAATGAATGCTTCATTATAAAAGTAAATTTTTTGGCTTCTAGTAGCAGTTTGGGGGTTTTTGTTTAGTTGGTTGTTTTTTTTAAAGCTCTCAACCATCCCATTGAGTGAATTATGCAGGTTTTGTTGTAATTTCTGTTTGTTTTACAGTGGCTGGGAGAAGGGCATGTGAACAGTATGTTCTTACCGCATAGCTTGAGTGCTTTGGTTTACCTACTCTTGAAATAAAGGAAAGCGGCTGCTCTGCTTTTCTTTAATGTAGGAGGACAAGTTAACAATGGCAAATCCACCTTCAAGTGACCCTGACAAGGTTGCGGGAGCTAAATGTAGAATTTCAGCTCTTGCTTTGATACATGGCTATACACACTTCTCTGTCCATCCATTCATCTTTGTCAGCATGCAGGAAGATTGAAAAGCCGTGTCTCTAAGTTTGGCAGACTTACTGTAATTAAACATGGTGTGTGTATTTCTCTGTAGAAGGAACAGTCGTTAAGAACCTGAATCATATCAAATGCTGGTGAGAAGGACAAACGAATGTGTCTTATTAAATGGGAAAGGGTTTTGGTAGTGAATAATAGCATTCTGTGCCCTGTCTTGTTTTAAATCTCACTGGAACTGTTCTGTGTCTTTCTCTCCTCCACCATCTTAGGTGGCACATCCCTTGATACGTAACCAGCTTGTGAATTACATTTACAATGGATTTTTGGTGCCGGTAATGGCTCCTGCGCTCCATAAGGTCAGTGACGTTTGCAAGCATGGCACAAAATAATAACGGGCAAAAGTATTATGGAAGATCTCTGTGTAAGGATACTATCAAATGTACTGTCAGACTTCCATGCAATTCAGTAAGTTTCTAGACTAACTTTCCATTTTTTCATTCTATATACTTTCTTAAGCAACATACAGGTATTTCTGAAAACATTTAAAATTCTTAAGTGTAATGAAGAACCAAAATATTTGCGTTGTTCCAGACTCACATATCGTCCAAAAAGCAGTGACGTTTTAGACATTTTATCATGGCAGACATGTTTCCATGAGCATTTTTTTCCTAAATGAATATTTTTCTAAAGGAAGATGCCCACAAGGAAAATATTTAGTCAAGAAATATTATGCTAGTCTTAGCACAGGTGTTATTGTTTTGTAGTTCCTTACCATATTTGGTAGAGCTATTTTCCTAAAGTAGAGTTTGGTATCAGTTTTATAATATATTAGTGTGCAGTTTATGTTATTTTGAATAAAAAAAATTGAATTTTTCTTTGAAGTTTAGGGTGTATCCTTTGAAAAATATGTCACCAATGTTAGTGAATTATTTATTTACTTTTTTTTTTTTGGTTAGGCTACAAGAAACTACATTTCCAGCTGTTGCAGAATATGTCACTTATGTCAGTTTCCCATCCTGAAACAAGGCCAGGTTGGATGGGACTTTGAGCAACCTGGTGTAGTGGAAAGTGTCCCTGCCATTGGGAGGGAAGTTGGAAATAGACGGTCTTTAAGGTCCCTTCCAACCAGGTCATTGTATGGTTCTGTGGTTCTATGAATTAAAAGCCTTCATTGCCCTGTGAAAGAACACCTCTTTTGAGGAGAAAATGTAGGAACTGCTGAGGGTAAAAATTCACAAAGACCTTCCAGAAGAGAACTAATAAATTCTGTTTGTAAGATCTCCTAATTTTCACTAAGCCTACCAAGCAGAAAACATTGCAGCTGTTCCATTTTCTGAGAGGACAGGGAAACACCATACCCTGCTTCCTTGTTCACAACTTGTTTTGGTAGCACACAAAATTGTTCATGGTAAATAGTCACCAAGAAAGTCATAAGCAATGTAAAGTCTTTTTTAATGATTTGGCAGACCTCAAACACTTGGGAATTGGGTGAGAGTTGAAGTAAAATTTGGCTGTGATCCAGATCAAGGCTGTAGTCTGTCCTGAGGTAGTTCACCTCCTTACCTGGCAGTAATTTTTTCTATTTCTGTATCTGGACTTAATCCCTTAGCAAGACTGGGAATTAGAAGTGAAAAGCCTAACTGGTTTTAGGTCAAGGTTATGGACAAGGGAGATATTAGAATGGATTCTAGTCTTAGTGAGTACTATTTTATCTCTGAAGTATTCAAGACTAATCTTAGATTGTTTTGAATACTACCCTGCTTCTGAAAGCCATTCTAATTGGTCAGTAAATCTGCTAACCTGATATTGGGTTGATTACTTCCCCATTGATGTTACTTAATTTAAAGATTGCTGTTCTGATTCCCTTTTTCCTTTGATGAAAATTCTGTTTATATACTCTTGAAATTGGGTGACATCATATTTCTCTTGAAAATGGGGATGTTAGCTGCTACCATAGGTGACTTTCAAAGCCTAGATCATTCTCAAACCCTCATATTCTGTTTGGTGTCTTGTTCTTCCAGTAATAAACTTTTCCTTGATTAGCATTAAAATTGGCTTCTTCCTCATTAAAAATTAACTTCTTGTGTATAAACTTCAAATGCTTTTACTGGAGAAGATGGATTGCACCATCTAGTGGATCTGATACAAGGCTCTCACATCTGTGAGACCAAAACTTCATAGCAAAAGGAATTACGTAAGTTGAGGCACATTTGTCCTCTTCAGTCTTTCTGTCCTGTACTTCATGTTAATTTAACAAAAAATAAATATTTTACCTTCTTGCTTTTGGGACAGATGTCTGTGCACTCTGATAATTATGCTGCAACAGCTCTTTTATACATTAAAATAATTTCTAATTGCCATTGAAAACATTAATGCTATGTGGAGGAGTGAGCTTTGAAAACTGTATCTCCCATTTGAGGACTTAATGTTGTAATTAGCCTTGAGGTTAATAAAAAATTGGAAAGGGCCAAAATGAGAGGCCAGACATATAATGTTTTTAAAACAGAAGTTCTTTCATTTAACACAATACTAAATGGATTTTGATTTTTTCTTTTAAACTCACTTAAGTAGGTTTGGTGTCATAAAGTCTACTTGTGGCTGAAGATTTTAGTTTTAATTCAGTCATTGAGTTTGGATTATTCTGATTCATTCTGGCTTGAGTTCAAATACAGTGTGTAATGGAGTATGGTATAAATACCTAATTAGGAAGACAGATCAGTGAAAGGTTAAGGGGTGGTAAGAAGAGATGATGATGATTACTGGTACATCTTCCTAAGGTGTTTCTATACATCTTATTTCTAGAATCTAACTGGTGTGGAACAGCTGCTTCTGATAATTCTTGGTGATAGGGTGGGAAACAAGGGAAGGAAGGAAAGAAGAAAGTGAGTAAGGATGGAAGTCAGTCTAGACCTTGTGGGGCATACAGGTCTTAACATCCCATATTCAATCTGGCACTCATGCTTCAATCTTAATGTAAAAATTGGAAGGGAGATGAGCTTCTGGCTCTGCTCTTGAATGGCTTGGGTAGGCAGACTACTACAAACCTGGTCTTTCTGTACTAAATTCTAGTTTTTCTTCAAGAAGTATGTTCTGAGGAAAAAAATTGCTTTGCAGTAAGACACAGACTCACATTAATTGTTTTTGCAAAGACAGTCCCATTCAAGAATGGGATTGGACTAGGTATCTCCAGAAGTTCCTTCCAACCCTAGCTATTCTGTGATTCTGTGATTGAATACTGTGACATTTTTAATCTATTTTGTCACCAGCTCCCCATCCCCATTCAGCAGTGAGCATGCATTTTTCATGATCTTTCTTTTACTGTTGAAGCTCTTCTTCAGCTCCGACTGGGCTTTGGCTTTCCTAATCCGTTCTCTGCATACTCAGGCACTTTTTCCATATTCCTCTTGGGTCACCTTCCCGTGCTCCCATCTCTTCATGTTTTGGACTTTTTAGGAGGTCCTAATTCATCCACACAGACCTCTTATCTCCTTTCCTTGATTTCCTTTTCTTTTCCCAACTTAAAACATCTGACTATCAAACAAGACTTTTGGTAAACGTAGCATAAAAATTTTAGTAAGTAGAATTTCATTAAAAATAGTTCAGAGTTTCAGTATGTGGCTCAAAACTTTGAGATATGCTTATGTGTGATCTTGAAATGTTTGTAACATTTATGGAACCATGTAGTAAGCTCTGCTTTTTAAAAATTTTTGCAGATTGTCTCCCTATAAATACTTGCTATGTACACAGTTCACTGTGTAAATGAAACAGTACAGGACTGTTGAGGATGGGGATGTGTTTCTATGAAAAAGTCAGGGGGTGGGGAGACCAATATATTTTCCTTGATGTGATATTTTTTTATTTTATCTCGGGAAACTAGTATGGAGTTGATAATAAGAGTTCTGTAGTTCAGGTTTTTTTCAGTTAAGGAAGTTTCAAATGGATTGGGCAAGCTAACTAGCTTGAAATAACCTGTTTTTCACAGTGAGCTCTGCAAAGGTTATTTATGTAGCAGATTAACTGTGATGTGCTTAAATCACCCAAACATTCTGAAGCTTATGATTCCCTAACTTCATTTCTCAAAGATAAGTATCCTAAATATAGCATGTTCTGGTAGCCTAATTTATACCTTGTCTGTCCTAGTCTTGTCACTTTGTGTGGGTTATCCCACCTACACGCATAATGAGCGATTGACAAGTATGTTCCTATCTCCAAAGCTGCACATTGCTGAATGGGTAGTCAGAGCCCAGATTTGTATTATGTAGCTGGGGATATGCATTAACTAGCTGTGCTGGAGAGCCCTGCCTTGTCCTTTGTTTGTCTGGATGTTACTGTACTTTTTACAGAAGAGTTACCTCCCATACTTCTGACATACAAGTTGCTTGAGACATCAAAAAAAGTGATTCAATGAAATTGTTTATGGAGGGGGGAGGAAGGCATGTCTTTGTGCAAGGTCACAAATTCATTTGAAAACAGAGGGTGTAAAATGGTTTGTCTGTAAAGATACAGAACTAAAGAAAATGTTAATTTGGTAGGTTTTCTCCATTATTAAAATTTTTGCCCTAACTGTCTTTTATTCTTTCTGGTGTAAGTGTTTGGCATTTAGGAAAATTAAGACTATCTGACAGAAACTGTTCTTAAATTAAGACTGATAACTTTTGATGGCACATCAGTTACAACTTGAAATTATGCATCTCTGTATATTCTTCCCTATATTTTGATACTTAGGAAGAAAATATTTGTGAGAAGGTATAACTCTGTTCAGAGAATGGTACCATTAAATTCTGTGACATATTTCGTTGGCTATTTCCTGCTGCACTTTCAAAACTAACATTGAGCTCTGTCAATAAAATACAAGGTCTTCTGGGGCCAGATTATACACGGGTCTAAGTAATCGAATAAAGCTAATTTTCTCCTCAGTTGAAATCTAACTGAAATCCCAGAGTGAATCCAGAATAACCCTGTTGAAGTCATTTTTACTGATTCTGCTAGAGGCTCTATTGCCTTATTTTGGTCTTTATATATTTGTTAGTAGACAGTGTTTATTTACCTTATTCTTTTAGGTGGCTACAGCAATTCTGTAGAAATAGAAGTGAAATCCTTTTCAGAAGGTCTTGAATATGTATATATTTTGCAGTCAAGCCCATGTACTAGATAATTAGGAGCCACACTTTGGTATTTGTAAATATTATGTTTTCTTTGATACAATTCAGATTGGTTATATACGTCCTTCCACTGTCAAGGCACGTGATTTCATTTTAGTTTGGCATTCAGAGAATTTGGTTGACAAAGGCAGCTATTCAGAACATCTTGAATGTTTATGTAATTTGTGGCACTTCAATTTATTGAAGAAAGCACTAAAATTTGACAAATTATATGATAAAAGCAAATTTTTAATGTCAGCATTTACTGCTCTACTACATGGCATTTAATTGCTAACTATGATCTAATTATTTTTATACTTGGAAGGCTTGTTTCAGTCTGAATAGGCTTGGTTTAGTCTGAATAATGGAAAATTATACCATCTTTTTAGTGTAAAACATTGCTGTTGGCCAAGTGAACAGAATTGCTCAGTAGAGGTGCTGGCATGTCCTGTCAAATAAGCTCTGTCAAATGGACCTCAAGTCAACTGCACACATAACCCATCCAAACAAAAGCCTCTGACATAGTGTGCTACTGTGATAATTCAATAACATTTGCTTGATGATTACACAGCTCAGCTAGGGGGAAATGACCTGTAAATTACACTGTACAGATTAGAAGGAGCATCTTTATAAATATCCTACAAGACTGTCAGTTCCCATTTAGGATAATGCCATCCTTCACCTTACTGAAAAGTGTTTGGACAGCTGCTGTAAAAACATGTAAACCAAGTGTCGCTGCAAAACTTTGAATAGTCTTGTGCTTTGCAGAAGCCCATTAATAGCTACAAAATTTAATTTTACCAGCTGTGGTGTGGATATATGTAAAATGCCTTTCACCTCTTGCTTCAGACATAAAGTTCAATTGAATTTTAACCTGGTATAAACTGAGGCAGTTTATAAACATAAGCTGAAGGAAGCTGAAACAGCTTGGGTTTTCTGGTTCCCCAAGTGGGCAAATGTCCTCTGTCCCTGGTCCTGCTTGTCCCTCTCTTTTGCCAGGACAGCTGTTCATACTTGAAATTAATTGAGGTTAAAACTCACCTTTACTTCTGGATAGTTTTAATCTGAATCAATTCCCTGATCCAATTCATTGTGCACCAAAATGAGGCATGAACGCTTCTGCCTGTATAAGCAGGGGGAAAGAAGTTGAAAATTAACAGAAGAGACTGGAAATGGTTGGATTTCTTTTATCAGTGAGGTGAACTTATTCAGGTTAAAACTGCTTGTAGATGGATCTAGAGGATAAATTAAAGTAAGAACATTTGTGGTCTTTTTGTGGGCAATATGAAGTCCTTGTAAGAAGGGGTATGTGATGGAAAGGAGGAATCATGTAGGCAAATTCCTGTAAGTGGGCGTGAAGCTGTAAATTAGAAAATATATTATGTGATTCCCAAGGGAAAATGGCCAATAGTAAAGAATCCATGCAATTGGTCTAACACAGTGAGTGTAATATATTAAACTGAACTCACAATGACAGTAATTTCTAGCTCTTTGCTATTACTTGGCAGAGTAACTTGTGAAAGCTGGATCTCTTTACAGTGTTCTCCCTCACCATCTAATCACTCATCAGAGGAGGCGAGAAAAGATTTCCTAAAAATTATTACGTAATTATAGAAGGGTATTACATGGCTAAAAGTGGCCTTCTCTTTTCAATGATCTCCAGTCAAGTATCTGTCTGGCTATGAAGACTCTCAGCTAGTCCTTTTCATTGCAGTTTATGTCTCAAAAGAGATCTGTAACAGCTGATTTTGTATAGAAAAACGTGGATGAGGCTTTTTTAATGGTATTTTTAGATAGACAGTTCATATGCTTACTGAAAAAGAAATCCAGCAACTTCTAATTGTTAAATTTTTGGATAGTCAGAAATGGTAGTGATCTGATTATTGCAATCGATGTGAATTTTTTTTTTTTAAATTTTATTTTTAATCCTATAATTTTATTTTAACAGCAGAGATAACTCTGGTCTCTGCCATTAGCAGAAAGATTCTAATGCAAGGGATGCTACTGATGGGTTTCTATTTTTGCTGTTGGGGAAGTGGTGGATTTTAGTATTGCTGAAATATCTTTATCAAAAAGGTATTATCATAACATAGCTTGAAATTTAATTACTTAACAAAGGGCTTTTCTAGAAAACTACCATGTCTTGATTTTATTAGTCTCCCTTTGTTTTGGTATTTTTCTTGACATCTGAATTATCAAAGGTGAAGAATTTTTAAATTAAATATCAGATTTGTTTAAGTTTTGGCTTACTATTTATCATCTTTTCAAAGATGTTCAATTCTGAGGGCTAGTAGCTGAAAGCTTACTTGGACAAATGATACTGTAATCAATGTTTACAATAACAGATTTTGTAAAACTGCCTCAGGATTTGACTGTAGTGGACATACTTGACATGGGTAGTACCTGTTTAGTTCTCTGGGAGCATTTGTTCTTTTGTTGTTTATCTGAGTACTGATTTGAATTTATTAGAAATGATTTCCCTCTTCCCCCAAATCTGTCTCACGAGACATTTGTTTAAGAGGAGACAGCCAGCAGGTAGTCTGAATGAAGCTTAATAGCATGGCTTTGGTATCATAGAAAACAGAGATCTTCAATAACTGCACAAATTGAACCAGTCTCACTTTCAACACTCCATGTTTTATGTATGATGCAGTCTGTAGAGAAGGTATGCAGAGTTAAAAGGATTTTTGCCAGGGTTGGGTTTAACCTCATCTTACTGATTTCTCCAGCGTCCTTCTCTAGTTAATTGCAAAAAGAGTCAGTTCTCCAGAGGTTCAATCAGAGCAGACTAATGTATCCCACAGAATAAAAAGAAGATGAGCCTCGTGGAGTTCAAATTGGCTTTCTTGAATACTTCTCTAGGTGCCGTGAATCTTCAGAAGTTACGCTCACCATCAGATATGCTAAAAGGGAGAAGTAAACCCAGAATGCAAGGTGGCAAAATAAGATATAATTGTAAAAGCACAGACATCTGCTTGCCAGGTTAATCGAACTTTTTCCTAAGCTGCATACCTGGCATTTAAGTGCCCCAAAGCAATATTTTTGTTTGATTTGCCCTGGCAAGGAAGCAGAAGGTTGGTCTCCTTGCTGGTTTATAGGGACAAGTTGCACACAAAGGCACGCTGAGAGAGCACTAGAACTTCTAGAACACTATAGCATTGAAGTTGCTTGTGCAACTTTAACTTGCCTGCTTTGAGTGTTGCACAGTGACCCTGCAAAATAGATCCTAGCTTCATTTATTGAGGAAATTTGAAGGAGTGTTGTGGATAAGGCAATGCATTTTCACTGAAAATTGAAAAAGATTCTGACAAATCCATTTAAATCTTGACAAAACTTAATCATCTTGTCTCTTTCTTGGAAAACGGTTACTCAGATGCACCAACTTTTTTCCCAAGAAGGAATAAAGATTAAGCATAATGTGATACCCTTCACAAAACCCCTCATTTCAAAAAAAACTAAGATTTAACAAGATTTTAAGTAACTCATTTGTGACCTGTTAGGGCTTCATTAATCATTGGTTGGTTCTTCTAGCTCTGCTTAGTGGTATCAGTGAAATGTTGGCTATTAAACATGATTTTGTTTTTGTCTAGTGCCCAAGCTGTTAGGAGCACTGAACATGCTCTCAAAACGTAACATTTCTTTTCTAAACTGCTCTCCAGCTGGCTTTCTTCTGCTCCTGCTCTTCATTTCATTCATGATACGCAATTTGAAAAGCGTGTGGGTTTCTCTCACTGATAGACATGTAGGATGAGTTGCCCAAAGAGTGTGGGTTTTAGAAAAGGGTCACTGCCCTTGTGGATCTGCTGGCTTTTCTTGCTTTCATGTACAGCTGCAGTATTTGATACAAGTACATTCTGTCAGCAAACTTGGGTGAAACTTGCAGCCAAGAATGTGCTTACTTTACCCCATAAAGGATGAAGAAGTGACGTGAAGACATAACGATGTATTACTTCTGTCTGGCCTTTCCTTGGCAGAGAGTTTAAACTTGTCCATGAACTGTATGATGTCATAATGATGTCACATGATGGATTTCTTGGGCTTTGCTTTTTACCACTCACTGCTATAAAAAAAAGGGAAAATAAAAAAAAAAAAAGGCAAAAAAAGGCAAAAAAAGAAAAGCCAGCTCTTAGGACAACAGACACTAACTTTCACCAGAAAGCTATTCCTTTTTACACCACAAGTCCCCAAACCTATTGCAAGAAAAGAAAATTTTCTGATTGGAGCTGGGCTGCTTCTGTTTCCTGATGAAAAATTTGACTGTTGCTACTTCACTGGTGCTTTGTTTCTAATGCTAAAATGAGCTAGTATCCCACTGTATTAATGATGGTGTAGCTGAGTATTAGAATAAAGCCTCAGACTGAGAGTGATTCAATGACCTTAGCTTTAGACCTTCTTTCTCCATAAGGTCTGCAGGCTGCATACCCCATTCCTATGTTCTGTGTAACCACCCAGAAGCAGCTTGTGATCTTAAATGCTTTAAAGAGAATGTTTGCATCATGACATTGCTGTGTACATGGCTAACATGCAGCATAATGGAACAGGGATTTTAATATTTACAGCATGTTACGTAAATGTTGCCCTTCTGAGTATTTTCTAAATCCTCTTAGGTCTTAAGTGACAGCATTGATTTTTTTTTTTTTTTTTTTTTTAATAAAATCAGTCTTTTCATTTATCCAGCTAAGTTTGGTAAACAAAAGATGTTTAATACTTCCTTTCATATAGACAGATTCTTGTATTTAAGGGTTTATCTTCGTGCACCTAAGCTTATTAGATTCCTGGGTAACTATTTGAAAAATGCTGACTTTGCAAGAGCAGTGCATGGTGCAGAGGTGGGCTTTGGAATTTTCTGTGCTTTGCCAGTGTGTTCTGTGAATAGATAATCTCCAAGGGATTGCAATAAGCAGAGCAGCGTGGGTTATGGTATGCAAATGTCACATGGATCATGAATTCTATTTTGATCTACTAATAGTCAGTAGTGAAGATTCTGGGTTGGGCTTTATGTGTGAATATATTTGTACATATACACCTCTTAAAAATTGAGTAAAATGAGAAATTCTGCTGTGGCAAATTAAAAAGAAGGAAAATTATGACAAAATTCTGGACATCTATGGGAGTTTTCTCTTTAAAGCTTCATGACCACAACTTTGTAATGTGCTTTGATTCTGCTCTGACATTTATTTTTAATTAAGTGGTAGATGCAGACATTCACAACATCTGAAAATGCTTATAAGGGACAAAAGAAGCATGATGCAAAGGAGGACACGGGCAGAAAGGTGGTGGGGATCTTCTAGCATGATTTGGTCTTTGATTTTCACTGTGAGATCTGGGGCGTCGCTTAGAGGGAGGATGTTTTTTCCTGGGGTTGCAAGACAGGTAAGAAATGGGTTCAAAATGCTAGAGAGGCAAATTCAGCAGTGAAGACTCAATGTTTTTGTGGCAGCATTATGGATGGAGAGCTTTGCCAGATACACAGTCACAGAGGATGGATGGATGGATGGATGGATATTTTGTGTGTGCAGTATGTTTGCATTTCCATTACTTTTGCTTACAGGTGACTGTGGAGGAAGTGATGACTACTACTGCATACCTGGATCTCTTCTTGCGCAGCGTTTCGGAACCAGCCCTTCTCAAGATTTTCCTCCGCTTTATTTTGCTGCACCGACATGAGAATGTGCATATCCTGGATACACTTACCAGCAGGATCAACACACCATTCCGGGTAAGACAAGCAGAAAGGAAGTTCAGGTACTCAGCACAGATGTAGGTTCAATAGTTAAATGGGAGGTTTCATATATTACAGTTGGGTACTTGTTTAACTAGGAATTTTATCCCCTTCACCCAATGGTGTGACTTCTCCATCCTTACAATTTTTTGTGTGTGTGTTATGACATTTAGCAACCACTATACAAAGCTGATAAACCTGTGAGGTGGTTTCACACATTTAGGAAATTGATAGAGGTAATGAGAGCCTCTGGAAGTCTGAATCCTGTTAGAAGATAACAGGTAAATTTGGAAGCACTTTTATTCTGAACAGTGCTGGATTAATAGCATCATAGATAACTCTCCCTAGGACTTATAAATATACTTGCGGTGAGGAGTGTTTCTGATCTTTGGAGTTTTGCCAAGCAACGAGCATTTTCCAATAGTCCATCTGGGGAAACAACGGGAGCCCCTCTAAGGATGTCTCCAAATGGATCCCAGTTGTTAATCCTGATTTCACTGATGTATTTCTCAGGAATCTATAGTCTGTATTACTGTAGCATGCTTGCTTACCTATGATGTTGCCTGCTTTATTTGATTAAAAGAACACACTTCCTTGCTCGAATGATGAGGCTGCTGCTTCCTTCTCTTTGCCTTCACTCCCTCATGCAGTAGGGTTTATCCCAGATTTGTGCTGAGCCCCTTCTCAGCCTAGGCACAGTCCACCACAGTGGCTGGAGAGCTGCCTGCCAGGGACAGTTGGATCTTCTGGATGAGAAAATGACTACTTGTTGTACTGGACTACCCTTCTGAGCCTTGGCTGGCAGCCTTGGCTGACTCTTCGGTGATGCACGGCTTCATGGATGAAATTAACAATACTGTTTTAGTGCAAGTGAATGCTTAGAATGTGCAGTAATGTTTTAGAGAAGCCAGAACACCAGCATATGCATTAAGTTTGTGTATTAGGGACAGTAGCTTCATCTGAAAATTGTTTTGAAATGTAAGTGCATGCAAATATCGATACATGCTGCTGTTAGTGCATCTCTAAGATGGATTAACTCTGAAAACTGAAAGTTCTGTCAACAAAAATGCAAATGCTGTTGTCTCTGCTAATCATTAATTACTGTTCCATAGGCAAATGAGATGGGAATTGTAAAGAATTCTGCAGCCCTGAGCAACTCAGGATCTCAGCCAAAATGGTTCTGTGATGCTAAAGGAGTTTTCTGCAGTATAGCTCAGCCAAGTGCAAACATAGCACAAAATCTGTGTACATTACTATTGATGAAAATACTGATTAATAATTCACAGAGTTAAACTTATTTACAGACAGGTGCCCAAAAGGACTTGTAGAAATACTATCCTTTTTGTTTCTTGAGTGTATTTTAAATCTTATCTTTTTTTCACAATATAAAAATAGACTTAGATTTATTTGTTCAGAAGATTGTGGATTTGCAAATGGTTGCAAAGACTAATGATTACTGTTTTCTTGTAAACTGAAATTTCTTAAATACAGGATAATTTGAGGCAGCAGCAGGTGTTTTTGAACTTCCATGGCATGAAGAAAAGTTATGCTTGACTCCCTGTAAATTTCACTGAGGAAAAGAGATTTCCTGTTTTTCTCCTATGTCCCTTCCCCAGTTGCAACACACCTTTCATGCAAGAATCTGACTTCTTCCAAAGTTGTTGTGAAGCTCTTCAACCATTCAGCTTCTTAAAGTGCAGAACACTAGTCATTCCTTAACCCTAAAGCAACAGAAACCTGAGGTGATTTATGGCTTTTCTTTCAGAAAAGACCTTTAGTTGGTTCAAATTCTGTGTCAGAGGTAAAAACTAAAACATTATATTGGAAGTTAAAAAGTTCAGTTCATGCTAAATCAAATTAATAAATTTGAATAATATTTAATACTGCTTTTTTAAAATAGCTTATTTGAAGGAAAATTCTGGATTGTGTTTTGTTAAAATATAACATATTACGTGTATAGCTCTAGACAACTTGAAAAAAGGATCTCATGGGGTGCTGACGAAATGAAATATCATTCTAAGAGTGTCTTATAAATCATAATGTTCTGGCAGAGCCATTTTGTAATGTAGGATGCAGGGAAGATTGGAAAGATAGAATTTCTAGATCAAAATCTGACAATGTTTATCATTTTCCAGCTCTGTGTGGTCTCCTTGGCATTGTTCAGAACACTTATTGGCTTGCATTGTGAAGATGTGATGTTACAGCTAGTTTTAAGGTAAAGCCCAAACTCCTTTTCCCATTCTTCATCCTAATTCTGGGACGTATGGTCTCTCTCTGTGGATGCAGAGCTGGGTGGGAGTTCTTCAAGAGAGCAGAAATCCAAGTAACTACAGAGATAAAAGTATTTACGGTCCTCACAAAAGTCTACCAGACCTGACAAAGTTTGATTTACATCCTGAGATCTCCAGAGCAAGAGATTTTTCTTGTGATTTATTTCTATAAAAGTGAGAGAAGCTAAGAATATATTTATCACCTCCAAACTCCTTATTCCCTGCTTCTAAATGCAAAATTTTTCTCTCCAGCATGTTTTCTCTAGTGTATTATGCACTGTGATACAGACCTATATACTATTTGCAGCTTCCACCCTTCTTGTTGTTTTCCACCTCTTTGATTCCTCTCTCAAAGAGAATACTTCAGGTTCCTGAACTGTTTTAGGTAGATTGTTAAGTGATATACTAAATGCAGTGATTATTTTTGTTTTAACTTGTGATTCTGTACATTGCTTCAAAATACTTATAATTTGGGTGTGTTTATTAGATGAGAACTGGTTATTTATTTGGAAATATTGGCGTAACTGACTTGGGCGTTTAGCATTGAAGATCACATGAATGTTCCAGATACTGTCTGTCCCTCTACACACAGGCACTAAGGTGAAATTCCCTATAGACCTGGCAGTTGTGCCTGGGAATACGGCTAGGATCTCTGTGAACACTAGTACATCACTGCTCTAGCATTAGAGTGCTGTGGATGCTCTTTTTGTTTATTTAGGGAATCCTTTAGAATTTATTTGCATTTTAAATGGCAAATCATTTGTCCAGTTAACACTGGGGCTCTTACAAAAGTGCTTTTAAAAAGTAAAACAAAAGTGCTCTGAAGAAGTTCAACACGAGACTGTGCTTTCTCTGTTCCTTAGCCTCCTCTAGCTTCTTCTCTCCTCTGCCTAAGAGCTTAGTCTTGATCTACTGCAGGAAAACACTTGGATGACCTTCCCTCCTTTTTTTTCTGGCTGCTTGCATGACAAACTGCCTCTCTCTGGATTTCCCAGGAAAACAAATAAACTGAGGATTCTGAGAAGGAATGCATTCATAGTTGGACCAAACCGTTCTGCTGGCCTTTGGCATCTGCCCATGCCACACTCCCTCCATACCTTCTTAAAAAAGCTCTGCTCTGACCTGCAAAGGATTCCCTGTTCTGATGCAACTGGTTTCCTATCTCTACTTGTCTTGACAGCTCCTCATCAAACCAAGCATCACAATATAAAGAGTCATGGTTTCATGCTCTTGAGAGGTTTAGAAAATGGATCACTGTAAACATTATTATTGCTGTTTCTTTCATTTGAGAAAGCAGGAAGGTGGGAAGGGAATTTTGTATGTTGTTGCTTTCTCTAACATGAAAGGACGATCAGTAATGCTGTGGGCACTGCTGTTTCAGGTATCTGATCCCATGCAACCACATGATGCTGAGCCAGCGACGCGCTGTGAAAGAGAGAGACTGTTACTCTGTATCTGCTGCAAAACTGCTGGCCCTGACACCTCTCTGCTGCTCCACTGGAATCACTCTGACACTTGAAAGCCAAGGAAAAGATTATATTCTCTGGACAAAACCAGCACAAACTAAAGGTAATTGGTGCTCGGGGGAAGACCAAATCATTAACTGAGTTTGATCTGGTAGCACCCTGTCGAAGGAATGGGGAAAGAGTAGGAGGGGAAGGAAACGTGGTGGGCAACAACAAACTGGGCAAACCTGGACTAGAAAGTTTAATTCCTTCCATATATCCAGGTCTGTCGAAACCTTATTTTAACAGCTATCCAGCTTGAATATACGTTCATGAAAATAGTGTACAGGTGCATGGCCGCAGCTCTGGCTGCTTCAGAGTGGTTTTCTGCTGCTTCATTGAGGTTTGAATGCAGGCTGCTCTCTAAGAAATCTTGAGTTACAGCTCTGTCTTTGCAATAGGAAGAAATTGTGTGTTTATGAGCAAATCTCAATCATTATGCTTTGGTCTTCTTGCCTTATTGGATGGTTAGGGTTAAAGACTCTACCTGCACTGTTTTAGTGGATTACTTGCTGGAGAAAATTTGATACAATGCTCATGATATGAGTCATCTTCTTTACTTCCAGATCCTGGTAGGCGCTCTTCTGAATCTGCTTGCATTGTGGAATATGGAAGGTCTGTGGACATCAGCTACTTGCAGTACCTGGGGGAAGCTCAAGAAGCCATCATCCAGTGCTTGAAAGATTGTAAGGTTTGGTCTGCCTTGTATGATGGAGTAAATCCTGATCCAGACACCTTTATCCAGACGCTTGCAGAGGAGAACAGTACAGATGTGGAACACCCCATGTTTCGGCTCCAGCAACGGACACCTAGCACATGTAGCTCTGCTCAAGCAACTCCATTCAGTGAGAAGATGCAGCTGGATCTAGAATGGGATGATAGCTATGACACAGGGATTTCTCCTGGGTCTAATGTGAGCTCACCACAGACGTATGATGATCTGGGAAGCATAGAAATGCAGCCACCTGCAGAGCCACCAAAACACATTCAAGAAATGAAAAAAAATGCCATTATGCTCATCAAAGGCTCTTACATAGAGGAGTCAGACTTTCAGGATGATGTTATGGTTTACAGGTTATGTGCCCAGAAGGATACTCAAGATGATGACAGCTCCAAGGAGAAAGCTTTAAATGTAGCCAGAGAACACAAGGTCCAGAGCCAGACAGTAGTCAATGGGTCTCTTGCAAAGACCCAGCTGGAAATGGACTTGGATGAGCACAGTAAGAGAAATTCAAGCTCAACTAAAGGTGTAATGAGAGAACAAATAAACCAGAAAATGACTGAGATTGATCCACAGCCAGACTTAGAGTTGAAGACTTCTTCTCAGGAGGCAGATTGTAACTTAAGTGTAAAACTGCTGAGCACAGATGGTGAGGATTTCATTGCACAGTATGACAGAATTATTAAGGAACTGGATCCAAACAGTACAAGCTTGGAGGAGCAGAAGTTGGATACTCCTGACCCTGTCTCTCCAGCAGAAGAAGAGGAGGACTTTGAGAATTTCTCAGCAGATACCCCTTCTGCAGAGAGTATATCATCTCCCTTTGGACCAAAGGAGGATGTCTCTCCAAAGCACTCTCCAAGAAGCCAGAGTGCTCCATTTACAGGTGGAATGTCCTGTTAATTACATACATAACAAATATAGGAAGGCATGGGGATTAAAGGTGGCCAAATGAGATCACACTGTGTGGCACACAACACAAGCATAGACCAAGGAAGAGTCCTGGCACTAAACAGGGTATAGCCCAAATAGCTGAAACCACTCCAAGCAGAGTGAGAGATCCAGTGTGAAAATACAGCAGAGTCATCAGTGTTTCAGGGTTTTATTTCTGGCTGCTTTTTCTTGGTAATTGTTTAAAACATTGAGCAGGGGTTAAGTTGTTTGTATGTGAGAGTTCTGTCACTCCAGAGGAAGCTTTTGCAGTTGAAAGGTGTTCAGAGTAGCTGTTTTGATATACAGAGCCCAGGTAAATAATTTGTTTTTCTGGTGACTTTTATCTCTGATGGGATGAATGCAGCATCACAGTGCCATTTTTCCTCTCTTTGCTATTCCACATCGTAGCACGAGGTGTCAGCACTGGTGCCATGTCTGTACGTGCCTGTCTCCATGCTCTGCCCTGGCATCCTGTTCTCCAGTGTCAGGTCTGCCCTTGTTGTTGGCATGCTTTTCTGTCTAGTGCCAGGCAGCAATTTAAGATTGGTCTCTGCTGACTGTCCAGACTATTCAGGAATGACATTACTACTGGAGGTCAGAGTGGGCTTTTGATCTGTATTTGTACAGCTCCTTGCACTGCAGGCTCCTGGTCTTTAATTAGGTCTCCTAGATACCGGAGTAATGCAAATAATAAAAAATAGTCATGTACTAGGTTTCCTCACCCAACACAAAACCTCTGTAAGATGGCTTCTTGTTCATTTGGAGGGGGAAAACATGTGTGTTCATTGAAAAGCAGCCCTAGGTCAGCTGTGGCCGAAATACTTGGCACTGTTCCTTAATTGAAAAATTCACTCTGTTTTTCAACTAATTTTCTATTTTTGCTGTGGTGGCAATTACCTTGTACCAGAAGCTAATTGCATCCCCATTTCTGTTTCCCATTATTTGCTGTCAAATGTAGCTCAAAAATGTTCTCTCTGGCTCTCATTCTTCATCTGGTCCCTCTCTCCATTTGTTCTTTTTCAAAAACCCATCCCTCACCCAAACCCACAAAAACCCCAAAACTGAGGAAAATTAAGACAAAAAGCTAAACACAATAAACCTTGATGTTTGCTACCCATCTACAGTACCCATCTAGACTCCTTACCTTGCTTTAATGGAGATCTTAGTGATTGCATGTAAGGAAGTACTCATAGCAACACCTTGGAAATGTTGAAATTGCAGGCCCTTTCAAAGACAGGAACCTGGTCTACTGGAAGGTGTTCCTGCCCAGGGCAGGGAGCTTGGAACTAGGTGGTCTTTGAGGTCTCTTTCAACCCACACCATTCTATGATTCTTTATCTAATTTGGGGTGCTGTATTATGTTTGTAGATGTGTTTGATAAAGGTTTTAGGTTGCTTTTACTGTTTTGGGATGGGGCCTCTCTCTGCAGAATCAAATAACCTGACAGAAGTTTCCTACAGCCAGTAAGTGTCAGCAAGGCAAAGATGCTCTCTTCAGGCCTATGTATCTGTGAAGAAAATGTTCTCTCAGTGTCTATATCCACTGTAAAAGCATTAAACACTCTCCTCCCTATTTTTACCTGTGGTGTTCAGGAACAGGTGTTTATTTTACTCCCTTCCTCTCCATGTATCAATGCTTGACTTCATGGCCCCGAAAGGAGTAATTTTTTGACTTCTCATCTAGTTAATCTGTTTCTTACAAGGCTTCTAAACTCTGCTTTCAATAAATTCTTGGGGGGTAGAAGTCATGCTATTACTGAGAATTTTTTTTATGTATTTGGTAACCTCTCTTGCAGTGCCAAGCAGCAGTTGTTGCAAGTACCTAGCTTCAGCTTTACCTACTCAGCTTTGAAGTGTTACCTAGAGAAGAGAAACAGTGACACATCTCAGCTCCTTCTGCCATCCCTTTTGATACAGTAGGGCTCCTCTCAGGAGCTGTGTGAAAATGTCACCATGAACAGGATAGCTTACGCTGGGACAGAAGAAACTGTATCTCAACAAAAGGGTTTGGGGCTGCTCCACTGGGTACCTGGGCTGTGATGGCTGTTGTGGTGGTTGAAAGGCAGCAGCCACATAAAGCCTTGTCAACACTGGCCCTCCCACCTTTCCTCTTGCAAGTGGAGCTGTGCCAGCATTAGCCCTGAGAGATGAATCTGGAAGGAGTGCTTGCTTTGTACTCACAGTTGCTGTAAAGCATGACAGATTTCAGCCTTTAGTGGAGCTCTGTTAAGTGGAATGGCAACAGGCGTACTCCTCATTTGATCCTTCCTTTTGCACTGGCCCAGAACTGCCTTAGCCTCTGCTGCAGTTTCCTGCAGGCACTGGGCTGCACTATGCCCTGCTCAGATGGTAGCCATGTGCAAGCTGAGGGGAGCTGGAACGGGGTTGGATTATGGCCACCTACTTGACCCTAGAATTGCCTATGGCATGCATCTTTTGCCAGGTTCGAGAGTGGGATATTCAAAGTTAGCAGTGCTAATCATCCAGGGATTCTTCTGCATGGTTTTCTTAGCTCTTATGGAACTGGAATAGTGTGGTGGGATTATGGGTGGGACAAGGCACATTTCTAAGACTTTACTTGTGATAGGTCACTCGTACTGGCTGCCTCAAGCATCTCCCCAGCTGTGTGGTCTAACAGCCTAGTATTTGGGTGAAGTTGTTCTCAGCCTTGCAAAGGTTTCTTAAGCTGGAGTCCTAAGGGTTTATGTACTTCATGGTAAATGCTTGTATATTTCAGTGGCTGTCCTTCAGCATGAATACACAAACTAAAGCTATTATTTATTGGTGACATTTATATGATAATGCCTATGTCTACCAGCAATTATGCTTATAAATCTATTTTAATGTCTTCCCTGCTTTGTGTGACTGTTGCTGTACTGAAAATGCCTTTTCTTGTGATGGGAACTATCACAGCTTGGATTTTATGGTTAGAATAGCATTTTCCTATTTTCTTTATACCACCAGTTTTTTGGTAAGACAAGAAAGCTAGCGATAATTTACTTTGCCCAGTCCTTACATAAAAATAAGGCACAGGAAGAGGAAAAAGAGCAGATTCTATTTGCATTAGAACTAGTAGTACCATTCCAATTTATTCAAGGGGAATAGAGTGGTAGACGGTAATGTCCTAGGCTAAATCCTTATTGGCACATGCAAAGTGGAATAGTCACATGTGTTACATATGTGGTTAATGTAAACTGATTGGCTAGCTAGCAAATGTGCTGCTAACCACAAAAGCTTTTAACACCTCTGTTAAGTCTGCTTTTCTGTTCAGCTACCGTTTGAGTTTTCTCCCTGTTGTCTTTAATTAGTGTGTGGGAGGGATAATTTGGTTGGTTGTGGTGGTCAAAATTCCCTTTAAATGCCTTTTTCCTGGATCTTAGGGTTTGTCTTCTGTGAAAACAAAAACATTGGTTCCTTCTTATTTTCTTGCAGGACCATTCATCAGCGTGGTGTTGTCGAAGCTGGAGAACATGCTGGAGAATTCCTTGCATGTAAATTTGCTGCTTATTGGGATTATTACTCAGCTGGCAAGTTATCCACAGCCGCTTCTTCGCTCCTTTCTGCTCAACACCAACATGGTGTTTCAGCCCAGTGTGCGCTCACTCTATCAGGTATTTACCACAGGTGTTAGCCATGCCTACTGGAGCAGTGTCTTTAGTGTCTCCTTAAACCTTACATTAGCTCCTTTCAGTTTCTCATGTAGCTTCCCTACCTGTCTAAGAGCTTCTTATTTCATTTCCATGTTTTAATTACATTTGTGCAAAGAACTGGAAACTCTGTATGACCATAGCTTTTGTCAGAACTCTGTTTTTTAATGCAGGTAGAGAAAGCCTGAATATTCAGTCTGTGGCTGTACTGGGAGCAAAGGAGGAAGAAGTAATTGTTACTGTTGTTTTGGCAGGTGCTGGCATCTGTGAAAAATAAGATTGAACATTTTGCTTCTGTTGAAAAAGACTTTCCAGGTCTTCTCTTGGAGGCCCAACAGTACCTGCTTTTTCGTGTGGACATGTCTGATGCTGCAGAAGAATTGCTCACCAAAGGTAAGTGTTAACCGCACTCAGAGGAGGGCTGGATGGAATGACTTACCAGCTACCACTCTCCTTTTCTTCAGATGATTAAAAGAAGGTGTGGTGCATTGTGAATATTATCAGCCAGATGTATCCTTTTGACTTTAAACTGATGATGCCCAGTAGACCACAGTGTATGAGTCTATTTGGATATTCTTTGCTTTTTAGAAGCTTTTACTTGTTACATAAAATATCTATTTAAAGAAGTAACAAAATCAGTTCTTGGCTTGCTGTCAGTAAACAAATTCGCTTTCAAAGCTTGAGGTGAGGTGGCATATGTGCAGGATTTCATTTTATTTTTAGCTTGACCTTCAGCTAGTCATTGGTTCTTTTTTGATAAATGTTAGAGAGGACAGAAGTCCAGGATGAATTGGTTTCTGCAACAATTGAATAAGGCTTGGTATCATGGTTTGGGCTACCACTGAAGGAGATAAGACACTGAAAGTTTTCTGGCTAGTGTCTTTCTTGTATGACAGACAAAGCAAAGCAAACAGAAGAAACCAAAAGTTGTGTGTCTAAGAGCAGTGGGGAATTAGACATCCCACCAAGCCAGCTTTGCAGGGGGCTCTGTAACATCTGCTGCTTCTCAAGCACAGTGCACACTGCACCTGTCTTTACAGTTACCTGTATTTATTTATACTACTGTGGGGCAAGCTAGTAAAAATAAACAAAATGAAGTCTTAGCTGCTAACTAAGAACCTTTCAGACACAGCCAGGCAATGGGTAGAGTTGAAGCCCTGCTGTGAGGACGTGCTTGCTCTCAGCTTGCTGCTGGGTGGGCAGTGTTGGATGCAGGCTTCCCTTAAAAGCCAACTTCCCACATGATGGGAATGTGTCGAATTTGGTGAGTCATTAAGAGCTGACTCCGCAAGAGGGTTCAAGAGAGGCTGCATTTACAGGTGTGTGCTTACTCATCATTGGGAATCATTAATAATCACCCACTCTGCCCACACTTCTGTGAAGATGTTGATCCTTTTCTTGGATTTCCAGAGGCGTGGAAATCAGGATTTTTTATGTACCATTTTAATTGTGTTTTCATTTTTCAAGGCTCTGAAGAATAATCTACCTAGTTTATAGTCAGCGTGTCTTTCTAAGGTTTGCAGTACATCTGGTCTGTAAAATTATGATCTTGCTAAGGCTGCTTCTCGAAGAATTAGTCTGTGGAAGATGCCTGCTGTAAAAAGGCTGTGTACTGCAAGTGTCAGTAGTGTTTTAGGCTCTGCATTCTGGTCCATAGATATGAGACACAATTAGACGGTATTGTAGCTACCATGTGGGAGATGAGATTAGGAGGCAACATTCAGAATCCTTTTTTTCTTAGGTGCTGGCAATAAGAACTTTTACATAATGCATTCCTGATGACATTTATTTAAACTTCCTGTTTTACGTCAGTTTTTTTCTGTGGGCTTCAGAATTTTCCAGGTTGACTCATGCTGGTCATTATTTAGGAATTTGGAACAAGGCTGCTTAGTCACCCTGTCTTCTGTATAGTGGCAACTCCTGCAAAGAAAGCTTCTCTTGACAAATAAGTGGAGGGTAAATTAATGTCTGGATAACTGCAGACTTGGTTCCCTACAGGACTGGTGATGCAAGTCATCAAACTATAATCCTGGGGGAGAGTTGACTCAGTAGCCCATCAACAAGTAGTTCATTATATTGATTAAGAAGTGCAAGGTAAGAACTGCTGCAATAACAGTAAATGAAAAAAAAAACCCAAACGAAACAACAAATTAGGAACTCACCATGGGTGTCTTTGCAGTAGCTTGAACACCACCTCTGGCTGTCACACAAACTGGTTGCTCTCTGAGTGATTTTTCCCCTGAACAGAAGTGGTGAATAACCCCAGTGTTCTCTGCAGGTGTGAGCATAGCTGGCCTCCTACAGAATTCACATATGAAAACCTGAAGCCAGAGATAGTGGGGAAGACAAAAGTAAAACCAAAACATTCTAGAGCATTTTCTTTCTCATTTGGGGGTTGGTCTCTAAAGGTGTTTGAGCAGAAATGGTAAAATTTGTTCTTTTTTGCTTGCAGTAGCATGTGGTTCTTCCACAGCAGCTTGGGCTCTGGTTACACATGTAGAGCTGTCATGATGCAGATCTCGCGTACAAGCTGCCCCTCTTTCAATGTGTTGGTAACAATCTTCAGAGTACTCATTTGCTGACTCAGATTGCATCCTGACCCTAGAAAGAAGGGAACAATCCTGATCAAAGGAAAAAACCCAAATCTCTAGTTCCTATATCAGCTTTCTGTGCTTTTCTGGTGTTTCGGGGGTTTTTTTTCCAAACAAGCAGTCAAATCTAAACCAAAATTATTTTTAGAAATGTATCAATTTTGAGGCTTTTTTAAAGGAAGAGTAAAAACAAAAGCAAAGCTTTGACAGTAGACTAGCATTCTGGTTATATTGCCTAAACTATTTTAAAAACTTAAAATTTTAATTATGAAATGTTTTGACATTAGAAAATCTGAAAAAAAATCTTCAGGGGAAGCTTAAAACTTTATCTTTTCATTGTAATCTATAATTTAAGTTGTTTTTCCTCCCACAGTCAGATTTTCCCACAGAACTGAAATTCCTGTACTCTGTCTCTAGTAGATAGAAATTTGTAGAATAACAACATGAATGATTGATAAGTCTGGAGTTGGAAAGGTGTTTTAAACTCAAGAAAAGTACAAATCTGTTAAATGATTAAGATGATTTTTTTTTTCAAGTGTTTGGAAGAGTAGCGCAATTCCACAGTGCCTTGGGTGAAGTACAGGCAAGGAACAAAAGTGCAGAGCTGTTGAACAGAGGGATTGCTGTGCAGCATGAGTGAGGCCTTCGTCTACAGCTCCCCCTGTTTGCTGCTTGGAGAGGTTTCAGAGCGAGGCTGGCGTCACCTGAGGCTTACTTTAATATAATCTGTGTGCACTTTAAGGGAAGCCCCTTCTGAAGGCAGCAGTGCAGTGTTGGCCTTGTCTGCAGTATGTGAGTTAGCATAATAGTCCTTTTATTTCTTTTTAATGATTTACTTACACATCTCAGGAGAACATCCACTTGTTTGTTAGACAGGATCTGTCTCCACTGTTGGCTTCAGTGATACCTTGTAGCAGTGAGTTCTATCTTGTAGCAGTGAGTTCTACAGGTTATTTTTTCTTTGTAGAGTATTTATTTCCATCAGTGTTAAATTTTGTCACCTTTTTAGTTTCACTAAATTAATTATCATCTAATTAAAGGGCAGTTCTGCTTCAGGTTGAAACAAGGAGCAATTGATTAAAATTTAAGTGTTGCTGTCACTGTAATTCCATGCATTCTGATACTTGAGCTCTGATCCTTTGAACTCTGGCAGCAGAGATCATATAGCAGAGCACACAGTGGCTTTCACTTGCTCTCTTTTTAATGTTTACTTGCTTTACAGGGAAGTAAATGTAGTTAGTGGGGCCTATAGCTACAGAAAAATCCAATTTTTAAATGGTTTTTTTCCCTTAGTTTCTAGCTTGTTTCAAACTCGTGGTGATATAACAGCTCGGCCTCAAACCCATTGACATGGTGATTCACAGGGAGAGGATAGAGAAAGAGAAGTAAAATCAAAACAACAGTTTGATCTGGGGGAGGGATAGAGCACAGTATTGTTGAAATGGAGACAACCATGCTGGCTCTAGATGCGTAGATATTATCTACTGTTTCAGAAGGTAAATCCATATTACTCTGCCCCTTGACTCCTCTTCTGCCCACATATTTCTC
Source organism: Corvus cornix cornix (assembly GCF_000738735.6). Lineage (NCBI taxonomy): Eukaryota > Metazoa > Chordata > Aves > Passeriformes > Corvidae > Corvus > Corvus cornix. The sequence goes on along the minus strand of NC_046334.1, from coordinate 26,415,425 downwards.
TCATCAGAGCTGGAACTGAATAATATATAACCTGGGGAAAGATAGGTAATAAAAAATGCAATAGAACCGGGGCACGTAGAACTTTAAAATGCTGGGTTAGTGAAGTATCTCTCTGCACAATCTGGGTACTGTGAATCACAGCTCTGACCACAATCCTTGTAAACTGGCTTTGGACACTGTACAGATACTCTGTGTGCTTAATATACAGAGTCTTTTTTTCTTTCCTCTCCCTCTCCTCCTGTCTCTAGGTAATGTCCAGCACATCAGCAATGCGGGGAAAGGAAGGAATCTTTCCGAAGCTTACCCGGCTGTACTGCAGCCTTTCTTGGGACAGAAAGGAAAGAAAGGCCTGGCTCATCCCAGCCTTCCTGCGCACGTGAGGAACGCCGTACTTGCAGCTGCCCTTTTCCCAGAGTTCCTGAAGGAGCTGGCAGCTCTAGCCCAGGAACATTCCATTTTATGTTACAAAATACTGGGGAATTTTGAAGATTATTATTAGTGGGTTTTTTAAATGTGTTTTAAAAAAGCTCTTGGAGTTTAAACAGATTTTTAATGCAAAGCTGCTTTCAAAAGAAGGTTGTACTTCAATATTTCCTGAAAATACTTGATTTGGAGGACGAAGAAAGAGGCAAAATATTATTCCAGTTAGGCCTTATAATTTCCCTTTGTGCTATATAACTTACTTGAGATTTCTGATACTGCTCTTACTGCAACTTCCTTCTTCATCCCTTCCTCTTTACAGAGCCACCCTTCTTTAGTGTCAGTAATTCCTTTTGAATTTCTGCAATAGACACTTGTAGGCTGGCTAAGAGACACAAACATGTTACCTTTTCTGTTCCAGAAATATTCTTTTGAATAACTTGTTAGGAGACAAGTTTGCTTCAAAAAACATTGCCCCACGGGGAAGGTTCACAGTATAAAAAGACATGCAAAATCTGCACAAAACCCCTTTATGTGAAGGGCTGTGCATCTCGGTGTCATTGTCCTCTTTGCCTCTTCCCTTGCTTCACCCTGAAGCTGGGTTCTTACCAATCCACATCCGAAACCCCCTTTTTAACTACTGGCTCAGGTTTTCTGAATTCAAGTGATCTTATGTGTAGTAAACCCATGAGTAGCTAAAAGCAGGTGCTGGGCCCTACACATACCATATTGCCTTATGTTGCAGACAGATCTGCAGCTATCAGCTGTTGGGCTTTGAAGTCCAATGAACTGTATAAGTGGATGTGGATTGCAGACTGCTTGGAATTTTCCTTGCGGTTTCTCGGCATTCCTTGATAACTCCTGCATTGCTACCTAAGCCCGCGAGCATGCCTTATTTAGTAAGATTTGCACAAAGTACAAAACAAAATGTTTCTATGCAAGCTGTTATTAGTGTCTAGTTTATTTGTATGCTTGTTTTAATAAGCTCAAGAAAGATACTCAGTATCTTTCTGCAGTGTTAAATGGACAGCAGGCTGTTTTTGTCTTTTTGTGGTCTTTTTTTATTAAATGAAAAAGGTTTGCTTGCTCATGAAAGGTGTACTGTCTTATTGTTAATTTCTTTTGGTTAAAGGAAAGTTAAGTACTGTTTGTTTACTTTTAATTTAGGTGTTTTAGGTGACTTTTCCTAATATTGCACTTCTGGGATGGTGAGGGGAGGACCAGGATGTTCACCAGCTGCAGAAAAGGAAGGAGTAATGGGGAAAGCTGTCTGCTGGTGACTAACTGCCTGAGAAAATTCTCTTCTGTGAGTAATGGGCTTCATTAGGAGAACCCAAACATGATGAATTGGTGCATCACCACTGCATTTTGTCTTATCTTAGCCGCATAATTGTGCTTCCAGGGTGTTGTAGTTGGCTACATAAAGAGAGGCTTAATTCATGAAAGCCATAAGCCCTTTTGTCCAAGATACAAACTAACAGTAACTCCAAAAAATGTGAAGAAACAGAAATCAGAAATAAGACTTGCATACATTAGTTCTCCTGCTCATTGTAATTCCATAATGTGAAATTCCAGTTAGTCACATAGTGGTTTTGAAGCACACTTTCTCAGAGATTTCAAGGAAAAAAACAGTTTAAAAACAAAGGCATTCCAGAAGAGTCTAATTAATTGCAGGTCAAATTCCTCTGGAATGTGCAGTGCAGTTTAAGCTCCTAAATCCTTTAGATAGTTCTGAAAAGTTCTGCCTTTAATCTACAAGGTATAGCTTAAATTGTCTGCATTCATTGTGTCAGCCTGCTGTAGGCTATTCCAAGGAAAAAAAAAAAAAATCTCAAAGTCTACCTCCAACAAAATCACCTCCAGAACTTCTCTGGGTCCATCTTTACTTTTTGCTGCACAGTCTTCACTTCCATGATGGCTGGGGGTCATGTTGCTTCCTAGCTGACTCTCTCTGGTTTGCTTTCACTTATAACTTGTTTAGTTTTTTCGGTGCCACTGCATCACCATTCTGTAAACCACCTGCTGATCTCCACATGGCCCTCTTTCACCTCAGGCTTTCTTGGAAGCTGAAGCAAAAGCTGTGGGTTTTTTCTTAAGTTTTAAGTTATCCAGTTTGAAGAGAGCTCTTTCTTTTTCAGTTCCTCTCACCCTTGCATTGTTGTTGTAAATGGGTAATGAGATTGATTGATTTTTTGTTTTTTAATGATTATATTTTTTAAGCTTGCCCTAGGGCATGGTGGGTCCTTTCCCCACTCCCCCATTACTGCTGCCTTCCATGCTGTACTCACAGGCCTGGCCTGAGGGGGTTCAGTGTGTGTTGGAAGTGTTTTAGCATTATGGATGTAGGGGTCAGTGCTTGCTCTGCTTCTCACCTCTTCTGCAGGAACTGCATTTGAGCAAAAGGAAAGTGTGATCAACTGGCTTCTAGTCGTTCAGAAACAAGTGCTAAAATGCAGAAGCAACCTAATCCTTTTTTTGAAGGACGTCTTAAAAAGAAATTGTAAAGAATTATTTCACTTATTTAAAAATAAAGAACTCTGCAGACCAGTGCTTAAGGCAGTAAGTTCCTACCTGAACACTCCCTTCCTTTGTTTGTATTCTTAACTAAGAATTCTTATTTTCTGTGTGGAAGGGATTTTTTTTGAGATTTGGTGTTTTCAACAAATATCACTGCAGTTTCATCCCAGCAGGTCTGTTAAGCTACATGAGTATTTTAAAATGTGGACTGCTCAAAAAAGCATCTGTAAATTTGAGGAAGGAGAGGATTTTCCTCATAAACTGTAGTAGAGCTTATGCTCTACATCTAGTAGGGTAAAGTCAGCCTTTGAAATCTGGAGTTGTGTGGAAGGCTTCTTGCTGAAAGGTCAGAGCTGTGTTGGTGCACAGTGTCCCCTCACAAACAGGAAATGTTTGTCAGCTCCCCATAAGGAAGAGGTGGATGAGTGCAGTGACCCTGACCTAAAATGTAAACATGGAGATCATACGTGCACCTTTGCATTGCTTGGTTCTGAGTGGAATCAGACTTGCAGCTGTGTCTCAGTTGTGATAGCAGCATGATGTCTGGCAGCCAGCACAAAAACTATTGGTGGGAATTGCCTCTTCCTGCCTTCAAAATGCAGAACCTGTGATTTAGCTTGAAAATGTTGATCTTTTGAGATGAATCACATCTGTGTGCATAAACTCTTCAGCCAAATGCTTGTTTAATAAGCTTCTTCCCTCCTGTTAGATAATGTGTTATCCTGTCTCTCACCAGTGACACATCCTTTCCCCAAAAAAACCTGTGCCTGTGGTTCAAGCTTTAGTCCAGCCTCTAGGGTCCCTGGAGGACAACAGCCTTACGCTGCTCTTTCCAAGAACAAGGAGGTGCTCTGTGATTTGGTTTTCCCCACACTCAGGTGGGTGTGTGAGTGGAGCAGTCCCTCTGGCACACTGGCTCAGCATCAGTCCCAAATGAAGTGCCTTGGCAGATCTGTTCCAAAGAGCGCAGGTGGTGGCTCAGTGATACCAAAGTGAATTTCCAGTCTCCTACTAGATGTTTCAAACCGTGAATGCCACATTTCCAATGGTGTAGCCTTGGAGTGTGTTTTTAAGCTGCTCTGCTATAGCAAGGAATCTTTCCAGCAATTTCAACCTGCTTTTTTGTGCATGTGTGTGTTTTTGGTTTGGTTTTTTTTTTGTTTGTTTTGATTTTGCAACCTACCTATAAAGTGAGCACTTCAAAAAGTTGTAGTCATTCTCTTTTACTGGCCATTTTTGGATGCTTTCTGGGTTAGTCTCAGTAAACAATACATATGGTTTGTATTAATTGGACTAAAGCACTGAGCAATTTCAGTCATGCTTGTGCTGATCTTTGGACATGTATAGTCAGGTGCAGTTCATGTGTTGTGTTGCTGGTTGTGCTCACTACCTTTATTATTGTATTCTAGGCATTTTTCTTTAATTGATCTTTTCCATGTGTGCTCTAAAGAATATTATGATATTTCAAATGAGATCAAGTTGTTGGTGTTACAGTTCTGGGTGTGAAAAATGCATTGTCTTTTTTTGTCCTGGTAACTTCTGACCTTGGTTTGGAAGAACAGAAATGAGAACTTCTGTTTTCAGCTGTATTCTGTAGACATGAGAAAATTCCAATATCAAGCACGGACTGTCCCTCCCACCAGCACACCCAGGTACATCCTTCCCAGCATCCAGTTCATAAATTACTTCCTTCCTTTTTCTTTGGGATTTGTCACTTTGTAAAAAGTCTGAATTCAGTGGTGTCATGCTGTGGTACAGAGCATTTGCCTTTCAGGTGTGATTTGGTATTTTTAGTAAGATTGGTAAATTTCCTAGAATGGGAGAAAACAAAGTGTGATTGAGGTGGACCTCGGACATCAGCAGGGGTCCATGCTTTGGAATGGGAATAGGACTGGATAGACAATAAACCTGAGCAGAATTCCTGCCACTGATGGCCACTCTTTGGCCTGTGCACAAAGCCCAAGTGGTCTGTTCAGACCTTCAGAGAAAAACATTTGCAAACAAACTTGCAGCATCCTGCAGAGTCCAAGGTTTTAAGTTCAACAGGTTAAGTTCTGTTTACCAAGAGAAGTTCACCATCCAGCACAGCATGTGCACACTCACTACCCTTTTGTGCACTCTGCTTAAGCCTCTCAGAAGGTTTTGTGCTTCAGGAAGGTTTTTTAGCTCCCCTAAGACGCTCTAAAACCTCAGGGCTGGAAAGAAAAGGATGGGAGCAGTGTGATTTGTTGCAGTTAAATTATGTCATTGTATCATTTGAATTTGTAGCCACAGCTCCTGTTTGAGGATGGCTTGATTTAATAAGCAATTTACTCTGCTGTATTTACTGAAATTGCTATGTCATGCCTGCAGTTCTTATGACAGCTCCCATTACATTTGTAACATTTAACTTGCGTCTGTGTTTATGAGTAGAATACTGGGATTTTCCTCTTTCTTTTAACTCAGATAGCTCTGGCACTGTACAGTAACGATGCTGCTGTGTCCAGATCTGATTTAGTTAATTAGAGTATGTTCCTCCTTGCACTCTTTGAGCATTATCAGCAGAAATGGAGGGTACATGGCACCTGGGCTGCTTATATTAATGAGCAGACCTAAGGGAAAACACCACAGATTAGCAGGGGGCACTTCCCTCTGTGTGAAATGCAGAATTTATGTTTGTGTTGCTCTGATTTATCAGCGACTAGAAAGAAAAAGCTCAAACTTGAAAAGTGAATATGACCATGTCCTACAGTACCTGTCCATGTCCTATAGTACCTGTCCAAGTGGATAGCACTGCCGTGTGATGTTTTGGGACAGGAATGTGCAAAGGAGCGTAAAAATTGCACCTTGTGAAGGTGGTGTCAGACTTGCATAAATAGGTACTTGGATAAGATGATGGTGGTGCCAGCTGTCTGACAGCAGATAGCCACAGAATGCAATGCTTTTTCTGTGACTTTGTTGGCGGTCAAAGCCCTGCTCTGAATAAATGCACTTTATTTTTTAGTGGCCCCCAGCTTTCTAAACATGTTGTGGCCCAGCATCAATGTACTTCATTTGTTAAATGCTCAGTTGGAAGCCTCTTATTTATGAAAAGGAGCATTACTTGGATTCTCAAATATGTAGGTGCTTAAAGTGGCGTTTTGTTGCTGACTGTGCAAATCTTCTTTTTGTTCATTGATTATAATGGTTCTTGTGTGGCAGCTGGATTAAATTAAGACTGAAGTCTCTGGGCTAAAAGCCCTGATGGAACTTTTGTGCAAAGGCTGCATTTCTCAACTTTGGCACTTCAGCAGACTGCCCGCATACAATTATGTACTGTGGACTAAATACCTGCAAACCTATGTCTCTGATGAAGCCAATTCCACAGCAGCTGTGTTTTATTGCAGTCTTCTTTAAAAATAACTAGCTTGGATTTAGACCAAAAAATAACATGGATGAGTCAAATCCAAGACAACTAAACTGTGTCCAGCTCAGTGCTGCTGTGTCAGTTTGGCCAGAGCTCAGACGAAATGCCAGCTCGTACTCAAAGGAGAGGGAGTGGCCCTGGGTCTCAGTGTCCCTTGTTGCAGCTTGAGCCAACGACTTATGTCTCTTGGTGTCCAAGCACAGCTTGCTGTTTAGAAACACTGATCAGTGTCTTTTGTAAATCTCCAGGGTCATGACATTGGTTCCTGAGCTTCAGTGTGAAAAAATCTAGCAGCCTCTAAGACCAGCCTGAAAGTGTGGCCTCTTGAGCAGCTGAAATACAGCTTACTGATGGTTATGCCTGCTTACTGGGTTAGACAATTACAGCTGTGGCTGATGCAACCACATGTTGGGAGACCTTTTTCTTTGTGCTTACACAAAATGGCTGTGCATGGAGGGAGCATTCCCTACAGTGAAGCTGTTGGCTCTTGTGAGGATCATGGCAGTACAACTCTGCAGCTCCAAGTACTGGACTCAGATGGAGGCCTTTCTCCAGCGGCTGCAATGACAAGGCAGGGAATGTTGCACGGATTACTTTGCTGCCTGTGTATGAGGTGGGATAACATGGGGTCTGCCACAGCTGTCACCAGTCTTTTTCTCGGGCAAAGCCAGCAGGCAAGATGGGAATTGTTCAAAGGGTCATGAATTGGACCTTCCCCCCACACAGATAAAGGGGAGGAACCAAAGGTCAGGGTCCCTGACCACTTATATCTGCAGCTGGTCAGCAAATGCTGCAGACAGTTGTGAAATGCCTGTACGCCCTACAGGAGATCTTAAGGATCTGGGACTAGGATGCTTTGCTCCCTCATGGTGGCACCTGAGCATTTCTGCAGTTTGCTTTATTGCAGTTAAGATTCAGGCTGTACAGCCTAATGTGGGATGTGTGCTGGAGCACAGTCAGGAGAGGAGGAGCATTCCCGGTGGTTTTGTGTTTCCACTGCAGTCATCCCTAGTTATTGATGTGGCTTGGCCCAGGGGCTCTTGAAGATGGAGTCTAAATTTGCCATCACAATGGGCAGAAAAAGGCACAGCAAATTACAGGTCATGACAACCTAGGAGTTTGCATTTTGTTGCATTCCTCACACTGTTCAGCAATAGAATCCTCTCTGTCTGTGTATTACCTGCATATTTGAGGCTTCTGAGGGGACAGAGGACAACTTGCACTTGAAGCCAACCCAATGCAGGGAAGCTTCTGAGCCTTTGGGTTGATAAATGTAGACCTCCTGTCGCTGTAACTTGGTTTTAAGCGGCCACTACCTGATTCAGAACCCAATGTATTTGTGTATGAGTATGTGTAAATAGCATTTTAAGGAAGATGCTGGCAACGAGGGCAAACCAACCAGCAGTGTGCTATTCCTTCTTGTCCTTCGTGCAGTTTGAGAAAAGAGACCTGACTGTAAACCCAATTTGTTTTTCTTCATGTGTGAAAAAACAAGCGCTCTCCATGTTGAGCATGCACCCAAGGCCATAAATCCCTGGGAAGGTGCTGCTGAGGTCAGTGGTTGTGAAAGTGTAGGTAGAGAGAGGGTGCTCAGAAGAGAAACGAGTGCATCCCAGAACCCCTACGCCACACCACAAAGCAGGGTGGAAAGGGGCTGCACTGAAATCGCAGCTGAATGCTCTGCTAGAATCTTTTAGTTAAGGTTCCTCTCGTATGCTTCTATTTTTAACACAGTTAAAATTAAACTCTGCAGCCAAGGCTGAGCGCTAGAAATTCTTTCTTCACTACTTACAGCATTGCCAGCATCTTTTTAGACAACTTCAATCTCCGCTTCTGCAGCCTCAGATACAGGATACTTCAGCTATAGGAGTAAGTATCAGCTCTCCACCCTCAGGCCTGACCTCCTAGAAGACTTCCAGCAATGAGTAGATGAGATGGTCACAGTGTCTGGTGTCAGCTTTTAATTTGTGAGCATTTTCCTTGGTCCTCTGTTCGTGGATGGTTACTGCTGAAAATCTGCATGAAACTGTCCTTAATTCACCCTGCCTGATGTTGTTGCACAGATGGTATCTGCAATCATTAGATCAGAGAGCACTGGAGTAGCTAAGTGAGACTTCCAAGTTGGGGTCAAAGCCTCAATCTTCATTCTGGACTTCCAGCCTTGGTACAATGACACTTGGAACAGCTTCCTGGTCTGCAGAATGTTCTACATCCAACACTTCACAGTCAGGCTTTTGCCTTCTTTCCTGCAGACCCACCTGTCCTGTAGGGTTGTTTTATTTGTCTTTACAGTAGCAGACACTAAATTCCTTGAGGCTGTTGCTTCTGCTTTTTTTATGTGCTCAGGAACTACTGCTAAGCAGATATAAACCAAAGCTGTTTGTTTTGCTCAGTAGCGTGTTCACTTGTTGAGTATTTCAAATTTGCCTTGAGCTCCATTTAGGGGAATGGGAAGGAGGTGGTTGTATTTAGGTTGCTGTATCAGGCCCTTGGCAGCCAAAAAGGATCCCATGTTTTGGTTGTATTGGTTCAGTCAAAAGGGTGTGAAGTGACTGATGAGCCCCTTAATGCAGGCTGGGATAGTGGCAGCAACATGAGCTGGCCCTACTGAGCCTTCCCATCACTAGGTCTGAGCACTGCCAGCTACCACTGCTTTGAAGTTTGTACCTGATATCTCCACAAATGTTAAAAAGCTTCATTATCTTGATCTCAATTGACTCAAACCACTTTTTTTCCTATCAAAAGGAAATTTCCATTTTGTGTGTGTCTGCAAAAGAGTTCTTAAAAAATTTCAGAAGTGACTGCTTCATAATACAGTGCAAAATTTACAGACTATGGCTGCTCTTTCTCTTCCCTGGAAGGGAAGATTACAATTATCCCTTTTTCATCTTTCTTGTTATCCATCGTGTCTGGCAGGTGGAGGTGAAAACAGATTGAGACTTACAGTAAACCACAGAATGCTTTGGGTTGGAAGGGACCTTAATCTAGTTCTAACACCCCCCCCAACCCCCCACCATGGGCAGGGACACCTCCCACTAGACCAGGGTGCCCAAAGCCCCATCCAACCTGGCCTTGAACACCTCTAATGATGAGGCATCTACAGCTTTTAAGGGCAACCTGTTCCAGTGCTTCACAGTAGAGACTTTTTTCCTAATATCTGATCTAAACCTGCCCTCTCTTATCTTAAAGCCGTTCCTGCTCATCTTATCACTACATGCCCTTGTCCTTCTTCAGCTCTCTTGTTGGCCCATTTTAGGTACTGGAAGGTGCTCTAAGGTCTCTCCAGAGCCTTCTCCTCCCAATGCCGAACAGCCCCAACTGTCTGAGCCTCTCCTCACAGGTGAGATGTTTCAGCCCTCTGATCACCTTCATGGCCTCTGGACTCACTCCAACAGGTCTGTATCCTTCCTGTGCTGGGAACCCAGAGCTTGATGCAGCACTGCAGGTGGGGTCCCACCACAGTGGAGCAGAGGGGCAGAATCCCCTCCCTCATCCTGCTGCCCACAGTGCTTTGGATGCAGCCCCGGACACAACTGGCTTGCTGGGCTGCGAGTGCACATGGCCAGGTCATGCCGAGTTTGTCATCCCCCAGCACCCCCAAGTTCCACTTCTTTGTGCAGCCGCACTTCTCAAGCCTGTCCAGATCCCTCTGGATGGTATCCCTGTCCTCCAGTGTGTCAACCACACCACACAGCTTGGTGTCATCAGAGAACGTGCTGATGAGGGAACACTCAATCCCACTGTCCTTGTCACCAGCAAAGATGTGAAACAGGGCCAGGTCCAGTGATGACCACTGGAGGACTCCACTCATCATTGGCCTCCACCTGGACATCAAGATACGGACCACAACTCTTTGAGTGCAACCAGACAGCCAGTTCCTTATCCCCTGAATGGTCCACCCATCAAATCCATGTCTTTCCAGTTTAGAGATAGGATGCTATGCAGGACAGTGTCAAGTGCTTTGCATATGCCCAGCTGCATGATATACTGACACAGACTCTACTCAGAGAGAACCTGGCTGGTGACTTTTAACAGGTTTTGCACCGTACTAGCGAAATATAATTCTACAGTAAAAGATTGGCTAAGAAGAAGTAGCCCATAGAGAGAATTATCAGCAGTAGCCTTGCTACATTGGTTGAGAGCCTTCCTTCTTTTAAATCAGTTTAGCTGATTTACTCTCCCAAATACATTGTTGTTTTGATTTCTCTTTTTTAAAAGGTACCCACTATAGCAGTGGGGAACTCAGCACAGCAGCATCCAGCCGTGCCACAACAAGCACTAACCTTGGGAAACACTTCTGGGAAACAGCTGTGTTTTTCTAAACTGAGGGAGTATTTCTGATATTCAAGATTTCATGCAGAAACCCTTGTGCCTTCTTGTTTCTTGCTGCCATGGCAAGAGTTGAACAGAATTCCAATACTTAGTTTCTTGTATAATCTAAACCTTTATTGACTGAACACTTACCTGAAAATTCACACCACTCTTAAGCAAAAATGGTACTTTTTGCTCATGATGTGAAAAGTGATAGTAGAAGTCTTAGTGTGAAGGTCAAATTACCTGAAAATCCTGGGCGGGGTGTGATTTGGGGGGAGTTTTTGGAGGTTTAGGCTTTTTGTTTGGTTGACTGGTTTTTGAAGGGTCACAGTTTTTGACTGCAGTCATGTTACTGCTTTTTGTAAGCTGTGTGTTGATGCTTGAATTGTAAAGGTACATTTTGTGAATAATGGGTATACATTTTATTCATTAAATGTATTGAAAACCAAAGGGTTTTTTCCTTCTAATGAAAGAGTTCGTACTTGAACCTCAGCCAGTTTGTATAGCAATGTCCTCCTCAAGACATAACATCAGCACTGGCACTCAGGAGGAGGAACTGCCATCAACCTACTTTGAACCAGTGCTGCAAGCATCACATTTGCCAAAGGTGACTGAAGTCCCAAGGCCACACCTGCTGCACTCCTGTGACAATGTCTGCCCTGCAGGCACATCCTAAAGAACAATTCTGAAGCAGCAGCTATGAGGCCTGAGGTAGATGTGATCTTTAAAAAGTATGGCTTAGCAGTCTCCAGGAGGGATTTAAGAACTTCAAGCACCTGGTACTAAATGGGATTTATCTCCCAAATGTAAATTTGACAGGCTCCTTCTTGTTGCATTTCCTGTTAATGGCTTGATCAGCTAAAGTTGGTTGGGATGGGGAAGTTTATTCCACATCCCTGTGTTTCAGTGAGTACTGAAAGCCAGAACTGAAAAAAAAAAAGATACAAAAAACCCAAAATAAAAACCACCAGCATAAAACATCTCTTTGGATTAAGTAGTGGAGCAGGACTGGACCCCAGCTGAATCCAGCTCAGTTTTGGTAAGCCAACTGCATGTTCCATTCCTTCCCCGAAGCAGTGCAGTTCCAGGTGACAGCAGAAAACCATGTGCGAGAGAAGCAGCAGCCCTGGGCATTTGTAACACAGGGCCAAAATCTTGCCTGCAGAGAAAAAAAACCAAACTGGAGCAAGCAGTCCCGTTACTGAGCTACTGCATTAGAAAAAGACACCACTTTCTCAGGCACATGGTGTGAGTCCTGGGGCTGTTCTGTGCAGGGCCAGGGGCTGGACTTCAGTGATCCTTGTGGGTCCCTTCCAGCTCCAGCTGTTCTACGATTCTACTTGTTCTGCTGTAGATTGTGCAGGGCTGGCAGAAGCACATCTGCTGTTCTGAACCTCTGAGGCCAAAGTGGGATGTGGCCCTCAGAAGGGCTCAGGCACACATCCCTCAGGCACTCCTCAGAACTGAAAGCAGGCAAAGCAGGTATGTGGATGCATAACTGGGGGAAGGAGCAAAAAATCTGACATGGCGAGATGCTGGCTCTTCTGTCTATGGTTGTACCCTCAGGAACACACTTAAGCAGCTCATTACTTCATCCTTTCCTCAGAAACCAGGAAGAATGATAGCAGTGAACTTTTTTTATCTTGTGTTAGGCATTGAGGCACATGTGGTCTCCTCAATTACTGCTGGGTGTTTTAGTCATTGTTACTGCTGTGCTCAAACTGACAGTGAGCTATGGTGTGCATCCCCAGACAGAGTATTTGAGATTATGAATCTCCCTTCTCACAAACACACAGCCAAGAAAAGCTAAGTTTGTACCTGCTTTATTAGAAAACTAACGCATGTAGTTTCAGCTCTCTGCATACACACAGACACCTCTGGGAGCTTGTTTCCCAGGGCTGTGTGGAAATCACATTTCCAAGTGCCACATCAAAGCGAGGGCGATGCAAATGGCTGTATCCTGCTTTTCTGTGGCCCATCTGCCTTTGGCTGACGCATCTAGGGAAGGCTGGGACGTCAGGCTGCTTGAAGTACAACCAACAAGCCTGATGCTGCACGAGGAGACACCATTTGCAGACAGAACGAAGCACGTATTTCTGTAGTTGCTTGTGTGTTTCTTTTCTTGTGGCTACTCTGATAGCTTCTTCTCTAATAACTGCTTCACTAGAACAGGATTGGACCGTCCTTGTGTCTTCCTTTGTACCAGACCAATTAACTTATTTAGAACTTTTTGATTTCCTGCCTTTATCGCCATAACCTTTAAAGAAAAAAAATCCAACAGATAGCATTGTTACAAGAAAAGCTAACGTCTTCACTCATTCCCAACACCAAGGTAGGAATATCTTTGTCCGTTAGACTATTGTGATAGAAGACTGCATTTGGGGCTAAGGTGTTATTTATAAAAACTGCCTTCAGCCTTGCAATAAGCTCCTCCTCTGCTCCCATGAGAGAACAGCAAGTCTGTACAGCAGCAGGGCCTTACAACTAATAGAAAGAGCTCCTCTTATTTGAAGAGTCACAAAACGCTTTTGGATTTTAACAGCGTTTGCAACTTGAATGGCAACTTCCTGGAAAGAGCCAGAGATGGACTTTCCTTGCTAATAGGATCTACCATTTTACTGAATATAATGTCCTGTTATAACAAGTAATTTGCATCAAATCAAAATCTATTTGATAATATTGGTGAGGTCCTTCAAGCACAGACATAGGTGTTTTTTATTTCCTTCAAGCACGTAATCTAATTTGCAACATGACGATTAATTAAACTGGTCAAATATGACCTCCTATCAGACAGCCTTTGATGCACAATCACCTGCTGCACTGCAAGGGCCATATCTAAAAGCTGAAAGGATCTGAAATTTCACCTTTGGGCCTTCCTAAAGGAGATGCTACTGCTGAAAGACAAGCATCTGGCCTTCCTACTGTTTGTGTGGCAGGGAAGCCATTCTCGACATTGTCGGAGTTCCTGGGCATAACACAATTGCTGCGAAGTAACAGGATGATATATGTGCAGGGATGAGGTGTAAACACAGGAACCATGCACTGTGCCAATACCAAATTCAGATACAAATAATGCTTTTCATTACAGTGTCTGAATTACTGTCAGTCAAAAGTCTTCTCTGTTAAGTTGCACTGTGGAAAGGACTCATTACTCTGGATCTGCTAGAAATTACTATGCAGGGCAGAGTGCGGTACAGTCCTGATCCTTCACTGTCATAAAGTGCTCAGTATTGGTTTGAGCAGCTGTTTAGAAGCTATTTCGTTCTGAAAAAAGTTAACTCTCAAAACACATTGAAATGGGAGTGTGGTTATGGACCTTCAGCTCCTGCACTTCCCAGTCAGTTCTAATGTTCTCTCCTCTCCCTCCCATCCTGTGCTTTCATACCAGCCTAGAAATACAGCAGCACTTTTATCAGGCTCTGCAAATGAGTCAAGTTGGATGGAGGTCATGCCAATCTACTGCAAGCTCATTTTATCTAAAGCTCTTGCAGAGCTGTTAGCATCCCCCAGTGAGATCTGGAAGGGGTGGTATTGTTCTCAAAAGATATTAATGTTTTTTTCCAAATGGCAAATGTAGCTAGACATTGTTCGTATTAGAAGTAAGCTATTCACTTCTGCTTTTACATTTTTGCTCCAGAGAACATATAAGCACTTGTTTTCTTTTTGCTTTTTATAAAACAGATTATATAGACTCTGTCAAGATCCCTTCCCACTCCTCCCCTTCATGATCAACAAGGGCTTTTTCCCTTTTTTTCCAGCTCAGACCTTGTTAGACTGAGCCACAGTGGCTGCTGTGTGTCTTTCCAAGGAGATGGGGAAGAGCCCATCATCCCCACAGGGGAGCATTTGTGTGGCTGCCACTGCAGAGTGGGCAGAACAGCAGAGTGGGCAGCAGCTCTAGAGCCGCTGCTGCTGCTGCCACAGAGCTCTGGCTCCTCCCCACCCCAGAGCCACTGTCAGGCAGGAGAGCCAGCTAGGCTCCTCTCTTTGGCAGTGGACAGAGACATGGACATGGCAGAAAGTCAGATTCAAGTAAAATTTTTGCCTTGCCAGCACTGATACAGTCTCTAATTCCATAACTAATATATGTCTTGCTGGCAGCTAACTTCCATCTCCAGCTTCAGAACAGTTTAACAGTGTTGACCCAATATCACAACAGATGTCATAAAAATCAGAGTTATGTGGCTGGGTGGCAGGGTCAGGTTAATGGCAGTACAGCTGGAGAGGGACAGGGCCCTGCAGTTTGTTTCCTGCATTAAAGTTTTATGGGCTCTCAGAATGACTTAGCACATTAGCCAGACTGGTAATTTCTTTTGCTGATCATTTTGTGTAAGCTTCAGTTTCAAAAAAACCCACTTAGTAAAATAAGAAAGGAGAAGCAAAGCCTGATAATATCTTGGCAGCAGCTTTACTGCTCTGGCTCTAGAGCTCAAATGCCATCAAAAGAGAAAAAAAGAGAGGCTATTTTAACCCCCTTTCAGTGCCACACACTGCCACTGTGCAGAAGGTTCCTGGCACCATCATAATCACCTCATTTTCTTGTCCATCAATCACTGCCTGGCAGATCTGTTCAAGCTCTTTTTGATCCTGTAACAGTTCAAGTTTCTGTACTTTAACAATTTCAAGAGGAGTCTTCCCTTCTCCCTTCCACAATTCTGCAAGCACCTGAAAATCACAATAAAAGCAGCAAAGGTCAGTGGCTTGACTTACCAACATTGTTTACATGCAGTATTTCAGTTATGGATCCAAGAAGCCCTGTTTTTGCTAGGAGTAGATTGTCTAAATGTGAACAAGCCCAAGATTTAATCCTGTGCCTCTCTGAAAGAGCCCTTGTACCCCCCTCCTTTTCTGCCCCCTGGACTGAGACAAAGCATTGCCACCTCCTGCAGAGTGCAGGGTAATGGTTCACAGCTGGGGCTGTGCAGCCTCTGAAGCCCGGGCCCTGCCTGCTCCCCCAGGGCTGGGCTCTCTCCAGAGGGGTTTGCTGAGCACAGCCCCCTGCTCCTCATGCACGGAGAGGAGCCACCACAGCAGGGATGGCAGGGCTGCAAGGCTGCTCTTTGCCAGTATTCCTGCTCTTCTCACATCATGCACAGAATTGCCTGGGAGCAGCAGGGAAATGCATCTCCATGAGCAATGGCTCTGCCCGGGAACTGATGATTAGTTGACTATTGTACTAAGTCCAATCCCAGGTAACTCATCCCATTACCAGTCCTCGCCAGCAGGCTGTAATGAGGATATGTATGACAAAGCAGAAGAAAAATGCTGCCAAGTAGAATGAATGCAGCAGCTCCAGCCCACCTATGCATCATCTCCAAGTACTGGACTGCTGGGCAAACCCAGGCTTGTGGAATAATCACTTGTTAATGCTAGTGTTTTCCTACACTGCAGCAGGGCTATTGCCCTGGAATACACTTGAGAGGAGAGAACATTTATAAAAAACCAATTTCCTTGGGCAGTCATTTTCTGTATTCCCTTTGCTTTTATTTCAGGGCTGTGGGAGGAGAGTAAGAAAACCCTTATTAAAACAGCTCATTGTGCTCCATCCTGAGCTGAAGATATAATTGTAGGTTTGGGCCATTGCTGTGCCCCAATATGGAAATGAATGTCCTGTCAAAATTTCAGAATTAAATATTCCCTGTAGGATGAAGAAGAGGCCAAGATGGGGAGACAAGGAGGGGCATTCAAACTGCATATTGAGTAATTCGCAGGGCAGCAAGAGAACTCTGGTAAAGTGAAGCACATGGGATGCTATCTTAACTACCCCAGCAATTTTTTTCAGCATGACAAATTTTCAGGTACAAAAGACCTTTGGTTAAAGAGTTCTATATCCACAGCAAGTATTTTAAGAACCATGCATTCATAGAATTGCTGCAAGAGGATATTTGTTTGCCAGTGGCACTCTGAAGCTTTTTATGGCATCTTATCACTCTTCTCAAGACCTTGTGAGAGGGTAATGATACACAGCTGTATTGTGGCAGCTACATCTTAATTTTTCCTTGTGAGAGGGCCAAAGGCAGATCACAATACTGAAGTTACTGATAAGCAGCCAGCGTTACAACAGCTATAGGTAAAGATCTTTATACTGAATCTTTATACTGAATAAATCAGTGCTCTATATGATGTCTTCTACAAGATCTTCCTTCTAGTGTGAAATTTAAAAATCATCATGCCAGTGCTACCTGGAATACCCCTAGAAATAAATACATAATATCCAACAGAGATTCAGCCTGTATGCAGCTGCTTGCCTTTTTTGTGGTGGTGTTTTTTCATGTTTTGGGGATTTGTTGTTGTTGCACTCCATTGCTACTCCAGGAAGCCCTTTTGCTTCTTCCCTGAGGGATGAAGCAGGAAGGTTTCTCTCCTGGAGGCCTCCCAAGGCACCCATACTGCATGTCACCTCTTAGAATGAGCCCTGTCCTCGCCGCAGAACACCTGGCCTCTAGCAAAACACCCTGGAGAGTCTAAAGTGCTGCACAAATCAGGGTGGACAATGAATAAGCCCTTTCACTCTCCTGGAAAAAGGCAGATGGGATTTTTAGGACTGGTATGTATTAAAACAGGATGCCATGGGCTGCAGGAAGGGGAAATCTGCAAAGAACAAAATCTACGGCGCCAATCATGGCAGAGTCATGCAGGAGCAACTCGTACATCAGGCTGACTTAGATCAGGGGCAGGACAGCTTGACAGTCAGAGATCCAGCTCTGATTCCCTGTTATGCCTGTGCCAAATATTTCCTGGCACTGAGGAAAGCTTGCCCATTAGAAACCTTGAAGGCACCAGATTTTCCCTGTGACAGCTGCATCATGTGTTCCTTCCCATTTGGTAACAAGCACCTCCACTTAGTTAGTAGAGCAACAATGTTATCAAGGCCCTTGCTTGTTTACAGGTATGTAGGAAAGCAGAAAGAGTTGTGGCCAAGGCCTGTCAAAAGATGCACTTTTTAAAAATGTGTTTCTCCACTTGGCAAGGAGTACAAATCTAAAGAAAGCAGTTTAAAAAATGATTTCAACTCATTTACACAAACTGCCTGCACCAGCACAGGAGGATCAAATTATGAAGTCTCCAGAGCCAAAACATGAATCTCAGGCCTCATTTCCATCACTGAAATCTCAGTGGCTTCTTCTATTGATTCTTGCCTGAGCGTGATTAGATTTTAATGATGTTCTGTGGTCTCCACCTATGCAGGCATAGCAGCATTGGTCAAGATGAATTAATTAGGACTTACATGTCTGGCTGCCATGGGCATCATATCAAACATTTTGCAACTGGTGACCGTGCCAGCTGACTGTTGTGCCTAAGAATGCTCCAACTGGAAACTCTATCTGCAGTGATTTGCTGCCAAGGGCGGGAGGAAAGCAGCAGGCAGCACCATTCCAGCAAGTCCTGTGGGCACCTCTCCTTTCCAGTGACGGAAGCCTTCATGTCTGGCAGGTGTCCCTCAGCCTCTCAAGAGAAGCAGGGGGCAGGCTGGGTCCAGTCCTCCAGATGGTGTAGTCATAATTGTCAAAGCAGATGGTTCTGTTTAGATATGTGTACTGTACTCATTTCCCTGCTATCTACTTTAAAGTAGGGGTGCAAAGGAGGTCTGTTGAAGTTACTCCTATGTGAGTACCTATGCAACTGCAGAACCCAGCAAAACCCAAGGTCTGCTCTGCTCCATGGCCTGCTGGGCATGGATCCCCCATGAACTAGTGACAAGGGTGTCCACACGGAGTTGCTCCAGCATGGCTCTTGGCAGTAGGGACAAGTTTCCACTTCCCTGGCCCAGGAACCAGCCTCCTCCCACAATGCCATAACTCACAGGCAGGTCTGTTATGCCAGACATGGATCTGCTGCCTGTCTGGCAACTTGAGGAGCAAGGCCCCATCACAGGCACACTCCCCATCGGACTGGTTTCAGCCCTGCGTGAGCAGCAGTGACACGTCCCACTGTGGGCTTCAAAATGGTGCCTCCGGGCTGGGCCACAAGCAGCGTGTATCCATCTGATCCAGGACACGCTTAGCCCACAGCCCCACACGCCAGCGCAGCTGGAAGCTGCTCCCCCCCTTTGCACAGGCACACCAGCCCGGAACTGCTTCAGAGACCTCTGGAGTGGGACGCTGTGTTTGATGGCACGTTGGGCATGAGCTCTGTAATTACCTACATGGTAATTACGTGAGCACACAGTGCCCTTAGCTTGGCACTGCATCCCACCACACAATGCTCTGTGTGTACAGCCAGTGCGCACGGCTTTTATCTGCCTGTTTTACTGCCTTAGACAGCAGAGCCCAAACACAGAACCTTTTCAATAATTGAAGTGGTTAACAGCTTCCTGCAGCGAGCACATATGTGTACACATGTCTGCGTGCTCACCCCATCGAACTTCTTCCATCCCTTCCCATTGGATCAGTGTCTGCCACTGCAGATCATGCTCCCCTCCCCAAGAGCTGCAATTCATCTGCTGGTGTGTATATATAGCCCTTTCTGCCCTCAGGCCATCCAGCGTCTCTGCCTACTGCTGAGGATTGTTATAAACATTTGTTACTCTTCTGACATCCAGGCAACCAAAATACTTTTCTAAATGTGGCAAGGTTTCTGCAGTTTGATAGCATCATCACTCGGTGAGGGCAAACAGTACTGCGATTTCTGGGTCCAGTTTCAGAACACTGAGGACAACATGCACATTACAAGGAGCTGGTAATTAAACAACAAATGCATTTCTGTAATTCTTGACATTTCACAACCTGTCAGAAGTGCCTGTCACACAAATATATCACAAAGCAGAAAATCCCTTAGATGAGCGTTAGTACCCTGTCCATACCTCCACAAGGAAGAGACTTTTAAGACTGGAGTTCTGAAGCTTCCCTTTCAAATGCAGACACCAAACTGATGGGTGTGCCACAACCCCGCAGGCACAGAACTGCTCTGCATTCCAGTGCTTTTCCTATTAATACTTATCTCCTTTTTGAAGCTTTTACTTTTCCAATACAAAATTTCCAAACACACATGCCTGAAGCCAGGCACTTAAATCCCTATTTATGACGCCCGTCTTATGCAGCTGGCTATCCACAGACACAGACCAACTTAATTAAGAACCACAAGCATCTCCAAAAAGAGAAAACAAACCAGAAAGTTCATTCACAGTTCATGAAGGGTTTCACTGATAAACACTGAAACAGTCACCTAGTGCACTTATCTAAGTACAATAATTAATCTGAAAAGACAAATCATTCCATATAAATGAGCTTGCAGCAATTTAAGGTGAATGACTGATTATGGCCCATCACAAAAAAGCCTCTAAGTTTTGTCTACAGACACAGCAGTACCATACCCATCATAACCAGTTCACAATTTTAGATATAAATCATCAAGAGCTGATTTTTCAGACTGTCCTAAGGAAGATGATATTGAAAAAAACCCCAGCTTTACTTGCTTGAGAGCTTCATGACAGCACTTGCTCAAAGAAGCAAGGATAAAAGAAAGGCCAAACCTCTCCCACTTTTGACTCAGGTACACCAAAGCAGAACTCTTTTTGTGACTACACTTGGATGAATTCTATCCTTTCCCATGTGCTAATGCTTGGGAACGTAGACCTTACTGTCCCTAAGAATCTAGTAACTGATACTCTCATCTTAACTGCAAGCCATGGATTAGCTCCCACTGACCTTTCACACAGGCCTGACTGGAATAGTGAAATTGAGATCTACTCTCTGCTCTGTTCAGAAGCAGGATTTATTTGAGTTCAGTTCACATCGTTTAAGTCTACTATTTGGCTTCTGCCCCCTTCTAACAGTGAATATGCAGATATATCTCTAAGATTATATACACACATAAGGCATTTGTATGTATTATATGTATATAATATAGATACAGAAGCTATCCTTTATCAACACTCTAAGTAATTTCCCTTTAAAGCAACCATTGTACTGGTACACAATGATTATAAAATTGCTACACAACCAAAGTAAGCAGCCACAGATTCAGAGTAAAGCAAAATCAAAAAGGTACTTACCTGCTTTGCTGCTGTAGAAGAAATTTCTTTTTTTTCTAGAAGGTTCAAGAGGTCAGCCAGGACAAAAGAACTGACTGGGCTACGGAAAAAGTGGGCAGAAGTTACCTCAGAGAATAAGGTGTTGTAATGTATCTATGCTACTGCTGCTTGCCTAAAGATCACAGCATTCAGGATGACAAGCTGTTTTTCCTCATGTTTGGTACTAATGGCCTGACTATGCCTTACCATCATCACACTCTAAAGACTGAAGACTGGTTGCTACTCTTAACTACATGATCCTCGTCTCTGCCACTTATTTGTCTAATTCCATTTAGCAGGACAGAGGCAAGGCCTGTGCAGGACTGCCTGGAGTAACAAACTTCACAGGTAGCAACTAAAGCAGGCACGAGCAATGGAGTGACACGGTACCATTCATGAGAAAAGGATCACTTTGTCTCTAAGAAGACTGACCTTTCCTTTACTGTAAGGGAATGTTGTTTCAAGTAACTGAGCAGATCATTTAGAATCCAGCCAATCACTTTCTTTGGCTTCATTTGGGTCTGTTTTACCACACTTTCAAAGAATTCTGCCAGTCCATCTTCATTCTGTTTAAGAAAAATTAAATGTGTCAAAGGGATACTGGAGTGCAAACATGATTACAGAATCACAGAATCGCCACAGTTGGAAGGGACCTGTGGAGATCATCGGTCCAACCCCTCTGCCAAGGCACGGTCACCTGGAGCAGGTGACAAAGGTTACAGGTTGCAATTAATTATACAATTACACTCAGCATATAAATGCTCAGTCCTAAAGTAAACTTCGGTTGTGAATTCACTGCAAAGTCACAAAACTTTGGAGTAATTTTATTAACAGCAAACAATCTTATGCCTAGAACAGGAACGTGCAGTTTATCTGTCAGCCTGTCTGTTTCAGTGGAACTTCCAACAAATGAGCGATCATTTTTCTCTTAATGCCTCCCTAAAATTAGCATTTGGGGAGAAGCTTTCTCATCTTTGCAAGTGTTTTATGTATAATGCTAGAAAATACAATGCTGCCATCTCACAGGCTGTCATGCTACCTTTTACCAAGAAGAGCCTTTTTCTGAAACTGTCTACAGATAATTCACTTGATCTTGCAATCACTTCTATTTATTTTGGATTGAGTGAGTAAGTTTAGCTTGCATTTACCCTTCAGTGATATGGAAAGGTCGTATGTAAGAAGCAGGGTTTTATTTTTCCATTTTTTTTCAGAGAAGCTATGGTAAGCTTTTACACAGCACACTAAATGCTCAGAAGATATCACAGTGGGGGATTCAATTTATAGCCTAAGTGAAATCTGAGATTGTTTTTAGAAAAACAGATACTGCACAGTCTGTTGAATGCTGTGGTGTTTGTCATCAAGGCATTGATGGACCTTTAAATGCAGCACAGAACTCACTGGGTTTACTGAAGGCTGAAGAGGTCTGAAGTGGCAGCTCCACCTTTTCAAGGAGGAATTCAAATCCAGCATGCCACTGGACTTCTGCAGTATGTAGCATAAACACACAGGAGGACAAGCCAGCTCTCAGAAGTCAGGAGATAACGGCTTAGAGATAGCCAAGGAGCTATTCTAAGAATACAGTCATCACAGCAAAAAACATTTCTCGAAAACATACTGACTGCAGCCAGATCTCTGAACAGTTATGAGCAAAAAGACTGCAGGGTAACCAAAAAACAAAGCCTGCGTTCTCCACTCACATTCCATCAAAACAATCTCATTTGCCCTTGTTTCTAAAGGCCATTTACTGCCATAGCAATACAGAATTTTAGACTTTCCTTCTCCAAACTTTCACAAGACAAACTTCCAAAAGTTCTGGATACCACATTTTTTGTTGGTAATTATGTATGGCTTTTGAGAAGACTGCAAACTACTGACCTCTGTTCTGTGAAACAGAACAAAATTTATCTAGATTAATGTCTGATGTGCTGTAAAACTGGTGTGACAAAAATCAGACCCATCCCCTTCACCTTGAGACCATGACCAAAGAAACCAAGTTCTGGAAACCACTGAGGTCTTTTGTGAACCAAGATAAACCTTCTAACTCCCACTAGTTATCTACTGAATACACAGACATAATTCTCTTCTTCTCCAGTGTTCTGATTTAACTAACAGTTACTCTCTAATCAAACTATGCAAAACTAAGGCTAAATAGACTGGAGGAACACTTTTAACTTAAAAAAACCAGTAAGGGAATTACATGATTACCAAAGCACAGTAAACTTGATTAAAAACTGTATGTGTTAAGCAGAATTCCTACAATGATGCACTGCCAAGTACTGTACTCTTTCTAATTCACCTCAGGATTCAATAGCACAAACAAACACTCATTATTTAAACAGTGGGTTCCTTTACACAGAAACAATTGCCCATTCTAGGTAGGGAAAAGTGAGCGTGCCTGAGTGCTGGTTTCTTTACACATGCTGCAGAAGGTTTATGAACATTCCAGGCAGAGTAGGTCTAGCTACAACATTATGCACAGGCAAATAATGTCTGCAGATGCCACATGTCTGAATGCAGCTACAGAGCTCAGACGCAGCACGTCCAGTGCTTCCATCATGTACAGGCTACAGAGTGTATCCCTCGCAGTGGGCACATCCAGATTTCTGGATACTTACAGCCTGGCTGGAGTTACAGTTCTGATCCTGCTGCCAGACCTTTGAAAAATCAAGGACAAACGTATGCAGCCTTCGCATTTTAATCAGATGATTTCCAGGCAACAAGTGCAGAAAAGCCCAGGAAAACTCAGGGAGACAGACTTATATATGCAAGTCTCTGAACCCCATACTCACTACTTGCGCACACATAACCAGACACATACCCCAAAATTCACTTGCATTTCGTTTTGGGTTTTTTAAAGTGACTGTCATTTTTTGTAGCCAAAGAGAAGAAAAAACCCAGTAATGCTAGACTGAAATGAGTAAGGCAGAATGTCAAAACATCAGAATGACTGACAGAAATGAAACATTTTCCTTATTTTCTTGTCATATTAAAAAAAATGTAGGCATAACTTGATTAGCTTCAATTTCTACATACTGCAGTACTTGACTTTAATTTGGTTTACATTTTGGTAAACTTTCTTCCTGCCAAATTCCCTCCAACTACCAACACACAGACCTGTCCCTTGCGGCAAATCTGAGCTGAAAACCACTGCATGCTCCAACATGCTGGATTTACAGGAATGCTGACTGCCTGTTCTCTCTTCATTCTGAATACTCTATTCTAAACGTCATTAACAGAAAACCAGAAATCTGGAATAGCAGCACCATGTTTGTGATCCAGGCCACTCAGTGCTCCCATCAGAGACCAAATATGCTGTGATTTATTCATGTGAGTTTCACTGGCATGAAACCTGACATACCAACATTTCAATCAAATGCAAATTTCTTTCTTAAACATGGTTTAAAATGATCATTTCATAACACTGAGATGTAAAAACTCCTAGTGGTGTAGTGATTTCAGGTACCTTTTAAACAAGTTTAAAATAATACTTTACAGAACACCATGGGTACAATCTTTAGAGACACTGGGATTGTAATGCAAACTTATTCTTTTAAAAACCAGTAATGTTTCCCAAAGAACTAAAGAAGAAAACTACTTCAATGTTCACAAATAAAATGTCATTTGAGGCTTTGTTATTCCCATTTTCGCCATCACAGTTCCAACAATAACCAACTGTGAGGTAACAACTGCTGCAAAAATGTACAAGACTGTCAGGGGAAAAAACCCCAAAGCATCCAGGAGACAAGCAGACCAGTCAAAGAAAGTTCAAACTTTTTCCTAAAGCTTCTTATAAAATGATCTGAATTCTAAAAATAAGCATAAGTTTACCTGCACACTAACATGTATGAGAATGGCACGGCATAAAACAAAATGGTCAAAACCAATTTCTCCAGAGACCCACTTCTGACTGTTCGAAGGAGTCACCAATGTGATTGTTCCACCAGGGCAATCAGCCCAAGTGGAACAGCCACTTTTATCAGAGTAAGCAGAGGAACAGTAGGAAGACTTGGAATTCACATGACAAAGGAACCGATCAGACTGTTTTTTTTCTCGTGCTGTACTGTGACAATTGATGTATTTTCTGGTTGGACATCCCTGGACCTCAGCACACATTTTGAAAACAAAACGTCACATTAACACATTAATACATTAATATCTATGCCAGTATATCTTATTTTTTTACTCAATAGATAGCAAGATGAAAATACTATAGTACCGTAACTGGCAAAGTTGTCAGAGATCCTTCTCACTGATGTATTTACCAGATTATCAGTTTGCAGAGCAAAGCAGAAATTGCATGCAGAAGTTGAGTACCCAAATACCATGGAGTCTACATGGCTCAAAGAATTATATCTTTATGAGTAAGAGTAGTTCTGCGTGAAGAAAAATCAGAAACAGCATTTATTTCTGCAATTTATATAAAACTGCCAAAAATGTAGCTGTTTACACTTAAAGGAATTTCAGTTATGAAGATACTAATAGGGTACTCCTTCCCTTTCAGTACATGTGTCATTAGCAGGAATCTCAGTTTCTCAGCACCACAGTATGTACAGGCGGCTCCTGTGTACGAGGACAAAGCTCTGGAAGCAAGCTCAGAAGCTAGCCTGCGTGCTGGAGTATGTATGTTTTATTGTAACTTGGGCACAAAATGCTTTCTCTAACATGTTGGTGCAGAACAGACTTGGCATTTTAGAGCCATGCCTCTACAACTGCCATTTATTTAATGAGCACTCCTGGGCGCTCTAACCTGAGAGAATGCTCATTAGATGTGTGCGTGTGGCCCTATCAGCAATGCCGTGCAGCTTCTGATGCAAGCGGAACGCAGCGACAGACGCAGCACTTCCCGATGAACTAAGGTGAACGGGTCTCCCCGTGCCCAGGCAGGCAGCTCTGGTGGGGAGTGCACAGGCTGACATTCTAATGCACAGCAAAGGGAGACCTGCAACGAAGAACGTGCTCACTTCATGCATTCAAATGGATGCATTAGCTTATTACAAGCCAAATCCCAAACTACCGGTTGGAGCTCATTAATTGTCTTACACATTGCAAAAACGATTAAAAGCAGAAAGGGGAAAAGCAAAGGCAATAAAGGATTTCAGAGAACAGCTGAAAGAAAGGGCAGTTGATGAGGCAAATATATAGGGCTAGTTGGCAGAGATGACAGAAGCCACCCATACCAGCAACTTGATATGCACAAAAGGTGGGCTGATGCCAAGTGAAAGGAGTGGGTGCCCTGGGTGTGGCTGCCATGGAGTTCATGTTCTAAAGAGGGTGCTGTGTTTTGGATTTGTGACCACAGCAACACTGACAACACACAGGTGTTTTGGCTACTGCTGAGCAGCACTTTCTTTCTCTGCTCTGTTCCCCATAGCAAATAGGCCAAGGATGGGCACAAAGCTTGGTGGGGACACAGTCCAACAGAAAACCCAAACTGGTTATATTCCACACCCTGCTCAACAAGGAAAACTGAGGGAAGGGGATTTTGGGGGATGTAGTCAGTGTCATTGGCTGCAGACTGGCAGCACATCAGTCTACTTGTGGGAGTGGTGAGTGACTGTATTTGCATCATTTTTAGGTTTTCCCCTACTCCATTCCTTCACTGAAGTGTTTCTCTCAAACTGCGAGTCTTCCTTGCTTTTCCTAATCTCTTCCCTGTACTGCTGACATGGAAAATGAGCAAGCAGTTGTGGTACTCAGCAGCTGGCAGGGCCAACCCACCACAGAGAGGGAGAAGTAGAAAAATTCAGAGAAAAATTATGCAGGACCTATCTACCCTTTCTACTCCTATGTTTATTTTAATATGTGAGAAATATGTTAATGTGAAAAAATGCATGCATGAACAGGAATACTGGCTGCAAAACATGATTTTGCAGCTTATGCAATGAAATAGAAAGGTAAGAACTGCTAACACCTCTCAATACTATGACTGCAGTCTTATGACTTTGATGAGACTTATGACTCACCTACCCACCAAACAATCTGCAACTCACTAAAAAGGCACAGCAGCACAAAAGCAGTTTTCCTAATAGCTTTCCTCAGAACACAGAATCGCCTTCTTCCTGTAGAATCAGCCTCTGTACAAGTGTATTAAATTACAGAGATACAAAGAAGGGATATGAGGTAGTTACGTGCACTACTTTCCCTTCATTTATAGTCAAGGGAAAGGATCTCCTCCAGAGGACAATTTAAAGTACTTACAGTTCTGCTCTGAATCTCACTCTGAAAAAATCCTTTGCCTTCTGTCTCCACTAATGACAGTGGTAACCAAAGCAGGACATTCTCCTAGATTCGCTGGGTATGTGAAATGTCTAATCTAGGGTGAGTACACTGACTCCCTCCCCAGAGTCACCACTGGCAAAGAGAGATGAGAGTTTGCACTTAAGAAGCTCAAAGTCCTCTAGAATAATTTTGGGAGTTACAAGATTTTGCTCTCACTTCCTTATTTATAACTGTATTTGCCACATCTTTTCCCTTCTCATCTCCTCTTCTGAACCTACCCCTGGTAAACTGCACTGTGAGGTCAAAGTTGATACTATGCAACCATGTGGTATAATTCCCTAAGAGTAAAGGAGGGGAGGGGGGGTTGCTTCCAATAATGTGGAAGGTAGGTCAGGGAGCACACAAAGCTGAAATATTTAGACTTTGGATTTTGATTCGTGTTCATTAAATATGGTCAATGTGCCCAGCCTTGCAGCAGGCCCAAAGCTGAAGAGCAGGCACTTGCAGCCAAGGGTCTGTATCCAGAAGCTGTACATCTGTTGCAGTCAGTCACGTGCATCAATGTGTAGACAGACAAGATCGATATTAAATAGCAGTCATTTGACTGCACTTTGCATGAGAAACGCTTCCTGGCGCACTGAGGTCGTTTTTCCCCACCATTCTGTGTGTATGGCTCCATGGCATGAAGTATGCATTGGACACACTTCCAAATAAGAATATTCATAAGGACTGACAGCTGGTTAATACGACAGTTGTAAATCTTTTCAAGAACCATGCAACTTTGAAGCTTCTAGGCTTATTCTAGCACTTGATCAATAGACCTACCAATAAGGTGAAGCTGTGTTCAGGAAGAATCCCATACTGTTCAACAAGCTTTTCTCTCTTCACACTGGGGAGGTCAGGAAGTCTCTCATGAATCCAATCAATATTTATCACTTGCTGATGGTTCATATTAGCTGGCAAAGATTTTGCATCGTACAGAATCAATGGGGGAAGGTTTGGCTCTGGCATGAACCTAGCAAAAACAAAGAAAAATTCCTTTATAATTATTTTCCCTCACAAGCTAAACAACAAGGAATAAAATTGATACCACAATTTTATACTTCCTGAAAGTTTTATCACCCTTTCAACTAAACAAAATATTAAAAATTAATGACTTGGTGTATCACTGGTAAGTGGAAAGAGACCAGGCCCCAAACTGTTGCAAAGTCTCCATTTTTTTTCTTCAGGTATTTTCCACGAATTGTCAAAGAGTTCATAATACAAAAGGGACAATTCAAACACTTCTGCACCAAAAAGAATAATAAAAAGTCCCAATAGCACCAGTAATAAAAGACATGGAAACAGCCCACTCTTTTTGGCATCAAGCATGAATTACAGACCTGGACAAAAATGGGCCTGCGCTGGCAGGGAAGAACTCGGATTGACAGCCAGCTGCCAGGAGTGATCTGGGCAGGTTGTAACCTTTTCCAGACAAACTTCAAAAATCTTGATGAAATCTCATGCTGTGCTAAAAGCAAAGTTACTGTGCTCAGCAGGGTGCCATCACAGAACAAAAGGCTCCCTTAAAGAGAAGGCCAATTCAAACTACTCAAATAACTGCGATTGAAGCAGAAACTTCACTCTTACATGATCAAATGAGGGGTTCAAAACCACCAGAAAAAAGGGCTTGGGGCTATAATGATTTCTATTTAAAATCTGCCTAAACATAGATTTTAAGTTTAATGTATAATGTGCAGCATTAAGTTACACAAAACCCTAAAAAACATAGTTTACAGTTCAATACTGTTCATAATCTTAGTACTAGTAATAATCTTTATGGTCTTTATTTGAAATATCTTAGACTCATCAGTTCTGTCTAGTTTTCATGAATTTTCGTTTGCATTTTTTCAAATTAGTCTTTTTAAATAAGCCTCATGCTTGCCCCTACCATAACAAGGAATTCACAAAATGATCAGTGCTGCATTTCTACAAAAACATAATCTAAAAAGCAGATTTAAATTAAAAGTTTGTGGGATGCTTTCAAAATTGTTGCTTTGCTGTAGCAAGATCAGTGCTAGAATATAAAATCTAACAAGAACACAGAGCTGACAAAACTAAGAGGCTCTGAAAGTTCTCCTGCAGAATTACAGTTCTCCCACTGGAAAGTGAACTCTGGGAGTAACAGGAAGCTCTCTCTGGGATGCAAAGCTAGGGAACTACTAGGAGGATCAGCTCGAAGATGGCTCTGAGCAGCTGTGCTGCTGCCTTGCAGTGTTGCCTCAGAACTTGTTCCCAGCAGCATTGCTTTCCAACAGGACTCGTGCCTTGTCCCCTCAGCCCCACAGCTAAATCCTTCCTGGGTGACTCTATGGTTCAGTGGCTGTCATCTCACTCTTAGGGAAGGCAAAGTACTTAGCAAGGTAACACCTTCATTAGGTCTACAAAGAACTTCAAAGTAGAAACCAGCCCATGAATGCTGACACCTTTCAACAGCAGTAAGGATTTTCAAACAGTGTTTGTGACCTGTGATCAGAGAATCCAAGCATGGAGGAGCAGGGCCTGCTAGCTGAAAACCATTTCCCTTTGTATTTACTTAAAGCAGGAGCAATGTTGAACTCAGAATATTCTGATGTTTTATGTCAGGCATTCTTAAGAATGCACTTATACTGGCCATACAGTAAACCTTCAACTTTCCCACTTTGAGCTGAAGTATTCCCAGCCTAGTCTCTGGGAAAGCTCCAGGGGTTTTACCAGAAATGAGACACAAATCCAGATCTGAACTGCTCAGACTAGCACTGATTTTGTAGGTCTCTGCCCCTTCCAGTGGAAGGTAAACTTCCAACACATACTCACTGCACTGACTAACTTTACATCCTTATTACACTGGCTACACTTCAGAAATTGAATAAATCCTCAGTTCATGAAATGTTAAGTCTATTAAAAAAAATACCGATAATCCTGTTTTCCTTCTTTGTCTCTCATTGGTACTGTGCACCTAAAATAAAAACAAAACAAGATGTGAAAAGAGGTACACCACAGAATTAGTTTTATGGCAAAAACACAAACCAAAACCTCTGCCTCATGAAGATTAGGAGAGCCTCTTAAAACCACTTCAAAGAATAAGGGCATGTAAGAGGGCAGTCATTTTCACACAGACACTGCTTGATGCAGCACACAATCTACTGTGAAAAAGCCTCAGCCTTAAATTACTCCCTATGAGGAGACTATACTTGTGAACATTAGCTCTAGAAGACACAAGTTGAGCAGTACTGTATTACATCTCCTGATCATGTCACTAGGTATATGTGGGCACTCTAAAGTGGCTATTCTGTGTTTCTCCAAAATAAAAACTCACCCAAGCTTGGAATCAAAGGCTCTTGTTTCATTCAAAATTGTCCCTCCATTTTCAAGTTCTTCAATTTGCCTCTGTATTTCATAGTCTGACAGTAATAAAAGAAAAAAGAGTAAGCTTGTTAGACTACACTATTAGCTTTAGTGCACTCCACTATTTCATTTTTCACTGCTATGCAATAATGCAATACTTTGTTGTTTTAACCTTAATGAAATCACCAGCAGTAGTTACGGGCAGAATTATCAGTCACTGTCTCTTTCTCCAGCACTGTTTCTTTCTTTGTGTGTTTTCCTCATCTTCTTTCATTTCCTTTAAATGGAAACCATTTTCTCCCAGGGACTGCAGTCAAGTCATACGTTCCTGGTGACCTTGCAGTCACCCAGTTCAGTTTTCTTTTGGAGATGTAGCAATCAGCTTTTTTTGCTCATACCCAAGCTGCATCTGAACTTCACACACATCATGTACCATACTCAGTGGAAAGCAATCATCTCCACTGGAGGACACAAAGCCATCACTACCATATTTCAGTACATGCTAGGGACCAAATCACCTGCTTCATTCTTCTTGTAGGCAGAGATTTTACTGCAAAAAACCTGCAGACTAACATGCCTGCTCTTCCCAGAGTATCCCATACTAAGATTTATTCTGTCAGGGAGCAGCAAGAGCTGCTCCATAAAGAGGGATAAGCCAGGAGTGAAGGGTGACCAGAGCCCAGGCCATGCCCTCATGGTCTGATGCAGTCCCACCAGTCTGGACAGTGTGAGCAGGGGCAAGTGCTACTAAGAGAGTCCATTCAGGGAGCTCAGGGAGAAGCAGCAGGAGCTAGGTCCTGAGACAGGACTGGGAACAAGACTACAGAACAGGTCCAAGGTCCTTCAGGAGAGAGGACTGAAAACTGGCACACCTGTGACACAGCCACTCAGGCAAGGTCTGAAGGCCCCAGCCTGAGCCTAAATGGAACTCCTGAATCCATAGGCAAGGCACATGAAAGAGACACCCAGACAAAGCTAGTCAGGGCATTTAAGGCCAATTACTGCACTCAGAAGCCTGACATATTTTATCTCAGACCACATAAAATATCTACAATATTGTAATGAAACAACCGCCATTTACCTACTGCTTTTGCCAGAAATCGTATGCTATTGATATTCTTCACTTCAGTCCTCACTCCATAAGGTTCTCCAGGGTGATGTACAGAAACATTGGCATCCACTCTCAGCTGACCCTCTGGAAAAGGAAATTTTATTAACAGAACAGTCTGCCCTGAACAGTAGAGTTAAAAACCGTGGCATGCATTAATAAACTGCATGTTATGTGCAGAGCATTAGTAGCAGATTTCTCTATGTTCAGAAAGGAGTAATGACCACTTTATCATAGCTTTCTGTTTGTCATTCCATCTCAAGCCACTGCCTTGTATCATTCAAAATAGTTTTAAATCATTGCTCGTAATTCCTCTCAGAAAACTGCATGATGCAGTGCAGCACAGATCCTCTAAGCCATACAGTAAAAAGAGCTTCTGATTCACAGCTCTTAAATAAAGGGCAGAATTAGACAAGCAAAGTGGTGGATTGTGAGCCTCCATTCCTCTCAAAGCAGCACAAAAATACCTTTTGGAATTACAATTTGATGGATATATACTACCCTAGCATGGAACACAAGAACTTAAGGTTATGTTGAACAGATTTACTAAGGTGTTCTTGGAAATTTACAGCTCAAGGACAAATGTGAGAAGCAGTGGATTTTTTTGTAATTTTCTTCTTCTCCTTCAGGAAATTGCAATCTTACCCCCCGAAATGTCCCTGGCTGCCAAAAACAGTACAAAGTTTTATATAAAAGCATCATGCACCCTCAGCCCAAAATGGACCAACGTCCTTAAACATTTTTAATGACTCAACCACAAGGAAATCATAATTGTATCTTTCTAAGTATTGTCCCTCTAAAGATATCTCTTCTGAGAAGAAAAGGCTTGCCACAGTTATCAACTGCTGGGAATACACAAACAGGAGAGGCTGTATTACATCCTGGAATGTTAAGAAACATTATTGTCCCCATATTACACAGTGAACATCTGTAGCCTTTCCCTGTGGGTTTTTTTTTTAAATTCATTTTTAAATTTCAAATACAGATAAAAAGAAACAAATGCCTACTGATTGGATACAACAGCATTATAAATGAGAGTGCAAAATGGCTCACAGTTAACACTGTGAAGATGCTACAGCTTCAGAAGCCATTCCGGTCAATAGATTTAAATTGACCGGCAAGGCCTTGGTACAATTTGTAAAAGCAGGCTGGATGACAGCACACTAATTTCCTCTGCCTTCACAGAGCCCTGCCAGACATGCAAATGAGACAAAGATGCTGGAATGACCCAACATCTCTTTCAAGGGAAGTGTTTTGCATGTGCTCCCTCTTTGGGGTGAAACTTGTACTTGTTCCAAAGGAGGAATAGTCTTGTCCTGCTCTTGCTTCATTTGAGATGTGACCTGTTTCTACTTGGATGTAGGTGTCAGCGTGACCAGACAATGAACTTAATCAGGCATAAGCAAAAGGAGATGCAGGCTGAAAATGTTCTTAAAAAAACAAAACACTTTTTTTCTTTAAGACCAGCTTATTTTTCTTTCACTTTACAATGAAATCATCTTTTCATTTGTTTGTTGGTAATGAAATAACACCTGATAAAATTGGGCACTTGTCTTCACAGTACATGCAAAAGCCCCTAAAACCTTCACATAGAAAGAAAAAAAAATCTAAATACTGTTATAGCTAACTATCCTGGAAGAAACATATTTCCAATACTGGGATTCTCCTATAAAGTCAGAAATCTCCCTGCGATAAAAGGTATCATAAAGCAATTCCAATTGCAATTTTAGGACCAAATTCAGTAGTTAAATACTGTATATATTGTACATATGTATGCCCACAAAGGCCCTTGAAGAAGCATCCAAACTGGCTGCTTAATACTGACAACTGTGCCTTATTTGATATGTGGGACATTTGTGTGAGAAAAGATTCAGAGAAATAGATAATGTCTAGCTATTATTATTTCCCACTACATTAAATTATATTGCATCAGTAGCCAACATTTATTGGATCCCATTTATTGTGCAATGCATGGACCACTCTGATTCAGTTTTTCAGGAGACATCCACTTGTATAATGGACTGAATTTGTTGCCAGACAGTGAGGCCAACTGTCACAGGCAAAAATATAGCTTACACTATGAACACTAATAAGCAGCTGCTAATTGTGGGTATGTGTGGAGAGGATGAATGCCTGAAATCACTTTTAAATTCTTAGGCAGATGTCTGCTACGTGCTACCTGTAACCGTGGGCTGGTTGTAAATTTTGGTAACATTAAGACTGAGAAAAATGGCATGACCTGAATCTTCCAATTAATGAGACAGAATCACCTGCCTGAATGCAGGCTATGCTTCTGCACATCACCTATTACGAAAATTGGGGCCTTAAAATTACAGAAAGAAGAGCTGGTGCCAGAAGCAATGTTTCCTACAAAAGGAAGTGGTCTCAGAAAGATAGGCAATCTTGGCTAAAGTTAACCCCACCACCCATTTCTGTACATGCTGTTGTTTACTCCGTCTCATCCATGACACTGGCACAAGTTTACTGCCTACATCAATTTTATGACTAGCTGAGACCTGACACTTAGAAGATGATCCTTGCTCACACTACTTTGTCCCTTTGTCCTTCCCATACTCTACAATTAAACCTTACTACAGATCTTCTGTGCTGCAGTGCTGTGGCAAGCAAGATGGAGAGAGACTGGGAGAAGCACCACAAGAGCCCTGGGGACATTTCTTCCTGCCTAGCTTTACCCCGTAAAATTACTCTGTGAGGAAACAGAACATCTAGCATGGCAAAGCTCTGCAGACAAAGGCAGGCCTATAGGCATGGCAGACACTAGGACAGACTCTGAGGATTGTAAAAACAACAGCTAGAAAAGGCTATACATTATAAGCAACTGCTGAGCAAAATAACCAGAAGCTGCAAAACCCCTGCAAATGTAGAGAATTACTGGTGACAAGGGAACATGCCTTTCTCCCCTCAGTACCTGCCATGACTGCCTGGCTGCTCCCAAGTGTTTGCAGAATGAGCTGAAGCTCTCTGACTGCTGCAGCTGCTTCCTCCCCACAGCACATATCAGGCTCCATGACAACCTCCATGAGACCGACTCCTATTAGGGGAAGAGACAGGAAATTTCAACAACAGCTTTTGATCTTGGCATATGAGAGTGCAACTGGCTAAACACATGAAAGAACCTGGGCTTTTTTAAAGAAAATACTAAAAATACATAAACCCCCATGTATTATTTAGTAACTGTCACAATGGGCCTAGCTGCGGACTGCTAAAAAACTTTTCCTTCTATTTTTTTAAAGAAACAGACAAACTGCAGACAGCCCTCCACCCTTTGATGACATGCAGATCATAAGGACCCATTCCTCTGAGAACTCTCATTTAAAGCCAATCGGGTTCCACATAAATTTATTTATTTTAAACTAATTTTGGAGCAGGCAGAACTGTAAATAGATGTAGTCTAGTTTTTAGCTTCAGGACCTAACTTTCAAGGAAGCAGAGCAGCCACAGCCCTCAGCTTCAATAGACACCAGAGTGCTTTGCCCCAGTTAGGCTAGGCCAGTTAGGTTGCTGCCCATGTTGTGTGCTCCTTTGGACCACTCCACTTACAATTTCCAAGTTAAAAGAGAAAATCTACATTTCTTCAAAGCTAATAATTAAAAGAAATGTCTGACTCATGCACCAACAAATTCCAACAGCTGCTCTTTCTATACACAAAGTTGATTCACTAGGTCTGTTATATTTTACTTTTTTTAACAACACATACAGTGCAGAGCTTAAATAGCTGAGTGGCTCTATGTGACTGACACAGTTTTGAGCAAACTTGAGCCAAGAGATTTCTAACTTGCTACTGCCAATTGCCATCAACCAACAGCAAATGGGAAAGTTTACTGGCCATTAAAAAAATCAAGTATTCATCTGTTTCAAGCGTAGCAGTCATTTTTACGAATTATTTTTTCAAGGAGAGAGACATAAAGCTGTTCTTATTTTTTGTCTGTCTCCTGTCACCCATTTACCTTTAAAGACTCATCTTACCCCAAAAGGAGGAGAAAAATAGGAAAATAATCCAAGCCTACCAGCCCTATTCAAGTCCACAAGAGTCTGGCTCCTTGTGTCATCATGGAGACTTTTTCCACTGTCTTGCTCCAACTGAATTTGTTTGATCCTCACAGTTTTGGTGACCATCTGGCTCATCTTGTTGTCTATGCAGAGACTGTATGACAGACTTCCATTCACTGCAATAGGAACTCTTTGCTGAGTGATTTGATAGCCAGCCTGTCAACAAAATTAGCTTTATACTCAAATGAAACATTCACTTTTCAGACAGCAGACCAAGTGCAAGTATTATTGACTAAGAACAAAACTGAAAATGCAACATCTTTTATAGTGACCTATATAAGAGGAGAGAATACAAGGACATGTAAATTCAAAAGTTATTTTGGTCAGATGAAGAGGAGGCAAGCTAGAAGATGAGCCTAGAATTCAAGATAACAGTAAGAAGCTGGAAGTCTGGAAAAAATACAAGGACTCCTCAATACAGACAAATATATGATACCCTACTAATGCCGAAGTTATCAATAATCAACTGCACAATCTCTTGCCAAGGATGACAAACTTCTCTGATACTGCCCTGGTGCAGGATATGGACTGGAGGAGGTTCTTCCATGCCTGTGGTTCCACGATGATGTTAGATCTTGTTTGAAGCCAGTTACTGTACTTCCATTCCCAAGCTGGGGCTATCCCTCATCCTCCCAACAGGCTGAATATCCCTCTCTGTCTGTTCCAAACTATACTCATTAGAGGGGAGGAGAGGGAAGGGGTGCAGGTGTGGAAATCAAAAAAATGAGAAAACTCCATTTCATTAATGTAGCAATTTCAAAGACAAGACACTGCAACCCCACGTAAGGCACACAGCTGATAAATGCCACCTCATGCCTGGGACTCCACTCAAAGGGAAACTGCTGGCCAAAAAAGTGGCTGCCAGTAACAAGGTATTGGAATAATTGCAATGATGTAAAAATACAGAAGCAAATCAATGACAGCTGAGGTGGGGTCCCCTTTGTTTCCCCCTTCCTCACCTGCCTATGGCACTAGTGGTGAAAATTAAAAAAAAATCTGCCAGATGCAAATGATTTGGGAGGAGTATCTGCATATTTTGCAGGGATGACGAGCTTACTCTGAAATGCAGAGATGGTGAATCCCAGGGCACTGGAGTGGAGAACAACAGTCTGGCCCTGTCAACACCCCAATTTATATATGCAGTGAAGTGCATGACCTTCTAGACATAATCACTGTAAGAAAAATGAAATAACTGACTCTCTGCAGCCTATGCTAATAACACAGCTCTTCTCATCTCCTAAAACTTAGCATTAAAATGATTTTTTTAAAGCCTGAAATATTGAGTGACAATAAATAATATGAATCCCATTTCCCATCCAAAGCCCCATTTTCAAGAGTAACAATAATCCCATTGTCAAATGACCCTAAGAGCTGGATTTATCTGTTCTATTCAGCTCATTAGCCTAAACTCTGCATCTTATTACAGGGTTCCTCACTAGACTGTTCACTATGAAACGCAGGTCAGGCAGTTTATTGTCAGTGTTTAAACTGCAGAAGTCAGTCAGTAAAAAGCCAGAATTACATGTTTCAAGCTAATAAAATGTGTCAGCATTTCCCTGACCAAATTTCCATGCTTATGTGACCAGAGGATCCTGTAACTCATGTCTGCAGAGTCCCACAGTTTCTTCCACCTCAACTGTTCTCCCAGACACACAGATGTGGATTCTTTCCCATGACAACATTCATCCATATAGCTGCTATGCAGCAGACTGATAGCAGCAGACATCACAAGAATATGAGAGTGATTTCAATTTAGTAAAGTAAGCACTAAAGGTAATTTGCAAACAAGTCTGTGATGTTTTTGATGTTTCTTCAAGAAAAGGAATTTCGAAAATCATGTTTATTTCCTGCTATTTCACCTTTTTCCCTTCAGGTCTTGAAATGGGCTTTAAGATAGTTCTACAAGTTTAAGAAAAAGTACTGACAATTCAAACTCCTAAGTTTGTTTTTCACATTCCCAGCAGGTCACTACAGAGCTCCCAATAAAAGGGCCTCTTAATGGCTTACAAATATTTGCAAAGCTATCCCCAGAAACCAAATCAAAATTATAGCAACTTCACAGAAGAGCCACAAGTTCCCAACCTAGAAGAAAATAAACCAGAAATCTCTTCTGAGATCCAGGTCTCCAGTGGACAACTATAATATAATTCTAAGGTGGGAGCAATTGTATTTGAAAATGTTTTGTGTAACTTCAAAATACTTTCAGTGTCTGAACAAGAGTGGGAAAGAAAGTGATTTGGTTAATAATACAGCACCTCTACAGATTCATCTGGGATCTGAGAGGTCTCCCACTCTGCTTCTCTGGATGTCTGAGACTCCTCACCCACAGAGAGGATAAGCTAACATGCCTGATCTTTCCCAGATAAAATAAACCCACATACTTTTATTGTAATGTCATCAGATCTTCACCCCCAAAACCACAGAAACCAAAAATAGCTTCCTCCCTTTGACAGATTAGTGTTAAAGTGAAACATTCAGTACAAATAAGCTGATGCAAAAATAAGTTAAAAATTAGAAGCGTTTAATGTCATTAGAAAGAAAAAGAGGCTCAAACACTGCTGCATCCTGTTGCAAGGACAGAAGTCATGTTCTTAAATTATTTCAGTATTTCAACATCCATATCAAGTGCAGCAAAATGCATTTGACTTCAGTGGCACCTTCTACCCAATATGAAATCCACCGACAAACCATACTGCAAAGACTCGATTTCTCAGTTGTTTTGGTTTTTTCATTTATTAGAACTATGACTGAGAAAGTTTTGAAGGGAAATTAAATATTTTTAGGTCCCTAAGCACACACAAAGAAGCCACTACTGTGTTTATTCCACTGGAACCTGTGTTTGTTATACATTCACTTTAAATGAAGGACTATTACCAGACTGCTTTTACCCTAACAGACGATTGGTACAAAACACCAGGCATGGACAACTTAAGGGACAAAGCAGCTCCAGCTCCCAATTCAATTACATTAGGCTACTGGAATTGTGCAGCTAAGCAAGGAGTCAGCAATCAGAGCAATCATATTCAATCAGCAAGCACCAGGGTACAGCTGCCTATTCCATCAGGGCACAGTGCAGCATCCTGTTGGGGTGAGCAGAGCACTGACTGAAAACAGAAAAAGCATCTCTTCACTCCTCCCCTGCTGCCATCCGTACTCCAGACTTGTCCTTCCTACAGCCCAGGAGGGACCAGCCATACTGCATACTTACAGGCAGATCTGCATAGAAGTAGTGTTTTCTGTCAAACAAGGACTTCTTGTTTATGCTGCAGTTGAGTGCCAGGCCTGTCATCACTGCTGCTTCTACACATCTCCTGTTGAGAACCTAAGGAAACATGACACATGGTTTTGCTCAGATACTCAGTATGTTACAAATGTGTCTCCCACACACTGCCTTATAAGGAGCATATATTCAATTTCTCTTGTCTTCAGTCACCATTAGATCTCTTTCTTTGCGTGGGTAGCTCTTATTCATCATTAAAGTTGTGGTAGCTATAAATCTGCAAAGCTTTAAGATGAAAAAACAAGCTATTCAGTCATTTTGTCATACCACATATGGAGGTGTGCACTGTTCTGGCTTGCTACTTTTGCAAAACTTCAGTGCTTTTGAATCTTTGAGGGTACAAGAGACAAATCACAGCACATGATAACTGACTTGTAACCAGCTGTCAGCTCATACTGGGAATTTGAAGCACCGGGGATTTGCATTAGGGACTGCAGTGCTGTTACAGTAGAACACTTCAGAACACCTGTAACCACAGAGCCACAGTGAATTTAGGAGTGTCTACACATACCACAGATTTTAATACTTTGCTTAACCAGGATGAAATGATGCACACTTACATCTTTGCTAAAACAGAACCCAAAAGACAGCAATTGATCCCATGGCTACAAGTATACACGTTTCCAGTACCCAAGAAACCCATGTGATTAAGGTTTTTGCAGAATGCCATGTGGTCTGAAGACCCAGAAAGGCCTTCACAAAGAAATAAAGGAGTTAAATGCAATTCTTCACCATGGACCCATCACTCTCCACACTACACCCTTCCATCTCCCCAGAAGGGTCAGGATCCAGAGGAGAAAGAAAATTTCACTCCAAAAAGTCCTGACAAATGATGGTTTTTTTCAGATGTGCTCTCATTAATTTAACAGTTCGTTTAACGAACATCAAATGGATGAAACTGAAAAGGAAAAAAGACTGAATTTGTCTTAGTACAATTCTGACATGCTCACACTTACAGCATTTTGAAACAGGAACAGAACTTTATCCATCTTGTTCTGCACTGTACAGCTGCCAAGAAGTCTATTTCCAGAAGGACCATTAAAGGAGCACATTATGTAAAAGAATGTACATGACTTCATCTGCATTGACCAGAACATAAAAGGCTTAAATAATGTTTTCTTCCATGTTTCTGACACTATTTACTTTTTATATTCTCCAGCCTGATTTCTGAAAACATATTAAGCAGCTGTACATTTCCCATCATCCCACATCTTCAGCCAGAAAACGAATATTTTACTCATTTAGTTTTTAAAAATCAAAATAGTAAGAGAGGATATGGGCAACTCTTCATGTAACCAAAACTTAAAAATTGCTTATACAGAAAAGAAATTAAATATTTAAGACATTTAACAAGGGAACTTTCAGATCTTTAGTGTAGCTATATATGGCTAACTAGAACACATCATCTGTTCAGGCATATTTTACTTATTAAAAAATTTAAGAGATACATAAAGCAAATTCTAGACAAAAAAAAAGGAAGAACAATCTCCCTTTGAAATACTGATTCACAGAAAAACGAATACAATTAGTCCTGACTCTAATCTAAAGAAAATTGGTAACTACAAAATATTAATTTATTTTAGTAGCATAACTGCAATTCATTATATAGTAGATGCTTCTGTTTTCAATAATTAAATGCCTCCAGACAGTACAGACACTTTTTTTTTTACTGTTTAAGGAATTCTGTAACAGTGCTAGTCAAACTGTTCAATGTTTAAAATATCATCCTATTTCTAAATATGCAGG
This sequence comes from Corvus cornix cornix, assembly GCF_000738735.6. Taxonomy (NCBI): domain Eukaryota; kingdom Metazoa; phylum Chordata; class Aves; order Passeriformes; family Corvidae; genus Corvus; species Corvus cornix. The sequence goes on along the minus strand of NC_046334.1, from coordinate 26,374,987 downwards.
CAAATTTCCTCCTACTAAAGCCTTATGGCATAATCCTGTTCAGCTTTACAAATTAGTGAGGACCATGCCAGTCAGTCCTTTACAAACTGGCCACCAGAAACCCATTAAGCCTCCATAAGGACTGGTGGACTCAAAACACCACTGCTTCAAAGCAGTGAACCAGTATCCTGCTACAATTCCTGATGGTGCAGGGGCTGTGACTGACAGCAACCAGTGAACAAGACAAAACCCAGCTCCTGGGTCACAACCAGTGAAAGCTTCATAGCACTTCATTGCCCTTCAATTTTTACTTCAAACAGGGTAGTGTGTATCTTACTCATTGTCCTAAGGGATAACACTGTTTTGAGGTGAAAAAAAATAATCCCCATGTATATACTACTTATACCAGAGAGAACCTTTTGCTCGACTGCTGATGAAACATTTTGGTGGCTCTGGGGAAAAACTGGCATAAAAACATGAAGTATTGATTATTTTTTATGTAGTATTACTAAGCATTTAGATGACTCTGATGTGTATGTATCCCCAGTGTACTGGATCATAGTAGCCAAATTGTTGTATATGCACCATTACTCATTCAACTTCCCGTGCTATTCCTTCACCAATCTCAGTGGGGAGAGAAGGCCTTGCAAAGCAGATCTTTCCTGCTATGGCATACTCAGATGGCTACCATGCCAATCTGCTTTCTCTGCCCTGTGTGCCTTTAAAAAAAAACAACCCAAAACCAACCAGATGACCCTCTTCTTCTTCAAAAATCAAAACTTATCTAATACTGCTTCATTTCTGAAGTGACTTTTACTACCCATTCCCATGACCAAGGTTGTAAACACAAAGCAGAATTGTTTAAGCAAACTACTACCTTTCCTTCAAACAAGCCTTGCTTTTCAAATAATCTGCAGTGATAAACATCAATTCAGTATGTGAAACTTCCCATACTAATGACCTAGAGTAAGTCCTCCAGCTTGTTTATGCAGGAAGCTGTTATTAAGTTGACAGCTTTGACTAGCACCAAAGATTTAAATTACTGGCTTGAACTGACAAGCTGCCTGTCTGGTGTGTTAGCAAAGTGCTGGCCTTGAAAGCAAGCTGTGTAGTTCCTGCAGTAGCTATGGACAAAATACAGTAGTCTATAAAGACTTCTTCAATGTTTCTGGTCTTCTAAATTGGAAGCATCCCTCCTAGTATTTAAAGAAAATCCTAGAGAGCTGTTACAAAAGGAAATATAAGTTGTTTGTATTGGAAACTCATGAAAAACCTTAACAATGGCATCACAACACCAGCACCATTTCCCTTGTAGCTACGGTCTCCTGCTACAGCACCATGGTAACTGAGCACTAAAGGAATGAAATAACAGTCCAGCCAAGATCTCTCTTTTTCTGCTACTTGTCTATTCTTCACATCTAGTCCACAAGTGGAAAGACTGCTTTAAAAAATTTATCTTTATTTGCAAGTTCAGTTTAGTCAAGACCTTAGTTTCAAATACAATATTCAATAGCTATACAAAACTATATACAGTACCTTTAATGGCACAAATTCCCACCAAAAGCAATTTTCTAACAGCTTTTTCTTTAACAACAGGTTTACTCCTTATATTAATATATTAAAGAAACTTGGCACCCTTTTAAGTAAAGGTATAGGCTTCTATATTTAGTAAATTACCATGTTTACATTTTAAAGAGGGTAGGTATGTTTTGCTAATGAGTATTATATAGGATAATTGGGGAGAAAAAAAGAAGAAACATCTAGATAACTCTCCTGGAAAAAGTTTATTTTTTCTACCTTTTACAAAAAACCAGTAATCTCTGCAATAACACTTGTACCCAGGAAGCCTATCTTACAGAAGAAAATATTCCTTGTACTAAAACCAGTAAAATCAAAATAATTCCCCAGAAATTTTTAACGTTTTTGATTCTAGGTCACGCATTTCAATAAAGTAGATTTAATATTCATTGGCTATCTTAAGACTTTCAGTCCTACTTACAATCATGAAAAAATCAGCATTAATCAGATTAACTGCAGGACTGTTTATCTAAGAAACATTTAATTTTAGCTCCTTTTCATTCAAAATAATATCTGAAAGAAGGAAGTAGTACAAGGTACTCAGCCAGCTCTCTGTAGACCAGACACTACATTTTCAAGTACTCCTATTTCATCTCACTCTGATTTTTATTTGCTTCTACTAATGGATATATACTCAGTCTTACTATTCTAGCTGTGTTAAAAGTACCAAATTGCTGCAATATATGGTTCTTTGAAGTGCAATCATAAGTTAAACTTCAAAATAAAATACCCTTATACGTATTTAGTCCCAGTGTAATTGTGGCTGTTCAGTCTGACACGGTAGATGAGTACTTACTGCTCTGCAGCATTCTGCCTTGGCATCCTCCCACACACAGAGAAGGGACCAACTGTAGCTATGCATGTACACAATGTACATACAATACATCAAGAGCTGACCATTCCCAAATGAGCCATTTATTTCAATAGGTTACAACCAGACTCCATCCCCCGAAGAATACAGTAAAAATTTAAAAAACAAGACAACCTAAGTCCTGTCATTTCTTGGGTATTCAAAGAACCTCTGTTCCAAAACTTAGGTCTCAAATTTCAGGGAAAATTTTAAAAGCCTCAGTTTAGTGTCCTGTGCACTTAGTCCAGCATCTACTTCACGGCATGTTTGCTGCCCCAGTATGAGCATTATGTTCTTATCCCTAAGGAAAGGGACAAGACAGAAGGGGAAGAAGCACCAGACATTTTAAATTGAGATCTTAGCTTTATCAAAAGAGATTCCAGCTTAAGAGAACAAAATGGCAACTCAGAAGCTGAAACAGCAAAGGCGATGAGGGCCATTAAACATACCTAATGCACTTTGTAACTTTACCTTTCCACAGTCTGGGACCAAAGCTATACATTACTATACAAAACATATTACTGCTAACCTTGTCTAATGGCAAAGCTGGCTTACGGTGATGCAGCACGCATTGATTCCAGTCATATCTTAAAACCAGGCAGTTGTGACATCAAGAAGTACCCAGCTCCCAAGCACACTACTTGAGGTGTACTCAAAACAGTAAGAGGGCACACTTTCTCAAAGCTGAAGAGCTAGCCTGAAAGCTTGTATCACAAGGCTTAGGATGGAGGAAGCATCTTCCAGTGTCAGTGATTATGAGAAAAATGCAGCAGCAGTAGGGAGAAATGCTGACCCCTAGGAGCAAGAAAAACAGAAGGTAATACCAGATGCAAAGATATTTCAATAATGACAGACTTTAAGGTTTCTCAGCCCAACAGGAGTTGCTAAAAGAAACGCAGAAGGAAAAATGCATTCAGACTGCTGTGTGGGCAAACCACAGAATAAATCTGTTTTCTGGGAAGCAGCCAATCCAGATCATATCTCTGATCCCATCAGCAGTATCTAAAACCAAATGAAGTTCCACCCTGCAGAACCAGTTCCAAACAGGAGAGCCCACAGGGAAGACAGGACAATACAACGGTGATACAGTGGTTTGTGATATCCATAAGCAAAGGCTGTGCTTGTGTGGTGTTCCCATAAAGAAGTCCAGTACCCCTCTAAAATCCATGCTCTCCTCGTTGACATCAGTCTTCTGCATCTGCCACATGGTGTTTTTTGACCTGTCATAAGGATGCTCCCTCTCTTATGCCAGCTGAAATTTAAATCACTGCTAATACTCTCTGATCCAGGGCACGTTTAGTACAGGAAGATCCAGTGATAACATTTGATTGCTGCTGGAGGCAGGAGACTGAGCAACGGCTAAAACTTAAGTTACAGACTATGATCAAATCCAAAGGCACAAGAGGTTTGAGGAGAATTGTCTCAGACCTTTCTTCTTACACTGAGTTCCAGAAAAAAAAGGCTTTTCAACATGAATATCATCTGCCCTCTTCAACATAACATAGATTGTTTGATTTCTTAAATGGAGACACTTCAGAGCATTTAGGACAAAATAGTTTGTAAACCAACCCCCGCCCTGTTTCTCCTTGCAGATGGTCCTTTGCTTGTAGCCTTGGTGAAAGCCAGCTCTGTGGTTTTCTGAGTTGTAACAAATTCTGACCTTTGATACCCATTTACTGTCATTTTCTATTATTTCTAAGTCTTGGCTATCTGCCATCTACTCCTTCTTGCAATCTTTGTGTATATGAGAGCCCCCACTAAACACACACTAAACACTCAGCCATTTGCTCCAACTCCCTCATTCCTTTTTTCTCCAGCTGCTGTCTCCCAAAACATGGTTATTTGTTCCTCAGACATCTTTTCCCTGCAGAAAGAGATCCTGACTCAGATCTCTTAAGAGAGCAAAATACACAAATTGGGAGTAAACCAGAAGTGGTCTTTTACACATAGATAAAAGATGATACTAAATCAGGAAAACATTAGGTGACATAATGCAACAAGTCTTGCAAAGAGCTATTAGGAAATTATTTGAGAGAAATTATAAGAGAGCAAACTGAAATGATTCGCTTTTAACAAAGTTGTTCTGGAACAGCAGAACCAACAGAGACTAATTTCCTTTAAATAATATCCCTAGTTTGTTTTACCTAAGCATTGACCCCCAAAACTCTCTCCCCTGTGACTCCCCCATCTTCTCATTTCACCAAACATCCCAAAATGAGTATAAAGTGTCACAAGTATCTGAAGAGCAGAAGCCCAAATAAAGCTGAGATCAGCAGGGAGACTAAATTGATAATTTCCTCTTCATATGCTTGCTAATACATTCATAAAAACCCTCTACAAGCCTAAAACTTTTTTGAGGGAAATTTAGCTGAACTTGGCAGCAAGTGGCAAAACCAGCATTTCTGTAGAGAAAACAATGGTCCTTGTGGCAAAATCTGCTTATGTAACTAATAACCATCACTTGCAGAAGTTTACATAATCCTCTCAGAATCAGTCATATTTAAGGTGACAAGGTGACTGATAATCAGAGAGACCACAAAGAAATTAATTTTACCCCAGTAACCAATTACAGCCTAACTGCACCAAGATAAGTTTCAAACAAAATACATAAACCTGACAGTTATGCAACATTACACACCAGACAGCTAACCATGAAGAGAACAAAGATCCAGTCGAAAATTATTGGTCATTACTGTTGGACAATGCTTCACTAAACACCTTTTAAAGAAAAACTCTTCAAAAAAACAATTGTTAAGAAGAAGAATGGTAGCAAGATCTCCATTTGCAAAGTTAAAATGCTAAGAAATTGGTAGAACAATGAAACTTTTGCTTTAGAGAGCACTGCTTACATACACATATATACAACACACCACCTTGGATTTCCTCAAATGGAGGCACCTGGAACCAGACTGTCTACATACTGTGAGAAAACTAAATCAAATCAAACACTTAAGGATAGCAGAGCACCTATAGTGACTGATAACAGAGGTAATAGAAATTTGCAACAATAAATCTCCTCTCAGGTCCAACTTAAAGAAATTCCCAGCCCACTCAGAAAAGCTACTGCAAAAAGCTAATGTGCATTTCAGCAGCAATTTCCACCTGAATTCAGAAAGGGGGGACACCAACATGTCATGTAGTGGTTGTGCAGTCCAAAAGAGTCAAAGATGGCACAATAACTGCAGTAACAGGACTGTGTGAAAGAAAGGAAACAAGATACTATCAATTCCTGCTCCCCCACTAAGAAGTAGAAAAATACCTGTGCAAAGCAAAAGGTGAAGTGATTAAAAAGAAACAACACAAAATGAGGAAAGAGAAAACACATAGACAACATCATTGATACATTGAAGGATCTACTGAAATAGGTGATAACAAGATGTTTAATCAACTCAGTGTCATTCTAACTGGCAAGTTTGCATCAGCCAGAGGGACTTGTTAAGGATGAACAATAAAGCCAACAAGAAAAGAGAGCTCAACAGTTACTGAGGTGCTAAGGAGACAGCCCTACCTGAATTGTTAACATTGACAAAAAGATTAAAACACCCAGAATGAGTGTCAGAAATACCCACACATATATGAGACATAACAAAAACTGAGAGAAAATGTTACGAGGGACTCCTTCAAAGTTTGAGAGAGGAGCAACAAATGTCACCAAATACTTCAATACACAAGAGCAGAGACTTTTCCAGAAGAAATGGCCTAAGTATGACATAAAGTCAACCTAAGCAACTGCAGTAATGGAGGAACTATTACATTTCTCAGACCCCAATGAAGGAGTTTGGTTCCACAGGTAACCCCAGGCCTGTGAATGATCCTATGGAATGCAAAGAAATAGAATGAGAAACAACCTGTACCATAACCCAGTCCTGAAAGTCACCCAAAGCCAGCATCACTCATCTTTCAAAGGCCTCTTCTGACCAGTACAACAGCTTTGAACTGATTAATAGTTTGAAATTCTGTAGGCAGGCTTTAATTCACCATGAACTTGGACATTTAAGGGTCTATGAACCACAATGGCGTCCTCAGGGAGCAATGGTTTAAAAGCCTAATTCACTCCTCTACTCTTTTTCTAAATTATGTGAGATTTTCTTTATAGAAGCTTTCTGGACTGCAAGCCCAGCAAGCTGGGACTATGTGAGCAAGAAAAGACTCTTAAGCACTGACCATACAATGCATGTCACAAACCCAAATATTATCAGGAAAGAAAGGACTGCAACAGAAAGGTACCATCAAATTCTAAAAAAAAAAAAAAAAGTCTTTTTTCTCCTAAGTACAATTACTACAGTTTTAGTGAAATAAGTAATGAGGAGTTTAAGTGAACCTAGACATAGGCAGATGGTTTAAAACAAGCATGAACTCAATTCTTTCATCAGGCATTGCCACTGATTTTAGGAGAGCTCATGGATACAAAACCTAGCCATCATATGGTTTCAAAGAAAAGAAGAAAAATTATGTAATGGAAGCTAAAAAAACATCCATACAATGATCAGAAGATTGTTCAGTTCCCCATGAAATGTGCATGCAATTAAAACTGTAGTTATCAAAAGTCAAGCTGAGAAGCAGGCTTTTTTTCAAAACAAAGTAGTACAAGAAGGGAGTAAATTCACATGCATGCCGGCAGGAATGTCAAAACAAAACTGAAATCACAAGTTGGTAAAGCAGCTGTTGCAATCTCCAGATTTAACAGGCACAGGATATCAAAAAAATCTAGTTTCAAGCTGTAAAGTATAAATTCTGGTCTCAAATGCTGTCTCTGTTCCAGTACGAATAGCTGACAGACAGATCCACCAAAATCTCACACAAACCTCTCAGAGCCTTTGAAAGAAAACGCATCAGATAAATCCTGTATATTCTGATGAACTGTAGATGTTATTTAAGTCTGATAATCCATCACCCAAAACATCTAGAAGAACACTGGGTACCTGCCACTGCCAAGAACAGATGGAAACACCCTCTCTAATCCCAAACTGGTATTAGCCCTGTCACATGCCTGGGCAGCCCAGCACTGCAAGGCAACAGCCTGACAGACACGCTGTCAGCGACTGCGCAGTGCTGCGCCGGCATCTGCTAGCTCCGGACAAGCCCGAGCTTGGAGCTGAAGGTGCCAGAGCTGCACTGCCAGAAGAGACAAGGGCTAAAGCTGCTCTAGCATTGCACTCTCCCATGAAAAGGAGTGATCTGGTTGCCCAACTGTCACTATACAAGTGAGAGAAGATAAAGCAGAACTAAAACATGCCCCTCTATACTGTTTACAGATGGAAAAGGAGAAAATTATTTGTTCAGATAAAACCATGCATCTCACATGACATTCTACAGCTCTTACTCTGTTTCTTCTGAGGTCAGAAGGTATTCAACTTTTCTTCATTGGAAAAAGAGCTTGATCATTACCAAGTGTTTCTGAAAAGTCTGTTGTAAAAAAAAGATAAAACAGATGCTGTTCACACTACAAGGAGAATGAAATTCAAATGCATGAGAAGATATCAAAAAGTTCAAAATATTTAAGACTGTAGGGCTAATATTCAAATCTTATTAATTTAAACCTTGGTTATGTAAATCCTAGATTATTTCTTTATATACTTGCCTACAAACGACTGCCTACAAGAGGATCACGGTTTCACTTCACTCATGCAGGAGACAAACGTAAAATGTGCGACAAAGACTAAGCACCGACAAAAAGGTTTCAGCCTTTAGCTGCTAGATCTACTATCTTATTTCTGTGGCTGAGCTATAATTAACTTTTAGTCAGCCACCTCCATCATGAAAATAGATAATCATGGATTCTTTTTCTGTGAGCATAGTTTTAGCTTTAAAAACCTTTATAAAGCCTCTCAGAATTTTCAGAGGCTAAATTAGATTGGGACGGCAACCACCTTTATGGATCCTCAGAAGAATTTTAGTCCAGTCTGCAGGTATAATGCACTATTTGCTACCATGTATAGAGTAATACTTCCTTTATAATAGGTCTTCTGAAGATACCAAGCCAAGATCATTGCCAAGTCCATTCAGAAGGTAAAAGCCCCAGGCTTTTGCAAATTGCATTACATAAAATGAAATGTATCTAGTCAGATGCAGTCCCAAAGAAAGGAGAGCGCTGTAGTAATTTGAGTAAGATGCTATCACATCTGGTGGTGAGGGGCTTCATCACCACAGTGCACAAAAAGTGTGCCGATTAGCATGGGATGTGCCATGCAGTCCTGCTATTTCCAAACCCCCTTTATTAATCAAAGGTTTGACACATCAGTCAGTCTCAGCTGGCCCATCTTATTTTAGTGCCTGGCGAGATTATGGAGCAGAAGAAAACTATGCCAAGACACATGTAAAATAATTAGGTGGTTACTGACAGCCAAAAAACTTCACAAAGGCAAATCACACCTGATGAATTTGGTGGCCTTCTACAAAAGGGTTATAGAGTTGGTGGATAAGAAGAGCAACTGACATTGTTTTTTGCACTCAGACTTGTGCAAAGAAAGCATTTGACACTGTCCCACAAGACATCACTGTCTCTAAACTGGAGAGACATGGATTTGGCAGATGGACAACTCAGTGGACAAGGAATTGGCTGGATGGTGGCACTAAAAGAGCTGTGGTTAACAGTTCAATGTCCAGGTGGAGACCAGTGACGAGTGGTGTTCAGGGGTTGCTACTGGGACTGGAGCTGTTTGATATCTTTGTCAGTGACAGGGACAGTGGGATCAGGTGCATTCTCAGCAAGTCCACTGATGACAACAAGCTGTGTGGTGTGGTCAATATGCTGGAGGGCAGGAATGCCATCCAGAGCGATCTGGACAGGCCTGAGAGGTGGGCGTGTGCAAACCTCATGAAGTTCAACAAGGTCAAGTGTGAAGTCCTGCACCTGAATCAGGGCAATCCCATGCACCAATATAGGCTGGGCAGAGAATGGATTGAGAACAGCCCCAAGGAGAAGGACTTGGGGGTGTTGGTTGAGAAGATGCTCAGCATGAGCCAGGAAAGCACACTTGTAATCCAGAAAGCCAATTGTGTTCTGGGCTACATCCAAAGCCCCATGGGCAGCAGGTCAAGGGAGATGATTCTGCCCCTCTACTCCACTCTTGTGAGTTCCCACCTCATGTGCTGCATCCAGCTCTGGGATGCCCAACATAAGAGGGACACCTATTGGAGAGGGTCCAAGGAGGGCCATGAAGACGACCAGAAGGCTGGAACACCTCTTCTATGAAGACAGGCTGAGAGAGTTGGGGTTGTTCAGCATTGAGAAAGCTCTGGAGAGACCTTACAGCATTTTCCAGTACCTAAACAGGGCCTACAAGAGAGCCACAGGGACATTTTACAAGGACCTGGAATGATAGGACATGGTTTTAAATTGACACACGTCAGGTTTAGATTAGATGTTACAAAGAAATTCTTGACTGTGAGGGTGGTGAGGCACTGGCACAGGCTGCCCAGAGAAGCTATGTGTACCCCATCCCTGGAAGTGTTCAAGGCCAGGCTGGATGGAGCTGTAAGCAACCTGGTCTAGTGGAAGGTGTGCCCATGGTAGCGGGGCTGGAACCAGATGCTCTTTAAGGTCCCATGCACTCAAACCATCTCATAATTCTATTACTCTATAATAATTTTTTTCCATCTCATGCCAAATAGAAGGGCACCTGCATAGCTCTTCTCACCTGTAGCTGTCTCTCAGAGGCACTTTATGAGAACAACACAGTGAAATGGCTATGCCACTTCCACTGTGATGACCCTCCCAAGGCCTACTTGCAGCAGAAGCATAAAATAAGCTGTATTAACCTTACAAGAAGCAAATATAAAGAGGAAAGATGGAGGGCTTAAACACATTCTTCTAGCTTCACCTCTCCTGTGCAGAGCACAGCAAAGGCTCACACCAACACTTACTGGTGACCCAGAAATGCACAGCAACCTGAAAAGCTCCCTTTAGCACCATCATTTCTGGTCCCATTGTGAAGGAACAAATACTAGCATGGCTCTCTATCACAACCACCTCGTAGTCACACAGTAAATTTAAATCCCTGTGACACTGAAAACTGTCCCTATAGTTCTCAGTTTAAAACAGCAGTCTTTCTCTTCTAGAGACAGCACAACTATTGTATAAAAACTTTGCTGCTATTTTTTTCATTTCTCAACAAAACGGCATCCAAAGGAAAGGCCGAATATTTACCTTCTAAGTAGTCTTATCAGGCAATAACCAAATACTTGTTAAAATGGCTTTTTTTTTTTTGTTTGGGTTTATTCTACAAATATTTCCAATTTTCAAAAATGACCTTCCATCTTTCAAAATTTACCAAAATCCAATTCTGCTTCAGATACTATTGCCATGTACAAACTTACATACAGAAAACAAGTCCAACTGATTCCAGAACAAATGCTGGTCTCTCACATTAATTCCTGTGCAGCAAGTACAATGGGAAAGTAAAGCTATGACTACTGACTGGATTTTGCGTCACATTCTAACATGCACAAACATGTATTTTGTAACATCCACTTTCAACTCTATTTTCACCACTACTACAGTAAGAAAAATCTTTCTTCTCTTTGTATAGATAAAAGCAGCTGGTAGAACCTAACATAGCATTGCTACTTAAAATTAACCTAACGATTCTGGATTTTTTCTTCTCAGGTGCAGTTATATTCTCCATCAAAGCCCACATGTACTGAGGTCTTCTCACAAAGGTCATACCAAGCCTTGTTTTAAAGCCTCATTAATAAAGAGAAAAGACACACACACACACACACACACTGCACCCTTGATAAATAGTAACATACAGAAAAATTCCTCATAAATACTCATTTTTGTTCACTCAAGAACAGCTTTTCTACTTGACTGAATATAAGCAGTAGACAATTCAAGAGAATTTCTGTGCATTAACAGAAGATTAAGTAGAAGGTCTAAAACCAGAATCTTCAACTGTTTGGATTTTGTGACTACCTAACCTAGCCCTGCTCCCAAATGAAAGGAACTAATTTTCTGTCTTTCAGTCTAGCTAGACTCGTCTAAAACCAAATGATTGCATAAGATTCCCATTATGTCCATGAAGTTTTCAGAATTTCCATATAGTCAGATCTGAAACTCAGCTCTGAATTGCCGCTGCAACCAGAGTGAAATCCCAATTTTATTAGCATCTAAACTTCACTTCCTTAGTTTTCAGTACCTTTGCAAACACAGAAATAAAAATAAAATAGTAATTAAAAAATTTCTCTTTTTAATGATAATGACATACATCAAGACCCTAGAAATCCAGCCACAAGTTAGTTCTCAATTTTAGAAGATTATCTGAGGCTGTTTTATGGTGATGAAAAGTTTCAACTAGATTTAAAAATACATTTCTGTAACTGGAATTCAAACCTGCACTTTAATGAATACAGTCAGTGAAACACTTCTGCATTAAATAATTGGACCCCACTACAGTCTCTGCACACTTGTTGCATGTGGCAATGCTAAGCCTATTCAATATTTATTTTCACTGTATTGTAAGAGCTTATGTTATAATTTTTTTTAATTTTTATTTTTATGTTAAACTTGTTAGATTCTCAGAGAATTTTACAGCAGTACTGTCATAGCCATCACAGTTATAATTAAGCTGTGAATTCAAACACTTATTATGTTTTCACTAATAAACCTTATTGCTAAGTGCTAGCTAGTTATTCTGACCTATTAATCCACAGTGTTTCACACAGATTACTTTTTTTTTAATAATTTCATTGCTCTGGAAATAGGAATGGTTGACACTTTCCTAAATTGGAGACTTTCTACTCAGGAAGCAAAGTAACTCCACAGTGAGACATTCCAAATGGCAAATGACAGCTACATAAACAAACATATGGCAAAATAACATCAAATGGCCACTCAGAAATCAAAGATGTTCTTCTCTCACTGGGCTTTAAGCATCTCTCATATTTAAGGAATTTCCTGTGTGGCATACTAACCAAACACACCCACTCTGGCCTCAAAGAAATACCACAATCCATTCACTATGTTGAAGAGACACTCCTGATTTTTTTCCTTTGCAGGGGATATAAAGTATCTGAGGCAATAACTAGGGAGTGAGGAAATTGAAAAGAAACAGTACTAGGCATCTCATGTTATGAAACAAACAGAAATCAGAACGGTAAGGAAAAGTAGTCATATGTATGACTATTGTCAAATCCTAAGAAGAATAAAATATTAGAAACATACACAAAGTCGCCTGACATTAATCCTGATATAAATGAAATTGTAGCTTAACTTACTGGTAAAGTTCCTGGTAAAGAAGCATCAAAGAAAGATACCAAAGAGTTGGGAGGTGCTGCAAACTGGACTTGGGAACCAGAGAAGAGTTTTGATTTGGAACTGATCTGTGCATGAATTTCCAGACCCACAACTGGTATCCACGGAGCAAGGCTGAAAAGGAAAGAGAAGGGGGAAACAATTTAAATATAGATGACATTAAAAACCATGAACAGCCAGAAACAGAATTAAGAATGCTTAGTTTATTAACAAAAATTAAATTGTGATTGTAAAGACATTGTAAACAATGTTGCAAATGCACCTACACTGTAATGGAAAAGGTTGTGCTGCGATACTGGAGAACAGAGGCTACAGGGACTATATGGCAGTGTTGTACGCAAAAAAGAACGTCATAAAAAAATTTAATGATTTGAAACTTTTAACTTTTCCTTACACGAGAAATCTCTGAGAAATTAATGAGGCACACTTGCATGCTGGATGAACCCTAATTTGCTGCCTCGTGAAAATCCCCAAATCATCATAAATATGAATTACTTCTCAGGTAGTTTGAAAAATCTCCAACAGACAGGTGGCATAATAAATTATGTATTCTTTGTCAGATAGACACTTGCATGCTGGGAAAGGTGGCTCTCCAGAGCAGCATTAGTAGAATATTAGCATAAACATTAGTAATCTGGTAATAGAGAAATCATAATTTCAACTAGAGAGCTAATGTTCTCTGAATGTATTCCGCAGAATAAAGCTTCTCCATATCATCTAAAAAGTAATTGCAATTCTCACATCCATAACCTTTATATGGACAAGAGAAAAAGGTCATCTTTAAAGTATGACTTGCTTGACAGTTTCTGTAAGTAATTATCTGGCCTTGAACAAATGAAGTGGCACAAATAATATTTCATTGATGGAATCACATTTCTATGGCAGAATCCTTCAGCAGTATGAGTACCCAGATAGCTATAGGAGATAGCAAGCTGTGGAAAAACATCAAACAAATATATCAAGTACAGTGTTCCTTCCAAAGGTGAACTTTCTCCATTGCCAAGGTTTTAGTTCTCCATCGGCCCTCCAACAGCGGAGGACATCCCTACTAACAGCAAACTAGTGATGCGGATGCCACTTATATTGATGCTTTAGGAAGAAGAATATTATCGTAAAAGATTTAGGTTCAGATGTTTAAAGAAGCTAGTAATTTTTCTTTTACTGAAATAGTATTATTCTTTGGTATTTTCAACTAATCATACAGATGCCTCAAGTTTTAAGAAATAATGTGGGCTTTCTTTTACATTTTAGAGGCAAATTTATTCTATTGTTTCCTGCATTCTTCAGAAATGCCTTTCTGTCATAACATGGTATTAAAAATTACACCAGGTGCTTTGCTGAATCGGTGCCTTGGCTTACACTCAGAGAAAAAGGTACATGCGCCAGTCAGTCCTTCAATCCTCCTAACAACACTGATGAGGCACCTGGAACTTCTCGCCGTGTTTGTTCAAGGACTGTGTTTATCTGTGTCTCTAAAGAATCAGCAGCTACTTCCCTGCGCAACTTTCTTGAAGTAATCAGTTGTGTAGAGAGAAACTCCCAGCACACCAGAGAACAGAACTTGTTCAGGTCTTGACTTTCAGTTGCAGCCGAAATAAAATGCTGTTTCAGGCACACTGCCCAAATCTCACAATACTCCACTGGAAGAAAAAGCCTCTTTTGGACTAGAATAACCCTTGAAAACACGCTCATGAAAGCTGGTGCGGCCCTCGCTGTCCATCTTCGGCACACGTGAACGCTCAGGCCTCGTGAGCTGCACGCTCTTATCGCAGCCAAGCGTGTCAGGGGGTCACGGCCCCACTGCCGCAGCAATTACCGTGTGCGCTTTGGGGAAGGTGCGAGATAAACGCGTGCTGAGCAGGCGCTGCCAGTAAGCTGTGCATGCCTTACACCGCTCAGAACCCGGAATTTACACCGGACCCCGCTGCCGTCACCGCCGCTCCCGTGCCCAAGCCCGGGGCCCCAGAGCCGGCCCCGCGGCTCCGCCCCGACGGCGGGACGCCCCACGACAGAATCAGCTCCACCGACCCTTCTACCCGCGCCGTTCCGGCACCGTACCCGCTCTTCCCCGCCGGCACCTCCCCGCCTTTCGCGTTACAGGCGACAGCCCTCTGCCCGCGGGGGGAAGGACCATGCCCGGCCCCCGGCCTCCCCGTGCCGCGCTGCCACGCCCGGCGCCAGACCCCTGCGCACCCCCGCGCCGCCACGGCCGCCATTGCCCTGCCGGCGGCTGCCAGGCGCCCGCAGCACCCCCTGGGAAATGAAGTCCGGGATGGCTGCGCGGAGCGCGGGCTCTGCGGGCGGACTACAACTCCCGTCAGGCCGCTCGCGGTGGCACCGCCCCCGCCCCGCCCCGCCGGCGGGAACTGGGTCCGCCGGTCCCCTGACTATCCCGGGAATGCGGGGGCGAGGAGCTAGGATTGCTTTTGGCTGTTGTTTAAAACGCCTTAGGTGGTTCAGGCCCCCAAAATGGGTTGTATGTGGTTTTCTTCTGGGCTCACGCTGACATAAAACCAGCTGCTGTTTTATTGGCGGCCCTTTGCAAGCCTTGGGCATCAAATGATGCTGTCCCACGCGGCTGAGGTATTGGAGCTTAACTTCTCATACGTAGAGCAGCCAGGTTAAGTCTCAGCAAGGCCTGGGGATGGTGTGTGGTAATAAAGAGTCTTGTCCAGGGCACACGCAAACATCTTTAATGTTTACGCAGCTACATTGCACAAATGATAGAATTGGCGACCTTCTATCCCAAGCCCCAGGCCTGTGGAGCTTAAATGGGAATGAACAAGAGCTGCTGCTTATGTCATCCTTGCGCTATGTCAGCGACCGCCAAGAGAAGCTGATCAGTCACAAACCCGTCAGTGAGACCGGTTTCTTCCAGCAGGGGACAGTGGTGCACACAAGCGCTTGAAAGCGTCTTGGAAGCTTTATGACCTCTTGTCTTTCCAAGCTCTAATATGAGATGCTGACTGGCTCTGAGTCGTGCAGAAAATAATTTACCCAAGTAAGAAAATGTCTTATAACCAATGTTTCATAGCACTAATTTTCTGATGTGTTTATATTTTAAATAAGTTAAATTAACTGGAAGTGCTTTATAAGAAGAGCCAGTTGAGAGATCCCTTCCGTAGACACTGATCTGTAGGTACTTGTGCAATGTATCTTGTTTTAATTAGTCTGTCACGTTCCTTTTCTTGGGAAATAGCCTTCCCTTGTACAACAAAGAGTGACCAAGTAAAAGTTCCTTTCCAATACAGAAGAACTGACCACAGGTCATCTTTTACATGTTGTGGAGATGGAAAGAACATTGGAGTGGCCTTCTTCCTTCTCTTCTGTTGGAAACTTTTTCACATATGAGGTAAACTAATATAAAGCCAGTGTAGCAGTCTTTAAACCAATGAAATATTTAAGAACTTTTGATAATTCTGATTTGAGAAAAACCCCATTTTCATTTGGACTTAGCAGGGGCCTTTGCAATGTATTGTGATGAAAAATTCATTTCAGACTGAAGCTTTAGTATGTGGTTTTTATTTCTGTGACAAATTCCTTGTCTTTACAATTGTCCTCCATGAACTCTAGATTCAGTTATTATTTGCTATGAGGTAGGGATTGGCAGGTCATTTCAACCCAGCTATCAGGATAGATTCTAAATATAGTTCTGAAGTGTTTCTGCTGATGTAAAAGTGGTAAGTTTGAGATTATTTGACTTTCTTTTAAGCCTGTTATCCTGATGTAATAGAAGATTTCATAAATAGTCACCAAGAAGTTAAAACCTAATGAATATTAAAATCATGTTACTTAAAGCCTTACTGTGCCTTGATTGCACAGACTTCTGCCCTTTGGTCATATTATTTAGAGGGGAGTAGACAACACAAAAGGGTTGAAATCCATCCCAGACAATTCCTCTGGAACTTCTAGCTGTATTAGGTGTTGTCTTACTTAGAGAGGAAGACTGGGAAGTGCCATTGTTTGTGATTTAAATTGTGTCGATGTTATTTTAATTCCTTTCTCAGAAAAAAATCCCATTAGAAGAACCTTTTCCTTTGCAGCCTTTTGCCGGTAACCACGTAGGTAATAAATGAAAGCTCACACATCCAGATACAGGAAGCTGCTCAATCACAGGGAATAATTGCCTTTCCCAGCAGCTTACTTTGAGGTGGGAGAGGCTACATATTTGTTCCTTATTGCAGTGTGTTTGTAGATCATGCTGTGGCTTGGAATAGGAAAATAGCACTGCATAAAGATTTGTGCTATGATAGTTCAGTACTATGTAGACTCATATCTTAGAGAGGGTAGACCCAGGGGACAGTTTGCTCTGAGTCTCTTGTTACTGTAAGAATTTAACCAATGTTTGAGAGGAAATTGGAATTTTGTAGAGAACAAAAACCCAACAGCATATCATCTAAGCCGTAAACAAGCAGTCTCTCCCATTTATTTGAAAGAAGATCCCATTGAATTTTAGTTTCTAGGGTGTGAGCTCTAAAATCTATTTTCTTGCAAGTCATACTTGGCACGCATAGTTACTCCTTTTGTGGACTGTGAGCTCTCCTTTTGGTATAGCAGGGAATGGGATATTCAGACTGGGGTGTTTGTTAGATACTTCACAGGCTGCCTGCAGTGTCTTATTTCAGCCTGTGAAATGAGGAACAGACAGGAACCTCTGTTAGATTTTGAAGCAGAGGTTGTGACTTTTGGAAGAGTAGATGCATAGTCTATCAAAAAATCAGACATTGCCCAACAGGGAAGGGTAATGAAGCAGATTGCTAAATTTGGAAGCAAACTATGTTAAGGGATGTTTTCAAACTTTTAGGCCCCTAGGATCACTTCTATACCTTGAAAGCCTTTTTTTTTTCCTCTACAGGTAAAAAGAAAGAAATTTTCTTTTGTCCTGCAACTTTGAGCTAATAGTGACAATGATTTTCAGTCTGGAATATGGATTCAACTTGTCTATCTACCAGTAATAGGACATGGCAAATACAAAAATGTGTACTTGATCCTGAGGATTGGGAAAGGATATTTCTATTGACCATAGGAAAGAGTATATAGGGAGCTAATAGAGCTGCCTGTATGATCTGCTGACCATGTGTGTATGCATGCATGCAGTGATAGATTGGGTAACATGAACAGCCTCGTGATTTGAGGGGGTCTTGTATCAAAGTGTATTATTGTACAAAGTGTCATCAATTTCCTAATTGGGACATAGTGCCATTTTATTTTATTTAACAAAATTTTATAACTCATGAGTTGAAAATGAGGACCAGACTTGGCTAGGAAAAAAAAAAAAACCACAAAAATTATGTATGCACAAGCAATTTCTATAAACAGTAACGAAAACATGTAAGTTACATATAGGAGTTGATGTAGAAGGTGAATTCACTGTTCCTCAGAGGCTGTGTTGTTGAAGAGAACTGGTATCCTTGGCTCAGCCATGAGGAGCCTGTGTATCACCACCTTTCTGTACTGGTTTTCACCTGGTTGTGTCTTGGCTGGGAGCAATGCACTGAATATTGGCTACACCTGTGATTTGAATGTTGCTGGCAATCCTGAAAACTCTCACTTAGGTGCACAGTATACTTCTTTGTCTCGGGACCTGAGCTGGAATTGAAGTGGTTACTGACCTTGTGGTAGCTGAGTTCCACGAAAACCCATTTGGCAGAGGCAGTGTTTGAGGAAGTCCAGTGCCACTAACCTTGTCTGAGGGTGAGTACTATCCTAATCTTCTTGTTTAATAAATTAAACTCTTATTTTTCCTGTGTGAAATTCCACTATTGTAGGCATAAGAGGATTTCCTAGCATATCACTGTGGTCTTGGTATTGCATCTTGATTAAGTTGTTGAAAAATCCACATTATGAGCCTATGCTACCTTTGGTATGATTCCTTGTTTCCTACAGATTCATCTCTTTTAGTTGAAAATCGGTATGATTTACCTCCAGGGTGATCGCTCCATTTGATTTGGACCTGCTATAATGCACAATGTTTTCTAAATGTTTGAGCTGTAATTCAGGAACCCTATCAGGTTTATACTTAGATATAGTTCAGTCTACAAGGAATATGTTATAGTGGTTTGCTTTCATAGTTTATTTTTCAAGCAATGGAAACTGCATTTGGAAACAGCAGAGACTAGGCTAAAGCATCTATATTGAACTCGAATAAACTTATTGGATGAATCTTATGTGTGGGCTGTCTGTGATGATTATGCAGAAGTGATGGCTAATATTTCAGCTGATCTAAAATTTACTAGTATGTTCTCTCTAATTGTATTGGTATCTGCAAGAAAACCTTTAAAATGTCTTTCTCGATTTTGGTTTTTTACTTTGGTCCATTCAGAACAAGGGAGAATAGAGGAAAAAGCATGTAGAAGTGAGACTAATTTATTCTTGTGTTTCATTTGCATTGCATTTTTGTGTAGTGTTCTTCTGCTTATAATTTTCAACTGAAATTTTCAAAGAGCTGTGTTGTATCTGAGACCTGTTACTTCTCAAATTAACAGCTGTAACTCTTGTTGCAAGCAGTCTATGACTTTATATATATAAACGTCATGGGTCTAACATTTCAGCAGCATATAGCTTCACATAACTGATACTCAAACAGGAACTTTCATATACTCCATTGTAAGATTCCAGCTGACAGCCCAACCTAGGAAAAAATAGACATAAAGATCTATGCTAAATTTGTTAAAGAAGAAAAATTTTAGCTGAACAGTCAAATTGGGAATACACATCAAAGTGTTTCCCCTAAGAGATGGTATTAAAAATCAACAAAGCCTTCAATTATTATTGATTTCTCTGTCATGAATAAAGCAAAGGAATAGTTTGAAGGAGTTGTCAAGCAACATAATGCTGGGAGTAAGCTGGTTATAATAATGTCATTAGTTTAGTGTAAAATTAATTTTTTTAATCAAAACCAATCTAAAGATAGTCTGAAATGTTAAATCCTGTCAAGCTGCTGCTTATAAGAGAAGGATTTCTTTAAGACATGAGATTACTAGTAGGTTGAAGCCAATTCCAAAAAGTGATTATTTAAAAAAAAATTTATTCCACAACTTAGCACGGTGCTTCTAAGGGCTGCCTTTATTGTTCTTAATGCTAAGGATTGATTTTAATTGTCTAAAGTAATAAGGATGTAAACTAAAACTGTTTTCCAGATGGAACTTTGTGATGTATTACTTCACTAAAAGAACAGCAGAAATATAAATGCAGGAAAATACTGCAGAGAGATGTTCAAAAGCTTTGAATAAAGTTGCAGATCCTGAAGTGAGACAGCCCTGTCTTTTCCCTATGCAGCAACACAGACTTTTGTTTTACTAGTTTATGATTGATTTAGTAGTTAGCTAGTTATTTTCAAAACTTTTTGTATTCCTTGCCTTCAAGTGTATACATTTATACATTGTGTTATGTATGACCCAGATGGGCTTGAAGAACACATATTGAAGCCTTTGTCCTGCTGGATGTGATGTTTTTACTCTGGAATACAATTTTTTTCTTTTTTTAATTACATAGTTGTACTGCTGTCTTCATCTTCCCACAGTGCCTGTGGCATTCGAAGCAAAATCTGGTTTATGTTCTGCTTTTTAGTAATGAGTGACAAGAATGTTTATGATGTGTGTTTGGCTTTTTTTCCCCCTCTGCACTGTATTTATGCCATACCTATGTGCTTGGTACCTTTTCTTATAGTGAAATAAAAAATGTAAACATTGCTTCTCCTGAGAATGAAAAGAGAATGCTAGTGCCCTTGAAATCAAACATCCATCTCACGATGTGATGTAGTTTTGGGGTTTTGGTTTTTTTTTTTCCTTTCCTGCAGACTCACTGCTTTTGCATCTAGATTATGATTTCTCCATGGACCTGGTAAAGATGGTGTGTTAGTCACAGGCATAACTGAGAGCTTGTAAGTGGAGACAGATTGTGACAACCTGGAGAAATGAGAGCCTTTGGGTACAAAACAGGCCAGAACACACAGAAGCAGTACAAACACATTTCCTGTTTTGTTACTTGTGTATCTAGTGTCCTAATGGAAAGTACTGCCAACAGATTTCAATCAAGGGTTTCCTCTTGAGTCCTTTATTCTCTCCTTGGGCTTTCTGTGGTGCCATCAGTTCATGGTGACTGGTGTGAACTGTTACCCACTAGTAGTCACAGGTGATGTGAAATAGGCTGATAACTAACTACAGCCTTTTTATTCCGTTATGAACTTCACCTGGGAGTTATCCCTTCTGTTGAACTTGACCTGAGTTACCCCTTGCTCATGGAATAATGTGGCCCATTGAAGGCTCTTGGAGTGGTGTTTCGTACATATTATATCACAGAGTTTGTTTTCCAACCTGTTTTTTGAAAAAAGTATGAATAATTATGCAGTCTTGAGGACAATAGACATTTTAAAGTCATATGCCAGTATATAAAATACATTGATAGTAGAATACCTATTTTAACAATATTTTAAAAGTAAGGAAAATAATTAAGTGCTGATATTTGGTTTGGTTTTGTTGGTCAAGAGGTATTTTTTGGAGGGAGAAGTTGGGGCTTAGGGTCTTTTGATTTTGTCTGAAGTTTGTCCTGTATGTTGGATTGTTTTTTGTTTGGGGGATGGGGAGGAAGTTGAGGCGTTTTTTGTGTGTGTGGTTTTTTTTTTTTTTTTATCTATCACCTCAGATTAGATGAGATTAGATTCTTCCATTGCAGAAGTGACATTTTCTCTATAGAAACTTTTATTAACTGGTCAATCACTTTAGGACTGAAGTGCTTCAGCAAGTGATTTCATCGTCTCAGATTAGATGAAATTCTTCCATTATGGAAGTGAAATTCTCTCTGTAGAAATTTTTATTAACCAATCAGTCAGTAACTGCTTTGGGACCGAGGTGCTTCAGCTTCAGTAGCTGATTAGTAAATTGCAGTCTGAAGCCAGAATGTAAGAGGTGTTGTGTGCTGTGCACATATTGGGGCAATGGCTCATTAAGTTTTAATACATTGGATAATCTTTGAAGTTTATATTTCCTCCTTGCCTTGTCCAGCATAGCAGCATGTGCAGGGAATTCACAGCAGCACACAATACTTAGACTGTGTCGGCTGCTTCTACAGGCCTTGTTCAAACAAAACTCTGGGGGATTTGAGTAAGGGTTTGGGTTTGGCTCCCCAAACCATTGCTAAAGCAAACCCAAAGGAGGTAGCATGTGTTAGATAATTGCAATAACAACTTTGCCAAAGCGACTTTGGAGACCAACCTTTCCAGCTTTGCCATATGTCCTTCTCTTTCCTCTCTAGATGTTAGCATTTATTGTATGGTAGCACAGCTTTCTCTCTAGAAATTTTTTCTTTCTGCTGATGCTCATTGTTGTGGCCAAAAGTAGGGGTAATGGCATAAAAATACATTGCTGGCTTTTGTTCCAACAATGCTTTTGATTTCTCTTCTGTCTTTTTCTGCTACTGTGTAGATTAAGGGAATCCATGAGTGCTGACATAGGAAGCCTTTTTCATCAGGGTAGTATGTGTACGAGGAGAAGGGCTACTCTGCTAAGTCACTAGACAATTCTTGTGTTTTTACAGCATGTACAGAAGAACCTTTCTGCTAGGCCAGGCCTGGAGTGGCGACTGTGTATCTGAAGGTTATGTGACGTACCTGGCCTCAAAGACACACTTTGGATTACTGCTTCCTGCGTTACTGAGAGGGAAATTCAATGGCAAAATGGTTATTTTGAATAGATATGCAGCTGCCTTATGCATGGCTGGAAGAAATATATCTGTGTATCAACACATTCTATTTTTCCAATTATGATCTTCTATCTCATGGTACTAGATGGGAACTGTGTAGTTCAGGAAGTGTTTTATTACTTCTATATGGGTTATGCAAAGCTTGCTGTTTCTTTTAGGTCCTGAGAGGGAGAGATTTTTACTTCCTCTTGGACTCTTCTTCCTCGAAGCATGTGTGGTTTTGTGGGTTTTTTTTCTCTTATAGTCTTTTGAAATATGGACACTTGCTTGTGTGTCTTAACTTGTCATTATATTTTCTTGGTCTTCCCCAATATCCAGCTGTTTAATTTAAAATCCATTTTTATTGTTACACACAGAAAACAAACATATACCTTTAGCCAGGATGATTTTACTCTAACAAGGAGAAGAAAGAATTAGAGTTTTCATAAAAAATATAGTCTGTGTATCTGCTGACCTATTTGGAACGGGACAAAAATGAATTTGTTGTCTCTTTTTACCAGAATGCTTGAAAGGTTTGCAAATGCATGATAGTAGCTTAGTAAATAATCAGCATATTGTAAATGTATCTTTTAAAGGCCAAGGAATAGCATAAATACTCTTTCAAATTGTGGTTGATATAAAACATTTCCAGTTGGATCATGTATAGAGTAATTACTTTTGACAAGTTAATTTTGCAAGTGCCCAATTAAGCTATTCATTCACAGCTTATCTCTTCACAGTGTGGCTGTATTCACTTAGCTGTTCAGGCTTGAATTTCTATTGTACATTTAAATATGGATCCAAATTCATGGGATGTGGATTCATTGAAAGGGCAGTTCTTAGCGTTGAGAGTTTGAACCACCCCCCATTCACATCACAAGACTAACTTTAAATCAAGAGGGATTTGAGACTGTATTTTTTCTTTTCTTTTTTAAATAGTAGCAAATGTTTATTACTTGGCTTCTATTTTTTCAAAAGTGTTAAGATTTATATTCTCAGTGTTTCTTTAAACTCACTTTAATTCACAATATAAAGTCACATTTAGGGGTGTGATTTCTCATGAAGCTACCAGACTCCTAAAGCCTGGACTTAAAAATGAAATACCAAATATCAAAAGGTAGCTGAGAATTACAAGATACTGAACTAACTCTTATGAATGTTGTAAAGTAAGGATAATGAGAGTATAGAGAATTGAATCTTTGAGATCCCAGGATGACAGGAGGTATTTTCAGTTGATAATGGAAACTGTTGATTTACTGCTCTTGATAGAAGTGGAAATAAACCAAGTCAGGAGCATAATGTGATTATTCAAAGGGTTCAAGGGCATCTGTAACCTGCTTCAATGGGTCAGGTGTTTGGATTTTAGGAATGAACTAATAAAGTGCATTAAAGATGGACTTGGGCCTCTAGAAGCTTTTAAATAAAGAACCTTAAAAATTTAGTATCTAGTGCTTATCCTCTGAGTGAACAGAGCAGGATTAGGAAACTGCTACATGATTAATCAAGCTAGTGTTTATACCAAACTGTAAACTCAAGGGATCAAATTTACTAGGCCCTGGGCAGGTAATTTACACGATCTGCCCTGGTATTAGTGAGGCACATTCAACAAGATGTATGATAGTGGTGGTAGACAGTGTTTCTTCTCTGCCAGCCATCCTGTTTTTCACTTGCACAGAAATGTATGTCTCTAGTAGTAATGGGATTAGGTCAGAACATAGCTGAACCTTTATAGTTCTTTGCTGCTACACAGAAGTTTGTAGGTTGCTGTTCTAAATCCATCTGAGGGGTGAGAGGGAGAAGCATGATCATCGTAGTAATGATGAAAACCTGGCATAATTGCACTGGACTTCCTGCCTCTTCCATCCATTCTTGCAAGTCAACTGCTCCAAGTTGAGAGCATTGATCGAGAAATACATGCACACACATCCCCACAAATTCCCTTGGCTTAAATTCATGGACACTGAGTACCTGCATGACTCTTTCCAGTCCATACTGTAGTGCTTCTGTGTTCTTTCAATTCCTTTGTCTGTTTTGACACTTAAGCTGTAAATGGATCTTGACAGTGGGTTTCTCACAGGGGTCTTGATATCAGGCTGTATCATCCCACACATATTTGGATTAATTACATATCTATTCTACACCTCTCACATTGATGCCTGTTTGAACATGAAAAGGTCTAACTTTCCCTTGCAAGGGCTGGAAGCCGCTAACATGAGGTGGAGGGCAGGCCAAGCTAGGCCAGAAAAGTACATGCTGGGATAGATAATGGAAGGCTTTTAATATTACTTGGAATTTTCGGATTGATGGGTGAGCCCAGCAGACTGCAATCACCAAGCTTCATTACTGCCACCCAACAACGCAGTCTGCAAGCAGCAGCAATTTTTTTCCCCAAAATCTGTGTAGCTTCACTTTTTCAGAAGCTCTGCACTTTGGAGGAGACCGTCCACTGTAACTTCCCAAGTGGTTCAGGATGTCAAGAAATGCTGTCTCCTCTAAGACTTCTGAGTCTATCTATTCAACACACTTCTACTTAAGTACTGTTGGCCTACGTTTCCTAAACAAGGATTGTCTAATGCTATTTATCTACCTGCTTATTTAACAACAAAAAAAATTGACCTTCAGTATTTGTCCATTGGGCTATTTCTCTGAGATTAATTCTGTAAGAGATAGCTGAAAATCTCTTTATATATTGACTTTCGTTTCCCACAGTGGAATTATCTAGAGGATAATAGTAATGTAAATCTTCCACCCAGATGTTATGGAATTGTTTCTACTTTTTTTTTTTATTTTCGGCACAGTTACACTAGGTCCGGGTTCAGGCCCACATTGTTTCCTCTTGCATCATTGCCTGTATGTGAAAAAATAACTGCAAAAGGCACAGTGTTGTAGGGTACTTGGCCTTTACTCTTGGCCTCTGTTTTGGTGCAGATAATGTAATAAAATAACTGCTGACCAGTAATGCAAACACATACCAGTTTTAGAGTAATTTTTCTTAGCTGAGGCAAGAAAGCTTCCCTAAGCTCCTTTCCAAGGAGAGCAAAGCATCAAACAAACAAAACTCCAGTGGCCTTAATTTCAGAGGCAGTAGCCTTAACAATGCAAAAGGAATATATTGGGGGCCTAGAGAGGGGCCTTCAGAAAAACACTAAATCTGTGAGGATTTTCCAGTTAGGAAAGCCTGTTCAGATATTGCAGCTGTAAGCAGTTGTCACAAAGTTAGTGTGAGAAAGCTGAAGAGGTGGTATGGTTTTGACTGAAGAAATAAAGCATTATTGTTGTTCATTTGAGTGTTGATAATCCTGGACTTCAGAGAAACTGGTAACGCAATAATACGTAAAGATGTGATTTAAAACGAAACTGATGCTGCTTCTCAACAGTTCTTTGTGCTAGTGAAGTGGCTAAATGTTTTCTTCCCGTAATCAGTGGCAGTAAACAGGACTGTGGTGCAGCTGAAGCCAGGTGAATGTAGTCAAGGTTGGAATTCAGACCGGAAAGTTTGTTCATTGGGAAGAGGATTTTATGAATGGACTGCATCTGCTCTGCTGCCTGGAAGTAAACTGTTGAATGCAGTGCCTGATGTCCTATGGCTTGGGCTGATCCTGCTTGGGCTACAGACTTGCCTCAGCAATTACTATTGGTGTAGTACGCTAATTGTGTACTACATCTTGCATATTTGGTTTTGATTTGATTTTTGTATATTTAGATTTTGGTCAAGATTCAAAGGTGTTTTAACCTTCAGTGTCACAGTTTGTCCACATGTTTCCTACATATATTGTTAGTAAACCTTAGAACTCTCCCTGTACTTCCTATCTCATGTCACTGCACTAGCACTAGTATTTAATTATTTTCATTTCATTGTTATATATTTATTAGCATAGGCAAATGCCCACGTCTGGATTCATTGTCCATGTAATAAGTAGAAAAAATATTTAAACACATGAAAAACACCACTCTAGGGAATTAAAGTAAGGGGGGGAAGTCTAATTTACATATTGGGACAAGTCAGGGTTAGCCAAACAGTGACTGACAACCCATTCAACTAGGTTGGAATGGAAATAGAGAGAAAATACAGTCAGCAGAGGAAATGTGGTTTATTGAAATGTGTATCCATATATATATGTATGTACATGGGCCTTTAGGGATATTCCTTATGAGAAGGGAAGTGAGTGCAAGAGAAAAATAATCAGACCCACTCTAAATACAGTCACCAAATGAGTCTCTGCTAGCCAACAGAAACATTGTCACCTCTGCTACCAGCTCCTGTGTGCCAGGTGTAAGCACCACCTTTCCTGCAGCAGGGAACGAGGCACGTGTCTGTGCTTTGCTGTATTGGCACAAGCCATGACAGTGGGTAGGTTTGTGCTGGAGGGCTGGCTGAGATACAGTAGTGGTTTTGCCATCCTGTCTAGGATTCCACTTGTGCTGCTTCTACACTTGCTCCAGCAGTAGAATTAAGCTATTCACTTATTCTGTGCCTCACACTCATCCTTTAAATTGGTGAGACTGAGGTGTAAATTGCTACTCTTTCTGAATATGTTATTTGACCCTATCCTTCACAAAAGTAGATGAAGTTTCATATGCCGATAACAGTATTGGACTCGAATTGTTACCTCATTCTGCAATTTATCTCTAGAATGGAGGAAAAAATATTTTGGGATCAAACCTTCAGTCTTTTCTGCCCTGGATAATTTCTTGACTGCACAAAGAGTCCCATAAGATTTCACACACCTAGAGACTATTTAATCAAGTGGACACATGTATCTTGAAACATTAAACAAAAATATGCTTAAAATGTAGCAGGATTTTATCGTAAAATAAGTGTAAGTAGCAGTCCAGCTATAACATTGATTCACTTGCCAGGTTTGTTGTGTGTAGTTGCCTGAAACTTTGCAGTGTTCATACTCCTGGAGCCTGTAGGAATCCTATTTTTTAGTTCTTACTGAAAAGCAGATAACATACTGGAAGTAAGAGGTTAATCAGTGCAGTGGTGCAACAGCTATTTTTATAGAGACCCCCAGAGACTTCTTGCCTGTGTGCAACGCTCCAAATAATTGTTATTTATTACCAAAGTATTTGCACCATCTGCCCCCATACTTATCAGTGCTACCTTGCTACCACTGATAAACCTGTTCCTTAACTCCTGCTTCTCTGCCACCTCCTTCTTCCACAAATAAATGCTAGAGCTGCTACGTCATGTGTAAGGGATGAACAAATTCTTAAACGCTTTGAGAAGGGAGTCAGATTATCTGTTTGACGTAGTGATTCATTTGACAAATTAACCCAGAGAAGGATAGGGCATACAAATGTTGCTGTGTTCTTGCTCTGTCACTTTTGAAATTTCTCTTTCTTAACTTCCTTTATTTCAGTCCCTAAGTACAATTAGTAAGTGCATGTAAGTGTCAGGTGCCAGATGCTGTGTATGTCTTTCTAGAATTTACATAGCTTTTCAAATTTTTTGCAAGAGAAATAAAGCGAAGTATACTACATAAGTTGACAAGTCTGATGTATTGCTTCTCAGCCACAGTAATGCATAGGTTTGGTTTAGCAAGAATATTCTCAGCCTTTACTAGCCCTCAAGAAATCTCACAGTGAAATGTACTTCCTAAGTTATTACTTCATTCTTTATATTTATATTTTTTCCCCTCACAAATTCAGGTACTTTCTATAGTTTTTTCCTTAATCCAATAGATTTTATTTCAGCTAAAACTAGACATTGTTTTTTAGTCCTCAAACCTTGCGGTTCACCTTGCTACAGCTTTCAGTGAGTGAATGAACACTTGTACTACCCTAGGCCAAAAAGTGGAGATGGGCTAAAATGTGTAACAGATGTTAACATTCTGCAAAACACTTTGAATAGGAAAAAGAGTATGCAGAAAATCGGGAGTTACTGTTGAATCATGTGAAGTCACCTGTGTCTGGGCCTGTACTCCAGTGGTGTTCCTGACAGGTGTTTGTCTAACCTGTTCTCAAGGGCCACGGGCAAAAGTATTTCCTACTTTTTTAGTCCTTCACTATCTTCACTAAATGCAATATTTTGTTTACCACAAGCCTCTCTCTTTTTTTGGTTTTGTTTTTTCCCCCTGTGATTAAGACAACTTCTTGTTGTCCTGTCCATAGTAGGTAGGCAGAACAAATGAATCTCTTTCTCTTTGCAGCAGTCCTTTTTAATCCAGTAAGACTCTCACTAGTACATTTCCATTGATCTCTTAAAGCTAAATAGTCCTGTGTCTGTCTTTCTTCAAACCTGGTATTTTTTAGGTTCCTGATCTCTGTTCTTCTCTGAATTCTTTCCATGTGGCCTAGGTTTTCCTTGAAATATACCTTGATGGGAATTCTGGCTTAACTGGTGCTGAATAGAGATACTTCACTTATCTTTCAGCTTAAATTTATTCCTATAAGTGGCACATCTACTTTTTTTTTATTGTATGGTACTAAAACAAAAAAATATTAAATTAATATTTGTGATCCAATGTAACAACCAGATTCTTCCAACAGAAGTGACATCTAGCAAAATGTCCTCCACTGTGTGCTTTGAGCAATTAGTCATTCCTGCCTAAGTGTATAAACCTGTGGTATAAACACTTTCCAACTGCTGTTAGAAGTTATGCACCTTTTCTGAGTGGAATAACTGTTCTGCTTGAGAGAAGGCAAGTTCTGTTAATTTCCATGTAAGAGCAATATTTGCAACACAGGTATAATTTTAATGATGGCAATTAAAAAAAAATTAGATGGCGAGTCAGCTGTCTCTAAGGAATTTTCCTGGTATTTAAGTCAAATGGACTTTTCAGTAAGACATTAGGATTTCTTTTTTGAGTGGTGCTTTTTTTCTTTTTTTCCCCCCTATATTCTGAAATAGTTGAGAGAGGAGACTTGTTCTGAAAATCTGTGGAAGCTTACAATGGACTCGTAGGCAGTGGTAGTGACTGCAAAATTTCCTGGAGCAACCACAACATGGCTTGTCCTGTCAGGTCTAAAACTCTCTGTTAGAATTTCAGAAGCAAATAGAATTTTAGGGATGTGATGACCTTTTCAACTCATTTTTTCTGCCATTTCATTTTCAGAATGTTCCCTTATAGGATTGAAATATAAGTGTAGATTTGAGTGTTAGAAAATGCATGTATTTGAAGAGCTGGTTTTAGAGAGAATAAATTCTTTTATGGAAAACAAGAGAGGGATGAAAATGATTAGCAAAGAGGATTGTAATGAACCCAAGTTTTTGTAGCCCACCTGGCTGTGGCACTTGAACTCCATATGATAAATAGATTTTAAGGCCTCCTGTGTCCAAAGTGTTTGAGAAACCATTACAGTGCAACCTCGGTTGATTTGATGGAAAGAATATGACCTCCTCTCGGATTATAGCATACTTAGATTTTGTTCAGAGGCTTGATTTTAAAAAGAGCAGCAGCAAGTTTTAAAGTCCTCTAAGCAGGGAATTTTAAAACAAACCAGAAAAATTAATGAAAAAAACTGAAGTGGTCCCAGTTGTCACAGGAGTCTAGGAACTGTCAAAAACTTAAAGCACTTTCTCCTCTCTCAGTAACTTGAGTGTTTCCATCAGCATACTTCATCACTAAAAAGATGTTATTTTGAGCCCTCCGTAGAGACCAGGATGTCTGACATCTTGACTTGCACTGTCCAGCTGATCCTCAGATCAGAGGAGGTGATGCAGGAGCAAGAGACAATGATGTGGTTATTAATCTTTTACTATTATGATTGTGATCCTGTGGATCTTGTGAAAAAGAACTATAGCTGTTGTAACATTCTGTGACTGATTAGCATATATTATTGCATAATTGCAACAATAAAGATTGAGGTGAGATGCAACAAATTGCCCTAGTAATGATTTTTAAAGCACCATCTGTGGGCTGATACTTCTGGCTCTCTAAAAGTGGTGTTGTTCAGAAATGTGTTGTGTGGCATACAGGTGGCTCATTCTGTGCTTGCCTGCTATCAGCAGTAGCCTGTGTTTGTGGGGGATACCTCCACAATGAAAGACAATGGTATTTATAGTATTTTTTGGAGCAGAAGCACTCACCACAGGCTATAAGTCGGTGTTTTGTTTTGGTTGTCAATTTCCCACAAGACCAAGTTTCCTGAAAAGGACGAACAATAAGCCAAATGCTCATTATTTGGCTTCATGTATTTGAGCACAACACAGCATCTGATATAATTGATTCAATTCCACTAAGTAGCATATGATGATGTTATTTTAGGTGCACTGTACAGGGAAAACAGCGGGAAGAAAAACACTCCAGTGTCATGTCCTTGTCTAGTGACCTTCAAAGCTGACTGATCTGTGTTACTGAATCTTAACTCAAAAAAAACCAACAGAATAATCAGACACAAAGAACACCCCTCTCCACTAAACCCCCCAAAACAAACAACCTTGAAGCTTCAATCCCTTAGGAGTAAGTCTTGAATCCCTGAATACATTAGTGAAAGTTGATGTCAGGTAATCCATATAATTTGTATAGCTTTCTCCTCTCAGCTCCTTCTGCTAGCTTTTGCTCCTTTATTGGGACCAAATCAGCATAAATTATGTTGCCTACTCTGTGCCATTTTTACAAACAGAACCTTATAGGGTGGTAGCAGAGTAGAGGGGGAAATAAGTTCTATTCCAGGGAATTCAGAAGAGTTGTTAGCATTTGGCTGGTTATCTTTAAAGGGCATGGTTTAGCATGAGTTTTGCAGTCAGTAGTTGTCCTTGCTGTGGTAGTGAGAAGTGTATGCTTTGCCATCAGCTAAACCTTCCAGCACCTTAAATTATCACGTGCCCCCACAGGAAATCTGTCACTGGGAAGACAGAGATTACCCCATGGGGAAAGCAAACCAAAAATGTTAATTTTACTGCATTGCTGTGAGGTGGCAGGACATGTCAGTCAAGCTGGCATCCTGTTGTACTTCAATGCATTATTTTACATGCACTGAAGTGCCGGACTGGAAAGTGTGATTAGAAGATGGGGGCACAGTGTGGTCAGAGCAGAACTTGCAATTAGTGTGTGTTACAGTGCAGCACATGACTGTATCATCCCTGATAATCCCAGAGCTCAGTATTTTTCAGTTTTGGCATTTTCTGTGGCTTTCACTTAGAAAAGCAATGCTTGCTTCTATTGGTATCTCATTTATTACTGTTGGGCACTAGCTACTCTGTAGTATTAGTTATAACAGCATTTCTGTCACATGGTAATGAGGTGGAATTTTATAGCAATTTACAGAAGATGAGTATTGATATGAGGTTTGAAAAAGCTTCTTCCAGTTTGGATAGGTTTTTTTATTCACAAGGAATGCTTTTTTAAAAAACAAAAAAGCTCATGTATTTGTCCAGTGATTCACCCACCACTTGAAAACTACTTTCAAGATGCTTCATTAACCTAGTTAGAATCCATGTTGTGTGGTGCTGGTCAGTTAGAACTTGGTCACTGAAGAACTAGACTCTCTTCCCTTCCCCCAGTAAATTCTGACAGTAAATTCTGAGACCTATAAAAAGAAGTATTTTAGTAGAAGGTATTTGTTCACCTATATAATTTGAACTGCATTGTACTACTTGCAACACCTTTCCTTCAGCCACAAAAGCTAACCCTGTATCAGTTTTATTTTGAAAATATTTCAGATTTCACTGCTTTCTGCCCTCAAGTTACACTTTGACTTGTTTATGCTAAAGCTTGTTTCAGTAGTTTCTGAAATTAGTATGCTGTTAAAAAGAATGGATGAGATTGAAGTCTATAACAAAATCTGATGGAAAAGGTTAAGGATTTGCAAAAGCAGGGTGAAATGTCTTACAGAAATCTTTATTGCTGATAACTTTAGTTCACTGCAGAATAGAAACTAGAGAAAATAGCATTAAATCCTACAAGGATAAGCAGTAAGTGCTGGAGATTCTTTATCATATAAAAATTTGTCTTTAATCTTAAGAATTGGTATCTTATTTCAAGTGTTTTTGCATTGCTTCACTTCATGTCTTTTGCTATAGGCATGAGTCAAAACCCTTTAAAGTCAATGAGAAGATAATATTTCACCTTGACATCAGTCGGCTTTGTATCGGATACTATGACTCATGAAGCTCTGTGGAGTTCTTATTATACTTGACTGATAATATTGTGACCATTGAAGTAGCCAGGAATTTAAACAGATTTTAAAAAATAAAACCCTTCTCAGCTTGCACACAATAAAAATAAATCTATGTTGTTTTCTGAGTGTTTTGCATTTCTTTATAAAGATGTTCTTTGGGTGTGATTTGTACCATTGTGGATAATAGAAATGTGGTCTTGGGCAGCACTTCAGTAGCTGCCCGTATTATTTTATGTGAAGATCAAATCCTTAGCTCACTTGCCCGTGCTTGTTTTTGATTTTGGGTTTTTTTAGCTGTCCATAAGTCAAGCGAAATAAAAAGTGGTTGAAGGAGAAAGAGAAGACTTGGAAATACTCAAATGTAAGAGGCATCTTTTCAGATCGATTCTGTCATGTTCAGGAATGGCTGTATCCTGTGACTAGGTTCTTTCATAGACACCTCCACAGTGCATGGCTCCTGTGCCTGAGAGTGTTCTGACATCCAACATATTCAAGCTTCAAGCTCCTATCAGCTGTGATTCAAGCACTAGCATAATCTTGTTCTTCAGGAGCCAATCTGAAATACGTTAATGATTGCAGTGATGGATACAGTGGGTCACTGACCATCACTGCAGCTGGCACGTGAGGTACACCTGAACAGAATGGAAAGTGAAAGCTCCTCTACTTTCTTACTTCTGTTGGAGAGCTGATGTGACCTGCCTTCATGCAGTGTTTTGTATACACTCTAAATCTATGCACCAATTCAGCTTTCAATCTATGGCCCTCAAGTTTAGTACAAATTACACTGGAAATACTGGTTTTTAGAATGCAAAAGGTTATGCTCCATAAGGTAAAAACCTTAAAAAAAACCTTATAAAAAATGTTGGGATCTTCTGTGTACTTGTATCTGTTTCAGTAGAAACCCACAAAGCTTGAGGAACACAGAAATCCCCACAAGATAAATCCAGCACCTGCACTGTGATTATATCCATTGCATGCAGTGTGAGCCTGCTCAGACATGCTGCACACCCTGCATGTAGCTACAGTCCTGGTTGTTCCCCTTCTAAGCCGCTGTGTAATGCTTGCACCAAGCTCTTCCTTGGTTCTTTGAAGAAAAAATTAATTTTACATTGCTTACTCAAATGAGAAAGAGGTGTTTCAGTCTTATGAAGGAATTTTCCCCACGTGGGTTTATGGTTTAACTTGACCAGCTCTTCAGAAGTAAGAAGAAGAGGTGTTTTGGACAGGTAGATATCACGATGAGTTTACAATACTGATCACAAAGCCATCTCTAGACTGCATCACACCAGCTGCCTAGAAAAGCAATGTTTCTTTTTATGAATACTGTAGTAATTTGAGGGAAACCATTGAATTTTCTTTGTTCCTTTGGCATAAAAGGAACCTGTTGTTGTAAAAGTTGCTTTGTTTAACTAGGAGGAGAGTTGGACTGGAGAGATGCTGAAGTTCCTGCCTGGGTTAGAATTTCATGACAGTATTATGTAAGCAGTTATCTCTCTCCTGAACTGTCAGTAGCTCAGAGTCTTCTACTTTGATTAGATCCGTGACTAAAAAAATTACCATAATCCACTGACAGGCATGAAGAAAGCCATAATAAGACTGATAACAATGTGTCAGTTAAGTGGCTATTATATTTTACTGCCTTACTACAGCAGACTAAAAAACCATTCAAACGTACTATTGATATAACTAAAGCCTTTTAAAAATCTGCTGTCTGCTCTAGTCTTAATAATACTTATTATGCCTGTGGGAGAAAGAATTAAAATATGTGCCTGTTTACACGAGTGTTTAGATGTTGACAGTTTGACTGCAGGCATAGTGTGTAGCTACAAATAGAGGGCCTTGGGTTTTCCTTCTCTAAGTGGGAAACTTACAGATCTGGGCTGGAAGGGAATCACAGAAAGAAGACTGTGGCTTTGAAATGTTATGCCGTGACAGCTCAAGCCTGCTAATCCCTTTTTGTGGTAACTTCACAAGGATATTATGTATGTAGAAAGGGTGACATGCTCCCTATTTCAATGTCTACTCCTTTTTCCTGTCATCCCCTGCACAAAAAATTTTCGGAGTAAGTCAGTACAGGTTTTGAAGGCTTTATGCAGATTGAACTTTTGCTATAATGCCTTTTTTAGAAAGGTATTTCAGTTGGAGATGTTTGGCCTATTGAATCTAACAGGTAGAAGCTCAGTGTTGACAAAAAGGTTGGTGGCACTATTGTCTGCACTTTGGGTACAAGGTGATTGACCAGGACATGTGTTGATCCTCTAGCATAAATTTAGCAGCTCTAGGACACAGATTTGTAATGTGCCTTTCCTCATGGCCAGTTGGAGTCTCCAAAGCTGCAGATTGTGGTCAAGACAGTTTGTTACTTTGTAGCTAAGGTCAAGGAGAATTTGATTCCGCTGGCACTGTATTTCTTCTAGCAATTCTTAGCCTCTTCATTGAACTACAGAAGCTCTCTCAACTGATTCTCATGAATCATGTTCTCTAGGCCATGACCACCTTGGTGATCCTCTTCTGGAAGTTCTCGCATTCTCCATATCTACCTGGAATTCGGCAGAGATTCCTGATGCTTTGCCAACACCATGTAGAGGAGGGTAATAACTCCCATTGTTTTGCTGGCCACGCTTCTGATACAGTGAAGTATTCAGTTTGCCTTGGTCATTATGAGTGAGTATTTGTAGCTCGGGTTCAGGTTGGTGTCTGCTTTATCTCACAGATTCTTTTCTACTGGGCTGAAACTTATCCATCTGCTTCCCAGCATGGGTTTACTCTGCCCCAGGTGCAAAACTTTGCACTATTCTGGATGCTCATTGTTACTGCTCAGATGTTATTAAACAATACAGACCTCAGTATCAATCACTGACAAACATTTCTCACTTTTGACTGCCAGCCATTGAGCAGTTGGTGCCCAGCAGTATTCTTTGAGCCCAGCAGTCCAGCCTGTTTTCAGCCTACCTAGGAATCTGTTCTTCCAGCCCATACTTGTTCAGCTTCCAAAAACTTTACTAAACTCTAGAGAGATTATTTTCACTACTCTCTCCAGGTAGTTAGTCTGTAGGTTGGCTAAGTGTTGCTTAAGCTCAATAATTCAATGCTGATTTTCCTGTTTGCCTTCTTGGGGGAGTGTGTGTTTAGAATTGTGCTCAAAGAGATGCTCCATGATTTCCAGGACTTCAGGTGAGATTGTTCCTTGGATTCTACTCTTTACTTTTTTTAAGGATCAGCATAGCACACTTTAAAAAAAAAAAATGTTTTATCAGTGGCCTGATCACAGTCAATTTTCACAAATTATATTAACAGTGTTGTGATCAGATTGGCTGGCTCAGGTGCTTCAGGGCTCCAAGTTCTGTCTGACTGTATGGACTTGAAAAAATCCTGCTTCTCTAAATAGTCAGTCTGTTATGGAGATATTATGTCTTCAGCAGCTCTTGCATTGTCCATTGCTACATTCTAAAGGATTTGTCATGCAAAACCCCAAAAATTGCCTGTGATTCTAAAATATGGTCAATTTAGATTAGATGCAATGAAGCAGTTTTTTGGAACAATGGCGGTAAAACATGGAAATAGGTTGCCCAGAGGTGATGAAAGGGCCCATGCCCTTTCATGCAAAGCCATACTGTGATTCTATAAAGCCCATGTAAGAGATACAGGATGTAGGAAACTGGCAAGTGACACTTGAGGATTTTTCTTTTTTTTTTTTTTTTTTTTTTTTTTTTTTTTTTTTTAATTTTTTTTTTTTTTTTTACTACTCTATTTAGAAAACGTTTTCAATATTGATAAGCAGGTTACATTAGCCGTGGTCTGGTTTGTTAAAGTTCTTTTGCTTTCCCTGTGTTGTTTAGTAGGTTCCTTTTGTCAGTCACGAGTTAGCAGTCTGTTAGCTGAGATTCTACTTTCAGTCTGGTTTTTAATGCATGTACACACAAGCATGCAGAGTAATAGTGCAGCTCACAGAGACCGAGAATTAATAAGGATCAACAACTGATATTTCCTTTAAATTTTTAACTGATATTTCCTTTAACTGTATTGTCATGGCTCTTATGCAGAATGCACTGAATTATTTTCTTGTACTTCCTGAATCTTCATTTTGTCCTCCTCTCAAAACTATCATAATTCAAATCCATAATCTCCAAAAACTTCCCTCCTATTAGCCCTCTGTCTTTTAGAATCTCACCTTTTGAAGCTCTGTTTTCAGAATAGAAATGGACACACTTTACTTCTGTGTCTTGTCAGCATCCAAGTTCTACACCTTTCATGATGAAACTAATACCTTGTTCTGTCTGATCTTTGCTTGGGCCTGTACATGCACCTTTGAAGCTCAATATAGCTGAAACAGAGCCCTTAGCCTTTCCAGCCATCCTCACAGCTTTCTTTTGTATGCCTTGATTATGCCAACAGCACTTCTCCTAGCCTTGGCAATGCAGGTTTGATCCACTTCTGTCAGTGGTAATTGCTGCTCTAAAGATAATTTCCTTAGCTCTCAGTTTGACCTCTGTCACTTCTTTCCTTGACTTCATCATCTAGCTCCGCCTAACCTGTCACACTGAATGTAGGATGTTTGTCTCTTGTTTTCAGGGCTCTTTATTCTCTCCTACATATCTCATCTCCTGCATAATTAAAACATTTATTTCTGCCTTCAGTTGCTAATCTCCATAAACCATTTAAGTTTTTAGCATTTTTTTTTAATGCTGTCATTCTGTGATTTCATAAACAGATGCAAAACTGCCTGCAAACTCTCATCCAAAGCCTTTCTAAAAAGTTTCTTTATTTGTGGTGCCTGCAAAAGTTACCTACCACATAAGCAGCTGGATTATGCCAAGACCACTGTTTTCTTGTGGTTTACCCTTTTTCCATCTGCTGTCTCTTATTCAAGTTGTGGTAATGGGCCTATATTTCCTTCTTCATCTTGTTCATACAGTGCTTAAGAGAATGGCCTTGGTTGCACACACACCATGGTAATTGTAGCTATAAGGGAGAGTATTTATGACTATGGCTTTCTTTTCCATCCATAAACTGCCACTTTGTATACTGTGTTTGCAAACCTCCTAGAGGACACAGTCTATGGAAGAGAAGTTCACTTGACTGTTTTTTCTCTCTTAGTATTCCAGCAGTAAATGCATGGCTGTAGCAGAGAAGCATCCTATGTACAAATGGGGCTCCCTGGTCCCGTTAGGAACTTTGCTATAACACTGTCTTCAAACAGGTCAGATTGCTGAAAAAACTTAGAGATTGCTTTTCAAATGATTCTCACTGAGAGGAATACAATTCACTTGTACCTATTGCATTTTGGGCTTTGTCTTTTATTTGCAAGGCAGCACGTCAACATCTCTGTTTCTGTATGAGCCCAAATGAGAAACAGCTAATGATTTGATTGCTGTGTGTCAGTCAGCATTATCCCATTTTGCAGTCCATAAGAGAAAGTGCAAGTGTGGCACGTGTGCCACTCAGTGAAACGCTACGAGATGGGCACTTCCAGAAAGCATATTCCTCAGTTGTTGTCTTCTCGTGCTCTTCTGAAAGCTCAGAATGTTAGATATGTCAGATGCCTTAGTTTCATGGCTATGCATGATGGGAGCTCAGACCTACTCAGTAGAGCCTTAATGGAAGCATAGAAAATTTGAGGCAGATCTCATTTCCTCCATACGCAGTTCTTTAAAGGGGGGCACTTGTGAATACATGATAGATTTTCACCAAGCCTGCGATAATGTGAGTTTTGTACCAGATAGGTGTTATTTTTTTGTCTGGATAGATTGCTGGTGGAAGAAGCCGACACTTGCTTGATATGCTTTAATATTTTCCCATTCCTCTTGTGTATGCTGCTTGCTATTTTAGATTCTGAATCCTCTGAAGCACTGATAGAATCTCTGGAAATTATCCCCTAGACAATGGGTGCAATTGTAATTCAAATGAAATAATGGAAATAATAAGAAGACTTGATATATTCTGACTGTATGTAATGCAGCGGACAATAGCTTGATATGTTTGTTACATTTGGATCTTTGTGCAAATTAAAGATTTCATTTTTTCTGTAGTGGGCTGCATTTTGCTTTAGCTGTGTTTGGAATTTCACATGTATCAAAGCCTAATGGGAACAAATTACTGTGTTTTCAATGAAGTGCAATTTGCAATTCTCTTTATTTTTTTCTACATGGTCTTTTCCTTTGTGCCTCTGAATGAAGGTGTTCTTTCCTTTCTCTCTTACTGATTACTTTGGGATGCAAGCATGAAAACACTTTCTTTCTTTTCCTTTTTAAATGAAAGTACCTGAACTTACCTGGGTCTTTTGTACGCCGTCTGTATCCTTCAGTGGACATTATTCGTGTATTGAAATGAAAATAGAATTCAAAACAGAATTCTGTTTTGGCTGGAATGCACAGTCATTATTACATTCTAGTTTTCATTCTTATGAACTTGTGATTTTTAGGAGCTGTGACAAGCTGCATATTAGCTGCAAGAAATTTATACTGCCATTATCATAACTTTTCTATGCTTTAAGCTACTACTTTATTCTTCAGATTTTTTCTTGCACCATATGTGCTTCTGGAACAGCTTTTCTTTGTCCTTCTCTCTATCACAGTGTCAAAAAGCTCCCCACATCTTAATATTCTTGACTCTACCATTAGCTAGATTTTGGAAAAGCGGTGGAAATGTCTTATACTGTCCCTAACCCCACCAAAATCACTAAGACTAAACTAATTCAAGTATTGTGTTTTAACTGAACTATGCCATTCGCAACACATGGTGGGAAAGAAGAGATCCTGCAAGCAAAAAACAACCATGAGGAAAAATATTACTGTCTGCAAACAGATTAGGTTTTGTTTTCTTGAAGTAAATCACAGCCCAGGAGGAGCATATATACTGGCTATGGAGCATGGGTATATTTTTCAGAACGAGATAGGAAATGTGAACCCTTTCTGTGCCATCATATGACCTCTGGGGTACCAGCTGGGCTC
Organism: Corvus cornix cornix; assembly: GCF_000738735.6. Taxonomy (NCBI): domain Eukaryota; kingdom Metazoa; phylum Chordata; class Aves; order Passeriformes; family Corvidae; genus Corvus; species Corvus cornix. Next base: position 26,335,629 of record NC_046334.1, on the reverse strand, counting down.
AGCAGTCCCTGTGTGTTTTGCCACTGCACATCCTTTCTTGTTAAGTCCCATAAATTTTCCACGTGTTCATTTCTTTGATAGATTCCTTGAGCCAGCCCTTTGGATTCTTGCAGCTGCCCAATAGCATGCTTGCCATGGCAGATGCTCCTGGCTTCATTCTTTAACACATACTCCACGTGTTTTCATCTTCTGCTTTGGAGATAAAAATTGTCAAACACCCTACTAAGCTTCAACTTTTATTGACAGTTAATTCAGTTTGATTGAGTACCTATAATGCTTGCAGTCTAGTCTGTAGATAATACCCAAATTAGGAACAGCTATGAGTTTAGCGGTCTGTTTCTGACTTCATGACATTATTTCCTCTGGTCATTTTCAATGACTTCCTCTATACTTTCACTGGGATAAGTGATCTTGTGTATTCCTTTGTCTCCTACTTTCTGAGAGACAGTAGGACACCTCAGTTTCCGGTGTTGGTTCCATGGTAGTACATGAAGAGAGTAACATGAGCTACGTGAGGGAAGGGGTGGTGGTGGTAGATTTGACTCTTTTTACTTAAGATTTAATTTTTTTTTTAAATTTCCTTATTTATTTTTGAGATGTTAAGAGGCAGGCATGGTATTAACCTGGGGCATTGAGTGTGATAAATAAGCTTCTGGAATGTGTTTCTGCTGCATTAAGTCAGCTGCCTTCGTGGTGGCCTGCCTGTCAGTACGCTGTCACTTTGCCATTGCATGTGGCTTCCCTGGGTGTTTCAAGCAGACAAATCAAAACTTACTGGCATGTTTTAGTCTCGGAGCTGTGTCTGCAGTGCCCTTCTCTAATGGCTACTTCAGTGTCTGGCCAAGGGTGCATGTTACTGCAAATGGGAATGACATTCCAGACGTGTGTGGTAGCAGCTGGAGCATGCCGCAGCTCTACAGAGGTAAGGCAGCCTGGCATGCACCCGGAGGGAAAAGAGTTTCAAATCCAAGTGCATTTTGAGGTCATTAACTTGTCCCTGGCAGCACTATAGTTAGGGGGGCTGTTTAATTAACACTGATTGCTCTTTGCTTGTTGTGTGGCTCATAAAGGATTTGATGAAAAGCACCTCATAAGATACATGTGGCTTTGAGGGAAGCGCACCTTCTCTCATGTACTCAAGCTCAATTTATGTGCATTTTTCCATGCCTGAGGAGGTGGTATCGATGTTATTTTTATTTGTATAACATTTATGGAATGTTTGAGGTATTTTAAGTACATGGTGTGGCAGAATAAAGAAGAGTCATGGGCAAAAGCCAGGTCTAGCATGCATTGTGTGTTAGTGTTATGGGTTTATTTATTTATTAATTTTAAATGGGAGGAGATTAGAATGTCCTTTGCAGAGAGGGTGAGCAGATTTATCAATCTCTTATCTCTTTCTTTCTTCATCCTCCCTTCTCCTTTGTTCAGGTGCTCCTTTCAGCTCATTTTTGTATGTGTGGCTTTATTCCCTGACAGAGACTGCATTTTTTTCCCTTCATACAGCTTGTTGGCTACAAAGAGGAAGAACTGACAGGTTTGAAATAAAAGTAATGATAGGTAATGGTTCATATAATTCTGCCAGTGCAATCAGAGAAAAGCACTCAAAGCACTTTTATATGATAGCACCAGTACAAAATAAAGTTAGCAGGTTCAGATGGAAAAGGAAATTAATGGTGTAAGGGAAGAACTTTGCCATTTTATTACAAGAAATAATGATATTTTGGGATTAGAAATGTGGGGTTTAATATTTATTGAGATCTTAATCCCACCTGTCTGCTTTTACAGCCTTTCTGCTGTTTTTCTATTTTGTTTCCTGTTCTGTAACTTCTGAGTTGAATACTGCTCTAGTTCTGTGGACCTGTGAATATGCCTGATGGCACAAACAAGATTGACTTTTTTTTTAATTGCATATTTTTACCTTTTACTAGTGTGAAAAAATAACAAACAAAAGGCGATAGTTGTGACAAAGTAGAGATTTTTTTCATATATTCATGCCATCTTTTTCAGTGAAAATGGGCCATGGCTGCCTGTACTTGGCTGCATAAGTTTTGTTGTCCTGAAATGTCAGTGATCATACATAATAGCATCCTTTAAGTGTAGCAGTGCCTATTTGTCAGAGTTCCACAAATCTTTCTTTTTAACTTAGCCTTTCGCCTTCACATTTGTATTGTACCCATTTTGAAGAAGACCAGTTTGTACCAGAACTGGCAACCCTGCAATGCTTTTGCATTGCTGCAACCCAGATCTGACTACTTTCTGTTGCTGTCATGGTATGCCTTTTTAGGACAACACAGTGCTTATAACCAAGGTTTTATTCCTGTGTGAATTATTTTTGTGCTGTTGTGATCCACAATGTTTATAGCTAGAGAAACTGGTCGTAAATTTTCCAGGTTTTGTCAAAAATTAAGCTTACAACCTTTGATATGAAATTTGTATGAAGAAAAGGGACCTTTGCTTTAGAACGGAATTGGGAAACTCACTCTGAAACAACTGATAATATGGTCATTAGGACTGTGTTTAGAGTCCTTGGTCTGCCTAGCTTAGATGAGGACCCAGCATTTTTGGTGTCATACACAAACACACTCCTAAGTTATTTCTTCATCGGGATATTGAATATTAATCAGGTAGGTTAGTATTTCTCATTTCATCTTGGCTTGTTTTTGTTTGTGGTTTCAAACTTCAAAAGGTCTTAGTTATATCCTAGTGCACTTGATCTTCAAAGAACTTTACTGACTTTAGATTTAATACTATGTGATGCCAAATATCTCCTGTTAGGGTTGAATGCTTCTGCTTATACTTGCACTTTCACACTAGTTGGTTCTGTTTCCTAATTAAATAATTTCCTGACTGGATCACTTGATTGTAAAAACTGGTTCACATGCATAATACCTTGTAGTTTCTAATAAATTCCTTAAACCAAATCCTTTTAACTTTTTTTTTTTTTTTTTAATTAGCTAATATATTGATGTCTTGGTTTTGGCTGGGATAAAATTAATTTCTTCTTGGTAGCTGAAGCGGTGCTGTATTTTGGATTCAGTATGAGAATAAAGCTCATGACAAGCTGATGTTTTGGTTGTTGCTGAGTAGTGCTTATCCCAAGACAAGGACTTTTCAGTTTCCCATGCTGTGCTAATGAGGAAGTGGGGGGGCTAGCATGGCCAGGACATCTGACCCAAACTGGCCAAAGGGATATTCCATATTGTTAAATGTCATGCCCATAATCCGGGAGGAGTTGGCTGACAGGGTCAAATTGCTGCTGGGGATGAGCTGGGCATTGGTCAATGGGTGGTGAGCAATTGTATTGTGCATCACTTGTGGGGTTTTGTCCCCTCAGTTTTTGGGTTTTTTGGGGGTGTGGGATATTTTGCTTTGGGTTTGTTTTTTGTTTTGTTTTTTTTTTTCATTACTATTATTATTATTCCTAGAACAGTTTGGGTTTGAGGTGACCTGTAAAGGTCACCTAGTCCAACGCCCCTGCAATGACCAGAGACATTTTCAACAATATCAGGTTGCTCAGAGCCCTGTCCAACCTAACCTTGGATGTAATTTTGCTACAACTTCCTTTCATGTAGTTATAGAGAGTGATAAGGTCCCTCCTTAAGCCTTCTTTTCTCCAGGCTAAACACCCCCAGGTCCTTCAGCTGCTCCTCATGTGATTTAGTCTCTTGAGCAGCTTCCTTGCCTTTCTTTGGACATGCTCCAGCACCATTACCCTTCCTCCCAGGGCAGGTGAGGTGTGGAGTGAGCAAGTAAGTGCATGGTACTGAGTTCCTGGGTGGGGCTAAACTACAACCGTTCTCCCTCTTTCCCTCTTTCTCTGGTTTATTTTTCCCCCCAAAATAATGGGTTTTCTTACATGATTGTTCTGCTTAGCACATACTCCCACACCAATTATTTTACATTTTTCTACACTCAACTGCATTTGCCATCTGCTGGCCTTATTACCAAAATGGTCCAAATCCTTTGAAATCTGATTGTATTACTCTTCATTATTTAATCTAACTCTAATTTTAGTATCATTTGAAAATCTGGAGATCTTACTGTGATTGCTGTTATGTAAAACCAGTGACATACATGGTGATTTGACTAATATTAATAAGTATATATAACACTTCCCTTCTGTACCACTTCCCTTCTAATTTTTGAAGGTAAACTTTGCCCTCAAATAGATTCCATTTGGTCACTATGTATTTGATCTTCAAGGAGCTGCACAGATCCTGCAAGGTGCTAGCACGTATTGCGAGGTGCTGAATGTCTTCCACTTATATTGATACTCTCTAGATTATATGAGGCATAAATTGATTCAGTTTCACAGCATTTTGTGATGTGAGTAGATATTTTCTTTCTGGGGACACTGAGGCAGAGAGATGTGGCATATCACAGGATGTTGTAGAAAGTAGTAGAAAAACAAAGATCTCCTGTCTAGAGCTTGCATTATCAGTTAAAATCATCCATCATAGCATTAACCATAAAATTTTGTAACAGTGCTTTCCCTCTGACTTGTCAATATTGATAGAAAAGACACATGCCAGCTATCTGTTAAACGAATATAAATGTCAAGTAGGTCAACTTTCATATTGATGAATGTGTTATTTTATGTTTGGTTCATTATTGATTTGAGAATTAATTTTGTGATGGACCTAACTGCAGTTGGCAGTTTTGCAAGTTAAATTAACTGAAGATACCTCACAAGTTGGAGTCATAGAGTCATGGAATATCCTTGGAGGGGACCCACAAGAACCATGCTGGCTATATTGCAATTTTTCCTGTAATGGCACTATCAAGTTGAACAACAGAAAAATTAGCTGTTCTTACCAGTTGTTAGTTTCAAGAGGATGGCTTTTGCAGGCTGTAAACAGGATGTCCAAACAAGTCCTGTTTTTCTCACATAAGCAGGAAGCAGCAATGCAGAGTAGGAGTGCCGGGCATCCCTGTCAACGCAGCGTCTTGGCCGCGGTGGTTTCCTTATGATTAGCAGTGTGTACATGAAGTGGATTCTGGCTTCTGTGTTGATTGACTGCCAAAGGAGGTATTTCTGGCCCTAAATTCAAGGAGCTCACACTCCACAATCCCACTGCATACTGAAATACAAGGGAATGCTTGTGTATGGGAGAACTAGGGATCATGGCTTATGATCTGGATGTGCACCTCCTCTTAAAAGCAGTGTGATATTTGATACCCCTCCACATTTGTTTTGCTCTATAGAAGAGCAATTTGTAGTTTCTGGGGTGACCTGTAGGCACATAACTGCAGATTTATGGAACAAAGAATGAAAACACAGCCTAGATTGGGCTTTATGGGTGACTTTCTGTTAAGTTTAAGAGCTAAAATGGCTTAATTAAAGAAATACTTCAACTTTATTTGATACTTGAGCATATTCAAATATGTTAATTTAAAAAAAATAATGAAAGTTTGCAGGGTGAAGCACTCACCAACTCTTCTCCTCCTCATTTTCTGAAATTCAATAATGTGATATACATCAGCAAATAAGAAATGAAAAAGAGATCATGATGAAGAGAATTTACATTGTGTTTTCCTCATTCCTGGATATAAGTCATCAAGAAGACAAATGGCTCTTATTAGATTTAAATTTAATTTAAGGTTCTTCTGAATGAACATTTTTGTCATGTTTTATCTATTGATATATAGTAGATTGAAGAACTCTCGAACTGATTTTTGTTTTTTAAAGCAATTTTGCATATAGCTAGTCATTACTGGGCATTAAACAGTTTTTCATTGTTTTGGGTGGTGTTCTTTTTCTAAATCTTTCCTGCTGCATAGAATAAAAATAAAGGAAAGAAGACATTAAACATGCGTAGGAGTTTATTTTCAGAACCATTTCCCCATAAATAATAATGTTCCTGTTAAACAGTGTTTGTTAAGAATGCCAGCTCTGATGCATTGTAGGTTTTGTCCCAATCTTAAATTTCATTTAACTGCTTGAGTACAAACCCCTACTCAACCAAAGAGCCTTATTACAGTCATTAGAGAAAAAAAAAAAAAGAGTTAAAGGAAATTAAATGTGCTGTAACAGTGGTGTGACAGGCAGTTTCAGGTGCTGTAGTGGCTGTACAAAATGGGGTGAACTGAGGACACTACATGCTTCAGTATCTGGTGGACTAAAGAAGTAAGACTCCATTTACAAGATGCTGAACATCTGCCTCTGCATGATGCAGAGGTGATGTTTTTATTGTTTCCCAGGGAAAACTGAAAGCAGTGACTGTTTCATGGGAGTAATTCCCTCCCCTTTTGAAATGCACACATTTCCTTGTCTCTCAACCATAACCCTTTAAAATGTAATTATGTGCTGTATGTATATGAACTCCTGGCTCTGGGCAAACTGAAGCTGGCATTTTAGAAAGATAACAAGCCATTATAAACTCTTGACCCTTTGCTGCCCATAGCTGTTGTATCTGAGGTCATCAAGCCAGTCAAGCAGCAAGTGCACATCCCAGCTGAGGCTAACAGTCAAACAAATTCAGCAAACACATGAAGCTGCTGATGAGGCTCCACTGAAGAAAATAATCACTCTCCTGAAGGCTCTGCCACAATTTTATTAAGGAAGTAAACACTGTTCTTTATTCTTTTTTACTTTCTTCAAGCATTGCTTTTACAAAGAATTCATCCATTTCATCATCTCTCTAACAACACTGCTGAGATTATTTGGATACATTCAATGGATATTGTACCTGTAGTTTTATTTTACCAAAGGTCAAAGAATGACACGGGCATAGCATGATTCTCTCTGAGCTTAAAGGAAAGGTCTTGGTCTTTTATACAGGAATTTGTTTGATAAAGAAATATGTTTGTCTGGATGACATGCTCATTCCTCTCAGAAAAGAAATAAAGTACGATTTGACTGTATAGGTACAGGACTATGAGGAAAAAAACCCACATGTTTCTAGCTCTTGCAAGTCAACAAATTTCTACCTACTAGTTTGCAGTAAATGTTAACCCAATTCTTATTTCCCACCCTGATTCTAAGGGTCTTTTTCTTCCCCACAAGTCACCGCAGTGTTCAGTTCTGTTGCATGCAATGCAGAGCTATGTTTGCATGACTAGACTTTCAAAAAATTTCTTCCTGTGAGAACCCAATTTTTTGTCAGGACTCCTTGAACTGTGTGTGGTTACCGCATGTGGCCTCACGAGGTGGGGCTGATATCCAGACATAGTACTGCCTGATCTTAGGAGTATTTTTGGTGAGGACTGACGCAAGTTTTATAGTAGGAGAAGAGGTTTCAGTTATGGTGAGAATAAATGTTTCAATTTTTTTACTTGTCTCATTTGCCTGGCCTGTAAAAGAGCCAATGATCAAAGTTGCTATTGGGGAAAGATGCGGAAAGATGTCTCTTAACAATGTAGTAATGCTTCCTCAGGTGCAGGGAGGGGCAGGTATCTGAGCAGTCAGTTTTCTGTCTTTGTTAATCTCACTGTTTTGATCTCACTCTGGAAGCAACAGGTTGGTTATGTTGCTGCTTTGTGCTTCACTTGCTCAAGGAAACCTGAGTATCATGATCTACAAGGGAGAAGAAATTCTGTAGTGTCTTCCCACCCTGCTCTTCCAGAATTGAAGGAACAGCAAAGACCCAGGTGAAGGTTTCTCAACAATCAAAGCAACTAAGTTGCTATGGGGTCTGAGTGTAATAATAGTCATCACTTCCTGGGTTGAAAAAGAGACAAGAGAGGGATCTTCAGGAATCGCTATCAGTGAATCAGAGGAGATAAACATTGAAGTCCCCAAGAGTGTAGTCACTAAGTTTGTTTCAGAAGTCGAATGTGGTACGCTAAGGGTGAGGAACTCCAGCAGGACCTCAGGAAGTGCTGGGGTGGAGGGAGGGGCAGTGAGGGAGGAAGGCAGCAGATCAAGCTTCAGAACAGGTAAAGGTCATCTAATGGATCTAAGTAAAAGTGGCCCAAACCATTCCCACACAATACCAGCTCAGAACAAGCAATTGCAACACAAGAGGAATATCTCAGGGTCAGTTGATACAGATTGCTGAAATTGTTGGCTGAGTGTGCAGCAGCCAAAAGACCCAGCAAAATGGGGTCATTATAATAAGACAGAGGGCAGGATCTTGGCACTATATGAAGCCCTGGTATTTTACACAGCAGGCAGTGAACTTCTACAAGCTCCTTTCAGCATGTTCCAGAAGCAGACAATTGCAGCAGATTTGCAAGAGATTAGATTAAATAACATACAACAGGTCTATAAATGGATACTGAAAGGCTAGGCAGGGATGTATCCTTTAACCTCTCTTATGCAGAGAAATGAGTTGCAGGCAGTGTTAGGCTTTCTTGTGTTTTTCAAATAGCATTCCCTAATGTCACTCTCAGGGACAGGATCGTGGGTTAAATAGACAACTGAGTAGATGTTCCACAGAGAGATGAAAAGGATGAGTACAAGGATGCTGGGAAGCACAAATGTCATGGTGGGCACAGTGGTAGGGAATGAGAGTACTGTTTTGTGAGGTTGGAAGATGGAAGCAGCAAAAGAAGAGGTAGGGCTAAGATGTGAATGTGTGCAGTGGAAAATATGCTGTTAGCAAATTTACCGTCTTCTATAAGCTCTGCCCCATGAACAGTGCTGATTGTCCCTCTGACACATAGAGGGGGTCCAACAAGGTCCAAAGTGAGAGAAAGAATAAAGATGCAATGTAATAAATCTCTAAGCTAATATACAGTTTTTGATACATGGCCATGATAATACTTTGGTTTCTCTAGAAATGAAAAAAAGTGATTTTAAAAGTTGCATTGTTACTGCTAAGATATTATGACTCATAAATTATTCAGTCAGTTACTATAGCTTACAATGTACTTTTTGTGTTAGTAAGTGACAGTTGCTGTGCCATCTGACTGATGCAAAGGTGAGGGAATAGATTAGAGGCTTAAGCTTCCATATAAATGATACGAAAGCTACCATGACTGAAGATTTGTGAGAAACCTAAATGCTACTAAGTGAAGAAAAAAAGGAAACCAAAATTGTAGTCTATTGAGCTTGTTAGAGCTGACTTTTCCATATCTGGTCAACTTTAGGTGTGAGGGAAATATTTCAGCATTCAGAAAAGAGGTCCATTAGGCAGAAGAACAGATTGTTCAGAAATGTGATGTAATAAATAAATAGTCTCTCTGCTGGTGAACCGCCTCATAGCACTTGCCTGTGCTGTGTTAACACCTGCAGTGTTACAACTCCCAAGGTCAGTGATGTTCAGTACCACACAACTCGGAATGACTCACAAGTACCTGTCAATAGCAGGATTGTCAGTCCCCCACATTCACAGGCATAACACTGACTGGCTTGGTGCTTAAGCTGGGTACATGTGCTAACAATATAAAATGGAACTGCCTCCATTTTTGAACTCCCATCTTTTCCTAAGTTAGCTAATGTTATTGGCTCTCAGATTGATGCTGTGAAGTGCTTTTGATGCTTATAGCAGCCCTCTCTGGACTGTGTAACTAAGTGATAGGACACACTTTCATATGTCCTTGCCATATGCATCTTGCAGCTTCACTTAGGTTCAGGTGGTGTAATTTTCTTTTTATGCCTCTGTTTACTAACTTTAATTTCACAGTCCCCCCTCAATTTAACTGGTTTTCTTTGATCTTGTGTGTTCCTTGCACTATTATACTTGTATAGGCAACTGTACGCCACTGCTTCTCTTGGAGGCCAGAGAGAGAGCAGCAAGAACACCAGAGAATTCTATGTTTTCTGTGGGACAAAGCTGTTCTCAGTTCTTGTGGAAATAGTGTGAACAGCTCCCCAGTCACACCACCTTGTCTGGACAGGCAGAAAGGAGAACATCCTTAATAATTTTATCAGTTCTACCTTGCTGTGTTAACAGCTCTGACTGATTTCTCTGCTTCCAGAGGAAAAGGAGCTGTCAGGAGAGGTTGTACAATCACCTATACACAGTGTTTTCCACTAGGGCTTTAAATTCAAAAGAGCCTGCAGTAGATTTGTCCTTCTCTTCTGAGTCATACCAGAGCTCTACAGGGTCAGCATAATACTTGCTAGATGTTTCAGTCTGAATTCTCTGCTTACCATCAGCATTGGGGAGGAAATTTGTTCCGAGACCTTGGACCAGATCCCCAATATGTGTTGGAGAATTTTGATGTTTGCTCTCACAGTTTTGAGGCCACCTGGAGCAGGGTGTATAAGATCTAGATCATGAATTGAGCTTTGGATGTGTCTCCAGTATCAAATGTAGTATGCCATGACATGCCAGAGCCATGCCATGTCTTGCTAGTAGAAGTATTTTATTTTATTTTGTTCTTCTCCAATGGATCTAAAACTCCTGTGTGTTGTAGCAACTAGTGACTGCCAATCAAAGTAGTTGGTATTATTCTAACCACTGGTATTGTTGAGTCTAGATTTGATTGAATTTAAGTGATGCAGTAGCTGAAGTCCTAAAACTCTGCCCTTCACTTCTGCCGATACAGTACAAAGAGCTCTTTTGGGGTTATACTCAGTGGGAGGTTAAAAAATGAAATGTTGAGATATTCTGTGAATAAAACTACAAACTAAGGCTATACATGAAGAAGAGACTGTGCCCTGCCTGTGTCTTATATATGGATTTCAATCATTGCAGAAGTATATGACATGCTAATAAATATAAGTGGGTTCTGTTTAGAAGTACATTAGCTAAAAATGTTGTCATGCTACAAGACAGTATTTTCCAGCTGTATTTTGAGGAAGACTTGAAGAATTAAATGTTCTTATTTCCCCCTTGTCTAGATTCCTAAACATGGTATGGAGAAGATGGCATGCATTTCTCCTGTACAGCATGGGGTCCATACTCTCCTTTTAGAGCAGTGGAGGGAAGAGAGAAAAGCTCCTGCAATGACAGACAATTAAACCTGCTAAAAGTAGAAGGTTGTGTACAAGGGATCCTTTTATTTCTTGGCCTTTTTAAACTGCTAATAGTAGATTCTGTGGGTGTACAAGTACTGACAGCCACATATAAACAGTGCTGCAGAATTTCCCTACCCCTGCTGCAAATTTTAGGCCTGTGCTGTAATTTCAGAGATTCTGTTTTTGTATATCCAATTATAGATCTTATTTTGGTGTTGAAATTTCAGCAGGTGGCTATAGTAAGCACAGATCTAGCTAATTTTTATATACGGAATCATAAAACCAAGTGACAGAGACAAAGCTTGGTTGTAAACATTGTGATTTAGTCTGTTTTCCTATTAAAAAGAAAAGGCATACAAATCCTTATAGATTTGGACCCCTCTGAACAAAGGTTAAAATTATATGCAAACAATCTGTGCTCCACACATAGACAAACATTGCAGGTATGTAAGAAGTGCTAAACAAGTTAATTGTGTTATAACTGTACATAATCTCATGAACTGTTCTCCTCTGAAGTCATAATTAACTGACTGCATGCACAGAGCTGCCCAGTAGTGTTTCCTAGCAGCACTTATCATTAAGGACTTGGCATTAGGTGAGAATGGTTTACACAGAGCCAGTTAGAAATTGTAATTTTCATCAAACAGTACAGTAGTTTTGTCTGTTCTGATTAAGAACCACACTGATTTTCTAGCTTAAGATACAGTGACAAGTGTCAAAGCAATTTTTTCATTTAACAACATATTGAAGTATCAGTGTTACCCTGCACAAACAGGGAAGTCATAATCCTAATGCAGCAAATGGCATATCCAGTCTTTATGTCCATTACCTGGGATTTTTGGACAGTAAATTTGAAAGCTATGTAAATTGAATAGCTGAATGATCTTTTTTCTGCCTCTAATACCGCTCCTATTTGAAGGGAAAATGATCCCCAGTTTTGTGTTGCATATTATTTTAGCTAACTAGTCAAGGGAAGTAAATGGTAAGAAATAATATTGAATTTTCCAATGCCACATGCTAATTCAGAGACAGAACAAAGACATTTAAACATTTTTGTAAGTAGTTCAAAGGTAATCTCTCTAGTGATCATGTAAAATTTAGACTTCAGCATGAGTATGCTTATGAAATGCCTTCAGATATCAGCCCACATTACAATCTGCTATTTTGTTTTGAATGAATGTGTCGTGACTAGAAGTTTAAGTGGTAACTACAGATAAGATTGAATTCAGTGCTTTAATGATATCCCTTTTCAAGTTAGCTGCTGGAAATATTTTCATTTAATTTGCTGAAGTCCATTGAGAATATAATTTTATTTTGCTTTACATAAAATTAACAAACTTGTGATGTTCAAAAGCCAGTGCCAAAATCTTAATTAAAACAGGCTTTTTTTTTTTTTTGTAGTCTTAAGCATGTTGTCTGGAAAAGAGGCATCGTGTTTGAAATAATTTTATCTTTGATCTTTAAATACTGAGACAAATTCAGTTGGAATATTTTGCATGTGTTTCAATTGTGTAGAGTATTTGGGTTTCTTGCTACTCTTCTAATATATTGTACTGTAACACCATTAATTTAGAAGAGTGCCCTTGCTGGGTTTTGTCCCAGAACATTCATTCTTATTTTCCCTGGTGGGATGGAATTGGGTTTCATTTGCCCTCAAAAATTTTAGTAAATCTGGTATGGAATACTGTATTTGTCTTGCTACTACTAAGATCAGCTCAGCTTCAGTATTTTAACCTTTATGAAATGCCTGTCTAGCTTCTGGTCTGTAGGAGTGCAAAAGTCTTCTGAGTGGTATTGGCGTGGTTTCACCATGCAGAAATGGTGTGTGTGGGAGGACAGGAACTGAAAGTTAGAATCCAAAGAGATCAAAAGAAGGATATACATATCTTTTTGTCAAATCTGAAATAGCATCTTTTTGATCCCGTAAAGGACAGGAGGAAAGCAGTGAATTGAGATGGGGGGAGCTGGCACAGCATTTCTTCTGATCCTTCCTTTCTTTGCCATCCTCTGGGACAAATGTAACGTACAAACAGACTCAGGTTTGCCCTGCTCATTGTCAGAGCTGGCCACACATGAGCTTGGTTTGGTTTTAATTTAAAGTATCCTGTCTTTCAAACAGTCTTTGTGGAAGAGTTTACATAGATCTATATGGATTTTTTTTGTAAACAGGTCAAAAAAATGGAACCTGCATGTTTGTTTTTTAGCCATGAACAGAGCTACCTATGTATCCGGGAGCAGTGAAAGGGAGCTGAAGCTGAGACACAAACCTTGTAGTTTTTTTCTCAGTGTAGATTTTTTAATCAGATTTTTGTGTATGGTTTTCAGATAAAACCCTTTCAAGAAATCTATCTGTTAGATCTAGCTGCTACATTGGTCCAGGCCCATATAGCAGTGGTATTTCCCAAATTTTGTTTTATTTGGTACTTCATACAGTACTCCTAAGTATTTTGAAATGAGGAATAAGGAATCACTAATTCACAGTCCTCACTAGGACAGCTTCTTTGGACTGTTGCCTCCAAATAATCTGAGTAGCAGTTGACATATGAACCTAGTTGGCAAGGATGCCAGTGTAGCTATTTCTTGACTGTGATGCTAAGTAAGACAGTGAAAGCATTTCCTTACTGTCAGCTTTTCATTGTTATTTGCTCTAGAGTCACATTCAAGTAGCTTTCAAGAAACATGGAAAGTAAATCAATGAATTTTGAAGATAACTGATTATTTCATATGTAGATAGGATTTTATTATATATAATTAATTATTTTCTTTGAGTATTCTATATTAAGTACAAAAGTTTTCTATTAGGAAAACAAATGACAAAACCCCCGAAAACCCCAAAAGCAAGCCCACCTCAAAAAAACCTCACCTCAAATCCCTAGATATTTTCCAAATTAAATTTCATCCCAAGATCACTAGCAGATAAAAATTTCACTCAATTCTATTGCAGTCAGGACAGAACAGTTCTAGAGACTGGACACAATTTTCTGAGTTATTCAAGAGCATGCTCCAGATATGTTTTTATAACATGAAGATGTTTTATGACTGAAGATGACCCTCTATCCCTCCTTTCCTTTTTCTGCCTTGTTATACATTTCTTCATATGTTCAATGCATTAGGCACGGAATGCTGAACATTGCCTGGTGATAAACTAGAAGAGCAGAGTATTTGCCAGAAGTAGTATTATTCTAGTATAAACTAGAAGGGCAGAGTCTTTGTTTGTGACCCTGTATGAGCAGGAGTCTGAGTTTGGAATAGCAAAGCCCAGACCTTCAGTGTAGAGCAGCCCTTCTACTGTTTGCATGCCTGCGTACATCTCTTTTTGAATGAAGTGCTCAGTGTCAGATCTTTGGGAAGTGTGTGGCCTCAGGAACAAAAAATCCTCAGGGAAAAAGCTGTCTTGGGTTAATCTGATAGGGATTTTGGGATGAAATTGACCCTTCTTGGGATACACCCTTGTGGTATATCATAAAAAGCTTAGATGTTCTTAAACTCATGCCTGTTAGGGCTTTACTGAGCAAGTTGGGTTGATCAGTCTTGATCATTTTGGATCCTAATTTGCTGAGCTGGCTGCCTATCTTCTCGCTTTTAAAGAAAGCTTGGTGAGGTGTCCCAGTTTAATAAAGTGATTACAGCCTTAAATGTACTATTTATGTAGGGACCTGAGGTTGTGGGAGACCCCCATTCCCTACCTGTCTGCCTGCTGGGAAAGAGAAGTCCTTCATCCAACCAACTTAAGAAAACCAGCATTGTTCTTTGACTCTTGCTTCTCTGAAATTTCCAGAATTTCTGTTGTACTACAATAGGAACACTTAAGCAAGTCTGAAAGCTTGAGTTTTTCTCTCCCCATCCTTACTGGGTAAAAAACAGGTCTGTCCGTCCGATCCTCATTTTTTCCCAGACTTTTCTTCCAGATATGTAACAGTAATCTCTAAAAAGGGAAGTATGTTGATGAAGTTTCACCCATGAAAATCCCATGAAAGTGTAAGACCCCCTGAAACTGCATTTTTCCAGACTTAGAAAAGTAAGATGAGGGTGTGAAAACAGTATTAAAAGCCCGTGTGGGATGAAATGCATGGGGGAAAGCACGAGGTCACACCATGAGCAATGAAAGGCAGGGAAGTGGCAATGTTGGTATTGCCTGACTGGAGATAATGGCTGTGGATACAAAACTTTATTGATGAGTGCAGAATTTATATGGGTTTGGCATATGCATGTTACTGTTGAACTGGGGACAAAGGTATGTATTATATTCGGCCAGAGAGGCTGTAGTTAAGATTTTTGGGAAAAAACTGTGAGGGAACATGTACTCTTCATAGAAATACATGTGCTCTCATCTCCATTGAGATTCATGTCAAGATGGTTGCAGCAAGACTCAAAAATTGCATTACTCAGGCTATAACTGTGAGGGTTCCAGTGCTGTATTTGTTACACATGCTGTGCATGAGGAGGAGACATTAAAAATAACTTCAGACAAACCACAAATAGAAGATAATTCTAAAGGCTTTTTATTTTGTAACAGTCTAGTAATTTTGGAGAGACTATAGCATGTAATAAAACCAGTCTCTCCCCTTTCCACTGTCCTCTGTTAAGGTAGAAAAACCTCCTAAACTACATGTGTGGAGTCAATATTGAGATGAGCATTTTCCTCTTTGCTGCAGCCTGAGATGCTCTTATTCAGCACAGCATAGCGAGAGGTAGCTGCTGATGCTGGGATTGTGGAAACAGTGACAAAACCTTGCATCACAGATTGGATGTGCCATGTGGGTGTATTTTGTGGCTTCCCTGGTACATTGCTCACTGAATTTCAAGAGCAGAACACCACATTGATAATTTAGACTAAAGAAGAAAGTATCTTTTCTGAAGATAAATTAAAACCAGTAGCTTTACACCACTGTGATTCTCTTCTATCTGACAAACCCTTTTGTGCAGAAGCAGTCTTTGATCAATGCAGGCCTTATATATAATGTACATACTTCTATTTCTAGCTGTACTATCTTCCAGGAATATTTCTTCAACAACTACTGTGTACAATACTGATTTTGGCTTTAAAATTATGAACATTCCTGTTTTAAATTGGTGAACTGTGATTCATTTTATATAAGCTGCAGTATCTTTGCTAACTGATACTCAAGTGCATAGTCAAGTTTCTCAAGAATATCTTGTTTGCTTCAGGGAAATTAAACTCTGTCTTTCTATCAAGTACATGCAATCAAATATCTGACTGAGTTGACATTTTAGCCTGCTTGTACAGCATGTTCTCTGCTGTGACTGTAGGTGAGACATTCTCTGCTTGGGTAGGATGTCTTTGTGTAAAGCTACATACGTGGGGTCAGGAGTAAAAGCGGCACTTGTCTTGCAAAATACGCTATTGAGCTGTATTGATTTCTCATTTAGCAGTATTGGGTGTTCACCCTGGAAATCCAGCTAGGTTTCTAGCTGCTCATGAGAAGGCTGATTGGTATTAGGTTATCTAATGACTGCATATAGATGCTAAGGGCTTATGCATGTTTTATGTGCTCTGAACAAACCAGAAAATACATCTACATGAAATAATAAACTGTCTAACAACCATGGAGGTTTTTAGACCATTCAATTAAGTTATTTGTCAGTTTTTGGAAGGCAGAAATAAACAATGGGTTAGTAGTTTGATTCTTTGTCTGTTTGTGTTTTAAACCAGCTGTGTACTTTGAGATTCTGCAGTGTAAGATGAAACAGCAGAAAGATACGATTTGGAAACCTGATAAATGAGGTTAAGCATATGTGGCTAGAACCTTCAGGTCCACTTGATTCGGTGTCTGATTCGGGTTTTGGAATTACATACCCATCCAGGAGTTCCACATGTCTGCTGAGGATTTTCTGCCTTTTCACTTTCCAAATATTTCTCCAAAGGCAATGTTGGCACATCTTCTTAGGGACACACTGTTGTTGCTAGGTGCCCTGGCTGTGGGACTGGGTCTGTAGGCCAGCACCCTTGCATGTCTCCATTTCCCATGATATAGATAACAATGGTAGGTGTGTGGTGGCTACCTTTTAAGTAAGGTCACACTGTTAGTGGTGACCTTCAAGCTGGACAAAGTGTTTTTTGAAAACAAAACCAACAATTAGTGTTCTGGATTATAGAAGGTCAAAGTGATTTGTTTTGAGTGCCTAAGTAAAGTGCTTTCAGAAATATAGTGATGGAACACTCATATTTCTCGCTGAAATCCTTGAACAATTTTTTTCATTCCATCTCCTGATTTTTTGTTCACATGGTTCCTTTGATCCTTGCTGCAAAGAGTGTTCCTGACTTTGAAAGTTGATGTCCAGTTGTGCATGTGTGGGAAGAGGGGAGTGTTTAATTCACTGCCAAGGTATGCTTTTATGGGTGGGAGAGTTTCATTCTGTTCTGAAGGACAGATTGCATATCACATCAAACAGGACATGCACATTTTCACAAGTTTATCTTAATTTTAATGTAAGAATTTTGACTCAGTCATTTGTCTTAAAATTATACCAAAACAAGTAGGAAAACTGAGGCATGTGCTATAATCATAACAGCATTGACAAATGTTTTCACATTCTTTCTTCATGAAGCATACCCAGGAAGATGTTGACAAGGAATATCAGCATTCTAGCCTGGCTGGGCAGTAGTAGTCATGTAATAGCTATAAAAGTAAATCCTTCAGTGGTATTCTTGTCCAGATTGGACATATTATCCATATTTTTTAGGTTCAGATTTGTGTTAATATCTGGGAATTTATAATTTCTTGGTCATACTTTGCATTCCAGGAATGGGCTTAGACTTGAGCCTGTCTGTGTTACAATGAAAAAGATTTTGTGCTTATTTAATGAGAGCTTTGTTGATGTTTATTAAAGGAGAGCTGTGCTTCAGAATACTTCATGTAAGTGCTACATTGTAGAACCTTCATCTTCAAGCAATCCAGAGAGAAGGTAAACTACTGAAGCAGAGAAAGTGGTTAAGAGAGAGCTGAGGAAGTCATTTGCAGGGACAGGGAAGAGAGGAAGACAACAGGCATTGAGAGTGATAGGTGCTGTGAAGAGAGAGATTCTTGGAGTAAACTGGCATGTAAATAATACTGCTACTTCAGAAGGTTTATGTTTGGTTTTATGTAGATTTGAAATACTATACCGTACTTACAGCTTCTGCATGCTTTGTATTGATAGAACTTCACATAATCCTGCTGACAACTGAGCATCCTCTTTAATATAGAGAAAATGGGTTAGAGTGCAAGCAGGTTTGAATTTTACTTTTAAATGACAGCTGCTGTTGATGAACTACTGATTTTTACATGGAATTAAGTACAGCTGAGTCAAAGACAATATGCAACAAAGTGCATACTTCTCCTGCTTGTTTTATCATGCTATACTGTCTAATCGGAAAACTCTTCTATTGTTTTCATGGTACTTTGAATCCCTTATAAGAAACTTTGTACATTGTAGCTGCCCCAGGCATCATGACAGCATGGGAAGCAGATGTTTATTCTGTAAATTATTTATTATATAAATAATAATTTATAGAAATTATTATTCTATAATAATTTTCAATTATTACAAAAAAAATTGCACAATGAAACTTAATATAAGCATGATGCCAATGTAGAAAAAAGTTGGTCTTGTAAAATGGGGCCTTTATAAGTTGGTGCAATGGAAATAAAATGACAAGAATGAACATCCAAGCCTATCACTTATAAAGCAAATAAATATCTTGAAGAAAAGAAGGATTTATAGAATACTACAGGGAATTTTAAGCAGTCAGAATTGCTATCATGTAATCAGTAAGTCCAGCAGTCAAACCATTCCCAAGCATTGGTTGTTTGATTTCATTTCACACAATCAAACTGAATTTTGCTATCCACTAATGGTGGGGCTTCAATAGCTGGACAGATGACTCTTTGTCCTGCCAAATGTGTTTTCATCTATGCTATCACCATCTGCTACTCTAAATCGGAGAGGCATTGTTAGTGTCTTTAGCCAGATGTGATTTAAATCTCTCGCTTACTCTGTGGTAATAAATGTGCTTTTATAGGCAGCTGAAGGTGTGTCAGACTTGGTTTGTGTAGGTGAGATAAGGTTTGCAATGCTGCTACTGTTGAAATGGAGCTGAAAAGGTGACACCTGGACATAGAGTGTACTGTACACTCATAGTGGGGTTATGCCTGCCTGTCAGAATCATAAAATGTTTGCAAAAAATTAAGCTTTAATGGAGAAACTTTTTCAAATAATTGAATGGAGCTTATTGCACTTCAAAAATTAATTCTCAACTTTTTTTATTTTTTAATGCAAGGAACACTCTTAAGCTTCCTTATATTTCAAAGGCAAAAAAGTAAATATCACTTTGTTCATAACAACTTGTAAAAAATTAAATGAATTCTGCATTTTTTTATGCTATTAGATGGAGTAATTTTCAGATTGAAGAGCTCTTAGATTTGATTGGCAGTGCATTCAATCTCTAGAACAAATTGCTCTCTTCCTGGGTTGTTCTTTTTTTTCTTTCTTTCATTTTTTCTTTTCCCCTTTCATTCCACCTCTGAATTTCATGTTGACACAGAGTAGTATTGGTTTTGCTCATTTTCACCTCTGTAACTTGGGGTACCTGCTGAAAAGCCCTAAAATGAGGAAGAAGTTCAAACTTCAGGCAATTTGGAGGTATTATTTTAGCTCATTTTATATTTATATGCTCATTAGAGTGCATATCCAACCTGTAGTCTCTCCCTTCAGTTTCCCAAGAGGACCCCACTGTGCTCTAGGTTGAACCAGCGGGCTGACGTAGGTTGTGGTCACAGTGGCCGTGCCCTTCCCTTTTCACCTTCTCTTCAGCGCAGCCCTCAGGTGAAGTCTCATCTCTAGGTGAAACAATGCAATTCCCCTCGGGCTGGGTTTAGGCATGGAGAGTAGCCCTTCACTTAGGCCTTCTGTGCTAAGGGAAATGGCCCACACTTCTACTCCCTTCTTTGGCAGCCAGAGACTGGTGGCTGATTAGAGTGACTGAAATTTTTTCAAAGCAAGTATGTTTTTGGGTTTTTCTTTTTTTTACTTGAGGGTATACAGACTGTTACTATTTAACCCCTATTCCTGATTGTTATTAACATATTTTGACTTCCTTTGCCTTAATCTTTCTTTTAATTCTTAGCAGTATGGGGGCAGGAGAAACCCAAAGGGACTCTGGGGACTTTTCAGTCATTCCTCTTCCTTTTTGTTAGGATGTATTTTCAGTGTCTAAATTTTTTCAAGACAGTAGTGTAACTCTATTTGGCTCAGAGAAAAATGTCTCCTCAGTTATTGGCCTAGCTCTTGTCATTCTCCTCCTGTACAGATTTCTGCTTCAAATAAATGCCTTATTTCTGATTTATTTTTTTTTAATTATCATTTTTCCCACATCGCTCTAGACTAGCAATTTAATGGGGAAGTAAAACTGAAACACTTAGCATACTGTACACTTAAAATACAGATAATGTCCCAGTCTTCACTCTAGTGGGCTGGGTTTTCTGTCCTTGCAGGGGTCTGTTTTGCAAAAGAGAAGAAAATGTGACTGTGCAGCCTAAGCTTGTAATGGGTACAAGTTTTGTGTTATCTATAGGAGAGCCCAACACTGAGTATCAGACAATAAATGGACAATAAATATGATCATTAATTAACACTTTGGTTTATTTACGTATTTAATTTGTCAACTTCTTGTTCCTTTTCTTAGAGGAAAAAAAAGTCTGGTCCCATAAATTCAAACCAAATAATGTCCAGGCAAACAAAACCTATTCTATGGCTGTTGTTTATAAATCAAACTCCCTTCTTGGCATCTCTGAAATCATGGGTGTTTTTCAAACATGCTGATGGTGAAGGCAGTTATTCAATAAACCAATTTCTATTTCATCTCTGTTCCATTGATCATGTGTGTAAATTATAAAATTGCTTGCTTTGGTCTATGCTGTCTGAATCCCAGCTACCCCTATATATGTTTGTTTCTGGTAGTCTTTTCTAGATTGTCTTCATTCTAGCTAGACTAAATTGTTTATTCTAGGTATAACTGGACATTACTTACTTAGCAGCTTGTTTGTAGTACATGCACTTAACTAGTATTTCCCAGGAGACATTTAGTTTCAGTTTGCAAATAAATGTCTGGCTCCTCAGGATAAAGATGGAATGTCTTATGCAAGGTGCTGAATGTCTTAAATCTTTAATTAAATGTATAGGAATAAGCTTAGATAATTCAGTTCAAGCTTTCTTCAGATTTAATTTCCTTTGCACTAACAGATTTATTTCAGTCTAAGAGGAGTTTGGCCCATAGAGACCTACTGTCCATGTTACAATTTTTAGTATTTTTTTCTGTAATTCTGAGGATAGGAATTTCTAAAATTGAAGAAATGCAATTATACCAAACTTGAGGTGCTTTGGCTTTAAATGCTGTTTGCTCAACTAATATGTCTTCCCATGCAATACTTACAACAGACACCATAAATAAGCACACAAACCCAAAAAGAACAGACTGTAGGTGGAGGGGTTTTTTTAGACAAGGAGTTATTAAAAAACCATTGTTTTGCATTAGTCAGTGCAGTGTTAATGACAGAGCATCCTTTTTCTAGGACTAATATTTGATTATCGTTGGAATTTAGCAGACAGAGCACTACACAGTAAAGCTAGAGTGCTACTGTTATAAGAGATAATAGTAAAGACCTGTCCCAGCATGTCCTATTAAGCTTTTCTGAGATGATTTCTGGTATAAAAAGAAGACGTTTATAATATTGAAATGTACAAAAATTATTTTGCTTTGAATAGAGCTGTGAGAAACATACCCATTAAGTGGCTCAGAAAAAAAAAGAGGTTTATGGTCTGGGAAGAAAAAATAATCTCTAGGAAAATTAGTTTTCCATGGTATTTGAAAAGTTAATAGTATATTGAGATATGCAGTCAAGTTATATGCACAGAAACCCAGCATTTTCAGCAGGTGAAGCATCAGACTTGAGGAGGTTATGGCTGTATGTGGGAAAAATCTAACAGGGTTCTGTCACTTATGTCAGTTACAACAGGTACTACTTTCTCTAGCAAAAACAAAAAATGTGATAGGCTTGAGAGTTTAGGAATTTGGAAATGGAGTATGGCTATCTTTCAGCTTCTCAATTAAATTCTGTCTTAGTAGTAGCTTTTAAACTCCAGATGTTTGCTGTTCATGAAAGCTGAGTTTGATGTAAGAATAAAGAGAATTACAGATAGTCAGGTTGTAGCAGTGTATGGCTTTGGAACAGTGTGGCAGGGCAAGCAAAACTGTCTTCAATTGAAACCTGTTAGCATATCCACAAGTGTTCCATGATTTATAATTTTTTTTTCTTTTTAGTTTTCAGCAGCAATGGCATTTGAAAAGTTTATGTTCTGACTGGTAAAGGAATTACTATGTCTGATGTCAAAACACTGGAAAAATGGTGTTGTGCAAAGTCTATTGCTTAGGCAGTTGATGGGACCTAGCATAACCAAGAGCTGGAGTTGGAAAGTATTTTGGAGACTGCCCAATCCTTTAACCATGTCTTTCACTGCTGGGTATTGGAGGTAAATGTAGTTTTGAATTCTAGCCAGCTCATTTCTCCTCATGTGAGAGACTTATTCTGCTGTCTTTGCAAGGTGTGTGTTCATTCTTTTCACTATTCCTAAGACATATAGAAGGGCTTAATGTGATTTAAAAAGAAATAGGATTAGCCAAACTGTGAAAACTTAAAGGATTTGAACAGCACTGAAAAAGGGCACTATCAGCAATGGAAAATACTCTTAGTTTAACTGTCTGTAGAAACAAGTATACTCGAAGTGCTCAAAGTTCAAAGCCTCCTGACTTTGTATAATACTGTTTTGCCTTTTAGCCCCTTTTCACTCTTGTTCAGTTAGAGAAGGCATTCCAGTTTGTGACCTGCCATTATTTCTTTGCCATGTTGTGCCGAGATTCAGGAGAGATCTTTTAGCACCTGACTGACAGTATTCTCATGTGAATTTTGTCTGTCATGGCTTTTCTTAATGTAAAGGGTGAAGGAGGGGAGAGATGCTCGTTTTGCTGACACTTCTTGGGGAATATGCTGAATATTAATATTTTTAAGAATTTTTGCCTGCAACAGAAAAAGGGGTCCTGTATGTATCCTCTGAAATACTGACACTCATTTTGTGATCCTGAAAGTCATCCTGTTTTGCTTGTGATGTAGCATTCTCTTTTTGTCTCTAATAAACACATAAAGAGTTGCAGAGCACTGACATGGTGAATACTAAATGCTATAAATATTGGATAAGAACTGTTCTTTTATGGACTACACCTGCCACATTAGTATATCCCCTGTGCTCAGCAACCTTTCTAGTGAGGGGGAGGCTTCAGGCTGAATGCTCAGATTCACTTATTTTGCAGGTGTCCTTAACTCCATCCACTGGTTCGTTTGTAATATCATAGAATTATATAAAATGGTTTGGGCTGGAAGGGACCTTAAAGACCTTCTAGTACAAGCTACCCCCACCATTGTCAGGGAGCCTTCCACTGGACTTCGGGTTGCTCAAAGCCCAATCCAGCCTGGCCTCGAACGCTTCCAAGGATGGGGCATCTACAATTTCTCTGGATAACCTGTTCCAGTGCCTCACCATCCTCACAGTGAAGAATTTCTTCCCAATATTTAACCTAAACCTACCCTCTTTCAGTGTAAATCCACCCCCTTTGTCCTAGTCCTACAAGCCCTCATGAAAAGCCCTTCTCTGGCTTTCCTATAGGCCTTCTTTGGGAACTGAAAGGCTGTTACAAGATTTCCCTGGAGCCTTTGCTTCTCCAGACTGAACAACTTCAGTGTGTCTTCATAGGTGAGCTGCTCCAGCCCTCTGATCTTCTTTGTGGCCCTCCTCTGGACTTGCTCCAACAGGTCCATGGAGCCAGCCACTTCCAAGCAGCGTTTATCCTTACAGACACTGGAGTAAGTTTAGCAGTAAATTTTGGTTTTTATAGCATGGGAATGTAGGTGCCTCAGATATTGCAGGCAGAGAGAGTTCTTTTAGCTTCAAGATTAAAAGGCTCAGGCTCAGAAACAGATGACAAACGTGGTCATAAACTCCATTGGTTAAGGCAGTATATTGTGGAGGGAGCATGGAGTTCTTATGTGGAGGACCAGATCCCAAGAATTAACCTTGTCTTCTTTGCCCATTGGAGAAAGACAAATATCAACCTCAGCATCTTCTGAACAGTAATGCCATTTGTGCTGATAAATTATTGGTCTGTTGGGAAAGCTTCTGAGGACCATTGTCTTTATTTCAGCTAACCTTGTGTTTGCATAGTGATGAAGTGCTCAGATACTCAAGCACACCCTACATGTAGTTTATTTTTCCAAATATTCTAGTTCACTATTTTTAGAGCATTCATTTCTGTCTTGTTTGTATTTATACACATATGTACACTATTGGAAAAATGTTCTGCAGTGAGAGCCTTTGTCTCTATGCAGTTTTAAACCAGGTCAGTGAGACACTAGCCTTAAAGATTTTATTTTGTGAGCTGCTTATGCTTTTCCTTTTGCTAAAAACCTTAGCTCTACAATATGAGGAATTGTTCAGAATTGCCTTTTAATGCCTGCCTTGTCAGAGAAAGAGGGGGAAAGAACTTCTCTCTATCACACACACATGGGAAAAAGTGCTGAGAAGGGAACAAGCATCATGAAATTCAGACAGTTCTGTAGTCTTGAGGATTGGTTTTAGTTTCTGAGAAAAGCAAGAAATTATCCCCTGAGAACGAGAGACACAAGCACCTCTGGAAAAGCAGAATTAGCTACATTTCTAAACTAAAGAGTAGTAGGGGGCCATAAATTTCTCCTTTCCTTCTGTCTGTCCTATTGCTGTGACCTCACAGTATGTGTAGTGGTAGGAGTACAATATTTATAGCTGGTACAGCAAAATGAGCTTGGAGTACTGATTTGACAAGAAGTTCGAAATATTTCAGACTAGAAAAGCCATATAAGTTAGGTAGTTTCTAGTAAATAAATAAAAAGACAAAATCTGACCTAAGTTTGAGCATAAATACATAAGGAACAATTTAAAAGGATGTTTTTAAGCAAGGATCTTTCATAAAATATTCTTAAACAAAATTCAACACTTCAATTCCTGTTGATATTAGTGGCAATTGCTTTTGCCATAATGGGATGTGGATCTGGCCTTTTACCAGTTTTTGTAATAAAATGTAAGACAAAAAAGGAATTGCCTAAGATGCTGTGCAATAATAAAAGTCTTGTTCACTCTCCCTCATTTGCTTTTACCTTCATAAAATTCTTGCAGAAATATCATGTACTACTATATAATCCTCAAGATGTATATAAAAATACTGTACACACAGTAAGGAAAGTGTGTTAATATATTGTTGAGGTACAAAGAATCCTAATGATGTTGATCTCTCTTTTTCCATTCGTGAGTGCTAGAAGGCAAGTCAACTGAAAAGAGCAAAAGTTTATCTGGGTTCAAAACAAGCAAATGAAAATGTTGGAAATTTGATTAATCACTTGCCAATTTGTCTGAAAAATACCTAAACTTGGTTACCTCTGACTCCAGAATTTTGAGATCATTCAGCTGCTGATGCAATTGAATTTAAGCAATTGTATTTTAAACGACAATGTTTTTAAGTACGTGTAATTGGTAGAATTAGAAAATATAAACAGTAATAGGTAAAAGACAGGAACAGGGATGCAGTTTTTTAATGCAGTGATTCAGAAATTTGTAGAACGGCCTCTTTTTAATGCTGATAGTAATTTCAGATGTTCCTTAATATGGTTCCTAGCAAAGAATTTTGTTCCTAATGTAGTCTATGCAAAAGTAACCGCTGAGTGTTTATGTGGAGCTCAGTGTAGTATAAGATGTACAACTGCAGTGATTTAAAAGGAGTAGTGAAATAATTGTGCTCCAAGGGCACACTACTCTTGCACTGGAAGAAATGCCAACAAAGATTAGAGGAAGAAGGAAGTGCCTCATATACTTCATAGATCATTCTTATGTTTTTGTCACAGCCAAAGTTCTGGTCTCAGGAGGGAGAACACCTGCAACTACTATTTGATTTATAACTTTTGTTTATATTGGTCATTCAAGAATTAGGTTGTATGCAAGACCTTTCCTCTTTATCCTTAATTCTGTGCAAAATAGAATGAATTGCAGCTGAAGGATCATCATCTTGGGATGTATGCTCTGAAAAAATAAGTATATGTACAAACCTCATAGAAGGAAGAAAAAATATAAGGAAGAAATTCTGCACTTTCAGAATGGTCAGACATCGGCACAGGTTGCCCAGAGAAGTTGTGGATGTCCCATCCCTCAAAATGTTCAAGGCCAGGTTGGATGGGCTTTGAGCAGCCTGACCTAGTGGATGGCATCCCTGCCTATGGGAGCGGGGTTGAAACTGGATGATCTTTAATGTCCCTTTCAACCCAAACCTTTGTGTGATTCTCTGAAGCCTTCAGCCGTGTAATGGCTGAAATGGGGCCGTGGTGTAGGACTTCCATGTTAGTTCCACACAGCTCTCCCAGCCTGATTTTGTAAGGCTTCAGTGAAGTACAGTTTTGAATAGTGACACATAAGTTGATTGTGAATTTATCTGTAGGGTTGGGCAGATGTTTTTTGATTTCAAAGCATGGGAAGATATGATATAAGAGAGTCATACCTTTAAAATCAAAAGGCTAGAATTATCATCTTACTACAAAGATAAATTGATTAGATTATGTGAAGTTTGGAATTAATTGTACGACTGTTGTTTGGTTTTGGTTGTTTGTTTTGGGTTTGCTTTTTTTAAAAAAAATTATTCTATTTTAGTGGTCCTAAACTTTGGCCTTAATTATGCCAATGAAAATTTAGAGAAACTCTACTGGAGTTAATATTATTCTGAAACTATACACCTGGCACTGAGGTCAGAAGATGTGGTCACATTATTCTTGTCATTTTGCTTGTGTTATACATATACAATATGCTGTCTAAACGGAAAAAAAAAAAAAGAAACAAACATACAAACTCCTTCTCCTCAAAACAAAACAAAACTCCCCACAGAAGCCAACCAAAAAACCCAAACATCAGCTTTTGGTAAAAAAACCCAAACCCATCCAAACCTGTATATACCCAAAAAATCCTACTGAAAATATAAATAGTCTGGCATTTGGATCAAAGAGAACAAACTGCAACCCAATAAGTATAGGATGTAGAGGTGCAGTCTGTTTTAATCTGAGATACAGAATTATGGTACATTCCAGTGTCTGTAGCCAAGTTGAGGAGCATTACAATTCACTTCCGTTGTCAGGACAGTATAGACACGTTCTCACACTGGAACTTTTGCCTACATGAGGCAGGTCTGAGGAGCTACTCCTGCTGAACTGTCAATGAGAGAGATTTTAGCAGTAATATGTAATTTTATAAATTAAGCAAAGGTAAAATTAATATTTACAAATCTCAAGGGTGGACACTATCCAATCAAGAGTTTTAAGAGA
Organism: Corvus cornix cornix; assembly: GCF_000738735.6. Lineage (NCBI taxonomy): Eukaryota > Metazoa > Chordata > Aves > Passeriformes > Corvidae > Corvus > Corvus cornix. The sequence continues at coordinate 26,308,338 of NC_046334.1, read as the reverse complement.
TCTCTCAGTCATGAAATTACTGAGTGAAGAGGTGAAATCTATTACTTAAAGTGGCCTCAGAATATGGAAGTGAAAATTTATGCAAATTTTTAAAGACACATGGCAAAAATCCCCCCAGAAGGTCTGACTTCTCCTCTGATCATATTAGTAGAAAAGAAATTAAATTTTGTTTTATAAACATGGCTTAAAGATGCATATAAAAGGAATTTGTTTTATCCCATGTACACCTTGAAGAAAAATTATGCCTCACTAATCAAGTAGCTTTTGTTTTCCTGGAGTTTTAGAATTGTCAATGAGCATGAATGTGTGTGCTCTGCTTAGTGCAGTATGCTGAGATTCTTCAAAGGTCTTCTGAAAAGAGCCCTCATAAACAACTCTTGAAGAAATTAAGCTTGATGAAGTAAGTGGAAAGGTCTTCCTGTGGATGAATGGTTACTTGACAGAAAATGAAGTTGAGGTAAAAATAGTCAGCTTTCACAATGGAGAGGGGCGACTGAGTATCTTCCTTCTAGCATTTTGAGTCTGAGGGCTTGCCATTTAACATATTTATGAATGAGCTGGAAATGGGATGAAGTAAAAGTGTTCTTAACTATGCTTAACTCTGAAAAACATGTAGTAGAACTGGAGTAGAGAAGAGGTATATGGAATAGTTTTTACATGAGCAGAGACTAAAGCTGCTCTTGCTAGAAAAGACTCAACCTCGGAGAATATGACATAGGCCTGTAAAATTGGAAAAAGAAGATAAAAAGTTGCCTGGGAAAGATCGCTCAATATTTTCCACAGCACACAAATTAGAAAACAGTTGATTTGAACGCTTAAGACAAACAAAAGGAAGTGTGTTTTGTTTGCTTTTTTTTGACACTATGACTAGTTGCATTTTTAGATTTCATCAATTGTCAGAGGATTTTCTAACATTCAGAAAAGCGATAGAACTGTTAAAAAAAAAAGTTGAGAATATTTTAGTAAAGACTGCCCTTTAAGTGCTATTAAACTATTCAGAGAAGTCCCATAACTAACTCCTAATTATAATAAATGTTCCAGGGGAGCTGTTCTTATATCCTGCTTCTGTTCTTTTCATACTCTGCTTCTGCATGTCTTTCTCCCTCCAAGAGAAGTTCAGAGTCTCAGCACTGCTGCAGTGTATGGAAGTTGTCAAGTTACCTCAACTTTCCTCTGTTTGGAACTACTACACACTGTAAACAGGCTTTAAAAAATTGTTTAAGCCTATGTAAGCAGTTGTTACTGTCATTATTGCTGTATAATATGGTTGATACTTTATGTTGTGTAGTACTTAGGTAGTCCCTGCTTATTACATGGATACCAGACTCCACAAAAAGAACATATATTTAAGGAACTAAAAAAATCACAGATGGCAGTAGTATTACTTACTACACAATGATGTTAATACGGTTGACTTTTCCAGACCCTGAAATAATTAACATTTTTCAGAAGGATTAAAATGGCAGTGTGAAGTACCATAGGTTAAACTCGTACTGGCTAAGCTGACTCCTTTAACTTCTTTTCCTGTCCTTAAACACCTGAACAAATGTCCTGGACTTGGAGTAACATGCCTATGGACATGAAAGTTTTAGGGTTGAGTCTAGCCTTAGTGGGGAAAAAAAGCAGAAGCTACTGCATTGAACAAAATGTGCATTTAGGGTAGAGCAAGTAAGAAAACAAATTAGTTTCCTTTTGCCTTAGAGTAATGTGAGTGCAAGGAAACATGAAGAATTACTCTTCTTGACCTTGAGTGATCTAAAAGAATACATTCCACTGTGTCAGGCTTCACACAGTGCAAGGTGTTCTCTCCTGCTCTGTGTTTTGCACATTGGCCCATAAAGGAGATGGTGCTGGGATTGCATCTCAGAGGTGTTTGTTAAAAACAAACAAACAAAAAAACCCAAACCATTAGGTTGTATTGAAATATAATCTCTATCTGATATGGCTCAGGGGCTGTTAGAGAAATGGTGTGGCAACCCAAGCTCTTCTTTTTGAACTTGTAGGGGTGTTATGAGCTCTTATCCGGTAAGAACAGTTGCAAGAAGGGGAGCTTTACAAAATTTTATTTTTGTGGTGCAATCTTGTGACTAGAAATCTTATAGAATGCTTGTATGTCCAAGGCTTGAGATGACTGAGTACTAATCTGGATGGATAAATACTAATCTGGAAGTTAATTCTGTTAGATTCTGGTTGTGTTCTGAGGCATGGTAACAGACCAGTGCTAGGAGTCTATTCATGAGGTTCAACAAATGAAACTTGATTGTTGTATTTTATTCTCCTTGCCCAGGCAAAAGGTGAGGGTGGTCTTTCATGTTGGAAAACATGAAAGTTGGCCACAAAAACAAAAAATGAAAGCAACAAAACAAACAAACAAAAGCTCAATCCACAAAAAAATCCCCATCCAAATAAAAATCCTAAGAGAATGTGCTCCACACAAGAAGCACTAGCCATGAAATACTCCTCCCTGTGCATCTTTACCAAAGTATAATGCTGCCTAGGCTATTCATGACATTTTTGCAGTCATGCCTGTAGTTTCTGGACATGAGCATAGCTGCTGCTTTTAAAGAAAATATGCAACTATGGCTTTCTTACAGTAGATGCTGGGTGCTGTAATAATTCCTTAGAAAGCTACTGGAATTTATGGCATGAGCTGGGCTAGTGGTAGTTCAGATGCCAAGCTGTGACAGTCAGGTCAGAGGCATCTTAAACACACCCACCAGGCTGTCCCCACAGCTTTCATGCTTCCAGAATAGTCCACAGTTCAGAATAAGTCACATTTGCAAAACTTCCCTAATGTAGAAGAGTAAGCTAGGATAGATGAATACTATGGAAAACATTCATTTCCTTGATATGAAGGATACAAATGAAAGGGAGCTATTGGATGTAGTTTGTTTAGTTTTTGTCCCCTCAAATATTCCAGGTTTTATTTCTGAAATAGAAATAAAAGGTCAATTTTGTGTGCCATTAGAATTAAGGATTATAAAATTTGGGATTATTTTATGTGGCTGGTTGCAAAAATATTTGGAATTAAATCCTGTGTTTTGCTGTCCAGTTGTCTCTCATTTTTCTAAGTAAAAGAAAGTAAAAGCCATAATACCTTTGTTCAGTCAAGGATGAATAGAGAAAGGGAACAGTTTGCAGTTCACAGAAGTAATAGCTTCTTATTAAATCACTTGATTTTGAGAGTGGAATCACTGTTTAAAATAAGGAAGACTGTGTTCCTAGTTTAACAGGGTTCATCGGTTTGAAAATGATTACTGTAGTCTGAAACGTCTCTAATGAATTGAAACTTAAACCTGTCATATATATATATATATATTTTTAATATATTACTAAGGTGGTATTATATTTGTGTTAAAACATCTGTCATCTTGTGTATGAATGGTTTTCCCTAATGGTCAGCTTGTCACAGTTAATTAATCTTTAGACATTTGAACAGTCATAAAGCAATGTGACTTTGAAAATTATGTTTCTAAACACCCATAACTTTGAACCCTAAACAGACAATGTACTCACTACATATTTGTGCTCCAAAGCAGACTGTAAACTACCTTCAGTTCACAAGGGCTAAGGGAGCGTGCAGTTTTCTGTGTGAAACACTTCTTGCATGTGCTTTCAAATTTGCTGCATGCATGTGCTCAGTTTTGACATCTTCACGGGTTCTTAAAAATTATGTAGAATTGCACAACTGATTTTCTGTACTTTTGAAATTTGTTCCTGAGTTTTACATGTCCTATTCGCTAGCAGAAAACCCTGACTGCGCTCTGAAAACAAAAAGAGCATTATACGAACATGACGTTGTCCCCTCAATCACTGACCATCTGTAACAATTTTGAATTATCATGAATTTAGATTTATTTTGATGAATTGGAAAGATATGACAAGTTTAAAAATTTGAACATATATTCAGATTTGAGAGAATCCTGACATTAGGCTTTTCATTCAGACTTTCATTCAGACTTGTTTTTAACTTCCTGGTGTTCCACACAATTATTGAAGTGATGCTGAAAATATACATGGGATTCATCTTGGAAGAATGCAAATGAGCACCAAGATGTGCTGGGCCATTAATCCTTGTTTGCTTTAAGCTGAAGAAAAGCCGAAGGAATTTTGGAAACCTGCAGGATATATGTCATTTTCCAACTGGATTGGGGTCTATGATATAAAAGAGACTGGGGAAAAGAAAATGAAACTGATAAAATAAGTCCATTCATAAAAAATGATAGCAGACGCTACATCAGGCATCTTAGTTGCCTGATGATTTTGCAAGAGGCTTTTTCTGCCAAAGGCAATTCATGATGTTGTACACTCTATTCCTTCTTTTGGATAAGGTGATTGCCATTTCACAAGAACTAATGCTTTAGCATATAGAATTCCATTTTTATTAAAACTCTCATTATGGTTTTCTGAAGAAGATGTAATTGCAGAAAGATCAGAAACTAGTGGTTAATGTATGTCTCTAATGAATTCTATTTGGTTTCCAAAAACACAGCAACTTATATGTCTTAAATTATAAGATGATTCTTCTTTTTTCAGTATAACAGTCTTAGCAGACTTTAAAAAATATTAATAGGGATGGAAGAATTTTGCAAGGGGAAATGGCACAAATAGCTGATGTAAAAAACTGACAAAATGGACTATGGGTACATAGGCAGCATTTTCCTTTTTTAAGAGTATTCTAAATTCCTGTAGACAATGACTGATCTTCCCTTATGCTTGGGAAGAATGAGGAGGTTTCATGCCCCCTTCTCTCACTTTACAACCTAGTAGTTAGCTCTCTTCTGAGTTTGGGATTCTGTATGGGCACCTGACCAAAAGTAGGGGTTACAGATGCCATTTCACGCTTCACATGCTGGTAAGTGCCTAGGAAAAGCAAGATATTCTTTAGCATCATCCCCTGGAGGTGGAGACTATGCTTCCAAAGGTAGTCACAAACTACAGAAGTTACTAGGAGAGTAAGTGAAGTATCTATGTATGCCACTGGGAGGTGGACATCTGAAGTGGTGTGGAATCAAGGACCCTCCAAGCTGATGGACCTTTGTCTAGCAGGTTTTGCAATTGAGCACTTGGGAAAGTTGTGGCGTAAAGGGCTGGCCTTTGAAAGGACCTCTTGTGAAAGACCCAACCTTAAAAAATCTTGAGAAAAAGCAATTAGGGCAGATCTTAAGAGGAAAAAGAGAGAATCAGAGACAATGTCATTAAAACTATCAGGGTTGTTTTCCCAAGGCCATAACACTGCGTGGAGCTGCAGTTTCTCAGCACGTGTCCAGCATTCTACAATATTTTAATGTTTTACAGTTATTCCGTTCTTTGGATCAAGCTCACAGACTGCAGCTTGACAAAATTACAGAACACGCCTAACTAGTTTTAGCAAACCCTGAGCTCTCTTACTGCTCCATATACATACACCCTAACAAGCAATAGCACTAAATGTCTTGCAGATGAGAATAGTTTTCTAAATGCTGTGGTAACAGAATAAACAAACATTAACAAAATGGAGTCCTGCTCTGATAAATATATGGTACATTACATTCTGAAAGCGAGACTCTCGGGACCAGATTCTCCTCATCTGATTTAGACCAGCTCAGCCTCATTAACTGACATGAATTTACACAAGTTCTATAAAAATATGAATCGAAGTTATTGATTTCTTCCCTCCTTAGGGATGATTTTCAAACCATGTTTCTTTTGTGCCATATAGTGTTTTGAGATTATGGTGCAGAATTCAGGCTTGGCCTTGAGAAAAGCAAAGAATCTGCAATTTGGCCAGACCAGATTTTGTCCACAGTCAGGGAAGCTCTGCTGCAACAACATGATGAGTCAGGAAAAGGTAGCTAGCTAGTAAATAGCTAGGAGAGCCTCAGGTGTCTTCTGAATATTAATTTTGCATGGACACATCAGTGCAGATTTTCCTGTAGCCAGTGAAGATTCTTCTCTGAAATCAGAGTTGACAATAAGCATTCTAAGTTGTTCTGACTCTGCAGAGGTAAGATATTAGTAATGTTCATATAATCACTATTAGCTGTAGCTATAGGTTATCCTGTATCTTCTCTACACTCACAAAAATATTCTTTGTACATTGTGGTCTGTTGTGAGCTGTCAGCTATAGAGTACCTGGCAAGGCTCTTAACACACAAAATCTTGACAGAGAATAGAACTAGCGAGTGTGTGAATGCATCATCCAGCACCATTCAGGTTTGTGCTTATATTTAACGGAGGTTCGTGCATTGAGAAAATGTATCTTAAAAATATTCACATTAGGAGGCACTTCTGGAGGTCAAATGGACAAAGCTCCTGGTCAGTCCAGAGCCAATGCAAAGGCTAGATCGGGTTGGTAAGGGCTTTGTTCGGTCAAGTGTTGAGAATGTCCAGGAAGGGAGGCTCCTCATGTCCCTGTGCAAACGTGATCTGGTTGTAACTACTATCTGTGAGTGTGCCTTCTTCAGCTGGGGATAGCTGTCAGCTTCAACCTAAATACTGTAGGACATCTTGCTGCTTGTCTCTGTGCAGACATTAACTGATCTCTTGCTTCAGAGGTTTTTAGGTCTTCACTTACAACAACGTATTGTGGGATTCAGTAAGGAATTGCAAGACTCCAATTGTGGGGGCTTTTTTTGGTGTTTTTAGTTGACATGCAGAGGTTGAGGAAAAAGTTATTTGGCAGAAATTTCAAACTAGGTAAATCAGAGATGTCTTCAGGACAAATATCCTTCTTCTGAATCTTCTTGACCTTTAGAAAACTGAGGAACAAGACTTAGAAACTTTGCTCAAACCTACCTCTGCAAGAAATAAGGGAGGGCTGAAGTAAATCTTGTATGGTATATGCTATTTCAGCTTGTGGCTGGTTAAACACTTTTCTGCTGCTAATGCATTGTGCAGTATGTAGTGTACTACAATATATTGTGAGATTTTAAAGGAGAGTGACATAGACCTAAGAGAAAAAACAAGCTGCAGTCCTCATGTTTTTGTCTTTGCATCTGATTTAGGGGAAACAGACCTATGAGTTAATCAGCTGCTGGTCTGAACAGTGAGAAAGGATAAATCCATACAAAAGTAACAACCTCTGTTGCTAAAATGATGTTTACCTGTTATAGTGCAGGCTATGGATATAAATCAATATCTTGAATATTTCTCACCAAGGAAAGTGGAGAAGTGCTTGTGTTGCATTGTTTTTATTTTTTCTCAGGGGTTTTGAGGCTATCAGCTTAGGCTTGCAGTGTAATTCAGAGGCTCTTCTTGATTTCATTAAACCACAGTCTCCTGAGCACACTCTGCAGTTTATTCTTGCTTTTGATTATGGAAGTTCCTTTGAGATATTTAAGTGATAATGTGCTCTGACCGGTTCTGTTTTGGAGCTATGTATACTACAACTGGCATTATGCTTTCTCATAGTAGGTAACAGTTGCCTTTTGTACAAGTAAATCTTCCTTATATTGGCTGCAGTTCAGCACAAATCCGAATTCTGAGAGAATTTTCCATCCTTGCTACTGAAGAACATCATTATGTCCTGTGAATAAGTAAAAGACCTTTATCAGTTGTCTTTAGCATAAAAATGCTTACACACAGAGGCCATACACCCCTTCCTTCAGAAATATATAGAGACATGCTCCCTGAAAGTGATCTCCTGAGGTCTATATGAATCTACATGGAAGAGGATGATGTGGAAGAAGTACTGTATTGGCTATAGCTCTTCTGCCCCTCTCTCTAGCTGTCCAGACAGTGCATCTGGACACAGACAACATACATTGTGGTATTTTTGTAATAGGTTCAAGTAATACAGTATTTCAGAGATTTCACTGGAGGAGATTCCCCAAAATGCAGCATTTGAATATACCACAAGATGCTGATTTTGCTTCTAGATTTCTGTTATGAATTCTCTAGCATTTTTGAATAATTTATAGGTTTTTTTAGAATCACATATCTAGAATTTGGAGTTCAACTCTAGCTTTATTAAAACAAACAAAACCAAACAAACCTCCCTCTCCCCCCTCCCTTCCCCCGCAAAAAATCTCCCAACACCCAACTCCCACCCCCAAAAATCAAAACCAACAGCTTAGGTTTTAACATAACATAGATCCTCTCAGAACTGGGTTAAAAGGATTTTGACAGCCCAGACTAGTATTCAAGGTTACTGTAAAATCTGAAATTGTGCAAGTTTTGACAAGGTTTGATATTTTGAAAAGAACATTCTAAGCGCTTCTGAAGATGCACACACTTATATTTGACATAAAGGACTGTATAGGCTGTATTTTCCAAGTCTTAACGGCGTGTTGAGAGATTAATGAGAATTTTCACCTTTGTTGCTGTCATATTTGTTTGCTAGAAGCAAATTGATTTTCCTAATTAGCTGAACATTACTGATACTCTTAATAAAACAAAACAAACAAAAAACCCACTGGGTGAAAATACAGGAGAGTAACTGTTGGGAACAGTAGGCTATCCATCTGTCTTCATCCTGATTGTATATGGAGGGAATTTTCCCTCTTATTTCACCTGCAAGAGCTCCCTCTCTCTGCAGTCTTGTCCTGGTATCTGTGGAGAAATAAGGGTTTTGTTACTACTACATAGAACATGTGCTATTCTCTGTAGTGGAGGTGATTTCTGGATGCCACATATGACCAAAAACTAAGCAGCCCCTTCAGTTCACCCTGTGTCCAGATTCTGCTTTCCACCCAGGAGAGATTATGAACAACTTCTGTTCTGAGACTGGAACTTCAGAGAATGTTTTAAGTGTTACTTTGCCAGTTCATTCGAGAGAGTTGTAGTTAAACACCCTCACCCAGAAAACCATCTGTGAGATCTGCTGGTGCTTGGGCAGGCTTGGGTGGTCTGGCAGTTCTGGTCATAACCTTAACCATTGGCTAACAATGCTGGATACAGAGCTTTGAGGGTTGCTCTAGCCTAATCAAGGAGTCTTAGTGTATTTATCTACCAATAAAACTTTTACAATATGTCTTTCAGAGTCTTGTAAATAGTCCTGATCTCTATAACATCATTAAATCTCTCAAGAAAACTTTACTTGGGCTCTGATGGAGAGGTCATTTTTGAGATAAGATGGAAAATTCTTGTTTTAACAAACCTCAGTAAAAGAAATTTTTTCTCCCAACTCCCTATTTTAAAAACTCATACAAGATTTCCTTACAGTTTGAATAGAAAAAAGTCTCCAGTATGACCAGAGTCTGTTATAACATCCAAAATCATTGTAGCAATGAAAGATAGTCTATGGAAAATATTTTTAGTTTTCCTGTTTTGTTCTTCTGTTTAAGCTAGTTTGACTACTTTGAATAATGTTTTTATTTGTCCATTCATGTTTTACTGTCAGGATCTTTCTGATAAAATTACAAGAAGGAAATTATTTTGAGCAAGAATTAAGGTGGGTAGCACACACTGAATTTGAAAGGGAAAATATTCTGACGACAGAAGTCATACAAATTAGCTGAAGGGCTCTGGGAGCCATCATAATACTTCCAAAGCATGTTTTGACTAGGTAGAAAATTTGTTTGTTATTCTTCCTAACTCTGAAGGCATTAGAAATTCTGTGTAGTAAGCCCTAAGGGAAGTTTGCCTTGGAGTGTGCTTCTCCCCTGTGACACTTCCCTGATGCAAATTATAGATGCATGGTTGCAATCTCCAATTGTGACAGCATTTCTATGTTTTAGCTTTAATGAAACTACACGATAGTTATTTGGCAACATTAAGTCTCATTTAAAGCACTGTATTGAGGATTAAGTGGCAAATATCACTATATCATTGGGAAATCTGTCAGCAATAGTTACTTGTTTCCATGCCTTCAGCACATTCATCAAAGGGATAACAAACAGATACTTTTTTGAATTTTAATGAAAATATTGTAGTGCAGACATGAGGCTTTAAAATTCAAAGGTCTATAAATAATGAATTTTTTCAGCAATGGTTACTGTTTCCTTATCTTTAGGAAAAATAACACCTATATGTTGTACTTTTGTTGCTGACAGCATACTTTAATATTTATGAACTGCCAGTTTTCTACAGAGAGAGAAATTTGGTTGTTGTCACCATAATGGTTTGTTATTTATATGCGTCTAAATTTTACAGAAGCAGAATACTATTAGTTTATTAAATTTGCACTAACCAGAAACATCCTCTTTTACTGTTACATTTGACATAGAGTAACTTGAAAGCTACAGAAGCGCTGCCTTATGGCCTGTCATCAGAAAGCAGCCCACAAGCCTTGGCTCAAGAGAGGTCACTGGTACTCTGTGTGTGTCTGTCTGCAGGACCTCAGCCTGCAGGCAGGAAGCAAATTAAAGAAGCAAGGCTTTCTGTTTGGTATAATTTCGTATCTTGGGATGAATGGAGTCATTGTGGTAATAACTAGATTATCTGATTAGGAGATGGATTTTGCTGCAGTTGTATAGCCCCATTTTCTAAGAGGAGCTAATGTCTTTTGAGTTTTATGGATACTGCTGATGTTTTGAGAGGCCTCTGAACATGTTACAAAAGGACTGTGATTCACTTCCTCTCGAGCTCAGTTTGGACACTGCAACGGTATTACATACAAGCACTTCTGATTTTCTAAATTATTTTAAAACCTTTTAAATCTAAGAGTGTCCCAGGCATCTGCAATTATTCTGAAGTTTTAGTTTGCCTCTGAGACTTAAGATTTATTTGATTCGACAAAATGACATCTCAGAGGTGTAACGTGAACCTTCAATATTTATTGAGACAGTATTTTAGCTGTCTCAAGGTGTTTTTGTTTCGTTTTGTTGAATTACCAAAGGGATTGTAGAAGTTTATCATTGCTTGACAGTGGTAGCTGTGTACATGCCCTTTGTGAAACTTGACTGAGTCATTACAAATATATATGCTCACGACGTGAAATGTTACTTCACTTAAGCAGTGTCCAGATTTTTAAATCATTTTTGCCTCTGGATAAAGAGCTAAATCATTGACTCTGGTTTTTTGGTAGATGAAGAACGATGTATTGTCACTTCTAATGTACAAAATGCTGACATATACTGTGTGCTTTATTACTAAATAGCTTTCTTCTCTTCCTCTTCATCTTTCTAAACGTAGCTCCTCTGCTGCCACTTAAAAGGCTGTTTTTACAAAATATGGATTGTTTGAATAAGAGCTTCTGAATTATGTTCTGAGGGGCCTAATTTTTAGACATCTGGCAGAAGAAACAGAACTTAGAAGAAGGTTGCAGAAAACAGGGAGGAAGAGAGCACCTCTGACAGGCAATGTAAAGAAACTTACATGCAGTATAAGGATCAATCTAGAGCAAATAGAAGCCACTGTGGTGTCTTCTGTCTTTATTTCCACTTCATCTTAATCTCTGCTCTCCTCTAGAGAATAGCTGCCTCAGCAGCTCCAAGAAAGGTGGTTTACTGTCTGTTTCTACAAAATAGAATAATTTTTGATGAAAAGCGTCCTGCCAGTTAGTTTTGTTTTATTTCAGAGAGTTTAGGAAAAGTAGCATTTTTTGGTTTTAAGATAGGAATTGGAAATCTGCAGATTCTATTTTTGATTTTAAAAATTTTTGTTTCAGTTGGATGATTATATTTTTAGGTACCTAAAAAGTTTTTGTAGTTCTGACACAAAATGACACATTAAAAAAGAAAACAAATAAAAACCCAAACAAAAAAGTGAAAAAAGCCCCACCACCCCCCACCCCCGACATTTCTGAACATTATGCTAGGCTTAACTCAGGTAAATGAGTGTACACAAGGTCTGAAAGGTTAATTTTAACATGAATTCATTTAAAGCTTTTCATTTTTACTGTATTTACTTGTTTGATATAAATATATTTACCTTAAAAATCTCTGAAGAACAGTCCATATAATGAAAACAGTTTTATTCTCTTTGAGAATGAATGAAATGTGCATTTACTTCTATTTCTTTCCACAGTTGCAAGACCTTTATCTGTTCTGTAAATTAGTTTTCATACTAGTGCACAATATGTTACAATATGAATTATAATGCACAGGTCTACTCCAATGTACTTTCGTATTCTATAATTCATGCCAAAATTTAATTTCCATGCCTGTGTCCATAAAGACACTATCATTGCAGATTTTGCAGAGCAATGTTTTTAGAGGTTGGTTCCCATGTGTGTTCAGTGATTCTTCCTGTGAATGCTACTCAAAACGAGAGGTAAAAAGAAAACAAGGAGTGGGACAGATGAAAAAAATCCAACCCCCAAAAAATCAAAAACAAAGGAAAAAGAGATTCAAACAAATACAGAGACACTCCATAATAAATGTATTTGAGGTGCTAATTCAGATCATCGCTATCTGAACCAGTGAAGATTGCATCTGTGTAAAGCAGAACCTCACTACTTGATTTTGGCACAGTTCTGCCCTTTATTTTTGTGCAAACTCCTACTTGGATGTGAGTACCTCATCTACAGTTCCCACTATATTCAGTCTGAAACTGTCATTTAATGGCTTTTTGGGAATTTTGAACAAGGTTCATTGGGTCAAATACAAAGACAATTGTTGTTCAGATGCCCAAATTTCTTGCAATATATGGTCACACCTATGATAGATTTCCAAAAAAGAAGGCTTGGTGAATGAAAACATTCGAGAGCACAGTTCCTATGAAGGGGTTCTAAACTGGAGGAAATGTCTGAAGTGAGAGGCAATGGCAGATGTTTTGGTAATAGTAGCAGTAAACACTACCATCAGTTTTAATGGAATTAATTAAAGGAATTAAATTTTCTCCTCCTCTAGCATGGAATAACCAGCACTTTGTTGTGCTGAGGAGCACAGCTGCTCATGACTTTGATACAGACTTGTTAACTGGGTGGTTCTTTATCTTTTTGTTAAGCAGCAGTGACTATAATACCTTCAAATGAAGGAGACTTTCCTCCAGAGGAATGAAGAATTGTCTAAATGTAGTTATATGGAGATGCCCTGGGTTTTGTGCTTGACTCTGTATAAAGAAATTAGATTTGGCTGAAATTGCACTCCATATCATTCAGTAGAAGTAAGCAGTGAAGTAAGATATTTCAGAGGAAAGGTCTGGATACGGATGGATTTTTTTTTCCACTTAAAGATGTGCCTTGAAGTATTGGAATCTTAAATATGAGGTGCACTTCTTGGCGTCTTATCAGGATTGGAAGTTCTTGTGCTTCCACCCTCCTCAGTGGACCACAGCTACAGCTCTTAAGAGGCAGCGAATACTAGAATTCCCACAAGCATCCCCTAAGAGATCTATCTTTTAAAAAAGTCAGAAACAAAACCCTGTTCCTTGTTTGTTTTGATACTTTTCTCTTAGGAAAAAGTGTCAGTTACAGCCTATTTCACTTTTCACTGATCACATTTTCTGACAGCAAATGTTCAACTGGGTAACTTCTAGTCAGTCTAATTGTCATCTGTTAAAGCATCCCAGACTATAATGAAGGGTCCCCAAACTGCAGTCTCCAGAGACATTTCTGTGGTGTTTATCTTCTAGTGTAATCCAAGTGTTCAGTAAAAATGAAAGTTGATGGGATTTATGTTTGTTTCCCTTTCATTGACTCTTTATGATCAGCTTTTACTTGCCCATATCCACAGAGCTGGATTCATCATTTCTTAAACACCTTCCAGGTATGAATTTGAGTTTGGATTAGGTTGGGAACATAAGGAGGCAGGCAGCAATGTAAATTATTTCATTCAGGGATTTTTTTGTGGTTTTTTGCTTGTTTGTTTTGTCTTAATAACAAGAACACAGTATTTCAGAGTAGCAATATGGTAATTAATGTCAACCTACTACTGATCAGCCATTACAGACACTTTAATTCATATATTACAGGAGATCAGAGAAAAGAAAAAGCAAAAGTTACCATAGGCATGAAGAACAGGTACTGAACTTCATGGATCTTGAAGGGAATGACTTCAAACTTCCAAAAAATTCTGGTTTTTAATAGCAGCAAGGGCCTCTGTATCAATGCTTTTTAAAGCTGGATGGGGACACACTGCACCATCAGCTTTGTCAGAGGCCCTTAACGATCCTTGATCTTTATTTGCCAGAGGCTCTTAATCATCCTTGATCTTTATTTGACAGATAAACGGCTCATACCTTGGTTCTTAATGCTTTGTTTCAAACTCTGAGAGAAGAGAGGAAAGTACAGCATGCTCTCTACTTTGCCTAACATACATATAGAATATTTTTATCTGGTAAAAATATATTGTGTCAAACAAATCTCTCTGAGGACCTTAATAAAGAGAGCTGACACGACTCTAAGCGTTGTCCTAAATTTCTCCAATAGAAAAGGTCTCTGTAGCAGCACTGAGCAATGCTGTCAGCTGGGCTGAGCTCAACCTCCCTGCAGTGGCAGCACTCCAAACCTGTGGAAAATGGCTCTTCTCTATTTCTTTCTGCATCTGCAGGATGTCTGAATTTTGGTTAGGTCTAATTAGCTGACTTCTATGCGATTTATGTCAAGCAAGTAGTTAAAATTACTGATTGTTTTATCTCAACTTGGGCACTGGGATCGAAGATGGGCTCCTGTTCTTTTCCAGGAAGGTTCTTAAACATGTCTTTCCATGTTTGAGGTTCTCACCAGAGAGGTGTAGCCTGCATTTATCCTGACATTCGCTTGTTTCTGTGTACCTGTAACCTATTCTTCTGTGTGCAGGTGTTTGTTTGCTGTTTAAAGGGCATATAATCACTATATTTTGATTGTCATAATTAGGTATTTTAGAATATGGAAATTCCTTTCAGCTCAGCATGAGGCAGTGTCTTGCTGAGAAAGCTGGAGCTGGCTGTGAGGCTCCCACCATGAACAATGAATTCTCTGAGTTTACTGGGTTTACTGGTACTGTAATTCTTGTAGGTTGTTACTGTCCTTTGTATACTCTAACAGTGTTTAAGTATTAGTCACAGAAACAATGCTTTCTAGCTTGTAGTTTGACTTCTGCCAGCTCCAGCTTGTTTTTCTTGTTTTTTCTTACTGTGTCATAGTTGATCTCTTTCTGTAATGCTCAGCTCCATCTGAAAGCTGCTGATGATGAGAGATTATTTTTCCACTTCAGAACACAGCGGAAAAAAAGGAGTGTGTGTGTGCGTATGTGTGTAGAAAATACATAGCTTAATGACTGCAGGGCTTCAAAAAGGACAAAACTTAAGATCTCCTACTTGGAACAAGTGCATCTGAGTCATGACTGATATTCTTCAGTAAAGCATCTATTTGCACTAGTAAAAAGGCTGCAGTATTTGCCTTGAGTTTTATTCCTGTAGGTTAGTGCCTAGGAATAAATTCTGAAGGCCAGTTAAAAATTGTATTTGTTTGAAAATAGAGGTTTAATAACCATTTTCAACCCAAAGTTAGGTATTGCACCAATGCACAGTGCTATTGTTGATTTAGAGGAGGTGGTGCCTTACTAAAGGCTAAGGTTACTATTGAGAAACCTTTTCACTGTGTATGAAATAGCATCTGTTTCTGTGAAGTAGATTTATTGCAAAAATTTGGTTGAATAAGCTTTGTTTCTCAATTGTAGTGTAGTGGTACAGAAGGAGTATTGTATTTTAGTGATTTGTGTGTTTTTAATGTTACCTTAAGGGGTCGTAAAATGTGAACTTCTGCTGATGTAGTGATGTAGGTTGGGCATGAAAATGGCTGGGTTTGTGTGTTTTGCACAGCGGTGAGACAGGCTACTCTTCTAAATGTGCAGGAGTCAGCCAAGGATTGTGAGTATGGAGATGCATAAGATTGACTATCCCAACTCCTCCCTCAGGATTTGATTGGGACTTTTCACTTTCCTCCTCTGACACTGTTGAGTAATTGTCCTTTTCATGTTAAGTTTTGCTCTGTTGTCTTCTCCTTTCTCTGAACAATGTTACTATTGTTTCTTCTCTCTTTTTCTCTGAGAAAAAAGCCACAAAACCTCTGGATCTGATGACCAAGGATTTCCTTTTCCAATAAATGTCCCTGTAGATGATATCTAGCAACTGAAATAGGAAAACAAGCCAAGGATCTGTGTAGCGTGTTCAACCTACACGTAGCAGCTGTACATAGGTGAGAATGGTCACAGTTCTGCTGTGATGTGTGGCAAGAGCTGAACTGCACAAAGCCTGGGTGGATCTGGGAATTTTTACCCACACATTTGGAGAGAGATTTCTGGATATGCTTGTGCAACTGAATTAGACTTTGGGGGTTTTTTTGGCCTACTGTTATGACACATTGATCAGATAAGAAAACACTTTTTCCAGAGAGAAGTGTTATAAGAGATTCTTGTACATGCTCTCAGTATTTCCTGATACAAACTCAATGGCAAGGCTTTCAGTTCGTCTGTGGTAAGTCAGAACAAAATTCATCTGTGGCTTTTGGAAAAAAATTATATAAACTGAAATCTGCTATTCATGGCCTTTCCATCTGATACTCTCCACAATATGGCAGAAAATATAAAAGAATTTAAGAATTTTCAGGGTTTTATTCTGCTGTGCTAATTATTTTTTCTGTGAGTATTCAGTTTTACACACTGTATGGTTAAGTTACAAGCAATATAGGACTAGGTTATATATAAAAATTTCCTTGTCTTTGCTGAGAAGATACTTAGCCTCTGGTTTGATTATGTAACCAAATCTGGATTTTTAAATTTTTTTTTATTTTAGATGTAGTGGTATTAAAAAGTATTCCTAAATGAGTGTTTTATGCTTGAAGTGAAACTTAATTCTCTAGGAAAAAAGAACAGGTTTCCAAGAATTGGTTTTCTCCTCTGAAGTCTCTTCACCTTTTCCCTGTGAAGATGTAAGTGTCAAACCTTTGAAAATCAGGTCATAAAGATTCTTAGATGTAATAGAAGTAAGAATGCCTGAAAAGCCTTTGATTAACAGAGAAACAGATTTTAGTTGAAGTTTAGGTGTGTATCTTGAACATGAGTTTACTTGGGTTTGTTATTTGGTATAGCTGTACTAATATGAAGCCATTGGTAAGATCTATACTGCTGCAAACCTTTAAGGTCGGCAAGAAGAGCATCTGTTTGTCCTAGTTATGGTTATTTCAGCCTTATAGTGAAGTAAGTTCAACTAATTTAATACAAAGTGGCAAACTTGCTGCTGCTGAGTTCTTACTAATTCACACCCAAAAAAGCTTAAAGAATGACGAGGTAATTTCAGACTAAGCAGTTCAAACTAATGCAAAACTCTTCAAACTGCACAAGTAGGTCTCAAATATCTTGAAAATAACCAGTTTTTAAGGGATTTGGTTGTTTGGTTTTTTGCAGGTTTTGGGTTTTTTTTATTTTTTTGGAGGGAGGTGAGGAGTTTTGGAGGGGGTTGTAGGTTTTTTTTGGGGGGTGGGGTATTTATTTGGGTTTTTTAGGGCAATTCTTGATTCTTGGCTTCTCAGACCTTAAAAGGTGACGTAAACTGGCACTGATCTTGAATCTTTCTCTATGCATAAATGAATATTTGTGGGGCTATGGAACGGATGAGATCTGGGAGTTGATGGGGATTTAAAAACTTGACAAATATCCTAAGCTGTTTACATTACTTTAGGACAGCTCCCACATCCTGCTCCCTAAATGTATGCGCCAGAAGAGAGGTAGCTATACAGGAAGGTGACACAAAAGGCTGTGCATGTTCCTTCTGCTGATAGTTGACTTAGGCTCATGTAAGCTTTAAAGTGCCTAAAATGTGCATTGAACTGGAAATTACCTTCCTGGAAGAAAATGGAAGAATTACAGTTATCTAAAATCAGAAGGGTCTAGAATCCCTGAAGATCAAATCATTCTGTCTAAAGGTTTTCTTCAGCCAAGAAAGCTGAAAAGGTCATGGGGAAGAGCAGCTGAGATTTAAAAACCTGCTTTTTGTGAATCTGAGAGCTTTAGAATGTTACAGTCACACTTAGCTTTGGATCGTGGGTTTTTCTGAGTCCTTATCCTATAGAAAATACTTCCTTTTGAGATGGATTCAGTGTCAGTATTTTGAGACCGGTGCTGTTGTGTGTGACAGGTCTGCTGCTAAGCATATAATTGGTAATCCGTTTCCTCTCCCTCATCATAAGCAGCTCTCTTTTTATGAAATGTAATAAACATTAGCTTATAAAAAAAGCTTTCCAAAGTTCCTCTATAACAAAGCTTACACATTTTCTGGAGAAGGCTTCATGCACTGAGAATTATAAGAGGACTACTGTACATAGAGTAGGTAATTTTTTGTTTTTGCTAAGCACTAGATTTGCTAAAAATATGGTTTAAAATTGTTGTAACATGGTGAATTTGACCTAGATTTGTCAATTTTACAAATATTCCCTGTAAGAGAGGAAAAGGTGAGGTGTTTTGATGTTGATATTAGGTAGAGTGCTCCAAGAATTCCCTCACTGATGCCGAGGAAAATATGTGTGTTTTCTTGAGCCTGCAAGTAAATCAGAGGCAGGCATGATGGAAGCAGTGATTTTATTGACCTGTGCAAACTGTGGTGATCAAGAACATGACTGCTTGACAGGTACTGTGGTCAGTTACGACTGGATTATTTTGGTCTCTTAGTCATCTTCCTCCTCTTCCACTTGCCAATTCTCTCTCTACCACTTTTGTCTCCTCCAAGACAAATATTTTCTCTTTTCCCACTGGTCCTATTTTTTCTGGGTTTTACACCTTTGGTATTTCAGATATCATTGCCCAGGTAATTTCTGCTAGGGTTAACAATTCCCATAAGCTGGTACCCCTGTTTGGTTGTTATATAGTGTTTATTTCTGCCATTTCTCATGATGTTATCACGTTAGTGCATCCTCAGGGTTAACTTTGCATGCATAGTACTACCTCTTTGATATGAGGATGCTATGGCAGTGTCATGTTCTTAACTTGTTGGTATAGCTGTACATTCAGGGTAAGCTTATTTATTTGCATCCCTCAACAGTTTCAGTGGCCAGTCTTTGGAGAAAGTGTCCAACGGCAATAATGTCCTTTGTGAACGCAGTGGATAAAACATGGAGCAAGATAACAACCTTGGTTTTTTAATCTATCTTGAGGGAGTTTGTATCTCTAAATGCTGTGGAAAATGCGTTATCTCAATGCAGTAAGGTATTTGGAGTCACCCACACTGTTTTGCTTCTCAGAAACAAGTGCTCAGTGGGATCCAGATGGAATCTAGATGAATGAAATATGTAGATAGGTATTTGGTGGTTTTTTTCCACACCGGTTGTGAAAAGGAAAATCCGCTACAAGCACAATCCTAGGTGTCTCTTGCCAACAGTAATCTTCTGCTACAAAAGAGGAAATTCCAGGAGGCCAGATAGCAGGACTCACAAGTTACAAAAATTACAAAGCAGCTGGAATGTGTCTAATAATTTGGACCAAAAGTGTTTGGTGGTTTGTAGTAATTTAGTAATTTGTATCTACGTATCTGTCAAGACCTGAAATGGAGACAACAAAGATATTTGAATCTCATAGTGTGCATTTCAGAACAGTGCAGAAGTGGCAAAAAACTGTGCAAAGAAACACCCAAAGATGAACATGCTGAACATTTATCTCCATCTCGAGTGATAGAAGAAAAGGTCTCAACAAAGCGCAAGTCAATCTCTCTGTGTTTAGTTCTGGCTTATGACGTGTGTTTGGAGATAATCAGTTCCAGCAAAGATAGAAGGTGAATTTAGACTCATTAAATTAAAATGATTTTATTTATAGAAGCATATCTTCACTATAGAAATTGGGAAATGTGAATGTCAGCCTCAAAATGCCTACGGTTTGGGAATTACTTACCTATGTAAGAATAGGTACAGTGGGTATTATTCACCTATCCCACTCTATAGCCATCCGTAATCAGTGTTAAGGGAAGGGAGCTGTTCCAGAGTGGTTTAGTGCTTTCTCAGGTGTTTGGAATTATTCTTTAAACATTTAATGATCATTTTAACTAGCTATGGACCCTGGAAGGTAAATAATTCTCCAAAGACTTATTTCTCCATTTTGGTCTTTTCACTTCTGCTTGTTACACTTAGCAAATGGCTACTGATCAGCACAGCAAAACTGAACAAACATTTGTTTTGTGGGTTAATTATTGCACATTTATTTAAACCTATATTTTTTAAAGTTTCAAACTATTTTGGTGGGGTGCTTTTTTTTTAGTTGGTTTGGGTTTTTTGAGGGATTTTTAGTCCTTCTCCTTTTGGAAAGTTTGGAGTGAAATGAAAATAATACACACACACACACATATCCAGCCATTAAGTGACTCAAGAGTTTGGAACTGCAGTAAAGAGAAATGAAGTTTATAGTACATTTTAAAATTAAATTAGTCCTTTCCTATTTATCAATAACAGTGATCGATCAGTTGTGTCTAGTCCTGCCCATCTGCGCCAAGGAAATTCTGGCAAACTTTTAGGAACAGTAAGCTTCCAGATCTGTTCTCAGCTTTGAAGCAAAGCAATTAAGACTCCAGCATAGGTGCTTTCACATCGGTCCCATCAATGAACAGTGGAAAACAAGAAACCATTAATACATAAGAAGGGTGCTGCTGTGGGGGCTTCCTTGAGAGCTGATAAGCAAGAGAGAATATTGTGACCACTGGTTTTCACCAGGCTGGCAGTACTGAAACTCATGCTACCTCTTAATTCACTCTGTATACTTGAGAGATAATTAATTCCTTGGAAATATATTTTGTCATTAAATCTTTTGGCATTAATATAAAGAATGTTCTACTGAAAAACAAAAAAGTGTGTGAATTACTGTTATTCCCATCTGGAGGCATTGCTGCTAGACCATTTTCTAAGGGTAGTAAAATAACTTTTCTAAAGAAAAATAAGACCCAAACAAAATAGATGATTTCTGCTAATCCTTTGAAAGTTCTTAAATAATTGGTGTAATTCTTGGGAGGAAACCTCAGAGGTAATCTCATCAATGCATCCTTTTGCAGGTGTCAGGTGCAGAGCACTAGTTGGCAGGGTTTTTAGCTTTCAGATATTGTTCCTCGGACATTATTTCGTGGGAGTGGGTGCACACTGCCATGCCCCATGATGTGTTTGCAGATATATTTCATGCCTGCTTCCTATTCATTTGGATAAGGATTGTGTCTGCTGTTGGTGCCTTGAATCTTGCATCAGTTCCACTGATCTTGAAGAAAACAAAATACAAAACCAGCAATGGCACCTAAATAAAATAATAATTTCAATAAATTTAAAATTATGGAAAACCCCCAACAACCAAAAAAAGCCCTTACAAACAAAACCCAAGCAAAAAAACAGCAACCAAAAGACCCCAAAAATCTCTAAAACCACAAAAAGCCAATCCCAAACTTTCCCCCAGACGTATCTCAGCTAATTGATTACTGAAGTGCAATTACTTGGTATATTGGAAGGTTTGGTGTGTTAGATACTGTCCCACTGTAGACTTAGACTGTAACTTAGTTGGAATATGGGTAAGATATTAATAGGTAAAATCTTATTGCAATTATTTTGTAAGGAGGTCTTTGTATCCTTACAACTCAACACAGTTGAGTTCTGCTGTAACATGTTGTTCTTGTTGCAAGTGTGTGAAAGTGATGGTTGTTGTTGTTGTCTATGCTTTCAACCATAACAGAACTTTAGAGAATTGTCTTGCTAAGCTTTCTCACTGGTTTTTTTTTTTAAACTCCATATCTTGTCAAACCCAGGTGATTGTGGAAGTGCATTTTGGAGGCTGCAGCAACTTGAGCTGTTCAAAAGTCCTAACTGCTGTCATTAGAGGCAGGACAGAATTCTTTACTTTTTGCCTTCTTCCATTTATCTCTCTTTTAAATCAGAAAGATTTGAGTCCAATAAAGAAAGTGAGTGACTCGTGACTATCTCTCTTTTCTAAGCCTCTTAAAGAAGAGAGATGTGTGGAAAGAAAAAGCTATGTGATACTCTTACGTAATTTTGTACAGCTGAAGTAGTAATTCCCTGAAAAATAACACCTTACTTTCTTGGTAGAACCAACTTAGAGAATAATTTTCCAGATTGTTCCTGAAAGTTGCTGCTTTCAAGACCTTCAGGGCTATCCACTTCCCTATCTACTGTATTTAATTTGGTTTTTGAGGCACCTGTTGTCTGGTGCTGCTGGTCTGCCTTGTCACTTGTTCATTTCTACACAAGCACTTTCTGCTTTCTCTGAGTGTTTCTCGTGATTAGAAGGTACTTCATATAATTATCCATAAAGCCACCTTCTAATCATATTTCAAACCCTGTCTTAAGTTCTCTGTCAGGATGTCTGTAAAAAAAAGAGGTAACATTTTCTCACAGAACCAAGAGCACTGCATATTAAACTGGTGTCCTACTGATCTTATAACCCCCAATCATCTACTTCTTGTCTTATAGATTGTAATTCTTAAACATGAAAGCTTTGTGCAATATGCAGCATATTCGGTTCTTTGTTTATTAGCAGTGTTTTATAGCAGTATGAGAGTATAGCTGACTAAAAATAACCCAAATTTCTACAGTGTTTCTTGATTTGCCCTGTATGCTAAATGCACAAGTCCTTTGGAAGCTACAATGTATCATGGTTTCAAACTCCTCCCATGCAAAGTGACAAGCCACCCAGATAGTTAAGACAGGGGCTTTCATCATTTCAGCCTGATGCTTTTGTAAAGAACAAAGCAATTTGGTATAACTAAGGCTTGAATCAAACTGGTGTTGTATTCATGGTTGCTTTGTGGGCAACAGTATGGCTCCTGTATCTTTACATGTCTGACTGTTTCTGATTTTCTTGCGTAAATATTGCAAATTCCTTATATTGATTAATTCTGACATGTATAGATGAATTCAGCTCTGCCTTTAGAACTTGTGATTCAAAATATGACATTGTTACTTTTCAAAATAAATGCATGTTACATTCACAGCTGAGGCTTGGTTTCTTCTGTGTAAGACTTTATTTTAGAATAACTGCATGTGCAATTATAGACTATAGACAATTTAAATGTCATAAAACTGCGGTTTTGCTAACATGGTGTGTTCTAGATTGGCTTGACACATGGGGTGAAGTATGCACCCAGTTTGCATTTCTCTGTTGTTGGCCTCAACATTAATACCCACACAGCACGTGTGAAATACTTCTGAAAGATCACAGACCACAGCTGATCCATAATAAAAGCACACGAAGCAGAAAAATATTATAGAAATTCTCTCTTCTTCCACTGCTAGGGCTAATTCTTTATTTCACTGTTTATGAAGGAGAATTGATACTAATCTGTCTGAAGTGTCTCAGAACATGCTTTTCCCTCCTACTATAATGTGTGACTTTCAGCAAAACACTTAATGTATTAGTGTATAAGTTTGTTAGAACTTGACGAATAACATATCCGGCAAGTGATAGAAGAACAAGAATCTTTGGTCTTAACTCCATTAGTTTGCTCAGGGTTGCTGAGCAATTAGCCAAGTGTGAGGGTTCTGTTGTTATATCAGGCTTCTAGTAAAATAATGTGATCACTCTCCTCAGAATTTGGCCAAAATTTGGCCATGGAGATACTTTAAGTTCTTGTGCCAAAGCTGTAGACTCGGCGTAGTTACATCCAGAGTAATGTATGGCCAACTTGCTAAAGACTGTCTGCATTAGAATCAGCCATGGGAAAATTCCTGAGCACAGGAATACCAGATAACTGAAATACCAGGACCTGTAATTTTGTCTTTGGGCTGTAGTAAACAGGATATATGATACAATTCTGTGCTACAGTATCCTCAGCTATTTAGCCAAAACATCCACCAAAGCAGCATTCAATGTTAGGATAATATTTCATCAGGTTACAAATGGATAGGACAGCTAAATATATAGTAAGGTGAAAGATCAGTTGTAACAGATTAATTAAATTTCCATGATACTAAAGAACTTAGTAAATTATTCTTGTATGTGTTTATCTGTCACCATAAAAGTGTTACTAATCCCTAGAAAATGCTATCTCAAAAGTTACTATTTAAAAAAAAAATAATTGGTAAACAATTTCCTTTCTTAGATTTAAACTAAGAAAAGGAAATCTGTCTGCTTTACCTTTTAGACCATATCACCTGAAATAGGAAGTCTCAATTTTTTTGCTGATTAATGTTATTAACAGCTTTAAAAACTGTTAGTTGGTATGGTCAAATGAAATAATTATTACAACACCAATGAAATAATTATTACAATACTGGAATGTTGTGGTCTGGCATATGTTAGGGTGCTGATTGACATGATCATGTGTTTGTGTAGATACCATTCCCAAGAGCACAGTAAATTCTTCAGGTGCAGAGTTCATTAAATGGTAGGGTAACTGAGTCTCAGCAGTATTTAGAGAGTGCGTAGAAGTAAATGCAAAATTTGCACGGCTGTTCACTAGGGCTTTTATTTTTTTGAGTGTGTTCAGTGTCCTGTGTCCTGATGTTCAGCTGAATATTTACAAGGCTCACCAGGGTTACTACTGAATGCAGACAGGTTTCCAGGTGATAGCTTCCCGCTACTTAAAGCACCTTATTATTATAATTAACGTGCTTTTAGCATGACTTTCAAATCCTAAGCTAAATGCATAGGTCTATCAGAAAGCAAGGACTTCTAATATATTTTGAGATACAATGCACCTTGAAACCCCTGAGAGTATATTCAGAATGGGGTATTGCTTTCTGTGCCAGCAAAGGTAGTTTTATGACATGAGCCCTTTGCTAGGACTGCCACTGCAGAGGCAGCAGAGTCCACACCTCCTGTATGGTGCTGGAGTTGCTTTGTGAGTAGCGGAATGTAAGACCTACCAGTGATATGTGTGCAGTGGAGTCTGTGCTCAGCAACTGCGGCCCTCTGGTTGCAACTCTTCATTCTCATTAGGTCTCTTCAATATTTCCTGCTCTTTCCTGTTACTAGACTTTATTCCTTATTCACAGCCTTCGGGGAACAGAGGGAAGGAATAGATTTTTTGTGTATGTGTGACTAAGAAAGGGAGACACCTTTCATTTCCCTACATTTTAACTTCTTTAAAAGGTAAACATTTCAGGGTGGGAGAATACCATGAAAACCACACTTTTTTGCTCAGGAGAGGAGATCACTTATAAGATCTAGTAATTTTTTTTTTTTTTTTGCATTCTTCTAGTATTTTAGGTCTCAGGTATAAAACAGAATGCCGTGCCACAGAATACTGGGTGAACCTCAAAGATTTTTTTAAGTATAAGACTGAGGTCTCTTCTCTGAAAGTCTTTTTTGTTAGAGTGCTTCACAGAGGTGGCTACATGCAGCATTCAAAATGTGAAAAATCCTGATGTCATCCTTCTTGAGATCAGCTTGATGCAACTCTAACCATATAGCTACATTAAATTTAAAGAAAGCAACAGTAAAACTGTCAAAGATGCTTCATCCTCTTGAAAAGGACATGGGAGGGGGTAGTAACCTTGGACTTGGGGTTTTATGACAGTATTTTAGATTTGGATTTGAGTTTTGTTTTTCTTTATTTTTGTTTGGGTTTTGTGTGTGTCTTGCTTTCCTCCTGACATTCAAATGGAAAAAGATTTGGTAAATTTGGGACTGGCAAACTTGGAATTCATTCTGGAATATTAATGAAAGGGTTTCTTGCATATAATACAGCTGGCAGGGCTGCTTCCAAAAAAATAAAGGGCCTTCAATGTCTTCCACTGTGTATGTCAAAAAACGGTGATGAACTCTGTACTAGCAAAACAGGCTACCAAAATTTGTGTCGTTAAACTTAATGCCAGCTGACATAAAAATTATATCTCTTAAACTTATTCTGTTCAGGGAGGACACAGTTGGCATTAAGTCATATGATATTGTTTGGCCATCTCTCTGCATTTCTTTTTGCTCTTCCCCTCCATCCTTCTTGTACCAGTACATGCCAGGGAAACATTGCTGGTCTATTGGATTAGTTTGGTTTTAAAGCAACATAACTGAGAGTAGAATACGTATTTATTATGTATCAGGCAAACCTCACGTTTTGTTTTCTTTGCACTTGCCATTGCAGCAGAAACTTTTAAATATAATTTTTTTTTAAAATATTAATGCCTTACTGAAAAGGGTTTCATGCCTCAGAGTAGGTCTTAGTAATGTTGCTCACTTTTAAGTTTTTGGCTTCTTTGACCAGAACAGAAGTGAACCTTAAGATTTTTTCAGAAATAAATTCCCATCAAATGTGAATTTTCAAAAGTGCTTCCCAATGAGATGGCATTCATGATGCTATCCAAACAAACATTCCCACCAAAGAGCAAGCTCTGAATTCTGCCATGTGAAACCATAGACCTGCAGCACAGCTCTAACGACAAATATTGTTTATACTCCTTAATACGTTGGAATGCATGTAGTCAAGGTTAAGCTCTATGGCCAGTGTTTTGTTTTGTTAGTATGAATTACAAATTCTGGTATCATCATCATCATCATTGTGTTTTCTGTCCCAGACTGGGTTCAGTGCCAGGTTGGCCTTAGCCAGCTGCCCACCCTAATGCTCTCTGTCTTCATTCTCAGCAGCAGCATGAAAATACTCAAGGTTTTGAGATAAAGACAGAGCACCTTGCTATGTTTGTACACCGAGTATGCCACCAGCTGCTCTCTTCATCTTAAGTTTAAATGTGAAATCATGCTACAGCTACAGATCTGTTATGGTGAGTACTCATACTAAGTCTAGATATGCAAATCAGATGCTCAAGTCAGGCTCATTATACAGAGAATGAGCTTTTAGGGGGAATGCAGAAGTTAAATGCCCATTACCCATCACACAAAAATACTTGCTAGAAAAGCCCTTTATTCATTTTGTCTAGCAGATGGCAAGGGTGAGTTAATGTAGAAGGTTACTACTGCTAGTGAGATTGCAGTTAGACATAATATTCTTACTGAATTCAGGACAGGTTAGTAGGATTCAGTCCTGTCTGATCAGCTTCCATGACTGAACACGTAAATGTTCTGTCGTGTTTTTCAGTCAATATTATGCAAAATAGAAAAACTAATTTAGAGTATATCCAAACTAAGCCAAATACTTCTGGAACAGCCTTGCTAGGAAGCACCTCAAGGTACAACTGTGCCCTGTGGCAACCTTAGGAAGATATACCTTCTGCCAAGGGAGATGGTGGGAAGGAGGTAGGGACAATGATGAGCAGCCTGGGGAAAGCCTGAAGGTGATCAGTGCTCAGTTAACATATCTTGGTAGATAGTGTTAAGCGTTCAATTATTAGTCATTTCTGGTAATAGATTAGAGGCAGATGGACTTCTGTGATAGGAGACAGTGCTCCAGACTACTGGTTTGATTGGCAATAACAGCAGTAAAAATAGGGGCTATTTTAACCCTGATTACAGTACCAATACAAAGAACCAAATTAGTCATAATGGATGCTAGTACACTGTAGCTGATGAAAAACTTCCAGTTGAAGATTGTATATTCTCTGCAGTCAGGAATGGGACCCCACTTTTCCAAGTGTGGAAAAGTGGGACCACAGTGTGTTGTGAGACTCTGAGCGCATCTCTAATAGTCTAAACAGAAGCGAAAAATGAGAAGGAATGAGGAGTATTTTGAGAGCTTTTTGGTGTAGATGTTGTCTTAGCAGTACTCTGTAGCTGTCATAAAAGAAAAAGAAATAGCTGTAACAAACAGATTTTGGAAAGTAAGTAAGCTGCAAGACCTTAGCCGATCATAGCCAGAAGACAGTCTGTGCTAAGTTGTCCTTGTTCCTTTCTCATGCTGGTGACATGCTCATTCTTCCATCTTCCACCACAGTTTTTTCTCATTTTGTTTCCTCTTCGCATTCTCTTCATAATGTTTTTCCCCAGTACTTCTTTTGCATAAGTAGAGCTGTTGCCCAGCAATGAGTCAGTGTAGTATAATCTCCTAATTGTTTCTTTTACTCTGTGTTTCCTTCCCTTTTGTTGTAGTGACATGCATAAAGCTTTGCAAGGATTCAGGTAAATATTATGGAACAAGCAGACTCTTCCTCAGAATGTATTCTGAGGCCTGTGAAAGGAAATAAAGTTAACCTGAGTGTCTATGTATTCTCCATAGGTTGTTTCTCAATGACTTTTATGATGTAGGTTTATCAAGATACGTAAGTTTGCCATTCAGCTTCTGACAATTGTTTGTACAGTTTCTATTTTCACCAGCAGATATACAGAGCAGTGTATCACCAGTATCCTGTCTGTGGATGTTCAGGAGTATGGGAAAGTGCATTGCAGTTCCAAGTATTCTCATTCACTGCATCAATAAACAGGTACAATTCCTAAAAGAAACACTTGTTGATACCCCCCAAACAAGTTGGTTTCACTGTTGCAAAAAGAGCTTAGTAGTGATAATGTGCATAATATTGCAGCATTAGGCCCAAACTGAGGCTCTCTTTCATGGATTCCTGGAGCTGGTAGAATCACTTGTACAAATGTTGTCATCACAGTGCCATGGTAATGTAGCAGCATTATCCACTTGCTTGCACAGTATCATAATTAATGCACTGTAAAATGTTGGTTACTCATCTCTCAACTCCAGAGGCACAACTGGTTTTACCTTCAATAACTATGTTCATGAAACTACCAGATGTACTTTATAAAGCACCATCAAGCCTTAGGAATGATGGTGGGTGAGAGATTTCTGAGCAAATAAATCCCAGGTAGTTGTCTAGAGCTACAAGGTCTCTCCTGAGCCTCCTTTTCTCCAGGCTAAACAGCCCCAGCTCCCTCATCCACTCAGGTGATTTACTCTCCAGACCCTTCTCCCACTCTGTTGCCCTTCTCTTACCCTAAGTGAGGTTTTTGACTGTTTCCTCCAACTTCCTTGTGGAAAAGTGGACAAAGTACAGGTTAGATAAATGGGCAGTGAGGTGGAAAACTGGTTGAACACAGGATTGCAATCAGCAGCATAAAGGACCCTAGGACATGTATGGGGGTCAATGCTGTTTAACATCTTCGTTAATGACCTGGGTGATAGGACAGATTTGCACCCTTTCCAAATTAGCAAATTACACAAAATTGGGAGGAGAGGTTGATACACCAGATGATGGTGCTGTCATTCAGATGAACCTCAGTAGGCTGGTGAAATGGGCTGTGATCAGCAAAGGGAAGTGCCAAGTCCTACATCTGAGAAGGAGCAGCCTTTGGCACGTGCAGGGGCTGACTGGCTGGAAAACAGCTCTGCAGTGGAGTGGACTGTGGGGTCTTGATAGATGGTGGGCTGACAGCCAGCAATGCACCCTTGGGGCAAAGAAGGCCAACAGAATCCTGGGCTGTGTTAGGAAGACTCTTGCCAGCAAGCCAAGGGTTGCGATGCTTCCCCTCTACAGAGCTGGAGTGCTGTGTCCGGTTCTGGGCTTGCCCACACAAGAAAGATACAGACTTCCAGGAGCAAGTCTAGCAAGAGCTGTGAAGATGATTAAGGGACTGGAGCATACCTACTGTGAGGAGAGCCTGAGAAAGCCAGGACTGTTTAGCCTGGGGAAGAGAAGGCTTGGAGGGGATCTCATAAACCTATATACATACCTTTAAGGGAGGGAATACAGATGAGGGAGTTAATCTTCTCAGTGGCACCCAGTGATACAACAAGTGACAATGGGCACAAGAAAACACCTTTTATTGCACATGTGGTCCAACATTGGAATAGGTTGTCTAGAGGGATTGTGGAATCTCTGGCCTTGTTGATACTCAAAATGTGGCTGAGCACCTCTCTGAGCAACCTGCTCCAGGTAACCCTGCTTGAGCAGTGGGTTGGACTAGGTGCCTTTAAGAGCTCCCTTCCAACCTAAATGATTCTGTGAACACAAGTAGAAGCAATAATTGGGCTGAGATTTGGGAGAGAATCTTTGGATTTAAATTATGAGATTCATGATACAGTAGGTCAGAATATATCTCTGAACAATGAGCTTAGTGTCTCTTTCACTCTGTATACAGTTAATTTAGTGTAAGTCTTATTTCTTTTATCCTTCATCCCTTATGTCTTTGCTGCATTCTGATTTTTGTGCCAGGAGGGAAAAAACTTAGTATGAAAAAACAGTGCTAGAACTGAACTCCTGCAGTCAAAGAAGGGAAAAAATAGTGAATGGGGGAAGGGAAAGAATGTCTGGCACAGCTGTTCCCAAGAGCTTTTGCTCACCTTGAGCAGAGCTAATAAATATGACAGGAGCATTAAAGGATTATTCATCTTTTGGTTTTAATGTAAGGTTAAATGTATCTAAATGCAAATGTTTTTATCCAAAGACTTTAATGTTTCAGGATAATTCACTGAACTGTGAATTAAAGAAGGTTTTAAGACTCTGGATCTAGGCAAAATGCAGAAAATCTTCTAGAATCTGTTACAGAGTTTTTCACCTGTACGCCTTGAATTGTTTTGTCAAGGAATTATCGTACTTTTTTTTTTAAAATGGGGCTAAGTCAAAGCAGGCAGAAATTCAAAGAACTTGCCCATATTCCCAGGGTGCATGAAGGTAGAGCCAAAACCAGAAAACTGATTTCTGAGCTCCAGTGTGGCTCATTCTATTTGATGAAAAGGTTTTCCTTTCCTCTTTACATGCTTTGTTCTGAAGTAAACATGAATTGTCTCTGCCCTCGCATGCTATGCTCTTAGAGCCAATATGTCTCCTAGGATTCATCCTCTCAAATGTAAAGGACAATTTGTTTCTGTGCCTTTGGGGTTGGGGACCAAGCACCTTCTTGCTAATACAATTCAGGGATTAATGTTCCTAGCTTTTCTGTGGTAGAAGGGAAGAAAGAAAAGAGTTGTGTTAGCCTGTCAGTGCTGGAGCTGGAATGATGACAAATATTTAATCTCTTTGCAATTTTGAAATCTATCTCACTTATTTAGGGGGTTAAATGAGCCTTTAGTAAATAGTTTGATTTCTCATTTGATTGGTTTTTGATATTTGAAGGTCTTCTTTAATATAAATGGAAGGAAAATTCAAAATAAGTAAATCTGAATAATAATTAAAAAGATATGTAGAAAATGTTGCTCAAACAGTTGAGCTTTTATGATTTTTTTTTAAGATCCTTTTTTCCCCTTAAGCCATTTGATGAAATTGAATTGAAAAATGCCGCAGTATTGCTAAATATCACCTGGAATGTACAATTTCACACAGTTCTGCTTAACTTACTGGCAAGCTACTTGGAGGACTGAGTACTTCAGAGAACATCAATTCTGCTGCTTTGCCTGTTCCCTCATAAATTTTTTACTTTTGTGAAGTGATTGTGGCAACAAGCACTTTAGTTTATCTGTGAAGGTGGAATCAGTGGCTCTTTTCTTTTTTTTCCCTTCTTTTTTTTTTTAGTTCCCTTTTGCCTTTTGGAGCAGGCCACACTTGGCTTCTCCCTTGCTCCTTCAGTGGTCTACTTTTTTCTACTACCTGTCTTTTTCTCTGAAGAACAGGAAAGTTGATGCCAGTCTATGAAAGTTACATGCTACAAACACAATCAGTTTCTGTGGAGAGGGGAAATGTCGGTAGAAGTAGCATTTTAAAATTTTTTTTTAATTTCTGCCAAATGAGGAAACTTGCAGCGACTGTGAATCTGATGCTTGGGAGTCCTGTTCAGGGCAGGCTGGCAGGTTTCCCCTTTTGCTCTGAGGTTATGTAAGCCTCCTGTTCCTCTTGCAGAGGGCAGGAACAGTATTGGTTTACTGCTTCAAGTATCTGTGTGTGATTTATGACAAGAAACGTACCATATGGTGTTCAGGATGGGTTTTGATATCCTAGGCCAGACAAAAGAAGTGGAATACATGCAGGGGTAGAACATTCCATTGAATACTCTAGGTATTCATCCAAAATCTGATCTTAGCACTCATTCAGAATTGGAATACTGGAAACAGATATGAAAATCCAGCTTAATATCAGACTGCTGCCTTTATTAAAAACCCTGAAACATAGAAAAGGAAGTTTTATGCCTTTTTCTGCTCCATTCTTTTGCTCACTGTCTTTGGTGCAGTTTTGTGCATGTTCCTATGACAAGTTGTGGTCCCTGCTTTTGCTTTCACCTTGGCTGTGTTCCCAGCTTTTTTCCTTTAATTGGTACATCTCTGACTAAAAGGCACTGAAGATCCTTATTTGTCCTTAGAACTAACCCCCCTCCAAACACACACCCACACATGCACCACCCCTGCCCAGCGTATTTTGGCTCGGATCCTGAAAGGCTGGCCAAAAGGAAGGGGCAGAGTGGAGGCTACAACAAGAAGGTGAATCTGGACGACATGGAAGGAAATACTTTTTTCCTTTGGTTTCTGACAAAATCCCGTTTTATGTTGCATAGCTATGTAGGAGAAAAGCCAAGGTCCCAGTCCTTTACCAAGGAAAGCTACACTATGGAGGAGTGGTAACATATTACTATTGTAGTATAGGATTGAGGTGTACAAAGCCTCATTCTGGGACTCACATGTCGTTATCTAATATGGAGCTGGGGAATCTGGAACTTCCTGTATGTGATACATATGAACCTTTCTCTCCAGTTGACCCAAAGATGAAATGATGGTTAAGGAATTGTCTTGCACATTAGAGAGAACAACTCAAGTTTTAGGACAGAAGAGGGAGAAAAAGTGTTTCAAGCTGGCTTTAGCTGATCTGTCTAGGAAGGCAGATCGTACTAAAACTGCTACCTGAACTTTCGTATTTCTTCTCTTTTTCTCTCCCATATTTCCATGCTCCTGGTATTGAATTATTATTCAAAACCTTATCAATCATTAGTCTTCATGTGCAAAGACAGTAAATCAGAATTTGTAGGATAATGTTTTGTCTCATCATTTTTATTTTTGAGGCTGATGCTGACAGGATAGAGGTATGGGATTAGAAAAGTAAAACAGGGAATACGGCATGTGTATATTTTAGATGAAACATATGTTTTGCATTATATCACATTGTCTTGGAATGTGCCCAAACTCTCCCATTATTTTAAGTAGAGCATGAATGAAATTACCAACTAGCCCTTCCAAAATTGTGGAGGAAGAAATTTGCATAAACCCCTCAAAAATACTTGCGTATCTTGTTCTTTTTTTTCCCATTTGAGCTAGCTGAAATGTTAGAACCTATTTTTTCTCTCTAACAATTTGTGAGAGGTAGTTGAAAAGCAAAAAATTGGTGGATTTTTTAAAATGGATTTTTCAGTTGGTGTTACTATTTACTCAGTGATTGTCTTCCTACTGACAGCCTACTGGCAACATTTTCTTTCCCCAGCTGTCTTTCCAAGTCAGGGCTCTTTGCTTGATGCAACTTTTGGTCTACCTGATGCCTAAAACTAGCTTCTAAGGGTACTATCAATCTAATGTACACACAACTTGACCTAGAATAGTAATACTGAAATTGCATTTTATGTGTGGCAGGAATCATAAAGTGAAATCTATTATGGTCCAAAGAGAAAACTTATGAAAGTCTGTGTTGACAACTTTAATGTCAAATCTGTGGTCTTAGATTCTTACAGTAAATGTTAGATCTGGTTTTGGTACCAACTCAAGATGATAGGTCCTAGGACATAGGACAAACGAGATTCCTAAAGAAATACCATGTTACGGAAGCACAATAAAAATCTGATATTAAAGAGTTTAATGTGTATGACTATTGGGACAACATGATATACCCCATCAGCTCATACATTAAAAAAATCCCAAGATTAAAACCTTCCAGATGGCATGAGAAGTGTTTTCATAGCATGGCTATATGTTTAAGAAAACATGTAGTTCATTTAACTCCAATACTGAATTACTGACAATCTCAAGTAACACTAAAAATCATGCCATGGAGGCAGAAAATAAAAATTAAAAAGAATGTCACACAGACCAAAGAGGACTATTTATTATTGATCATCAAAGAGGTATGAACAGGTTTTTCATGTGGAAGCTGAGCAAAGAGAGCCAAACAGAGGGAGTAGTTATGTAAGAGTATTTAACAGCACTTTCAGTTTCCAGAGATAAAATTAGAAGTGCCAGACTGTTCAAAATTTGCCTCTGCTTGTCAACTTTCTATGAGGACCACATTTCAGAGGGTCATTTTAATCAAAATGAAAGACACATCCTATTAGGACAGCTTTGCTGACAGATTATTAAGATGAATTACTAGCATACACTTGTCCCAGATGCCTTGTTGATGTCAGTTAGTAGGAGGCATTGGGAGGACTTACAGTATATGCTTTGCTCTTTAAAAGCAATTTACAATCAAAGTTAGCAATTCTAACTAAGTGAGAAGAGCTTAATCCTAGAGCTGTCACTAGGCATTATTTTCAGATTCCTGACACATCTACATGCAAACAGTTTATATGTAAAAGTTGATAGGGTCTAGGATATTTCATTATGTAAAACAATCAGCTGTTTTTATTAGAACAATCACATTTTCTCTGTGTGGAAGAGGCAGTGTCATAATAAAATAGAACCTCTAGGTTGGGTCCATTTACAAGGTTTTATAATATCTATCAAAATAGTTCTGAGTGACTGTTTTTATCCTGGACAACAGCTGGTGGACTTTTGGTGTGTAGGCTTCGAAGGTTAGTGGCTGTGCCTGCTGTCTTGCTCCTTCTCAGCCCCCAATTCAAATTTATGTTGACATTTTTTTCTCTGAAGGCAGTGAATATTATATTGTAATTAACTGTGGAAGCTGGAATATTTGACAGGTATTTAATGACAAGTTGCCACTTTCAAATATGATCAGTATGCTGCCATGCTTGAGAAAAGATCTCATTTCTGCGTCTCCATTTAGAAACAAGAAAAAAAAAGCTGTTGAATCTGCCTTACGAGAGCTTCAGGTGTTTTACCCATTTCATTTTCCCCAAACACAGACCTTCAGGCTTATTCACTAGAATAGCTATGAGTCAATATTAGAAACTCCTACATTAGGAGAACACTTCTGACTGGTATGTATGTCTCTCTAAATAATACAAAACAAGAGCAGATATTTAATTCAGAACACATCAATTCTCTTCCATTTTAAAACTGACCATGTGAAACTTTTTCTCTTAGAGAACTAGGGAAAAGTACATGTTATGCTGAAAGTACATATGATGATAAGAGAGTAAGTGCTTTTAAAAAAAACAAATCCAAAATGAAGCAAAGTAGTTTTTAGGCGTATGTGAAGGAAAGAGGTTCTGGGTAGGAGGCATGCTAATACAGTACCATCATCTTTATCCTGAGTTTTGCATAAGATGTCTTTTTGCAGTGGTATCCCTAGGTTTGCCTGTTAACTTTCTGGAAATGCTGCTGCATCCCATAGCATTAATACTCACTTTTTCCCTTCAAAGCAGGGCATGAAGGCAGGCTGTAGGATCACAACTCCCAGGGAAATTGTGGTGCTGCTAGGTCTGGAATGTGCATCTTAGGTTCTCACCATGGTTTTTACCAGTTCCATGGAGGTCTGTCTGCACATCAGGAACCAAGGGAAGTGTTTGGCAGGTAGGACCCTCCCTTGGAGCATTCTGCTTGCATCTTTCACCTTTTTGCAACGAAGTTGCAGTATGTGTCTTTCTGATTTCTCTTCTAAGTAAGCAAAGTGGTCTGTCAGGAACTGCTCAGTTGTTTCTGATGACTACAACCCTATGCTAATCATAACTCTGGCATGGTGTTTCTCCATCTGTGAGGAAGAAAAGAGCATGGGAGGAGGGGGTGGTGGCGGTGGTGAGGATACGCTAATGCTGCAACATTCACCGCAAGCAAGATTTCGTTCCGTAACGCATTGTTATTGTGATTAATTATTCCCCTCCGTGTTCTTCATGGATCCTGATGCAAGAAATAAAATGAATGACAGGCAGTGTTTACCCTGCCTTTCCCTACCACGGTACCTGAGAATTCTTTGGCCTTGTTGTGGCTGCACTGTCTGTATCTTCGCTAGATGTGTAGCATATTTATTTTCTACAGGGGGCAAACCTCTATCTTCTCTAGAGATGTACTGGGGATCATGCTTCTTCATACGAAAGCTTTTAGCTTCTGTTTTGTTGCCTGTTTTCTTCACAGTGGAGGCTCTAATTTTTGTTGCTGCACTGATGATCATCTTTGGAGAAACCTAAGTCTAATAGCACATAGTAGAAAGAAACAAAAAGGGTAATAAATTCTGTTATATTGTCTTACTTCGTGGCAAACAGAACTTGACTCTTTGATCCCTTCTTCACTGAGGCTCAACACAGGACCTTTCTAAAGTTAGAGTGAAAAGAAAGTGTACTTTGCACAAAGGAAATTGTGGAGAAAGGAATCAGCGTGGTAGGAGAGTGATGCTTTTACTGCATTTGTGATGGAATGGAACACAGAGACCAAACATTCGATGATGTGAAAGGCTATGTATGAAGTGCTATTACTGTCACGATGATGACTGAATGCATGTTGAAATTACCTTTACAGGAATAGCAACAAATGATCTCTGTATCTTCCCCTCCTACTCATCCAAAGCTCTCAAGGCTGCATTCCTAATCAACGAAAAGCAGGCATCCCACACCCGTGCCAAGAAGAATAACCTCAGCATGCAAGCTCTGCTTTGGATTAAATGTTAAAGCCATGTACCCTGTATTGTCAGGTAATAAGAATTGAAAAGGTAACGATAAATTCAGGTATAATTCTCTACATCTACCCTCATGTCCTGTTACGCAAATTTCAGTGCTGCAAACAAAAATTCTCATTAAGTGATAATGATTATAATCATACAACTCTTTATAGCATATTGTGGTCAGTAATTACATACACACATTCTTAAGTTGGAATCTTTCTTTATTAAAAATACATTTCCTTTTAGGGGCTTCAGTCACTTGAATGTGGAGTGAAAGTAAATTAGGCTGTAGCAGGCGTTGCAGCTATAGTTACTACTTCTTCCATTATTGCAAGTTATTATAAGCTTGTATGATTGAAACTGCTATAGATAAGCATGCAATAATATTTTCACTGTCACCATGATCACTGACTGAGATAAGAACTTGATGTTCTATTTTTGTTCTGGATAGAGAAAAACAAGGAGGGGGAAATAGGGGGGGAAAGGGCTTCAAGTCTTGCAATGATATGCAAGGAAAAAAAATTTCCAAGCCTAAAGGAGGCCCACACATACGTCAATGATGACACGCAGCTCTCAGAGGATTTAGTGTTAAAGGGACGTCTGCTAATTTTATTTGCAGGAGAGAAGAGAAAGCATGAACATTCAAGATACTTGTTGTATCATTTTTAAATCAAGGCCATCTTTTTCTCAGTGGTAAACGTGAAATGTTTTTAAAGGCCAGACTTAGCATAAAATCTATTGGTTGCTATGGAGACCACTTGCCACACAGGACTGCACTCTGTGTTCGACTCTGTGATTTTCTCTATTCAAAGGTTCGGCATTGTCAAAAAACAAATTAGTTTTTCAGTTGTTTATTACAAAGTTCATTATGAGAAAGGTAGTAAATAATATGGTATTTTATTCATGTGTGGATGGGTGCCATGTGTGAATTAACCAGGGCACTATTCCTTAAATTTGCCATTTAAAAATAATTATAGCAAAATTTGCTATTGTTAGGAAATAAAACGGATTTTGATCATTCTGTGTAAATGAACATGAAGCAAAGCAGGTAGTTGGAAGTCTGATCCCAACAAAATTACATGGTAATAAGGCTTTTCACACCTACACAGCACTTAGTAACAAAGCACTGAAAGAGAACGAAAGATTAAGCCCTGTTAGAGTAAAACTTTATACCTGAGGTGCATTACTTCTCTCTTTATGAGAGGAAAGGTGGGTTCAGGACCCCGCACTCGCTGAATTATTCATGCTGTCTTGCACCTCTGATCTTTAGGGTTGAAGCTGGTAGAGGTTGTTATTAGCAGAAGCACAAATCTGACTAGGTACAGCAGTTCCTTGAAAACCTATTCAGCTGTTTCTCCTGAAGTGTTTGTCTAATTACAGCAAATGCTTTCTGCCAAACTGCCCAGCACACCCACTCCAAAAAGAATACATTCAGGGAGGATGTGCAAAGTGTTTCATTTGGAATATATTTGAAACTGAGACTAGTTGATAGCCAGCATCTGGGTGAGAGAGACAATTCATAGAAGTATCATGGCAAGCCTTTTATGTTACCTAAAGATATTTCAAGGACAAACTGATGTCAGCAAGTTCTTTCTCACTTCTTTTTTTAAATAACATTTTAGTCTAATTTCTGATTACTTGAGGAATGCATGAATATGTTACTTTCAGCACTTGAGATTTGCTCCTGTCACCTCCCTGGTGCATTCTGTACCTAAGTGAGCCAAACTCAGAGCTGCAGTAAGGTGCAGCTACACTGACTTTAGATTAATGCTGTGCTGCTTTTGGTATGGGGTCTCACTCCCATTGACTGGCCAATGACAGGATTGCACACAGCACAGTAACAGGTCTCAGCTCAGCTCGGAGGTTTCTCTGTGGATTTTTTGCTCTTACCTGTTCATTTGGCTTTTATTTAATGGGTAGATTTTTGTGCAGTGTAGGTTGTCTCTAGTGATTTTGTAGGACCACTAGACAAATGAAAGGATATCTTAGACACGGTGGTTTATGATGGTCATTTTTAGAAATTCTGAGTTTGTAGGTAATGCAGTAAAGATTGCTTAATTGCAAATCTGATTTTTTGCCAAGCATTTGTGTGCATATAAGTTATTTAGATGATTTCACTTTCCTAGTCAAATCACTCTTCTACTAAATACCAACTGTACAGTGTCAAGTCCTGATAATTAACATGTTGCAAACTTGCTATTAAGACAAATCAAATTGAAACACATAAGAAAAATGAAAGCATAATTTAATTCCAGCTACTGTCAGTCTCTTCAAGAATTATTATGCAGTTGGCCTCCTCCTGTGCAGCTCTGTTTTAGCAGAGCATGCACTGTTTCGCACTGCATGCAAAGTAACTAAAAAAGAAATGAGTCTTGAAAAAGGAATGCTCCAGTTTAAACAAGACAGTGGGGGCTACTTAGGCAAAACTAACTGGTGACACTATGTTTATAGTAATAGACAAGGGAATCTGACTCACAAATGGTGCAGAAAAAACATGTTTAATAAGCCTTCACTGAAAGTGTCCTATTATTATTTATAATAGAAAACTTTTCCCCCTTAGAATAAGCTTTTCATTTTTCTTTGTAGTCAGGTTTGTGTCTGAGCTCTTCTGCTTAACGTCTTGCCCGTGTTTTTCCTTTGGTTGACTAGGGCTCCTTCAGAGAACTTAGCAGGGACCTGGTTTTCCTTCTGTGTTCTGCCAGAGTTCATTAGCGTGCTATAGACTGTTAATAG
Source organism: Corvus cornix cornix (assembly GCF_000738735.6). NCBI lineage: Eukaryota > Metazoa > Chordata > Aves > Passeriformes > Corvidae > Corvus > Corvus cornix. The sequence continues at coordinate 26,269,340 of NC_046334.1, read as the reverse complement.
AGCAGAATTTTTTTGCCTACCGCATAGAATGGAATAATATTGTCTTTAATCAAAAGGAAAAGTACTAGGAAGCTATCCCTGTCTGAATCAACTCTCCTTCTCTACTTCTAAAGCAACATGACAAGGGGCAGAGTAGGAGACAAGACATTGTTTCTAGAACTATGTTTTCAAGTGAATGAGGCATTCCTCAAAAGCACCGTATGTACAACACAAAAGAAGCAATCCCAACACGCACAAAGAGCATTCAAGATTCCCATAAAAATTACTAACCTAATAACATGACCTGAATAAGACATAAAGCAGAAGATTTTTTTCATGTTTTTTGAATGCTATGAAAACTTTTACAGGAATACTCACAAATAGGAGTCTGCTTCTTGCCACATTTTGCAGTTCTCAGTCTCTCTGCTTAAACTGGTAGCTAACTAAAAAACATTGTGGGCTTGGTTTAGTATCACTGAATGTACTCTAGGTTCTGCAGAGCATCTGTGTTGTTGACAAAATAGACACTGACATCTTAGAAAGAGGCAAGGTTGATATTTTCAGTCCTCATCAAAATTAAAATCAGTGCATAGTTCAAATTGGAAGTTTCATTTGGGTTTTTCTGTGTTTATGCTTGTTCATAAATCTTACTGAAGGTCAACATTTTTCCTTAAGAGAAATTTAGCAAGAATTTCATGGCTTGCTATCATGTTTATAGTGCATTCTATTTATAATTAATCTCTTCTTCTGACAAAGCATTTATGAAAACTGTGATACCATTTTTAGGCTGGAACTTACCTGTTACTAGTAGTTAGCTCAGTGCAGAGCTCAGCCATGGATTATGTTTCCAACAGATATCAAGAGCAATGTAATTCTTTATGTTATGCAATGTCTTTATTCAAGAAGAAGTGATGGTTTTTCAGTTAAAGCTAGACTGTCCCAGATCACAGTCCTCATTTTAAAGTTCAGCAATTTGAATGAGTTGAAATCAGGGGAGATGCTATGTGCATGAGTTAAATATATTTATAGAAAACAGCCATCAAATGATAAAGAATGAGTCTGCCAAGGTTTGTTCTGTTATTAGGGCTTTAATACTTTTATATAGAAAAAAGTAGTAATGAGAGAGAGGAGAATGTTGAGAAATGTGAGTTGGAAATTTAACGATGGGGAAAATTCCTTAGGAATTTATTTGAAGGACAAGTGATATACGAACCAAAATAGTTGAATTGTCTAGTCCAGGCTCAAAATGGCAAATTACGAAAACTATTCTTCAGTCCTTTACCAACAACTGAGTAATCGACTTATTTGATCCAGTTGTTGTCTTCTATTTTTTCTATTTTTTTTTTTTTTATAGTTAAATGTAAACTGGTCTATTAGGATATTTTCTGAGTCTGTAAGACTGTAACACTAAACTGTTTGTTTAATAATTTTGATATGTAGCTTTGGACAGTTACTTTAATAACAGAGTGTAACATATTCTTATATGACAATCCTTCCTTAATCTACTCATTGTACTTGGTTAGTAAGGCAGAATAAACTGTAGTATGTCTCTGTACTCAGCCTTGTATCTTTGTGCTGCCATGCAAACATTTTAGTTACATGAGATTTTCAATAAAAACTCCACACAGGCACATTTGTTTGACCCAATAGTGGGCAAACAAAACATTGGCATTGCGTGTATGGTGCATCATTCTCCTAGCATAGATGAATCAAAGAAAATGTGCACATAACAAAAACGCCCAAAGCTACTGCAAGAAAACTCCTTACATTTTTTCCTGCTTGGGGTGGGTCTTTCTTAAGAGTGATTCCGTTTCTCAGCCCCTGTACTAGTTTGAAAACAAACCAGTGGGAGCTTGCAAGTCAGAATTATAATTTAATAGGAAAATTAAAATAAATGCAATAGTACAAGCACACTGACAGAGGCAGGATACAACCTGACACCCTGTTAGTCAGGGTGGTGGTAGCAGTCCAGATGAAGTGGTCCTGTTGAAGCAGTGATCCTGTAGGAGGGTCTGGGCTTCACCTGTAGGTCCAGTGGTAGCTCTTGTCCTCTGGGAATCCAGTAGGTAAGGGCTGAGTGTGGTGTTCCAAACCTCAGATTATATCCAGGATGGAATGCTTGGTTCCTCCCCCTGGGCGGAGCATCTCACAATGTCAATTATAAGTCATGCAGTGAGGCTTGATAGCCCATTAACAGAAAAATACCGTCCCGGAGGGAGTTATCAGGGACATGTCACAGAAGAGATAAAGAACACTGCCCCACCTGGTTTTAACAGATGGTGATAGAATACATACTTTTGATTGCATCTTGCATTGTAACCTAAATCAAGTCCTTTGTGCTGTCCTTTGTCTATCATGTTTGGAAGAACAGTGTTTGTAGTCAGATTCTTAAGGACTATGAAGACTCTGGGTTTTAGAACACAAGTCTAGGTTGCAACTTTATAACTAAATAATGAGAAATTTTCGTCTGTTTTTCTCCTGTGTATAATGTTCATGAATATCCTTAACTTTAGGACCTTTCTGTCTCTAAAATCTCAGAGTAATATTCATTTAACTGCCCACATGTTCTATAGAAAATACTGACTGGTGCTTTATTGTGAGGAACCCTGGTTGTGTGGGACTTCAACAAAAGATGATATTAATAGTGGAGTAGTGGTAAACATAAATGAATCTGCCAGAAAATGACAAGAGTGGTGTTAGAAGGGAAAGACATAGAAATAACCAGAGTTATTTCTGTGAGACTTCTGAGAGATTTTTACTGTTTTGGGTTGGACTTTGGATCTGAATTTATATCCAGACTGCCCTTGGGAACTGCAATTCAGCTATCAAATATCACTGCCATTTAGCTTTAGTTTGGGGAGTTGATAGGAAAAGAGCCAAAGCTGCAAAGCTGAGAGGATAAAAAAGAAACTGAGCAAAGCAGACAAAGTGGCCAGCCCTAATTTATTAAAAACACAAACCCAGCTGTATGTATTTGTGATGCTTCTTGCAATGTTCAGTGTTTTCTACTTGGTTACAATTTTGCTGCCTTTTTCATTCCATCCTTTGGGATTTTTTGGAGGAATTCTTTCCAAAGACTACAGCCCAGTAGTGAGTTCTGGGATACAAAAGCCTCTGAGAGTGCAATATAAGTAAAAATTGGATAACTTCACTTTTTGGAGACCGAATGGGATTTTGTCTTGTCCAGATTAAAACTGGGAAACTGTTTTTCCAGCTTTTATTGTTGTATACACTTCTTATCCACAATATTTTAAGGTTAAATGTACATATTTATAAAAAGTTACTTTTCATCCCAGACCTCGTAGGCAAGGAAATCTTTTGAAATGCTTTAGGTATCAACTTGCATAAGCAAAAAAGTTTCCCTCTATCCAGGGGCCTCTCTTCCTGTGGAATGAAGTGCTAATTTAATATATTGAACAACCAAATCAAAACAGAATTAATTTTTAATTGTTCCGAAGAGCAATGGGATACTGAGATAGGGATCCATTGTTTTATGGTTTTCCAGGTTCAAGATGCAGTGATTTCTAGATAGCTACAATTCACTTAATAAAGGGAAAAAACCTCAAATGTATATAAACTTGATCAGCTGCACTGAAAAGGGACAGGGCAAATTTACTGAATTTTGTGAGCTATAATTATTGAAACTGATTTGCTTCACTTCAAGAATAATTGTTAATCATTGATTTGAGTTCATACAGTCTCTGACCTCACAATGCCAAAAAAATGAAGATGGGTTTAGTTAGATTTGCTTGTACTATAAGGGGCACAGAAAGTACAGAAGAAGGAAGTATTGAATGTGTATTAAAAGATTTACATTAAAAAATTGCGTAAATCTGCATTTAAACCGTGACTGCTTGAGAAAGAGACTATGTTGAACTGGCTGGTGTTCAGATGCACCATACTGAACTTTGTGCGCTGGGCCGTCTAAGACAGAGGAGTGTGTGCATTCTGTGCAGATCCCAGAACACTGTACAGTTCAAGCATATCTTCTGTCTCTTTAAGGTAGAAGATTTTTTCATTTGTATGTCTTGGGTTCCTTTTTCTGTCAAATGACAGTACTTATTTTAGTTGTTATCAGATTTCTAAGTAGCTCACAGATAAGAATAACTTCTCCCTAACTGAGAAACATGTAGGTTTATGGGCTCTGTTTTGTGTCATGACACATTTAAAAGTCATTTGAATTTTCTAATGAATATGAAAATTAAAAGATGGATTATTTCAGGAAGATATGTCAGTATTGTTGACAACATCTATTAACTTCTTTGTTCCAATGTGTTTGCGAGTTTAATAGTGTGTGACCTTGAAACTTGCAGGCTAAAGAGTACTGCTGTTTGCATGGGAAGAGGCCTGACTCTAGCAAGCACTGTTTGGCACCGAAGTAAACGGGATTTAATTGCTTGAAAGACTTCTAAAGGAATAAAAATATATTAATTTTCCTTCGTGACTGACAAGAGAGACATTAGTCTACAGAGGTTCTCCCTTCCCTTCCTCTTACGTCCTTTTGTTTTGGGGCAGTTCCCTGTCCACTGAAGTAAGTGCTACTTTCCAGAAATCACAACACACTGATTAATTCCTCAGTTGAGGCACAGCTTGCTGATTTGTAATGCTGTCTGTTCATACTCATTTCAAATGACTGTTAAATCAGAGCACTGAACACCCACGTCTATGCCGTGTTCCTTCAGCGGTGTTTAACAAATCGGTTCCCTTCACTGAAGAACTGCTGCTCCAGTGAGCACAAAGTCAGTCCTGTGCCACTGCAATAGTGACATTCACCTCAGCAAAGCCTGTTTATAACTGAGTGTTGTAGTATCCCCAGATTTGAGATTAGCCACCTCTGCTTGTAAAAGCTGTCATCACTTTTTTCTACAACTGAGCAAGGCTCTGCTTATGAACATGCAGGTGTCTATGGTATTGCACTTGTCTCCATTTACCAACGAATTTGATGGTGGAGGAATATTTCCTCCCAAAGGTATTGCTGCTCTCTTAGAAACTGTATCTAAACTACCATGCCAAAAATCCTCAATAATTACACAAATGAAGCCTAGCTGTACTTACTGTACCTTCCTGTAATGTGTATGCCTAAAAGAACTGAGTGATGATGATTTCATTGTGTCAGAAGATGTAATCATACAACTAGACCTTAAAATAGCAGCAAATCTGGCTCTAGAAGGAGATGGTAACAGTAACTGTAATCAGTGGCCTGTTACATAAAAATGCATATTTGAGTGCTGAGAAGTTTGAGCTAATTCCTGTGTAACAACTTGTTAGGTACAACTTGTAGCCCATAGTAATTTTGTTTACTGCCCAGAGCATGTGTCTGGATGTAGATTCCATATTCTTTCACAGAATAATCACTCTCTCTTAAAGCTGATGGGGCTGGGGAAGGGGAAAGCAGGCTCAATATGTGACAAGAAAAAGTTAACCTCTGCCAAAAATGTTGGATTCTACTAGACAGTGTAATTAATGAAAGGATTTAGAAGAAAGAGCCTGTGGAACTCTTTAAAGCACAAAAAAGGGACATTTATCTGCATTATGTCTCTTGCTGCAGTTCACATTTTCAGCTGGCTCTGTGTCAATAGTAGCTTATGATTCTGTTAGCTTTACACAGAGAGAAATCATACCTAGATGATAGATGTCACTTGTGGATTTTTCTTTGCTGTTTTTTTCCCATGCACTCAGTCTGCAGTGTATTAGCAGGTTATTCTCCTGTAACATTGCGAGATGCCTGGCAAATGTAACAAAAGTAATTGGTAAATAGATGTATATTCAATCTACAAACACTTTTGAGTAGTTCAGTATTCTTAGGGCTTCTGCTTATGGTAAAAAATTGAGGTGAACAACTGAATAGCATGAACTCTAAAAAAAAAACCTACCTGATTTTAATGACTGAGACACAATGGGATATGTAAGACTGGTAACTCCAAGAGTAGCAGATCATACTCTTGTGTCATAGAATGGTGTTAATTCAAAAAATGGGTTTTAAAGGGAAGGTATTTGGTGTTTTATGCTTCAATGAGTTGGTGTTTCATAGATACCTGAACTAAGGAGATAAAATTTGTAAACATTTGATACAAATGGACTTTTCTCTGTTCACCTTTCCACATAATGCCCTTCTGCCAGAGTTTTTGTTGAACAGAGAAACCTGAAATTAAATTATGCCGAAGCACACACTTGCTGTGTCAGTCATGTTTCAGTATTGTAAATTTAGACAGGTAACTTGTGAAAGATGAGGTGGAAAAGAGTTTGTGTGCTGTAGGTGTTGCACCAAGCAACATGGTGGTGTTCACCTAGTTGTGCCTGCTTGGCCTCTTGGGTTGATAGAATTATGGACTCTTCAGTTGCTGATTATCACAGAAAAGAGAATATTTGTAGACTAGTGACATGAAGGGAGAGTGTGCTGGTTTGTAAAGTGCTTGGAAAATACCTCCAAACTTACGTCTCTAGTTCTGATTGCATGTTCTTGTTCTGTGTGATTTTTAAGAGTCTCTGTTTTCATGTTTCAGCACGACTGTCATAATATTCTAGTTGCAGGGACTTCTGCAAAGGATTAATCAAAAATAAAAATCTTCGCTGTGTCTTAGGGGCTTGTTTCAAATTACAAATCCCTTTTTGTCCATTTGTGGGCATGTCTGTTATGTTCCTTGTCTGAAGTCTGTGTACTTGAACTTATTCCTGTAAGTATTAGTTTGTGCTGTTTTCTACTGAATTTTCATCTCACAGAGTAAGCTGGTCAACTTGAAGAAGCCCTTCGTATATAATTTTTGCATTGTCTTTATGTACGTAACTTGTACAGAACACAGCTGGGCAACTATTGCACTTTGACAGAATGCACTGAGAATATTGGAGCCTCTCTTCAGTTTTGATGCTGTTTCTCAGATTTTACCTTTTGCAGCAATGATTGGCTTCATTGCTGATTCATATGGAGATGTAATAGTCTGTTTTGCAATGCTGATTTGAAATTGTAACTGTAATACAGACTGCACACAGTTTCCTGTAAGAAAAATTAATAAAATATCTGTCTTCATTTCCAGGCACTATTTAAAAAAATAATACATCAGTGTAATTCTCTGTAAAGTTATAAGATTTATTAAAGACAGCAGCTTTGCTTGAAACAGCAAAGGTGCATCTCCATTAGTTCTGCTATATGTTGTTCTCAGGCATGATTTTGTTTTCCATCTGAGAGGAGTCCTAAACTTAATCATGTTTATTATGGTTTCTTAGTATTTGAAGCATTTATATTCATATTGCAGAACTCAACACCGAATGTGAATTAACGTTGTCTTATGTATAGAGCAACATACGGACCCTGAGAATAAAGGTGTATTAATCCTCTGAAAAGTGGTTGAAGCTCAGACTTCCTATTTAACTTGCTTAGGCCTTGAGAATGTTAAAATTTCTGGAGTCCTGGAATCAGTTAAACCAGTCTGTCAATTCATGTGATAGAAACTGGTTTACTTATTTATTGAACTTTCCCTGGGCCCTTTTCAACATGTGTCATAGGAAAGGAACTGAACTGTTACCTGGTGTGCATAAATGCAGAATCTCAAAATCACAGAATATGCTGAGTTGGAAGGGACCCACAAGGATCATTGAGTCCAACTCCTGGCCCTGCACAGAACCATCCCCAAGAGTCACACCATGTGCCTGAGAGCATTGTCCAAACCCTTCTTGAACTCTGTCAGCCTTGGTGCTGTGACCGCTTCCCTGGGGAACCTGTTCACCCTCTGGGTGAAGAACCTTTTCCTGATATCCAGCCTAAACCTCCCTTACACAGCTTCAGGCCATTCCCTCAGGTCCTGTCACTGGGCACCACAGAGATCAGTGCCTGTGCCTCCTCTTCCCCTCATGAGGAAGTTGTAACTGCAATGAGGTCTCCCCTCAGTCTCCTCCAGGCTGAACAGACCAAGTGACCTCAGCTGCTCCTCACACAGCTTCCCCTCAGGGCCCTTCACCATTCTTATGGCCCTCCTCTGGACACTCTCTAACAACTTAATGTATTTTTATACTGTGGCACCCAGACCTGCCCCCAGCACTGGAGGGGAGCTGCCCCAGAGCAGAGGAGAGCAGAGTGGGACAATCCCCTCCCCTGCCCGGCTGGCGATGCTGTGCCTGATGCCCCCCAGGGCACACTTGGCCCTCCTGGCTGCCAGGGCACTGCTGGCTCATGTTCAGCTTGCCATGGACCAGGACCCCCAGGGCCCTTTCTGCAGCGCTGCTCTCCAGCCTCTCGTTCCCCAGTGTGTATGTACATCCGAGGTTGCCCCATTCCAGTTCAGTAGGAGGGAGCTTTGGTATTTTCCAATTGTATCTTCTGACTAATATTATTTTTCCCATCTTTTTCAATGACAACCCTTAGTTTCTAATGTACCCACTGCATAGAGTTGCAGGTAAGTTTGTGGATTTTCTTTAGTTTTCATGCTGAATTAGATTGAATATTCTGGATTATAGCCAAAAGACACCTGCAAACATTTTTACTATCTGATCTTCTTAGTCCCTCTCTTGTTGTGACAGTTTGTCTCCCATGGTATCTAGATTTTTTCACTTGTGATGATAAAGAGCTTCAGCTCCAGCTCAGTTTCCAGCTGGTTCCTCTTGTCGGGTTCATAACATAGGCAATGCACTTAACCCAGTTATTCAACTATCACATTCGAAAACAGTTTTGCTGAATGAAATAACAGCAATGCTTCAAGCCTCAATTAGGCTGCTGTGTTATATTGTTCCTGCTAATCAGGCTGGTTCCTAGCAGGCTCTCTTGGGCCAGCCTCACCATGTCTTTTATCTTTTATATTAAATCTAGGACATGGTGTGGTGTCAAGGACAGCTTGTCATAGCTGGACTTTACTGGGTTTAAGATGCCTATGTCTTGGTGGTTACAGAGAAATGTGACCAGGGAGAAGCATGTGGATTTTGGTAGCAATCCTTATTGTTAAATAAGGCAGACAGCAGCTGCTGGTCTAGGGTTTTGTGACATGGCTGATGGGTTTTTTCAGCATCTGCTATCAAGTCTGGCTTAATCATTGGACCAGGTCATTTGTTTGAAATGGTAAACTGTAGCTTTCAGCAACTTGATCCATGTAAACGATAAAGTTCATGCCTGGGTTTTGTTGTGAAACTTGCCCCTTCATTGTCTGAATTTCTTCTTGGATATTGCAAACTAGAAAAATTGTTTCTGTCAGCTATTACTTTGGCATTTATGAGATGTAAGGATAGGGCCTTGGTGAAATGGGAGAAGCTATTTATTATTGTACCGAGTCTGATAATTCTGCTAAATTCTTCTTGAACAGGCTAATTGTATCCATGTTCATTTTCCCAAAGGGAATGAGAATTATATGTGGGATTAGAAGGATTCAGGGAAAGTTTCTAAAGTCAGCCATTGTCAATTGAGGCTGTACAGGGAGAAACTCTGTATGTTCTTGAAAAATGTTATACTGTTGAAGTAACTGGGGTTTGTTTAATCTCCTGGCATTGCCAGTGTAAATGTTGTAGTATTTCACGTGTTCTTGTGATTTCTGGGATTCAAAAAGAACTGTCTATTGGATCCTTTTTTGACTATCAGCAAGACACAGAAGCTAAGGACTTGCCCATTCATCTTTACTGCTCTAAAATTTCTACTGGAAGGTCCTAGAAGATTGATACTCTGATAAGGCTTCCTTTTCTTCATTCTACCTGAAGCCTTATCTCTGCTATCAACAGATTTAGAAGCTTGTCCCTGGCTTCTGGCCTGTTATGACTGAAGTGTTTCTTTCTTGTGTTTATAAGCATCCACAGGATTTATGTCAGATGGGATTGGGGAAAATACTGCATTGGGAGGGACCTCTGAAATTTTCTAGTCATGGGACCACTCTGCAAATAATTATACTAAACACAGAAGCCTGAGAAGGACGTGTGGATACACCTTATGATAACAGTAAATATTAAAAGGCAAAATAAAATAACCCCTGTGTATATGCATACACATCTGCATGTGTAATCATCTAAACTCCTCCTCTCCAAAGTGAGCAATTTTGATGATCAAACAGGTTTTCCCTTACCCACATTTTCGCTGCTCGCACAGCCCTGGTTATAATTAGTCCCTTATGCAAATGGCATATGAAGCCTTGGGAGGAAGTTCCTTAAGAAAATAGCAAGAGATAAAGAGAGGTGTCCAGATTCTTGGACATAACAGATATGTGCACTGCTGGCAGAGCTCACAGACCTCCTCTGACATGTGGATCCATTTGCTCATGCCTGTGCCTGCACCTGTCACAGACACCTCTCATTCAGAGCAAAAAGGTTCACAGGTTCCTCTGTCAACTCCCCACCCCCCATATTTGCTCACCCTCTTAAAGGCAAACAAACCAACCCAGTGCAGAGTCAAGGAGGAATGCAGATTGCTAGGGACCCCTGAAAGCCTCTGCTCAGCCCCCTGCTCAATCAAGTGGCACAGGACCTTTTCCCATGAAGTCTTGAGGGTCTCCAGAGATGGACTTTCTGCAGCCTCAGTTGCAACAGCCTGACTCAAGGCTTATCTTCTCTGGGAAACTTTTTTTTCCCAATTCCCAGCCAACTCTGCCCTTGCTCCAACTTGTTGGCTCCTGTCCTTTTCCTCTATGCACCTCTGAGAAGAGTCTGTCTTCTCTGTGGTTCCTGGCAGGCATTTGAAGGGAAAAATTCCCTCCCCTCAGCCTGCTCTTTCCTATGCTGCACCACCCTTGGGCCCTGCTCTGGATTTTCTCCTGGCTGTCAAGACTGGTCTTGTCCCAGGAGCTCCCAAATTTGGACACAGGGATTTCCAGATGAAGCCTCACGAGCTACTGAGCTGAGGGCACAGCCCCTTCCCTGTGCTTGGCAGCCACACTCGTGCTCAGGATGTGGTTGGCCTCCAGCACAACCAGGATCCACTCCCGACTCGTGCTGTCCCTCTCACCTGCTGAGCTCCAGCCCCGTCCCTGCAGGGCTGCCCCTGGCCTGCAGCCCCAGCCTGTGCCTTGAGCTTCCTGGGCATGCTGGCAGGTCACCCCTGCAGCCAGCAGTGACAGGGAGGGACCAGTGCCAGGAGTCCCTCTGTAGGGCTGGGGCCTTCCAGCAGCCATCAGCTCCCTCTGAGTTGGTGTCACCTGAGAAGCTCCTGAGGGGAGGTCCTCTTGTCCTGTTGATCAGGTTGTTGCTGCAGATGAGAGGCAGTGGCAGCCCCAGAAGTGACTCATGAGGAATGGCACTTCTATTTGCCAGTCAGTAGGACTTTGAACTGTTGGCCAGTAGCCTTTGAGCCCACTGGTCCAGACAGTTTTTCAGACACCTTGGGCACTTTTTGGCTCTCATCAGCAAAGACGAAGGCTGTCATCATCAGAATTCCTGGCAGTGTTTCCTCTAAGATCTTTAGTGGGTACCATGTTTTTTTCTGTAGTGTTTAGATTTGTTACTGTGTTCACAGGGATTTCTGGGAAGAGCTTTCTAATGCACTGGATTCTACTTAGACCAGAATCCTGATTATGGGTTCACCTTGCCAATAAGATGATTATGATCAATTGCTGTCCTTTACTTTGCATTTCCAATGGTAGATGAAAGAAAATAATAATGTTTATTTAGGAAACTCAACACAGTTGTAAAGCTTGGAGAGATGACTAAACAGAGAAGAAATTAAAATTATGCCTCTATTTGACTCATATTAGCACCCCAATTTCTTTTTATAGCACAGAGCTATTTATGAGACCCACTTGGACTTACTGTTTCTTAATCAAGGAGAAGTTTTCACCATTCTGCTAGGTTACATTCCCTAGCTTTGGAAAGCCGTATGTCCTTTTGGCATGGCCAGATACAGCTATTACTTGTCGGAAGGTGAACAGGATCAGTTTACTGTTATACTAGCTCAAGGCTAACCTCTGATGCAGGAGTGAGTTATAATGGATGAAGTATAATACCTTGCACTGTTATAATACCTTGCACTGTGTCCCTGACCTCAGGTCCAATCATGAATTGGTGCAGGTCTCTAAGTATGAGTTCATTTTATGGGAACCTGTTTGAGCAGGATCCAGTTGTTTCTGAGGAGCAGCTGCTACTGCTTACTTTGGATAATGCCTCACTCCATTCTGACCCTGCTGCCTCCTCTGTGGGAGAAACTGGCTGAGCCAGTGCCCATGGACCTTTCATAGGACCTTATTTTTCCTGTACAGATTCTGGGATGTCCCCTGCCTCAGTAGTCCTGTTGGTGTTTTGCAGTATGAGAGGCTATGAATGATGTGTTTGCTCAGTTACAGCTCCCAGTACAGTCCAGTGGGTGTATACATCATTTTTTATAAAGTCTTTCAGCTGAGGAAAATTGTTTCATCTCTGCAACTGTTGCAGACTTCTGCTTGTTGCTGTTTGTTTGTTTGTAGGTTTTGTTTGGGTTTTTTTGGTTTTGTTTTTGGGGCTTTTTTGTTACTGTTGTTGGTTGTTTGACCTGTTTTAACAAGACAATCTGCAGGGAAAATCTTGCTTGATGGCTAATTATTTGTTTGCTAATCATCTTTTAATCTTCTTTCATCTGTTAATTCCCTCCTGGTTAAAATTTCAAAGCATCATCTACTAGGATCTTCTAGAAACCCCACTATCTCTTAATTACAGTCTATCTTCAAATCCCTACAAAACAGCTGTAATCAAACTTCTGTTTAATGTCCTGGTGTTTTGGGGCTTTTTATGAGTTAAGGTAGATGTATTGATAGTTATTCCTAGATCTACTTATGATATGAAAAGTTGGCTTCAAAACTTATGTGAAATTTACCCTCACAGTTAACTGCAGAGACAAAATAACTTACTGTAACTTCACTAGGATGTAATTTAAGTTATTTTGAGGTGAACATAACAATTTCACTTGCACTCTTTTTTAGAGTCAGCAATAAAGTAATTTATTTCTCTTAGATTTGATGTTTTACTGGGAGTGGAACCTTTTATTCTGGTGTGACTTTGCTAACATTATGGTGTTCTCTCTCTGTTTTTTTCCTCATTTACATCTTTATTAAATAGCATATGAATTTACTTAACTGCACTTCATGAATTCCATGAAGAGCAGTTAAGTAAATTCATACGCTATTTAATCATGCCTGGTCATCACTTGTAGGCAGAGCCTTTCTCTAGGGAAGTCTAAAGATGCTTTTGAAGAAACCCAACCAAAACTGGGGCTTTTTTGTGTGCTAGTTTAGTTTAGGTTGATGTTGCTGACTCAAGCTGTCATACCCAGACACACATTCATGTTGCAGAAAGCTTTCTTGGTACCAAACAGTTTCTTGCTGTATATGGACTTCATTTTCTGCAAACAATCACTGTCTCATCATTCCTATGCAGATCTGTAAAGAGTTGAGTGATGCATCTCTTTCAGGAGCTCAGGGGTTAATACAGGCAATTCTATCAGAAACTGCTCTTTATTAAACAGTGGTGTGGCTAGGTCCAGGAGAATCAGAAAAAACCAGCTTTCCTTCATAGAAAATGCTAGTTTCATTTAAATCTGATTTGGTTTTATCATTTTTCGGTTCTGTTCTGGACTAAACCTTTCTGGAAATAAACCACAAGAAAGCTCCCTTCAAGCAAGGTTTTGCTACGACTTTCTTTGCAATTTTCAAAAAAGTTTATATAGGTTTTTATACCTTACTCATCACCACAGTTTCTCTGAATGCTTTCCAGAGGATGCCAAGTGATGTGCATGATATCTGACATATGTGGTTTGTTACTTTCTGATTGTCTTCCCAGAAGGAAAATTCTAAGTGCGGTAGTTTGTTTACTTTTGAAGGACTTTGGGGATAAGAGATAGATTGTCTAGCCTTTGACTGAAATTCCTGCTACCTTTCTGACCCTTTAGCAATTCTTCCTGAACTGCTGGGCAGTTGGTGGCTGCTACCTTTTGCTGTTAACTCTAGCAACAGGCAGAAGGCAATAACATTTCATTATTTATTCATGTTCCTTTAAGGAGCCTTAAATGACAACTGACTGTTAACAGAGGAGCAGTAAAGGAAACAGTGAGATGACAAAAATCCAGCTTTCTGGTATTAAATAGTTCACCTTAAGGTAGTTACTGTTTATATGAAGTCCTAGTTTCTACTATACTTTCAGTCACGGTGTACGACTGATGCAAGACCTGAACTTGTTTCCATTGTATGTGGAGGGTATATAGTCCCAGGGGAGGAGAACCATGGCTCAGGTGAGCCACTGGCGGGACAAATTCCACATGCAGACATGTTTCACTTGCATTGCTCACACTTTTTGGTAACAAGATAGTTTAACTTACCAGTATCAAGCCCATGCATTTTAAATATTTTTTTGCCATTTTAAGATTAAGGAATTGTTTTCTGTAATGGTTTGTCTAGATGCAGGGAGCTGTATATTTTAGCATGATTAATACTCAGCTATACGTGTTCTGGCATGGCAGTGGCATTTCTTGTTGATGATAATAATCTCTCTCTTCCTTCCCACAAAAAACTGTCACCAATAGCATGGACTCCACCTTTCAGAAAACTAGGAACAAAAGTAAGACCCCGACAGAGCAAAGGCTAGCAAATAATTTCTTATTCTCTTTTTAGATTTTCTTTGGTGTTCGTGTACATGCTAACTTTAAAATATGTTAATATTCTTAACCGGGATCCTTTTGTTTTTCTCAGTTTTACTTTTTTTTACTTGAAGCCTCTGGTATTCATTACGCTATGGTTTGGTGCAGAGTCAGGCTTTGGAGTCCAAGAAGGCCATTTTGCAAACTATCAAACTAAGAATTAATCTAGTTTTTGTAAAACCACATGCATTTCCCCACTTTCCATTTTGTTTCCAAAATTAGCCTTGCAAATGGAGCATTGGGACTGTAATTGCTGAGATTTCTTCCTCTGCACCTACTTCAAAGGTTGAAGATGAATCATTGTCTTTCCTGGAGAAGCTGGGGGTCTGGCAAGCCTAGTGATTCGAAGTGAAACTTTCACAGACATTACCAGTAGTTTTTAAGCCCCGCTGTCTGACACAGCTCTGGGTTGTTTTCTAGAAGGTTAAGCTGCTTAACTTGTCTCTAAATTGTGACAGCTTGTTTACTTTGGATAATGCCTCACTCACTTAGCCATAACTCACCAGAAGTTATGGCCTAACTAGAAGTACTGATTGTGGGGTGGTCTGGTAGTGAAAAGGGGAGGAAGAGAGAAGATTAACCCAATGGACAAGAAGAGATTGCACTTTCTGTAGGTGGAGATGCTGCATGGGAATCAGGGATTAGAGAGCACAGAGGAGGCATGGAGTTCAAAAGTCAGGTGAAAGAAGGCATTATGGAGAGTAAGGGGGTGGTCATAGGATGGCAGTATTGGCCAGAAAAGGGAAGAAGAAATAGCACAATCAGGAGAAGGAAAATAGAGATGATAGGTACAGGTAGCAGGTCATGCTGAAATGTAGAAATAAGTTAAATGCCAAATCTGCCTTCCAGTTATTAATTTATTAGAGAAAGAGAATTGTGATTAATTCCTGCTATAAGCATGAAAGTGTTTTTGT
This sequence comes from Corvus cornix cornix, assembly GCF_000738735.6. Classification (NCBI taxonomy): domain Eukaryota; kingdom Metazoa; phylum Chordata; class Aves; order Passeriformes; family Corvidae; genus Corvus; species Corvus cornix. The sequence continues at coordinate 26,253,890 of NC_046334.1, read as the reverse complement.
AATTGTAGCAGTGTATATATGGATCTGGATTTATTTATTTGGTGGGTTTTTTGTTTAATCTCATGAATATTCTAGGAAGCTCATTCTGGTGATGTACTGCTTGTCTATGAAACTCCCTTCAGTTTTTACAGATGTCTTCTATCATGAGATTCTCTGGAAGGACCTAAAGGAATTAAGTAGATAATCTGTTAATTCAGGTAAATATTTATTATGTTTTTCCTTTCAAGAATGAGAGAGCTGTTTTGGTCCCAACACATCCTCACCAGATTTATTTCACACACACTCTATTGTGAAAGGTCCTAATTTATTCATCTCATCATTGAATTTTATGTCCTTTCTATTAAAGTTATTCTGCAAGTGAGGCAGTCCACTGGATTAAGGGATTGAGAGTGCTGAATAGGATTTGTTACAACATACTGTCAGAAAGGAAGAATTTCTTGATTTATAGCTGATAATCAGATAAGCCCCAACAAAATAGTCCTAGGTGCCTCTTTTTAGTACGGTATGCTTATCACTTACCTGGCTGTGTGTATGTAGAGCTCTTCTCAAAACGGGCATTTTTTTCTTTAAGGGTTTCATCTGACACTGATTTGTACCAAGTAGTACCCTACTGACAATTGATATCATACAGAAGGTTGACAGACTGGGTTTTAAATTAAGATGAGAACAAGAAGGGATCGCAGAAGAGAAAGAAGAACTATTAAAAAAAAAAAAGGCAAGAACTAGGAGTTACGATCACACAGTCATTTGGGATTTCAGTCACCTTGAGTTACAAAATGTTCTTTTATTCATACTGTTTTAATTGGAGTGTTAAACGGTTTAACAAGAACAGTTCGTGCTTAAGTCTTTTTAAAGAAATTAATTTTGAAAGGACATATAATGAAAGAGCTTGCAGTGAGAATGCGAAAGAAACTTTATGAATATGGGACTATGGGAAGCATTGCGAGACGTGTAAGTTACCACCACAGTGTTTAGGCAGTGGATTTTCCTTTTTCTTTTTTTTTTTCCTTTTAAGCTTTTTGTACTGTGTGTTCTTCTTAGACATCAGCTTTCTATGTGCAATTTGAGACTATGGTTCCTGGATCCTGTGCTTGTTTCCTACCACCAAAAAATGTTTTCAGATCAGTTAATTCATTTGTGGTATTTGTATCCTAATGGGTATGAGTATGCAACTTGTGTATATTACTGTCACTTAGCATTGAAAGGACTTAACACATCAGCCCTGAGGCTAGAAATTCTTCTATATGCCAGCAGTTGTGGGAATCACTGCTCATTTTTTCACTGTGCTATATGCCAGCAATACTGACATAATTCACCTGGGTGGGTTTTTTTGTAGGAATGCTGTTTCTTTCATGTCAACACAATTTACAAGTTAAAATCTGTGTTTCAAACAAAGAGAAATAAATCTTGTGCATATTATATCCACTTTTTTTTACTTTATCCTTATTTCTGGATTCTGGTTCCATGTTTATGAATTCCAGGTCTTCCTAATGCTTCCATAGATAGATCTCTGCCTGAAAAGCCCTGTTCTCCATCTGTCTCTTGTATTTTCGCAGTTGGCATACTTGGATCATTGCTTCCTTCTTGTTTGCTTAATGATTTGAGGTTCTGAAATATTTCTGATTGTTTGTCTTGGGGGAGTTGATGCCAACCCATGACACAGCGTCACTGCAGAAGAGCTTTTGCAGAGAGAAGGTCTTGTGTTTGAGAGAGCTCACCATCAGAGCTTGGTGAATGAGCTCTGATTTCTGCAGCCAAGGGAGTTCTGCAGCTGAAGACTACATCGAGTGGCCTACCTCTAAACCTAAGCTCTACCTTACATTTGGATGGTTCCTGCTGCCTGTGGACCTTGACACCTAAGTGCACATGCTGTTTCACCTAAAAAGCCCAAACACAAAGCAACTCTGCAAAAGTTCATCTGAGCAGACCAGAGAACTCTGCTCAGAACATGGTTAGACACAGACAAATTAATCCCTAGTGTAATTTGACTGACTCAGCTGCAGTTGCAATAGAGGTTAATTTAAGTATATTTTGCTTCCTTTAAAAAGCAACATGAGGAGAGAAAAGAGCCCACAAAGAGCTTTGCAAATAGTTAGGTTCAAAAATTGACCAAGATCTACACAACTGAAGTAGCAGGGAGATGAGGGAATGGGGCATTAGGTAAGAATATTAACTGCACATTTTCTTTGCACTGGGATAATTTTACAAGTATGACCTTAAAAAGTCTGACTCTTATTAACATTTGTATAATTTTCCTTCCTTCTGGCCAAAACACAGGATCTTTGACCATTTGTAATTTTACCCTACCATGTACAGTTAACATTTAAAAATAGCTAGTTGTTTAATGCTGACTAGTGCATATGCTCAGCTACCATGCTTTTAGCAAGAACAAGATATGCAAGTGCAAAACATATAGAACATTTTACAAGAGCTTGGATTAATGGGCATGATTTCATAGAGGACCTTTTTTGTTTTCTTAAATGCTTTACTATAATAATCTGAAAATAAGAATGTAAGTGCAACTTCTACTACCCTGAGCCATCAAGGTAGCAGTTTTTCTTAAGATGCTGACCCTGATACTAGGGAAGAAAGGAACTTAAATAATGCAAGACCCTGCTGTTAATAAGGCTTTTTCTTTTTCCTTGTATAAGTTTCATCAAACATGTTACATATTCTTGTGCTGGATAAATTGGTGGAGGACTTGGGTTCTATAACCGTGTTATAAATTGTCCAGCTTATACCAATGAACATTTTCATTCCACACACCAGAGTAAGTGTGATTTCTGTGATCTGTTTAGGGTATTCCAAGTTCACACAGGCATGGAGAGATGGTGGTCTTCTGCTCCCCTACCTGTCCTGGTAATAGCACCTAGGGTTAGGGAGCTCATTTCATCAAAATCTAATGGATTTGTTATTGGTTGGGATTGTATTTATTTTATTTTTCCCCCCTTCAGAACTATTTTTTTTTTGTCAGTTCAGTTTTTGAATCTAGATGATGGCATGCCCAAATAAACATGCTGTTACCAGTGATAAGGAGGCAGTGGAATCATGCAGGCAGAGAAGGTAAAGGCTTATCTTTTCAGCAACAGCATTACTGTGGTTAATTTTTCACCCATTTTGATGCTGTACAGATATTTTACATATCTGCCTAATGCAACATATAAAGGCAGCAGTACCATTATTTCAATATTTGTCACAAACTTTACTGCACACAGATCAGATCTTAGATGACATTTCATTAATTTGTACAGCTGTTACATACCTTGCATGTCTGTGGTGCATAGTTAGAAAAAATCCATTTATTTTACATATTTCAAGACATTAAAATCAATACACCATATTCTGTGCTAAAATGAGTATATGAAGTGACATTGATACTTTTTGTTCTGTCTACAAGTACGTAACCAATTTTTAGAAACTTGGGGGTTTTTTACAGAGAGTAATATATGTGTGTAGAGAACTTAGTGACAGTTTCATCAGAAGACTTGGTAATCTCAGGATTATTTTGCCATCAAAGCCCTAGGGAGGAATTAATTTTGTCTAACTTTCAGTAGTCCATTTTGTTGTTTCCCTGCACCTTTGTAAATGGATTTGAGACATGTTTCAAGTTCCAAGACATTTGATAAAATATTTGATAGTACATGATAAAAATTATTATAATGATTCTGGATAAAATCCTGTGAACTATTGAAAAAGCAAAACTTGGAGACATTTGAGACTGGCCTTCTGAATAATAGAATTCTTAAGTTTGGAAAAGGCCTCTAAGATCATCAAGTCCAACCATTAACCTGGCACCACTGCGTTCACCAACAAACTGTGTCCCCAAGGGCCACATCCACATGCCTTTAGTAACACTTGCAGGGAGGATGATTCCACCACTTCCCTGGGCAGCCTGTTCCAAAGCCTGACCACCCTTTCAGTGAAGAAATGCTTCCTGATGTCCAACATAAATCTCCCCTGGCACAACTTGAGGCCATTTCCTCTGGTCCTGCCACTGGTTACCTGGGAGAAGAGGCCGACCCTGACCTGGTTACAAGCTCCTTTCAGGTGATTGTAGAGAGCAATAAGGTCACTCCTTTTCTCCAGGCTAAACAGCCCCAGATCCCTCAGCCAGTCCTCACAAGGCTTGAGCTCCAGACCCTTCATCAGCTCCATTGCCCTTCTCTGGACACGCTCCAGCACCTCAATGTTCTTTTTAAAGCGAAGGGCCCAGAAATGAACACCGAATTTGAGGTGCAGCCTTACCAGTGCCAAGTACAGAGGAACAATCATTGTCCTGGTCCTGTTGGCCACACTATTCCTGATAAAAGCCAGGATGCTTGGGATTGTTGTGACCCAGGGGCAGGACCTGGCACTTTGCCTTACTGAACCTCATACAATTGGCCTTGGGTCATCGATCCAGTCTGTCTAGATCCATTTGCAGAACCTTCCTGCCCTCCAGCAAATCAACACTTGCACCCAAGTACTGTGAAGGCAAATGTCTTAAATGAGTCTTAATCATCTTATGGAAATATAAGTGTATAACCAAAAGAGAAATTTCTGGCACAAGAAATTTGTTGTGGGTCCCTGCTTATCTGACTTTGTTTGTTTTCCCTTGGAAAACAGGTTATCTTCCTGGATCAAAAGAGGTTATCTTCCTGGATCAAAAGGTTATCTTCCTTGAAAGGAATCTGAATAACTGGAGTTTTGGAGGATTTATGTTTTATTAGCCCTGTGCATCAAGGAACCAGGGGTTCTTGATGTTCTTCTGTGGGTCAGGAGGGATTTCTCCTGCCCCTTTCCCAGTGAGGCACAGGGCTGTTGCAGTGGGTGCCTGTCTTGAGGCTTGTTTGCCTTCCCTTCTCCCCTGAGTCAACTAGAATGGTTTCGGCTAGAGAAGAGTTGGAATCAGGGTATATGGCTGCTCCTCCTGCCACCGAATTATTACTTGGTTGGTGTGGTTTTTTTAGACTGTCATTGTCTTATTTAGGCTCAGCAGGAAATTTGCTCCTAGCATGATACTGCTGTTTGTTATTTGATTTTTGTGGAATTTTTTTGTTTGGGTTTTTCAGCTGTTTGGTTTGGCTTTTGTGGTGCTCTGTAATGTGAGTCATGAGCTTTTTCAGATTTATTCAAAGCGTTATCTAAACAATCCAGTGCCATTTCATGGACCTTAGTCTCTTCTACTCTGTTCCTTTTGCACATTAAATTTCTGTGGTTTTTTTTTTTTGTGTGTGTGTGAAATACATGATTTATGGTGTTGTGTGGAACAGATGTTGTGAATAAGATATCTGTAGTACTCTTGCCCATGATGGTGGGGATCTAGTCTCAGTGAGCTAAGGGATCATTTCCACCCTTATAAGAGATTTGTCTGGCTAAAATTTACCTGACATCTACCCCCTCTCCTTAGACTTGTACAAGGAAAAAGGATGAGCCTCTTCTGCATGGAGTATGGAGATATTTCCTTCCACCACCTGCCTTCCCCCCCGTCCTTTGTTTGTCCCTCCAAAAGGAGTACTGTGTTTCTGGAATCTATGGGGGAGCAAAGGGTAGTAATTTAGAGGCAAATATAGGATCACACTTAACCTGCTTCACATCTTTGATCTGTATGTGCAGAGAATCCTTGCAGAAACAAGTATAAAGTTATGCTGTATGAATTGTTGAGGGGGTCTCCATGACAGCCGTAAGAGTTGGAGGTTGTGGGGCAGCCTTGGCCTGAGCTCCCTTCTGGATTGGGAGTTACCTTGGCATCCTTCATGGCATTTTGAAGAAGGCACAGATACATGAGGAATGCAAGATACATGAGGATTTTTCCAAACAGCTTCCAGAAGTTTTAACTGTGATAGGGGATAATCGGTGGCTGTTAAAGTCTGAATGCAAAAAACTCTGGCTGAGATTTGACATCATCTTTCTGAATGGGGGATAAACAGAGAAATATTAGCTTTGATCTTATAAAAATAGGGAGGCTGGAGGCTGGCTTTAACTGAAGGCATTCAAGCTGTATAATTCCCCAAATATTGTGTAGCAGACACTTGTCACTTTATAAAAGTGGTAAATAATCCTATTATGTGCTACAGTTAAATTTATAAAGGCTGAGTTACGGACCTAATTCAAACCTGTTTATTCAGAAAAGCACAAAATGTATTTTGAAATGAAGTCTGCACAAACTGGAATCTGAATCCATAGAAACAGATACTGCGTCTTGCAGTGAGCAAAGCTTCTGTTGAATCATACTGCATCACGTACTGAACATAATGCATTGGATAAGGAGGTGTGTATTCCATGGTCACCACTCAGCTTATAGCCCTGCCAGGGGCTTCCTAGAGTAGGTAAACTTTATTTGAGATGCTTGTCTTTTTTTAAAAAACAGTACAGCAAGAATCTTAGAATAAATTGTGGCATAAAATACATTAAAGGTTGGAAAATACTCTAGTCACTTCAAAAATATCTGAGCCATCCTTGCTCTGTAAACTGTTTTCCAGTGATTGATGGCAGGTGGTATGGGGCTGTTAGCTGATGGAGTCCTTAAATAGAACACCAGACAACTTCAGATATACCTGACATTGGAAGGCAGGGCTTATCAGTAGCTCTGTCTTGTTTTCTGAGGAAAGGGCATAAGTAGTATAGTATAGGAAGTATAGATTTTAGGAAGTGTAACAGTCAGATCTGAACAAACTTTGAACACAGATGGGAATCCAGTCCTAATTGCTTAAACAGAGGCAAATGATAGTCTAAAATTTTGTGTATAGTTAAAAATGTCCTGATAATCAAAGGCATGGAGTGCATACAGTATTAATGTACTCAATTCATCAGTACTTAAAATTACTTCTGATTTAGGAATTCAAATATGAAATCAAACCACTTTTGTTTTGCTAGAATTTATTTTGGGCCATTCTTAGTGCTTTTTTGATTCATCACACTTTTCTTTTTTTTCTCTTTCATTAAGTTTTCATGCTTTGAGGGTTTTTTTGTTTCTTTTTTTTTATTTGGGTGGACCTTCATGTCTTGGCTTTAATGTCTCAGTAGGGTGACACAGCTCTGTTCTTTTCTCTCAGTTGTCACCTTCTGTCAGCTTTCCTGGCTACCATTATCCGTCTCTTCTCTCTTCTCTCCTGGTTCTTTGCAACACCAGGAGCAACAGTTTTGGTGCAATGTGGACTAAAATGGCAATGATGGGCAAAAGCTAACTTGTTTTTATACCCAGAACAAGCAGCAGGCACTGCAAGTTATCCATAGTACTTGAGATGAGCACTTGGCTGAAGATGTACTAAGTGCAAAATGCTGTGCACTTTTTCTACAAGGAAAACTTTAAAAAAACCCATCTGGATTAGTTTCCTTCTTAATGCCCCGTCTATTTAGTTATAGGTTGAATTCAAGTTATTGGCCCCGCGCTTAATTTAAAATGAAATGGATTCATAAGAAATGTCTTGAAGAGTATCATGATGTCAATGGTATTCCACCCGAACAATGGAACTGGTAAGTGTTGAAGTGGAAATCATGTTTGCGGGAGATGGATGAAGTCCTCTGGGGTGTGATAAGAGTATTTATAAACCTTTGTGTTTAAACCTGCATCTCTGTCTGCCTTTCCTGTGATATCAGCAAGTGACATTAGCAAGTGACAGTACTTCACTTACTCCTTAGCCTTGTCCGTGCCAGTCCAGTGTCTGACCATGATCACTTCTTTTTACACATTACAGCTATCCATGGAGGGTCATTCTATTAATAAGCACATTTCCAGTTGGGTTAGATTTTGACTAAACACTACTGTGAAGTCTTCTGCTGTGCTTTATAAAGGTGAACAGGTTTCAGTGGTGGAACAACCTGTAAGGCAGAGCCAATTTCTGCATTGTTGTAGCAGAACAGAGCAGTTATTCCTGGGGAGGATACTTTTTGTCTGCTTTCTGCAGTCAGCTGAACAGAGGTCAGATTTGTTGGAAGCTGCTTAATTGTACAGGCAGCACTGCTCAGACCATGGAGCACAGCTTCATGCTGTTCTCTCAGCTGTCTGCCCCTTCTGCAATGATTGGCTCTGCTTCTTTTCAACTGCGAACATCTCACTACAGGCCTTCCTTGATCGTGCTGCCTTATGGCTCGAGACCAATGTGTGGGCACTAATCACCATCTGGAGGGAGAGTGAGATTCAGGGCCAGCTGAACTTGGCTGTAAGTAGCATTTGAAATGGGGCATGGGAGGCTCTACACCAGGCCACCGTTCTTCTATCCTGAAAAGCTTCATTCTACCCCTGTTCCCTGGCAGGCGGTGGCTCTGCAAGTACCTACAGGAACTGTGGGAGCCACTGCTGTTGGAGCAGGAGTAGCTTGTACTGATCAGCCATTCCAAGCAGAGCAGCCCTTCCTTCTTCAGCCAGTTCCTGACAGTGCTGGAAGCAAACTGGTGTGGAGTAGGAAGAGCCCCTGCACAGAGGAGCAAGGTAACTTTAAGTAAGCAGGAAGCTTTTGCCTCCGTAGGGCGCCTGGTGGGCTATATTTTGTCTCCGCAAGAGACAGTGTCCCTGCTGAGTTTGGGATTGTGTCTCCATCTAAAATACACACATATCTGCAGACTACAGGTTTCAGGGAACATAGTAATGCATGTCAGAGTATCTCAGTGCCTTTGAGTGGAATGGTGAATTTCCCCATTGCTGTTAGTTGGGATGAGGGCTAGCATCACATTCTTGTGATTTTTTTGTAATCCTACATTGGAGGCTTCCATAACTTAGAAGGGAAAATAAAGTTGTATCGAGTATCATACTACTATTTTCCATTTGTTAAAGACATACTTCTACATCAGAAATAACTTACTGCCCCATGGCTTGTTTTACAATCTGCCTGTTTTCCTTTGCTTATCCGGGTCCAAGAGTATTTGCAGGGGAGAGGCAGGAAAGGAATGCAACTGCTAAGCTCCCTATGGCCCACATCAATGCCTGGCAGCATTCTCCAGCTGTTAAGATGGATGTTTTATGTACGTGGAAGTAGAGGTAGATTGTTTTCTGTGTGAGATGTATGGTTTTATTAGAAAACAAATGTGTCTCATTACATGAAGTTCTATGCTTTTCTGAACAGAAACATTTGAATTATATTCTAACAATCCCTCATATATCCTGTTTGTTCTGATTTCAGTTAAGTTGTGATAATCTAATATGATGTTTTTCTGAGTATCAGAGTTAAAATACGGCACCATCCATATTCTTCATGCAGCATAGATATGTACCTGAAGAGTCATTTTTTTGCAAGAGTTAAGAATGCCTATACTCTTCATAAATCTACCCTGAACAGCAATGAATAAGCTGAAGAAATTTTGAATTAATTCTGATATGTTTTATCAGAAGTATGGCCTAGCCTTGCTCCTTTTGCTTTCTTTTTCTCATTTTCTCTCTCTCTCTCAGCAAAATTCTTCTGCACGGTGCTTCATTACTGCTGTCTAGGTTTTCTTCCAAGATCTAAGATGTAGTACTACTTCAGAAACGGAATTAAATCACTTGAATTAAAGCAAAGGTACCTCATGTCATCTCTGTTGAAATCCCAAAGTAACTAAGTCTTGGTACACCAAAACATGCCTCTCTATTTTCCTACACTGGATTTCTGAATTTTTTTAGATTAAGTAGAATGTTTGATCCTTTACAGGTAGTACCGCTGGCAAAATCTGTGATTCTGTTTTCTGTAGGAAGATCTGATATTTTCAATTTTGTGAAAGATGCACTACTCAAGCTGCAATTAACATAAATTAATTCTGCCCCAATGTCCTTGAATACGTGCAGTCCCAGGATTACATTGATTGATCAGAACTTCTCCTCCAATTGCTCCTTGCACATATCATGCATCATGCCAAGTATGAAAGAAAGACTAAAAAGTACAGAAGGAAGCAACAAATTAGAGCATATTCCCCCTGAAACCTGAGACATTTGAAAAATGCTGGAGAGTTCTTAATTTTAGCATTCTCTATTACTAGTAAATGGTTATGAAATCTACTTTAAAGGTCTGTCTTCCAAATACACTTACTACTTAGTCTCCTGAGAAATAATGGCCTGCTACCTCTGTAGCATCATTAATTCAAGCAGCAGAAGCTTGTAGTAAACTGTATCTAGAGCTCTCGCTATTAAGTATTGTTCTGCATAAAGAAATTTATATTAATAGCCTAGGCACTTTTACTGTGATTTCATACATTAAACCAATGCTAATGTTGTAAAACTTAGGAAGCCGAAAGTCAAGAAATACTGCAGTTGGTATTCTCTGCAATCTTAAATTGATATTCATGTGCATAAACACCATAATGCACTATTTTATTACATGCTTCTTTCCTCCAAAAGACTCTAGCCTCATTAAATACATATAATAAAAATGTTATCATTCATTGTTCCAGAAGTGAGGTGTGTGGTGAAAGAATGAAGGGTTTGTTAGGAGAATGATGTCATGGATAAAGCAAATAAATGCCATTCTTATCCCTTGTAGTCTTTTCCTGCATCTGCCACAAGATAATTTGGGGAAGTTTCTTAAATTTTTATAAGTTGTCACTTAATATAGATCTTACTTTCTAAAAACCTAGCTCAGTGCTATAAAAGTGCTGATCTCTCACAACCACAGCTGATGTCTAGTGGAGTTTTGCTTTGAAATACAAAGTGCTTTAAAAGGCTATATAAGCAGACAAATACAAGTTTGTGCTATCAATTTAGGATACAAATTCTTGTGGTTTTCACTTCTGCTATACCTTGGTTCCTTTGTCTGAAAAATTGGGACAGTAACCAAATTAATAAGAATAGTTGAGGTGTTTAGGGGAGAATGCTGTAGAAACAACCAGGGGAAAGTTAACAACTCTATAGTCAGCATAGGAAAGACTGTTGTGAAAGTAATAAGGCTGATGGCCAAAATTAGGGCGAAAGTAACCTAGGGGTTATAACAACTCACTTCCTGAGCTCTGTCTATCCTGAGTGCAAATGAGATAGGAGTCCAATTGAAAAATTCCATGCATGTAATTGATAACAATATCATAGCTCTATGTATAGTGGAATTAAGACTTCTGTTATTGCCTGTTCTGAACTCTTGACTCTTCATCTTGATGGCCTTTTTCACCTTGCATACTTTTTTTTCCTGTAATGAGAACTTCATATATATAAAATATGAGAATATATGAGCTGGTATGCATCTGGATATAATGCTTCTAAATTTTTATGGATACCTCTTACATGTAAAGAATATGCAGTGTGGACATCTAGATAGTCTTTCTCCAAAGGAAGTCCTCATTTGTTAGTGTTAATAAGCAGCTTGCATCCATGCTGAATGAGCAGCTGCAGAGAATCAGGATATTGGAGATGATGCTTCCCTCTGGGTTGCTACAATAAACTCTTGTTTTGGTGCTTTGATTTAAAGCACTGAAAATCTCCAAAGGAATGTGTCAGGACACCGAAGGATTCTTTTCCATTTGCAGTACAATGGAGAAAATATTCTTGGGGTCTCCAGAGAGATAAATATGAGATTGCAATACATTAATTGTATTTAAAATGAAAGTGTGCTGAAAGCGCTGTATTGAATATTAAGTAGATCCTATTATAATATACCTCAGATCAGAGTATAGGATTTTCCCTTAATACTTTGCAAGCTATTGCTTATCTTAACTACAGAAGACATTCTATACTAAGGGTTATTTTGCCTATAGATTCAAGGGTCCTGAGTCTAATATGGCCTGTAGGATGACTGAGCTGCACTAGTACTTGCTGAATGATTCATTGAACAGTGTTTACATCATCTTCAAAGAAAAATACTTTTCCTTTCTGCTCAGTGAACAGAAGCAGCTGCTGTGAATATGGGTGTTGACAAGAAGCTAACAGAATCAAGTGAGTAATATGCAAAGGGAAGAGGAAACACACCTATCATGTTCTTGCAGGAGGTAATAAGTAATATTACTGTCGTATTCACTTTTCCAAATGAAAATGGTTTACATCAATATATACCTCATATCCAGATCGAGCCCAAGGTATTTTTTTAATTCATAGACAGTATAGGATCTGTATGCGTAAGCAGGAAAAACATACAGCCGAATCAGGAAACCCAAATGCCAGAAATTGACTCCGCAAATTTGTGTATCGTGTAGCAATCAAAGGAAGCCTGTTTCAAATAATTAAGTACATACAATTTCAGCAAACCATTACAATGCATGGCATGCTATGTAAGGTTTGAATCCAAAGCTTCAGGGCAAGATTTACAACCTTTGTTATTTTGCGTTGATGCAGTAACTATCAGATTGCAACTAGTATTGCTTTTGCTGACAGCAGCAGGGGTAAATCATCACTCTGTGTGAAGAGTCATAATGGAGAGCTGCTCAGCACCGCAGGAGGGACACCTATGCTGGAGGTAGTGTAGAGAAGCTTCTGGATTTGGGAACTGGAAAATCAAGCAACTGGGATTTGAACCTGCCATGGTATCATCAGTGGAAGGGAAGATGTACAATGTAAATGGAATGTAGAAAAACATAAATGCCTTAATAAGAGCTTCAGCATATCTAAAACAGGATGTTTCATGTGTTTAAATTAGGCCAAATTTGGGCATATTTTAATGAGAGCAGAAAATACACATATTCTTTTTTGGGATTGCTAAATGTTAAGGTCCTCTTCTGCCTACATTTCCAGAAAGACCAAGTCACGGACATATGACTGAGGCTGTAGGCTTGAATGTCTCCAGGGTAGTTTCATTAGGCCAGGTGCTCCTGCATGCCGTAGAGAAGACATCTGGTATCATTAAATCAATTACAAATTATCCTAACAAATATCAATTTTACAATAATGTTTGTGTTGAATTTTGGTTCGTCTCCATAGTGGTTCTTTTTCTTCTTCTGAGTGGAGATGGGAAAGCTGCAATTTGTGTGACCCCCAGGACTACCACCAGCACTCAGCTGTAAAAGTGCCAAGCCTTTATCCAGGAATTGGGGCAGTTCAGTGTTTCAAGGCTCTGTAAGTATTTTTTTTCTAGATTAGACTTTCACAGCATTGCTGGCTGTTATTCATTAGCCTTCTCTCAGACACACTAATTTTCACCCTTTATATCAAGCCTTAGTGACCCACTCTGTAGAAGCTCATCCCCTTTATACAGTCTTCCAGTTATTATGCCTGAAGCTAGCAAAGTCAAATGATGTATGTTTCAGACAGGCATCTAATCAGAGTGATTTGTAGGCACTCTGAGAGGAACCAAAGTCCAACCAGTGCCCCAGTGATAAAAGCCCACTGATTAATCCCAAGGCTACACTTTGCTGTGATTTGCCATTTGTGCAGAATAAATAAAACATGATCCATTTCATGGTCATCTGCTGGAAAACAGTTGCTTGTTAAATTCTCTCACTCACAGAAATGAGAGAAAGAGAACTTGTCTGGGATTCTACCCCAGCTTTTTTTCCCCCAAATAAGATTGTTGATGGGTGGGTTTGATGTTCCAGAAATGTTTCCTAATGAGTACATGATTTAATATAGTAGATGCTGGTGGATTGATTTAATTTTTTCTAATCGGTTTAGACAGGATTATATATCCATCCATAAATAGCTTTAAATGCATGACAAGCATATCAAAGGCCTGGCTGGCAAAGAGAAAGCAATCTTTCAGAGAGGCCTGAAAACTAAGAAACTCAGAATGTGACCTGCTGCACAAGCTACTGCTTTGTGTCTATGAATGTTCTTTTTTTGCTTGAGAGACCTTTTGCCAAAGGAGGAGCAAAATATTTATTCAAATATAATTTAAATTCCTGGGTTTTTCTTGCTAGTTTATTTATAACCTCACTGTTTTATAAATAGGGCTAAAATATTGTCTCTTAGGAATAGAGGCTCTTTCTTACCTGATGTCCCTTGCACAGTGTAATTGGTTGTATTCTATAGTTTTAGAATCAGAAGTGATTTTCTCTACCATAACCAGTAAAGAAAGAAGATAATTTGATTAGGTAATTGGAAAAAGAGACTAGTTTGCCTTACTTTGTCTATTTATTGGGCCTGAACTGTATATAAAACTTTTTATATAGAAAGGAATGGGACAGTACTTACTGCATCCTAAGAGAGAAATATATTGTTGAGGAAAAGCAGACCATTGATTTCTGGGGGGCTTTTATATGCAAACAGTATTTTGAAGAATCTAGTTTGCTGTTAAGCTGCCTTCATGGTTCAGTGAGAGCTGACATCCTGAATCCAGGATGCTGGTGAGAGATTACAGAGCTCTCTCAGGATGCAGCCAAATGTGAGATCTTTCATTGCAAAGATATTTGGCTTTTTGTGAACAGTAGAAGAAGACAAAAGAGTAAAAAGGACTTCTGTGCTTGACAACCACAGGACTGGATGATATGAAAGGCAATGTTATGTCTAAAGGAAAGAGTGCAGAAATGGCATGTTATTTTATGGCTTGAAGCTAGAATGAGACTCTTTTGCAGAAGACAGGTACGTATTTCCTCTATCAAGTAAAGCTGCTGTTGGGTACCACTGGCCAGTGGAACAGTTTTAGTGATGACAGCAAGCCATGACTGGGTGTGTCACAAATAAAGAAATGAGAAATAGAAAATTGTGTTTTTCCACTAAGTGATTTAGTAGAAAGGTAGGTGGAGAAAGAAGTCAAAACACCTTTATTCTAAGAACTGTAAGAAAATGGGCTGGCTTTGCTTTTATGTGTACTCTGAATTTTCTGTTTCTTTTATCCTAACTAGTGCTGTGTTTGAGAATTAAAGGTCTGTAACAATCAGTTTAGTTTGACACTCCAGCTTAGTGTTGTAGCATGAGAGAGTCATTTATTTAAATGCCCAGAGCAGGTGAGTTTTTTCCTCTTGGATTTCTGGTATGTATTTAAACTAGTTTTATTTTGTAACTTTATTAAGGGCCCCTAGGGTTTCAATCCGTCCTTTGATCCTGCCAACAGCGCTCTCCGGAAAGACACACAGCTTGATCTGGAAGGAATCATTCTTAATTCTGAAGAGACACTTACTAATGCAACCATGTCCAGAAGACATGAGCACCTCAGCCTCTAAATCAGCCCAAAGGAGTTCCAGATGCTCTGGTTCAAACTGAAGACTAAAATACCTGAATCAATTTTCATGCCTGAAAAGATTTCCCTTCTGTGTGCCAGGGCAGACTATAGGATCAATTCAGAACTGTAGGGAGCCTTTTCTCGCTCCCATTTTTCTCTCTGCTCAGTAGCTAGAACAGTAGGTTACACATCATTCAGGGCTAGCAGCATGGATGCTAATGATGGCATGTCATTTTAGAGGAAAAGAATGCTTTGTTGACAATATAACTTTTTGCTTTGTGATTTGCTTATGTTACATGCAGCAAGATGTATTTAGTGATGTCAGCTATGAAGGCATTATGAGAGCTTTACCTAGGTTTGTGACAGCTGCCAAAATTTGTTGTCAGACACATACCCACATTTTATTTTTCCTAAGAGTGGTTCAACCCAGTCTTTTAGAGGTCTTTATATGCATTTTAACACCATATTAATACTTCTCAGCTAGGAATTTTGGAAAATCAAAACGCTTTCCTGTGTTCACACATCTATACATTCAGCAGTTCTTTGTTCCATACAAATGAAGAATATTATGAGACTATTAAGTTTTTGATGGTTTTTTATTTTGGTTGTTAAAAAGACAAATCTGATTTTTCAGTTGATTCTTGGGATTGCTTGGACACCTGTACACCAAATTGCTGTTGGTAAAACAAATCTTATTGAAGATAAATTCTTTGCTGTGTCCTGCAACACCTGTTAGTCATACATAGCCTCACTGGAAAAAAAGCCTGCCAGTGTGAGTCTGATAAGCTTTAGTATCTTCTTTCTGCTTTTCCGGTTGACTACCAACATTAATTCCTCTTGATAGAAGCTGTTCCTCTTCTAATGAGCACAATTGTTGCAGTCATTCCAGGATTTCCTTCTAGGGAGCTTAATGCCACTGTCTAAGAGTAACAGGGCACTGCAGCACCCATCTCCCATTTCAGAAGTAGCAAACATCATTCATTAAGAAAGAAAAAAGCATTTTACCTTTTCCTAAGGTCCTTCCTAATGACACACACAAATGAAACTCCATAGAGAGGATGGAGAGAATGCGTGTCTTAGCCATTGTATTGAACTTGACATTAATGTTGTCAGTGGAAAGAAGCTTTGAATCTGTAGAAATATTTCCCTTTTTTAGTTTGGCCTCATGGGTTTTTAATTTCCTTGTGTAGATGTTTCTTGACTCGTGGTAGAATATGTTAGGTTTTTTTAAGGTTTAGCAAACTGTTAGCAGCAGTTAACAAATGACTAGAAAGACTAAGCAATGGGGCTAAGCAATTGATCTTTACAGAATGTTACTTTTAATCCATGGTAATTCTGAATTAATAATTTAATTTGAAAAAATTAGGTGTCTGTAAAAATTTAGTAACTAATTGGTAACTATTTCTGTCCAGCATTCCCAGATACATTTAAAAAAAATTATTTCTACCTACTAGTCACAGAATTTTGAATGCTTAACTTTCCCTTTCCCCTCATCTCATATGCTTCTGAACTAATAGTGACCTTGGCATTAATGTTGTTAATGGGAAGAACCTTAAGATCTGTAGAAATATTTTCCTATTATGTTGGCCTGTGAAAACCTCTTTCTTGGATGGGTATTAGCAGGGAAAGTGAACCTAGTTGAGGCACTAATCACACATTCTCTTAAATCTCTTGTAAGGACAAAATCAGACCCAGAAATAATTCTGATTTCTTACTAAATGTAATTTCTCCTAAGCAGAACTACTGATTTGCCTGTGTTTTCATTTGTTTTCTGAGCTGCACATCTCCATCCATGATGGCTTTGCATGCTCAAAACATGAGATTTGCCTTGTCTGGTTTGCACTAGCAGTGCAAGATGCTTTAGGAAGACTTGTGTTTTTGAGTTCGTTACCAACTGACTAAGGAACCATCTGTTCCAATGGGGAGGGTTTCTCCCTGGATGACCAATTGTGTGAAAAGACATTGTGAGGTAGCTGGGAAGGAGCATCCTGCTCACTCAGCCGGAACTGAAACATCACCGATGACATCCTTGAAGAGTGCACCCATAGCTGCCATGTGAGCTCTACTCACACTTCTACTGCGTGCAGTGCTCTCGCTGAAACATGAAGTGGTGCTGCTTCTGGGAGGTCAGATTATCAGATCTTCAGTCTTATTTCTTCCCAGGAACTCTGCCATCTGGTAGGTAAATGCTGGGGTACTGCTTGAAATCAGACAGAGTATAAATCTACATGTTAGAAAAACACTCAGATGTTGGTTAACATGTTAGAAAGAAAAAAAGGAAAAGGATGTATACTGAAGTTTTGTCATGGTGGTGTGTATAATTATATGCTTGCTTTTTAACTCCTACTCCCTTTTATGGGATCACAAACTCTATCCTTAATGAACCATGACTTCAGATAACCTATTGATACTGGTAGGTTTAGAAAGTCCCTGGCTTACAGGATTTGCATCATGTTGCATCCATAATATGGATACACATGTAGTCACTACACATCAAAGAAGAAACAAGGGCAGGCAAACACCATATATTTTTAATAGATTTATAACTAGATAACTAGATTTATTCTAAAAGTGCAGAAACTGGAGTTTTCATTTTATAAGAAGTTTCATGTCTTTAAAGTCTGTCTTGTCTCAAAGCAAAAATAAGAATGAAGACTTTGGGGGGAAAGTCTGTGAAATGCCTTCCTAAAACAGTGTTATCATAGAGAAACTAGGCTTATTTTAACTCAAATGTAAATTAAATTTTGTTTTATTTTGAGTAATTGTTTTGAAAACAGAATTGTTTGCAGCATAATCTGCATATTTTTTCCAATTTGACTACTATGGTAAAAAGACGAAGTACCTGTGAACAGGCATTATGTAGTGGGGAAAAAAAGAATAAACCCATACAAATCCACATTTGGGAATTTTTGAAAAGGCCTAGTTTTGTCCAAGAGACATTCTCCCTTGTAACTTGTTCTTGGGCTCCAAAAAAGGCTGATTGCAAAATGTCAGCGTGGTACATGAGAAGGCCTGGAATCCCCGGAGCAGCCAGTGGTAAGAACACACAAAATCACATGGCTCTCAGGCTGGAGGGGAAGAGAACTGGTATTCCAGGAATTACAAATGAGAAATATTAGCTAGGTTAAGTAAATGGCGTCCTAGTTTCCTCCTGTCGATATAATGGAGCAGTTGGACACAAAAAGAAAGGTTACTTACAGGAACTGGCCTGCAAGGGAGAATTTTCTAAAGATTTGCATTAATTCATTGCTGCATTCAAGACTCCCAGCTTGGACTTTTTTTTAAGATACACCTTTTATCTTTTCAAGGTCCTTGAGTCTGTGCAATATTTTATTTTTAACATGAGTTGTTGGCCTTTAACCCTTGAGAGAAATCAGATGGATTTGGTGAGCTGATTAAGAACTTCTGCTCTTGGATGCTTCATTTGCTACCCAGAATTGTAGTCAGAAGCTTTTTTAAATTTTCCTGAACTCTACCTGTGTGTGTTCTAATGTCTCCTCTTACCTGCTTGAATGATTCTCTCTACTGCTGCTTTATGCAAGCCACAGCACAGCCAAAGTCTTCTCAGAGATTGAATGAGTGACAGCATGTATTTTCAAGGTACACTAAATGAGAAATGTGCAATTTAAGCAAAGCATTCACACATTTGAATGAAAGAATGAAACTGTTGGAACTGCAGCTGCTGGCAGGAAATTGATGTACCAGTTGCTATTTACCTAGCAGAAATTAGTTCTCTGTGATCAGTTTTATTAAACTGGATGGAAAAAGTAAGCATTCCCTCAAGAGGGTTAAAAAAATGTGCTCTTCAAAGTTGAGAGAGTTGAACGTGCTACTTCCCCATGTCATTGCTGTTTTCTTGTCATGTCCCTTGTTGGGTTTTTTTTTTCCTGAAAAAATAGCACTACAAAATAGACTAATAAGCTTTCCTAGCTGGCATTGACTCCGTCCAGAGTTTCCCCTTGCACTTTGGAATCAGTGAGTCAGTGACAGAAGCTCCACGAGAGGAGATTCTTCAGTCAGAATGTTCTCCCACGGAGCACAGGCAAATGCACCAGAGCTCCACGTTTCATTTCCTGAGCACACAAGCCAGACACCCTGCAGTATAGACTAAAGTTATGTCTGAACTAGAAGGTGGTTTTCTATTTCTAGCAGGTAACTTTTTCATAAATCAGACAAGTCCCTTGGGAATTTTGCTGTCATGGAGAGGTTTGGTTGGTTTCACACTCAAATGCTTCAGGGTTGCTTGATCTGTTGGAGCTTTCCCTACTGAAGGGCTGTAAATTATCATTGGTTATTAATATAGCACAGAAGTATGCAAGATGCACAATATTTGTTAACTTTGGCAAGTTAATCTGCATCTCCAAGCATTTGAAGCCTGTTTCTAAAACGGAGAAGATCTGCATGTGTCAGATACTTAGAGCTAGAGAACATAAAAGAAGCACTTAAATCTAAGGCTGAAATAAAGTTTCTAGGAGAGGGTTTCCTATTGGCACAGATATGGTGTATAGTCCAAAGAGAGGGTAACCATTCCCCTTCCTATTAAGCAATCAAAGACAGGGGGCTGGAGCCACAGTTCTGTTTAATGGGAATCCAGTGGTCACAGCTCTTTCTAATTCTGCCCAGGCTCTCATACACATGTGAGAGTAGCTGTGTGATACTTAAATGATAAAAAGTGCTTCGTATTAGTATGAAAGACCAGAGTGGTTCTATGTTATTTAAAACCAAGATATCTGTTACCTGGGAGATGTTCCAGAGTCTGGTGGTTTTGCAGGGTGAAGGCTCTCCAGTAGTTCACTAAACCAGCTTTATCTTACCTGCCTACTTTTCTAGTAAAATGTAAAGCAGATGGATTGTGGGGTTTGTCTAGCTATAGTGAATCTATCTGGGAACTAACCCTGGAACTAATCACTTGTGTTTTTCAAGTGTGTGTGCCTAAAATTAAACACCTGCATCCACATCAGACACTTCAGGCACTGGAAAGAAAAAATAGGTCTTGTTTTTCAGAGCAGTTAATTCAATGACAGGGCTTGCAAGTACCAAGGTAAGGGTTACTGGCAGATGAAAGTACTCAGCACCTAGAAAATTCAGGATTCCAGGAAATTTTTTTAAACAGGCATGTTTAAATGTTCGGGCCACTGTGTTTCTTTATAATAAAGATTTTCTTTCTTTTCCTCTTTTTAATTCCTCCACACACTTATTTTAGGGATGTTCCCTTCATTTTGGTCTCTTTTTCAGTTTTTATGCATCTATCTTATTGTTAATAAATCACAGGAGAAAGAATAATGGAAATATGGCTGAACGAGATACTGAGAGATTGCCTAGCCCATCCATTCTTCCTGCTGAGGAACACCAACTAAAGCCAAGACAGGCAAGAGAGCAAAGTAAAAGGCTATTCCTGCCTTTCTAGCTTGGGCTGTGTACCCATGACTCTACTGTCAGAGAAAGGCAGTGCTACCAGGAGGTCACAAAGGGACACAGTCTGAAAGAAAACCAAGTTGAAGCAGCAGCGTATCTCCTCCACACCTCAAAGGTAGGAGACCTCAGCATCAACTCTTAACTTTTTTTTCTTGCCCCCACCTTCATAGTCCTATCCCAATTTTGAGGCACTGCTGAGAGAAGGTACCTTCAGGGCTTCAGGAGGACACATGGTCTGCAGGTTGGGCGTGAGGCTGAGGATGCATGAACACCAAAAGAAGGTACACATACTGGAGACAGGTGGAGCAGGGGATAAGGAGTGATGAGGCAGGCAGAGTAAACTGGCAAGGAGCTGATGTTGGTTACACTGAAACTTTTCCCAGGAAAGGCTGGAGGTAGTCAGATTTTTTTTCTCTGCTCCATAACAGGTTCAGCTTTATCTGACTATTCTTGAAAAACATTTGCCTATGGAAGTAGCATGGTAGGGTAGGCATTTGAGAACAGTTTAAGCAACTTATTCCTTACCTTACTATCCTTGTTATTCATAGTGTTTTCTCAGATGTGCCTCTCCACAGCCTCTCCCCTGTTAGAGCCCTTGCCTTCTGAAAGAAGTGTTTTATTTCTGTAATGGTAGTCAGAGCACAGCATACTCTCTGTTTGCAATGTTTCGGCATCTCACTCAAGTCATTCTAGTCTTTGACAGTGTCTTTGATGTGTATGGGCATGATTTTAATGGGCCAAGTTGTTTCTGGCATTGTGACAAATGAACCTATGAACCTAATTTTTCAAACTCGTACATTTTCTAAAGCTAGATTACAGGTTTCCAAGAATATCTAGAATCTTGAAAAAAATATGAATATTAATTATTTAAAGCATTAAGCAACCAAAGATATATATTTTTTTATATATATACTTGCTATAAAGCATCACGAAATAGATACATACACAACTCATGGTTATGAGACTTTCAGCAGTGCTTGAAACCCTGTGAAATTAACATAAAAATTTAAGGCATCACTACCACCACAGTTAAGGTAGAAATTGAGAGTGCTGGTTACTTGTTAATGTTACCTCTTGGCCAGCAAAAGTGGCAGGCACTGTCATGAATGTTTTCATGGTGAGTAACATGCTGGTCAGGTAGCTGAATTACTTATGCTCAACTGCACTGCTAAGCAATGGGTCAAGGTTGGTGGTGTGAATGAGCAAGCGCGAGCTTGTTTCTGAACAGATGTGTAAACAAGTAGTGTCTTGTCTGTTTCCTAAATGGCATTTTTTATTTCCCACCTAGACCAATTACTTCAAAACCTCTTCATTCCATCACTTCAGATAATGGTGAGCATGTTCTTTCTAAACAGCAAAATGTGGTCAAAGCAAATGTGGCAAACCCTGTTTTGGAAAACAGCCGTGAGGTCCACTGTGTGCGCATATTACTGTTTGGCAAGTGCTGCTCTCTTACTTCTGTTATTGAAGAGAGAAATGGGTATTTTCTTTAAAAAGTAGTGAAATATGCCAGGAAAATTTTGAGACGTACATTTTAGGAACATCTTAGTGTGTGATAGTCAGCTGCCTGCAAGTGAAACTGAGGATAGGGCCAATTAGATTAGGGGTGATAAAAAGCACTGCAGGCTTGCTTTCATTCATTCCAGGACACAAAGAATGTGAAACCAAGAATATCTTTTAGTGCACAGCAGCACAACAAAGGCATCTAGAGAGTACATGAGGCAGACACCCTCCCTAACAGTTTCCTCTGCTTTTTAAAGGATCAGAGATTCAGCCTGAAGAAATTCCGCTTAAAGGTAGTATTCTCACCTATTTAATTTCCCCTGACTACTATTGTGGACAACTACCTTGACTAGGTCTATTGGCAAGGTGGGACTGTATGAAAACAAACAAACAAACAAAAGAAACCCAGCAGCTTTTGAACAGCAGCTACAACCTAACAGACTCCAGGCAAACATAGGCTAGGTGAAAAGCAACAGGTATTGGAGAACAGAGTTGAGCCAGCAGCATGCTTTTAGTTCTTTATGTCTGGGAGGAGTTGTCAGTTCGTATCTTTGATGGACTGCGGAGGAGAGCACTGAATGTAGTCTGGTACCTCAGGATGCTGAGTCCTCCCTCTATGGTTGATAAACAGACCTGAGGCTTAGTGCAGGATTAAAAGAGGAATTGGATGATATAGATATATATATGCCTGTCATGCAGGGTTTGAAAGCAAACCAGATGAATGTAATACTTGTAATTCAAAGGGTGGTAGGGAAGGTCTCAGAGCAGATAGCTGTTGAGAAGCTCCCAAGGACCAGGCAACAGTATTGAGCAGGAAACAGGATTCTCTAAAAAGTGAAAACGAGTTGTCTCCCAGAGGGTAACACGCTGCATAAACTATTTCATGTGCATGAATAGAAGCATGGAGACACTTTAGCAAAGGGTGTTTGTAGGCTCCAGATACATAGCTGTTACTTTTGAGGTATTAGTTATGTTCTTTGTTTTGCTGCAAGAACTTTGGGAAGCTCGATTATTTCTGTGTTGGTTTCCCTATCCATAATCCAAAGATTAATAGTATTCTATGCTTTAGAGAAATTTGCAAATACTAGTGAATTAAATTGCTTAACTGTCTGTAGGTTTCATGTGATTTAAAAGTAGAACATTTTGTTCTACAAAGCTTGAGAAATTTCTTTCTTGAGAACAAGCTTCTCATCCTGCTGTAATATGTATAGAGTATGAAAAAGGATGTTGTTTGCTTAATAGTACTTCTCTAAAATTTGTCAGTCAGGTGAGACTGTGGAGGAATTGGATTTGACCAATTTTTTAAAAAGTGTTTGAGTGATATGAATTAGATTTGGGAAATTATTAATTCTCATCTAAATTAAGTAAACTTCCTAGTAATGCCAGGAGCCAGGTCATATGTGGTACTCCTCCATCCAATCAGAAGCAGAAAAAATGCTTAAGTACCATTTTCATAAATAACAACAATGGAAGATTAAATTTTCTTGAGTTTTGTTCTTTTGGACTGTAGAGGATACATGTATATCTGTGTTGACTGTGTATCTGAATTGGCAGACAACACATTAGAGCCTGGTTTCCTTGCCAACCACTGCTTGAATGTAATGTTTCCTACAACAAAACAACAGTAAGACTTCATGTTAAAAAAAAAAAAAACAACAACAACAACAACAAAACAACACAAAAACCTTAAAAACCCTATTTGTACTGAAGGATTGGAGCTTCCCTTAGTATTCTTAATTCTTTGAAAACAAATCTGAAGTTAAGGGCAGAGCTCTTCCCTGCAACAAGGGCTCTTAGACCATTTCCCCAGTATTTTGCTTTGATGACTTTGCAAGACTGAAGTGGCAAAAGGTAGACTTGTAGACCACACATGAACTCACGTTCAGGCTGTTGAGGTTTTCAATTAAAGAGGAAGGGGGAGCATAAGAATAATCACATCCATGTTGTAAAACACTTCTCAAAAGCATTTAGATGACAGATGCTGTAGCAACCCATTGGAATAAGGATTTTTTTTCTGTCGTTTACCGTTTTAATAACTACTTACTTCGTTTTCTGTCTGCATTGGTCTGGTCACAGAAGAAAGCCAAACAAAATGTGTGCACTAACTCAGAGTGGTTGGTTCATGACTGCTGTTTGAGGTCAGGGTTCTTTCCTCATTCCTGTATTTCTGCTCTCTTGTCGAGCTCCCTCTTCCCCAACCGACATAACAAGATAGCTTGGTTCACTCAGCTTCCTTGTCATTTAGCATTTTCACTAAGCTGAGGCACAAATAACATTTTTGCTCCTGTGAGTAAATAAATGCTAAGGCAGTGTCTGGTGATTCCTCTGAAACCTCCAGATGTCTCGGAGCATAACTGATTGATTTGATTAAATGGCACCCATAAGACTGTTGTTGCAGAAGAATGATTAAGCCTAAATTATCTGAAAGACTCTGACTCAGGATATAAACAATGCAGGAGCAATTGAGAGACCCTGAATCATGAACTGTGACATGATATATCCTGGAGTTCAATAAGCTAATGGTGCTATTAATGACTAAGCTAAAGCAAGCAGAGGTTTTGTTTGCTTCTGATTTCGTGTCTTCCACCCTCAGTCTCTGCAGGTGGCTAAACATACAAAAGTACTTCTGAAGTGGGGGGGAAAGGAAATAGAGAAGAGAATAAAGTAGGAAAAGAGAAGCAAAGGGATTTATGTCTTTGTTTACATCTGAAAAATTTCCTGATGTCCCTAGGGTAATGATATTCACAGTGAGGGAGAGAGGGAGGGAGGAAAGCCCCCAAGCTCTTGTGGAGGATGGGGACAAAGAATAAGGGGCAGATAAGAAAACAAAAAGCAGAATGTAAAATACAGCCAAGGGAAAGAGGACATGTATTTTAGGCAAGAGAAGGCAAAAAGAGATGTGGGGTGGGGGGAGGAAAGATGTCCAAATGGTTGTCAGGATTCTTTATTATCTCTTCTAGAAATTCTCTGAGCAGCAATGGCAGTAGTGCACAGAGGTTCCTATAGGGGAAAAATAAGCCAGTCAGTAGGTTGTTTACAAATTTTTGTCCTGAAATTTTCACATTTATTGGCACAAAAGAATTTATTGATCAAAAGTAGGTAATCCTCCTTCCCTCTTAGTATATAATGATGACAGGAGATGCTGAATAGCATGCTCCCTTGGAAAAACAATGTTATTTCATAATAAATAAATGGAAATTTCAGTGACAGACCTGACAGGTTTTTTATCTTATTTTCATCATATCTGAAAGAGAGGGAAAAAAGTGGAGTTAAGTCTCTCTTATTGTTTTCCTTTAACTAAATAAAAGGAGTAGGAAGGGGATGGGAGAGAAGAGCCCACTACTGAATGACAAAGTTATCTTTCTAGTCATTTCTGTGGCAAATGAAAGTGCTTCTCAAGGATAAGTATCATAATGAAACCTTATGCAGTGGTCATAGGGAATTGCTGACAGAACCAGAGAGAAGTGAGTACAAAGAACTCAATATTAATGAAAAGTGTCATTAGGTATTTCAGCATAACAAGCAGGTTTTTTTCCTGTAGTGACACAGTAGTGACAAAAGGTTCCTCTTAACTCAGTGTCCTTTAAATCATGACAAAACTTAATATTAAGGGGAGAAGGATGCTCACTCAGCTCTCAATGAAAAATGTTAGTAGCCAGGTCCTTATGTTTGCCTTCAAGTTGGCTATGAATATATAAAAATATTGGCTGTGCATGAAGAATGAGGAGATATTCATAATGTGTCGCTTTTTATTAGTGTTTAAGTAAAGATAAAACTACCCTGCAGGACCACATGCGGACAAAATGAACAATGAGAGAGAGCAACTTTTAAAATTTTTCCTCACATTGGATTTACCTGATTAGAAGCAGTCCAGGTATCAAAATCAGAAAGCATTCTCTAAAATGAAAATCCCTAATGGCTTCATTAATACTGTGAACTGACATGAAGCTTCAGGCGCAGGACTTTAGTGTACCTTGACATCTAAAGAGAGGCTCTCTGGAGAGCAGAGAAACAGTGAGAGCTGGCTTCAGAACTGCTGTTGCCACTACAATATTTGGTATTGAGATAGAGCAGGATATTATTGTCTTTACACATTGGAAATATGGGAGTCTGTCCCCCTTGGGTGGTGGAAAGCAGGGCTTTACTTTGCACACCCATTTCAGAGCTGCTGCATGTAAGTGATAATGACAGCCTAAGCTCATCAACTGCTTTTAGCAGGAGCTATTTGACTGCCATAGAGCTTGTTTGCAGAATCAGTGCTGGAAGCCACATCTTCAATAGAGCCGTCACTCCTGCAGTGAGTGGTGATCGTTTGCTTTTTTAGCTAAGATGTACAAAAACTGGGAGTCTTTTAATCTATCTGTACATGCAGTGGGCTGTGCCTTAATCCAAACTAGCTTGTGAGGAGCTATAACAAAAGCCAGATAAAGTCTGAGTGCTGATAGTGTTATCAGTTGCTGGTCAGAATCACCAACATGCAGGAGTGCTACTCTGGGCATCTCTGCAGGGGAGTATCAAAAGGAAGTTGAGTATTGGAGGTAGTTGGACTAAAATATAGGCATTAAAAAAAAAAAAAGGCTGCTTTCAAAGTTCAGAGTGCTTCTTAGGAAATTATGTTTTTAATTATGATGTTGATGTTGTGATAGCTACTGGAAAATCAAATTAGTATGCAGGATATTAGCAAATGTTCATGGTTTTTAGAGAAGAGATACAAAATAAAGGAACTCTGCTGGGATGAATCTATGCTGGGTCAGCCAGACTCCAGCAGCCTTGAGGCCCAACCATATCACCTGCCCTGTGGTTTTCCTTTCAAGTGCTTTCAAGTTGGACATCCAGGACTTGATCTGGGGTACCAGCTGCGTCAAGACAGAGGGTGTCAACATGCTTCAAACACAGCACACATGCAGGGTAACAGAATTTGGAAAACAAGAAAAAGGCACACAATCCAAACTGGAATTTGTACTGGCGGATGCCCAAATCTGGTTTCATTTCCTCAGTGTGAGCTGCACTGATTGGACAGTAAGTTCATTGCATGCATTTACTATTAGCAGTGCCCCCTATGAATACCATGTTGCATTTATTAATAGCTAAGTATAACATCCTTTGGTGTCAGATGGGTTGTAGGCATACCTTTCTGTTCTCAGGTGAACAGTGCTCCTTTAGGCCAGTATCCTCATACTGGCCTAAAGGAGTCAGTCCCCTCATGTACTGTAAGCAAATTTAATTGCGTCTCTTGCTGTATTTAATTGTCAAGTATACTACCACTGACAAGTAGGCAGGTTTATATATATATAGTTGTCATTTGACTGAGCACTCTGCACATAGTTTCTGTTTGTGAGTGTGCATTTACAGCAGCTAAGTATGTATAGGCCTCCCAGATCTCTAGATTGCGCCTAGCAACAGAGATTTTTGTGAAAAGAGTTTCTATCCATGGTGGGGAAGGCCAAATTAAGGACTATGTTAAGTAAGGTGGATGTATAAAATCCATCAGATAAGACAGATTGCATCTAAGGATGCTGAAGAAGCTGGCATGTGTCATTATAAAGCTAAATTCTTATCTTGAGAGGTTGCAATCCAGGAGGTTTCTGTTGACTGGAAAGAATGAAATAGTGCACTCATTTAAAAAAAAAGACATTAGGAAGACTAACATCAGGCAAACTACAGGTTGGACAGTCTTATGTCCCCTAAGCCCTGAAAATTTTGACATAGACACTATTTCCAGGCATGTGGAGGATAAAAAGGGGGCTGGAAACAATACAAATTTTGAAGGACAAACTGAAAGTGATCAACATGAATGCCTTCTGTGTTGAAAAGACTGGCTCTGTTAACGAGGGAAGAACAGTGGATTTATTTTAGAAAGGCTTTTAGTACTGTCTTTTGTAGTATCCTCATAGTCAACTTTAGGAAATCTGAATTACAGAATTACAAAATGGGCAAAAAAAAAGGCTGAAGTATCAAAATGGCTTAAAATTCCAGCAGTACTATCATACTTTTGCTGCAGGCTCACTATACCTGGCATTCCTCATGAGTCACTTCTGGGGCTGCCACTGCCTCTCATCTGCAGCAACAACCTGATCAACAGGACAAGAGGACCTCCCCTCAGGAGCTTCTCAGGTGACACCAACTCAGAGGGAGCTGATGGCTGCTGGAAGGCCCCAGCCCTACAGAGGGACTCCTGGCACTGGTCCCTCCCTGTCACTGCTGGCTGCAGGGGTGACCTGCCAGCATGCCCAGGAAGCTCAAGGCACAGGCTGGGGCTGCAGGCCAGGGGCAGCCCTGCAGGGACGGGGCTGGAGCTCAGCAGGTGAGAGGGACAGCACGAGTCGGGAGTGGATCCTGGTTGTGCTGGAGGCCAACCACATCCTGAGCACGAGTGTGGCTGCCAAGCACAGGGAAGGGGCTGTGCCCTCAGCTCAGTAGCTCGTGAGGCTTCATCTGGAAATCCCTGTGTCCAAATTTGGGAGCTCCTGGGACAAGACCAGTCTTGACAGCCAGGAGAAAATCCAGAGCAGGGCCCAAGGGTGGTGCAGCATAGGAAAGAGCAGGCTGAGGGGAGGGAATTTTTCCCTTCAAATGCCTGCCAGGAGCCACAGAGAAGAGGTGCATAGAGGAAAAGGACAGGAGCCAACAAGTTGGAGCAAGGGCAGAGTTGGCTGGGAATTGGGAAAAAAAAGTTTCCCAGAGAAGATAAGCCTTGAGTCAGGCTGTTGCAACTGAGGCTGCAGAAAAGTCCATCTCTGGAGACCCTCAAGACTTCATGGGAAAAGGTCCTGTGCCACTTGATTGAGCAGGGGGCTGAGCAGAGGCTTTCAGGGGTCCCTAGCAATCTGCATTCCTCCTTGACTCTGCACTGGGTTGGTTTGTTTGCCTTTAAGAGGGTGAGCAAATATGGGGGGTGGGGAGTTTGACAGAGGAACCTGTGAACCTTTTTGCTCTGAATGAGAGGTGTCTGTGACAGGTGCAGGCACAGGCATGAGCAAATGGATCCACATGTCAGAGGAGGTCTGTGAGCTCTGCCAGCAGTGCACATATCTGTTATGTCCAAGAATCTGGACACCTCTCTTTATCTCTTGCTATTTTCTTAAGGAACTTCCTCCCAAGGCTTCATATGCCATTTGCATAAGGGACTAATTATAACCACAGCGAAGATGTGGGTAAGGGAAAACCTGTTTGATCATCAAAATTGCTCACTTTGGAGAGGAGGAGTTTAGATGATTACACATGCAGATGTGTATGCATATACACAGGGGTTATTTTATTTTGCCTTTTAATATTTACTGTTATCATAAGGTGTATCCACATGTCCTTCTCAAGCTTGTAGATTTGATAAAGTTATTTTTGGGATGGTCCTGTTTTCAAGCATTTGTTAACTTTAAAGCCTTTTCAGTGAAGCATACTTAGATGCAAAGATGTTGCAGTATTTTCTATCCTTTTAATTCCTTGGGCATGAGTCTTTCTGACCCTTTCATTGTGCTCACTCCCATTCTCCTGATTTGTTGTTGAAAAGTTTGCTAAAAGCACTGTTTATTTCTATAACTCATAAGGGAGTTTGCAGTTTTGCTTGTGGTTTAGTGATAATAAAAAAACAAAAAAGAGGTTGTATAAATGTAACTCCATTTAAAAAAGAAAAGCAAATGCACCAACATGTTGTAATGAGAGCTATTAAAATAATTAGTCCCTATCCTAGGATGATTGCAAAAGGAAATAAGTAAAGAAAATGAAACATATAACAACTGGATTGTAAAATGAACAACCAGCATAAAAATTAAATGAGTCAAAAGTTTAAACCAGAATGTGACTGAGTTGCAGGGTAATGTAGGAGGAGAAAATGTAATTGTGCTTATTCCATGGCAGTTTACTTGAACTAAATGTCCCTGAAAAATGTCTGAGACATGTGGGTAGAGGTTGTACTTTTCAAAAATATACCACCGTATTTGATTTCAGGACAGTCAGTGGGTCAAACTTTGCCTAAGGCAATCACAGCAGCTTTAACAATCAAGTGCTTAGGGGAATGGAATAAAATGTCTGCATTCTTGCTTTGATTTGATCTCACTCCTTATTTTATTTTTGCCTGCTGGATGGGTCTGTGTTCATTCATTTGTGTCCAGTGCGGCCTCACTCTGAGAGAAGAAAGATGGTACTCCAGGCTCACCCTCAGTGCCAGCAGTTCCTTCAGCCTCATGGGTTCTGCCAACCACTGTCTCACTCTGGTCCTTGCAGTGAGCCTTCTTTTCATTGCATGCTTCTCCTTGTATAATTGTCATACTCTTGCCTTAAAACAGTATCAAACAAAAAAGATACTGTTCTGTTGATGCTGATGGCTCTGTATTACCAGTGTCAGAGATGTCAGGTCCTGGTAGTGTGTTGTCTGATAATTGTCATAGGCTTCAATATGAATATTGCAGTATGAAGCTCTAATCATGGTTTACTTGTGCTCAGAAAACATCCCTTGTATTGCTGTGTGAAGTTACAAAGTATATACTGATCAGATGGATCTCTTGTAATTTGGAACATTAGCTATTTAAATATAAATATTATTACTATTTATAATATCCTATAAAACAATTACTTATTAATAATCACAAGTCTTATTTCATCTGATGCCGCAGAAACCTCTGTTCAAAGGCCATCTTTGCACTGTCGGCCTGTAAAAGGGACTGAGGTGTGCCTGATCTGCATTAGTGGGTCAAAGCAAGCTAGACCAATCCATGGCCCAGATTGTCCATCTGTAACCACATCTCCCAAAAAACCCCTGTATTTTGGACAGTACTGTGTTCGGTATATATCAATAGAAATAAAACAGTCTATTTGGAAAACTCTTTATGTGTATATTTCCCAGAAAAGATTCTAGGAAAAAGGATCAGGCTGAAAGATACTTCAGGAATGACAAATAAAAATTCCTAAAGAGCTGAGACCCAAACCTAAAAGGAGATTTGTACAGGCTCTTACTTAGTCCAGATTTTTAAAGGAAAAGAGCACTCATGCTAATTTTAGGGAAGACATGCTATTAAGAACAAAGTTTTCTGTGATTTAAAACAATCTAGCACCATCATATACTATAAATAGTGGTTCTTATATATTTTATTCCTGAAGATAGAAAGATTATATCAATGCAATAATACTTACAGCTGTGTAAACTTGTCCTGCCTATTCAAGGTTGTCTTTGAAGTTTCAGAAAGCGCCAGTGAGGTGCTTCGATAAATTTTTTGTCTTGTTTAGGAAATCCAACCAGTTGTGGCAGGTTTAATCAGAACTAAATCTTGTTTGAATTGAATGGGGGCTACAAAACCGAACATGCTGGACAAGTTACAGCAGAGTTAAGGCCTGTTCTTTCAGCTGTTCCAGGGTGTGGTGTCTGGGGAGGGGAAGAGTGTCTATGTACATGCTTACAGAGACTGGATTAAGTATCCCTAGAGTGTAGGAGGCTGGCAGTCATCCTGTTTCTACTTGTCTATGCTCCCAGTGAGATCTGCTTGTGGGGATGCTCTGTTTAGCAAGGTATACCACACACCAAAGGGACAGGCGATGAGAGCTCAGCAGTGGGCTCTTGTTGAGTTGGGTAGCAAATAGTGGGCTGCTAAATAGTACAAAGATTTTCAAGTGTCACAAAAGGCAAATACTCATTGGTCTTCAGGGCTTGTTTCCCAGAAAGCCAGTTAATCTTATTTGGATCATGATTTGTGAGATAAAATAAGTAGCCTTATTCCATTTAAATTGACACGTTTCTTTCTAAGTGCTGTACTTTCCCTGTTATTTACATTCAGCCTAATCCTGTGGCAAAATCAGCTCTAGGGGAGGTAGCTACAACCACACTGACATTTGCATTTCATTTGCTTGTACTGGATCTGAGTTTATGTCTATGCATTTTACCAGTGGCTGCAGAAGATGAGAATAGCTTTAGGAAAGAGTCTGCATGCTGATGGAAGTGTGGGTTATGTGCTTTTCATAACTGTATTCCTGACTCATTATTCACAGCACAAAGAATTCTCTTGTGGCATTCCGCTTCTTATGTGGTTAGTGTACCACTCCCACCTTCCAAAAGTCTCAGCCACCCAAAGGCATAATTTTCTAAAATATAGGCTGTAAAATTAAAGGTTATGTTTCAGTTTCACAAGTGAACCAAGTTACCTGGCAGTTTTAGAAGAATGTACATGTGCGTAATAGTTCAGAAATTAGACACAGAAAAACCCACCTTAAAACCACCTAACAATGAAGTTCACTTTAACCCCACTTAACAGTAGAGCATTCAGAAGCTGATACTCTAATCTGTAATTCCACTTACTGTCCTTCAGCACATGTTTTACTGTATATAAGATACTGTATGTATAGCCTCCTAAATGGGCTACCCAGCAAGGGGAGTAGAAGCCTGAAGTAAATATAATTAGGCCTATTAAAACTTTGGGTTTCTTGGCCTTGTATTTTACACTTTTTTCAGTGAATGTTTAATTTGTGAGTAGCCAGGGAGTGCTAAATCAAAATCTTTTATTTGTCAGAATTTTTGTTTTCATGCAGTCCTCTATAGAATGTTTACTACCCCTGTTACCTTGTAAGTTGGATGCCTTGGAGTTTTGATTTTCACATTCCCACGAGTTAGGGAAACAGCTTTATCCTCATTTTGTGGCTGCAGGTTCTGAAGGTTCAAGATGCTAAGCACAGTCACCTTCTAGGGTAGCCAGCTTTCAGGCTTCAGTGAATTATACTGGAAAAAAACCCTGTAGGCTCAAGGATTCTCAGTTCCCCTGAGAGTTCTTTATTGCTGGTACAAGAAGAGCTCATATTACTCATTTTTCAGTGACATATGTACAGGGGATGTGTGAAAGGATCCTACATCAGGATGGCATCCTTAATTCGGGTCGGTCAAATGTTATGGTGACACAGCTGTGGTGCCCACAGCACCTCTGCAGAGCGCCTCCCAAAGCACTCTGCTATGGTGGAGCTCTCGTTGAGAGCAGCGTGGCGGAGAGGGCAGCCCTGTCCACAGGGAAAGCTGCATGTCTTGGGAGCTACAAAAGGGAAAGAGCTGATCTGATGATCTGTAAGAAAGAGTTAATTTGGTCTGATCCCATGTGTGGTTTGTGGGATTTGTGAATGTCTGGACACTGTTAAGATTTTTCAAATGGTAGCCTAAGTGCAAAACCGATGGTGCACTATTGATAAAATGTTGGAGGTTATTCATAGACATTAAGATTGAATCTGATGTGTCATTTTAATGGAACTGCTGTAGGTTTTCTCTGGTGTTTTAATAGTTTATCTAAACACATAAATGAAATAATTCAGTAAATGCAACAGAAGTACTTTGAAGAAAAGCTTACAAAATGGAGGAGCTTTGAGATCTGAGTCCAGCCAATAAATCAACATGGCTACTTTAAAGGTTTCTTCAAAGTGGTGTTTCATGAATTCTGAAATTGGTTCTGTTTTGCTGCAGAGGTGGGGGGACCTTATCAGTGAGGAGTTTGATTGTCTGGAAAAGGGCAAGTACTGGTTTAAGTACTTTAAGGCCATTTGCACATCAAGATTCTTCAGGTGGCTTGTTAGCTGGACCATATTGGATATAAAGTAGAAGTATACAGGATCAAAAAAAAAAAAAATTGTAGCCATGACCACCATTCTGTTTCCACTTCTATTACAAACTGAAAATGCCCATGAAGATTTTTCTCTCACAGCTGTGTTGTGGGCCTTGCCCCTGTGAACACGCATTGTGGTGACTGGGAGAACATGGGCTCTTCTCCCTGGGAGAGGGTACCTGAACAAGGTGTTTGTGAGTAGAGCACAAGGTCAGGTCCAGGTTTTAATGGCACCGTAACAAGACAGTGGTGTCGGAACTGCTGTGCTGGCATCCCTTTGGAGTGAAGAGAAGAGAGCAGACCCTGCCCTAGGACAGGCACCAGTTCCATGTCAGACTGAAATGCTGTTAACAGCGGTGCAGGCACATGTGCATTGTAGACCATGCATGGTGCACCGGCTGTGAGCTGAATCTTAGGAGTCCCCCTGGCTGTTTGTGTGCTCTCAGAGAGTACTGTAAGCTAATGTTTGCTGGAAGTCTAAAGATGCCTGGACAAAGTAGGCTGCAGGGAAACTGCTAACAAGCACATTATTTAAATCAAATGGAGACATAGCCAACAGATGTTACTGGCAGTTCTTATGATTTCAGGAAGTCTGCTTCAAACTTATTAGAGCTGAGTTCCATGAAGACCATGTGGCCACAATTTAGCTCATAGTCTTTCCTTGTTTACCACTGATTCTCTGAGTGTCACTGCTGCAGCTGACAAGATTAAGTTTCAGTGGTTTCCTTTACTTTTGCTCATTTTTTGGTGAGGAAAAGTTGTTAAGTATCTTTTTGAAAGATAAAAATGCTGTATCAATGAAGAAATAATAAATGTATATACACATGGAAGTTATGTATATAAAAATCTTGATA
Organism: Corvus cornix cornix; assembly: GCF_000738735.6. Lineage (NCBI taxonomy): Eukaryota > Metazoa > Chordata > Aves > Passeriformes > Corvidae > Corvus > Corvus cornix. The sequence goes on along the minus strand of NC_046334.1, from coordinate 26,219,594 downwards.
TATCTGTACATATATTTTTGCCTGTAGGCCTTTCTAAAGTCCATTTATTTTAATATTAGGGTGAAGTAGGAAATAAGTGATGGTAGAAGCAAAATGTGAATCCACACATTTTTTAAGAGATTGATTTCTGGGCAGTGAATAAACATTTCCAATTTAAGGTGGATTAAATTAAATTATTAGTTATAATTTTCTTCAAAATTATATTCACAATAGAAGCATCCGTTGATCTTTTATGCACAGAACATGATATGCATCTTGTATATACACAATATAGTAAGTGTATTACATGTATCAAGTTGTAGGATGTTTAATCTCTGAAAACAGTTATATTTAACATTAATGGGTACTAGGACAGTTGCCCAGACTTATTTATAATATAGAAGGCAGATAAACTGTTATATATACACATAGTTCCATATTTTAAATGAACTTTATATTCTTGGAAGTGTGTATTGATTCTTACAATTTCATTGCCAATAACAAAAAACAGATTTAGAATGCTTATTTAACACACACATGCACACAAAAAAAAGGATAACAAAACCCCAGAGCTCTCATGGTTCTGGGTCCTTGCATTTGGAAGAGTTTTATACAGACAAAAAAGGGAGCTGCTGTAATGTATATTTATGGTCTTCTCTAAGATATATAACCCGTATATGTTGCATTGTTTCCTGATGATGATAATGAACTGGTGCATTTCTGTGGGTAGCCTTCAGTATTAATCTGAGAAAAGGTGTGTATTATGTTCAAGTTGCACAAGAAGAGATGGTTCTGTGAAGGTCTCTAAATGAAGCTCACTGATTCAAGCATTCATTCATTCACCCACTTCCTCCCTTTGATTTCCCCTGATTATTTAGGAAAAAAACCCTGTAATTTTGGACACTCTAGCCGGGTGTTACTCAGCTGCTTTGGCTTCTGCTTTGGAAGTCAGTTAACAGAAATTTTAGCTAGATTTCTAATTTGGCCATTATAATTTGGTTTGGATTAAGCTGTAAATATGGAACTACACAGGGTGTAGTATAGAGACTGTTGACTAATGTGAATAATCGTAGCTAAAGTCAACAGAACTACACCACCTTGCACTAGCTGAAGAACTGGCCCCTGAAGTCTGTAATATTAAAAAGTGCTTTACCTGGCCTTGTACTAATATCGTATAAAAACCTATCAAAATGTGGAAAATGTTGCAGGTTTCTACTCCCATTCCTTTCTATTCGTTTGTCCCTCATAGCCTTTGAGTATTAAATTGCAGAATGAATGTCACAGTGGCCCAATTTAACTTCAGAACAAGGAAATATTTTGAATTCTGGAACTGCTCTTGGTCATGTGAGACAGTTGCAACAAGGAGTATCTCTAACATTTCAGTCAATATCCTCTTCACAGCTGTTGCAAGGTACAGAATACATTGCATCTAGGCTCTGCCACCTGTTGTAGATAATTTGGAGTAGAATAAGTTAATGGAGGTTCAAGAACACATTTTGCCTTCTTTCAGTGATACTATCTGCATTTCATTTAGCAGCCGCTTAAACTTAAGCCACTGAAGTCTTTCCTTCATGTCCCTGTTTTGTGAGGTAAAACCTGTGTTTTTGTAGCAGTGGGACTAGGTTAGTAAATTGAAAAGCTGTAGGTGTTTTTTCTGCAGTCCTCTGTCCCCTTTTCTTTCTTAGTTGCATTAGGCCCAGCCCCAGATGAGCCTCTTTGTTTCTAAAGTAAAACTGAGCTTTGGCAGCATTCAAGCATGCCATCCCTAGTTTCACCTCCACAAGCACTCTCCTCTGAGAAATGGAGGGAAAAGGGCATGGATGATGACTGCTTTCTATTTGGCTCCGCTCAGATAGGTGCAAGACAAATAGATCTGTGTCACACAGAGAGATCATGAGAGAATCGCTGACATGTGAGTAGTAATACTCACCTGAAAAAAAATTCTTTTCTTGATATTCTTCCCTTTCTTGAAGGTCTTCTAAGTTCTGGACAGTTTTCGGGGAGTCCAAAATGTCACAGAATCACAGAATATTCTGAGTTGGAAGGGGCCCACAAGGATTATCAAGTCCAACTCTTAAGTGAATGGCCTGTAGAGGGATTGAATCCACAGTCTGGCATTTTTATCACCAGGCTCTAACCAGCTGAGCTTCTGCCTTCTCTGTTGCACCTTTAAGTGTCAAACCCTTTGTAGTCCACGCTTTCGTTTAAACCAATTTACATCTTTTTCTTACTTTTTCTGGAATGTTGTGGCTTCTGACTCTTCACAATGCTGCCAGGTGGTTGCTAGAGGTCAGTGACTAAAGCTGTGGCCTGTTAGAGTAAGGCCGTTTCAGCTGATGGCTGAGCTTTGCCCTCTCCACCATGGTTAAGTTTTCCCCTGCAAAGTGGTTATAATTCATATTGGCTTGCTGAGTATCAAAGTACAAAAGATATTCAGAGCATTAAATAGAAGCTGTACATTGATGGGCAGATTAGTAGACTGTCCCAGTACCCCTAACCTTTTGTCACTGAAGTTTTTGTAGCCTGCAAATTGCCTCCAGCTCTTCCTTTTTCCTGTCCTTGCTGTCTAGATTGGTTCTGAATTTTAATGTGTCTCCAGACCACTACCATGAGAATCAGGCTTTTTTCATGTTGTTCAGAGAACTGCAACTTTTGTTCAAGTCCTCCTCTTTACTCACCTTGATTAATGAAATACTGTCTTCTCTGACCTCCTTGGCTTTTTTGTCACAGTTGTCTGTACTACAGAAAACACAACTACTAAAATCATCCTTCCCTCACAGTTGGATGTGATGGCGATGGCAATTAGAAAAAGTTGCTGTTCTCTTACCTATCTGATAGAAATCTGTCTCGTATGTATTGTTCATCATCTCATCCCTTAAGTATTGCAGGAGATGGGGCAGGAAGATCAAGGACACTAAAATTTTTTCCCTCCTCACCCTCTCCAGCTCCCCTTTCATTCTCATTGTATGATACTCACCTTTGAGTTACAGCTGTGACACTAAGTTCCAGCCTGTAAAAGTCAGTCTGGACTAATAAATTGCTTATAGTTCATGTCAGTGGGTTACTGTTGTGGATGAGGTGCTTGAGCAGGAGCTGGATTAACTGTGTGGTGGAGGCATGCTTACCAATTCCCAAAAAGGAACAGTCCTTCCTTCTTACTAACAGAAGTATTGTGGCCTTTCAGAATCCATGTGGGTTTTTTGTTGCCTGTACATCCTGTCATTTACTGCAAAGGATTGCATGAGTTTGAGGTGAGATTTACTGAACTAATTTAGGGTGACTCCAGATATCCATGAGATGACAACAATTTTAGTATCTACCCACGTAGTCTGGATTTGAACTTGAAACCTACAAAGAAAAGCTCGCTTGGTTGTATTTTCTCTTTTAAGGACTAATATAATTTCAGGAGTGAGAGGCTTTTTTTTTATTTGAAAGATAAATTTACTCATTCAAAGTTTGACCTTTCTGCAGTTTGTACCATCAACGTCTTTTACATGATGAGCTTAAACAGATTCTAGTTGTTGGGTTTGGTGACTTTTTTCCTCAAAGTTATCATCAGTGTCCTAGCTGATTCTTAAGGGAACAACCTGAATAAAGCAAAATGCTACAACTCTACATGCTAAAAAGACTAAAAATCAATCATTAATTCCAAATCTAAGTCAAAGAATAAATAGCTCTACTTCATAAGAATGCTTCCATAATCATTCATCCTTTTCACACTTCTTTGCGCTCCAGTTGAAGTTGAGCTTCATTCAAATTTTTAATGAAAAATAATTGGTACAGAAAAAGTGACATGGACTTAAAAACCATCTCTCTACATTGGATTGTGCACCCTTTCTTTTTTTCTCCCCTACAAAGAGAAAAATCCGTCTGTCCTCATGCTTTTATATCTACTATACAATAGTGTAACTGTTGACATGTACGTAGCCATATCATTTATGGAGTGTATGTGTGGGAAGTTTTCTGGTAGGATCTGATTTATAAAGGTGGTTTGATATTAATTCCTGTACCTTGGACATCTCTGGCATAACAGGGAGTTTATATGAGCACACTGCACTCGATGTACGTATGCGTAGGTGAGTAGGAATGCAGGATCAGCAGGCAGCATCGGGGCAACTGAATCCTTCCTGTGTTGCTCTGGCAGACAACCATACCACAGATACTAGTTCAGAAACATCCATTAATCATCCTGTAACACTAGATATCATAATTCTCAACGCTTAAGAGAAACGGTAGTGAAAATCTAAAAGCTGCACCTGTACCATGTCACATGCAGAAAGCAGGAGTGGAGGATATTTCTAGTCTTCCAGGACTGTGCGCTAGCAAAATATTTATAAAATTAACTTCTGTGTGATCCCAAGAAGCTGATCATGCTCTAAATTACTGTTAGGACAAATAAAACCCCTCTGATCCCTGCTAATCTGACTTGGAGAACAGATGTCCTCCTGATCCTAAGTCGGATGAATAGCTTAATCCTTTGTGTGTGAGCAGGACACCATTCATCTGAGAATTTTGCATCACTAGAAACACAGCTGTAGTCTGTTTACATCCTGGTTTTTGTGTCATCCAATTTCCAGAAGAAAATGATAGACTAAGGAAGGAAAAGAAAATTCCTCTCTGGTCCACACAAGTTAGAGTCTTGAACCATCTCTAGGTGTGGTGCACACACCCAGAAATCCTGTTGGCTCTCAAAACTCTTTGCATATGCTTGAGGACTGGATTCCCTAGAAACCACACTGCAGAATTAATTTTCTGGGTTTAGGAGTTCTCTTAATTTAATTTACAGTCCTTTCTGTGAGTTGGTCTTGCTCCCCACATTTCTTACTCCCATGATCACATTTACAAGGCTTTTCCAGAATTTATTCTTGAATAAATAAAACTTCCACTTTTTAGTCCAGATTTGTTTATGACCAATTTATTGCAACAGATGAATCTGCCAGAAAAAATGCTGAGAACTTTTGAGCTGAGATGCTAGGAGACCAAAATGGATCTTTTTCCATAAGTACTTCCATCCAACCAAAAATGATTCATTCAAATATGTAAAATTTTACAAATATTAAGGTCACTGTGATATCAAAACACCTGAAATTTTGAGTGGGAAGATTTGGACTGCAAAGCAAAAGAGAGGGCTTGTGGATCCAGCACATCTGTTCTTCTAGCTCCCTCCAAGTGCTGAGTTTCAGTAGTCCCTTTCACCTTGCGGTATTTTCCTCAGTGTCATGTCATGACTATTTTATAAGATGTCCTTAGACAGTATCTGCTGGTAAATGCACTTACATTCTCTTCAACTGTTTTTAACAATTTTTAATGTATTTATTAGTATTTCTCACTGTTGTAATAGCTCCTTTTGACCCTGAAATTGTCCACTCATTTTGATTAAACCCATGCGTCTAGAGAATTTGACAATTTAGTTCTTTTAAATGCAGCCTTATTGCCAAACAGGGTTTCCCTGCAGCCCTCACAGCTGTTGTTTTTAGAGGAAACAGTTTTGGGTCTCGTACTGTAAACTGCATTCAGGTACTTTTCTTTAATGGGCAAAGCATTTAACAGTAATTGAAACAAACTAATTTAAATGACCAGCAAGTGAAAAACAAACATGAACTAAACCAGGTCTAAATAAAAACACATTCTTTGTTGTAATTGGTCTTTCAAAAAAACCCTAATAATTGATCAAAGCCTGCTCTATGAAAAAATATAAACTATACAGATCTGTACAATCTGTAATTGCCACACTTGAAAAGAGGGTCTTCATAATTTGGAATTTTATTTTCTTTTTCCAGGATAAATATTGTAACTCATGATCCAAATCCTTTATGTTTTCTGTATACTACTTGAAGTGAAACAATGCGTCTCTTACCACTAAAAACAGAATAAATGGGTCCCTGAAGGATTTATTTTAAGTCAGATGCATTTGTCATTCTATATTCATAATCTTTGCACTTCATTATCATATTCAACTCACCATTTATATGCAGATGACACAATCATTTATGGTAATAGATTATACTAGAAGAAAGCTTAATATTATCTTCAAGCTGATTTAAATGAGCTTTAAGATCATCTGGCACAATCTAAATTACTATTAAATATTAATGAAACAAAGATCATATTATTTGGCTCAAAACAGAAGTTGGGTAAACTGAACAACTGGCAATCAATGCGACCTTGGAGACAGTTAACAAATGTCAGTGGCGAAGAATGTGGATACATCATTTTTCATCATATAACTAAACTATTGATTAGAAGCTGTGAAGGTTTGAAAGAAAGCCAAGAACTTTATTTGGGCTCAGAAAATTTGTTGACTTAGGGGAAAATAAAAGATTTGTTTTCTTGCATTTTCAGTTTGTATTATGTACTTTGGGTTTTACTGATTGCTGCATAATGTTGTTAGGAAAGATAAAGCATTTTTAACTTGGTTATCTAGGCAATTTTGCTGTGAATTATACATTTCATAAAAATCACTGTCTGTCATTTTAGCAACAATTGGCAAAAAATAGAAAACTGTCAACATTTCATTGGTATGTTATCCTTCTACTTTCTCCTCCCTCCTGTCCTCTGTCTTCAGATAAGTTACAATCTTCAGTCTTCCACATTTTCTGAAGCAGAAATATTAATAAGAAAACTAGTATCTCTACTTCTTCATCTGGAACCATACAGCTGTGAATTTGATAAAGCAAGTCAGGAGGTTCAGGTAGATGCTTTATTTCTATTTGTTTATTTTTACATAGGTCTGATCTTGTGATGACTTGAGCATGCTCTAGCAGATGCAGATGAATTCATTGGCAGTTTATGTCAATTCCCAAGATGACAGATAAGCTCTTCCTACTTTCCAGGAGATGTTGTCATTCTTAGAGATTCGTGTTGGTAATCCCACAGTAAAAAGTGAAAAAACATGACCCCTGTATTGTTCCATGTATTAAAAATGCAGAGGATCGCCTGCATTTAAGTGCTGGCAATCCACCTCCTTTTTTGTGTAGCAAGATGTGTCGCACTGATACATCCATTGTCCCAGAAATGCCATCTCTTTTAGCATTATAATGAATCCCATGGTAAGAGATATTGTCAGTTGTTAACCTCTTTCTGTGTTGGACATAATCAAGATCAATGTGGGTATGTTTTTCTGTTCAGGGCATCAACTATTTTCCCTCAGTATTTTGCTGGGCTGTGCTGAATCAAGCAGGGCATGGTTTCCTTTGAGCATTTGCATTTAGGATAGGGGTCACACTTTTTTTTGACCCTCATCTGGATCTTCACTACTCTCTTGGTAAAGAGTTTTCATATAGTGTCAGGAGATGGAGACCTACTCTGACATCAATAAAATACCAAGGGAGAGAGGAGAATGCAGACATTTGGTTTATATAGTTGGGAATGAGGCAGCTTTAGAGAGGGGTAAAGCAGCTGGGGAGCTGTAGGCCAGGACATAAAGCTGAGTGGAAAAGGACAGTGAGGGCTAGGATTATTTGATGGGTCGGGGAAAGACATTGTGGGAAAATTGGTGTAAGTAGGAGGCAGAAGAGTCTAGATGACGGTCTAGATGACCCTCTGAAAGCACAGGAATAACGGGCAAAGAGGAAAAACAGAGAAAGAAAGCAGTGAAGTAGAAGATTAGGGTTGGAAAAAATGAGGCGTGCGTAAGATAAGGTTTCTTGATAAGATTACCAGAAATTCAGGTCTAAAGAAAGGATTTATTCAGTGATGGGCTGGGACAGTGAATGCCAAATAGGACAGTCTAATGTCCCGTGCATTATCTTACCTGGTCTGGGCAGGAGCTGCTGAAATTACAGATGAAAGAAAAAAGCAGGAGAGAGGGAAGAGTTTGTATCTTTCCTGCTGCAGACACTTGAGAAAAGTTGCTGGAATCTCTGTCAGAGCAATTGCAGGGAGGAGATTTGTGTTTTATTTATCTATTTAAAGATATTTTCTAATTCAAAGTTAGTATGTCACATAATTCAAGTACAGTATCTTCCCTAGAAGGTAATCAGGCAGACTTCTCTCCAAATAACCCATAAATTGCTTCTAGAATTAGTCTTACAACGAATTTCAAAACTAATTCATCAGGTTCATCATTTGAATTTCTTGATAGGCAACACCATTTTCCTAGTCCATCTAGGTGTGTCCTGGCAAGACACTTGAATCAATTTTCCTGTCCCTTTGTACTGCCAACTCTCTTTGAAACAATGGGAGAATCTCAAGAAGGAGTTATGCTCTGAAAGTCACTAAAAATCTTGTTCCACACTGTAATCACATCAGGAGAAGGCTCTTTTCAGCTCATGTGTGTTACCTAGTGATAATATGAGGTTCCTAGTGAATACAGATATTCTTCAGTGTGATTAATGTTTCCATTATCCCCTTGCTCTGTAGGTAAGAACCAGCTCCATGTTGCAGTCACGGGTGCTTGGGAGTGCTGCTGTGAGTTTGCTAACAAATGAGCTCTGACTTCTGTTGCTTGGGTTTGCCATCACCATTGCTGCCAGATGGGTATGGTTCTTTCCACAGGAGAGTGATAGCACTGCATTGCAACCCTGGGCTTGTTCTGTATTCCCAGAGATGCCTTTTCCTTCGGCATGTGAACTAAAGGCTCTTCTGTGGGCAGGTTTTCTGTCATGTCCCTGTCTGAGGACAGAAGAACATTTTTTTTTTCACTGAGGGGACTCTTCCCCTCCTGAGTCTCTGTTTTTAAAGAGATGTTCCCTCCACCTCCCAGTGAAGTTGAGGTCACTTTCAACCTACACTTTTTTCTAGTCTGAGGAACCTTCCTCCATTATAGTCCAGTTAGAAGTCCCTTGGTCTATTAGCCAGTCAGCTGTGCTGTCTTACACCACCTTTACTCCAGTTTCACCTGTACTGGCCTTTCCATTATCTGAACTTCCCTACATCCATGTATTGCTATCTGTATTCCAAACTGTCCTGCTTTTAATAATATATATATATTTGACTTCCTACTTTCATAATTCTTCCCCAAGTATTGCACTTGATTTCCTCACTGGAAGTACTGCGTCCAAGGTTTATTAAAGCATCTACTTCCTATTTGCCTTGAGGGCTATTGCCTTAACCAGTCCTTGGACCAGAAGAAAGCACCCCTCCCTGCATAGCCCAGCTCCATAAAGGGCAAGGTCCTCCTTGCTGTGTAACTGAGAAGGCCCAGCTGCATCAGAAGGGGCAGCCCAAGTCTGACTAGAAAGAGAGCAAAACCAGCAGTCTGCACCTCGGAACTCAGCCTGGCTCATCACTGTGTACGAGGACACAGTCCCTCCACTGCCAGCCTCTTGACCTTTCTGTTCTGGACTCTTACAGTAAATGTTGAATGATTCACATGAATCTAGAAATCAAAGGAACTTTTGAGGGAGAGGAGAAGATAGAAAAAGAGTGAGTGGGCATCTGGATAGAGTTTTAGTGAGGCTCACTAGTCTACTCAAGCTATAGATTTTGACAGTGCCCTAATGCTGCTTTCAGTCCTTTCTTATGGAGAAAATGGAAACCTTTTCAGACGGAGATGCTTAAAATAGGCTCCTAAATCGATGCTTAGGCATATAAATAGAAGCAGTTTGATATTCAGCAATGCTGAGCGCTCTGGTGATGCCAGTAAGGAAGAAAATACTTTGTGTACAGAAGTGCATTATTAGAAAATGTGGAGGTTGAAGAATTGCTATTTACAGACAATGAGTTACAATCAGAGTAATCTTTTTTTGGGTCAATTGGGCTTGACTCATCTCTGGCCTCCATCTTTCATGTTTTTTATTGATGATACGATTTAAAAGTAGTGTCTGTTGCTATTGGATATTTCTGTCTACTAATTGAATCTAATTTTATCATGGGATTGGAATGAGAAAGTGAAGATCTTTGCAGATTTCTTAGTATCACACTCTCTGTTCTGTGCTTTGTAGAGATGAAACATCTGCTGCTATACCACATGGATCCTGTGGCTGGCTCCAGCTCTCACAGAAGTTGGGATGCACAGGGTTCCTATTTTTTATAATAGAAGAACCTGCAATCCTTTCTAAGGGAATGCAAGAGTGCAACAGAAATATAGGTGAAGTTATTGCAACCTTAGCCTGTGCATACCAATATCTGCATCCAGAAGGACCTTTTGTTTGGTTGTTTTTACTTTTCTCATGTGGATTCTGAGCAAACTTCACAGTAGAGCAGTCTTCCCTGATTTTATTCTATCTCCTCCCTGTCATCTCTATGAAGGCTTTCTGTAGAAATTGCCCTGCTATGAAGTATGGATGCTGCTGTGAGGAACCCTGTATTTTTACAGGTACACTCCATGCAATAACATGGATGGTGAATGGACCAGGATGCCAGATCTAAGCACTGATGAATTCAATGAATGCACCCTCAGGTGTACCTGGTGTTATATGAGTTATTGACATATATGCCTAAGTACAGGTTTTGGCCCCAAAGTTTAGTCACTGAAATGAATTTTTGAGGTGTCTGGGAATGCTATAAAATTTTTTTTTTCTTTTTTTTTTTTTTTTTAAGTCAGTGCCACTGGAATTGTATCTATGAAATGCAGTAGAAAAATCAAACCACTCAACAGAGGACTCCTTGGCCTGTCTGTGTGAAAGTCAATATAGTAAAATGGATATATTCCATAACAGCAATTAAAAATATGGTGGTTTTTTTCATTTCCTTTGGAAAATGAAAGCAACTCGAGGTTGGTACTGGCAAGAATAAATCCTAAGTTGTATCTCTCTGAAATTTGTGTTTGGCTCAGATTAATTTCTCTTTTAAGATCATGAAGACTATTTCCACTTGGTTTTAATTTCTTCTTAGAACTGATAATTTCATACTAAAGTCTTCATACTTATATGCAGTTCAATCCATGAGGTTATTTGTATTAGTATGGCCTGAAGATTAGGATCTTAAACCAGAATAGAATCAAATTAATTATAGCTTAAAAAATTATGATTTTCATATGCTTAGCACATTCTTTAATAGAAAAAGATTTCATACTTTTCCTGTTAATACAAAACTTCAGTTCGATATTAATCGGGTGACATACTCAGGACCCGAGGTCATTCTCTAGGTAAAGATTCACATCAAATAAAATGTCAAAAGAACTTAATTTCTTGATCATATATTTTAAGCTGTAAATATATTCAAATCCATGTAACATTAGAAATAACAGATAACAGTTCTCTCATATTTCCTTCATGGGTTTAAAAATGTTCTTACATGGTAGAATTCTGGCAGTATTTTGTGTTTGGAAGGGTATGGGTTGTTTGTTTCTTAAATGTTTAATGGTAGGTTGAAGATAACTTTTCAGTGTTATAAAATTTGAAAAAGTGACAGGGAAATAACCTTGAAAGTTCACAGGAGGCTATAAAGAAGATATAAAGAATGTAAAATGTTACATTAAGATTTATAGTCATTTGCTGAAAGCATTTAAATATATTGACCCATGTGTTAGTGCAGGCCTTTTATTATTAAGTGAATATGTTCTTAGTTTTAATTGCTTCTTTCCTGTCAGAGGGATTTTATAAACTTGGGCTAATAATTATTAACTTTGAAATCTTACATATCGTGGGCAGTTGTGATTAACTTAAATTTAGGTGAAAGAAAGGTAAAGCATCTGTGATTCAAACATGGACATAAAACAGATGATACTGATTATATCGGTGGGTATAGGACTAAGCCATTTTTTGTGATTGACACCACAGAGATTGCAGGGCAGGATCATGGGGAACCCAAACCCAATATTTACGTCACCGAGCTCAGCAGGAATTGGCCAGCAGACCAATGGCCTCTATAAACAGATTATTTGAAAAACATAAAGAGGACCATTGCAGGAGCAGTCAGATAGAGAAGTCTAGACCCCTGAACTCTGCTCTTGGCTCCTTACATATTATTGAATGTCTCAGTGCTTCTCATTTCCATTTATGAAATGAGACTACTATTTATTTACTTTTCCAAACACTTTGAGATCCAAAAATTGCTTGATATTAATAAATTGTTTGCAAGCCAAGGTCTGGCAAATCCCCTTTCTACTTCTGGCACAGGAGTCCCTCTGGCAAGGACATGAGGCTGAGGTGACCTGATGTACTCTTGCAGTACGGAGGGAGCTCAGGGCTGCTGTACAGCTCAAATGTGTCCACCAGCACAGAGCCTTTCGTGCAGAGCAGCCCTGAGACAACTGTGGGCAACTTCGAAGGCCCGTAACACCCCAGGGGCAGAGTCATCTGTGTGCCCTCACCACAGCTGTGGGCACCTCCCCAGGCTAAGGGCTTGGAGAAGATGAAAGGTGAGAAATGGCCATTAAATGAAGGTGAAATGCCAGCGACTGCCCAGGCAGACTCTTTTGGAAAAGGCCATGCTGCATGCAGAGTTTGTTCATAACAGACTGGGCTGCAGCCGCACTGTGGAAGTCAATGCCCGTCCCCCCACTAGAGCTTCCTGCTCCTTTTGAGAAGCTTTGCATAGCACCCGTGGCCAGAGATGCTGAATGGCTCCCCAAAGTTGGAATTTGCATTTTAAATCTCATGGCTCCTAGGTGATACGTTAAGCTCTTTCTTCTCTCATGGTTTCTTAACCTTTTTTGGGCCCTGTCTAGGCTTCTTCATGCATATCACCCCTTAAAACCCAGTGAGACTCTCGGGGGCCTTACATTTGCTTGTACCTTGAGAAAAAGTGTGCAGAGATCATGACAGCAGGTAGTATTTCTCTTCATGTGGTCCTCTCCCCATCCCCTACTATTTCACGCTTCTGTGCTGCTTGGACTATGGCTGCTGTTGAGTTTGAGCTCTCCTTTCCATTTCAGTGTTGTAGTGAAGGCAGAGCAACTCAAGGAGTCACGATTGCAGAACCTCTGATAAAAGGCATTATGGAAATGCAAGAGCTGCTACCATTAATGTACTTAGTACTGTTCAAAGTCTCACACTGATTAATTAGTTGATTTGAATTTTTTTTCCTCTTTGCCACAAAAATAGGATCTCTGTATAGTAGAAGTATTGATTAAATTGAAAGTTAAATTGCTTCTATTGGATAGCCCCATTTTCTAATACAAATCCTTAAACAGTGACATTAGGATCATTCTACAGTAACAGGCCAATATGATATCAAAGGGAACATTACTTTTCCTAGCTGTTGTTTAGTAGTGAAGAAAAACAGCAAGAACTTGTTTACATGCAAATGTCATCTGTATAAAATGCGGGGAAATGCTCTAAAGAGAAGATATTATTACAAAGGCATAATTTTCTGGAGGCAGAAAAAACAGGAAGCATTTCATAGTCATCAGGAGTCTCTCCATAAATCTGTACCATCAGGCATGCTGTGTGGTTGGCATGTATACTGGTCTAAAAAAAGCCTGAGACCCTCAGCCTGAAGACTAAGAAGAAGGGGAAATGCAAGCAATGTGTCAAAGAATTTGCCGTCTGTGCTGAGCAGAAACCAGATGTTTTTGTTAGTAATTATTATTATGATAATTCATTTAAGCAGGAATAAAATAGGGCATGATTGTTTACTGCAGCATGTTTTCCCCAGACAGTCTGGGAAATGAGAAAAAAAATCTCAGAGGTTTTACTCCTGGTTTAATGAATAATTTTTTCATTTAACCAGGAATAAATATGACAACAAAAATCGTTTTCATACATATTGCCCAGTAGCTGTGAATAGACATCAGACACTTTTTTATTTGACAAAGTCACTAGAGGCTGTTGAGGAATGTTAGGGAAGGTCACTTTGAAATTTTCTTTTTTTTTTTTTGTTTTTTACACATTTTACCTCCTACTGAAATGGCAGCTGAACAGTGGAATAACTGAAATACTGGCAAAAGATTAGGTAAGTCTAGGTGGTTCTTTTAGATGAAAATCATCTATTGGGAAGGGATAGTGCAGTGTGAGCCAAGCTTCTGTAGATTTCTGCAGGATAGCCATTGGATTTCGCCCTGGCATCTCTTACAAAAGTTGATTTCATTTGTGTAAAAAAGCTTAAAATTATTAAGTCCTTCTCAGTTCCTGGTTTGATTAGGAACTCCTAGTAAGCAGGAAGTCATTTTTTTCTTACTGCTCGCTGCCACAGCAAATGAGTAGCTATCAGTAGTTTTTTTAATACAGATTAGAGAATAGTGTCAAACAAGTGCTCAGCAAATATAAATCGTGTTGATGTATTTAGTCTGAGAAGAAAGAGAATAGTTTTCAGCTGCTATCCTTTCTGTAAGCATTAAGTTGGAAGCTTTGAGTGAGTTAAATAAGTCCTATAGAAAAATTAAAATCTAAACAGAGTCTGGAGGAGTTTAATTGAGCAAGTGCATTATTGGGAGTCTCTCTGACGGTGAGGGTTAATTTATCACACCAAATCCAATCACTTGATAAAAAACCAGCGTGGGTTTCATTTACTTTGATGAGGTTTATTGCAAGATTCCAGAAAATCAATTTCACTGTGAGCCATATTAAACCCAGGGGAATAGAAACACTATATGTACTACACATAACTTCTTGTTATTGCTTACTGGATCACTGGGGAAATTATATGTTTACTATGAAGAAGGACTATGGCTACGTTCATTGTCTTGGGTGACTCCCAGCCTGCCCATCACAGTGAAATAAAACAAAATGGTAGAGTTTGGAATCAGCAAGACTTAACTTGTCTTCATGTAGCCTGAGGTATGGAAACACTCAGCAATGGTGATGTGATTTTCCAAAGGACTTCAAATAACTGTTATATTATTTGCTTTCGCAAACAGGTGCTAAATGCAGGCAGTGCAGAGGCTGCTGCTGCTTCACCAACCCCAACTAATTCCTGATCCCAGAACTTCTTGTCCCACTGTGACATTGAAGCCATGAAGAGAGCTTCTTGTGGAGATGTCTCCATAACATGAGCAAGAGAGACTCCTCTCCCTAAGTGAACTGAAGAAAGACTAGTATAGAGGTGGTAAACTGAAAATCTCAAGGGCTGTCTTTTTACGTTGTCAGTGGGAGAAGGGAGAAAGGTGGGGGGAGGAGAAGTGTTCTGAAGGTGTGGTCTGATTTTTTTTCCTTCCTTTTAGGTCTGTTAATAAACTTCTTTATATTCTTTTAAGTTTTGTGCCTGCTTTGCTTTCTCCTAATTCTTATCTCACAGAAGGTAAATAAGTAAGTAATGAGTATTTTGGACCAAACTGCTACACTGTCATCCCTTCCTATCTGATTTACATACTTGTTGAATTTTACATGAATTTAAAATGGTAGCAAAGTAATTTTGCATGAAAAGATTATGTTCCCTCTGGCAACAGCAGGTCAGAAGCTCGTTTGGGGTTGCACTCAATAGATGATTTCCTGTTTCACTTTTTTTTACACACCAGTAAAGTCAAAACATGTTTCAATTATTGGTATTTTTTTTTTCTCCCCATCTGGCCTCACAGATTATGACATACTAGTTATGTTGAAACTGGCATAGTGGACAGAATAGTGTTTTTTACATAAGAAAACTTAGATTGCAAATAAATGTACTGAAGTAATTTCCCATACAAAAAGTCATCAGAATTCAACAAAGTGTCTTTCAAAATCAGATGTATGTTGCCTGTTTCATAAGGATTTTAATCCTTTCTTTTCTCCAGTGCTGGGCTCTGTTGTGCTGTGACAGGGAAGAGCAGCTCTCTGTCGCCTCCGTGGCTAATCAGTGGCTAAAGTGAAAGAGCAGAGCAATACCTTCATCAATCTATGTTTCTATCTGTATTTTTCCATGTGAGTTTCATGAGACCTAGGATGGGACAGCTGACACGGTCTACATGTAGTTAAATATCCTGTTTGATCTATTTTTTTGGAGTAATGAAGAGCCTAGCTCCATTATTAACTTTTGAGACTTCTTCCTTAAGATGTAATTCATGTTATTGTTTGCAGTTTTATTTCCACATCATATTTGGTAGTGTCCTGATCCAAAGCTCTTGATTAGGCCCAACTCCCAGTGAAATGTGTTTGGAGTAAGAGAGGATAGAAGAGAAATGTAACTGTTATTTAAAAGTATAAAGTCTGTTATGATTTATAGATGGTTGTAAAAGCATTCTAACAATGGAAAATCAATCTCCCAAAATATTTATCGTTAAAGTCCTTCTAACAGTTTTCTATCTAGATGTGTTTACTTACAGGTTTCCAAGGTAGTGCACATGTATATGTTGAAATAGCAATTAACAGACTGATTCACAACAATGTTGTCAGTAATCTTTTTGACTCTGTATACGGAAAAAAGTTACACTTTTTAATTAACTATTTCAAATAAGTAATTTTTTAAAAAGCAGAACACAAAAATTCAGTAAAGGAAAATTTAATATGGACTTTCATTAACTTGTTGCCGCTCTTTCCCTTCCCTGTCTGTTCTTTGTTGTATTTTCAAGTGTGAGCTCTGGAAGTGTAGGCCAGTCAGTTTTATTACATGACTGAGTAAAAGTGTGAAAACAAACAAGAGTGCTTAAAGAGGAAGGAGCACCTGCTCTTGTTTTGTGGTGTTCTTTTGAATCTAGTCACTGGGACTTTGGTGCAGAGTCACTGTCAAAAAGAGGGTGTAGATTTGTCATGGGCACTCCTGTATTTGCACTGGATTTTGCAAATCCAGGATAAAGTGTGTGGCTTTGTGTTCTGAATTGCAGAGTTCATTTTGCATTAGATTTATCTCAAAGGGAGATCAGGCTGAAATACCAATACCTTTGAATACCCTATCCACAACATCGCTTGGGTTCTTCATAGTTGTGTTTGTTCTTTGTATACAGAGCATTTGAGCAAGTAAGAAGTAGTCTAGGGCTGGTGAATACATAAGATCCTTTCTGAATCTGGAGTTTGTCTATTCTCAGCTCAGATATATTTCAGAGAGCACAGCCTGTGGCTGGGGGGAAGTCAGTGTCTTCAGTAAATGAACAAAAGCTTGAGAATCTAACACCAAACACATTAAAGGTGTTTTGGTATTGATATCCATACACACTTGTTTATTTGTAATATCTGGAGACTAGTTTGTGTACATGTGAATGTTTTCATACACCCCACACAAGAGAATACAAAAAAATCTTTAGTTTTTGTCAAATATTTTGTTCTTTCTTCCATTCTTTTCTTTGTATCTGTGCACCAAGGAACTAAATCATGCTTCGGTAGCTAAACAAATTATGCAAAATTATACACCATGAATATTTTATACTCCAGAACCCTGAAGCAAGGACTTTGAATGGCTTTATGTCTGCAGCAACCTGGGTCATACCCAGATGAATTCCATAACTGATAAGTACCCTTCTTCCTAAAACTTTACTCAGGTCTTTATTTTATTATTTTTCTCTGCATTTGTCAGTAATTATTAATAGGACTGTCTCAAGGGTTTTATAGTATGTAAGAAAATAGAAGTTACTGCCATCAGCCTTCTTTCTGCTACTGCATGAGGCTGGAAAGTTATTCCCCTTATAATTCTGAATTTATTTAAAATTTCATATAGAGCAAGTAATGTGACAAAAACAAAACTAAGTATAAAAAACTAGCTAAACCATGCTTCATCTCATACTGGACTGCACCTACTCTGATATATCTTTTTAAAAATTTTTTTTGGTACATGAAAGTATATTTCCTTAGAAATATATTTCCTCTTTTTCAGTAAAACTTTAATTACAAAACCATGTAGATGTTTTTTAGGGCAGGACGTAGCTATGGTGCACTGGAAAATTAGAGTGCTTTACAGAAAATATTTTAAATTTTTCATTATTTAACTAGTTTTAATTAGCAATCTTGTCCTGCTTCCATCTAATACTAAAGAGCTGGCATCTTGAGATCACATGTGTTTGCCCCTGAAGTGGATGGCAAAACAGAAATCATGTAATTATAACTTAGCAAGGATTCTTTGGCACTGCTTGCTGGTTCCTGGGATGCAGAGCCTGTGAGTTAATGCCGTAATTTTGACTACAAGTGGCACTGAAACAGGCAGGGTAGGTACATTTCAGTGTGCTCATTAATTTTCAGTGTGCTCCAATAACTAAATATCATGGGCAAATGATGAGTCGGTTTGTAATTTTGGGGGGTAAAGTGTGCTATTTACTATTCATATAGTACCACTAACTTTTCAGGAGCTATGACTCCTGTAAAGTCTCTACTAATTCATCCAAAGAATGTCCTCTCACTCTTGGAAATAGGTTTGGGGATAGTCTATCTGTTTTCTGTCCATTTCATCCATTCCATGCATTTTCTTTATGCCAACCTTGTTCAAGATAAAGGGAAATTTTTCAGTTAAAATAAAAACATTCACTGCCACAGGTAATGCTAACATCATATTAAAACATATTTGGGTTTATGTCATGCCTTCTGCTGAAATATTTTAGTATTGATCTATTTGTCCTCTTATACAGTTTAAATTGAGTGTGCCAATACAGACAAGACAGTTGATGAGAAAGGTGCGTTTTGAAAGGTATTTGAGAATTTATTTGATTTAGGTATGTACCAGAACACTTTCTTGAACTGGAGCTGTAAAAAGAAGCTATGTGCTGCAATGTCTGTGACTTACACCTGTTTATGGGAAGTGTTCTCTAATTGACTGGCAGGGATGGTGCCAGTCAGTTAGAGAACACTTCATGACTGCACTGCTCCTCGACTTGCTCTTCTTATTTTGGCAGAATTTGCAAGGATTTTTGCTCAAGTGAAATTGAGCAAAAGTTATTGTAACTGTCTGCTGGCCATGATGGATAGCACTATTCCAATATTAGTTAGCCAATGTTATTAGGTAAACAGTAAACAATGTATATAAGTGTACCTTACTGCCTGACAGATTGTGTATCTGTATCAGTATAGACTGTAGAAAGGAGGAAGAGCATACTTTGTTTTCATCTTACAAAGCTGATCAAAGTTAGCAACAAAGTGTGTTGCTCAACGGTAGTCTCTAAAAATGGTCTTATTTTACATCTTTCTTTGTGCATTGTAGAGATGTTTTGGTTTAGGTTTGACTATTCCATGTTTCAGTGAAACATAAAAATTAGAATTTATATTGTTCATTATTTTTACAGCTCAGTGGAAAGTGCAAATAACTTTCATAAAATATTGATAGTCAGATAACATTGTAAAATATTATTGATGAATTAACCTGAGATCCAGATCAGATGAATGCAATGTTTCCATTTTACTACAGAATGTGAGTATAGGCTGAGAAAGCACCATGCTAATATTACAATTTCCTGATGATTTTATAGTGTTTTACCTTTTAAAAGGGTTTTTACACTGAAGTGCAGAATGGTCACTAATGTTGTAACTGACCCCATATACAGGATACAAGATCAGAGAAATGCTACCTCTAGATTCATATAAAATAAAAGTCCTGATAAAGAAAAGTACTATTTAAACAATTGTAGAAATGGGACCTTTTTCAAGAGAGAAATGAAACACAGCGTTTTTAAGAGAGAACCTCCAACCTAGCCTGCATTAAAAAATGTGTAAGTATAGTCCATGTTTTTTATTTAAGTGAAAAATATTGAATATTTATTTGCTTCCTCGGAAAGGAAAATTGCAATGCTCTGTCCACACATACTTCCAAATGCATTATTTCTTTTTTACATTAAATAAATCTTTCAGAGGAGGGAAAAATGTACACAACTTTATTCAGAAGTAGTTTACAATAGAAAAGCAAGATTTTAACAACTTTTAATAGAGTAGTGCATATATTGTTTGCTTTTTTTGGTGGACTTTTTTAGTAACATTTAAGTGTGAGCCACTTGGTATAGCACACACAGCTGCAGGAAAATAATGCAAATTTTGACATTTGAGGTTCAATAAATTGAAGCTTTGTTAACTTTAAACCAAAACTCTAGTGTTTTGTTGTAAGCAAGCAGTGGAATTAAGACTATGCACTGAGTCCTAAAATGATTCAAGTCAGGAGGTGTTTGGTTTTGCTGAAGCCTGAGCATTTAAGTTAACTGACAACTATTTTAATCTTTTGAGGAGAGCCAGTGCTCCTACATTTTTCAAACCCTTTGCTTCCTTCTGTCTTTCCCACACTATGTATTTGGTATATTAGACCTGAGATATGCTGAGGCACATAAAACAAATAGAAGTCCAACTCCCATTGGAACCCAGTGGAAGTTCAGTATCTTCCTCCTTCAAAAACTCCAGCCTTACATGACCACAGTATCTTTTTTTTTCCCTTTTTTTTTTCCCAAATCTTTGGCATTGTTATTGATTACAGCATAAAAACATTAAGAAATACACAATCAGGGAGTGTAACTGAGATGAGGAGGAGTTTGGATATTTGAAGGAGGATGATTAAATGATATGAATTAGGCTGGGAAATACATTCTGGCTGTGGGAGGACAAAATTTGGCAATAACAAGTTGGCAGAACAGAGTAGTCTGAAGCTTGATTCTGACTTCTGTGATTGAACTTCATACCAGTGGGGGGAAAAAACTTGAAAAATGCCTGTGAGGATGAGAGAGGAATGAATACCTGCTCAAGGAAGAGGATTTCAGTTTGTCACTGTCACTCACCTTTTTGACCTCACACAAGAACAGGTGGGAAGACAGAAAGAAAGATTATTATCTAGATGGATTTATTCACAGCTATAATACAGAGGTTCTTAAGAGAGAATCTTGCTAAGATATGCTTCTGCTACAATTCAGCTGTGTATTTTAAGGGACTTGAACATGGAATAAAGTCCTTGTGGATGTAGACCATTAGAACTTGGGTTCAGTCGTAAGTTACTAAGTTCAAACCAAAATCAATGTATTCACTGATATTTATGCATTCATGATAAGTTCTAGAGTACTCGAGTGCTCAAGCAGTTATTCCAAGCCTCTTTCTTATTGTTCTTGATATAGCAGGATGGGTTTATTTTTAGACTATATTCTTCTTGTCAATTGAAATTTAAATGGCTTCAGACCATCCTTGCATCAAAATAAAAATTTGTGTATATGCATGTATGAAATGTTAGATCTTTTCTTGTCTTTTGAGGTGCTAATATTTGGTTCTTGGAAATATTTTCTAGCTCTAGGGACAGCATTTGTGTAAGGAATTTGTTTAACTACTGGTACCACTTAACACTGATCCTGCATTTAAAACTGGCCACCTTCAACATCTCAAGTTTAATATTCTTTTCATATGAGATTTTTATTTGTAGTGAGAAACCAAAAAAAAAAAAAAAAAAAAAAAAAAAGAAAAAAAGAAAAAAGTTACAGAAGATGTGGAATGCTGAGAAAGGTTTCCTGTTTTACCTTCTTCTTCAGAAGCTCTAATAAGAGATCGTTGTAGAGAGTGAGGAAGCATAGCAGAACTGGAGGCTCCCCTTGGTCAGGCAGACCTCCTATTAGGAAGTTGCTAACCCATATGGTATACTTAGGATAGCTAAGTTCCAGCATCTAAATGTGTGGAATTGTAGGAAGTATCTGATTTCCAGTCTTTAAAGATGGGGCAACTCATAGAAGTCTCTAGAACTGTGACTCCCCTCAGGTCATCCATTCCTCATAGCAGCTTGCTATGGTAGGAAAGGTCTGAGCTAAAATTCTTAGTGAAGAGACCACAGGATAAGGTGCCTTCAGGTCATTTATAAAGCTTTCTGACTCTCCAGCATCCACAGGAATTCAGCTCTGCTACCAGGTTGAATACGTAATGGTTTTCAGCGCAGGACAGTCGGCTGGATTGGGGATGGCTGATAAAGCATGTTTCAGAGGGATGAAGCAGTTGTACTCTGGGAATTCTTTTAAATTTGGTATCCAGTAATAAACTTACTATAGTGAGACTTTGCTGTCCCTTACAGGACATGTTGAAGGACAAGGTGTGTCCAGGAAGGTAGAAGCACTTAATTTCATTTCCAAATGTGTACATCTATTTGTAAATGGTAAAAGAATTTTGCCTTTGAGGCACAAAGCTTGTACAGAATGTAAATTAACTTCAAATTGAAATAATTCATGGTTCTGAGCAAAAATGACATAATGGTTGTTATAACCGTGTTTATGAAATGCTAAACTTTAACACACAGCAATCAGCCAAAGCGATAAGGTGGTGTAAAAGACTGCACACTTAATAATTGTAAATGTTACATGAGTGCGAGTTGCTTGATTAAATTTATTAGAAATGTGTTACGAGCATTTTAAGAAATAAAGCATTTATCACAAAATGATGATTTCTTCACTTAAGCTCATTAGAAAATCACACATCAATTCATGCATAATTACAGGGGAATTTCTGCCACTCACTACAAATCATTACCACATTAACTAAAGTTGACTTAATTTATCTGTGATTTGGAAAAGGTGGTATCTAAATAGGAAAATTAGCTTAGGCAGGGGATAAAACTATCAACATCACTACAAAGGACCTAGCCTTCTCTTACTTGTTAGACAAAGATGCACCTTTTAAGTCTTTTATATGTAAACCTCGTACTTTTGAATGAGCTCTAAAGCTTTTCTTTCCATGTCAGAATCCCATATTATGGATCCAGTGCCAGGTACTTAATGAATCGTTGATAGTCAAGGCACGTTTACTTGCGCCAGACGTACTCATTGTTTTTAATGATCATTGCAGTTTGAGATTGAATTGAAAGGGTTTGGGGGAGGCTGGGAGATGGGAAAGGAACAAGTTTTGCAGTGCTGGCAAGCTGGTCCCACAGCAGCAGAGCTGCTTTCTCCCAACACCCACAGCATTTATGCTGCACTGTGTTTACACTCCCGCAGTGTTTACAGTGGGCATAGCTCTCCTGTGGCCTGTTGTACCTTCTTTCTTTCCCAGACTTTGCATAACTTTGAGGATGGTTGCAAGTGACAGTGTCCGAGCTCGTCGTGTGGCTTGGTCACCGGGTGATCCTTTTACACCTAGTTTGCGTGCTTTCTGTTTGTTAGCTCACGAGAGCACTTGTGAAGGACTGACAGGCTCAGAATAATTACGCTGCGTGCTCATCTGTTCAGGAGGCATTTCGAAACGTAGTCTTTGAAACTCAGGACTCTACATTTAGAGAGAAATCGCTCTCTAACTTTGCAGCCTTTCATTACATGATGCATGACTTAGTTTAAGCATTTCCCTATTCTGTATTCAAGTGTTGTATCATTCTTACTATTGAAAAGTATTTGTGTCACAGTTATTGAGTCTAATTAGAAGGGGGTTTTGTCTATTTTAATCTGGGGCATTTCAGTCACAGTGGCACCTTGCAGGGAACAATGGGCTGTGTATGGAGAGGTGAAGGAAAGCAGATGAAGACCGGATCAGGGAAGTCAGATACTTGTGGTCTTGGTTTTGTTGTCAGAAATAACGTACCTGGAAATACACGCTCAGTTTTGTAGTGAAGTACTTTGTTTTCAGCAGCCCTCCTGAGGGGTACTTGTGTGTCCTTTGTTTGGGGTCTTTTGTATAAACTCGGGATCTGCAAATTGAAAGTTATGCCCCTCCTTCCACATTAGCACCTCACATTTATAGACTGAAGCATTGTTTCCTGTTTCTTTCTAAATTTATCACCCTGGCAACATACAAGCCACTTGGGATTCTTTAGCTACTAACTTTTTACTTCTTTTGTGGTCTCAAAGAGAGTTCTAAGAGCTGAGTAAGTTGTAATGTTGAATTGTGCATTTTAAGTTCATTACGTTTAGTGGCTTTAGTGTATTTTCATGTCATTTTTCACAGCCTTTAGTAAGGTAGGATGTGAATGTTGCATGAGTTGGCTGTGCCAATGAAATGGTTTGCAATTGCCAAAAAGGGTAGTCCTGCTCCCTCCTCCTTTCTGGCTCCTGTCTGACCCTATGTTAAGCTGACTTGGCATACTAAACTGACAGAGAAAGGTTCACTTTTTTCAAAAAAGAAAAAGATTTCTTACCAGTGTTGCTGATAAGAAATCAGGTAAGCTAAAAAGTGCCTTGAGAAGCCCGCTATATCAGTGCCTTTCAATTAATAGATTGGTTCAGGTGTCTTTAAAAACCTGATGTATATAGTCACAATGTCTCTTGAGTCTGTTTTAATTTTTTTTTACTGTTTTTCCTTTTTCTATTATTATAAATAATATTTTCATATAAGAATTATGATTGCCATTGAAATAGATGATTGTTAAAAAAATTAATTTGACAATCTGAGATAAATAATGCCATTTTCAGTTTTAAGAACTGGAAGGTATCCATTTATATCCTAAATTTATAGGGAAATAATATCTCAGTACCTTGTTAATACACACATTGTCTATCCATTTAAGAACAAAATTTAGAGAAGGTCTTAAGTTGTGCAGCTCTTACACTTTTAGAGAATTTTCTTTAATCTTGGAATAGTCACTTGTAACCAAATTAGTAATTTGATTGAATGAATTGGGTTCTTAATCTTATTGCGCACAAAATTCATGCTATATACAGATTTCATGTTTTAAGCTTTCATTGCTTCTGAATTTCAAGTTGGTTTTGATGAATCTTGAAGTGGACATTGCGTTTTAGGTAGGAGGCAGTATATTCAGTAAAGAATGCCAACTTTACCAATGGTTGAAGACACTGTAATGATAAAAAAGAAAAGGAAGGGAGAAATCCAAAACAGCGATCTGAGCAGCCCTTCTACTGCGGTGACAGCAGCACTTTAGTACATTGTATCAAAATGAATGAGCTTTGCATAATTGATTTCAACATACTAGTGGCCTGAGGTCTAAACTGCTCTAACCCAGAACTTATTAGCCATGCTACAAAGAAGGGAGAAAACTGCAGTCTGCTACAGGGGAGGTAGAGAATAGCATTGCTGTTAGAGTAAAAGCATTAAAAGTAGGACAGAGCTACTAGGAGCTACCCCTTTTGTATATGTATTGGGGTTATTCTGTTCATCTCATTCAAATATCGTAAAAAGCTATTTTAGAGTCTTTGTGCAATACCAAATACTGAGACATAGAATCTTACTACTTAGTAGGTTTTATTACCTAATTTGGATGGCATGCCTGCACAAAGTGTAAAAGCTGTGCTATGAGATCTCTTGTAACTGGGAAGCATTTTGAATAAGCTCAGCAAAACTAGAGATGCAAAAACAAGCAAGATGCTCTTTTGGGATCCACTTTACTTGTTTTTTGTTGCGCATTCACACACAAATACTGGGTTTATTTAATAATGTTCTGCTCTGGTGTGAATCAACAAGTGTGTTTCCTGGAGCTTCCTAAAGAGAAGAGGATTATGTGCATTACAGAAGCACATATAACTATACTACAGGATGGGAAAACACTAATAGTTGGATGTAAAATAACTGTTGAACAAATGAGAAAATGTAATTTTAATGTCCTGTTTCCTTACTGCATTGTAAGTATGGTACTGCATGTTGTCTGTTTTGCTTTGCCTCTTCTGGAAAGGTACTTGTGAGTATATGAATAGTCTGGATTCATGTGAGTATATGAACAGTCTGGATTCATGCAACAGACTCCTGAGAGTAGAATGAGTATATATTTGATAGAGGAAAAAAAAAAATTAACTTTTCTGACTAGAATCAAAGGTGGGTAGCTGAGGTGAAGGACTGGAAAACGAGATTTGAATGAACTAATGTGTTCAGTGTCAGGATTCCCAGGCTATTAGACTTCTCCTTTAGAAAACCATGACAAAGCTCTTCATTAGTGTTCGTTATGCTTCAGCCAGCAATGTGAAATATTGACAGTGACTCCTTTAAACATGGGTATTCTGCATAGATCAGCATCAAGCACCTTAGTTATGCCCTGGCTCATATAAGGAGCTAAATGGTATTAAGAAGAATATTGCACATTTATCAGTAGTGTAGTGTTTATTCTGAGAGGATCCAGAGCTGTGATTGACTGAATGAGGTTCAGTACTCTATAATTAGGAGACTTTATAACCTATTTTTAAAAAGTTTGACTAAGGAAAGTTTGAGTAAAGAGAATTCCATGTTACTGGAAATGTTTTATTCATTTATTTTTTTATTTGCACTACTTTCACAGAATCTTCGTAACCTTCACAGAACTGTAGAGGTTGCTGAAATATCCTATATTGTTTGAACAGAAACTGCCTCAGAAAGATAATGAGGTAAATCTTTGGTAATTTTTGTTTGTTTTTAGGCTATTTAAACTCATGTGATCCTTTACAATAGAAAGTTATGATCAGGTTCTTGTGACCTAATGGATGTATTGATCTATATGACCCATTTTGAAGTACCTTTTCTGTTCTGGTAAAGACATCAACTGGTTTCAGAGGCTGAATCATGACTTTTGAGATTTATTCTGACATTATTGAAGGAGAAGAATACTGGGATGTAACAGCTTTAAAAATATTCCAGTGCTATTCTTGAGAATGTCTGGCACAGTTCATATGCAAAAAATTGTGTGGCAGTTCAGCTTTGCCTTACACCACAGGTTTGACTGATAGTCAGGGGAAATCACCCTTAATAATAATAACAATGATAATATGAAGGTCCTGGAGGACTGGTTGGAAGCACAAGCATGCCTGCTAACCTTTTTTTTGCTTGTTTGAAAAGTAACCTAAGATGGACCTTTTCACATTAAAATAAACACCAATGGGAACTTTGGATTACTGTAACATGCCTTTTCCATCAAAGAAACCTTGTTGGTGAATAACCTCACAATTCTAGTAACTCTTGATGAGAATTCTTGCTCTGTGGAGACCTGGATGACAAAGATATGCATGTGACATACACAGATGATTTCTTACATTGTTTTTACATCTTTTCTCTGATGTTCATTCCTCAGAAGAGGAGACAGGCAAAATAATCAGGTCCAGTTTTGGAATGGAGAAACCATTTGTGCACTGTTTTAAGCACCATCAAATCATGCTAATGTCAGTGGTGAGCCAAGAATCCTCAGAATGAATTGTCACGGGAATGTTGACCAAGAAGGAAACATACCCTTGTTTAGTTTCTTACTCTTTCAAGTTGTTTGCTACATTTGACCACATATAGGTATCTTTACATGCTTTATCTTCTGAATAACCCTTTTCAATATTTTGAAGAAAGAGAGAAGAAATTTCTTCTGAGAGAAGAAATACAGAGAATCTTTGATAGGAATCACAGTCTGTGCCTTCTTGAAAAGCTGGTCACTGAATCTGTTTAAATACCTAGTGGGCTGGCCTGTTCCCCCAGCAGGACAAAAGAGTGTTGACATAAACCAATGGCTGAGTTTTCAAGGGTGAGGTTTACAGTAGGTGTAACAGCAAGAAAGTGGAAAAAGCAATTAAAAAGATGAGTGTGTGTGTTCTAATTATGAGTGAAGATAGTGTAATCTGGTGCTTTCCTGTCATGGATTAACCCCAGCCACCAGCTAAGCCCCACACAGCTGCTTGGAGAAAATCAGGAGGGTAAAAGCTAGAAAACTCATGGGTTGAGATAAAGACAGCTTAACAGGGAAAGCAAAAGCCACTGTGCTGCTCTTCAGCTGGGGTGGAGTTAATTTTCTTCACAGTGGCTGCTAGTACAGGGCTTTGTTTTGGATTTGTGCTGAAAACAGAGTTGATAATAAAGAGATGTTTTTGTTATTGCTGAACAGGGCTTACACAGAGCCAAGGCCTTCTCTGCTTTCTGTATGGAGACAATGGCAAGGAAGTTGGGGGTGCATAGGAGGCTAGGAGGGGACACAGCCAGGACAGGTGATCCAAACTGACCAAAGGGATATTCCAGCCCATGTCACATCATGCTCAGTATATAAGGTGGGGGAAGGAAGGAGGAAGTGGGGGATGCGTTTGGAGTGATGGCATTTGTCTGCCCAAGTCACCATTATGTGTGATGGGGCCCTGCTTGCCTGGAGGTGGCTGAACACCTGCCTGCCCATGGGAAGTAGTGAATTGATTCCTTCTTTTGATTTGCTTGTGTGTGTGAGACCTCATTTTAAATTGTATACACATTTTCAAATTATAAGCATTTGGGATTAATTTCTTCAAGCCAAGCATCTGCCTCAGTTAGGTGGCATTGTGGGAGAGTTTCAAGTTTGTCCATTTCTGAGAACAAGGTTAAGGAGTAAGGATGTTTTGCCTATCTTGAAATTAATGCATACTTGTTTTGCTTTTGAAGCTCTAGCTAGTTTTCAAGCAGAGACTTGAAATTTGTCAGGGCATCCATCCAAGTCTGCATACAGCTATGTTAAGCTCTCCATTTTTGGTCAGTTTGCGAGCCTCTGAAAATCCAAGCTAGCCTGCACAGCAAAGCAGACTTGTCAAAACCTAATGGATGAGTACAAGATTCACAGAGGTGTTCAGTATTCTGACCAGCTTTAGGTTTGGGGGGCAGGGAAGTACATGTTTAAGTAGGAGCTGTAAGCCTCGGTACGTTTGTGCACTTTGCTCTGGGGCTGTAGAGGTTCTGTGTCCGTGCAGCAACCTCTGTTCCCTCAGGTGGTTTTGATGCCTGCTCAACTGAATACACTTAGGACTTTGGGGTCTGAGTTGTTTGCTCTCTGTTTATCATCTCTTCCCGTTCCAGCACTGTGCAGTGCCAGGACTGATTTTCCCTTTGTCTTCGCGGAGCTCGTGCCATTGCAGCCTGAAGGAAAGCTGACATGACTGCATGCAGGGTCGGGGCGGGGGGGATTGGGTGCAGGAACCCCAGGAGAGGCCTGGGGAACTGGGGAGAGCAAGGAAGGAGGGGTAGGAGCTGGAAAGCGTGGTGGAGGGAAAGTTGGTGGAAGAGAAAGTAGGGGAGGGTCTTTGCAGGTGGAAGGGGGACCAACACTTGGTGCATGGGAGAAGAGTTAGCAGGCAGGATGGGGACAAGAAGTGCTGAGATTGAACCAAGGGTATTAGAGAGCAGGAACAAGCAAGATGGGCGGAATAAGAAAAGGGGCAGGAACTGATATGGGTGGGCATGAATGGAAGTAGAGGGGAACAACAGGAATTGTGCCCTGGGGTACATTTTTTTTCTCAGCAAGTAGAAATTCCAGAATGAAAGAAAACCAAAGCTTGCTTTGGTGACATTTCTCATGTGCAGGTTAAATATTTGGTTTAATGATATATTTGTTAATACATGGTTCTATTAGAATGCAGCATCTTCGGGGCTCTGATTCTGCTTGATTGTGATTGCTAAAATACTGTGTATGCTTTTGGCACACTAATGTTTTTATTCCATGAGAATAAGTACACTCTCATTACCATTTCCTAGTTACACCACAGTATTACTGAATTTCTCTCCTGTTCATTTCTGGTATTTAGGTGCGAGGCTCTTTGTGTAGACCTGCAACAGTGGGTTTTGATGGTTTTTCTTCTACTATCAAAGACATACATATATATGCAGATGAAATCTCTTTCTATTCCATGCTCAGCAACAAACCGTTCCATTAGTAATAAAGCATGCCTCTGCTATGGGGCAGAGCTGAACTCAGAGGCAGGCT
Organism: Corvus cornix cornix; assembly: GCF_000738735.6. Taxonomy (NCBI): domain Eukaryota; kingdom Metazoa; phylum Chordata; class Aves; order Passeriformes; family Corvidae; genus Corvus; species Corvus cornix. Next base: position 26,190,419 of record NC_046334.1, on the reverse strand, counting down.
CATCCTCCACGCCAGTGCCAGCATTGTTAATTGGATACCTGCCATGGAGGGTTGTTTGGGGAGGGGAGCTTGTGTGAGCAGGAGGAAAAGCCTTCCTGTTTGTTGAATACAAAAGTAGGCCGGGTACCCCCACCAGCTGGGTCTCCAGGATTTTATATATTTTGTTCTGTTGTCAATATTTTCCTCTTATCCATAGCTATTTCCTGGTAAATTCACCTTACCTGCAGCTAATAAAGCAAGAGAGAACAAGCGTTGGGCTCTGAGAGTGATCTGATAAGGATTTGTTTAAAAGCTGTGCAACTGGCATTCCCGTCTTCCCTTCCTAGTTTTCCTGGGCTCACTCAGGATTTAATGACATTTCCTTAGGCAGCAAGTGGCCTGGGACATGGAATACTGAATTTACATCTAAAGAGGCAAAAGGTGATGGTGCAAATACATCTTGTAGTCTGTATCCCCACTTGGGCAACTCTCCTTGGCTTTCTAATTAGTTTCTTATTGACTCGTCTCATTTCAGAAGGGAAAGAACCAGTCTACTTGAGGAATACCTGTGGCCTTCCGTTGTCTTTGGCATGATACAAATGGAATTATTTTCCCAGAAAATAAAATTACTTGCAACTGATATAAATTAATTTTGCTAAGAATATTGGAGCTGATGTTTCCCTGGATGTTGGATGACTTTATTCTTCAGGATTGTTGTGAATTAAAGAGAGAGATTCCTCATCATGGCCGCTCTCAGCATAACAATGAGTTTGTTAGATGCCATAGACGACTTTTAACTAGGAATTGTTGGTCTGTTTGTGTACGTCTACATATTAATATAAAATACAAAAATTAATGCTTTCAGTATACTGTTCTTTGAGCTGTCTTGCTTTGAGCCACATCTCAGCTTAAGGCATCTCAGATGTGAAGGCAAAGTTGTGATTCTCTGCTCTGAGGATGAAGGCCAGGACAGGAATGCCATTGCTGGTGTAGGGAGAGGAGAAGCACTGATGTAAGCAACCCTTCCTTCCCTCTCCAGGTAACTGCTGCCTACATACTCCAACTCTTTTCTTGCTCAGTGGGGCAGGAGTAGTTGCCAGCATAGCTGTCCTTGCCAGAGGTGAGGTGAAGCAGGAGCTGGACCCCTATCACTACTCCCAGCAATACGGTAACCTATACAGAACAGCTTGCTTTCCCATGGGTTGAAACAGCCATCCATAACCAAAACTGCAGTTATTAAGAAAAAAAAAGGAATTTGTTGTAAAGCAGTAGCGAATCAGAATAAGCGACCTGTAATTTTTAGTGCAGTGTTTTGGCTTAGTTTTGCCTAACATCTCTAAAGAATCAATCGGATGGAGTCCTTTAAAGTCCTTGAAGTAATAGTTCAGATCAGCTAGTAATTGGTGAGTGGCAAATTTCTTTTTTCCACCCAAGTCTCCCTACTAAATGTTCATTTCCACCTGTTGTCTAGATGCTGTTCTAACAAGTAGTAATTGTGGGCTGACTAAACAATCATAGTCTGCTAGGGAGGGTGGTTTCCTTAGAAGCTGAGAAAACCTCCACATGGGTGAACTGATACTTAAGCTTTGCTTCCAAATCTGTGTGCAGGATCCTGATTTTTCCAGGGTTCTGAGCAGATGTTAGTCCCTAACAGTTTTGATACCCAGACCAGCTGTATGCACTCCTAAGTAGGACCTTACTGAACTTTCCTAGTTAATGGTATTACTGGTTAATGGTTGTCTTCAGAGCATACCTTACCTGCATATGTTCTTAACTGTGCCTGTGTTGAGTTTGGGAACTGAAAAAGAAAGTGATTTTATAGTTGCCTCTGGATTATTCTCTTTAGGCATGGAGGTAGAAGAAGAGCATGCAGTCCTGCTTACTTTGCATTTGTTTTTGCCAATTTAAAAGAAGAAAATCTCTGAAGAAGCTGAAGTGAGGTAGGATGAGCCATTTTCTGCATTTTGCATATTCAATTACTGGTAGTTAATTCCTCTGAGAATTTCTTGAATATATACCTACTCGTGAATCTTAAACTCCAGATGCTGGTTGAGACGAGTACTAATTAAACAATGACTAGCCTTCCAAACTGCCCCCCTTGAGAGATTTCAAACCCAAAACTCCACAAAGAAAGCACCAAGGTGTTAATTTCCTTAACAAAAACATTGCACAAAGCTACCCTAAATCTCCAGTTCCAACTTCTTTATAAAATGTGGTTTATTTGAAAAAAAATTTTGGATAGGAGACGATACTGAGGATTACATAGTAGTCTGTTACTGATACTACAGAGTTATCTGTGTAAGTTCATAGAGGCTTGCCTTTCCCAGACAATGAGTTAACATCTTGAAATCAAGTTTATATGATCTAGTTTCCCCATATAATGGATGTGGTTTTGGAAAGAGCACTGATAAAAGCTATGCACTGATTGAAATGGAAATTCTAAACCACCTTCAACAGAAGTTTTGGTATAGAATGTAAAACCACCTGATCCCTCTGGAACTCAGTAGAATTCAAGCCACCAATGCAAGCCACCCATTAAATATTTTAGTTCACCTGTTTCCTGCATGGATTTTGTGACTATTAAAAAAACTATCTTTAGGGCTAAGTGCTAAAGAGACTCCAAATGCTGTTCAATCCTGCATTTTGAATGAGGAGATTATAGGAGGGATGGAGACCATTTATGAAGTACCCTTCCCTTCGCCCTAAAAAATTCTGTACAAATCTTTCTCTAAGTAGGAAAATCATAAAAGAAGTGCTATGCTAAAGTACTAAATTTACAGACAGTGATAGCTATCACATGTAAAGAAATTCTTTTATAAGAACAGATAATACTAAAGGGTTATAAATTATTAGCTGCAATTAGCTAGCAATTGACTAAACAAAAATATCTTCTGCTATGGTAGTTAGCTAACTCTGAATTCTCTAGCCTGTTGCTAAATCCTAGTACTTTGGCAGGACTTGCTCCTGACCTGTTCCTGTAGCTGATGGTCTGCATTCAGCAGGAGCTGCTGCTGTCCAGGAGCAAAGATTCCAGACTGCAGCTAAGAATTTCTTGGGGCAGTCGTAGGTAAAACTGAGAGGTTTCTGTTGTTGAAAACTGCAGCAGTGGCTTAAAAATATTGTAATAACTAATTGGAGCCTATAGAAATCATTGTCCTTTGTTTTCCTGAGGACATATGGAAAAAGGTGAATCAGGTAGATGCGTAGATGAATTAATTTCCCTTGCTCAGTAGGGATCCATGTTTCTGATGACCAGTTTTCTTTCTCACACCTGGATAAAAGCAGGTGTTGGGAGGAACAGCTGTATCATCTTCTTCCCTAACAAGATGAGCAGGCCAGCACAGAGAGCCCATGTTTTTGCCTTATTTACTCCTTTATTTTCCCTAGAGTAGAAAGGGAGGTGCCTCATCAAGAAATGCAGCTGAGGGAGTGGCATGCTCCCTCCTTTTCTTGTTCTAACAAGGGGTGGTGGCTGGGAAGGCATGAGGTAAGCTATGAGGAAGGGACTGTTGCTGAAAAGGGAAGTTACAGTGCAGCACCACCTATTCCCCTACCAGCAGTGGTAGCAGCATCTGAATCTCTGGGGTGGCAGCAGAAATCCTACCATTTCTTAGTGTGCTGAGCCAAGAGAAAACATTCTCACAGGCAACAGTGAACATGTCTGATCAGTCAGAAGTATTTCAGACATATTCACAGTGAGTATACCTGTGTTGTATCTGGTGGGATGGTCTTGTGAGCATTGGGCATTCCTGAGTTCTGTATTTGGCACCCACTTTGTCCCTTGAAAGGCAGCAGAAATTTTGGCTTAGTACAGGCAACCTACAAATCCCATCATACATCAGGAATGTCAGAGAGTCCTTAAGAGAACCCTGAAGACTGTTAGTACCTGTCTGATGGTGTATACAGAATGAGTGGAGCAGTGCAGAGTGACAGTGCCATTTGCACAACATGTGGATGCTCCTATGAACTGGCCAAAGGACAGAATGCACCTGCCACTCTTGGGGATACCAGAAGTGCTGTCCCAGATTTACCCCCTGAGATGCTCCCACTGGCAAGATGTATATAGCTGGGTAACTGTTCTGGCTGCAAGGAAGCCCTCCAGGCTTTTCTACAAGCCCTGCCTCCTTATCTGACTCAGCTGAATAAAAAAATTATTTTTGAACCTGTGCGCTAACATTGGCTGCTGCTAAAATGGTCATAAAGGTGCTGAGCAGACAGTCTCATCACCAGCAGTACATTGGGAAAGGACTGGATATGCCTTTCGGTCAAACGTGCTTTTTTTGACATTTTAGCAATGAGTTTTATTAACAAGGCCCTGCAAAAATTCCAGATTAGTGCAGGTCTGTCCTATGTCAGTAACATGCAGAGAACTTTCTTCTGTCCAGAATAGGATGGTGAGGTATCTGCAAGGGTTTTTTCTGTATCAGTTTTCTTCTGGACTGACAAGAATGTAAGACATGAACTTTCATGCTAAGGGAAAACAATTTTATTGCAGTTCTGTATCAAGCTAGTTTAGGACTGGGCCGGTAATTGCAAGTTAGATTTTCCTTATCAATTAACAATTTTTGTGTACTGTGAACTTTTTTTTATTAATTCCTATGGGAGATTTCTGGTGATAAATGTTCGTAAGAACTTACCAACTATGCATTGTAGCTATTTCAGGATTGGTTTTGATAACATATAGGCTTACTTAGTGCCAGCATTGTGTCTTATTTGGAAAGCGCTGTCTAGCAAGGGAGCCCGTGGGTAGTCTGGTAGATACTGTGGTAAAAGTAATGTTGCTAATGCAAAAACTGAGGATATTTTTTATGTAGTTGCTATGGACCTACTGAGTCACTACATACAGAGACTGAACTTTTGTTGTCTTGAATGTTTTTTATACCCTGTGAAGATGGTATTCTAACTGCTACCAAATCAGAGTGGAAGCATTTCACACTTGGGTTTGTTCAGGTGTGAAGCAATGCTGGAGGGAGGAGGCTCTGGAGGATACAGCCATCAAATTCAATCATTATCTCTGAGAAGAACAGACGCCGTAGTCTAGAGGCAGGCAGGAGTGTGAACTGATGTGGTGCACGTTCATCACAATATGCTGCTGCTACTACTTAAAATCCTGACTTACAGACACGCTACTCCTTGATGCTCCTAAACAGTGCAGTGATGCTCAAACTGTGTGGTGGGGAAATGGCTTCAGGTGTAGGCAAGCATACTCGTACACTCAGGTCTCACACCTGCAGGTTTTTGAGTGTAGCCTCCTACAGAGAAAAAATTAGCCTGTTCACTAATTTCAGCACAAAGTACCAAACATTTCATAGCTATTAAAATCTTTGTAAAGTCTAGCTTTCTGGCTGTGTTCCAGCCTTTCCTGGCAAACACTTCCTTCAAATTAGTTGTCTTTTAATGCGCTTTTGCAAGAACTTGGTGATGCAAAATTTCAGTTTAAAGGAATATACGTTGTTGGGTTTTACATTTCTTCACTATGTATATCAAAAATACATGTAACAGCCTGATTTAACTAGAAAGAATTGGGGGAGTAATCAAACAAAATAAAATGTTTATTCTGATTGCTAAGTACTTTGGGCCAAAAAGGACTGAATGCTCTTAAGTATTTTGTACAAAGTTAGATGCTTGTGCTGTGTTACTGTGTAGGCAACCATTATGTACCCACAACAGCAGCTTCCACAAACAGCCTTGAGGATCGCCACCGTCTTCATTTAGAAGAGGAGAGTTGCAATGTGTTTCATGGTTTTGTCTATAAACCTTGCATAGATACTCTTGCAAGGGTTTGAATGTCTTGTGAGCAGGGTGGCACTCGTGATAGTGATCAGAGCTTATCTGTAGTGCTGCTTATTTGGAGAAATTAAGCTGAAGATGTGGCGCAGGCTGCCTGTGGCACAACTGACTGCATCTTGATACTGTCTTTCTCACGGAGACCATAGAATCATATGGCACGTTCAAATTGAATCATTAGAGCTATAAAAAAATCATAGAATTTCCTAAGTTGGAATGAACTCACAAGCAGCATCAAAGTCCAACTCTTGGCCCTGCACAGGACAATTCCAATAATCACACCATTTTCCTGAGAGCGTTGTCCAAATGTTTCTGGAACAGGTGCCATGACCACTTCCCTGGGGAGCCTGTTCCAGTGCCCAAACACCCTCCGGGTGAAAAACCTTTTCTTAATATCCAACCTAAACTTCCCTGGGACAGCTTCAGGCCATTCCCTTGGATCCTGTCATTGGTCACAACAGAGAAGAGATCAGTGCCTGCCCTTCTGCTTCCCCTCACGAGGAAGTTGCAGACTGCCATGAGCTCTCCCCTCAAGCCTCCTCCAGGGGTTGATACAGAATATGAGCAAACTAATCATCATAGCAGAATGGGAACATGGGTTCAGCTTCCTGTTTTGCTGTGTTTTTCAAGAGCTTCATTAAATACAGGCTTACGTTTTCAGATGATGCGTATCACCCTTTCTGAAAAATAAAGGCCTTGCAAATTTACCTCAGGTTAGACATCCCAAATGAAGACTTTCAGATACCAATGTTCCTCTTACTTTTCAAGGCTGGGAGAGATTGGATATGGTCTTCCTTTACTTACAATGCTGTAGTCTCTTTGGACCTTTGGATTGATCAGAGATTTCTCATATATATCAGTCTGTCCTGGACAGGTCACTTGCTTTCCCTAGTCTAAAGAGTCCTTTTTTCCTTCCTCTCACAAGACCCCTTCCTGCCCAGAAACTTCTTTTCAGGGTATAATTCTGGATCCTGTTGATTCTAGGTAAGCATATTGGGGAAAAAAAGTACTAAAGTAATACTGAATTATACAAGTTAGGCAGAAGGTTTTGATTTTGTTGGTCTGTTTTCCTGTTTGGCAGAAGCATGTTCTTGAAGTGAAGTGTATCTCACAACATGGAGTGGTTTGGGGATTGTTATTTGTACTTGGTATAACTAGACACATGTAAAACTGTGCAATGCTAGAACTCTTCTCTACTTAGCCGAGACTAATGTTATTAAAAGAAATGGTGGATAAAATAGGAAATGAACATCCTGTTGCCAGGTCAACCACATTCCTTGTTTGTAACTATCAATGTGTGTATGAGAAGGATAATATGCAGTGAGGACAGACAAGAGCTGAAAGCTCTTCATAGCACCGTGGGAGGGAAGGATTGTAGAAAATAATGCCTTTAGCAACAATGACCTAAACCCTTCATTCTCTTATCACTCTGTGTACATGTCAGTGAGAAAGAGGGAGAATTATTAGAAGGATCAAAAGGCAAAAATCTGTTTCTTGATTAACTGTATTTCAGTTTCCTGAGGGGACATACAATGTGTTTCTGTGTGTTTACTCAGATCTCTATGGTGTTGAGAGACAGCGGATCAAAGATGTTGCCTCAGTTAAATGGCCCTCAATTTCCTTGTGTTTACAGTAGATGATTTGTTGCCTTTCCAGGTTTTGACTTTAATCCTGTAAATGTTATTTTTAGGGTTTCATTACTAACCTTCTTGTGAAATCTACTTGCTATGCGATTAAAAAAAAAAAGAAAAAGAGATAAAAGAAAGTTCAGGGTTTTTTTCTATTTGTATCATCGAGCAAAAATGTTGTTATGATGAAAAAATGCAGTGATCAGAATCTTTCCTCTTTCTAGGCTGATTGTATGGAGGTCTAAAGAACAGTGGTTCACCTGTGTGAGAAACAGTGATGTTTGAAATAGAAGGTTTAATATAAGTCTGTGACACCACTAAACGTTTAAAGTGCATATTTGGGGAGTGTGCTCTGCATCTTATTGGTACTGATTGCCAGAAAATTAGGTATGATTCTAATTCTGGTCTCTTGTTCTCTGTGTCCACAAGAGCTAGGAATTCTGTGGTGGGGAAAATGTGCTCACACTTGAAACAGGCACTGCCTGTCTCTATTCAGCAGGTATTTTTGCAACCTATAGAAAGTTGTACAGACAGACTCCAAACAGATTCCCTTTCAGTTTAAGTGAAATTATACAAACCAAGATAACTTTTATAAAAGAGAAGATTAAAAGTTAGTCTTCCAAATAAGTGCAATTTTTTTTTTTTTTTTTTTTTTTTTTTTTTTATTCTCTCCCTGATGATTACCCAGCCGTTCTTGTTCTAATCTGTAGAGGACTACTAGATGCTCAGCATTTAAGAAAATCAGGGCACTTAAGTATCTGTACATCATGCAGATGTGAGTCTGACAGACACCCAGTTTTGAAAGTCTTGCCTACTGCGTACAGTGTGGGTGGCCAAGAAATTTTAGTTGGGTTCCTTGGGGCTGGGAGATGGAACTGTTGATACAAAACACTGTTTTCTAGCTGGAAATAACTTTATAAAAAATGGCTGTTAATTTTCTACTCTAGTGTGTTTCATTTTCCTTCCCTTGTTTCATAAGACATTCTTCATTTGACTGTGGGGAAATCAAGCCTAAAGTATTCTCATATCATGTGTTACAGCTGCTTCCATATCATTTTCTCTTCTATTTGCATAAGTCAGAACAGAGCTGAAGTACTCTTCTTTCCAGAGAAGATTTCTGTTTTGGTGAGGAGGAAAAGAAACCCAACAACTTGCCTGATAGGCTTAGAAACCTGTAGTTTCATCTTCACAAAAACATGTTACAAAACAAAGAAAAACAGTGGCCTTTGCAGAGATAGCTCAAGAGAGAGAACCTGGGGGAACCCAGGGTATTTTATTATTTCTGAAATGCAGATTGCAGAGAAGAAGGGACATTTTTCTGCACATGAAAGCTCTGTCTTTCTTCCTTTCAGCCAGCTCTGAACGTAGCAATGCAGTATTTGTCTTCGATTTAGGATAAGCATGTGATTGGCATTAAATGTTTGAGTGTGCGTCTTTCTTTTATCTCATACAAGTACTGTTTCCCTCTTTCTGTTCAGCTAAGTCATGTTGTGTATTTTATGCAACCTAGAAGAGTCTCTGTTCTTAGTCTTGCTATCTGCTTTCTCAGCATTTATTCATTTTTCAATTGCCTATGGAAGTGGAAAGGTTAAGATACAGAAACTGGGCTCTGTGATGGCAAAATCTTTCCTTGTAAAACTCCTGCTTACATTTTGTCCTCAATTTTGTTCTATACACTTCAGCTTTAGGTTAATCACATACTGTGTTACATACACATCTTCTGTTCTTCCACAGGTGCACACTACATGTTCATGGAAACAAAATTCTGATATATGTAGGCAAGCTACAGCAGATATGATAACCCATAAAATACATGACATAATGTTATTAATTGGAAAACATTACCTGGCATAACTTATTCAACACAGAAGGTGTCATGAAATTATCCATATCCTCTTTACTGCATTTGTTACAGTTGTGTGTGTATACAACAGCATGTTACTGATACATCAAATTCTTTGTTTTGATACCCAGAAGTGTTGTTTGGGCTTTGGTTTGCTTCCCTGTGTTCTGTCACACCCTATTAGAAAGCTTTGGGTAAAGAATGTTCTTGGTAAGGCAAATTAGGTCTGCATACTACATGCTTTTACTAATTATTTTCTGTATTCTCTTTTAGATGGATACTTTTCAGGTTGGTCTTACTCTTATCCAAAATTGTCTTGATAGATGAGTAGCTCAGAGCAGCTTCTGTAATTTATGGATATAGAAAATGTGTGCAGTCTCTCACTGTCTTTACAGATGTGCTTTAGGGCAAGTGAAATGTTCAGATAATGGAAAGGGGGAGTGTTAATAAATCTCAGTCAGGAAGACAATACTTACTTCTTTTCTTTAAAATAAATTCAAAGCTGAATTCCAAATTACTGTTTTAAACATCATTGGTGCTTTTTTTCTTCATACTATTGCTATTGTTAAATTGAATGCTAGATAATGTGCTTGATATGTAATTCAAAAATACAAGTAATTAGATTGGGATATTTGTTTTCCAAAACAGAACTGGTAAATCACTCAGACTCCATAAAAATGTAGACTAGTGCTTTTGATTAGTTCTTGGTGTCATTTAAGTTTCTATCGGTGTTTGTTTCAGAATCAGAGAGTCTATTACCATATATTGGAAAATGACTGCTGCAGCATTAATAACATTATTGCAATCTGTAAGGACTGCGAAGAAAATGAACGGTACGGAAATTGCTGCTGTGGAACAGACCAGTGATCCGTACAGCCTCGTATCTTGTCTCTGACAGTAACCAATATGTGATGATTCAGAGGAAGAAATACACGCAGCCAATTGTGTTATAGTGTACCACAGAGGGAAATTTCTTTCTGGCCCCAGATGGTGCTCAGTTTATCCCTTAAACCATGAGGATTGATAGCCATTGTAAATTTTACCTTAGCTAGTGTAACCAAATTGGATTGCTCCTTGTTGTCCGTAACCTGCCCTTCACCTGGCCTTCATAGAATTACAGTCTTCTCCCTTACTGCTGGATTCATAGCTTTTACATTTGCTGTTTTAAGCAGATGCAGTAATGCAAGTCAAAGACTTGTTCCACCATTTTACATGTCACACACATTGTATTTTTCATCAATAACAGTCTAGTTCAATGCTTTTAGTTAAACTGAAAGTGTTACTTTTCAGTGGGGCAGAACAGATACTACACTCAACCTGTGTTAGTTCTCTGCTATTCTGAACGTGTGAGCCTTGGTCTTGGAAGTAGTTGAAGGGTAGGCGTAGAACTGACGCTCTAACACTTTTGTGTCATGGCAGTGGCCTGAACGGATCAAAATTGTGTTTGGAGCATTACCACACACTGCAAATCTTGGCCTCAACAGTCTCTGAAGACTGTTCATAGTGTCCTTTCACTTCCTACATTCCTACACTGGAGTGCAAACTGCTATTAGAGAAATGAATATTGTTCTATTACAGTGCGTATGTGACATTTAGACCAAAACTTATGAAAGTACACTGGGTTCAGCTGTAACAGAAATAGAGACCAAGTTCTTTGTAATAAGCTTTGGTACACTTCATGTGTTGTGCACCCATCTAATAAAACCCCATAGTCTGAGAGGAACTGTCTGGGAGTCTGGTAAAATAGTTGTTGCAGACAAAAGCTGACCTCATTTTAGGCTGTCATTCATGATGCAAAACAGCAGAGGCTTTTGAAACTGCTTGCACTGATGCTGCTGCCCTTCAAGACCTTGGGTACAAGCTAGTTTGATGGATAACAGCACTCCATGTCTTACTGGTTTGTGCTTTGCCTTTTACTAAGTCCCTCCCTGTGACCAGAGTAAGAAGAATCTGCAATAGTACTTACGCAATTACTGTCCTTCGTGTCTTTGCCTCTGCAGGTGCAGATCAGTCTCTGACATCACAGATAATATTAAAAAAGCAGCAAGCAGTTATCACAGGAAGCAGATTTTGCTCAGCAACTTGGAAACTTGTCATTAAGTCCTGCCTTTCTGCCTTCCAAATGCATGCTCCTCTGTCATTTTGTTCCTTCTTGAGAAATAATTAAACAACTCATGTCTCCTTGCCAAATGACCAAAGCCAGGGAGTCTGGGTATCCTGAATGACAGTGGAGCGCCGTAACAATCTTGGGAGGACAAAATTTCCTTTCTCACTGAAGGGAGGAGGTTCAGATTTATTTTATACTCCTTCAGTATTACTGATGATGAATCTTCTGGAGGGATCATCTGGGTTTTAAATCAGCATGAAAAAATAACCCTTTTGTTGGTTGGTAAGTGGCAGTTTTCATGTGGCCAATCTCTGAACCTCAGCTGATGGAATCCAGAAGGAATTGTCCTTGATTTGTCAGGCTGTATGAGCTGGCACATTGCCTCCTCCTTTACAGCAGATTCTAATTGTACCAGCACTGCAGTAGTTGAATACTCACTCAAAGTGATAACATTTTGTATGTTAGTGAGAAAGTCCTTCTTTGTCCTATGAAGGAAGGGGCTTGTGGTGGTGATATGCTGCTGCCTGAACTTTGGAAAAGGCTTCTGTCATCCTGGACTTCCAGTGGCAGGGTTGGTCCTCATGGGCTTGCATGGTCCTGTCCTCTCACCCCATTCCCCATTCTGAGCTGAGAAACAGGATTGTAGCCACTCAAGTGAAATTCCTTCTGAAGAAACCTTTAGGTTTTCTTCTCTAATATGCATCCTTTCTTCCAGCCCATATTGGTTGCACAATGGGGCATCCCACTTGGAGCCATCTGGCTGTGCATCTGCAAATCTGGATACAGCAGTCTCTGCGCTCAACAACTGCAGAGGAACAGTGTTCATTTGCAGCCATGCTATCTGACAATGGGAAATCAGTAGATTTTTTCAGAAGATAAATGAAGTTTTTTATGCCAGCAGATGAACTGGAAAATTCTGCTGGCCTAATCTCAAATCCCAGATTTCCTTACTCTTGATCTTCCATATAGGTCTACAAAACATTTTAAAATAGTGCATAGGTGGGATTCCAAGGCACTGCAGTCAGTGGACTGCATACTTTGGGGTAAAAAAAAAATCAGTTTGGTGTGGTTTAAAGATGAGATGCAGAGACAAGGTTTAAAGACAAGAATTATGAGGAAACCAGTTCTGTGGTTATTGATGCAGTAGACAAACATTACATACAAAAAAGCAAAATGCCTTTAAGCCTTCAGTGTTCAAATTGTTCACTAAGTAAATCCAACATTTCTCCAAAGCTCTTGCTCTTCCACTTGCTCTGTGATACACTTTACCTTACTCTTAACTGCCTCCATTCTTCCTCATTTTAATTACCTTATGTTTGTTTACAAGTTGCAAAATTCAGAGATCCCCAGGCCACAGCTTTAAGAAGAAAGCATGTTTTTATATTGAATAATGTAGATAAGCCTGAGTAGGTTAATGGGAATCCAGGACTTTCTTCAAAGTCTCACTGTTCAGGTTTGTAGTAAGCCTTGGTACACTCTGGCTGGGCTTTTGTAAAATGGCTGAACGACAAAAAGGGTATGTGGGATGGTTGAACTCTCAGGGGGGCATGTCCTGCAGTGGCACTTACACAGCTGGAATAAGACATGTTTGCCCCTGCCACCCAGTTGTGCCACATTTCTTTCACTTTGAAGGAGTACCACCCTGGACTGTGGAAGCTTCCAGCAGTGTGTTCAAGGGACTAGGGAAAGTCTTTAAAACTGAGCTCCCCTCAGTAAATCCCGGCCAACTTCAGGCAAATGAACAAAAATCTTCCTTGCTGATCCCATGCAGTCTTTTAGACCCTGTTGGCCCCAGCATGGTTGCTTTGACTCAATAGCCCCTCCTTGTGACGGAGGCAAATTCTTGTTTCTGGTGTCTGGAAGTCTCCCTGTTCCTGTTGATGTCAGGGTTCAGCTCTGCCATGGGAGTGAGATGCTGCAAGTCATCTGTGTGATTGCATCTTTCAGCTCCCTGAAACAGCAGCCTCTTGGCCCACCTGTTCAGCAGTGCTGCAGGAGTTCCTGCGCAACAGCAGCTCCCACTGCATTTCAGAAAGGTGTGACTAATGCCTCACATAGCTCTGCTAGCTTCAGAATAAAATGGTGCCACAGCATAATCACACTATTCAGGCAGGGCTTAGAAAGGGGGCCTAGTGCAGGGGTGCTGAATGAGTTAACAAATGCTCATGGAATGGTTTTACAGAATGAGGTGGGGAAATTTTCTGCTGGGTAGGGTAAGAAAGCAGTTGTTTTGCATCATGTGCCAGCCAAAGCTGTGAGAAAGAAAAGAATATTCTTCCTCTCACTGATGTGTTTTAACCTCCCTTTGCAGGGATGGAACTCATGCAGTGACAATGTCTGGATGCTGCAGATTACTCAGGAAAGCATGTATTGTGCAAGCATCAGGTTTCAGCAGTGCTGGATTTTGTTTGGGGTTTTTTTTTATGCAGCATAACAGCCATGTTAAATTGATTTGTGTAAGCTGTGGAAGCTGTTCAATGAGAAGAAGGCTAATTGTTCCTTCAGTCTGTTCTTCTCCTGTTCCTGTGTGCATCCAGGGAATCTCAGACCTCCTCATAATCCCAAAAACACATTCACATGGTGTGGTATGATTTGTGTTTGATGCACAAAATGGTGTGCATTGTGATCTTCCCTATAGGTGTACTCAAGAGGCCAAACCTCATTTTTGTTTGGCTTGTCCCTGAGTGCTGTTGAATGGACTTATTGGGCAATAAGTGCTGATCTCTGGTTTTTCACCTCAGAAATTAATAGTACTTTCTTGAGGCAGACTCCCTCAACTCTCAAGGCTGTAATACTGCTGAGTGTTAGGCCTGGAGTGGGTTTGGGGACCAAGCTGCTGTGCATAGGTGAGATCATGATGCCAGGCCCAGACAAGCTGAACTAAACACACCTTGGAATTTGCTGTCAACGTTACACATCCTTCCTGGAAAACAGCTGACTTACTTTCTTTTCCTTCAATTTTTCTTCAACTTTTTCCAGTCCTATATGGCAAATTTACATCTGTGTGAGATGCCAGACTAGCATGTATCTGTACCAGCTGCCAGAAATTCCCCTCCAGGAGAAACAAAGCAAACCCACCCATCCCCAGCACAGTCACTGTGTGCTCTTAGAGTCAGCCTAGACTTGATGCCAGTTGATTGTAAGAGGTACTGTATGACTCCTAAGTGTTTCTTGTTAACTCTGAGTAGAGGAGGGACAGACATGTTACTGCTAAGATTTAGTATTGAAATATGGACTGCATGAATCGACTTTCCTTAACAAAGTTAACTCATAAAAATATTTAATGTCAATGGCCAAATACACATTATGAATGCGATAATTTAGGATTTTTTTTGCTGTAAAGTTTATAAGCCAGGCATCCTATCTAGGCAGTGTTATGTGTGCTGTGCTGAGTTAATTGTACTCATAGGGGAAGGTCTGTTACCTCTGTTCTCATTAGTGCCTTGGATTTTTTTAGGATTAAGCACACTTTGAAAAAAAACCAAAAACACTTCAGACATTATACACAGAAGTAATTTGCTTCATTACCCTGGAATTCTAGAGAAGATCTGCATGTCTTTTGATTCACTACTCTGTCTTTATTTATCAGTGTCGTTCCCTAAGACATGCTGTCAGTATTCCTGTGAAAATGTCCTCTAATGCAGTGGGAAGCAATAGCACCCGCTAATCTCTTCTAACTTGCTCTTTACTGCTTTTGATTGCTGAAATGTGATAAAGTAAATAAAATTGTAGGCTCTTCTTGCTTCTCTCGTATTTCATGGATATTGTTATTATTTACTTTATTTCTAAATAAATGCAGACCAGCACATTCACACACATACAATTGAAAGTCAGCTTGGGTCCCTTGCTGTTGCAAGTTATATCAAGCACCACCATTAATATGTAGTGACTGTTTTCTAATGGATAAGACACTTTGAACACTTTCTTCTTTTGCTTTCTGTCACTGCAGCACTGATTGGCTCTTCTGCAACAAAATTGTCCTAATATCTGAGAAACCACTGCTAATGTTCAGCCCAATGGCCAGTTCATGCTGATTTTTACTGTTTTGTCAGCTTTTTTTCCTTGCAGATGACATCCCAGTTGTCTATCGGTCTAAACATCTCATCTTCTCTGTCCTTCTCTTTTAAGATGTACACTTCTGAATGGTGGTGCCCTGTTCTGGTTTGTGAATCTGTGTCTTAAATGTTGAAGACATTACCACATGCAGTTTTTGAAAGAAAGTCCTTGTACAATGTCATTAATACTTTTCTATCTGCAGAAAATACCATGATTGACGCTTCCTAGCATTACATTTGTCTCTTTCATAGCTGAATCTTACAGACCATTCATTCTCCACCTTAGTAATTTCTTATTGATGACCTCTCAGCTTCTGGCAGCAGTTTTTCCAGTTAGCTCCCAAGTGCAGAATCACAATATTTTTCTGTTCATGTGGGACTCATGTCAAATTTCTATTTTTCTTGTCACCAAAGAAATCCATTTCTTTTGGGGTAGGTATTGCAATCTTCCTCTTATGTTGGCAACAACACCCCACATCAATGACTCTCATTAGCCTGGTTGTTCATGCCATCGTTATTAAAGAAAGTACTAAACTAGATTTATCCTTGAAAAATTCCAGTAGCCAAGCTCCCTGCTGTCTGAAATTCTTCCCCTTAATACTTCTCATTGCTGTTTTTCCTTTGCATAGCTGCCTACCCACTAGCTTTCTAAACTGACAAACGGTTTCCACTGGAAATACTTTACTGAAATCTACCTATACAAGATGGACTGAATTTCTTTTGTCTTTGTCTAAAATATTGAGTCTCTTACCATGTCAATCTGGAGAACTCTTTAAATTTTAGCCCATTTTGCCTTTAGGTCCATGTCACTCATTAGCCATCCTTTCAAAATTTGTTCTAAATTCTCCCATACTCCTGAGGTCTGTATTAATGAGTATTATTTTCCTATTCTTAATGCAGGCATTACGTATACTGTTCTCCAGTCAAATGACATGACTTCTAACTGGATAGCCTATTACAAAAAATACTTGCTACAAGGCTATAGCAGACAATTATTTCTGATGTATCATTATAATGGAGCTGTGAAAATGAAAGGTGTAGTTCTGTCTAGCTTTATTTTCTGAAAGAAACTTCTAATCATGGCAAGGTGAGAGAGAGCTCAGTTTTGTGCAATATGGGTGAGAAATTCTTGTCTGTTTATTTTTACTTAGCCTTTAGTCTTTTTTAATGTATGCATGGGTTTTCATTTCAGTGGCTGTTTACAAAAACAGATCTTCTTGGAATAAGAATGGAAACAAAATGAATAATACAGTGGTTTCCATTAAAAAAAGAAAAAAGTCAACCACTGTCATTTTATACAAGAAAGGAAAATGACTTTGGTATCTCTCTTCTCACCAGCTGAGTTGGTAATAGCAATTGAGAAGCACTGAAATAATGTTCTTAAAGGGCTGTTCTCATTTTGATAGGGCTGTCTTTTCCTTGCATTTTAACAGTTTTTGAGCATTCATCAACTATCTTGAATGTGACTTGACATGGCAGTGCATGTTATAATAATTTTATCGTATTTTATTAACATAGGGAGTATGATGATAAATTATACCAGCTGTGTATTCATTCACAAGTTGTGGTCAGCAGAATGTAATCCCTATATCAATCTAATTTAATGACTTTGATGGGAATTTTTTTTTTTTGCTCTCTACTTCTTTGCTTCATTATGAACTTAACCTTAGAAAGGCAGAATGCCATCTTCTGAATTGAGATTAGGGCCAGCATTTAGACAAGACCTGTTCTCTTTTTAAGAAAAAGCTGTGAATTCTCTAATAAACCCAATGTTGGGGACCACTGCATTGCATTCATTTTTTCATAGTGCTGGTGCCTTGGTGTCCCATGGTATTCGGTAGGGAATTGCTGTTCAGGAACCAACAAGGAACAGAGGAAGTATAGTTCTGAGTCACTGGGAGTCCATCTGTGAAGGTGTCTAGTAATATGCTGACATCAGGGAAGTTACTGCCAGATGGTCCAACCATGGACCAAAGAATATTCTTTGATTTCACTCCATCTTCCATTTAAGTTTTCAGTTTGCTGCATATAGATTTCCTGGATGATGGGGTCTGTTTAAGAGGCAGTCAGACTTCAACTGAATGGTGCACGTGAATCTAGTAAGCAAAATTTGGCCCATTTTGTTTCATCTTCTTGTGTCTTGCAGAAGTGTCCTTCAGCCAGAAAATTTCCACATTTAAAAAATGCCCAGAACAGCATTTTCATGTTTTTCCTTTTTCAGAGCTTTGAAAAAGGGTAGAAAAAGGAAACATAAGTATGGTTATCATCTAAATTGCATTGTGTGATTGACTCTGTAATAATAAACATTTCTAAGAGAAGCACATAGACTTTGTATAGAAGTTCAGTGAAAAAAATACGTTTTGTAATAACTTCTCAGACCCCAATTGTGCATTGATGGCAAATAAAAAAATAGTAGAAAAAAGTTGCTTGGCTTTGTTGCACTATGCAGAATTTGTGCACAAACCTTTTTAAATAGAAGGGACAGTTTGATAAATGTGTGGCCCAGTATTGCAATCACACACAGAATGGACAGCTGTACTATCAATTCCCCATCAGTAGTGCAGGGTTTACATTCATATCAGACACTAATGTAAATGTCTTTACATTTTCCCTTTGCTTAGGTATAAAATGATTTAGGTAATGCATTCTTCATTGCACTATGCCTTGTGGCTGTGCAGCTCATTTAATTTGGTACCTTACCTACTGTTTTCTGTAGTAGGTAAGAAGATCATATAGTGTAGAAAGCTGTAATTTAATAAATATTTTGAAGGCTTGACAAGGTGTTTTGTCTTCCAGGGATCTCCATCTCAGTTTAAATATTTGCATGGGTTTGCAGCTGCATGTTGACATGGACATGTAGCTTCTCCTCTGTTGTGGTATTGCACCTGAGGAGGAAAAGAATTACAAAAGTATGTAAAACATGTTTTAAGTTCTTTTTGAAAGATTTCTAATCCTCTTAAAGTGGCCCCCAAATATTCATGCTTTTATTGCTCCTCAGAGGTGACCACCCATTACATGTTTCTTGTCTGGATCTCATACTTCGTTTATGGATAGTCGCAAGTTATCTAATAATAAGCAAAAGGGAGATGAATTGTCTGTAGACCTTGAAGCTTTTGTGTAAACCTTTGAAAAGATTTTAATGTCCAGGAAGGGTTAGCACTGAGCACCCCAAAAATGTGCTGTACTGTTGCAGTCTGACAAGTACCTAACAGTCCAGATAAGCTTCATAACATGATGTTGGATGTTCCTTGCTTGTCTTGGGACCAAAAAGCTGTCAATAGGTTGCAATTCCTTTTGGTACTATAATATATTGTTACAGAAATCTGTATATATACTGGTAAGTATAACTGAGCTTTGTTGAATGCAGAGATGAATTTACCCTCCTATACTAATCTTTCTTTGCAGGTGTTTTTTCGTATTAGTTACAGGACGGTCAGGTTTTCTAAATGATCTAAGTGGCATAAGATCATAGATTTCATTCAGAATAAATTTGCAGGTCTCCATTTTTCTTAAAAACAAAAAAAAAACAAACAAAACCCCCCCAACCAACCAAAAAAACCCCTCCAAACAAATTCCAGGTGTACTTTCAAAAAACTCAGGAGAGTTGGTTTCATGTCTGCTTAGCCCTTTAAAGGCAGTGCGGTAAGTTGTCGTTTTCCCCAAATGTCAGCTTCTTCGGTTCTGCACCTGCTGGTTGGCAGCTGAAACTTTTGCTTTTCTGACTTGTGACACCTCATGAGCCTGAATTCCCAGCTTCTCAGGGCTGCAGTTCCCACACTTCTTAGCTATGGAGTAGTCTAGCAGCATTGATTTACTTGAAAGGAAATCCTGAAAATCCTGTTTGGTAGGAAACACAGATAATTTAAATTTTTATTCCTTTAGGGAACAAATGTTCCCTAGGTATGTTCTAAAGGTTGGTATTGTTTGTGTATGAGAAGCATGAGAATTCCTGCCCAGCTATGCTCTGAAGTCCTTTGGATGTCTCTTGGAAATCCCATGCTGAAATCTCAGTTTGTATAGGTGGATTTCTTTGGCTGCATTCAAAAAGGATCAGAAGCAGGGAGAAGTTATTGCCAAGTTTTCTGTGGCAAGGAGAAAATCATGTATTGATGAGCTAAATTTGAACTTTTGTTTCATTTTACCATTTGTGATCATTATTATTGCCTACACTAGAATAATTCTCAGTTTGTCCTATGCTGCAGCTATTACATCCCATCTGTTGGAGAGATGCAAATATAAACAGGCAGAAAAATGCCATCCCAACTCAATCCATGTATTTTGACATCAAGGCAAAAATCACCACTTTTCAGTAAAAGAAACTACTTGGAAAAAATATTCTCTCTCTCTGCTTATCTTGGGTGATTTCATATCTACTCATAACACATCCATTCAGTGCTTCAGAAGAAGCAGGAGTGGTGGGTGTTGCACTGCAGAGAAGGCCCTCGTGCCTGCTGGTGCATGAACTGTATCAGACAAGCCTCCACTGATTTTACTAATGCAGTGGTGCAAACATTAGAAACTGCCCTTTCTGTGCCTTTGGAGTAATGGTAACATTTGGTGGAGTACCGGCAGCAGTGGTAATATTGATGCAAGAGCAGAGCAATAGGGGGAAAGTGATAGCCAGATAAGGTAGTAGCTGCTGCTTACTAAGTGAAATAGGGAAAGACAGTAAGTGCCTTGTGTTCTGTTTTTCCAGTTTGGTAACTGTAGTACTTCAAGTGTTGTGGCCATGTGAATAAAGTGGTAATATCAATTTGAAGGATGGTTTAGATAATGCACCTTCAATGTTCAGCGTAAACGCTGAAGGGACAAGTTCCACATCACTTCACTTCTATGTGCCCCTCCTTTCACTGTCCTTGCTAACAATTTCTCTAATTCCCCTGCCCTCCCTCTTTGAGCAAGGTATCACGCTTTCATTGTTTCTTCTATGCCTTTCTGTGAAGGGTATTGTATTCTCTTCCTATGGCTGTTAGTGATGTGCCTTAAGTCTTCTTTACAATGTTGCTCTGCCTGTTGGAAAGCAAAACAGAGCATTGACTGTGGATATAATGCAGACTTGTTTGAAGTGGTAATTAAATAAGCAGTATGTTGAAAGGCAGAGTTACCGAGTGCCTAGGAAGGGAGTGGAAATTTTAATACTTTCATGGTCTTCTCCAACCTTTCTCTTAGGAAGATAGAAGGCATGAGAAATCTACCGTTGGGAAAGAAGTTCTAAACAAAATGTTGGTTTACAGTGAAGCTCCTGTTTACAGGCCCTTGCAAAAAGTGAAACCCTCAAAAGCTGCTCTGACTTCAGTTTCCAGTGAAACTCATATTTGATTATTTCTGGTTTCCAGTTTCTTTGACAGCTCATCATCAGTTCCTCCTCCACCTCTCACAATTTTAAGATCCTGTTCAATAAGTAGAACAAGTATAAACATGGTTCTGTGCTCCAGTTATCCTGGCCCAGGGTGGGGGAGGATGGGGGGAGAGGAGGGGAGAAAAAAACATGAAAAGGCAAACCAGCATGTTCAGTGGGGTGTTTTAACAGGACAGATCACTTTTTCCTTTAAGCTTGGAGTGTTGCCCTAACTTTGAAATTCTTTACTGTCTGGTCTCTTCTGGCTAGCCCTAGGTCCTTTTCATTTTTCTCTTCCCAGCCTACGTTCCCCTCCCTCCACAAGCACTGCTGACTCTGCTCCCTCCTGTTTCTCCCTTGCCTACGCTCTCAGAGTATCATTGGCTCCATGCCTCACTCAGCCAGGATAGTGTCATGAATACTGCATACTGTTCAAATGTGCATGTCTGATGTGCAAAGTTCTAAATTAAATGCTTCTGTAGATAGAAACTGTGGGGGGAATATCACAAATCAGAGTCAAGAAAATTGCTGTGTTTTCTAGAGAGAGAAAACACATTGAAAATAGTCATTTGTAAATGACACATATGCCTAGTGAGTGAATCATATGCAGTGTTCTAAAACCTAGGATTTATCATAAAAATCATGTAAAAATAGGGACCTCAAGTTTGTGTTTAATCCCTATCTCCAGGGCAGTTCAGCTGTACCTCAAACATTGCTACTAATGTTTATCTAACCTTTTCAGAGGGATTTCTGTTATGAAAATCAAGTAAGCATATTAAATTTGATGGTGGTTTCTTATATCCCTGAACAGAGAGGATATTTTACTTCTTCCTCTTTGCATCAGCACTTCATATTCATGTATATATATATTAGCTGATTTCTCAGTATCTCTCTTCCTCAGATGGAGCATCTCTCATTCTTTCAGCATTTGCTCAGAGTCTTCTATCCAGACATTGCTCATCCTTGTTTTCTCAACTCTAAATTCTAAGTGGTGTACAGTCAGTGGATTTTTTGAAAGGTAGAATACTAAGCTGGACAAACTACTTCAGGGGAGGTTTGTTAGCTCTTAATGCTGTAATGTTTAGGAGGTTTAGTTTCTTCTCCTAACAGTGTGACAGTCTTGATTGATGTTTGATTTCAGAGCCATTCTAACCCCCCAGGTTGTCTTCTGTCTCCTGGCTGGTCATCCAGTATTTGGGCAGTTGATGGTTGTGACCTTCAGCTCACTGACAAGGGAAGTATAGCACTTAGTGTTTGTCTTTACTGAGGCACTCCTATTTATTTCAGACCACTTTCCATTTTCTTATGTTTGTTTCGTATTCTATACCTGATCTCCATCAGTTTTTTCCCTTTTCAACTTTCCTTGTCCGCACACACAGCAAGCGTATCGCATCACCCAAGGCATTAGCGAAATGACTGCTCACTATGAGTTTTAGTAAGACAATGAGCTAGTGATGATCCTTCAAATACAGTTTTTGAACTGGGAATGTGCATGCTTTATGTAACTGACATTCCCTTTGGTTCACTAGGGAAATGTTGCATGACATAGGTCAGGGCACCATTGATAAGTTCTAATAATGTCACAGGAGTTTGGATTGCCGTCATTTGTGTTGACTGCTACTGATCACCTTGCTATCTTCTCCATGCCAGTAGAACAACAAATCTTTTTTGTTCTCTATTCTTGCCAGCAATTACAGTTAGGTGCACTGAAATCTGAATCTCTGTGTTCTCCTTTTCCTACTCCGTGTATCTGCCTTTTCCCAGTCTTTAAGTATCTCTTTGTCTTCCACAATTTCTTGACAACTTTTCTTGGACACTTTTCTCATCTACGAGGTTGTTGTCATTGCTTATATCAGGCTGACACTTTTTACTTATGCTTTCTTGTAATTATTTGCTTGTAGGTGTCAGATATTGTACAAGAAAATGTCAGCTTTTCAATTAATAGATTCTTTTTAATTACTATTACTGCCCCCTCACATTTAGCAAACTCATTCTTTAATAGCTTTTTGAGAAGAGACTGTTGTTCTTTTCAGATATTTGTGATGTGCCTTTTCTATTTTATTCTGGAGATTTGGGGCCAGGTTCAGACCTAACCTCAATGTCTCAGTGTCTTTGGCTGTCAGGAGACGTGATCTTCAGTCCAAATAAGGCAAGGGCATTTAAACTCTCTTAAGGTAAATCATCCTAACTGTGCCCCAGGCCACATTTAGGAGGTGAAGCCATCTTTGCTTTTTGCCCTTCAAGGCAAGCTCAGCAGATATCTGGCTCATCTGGGAAATGAGCTCATTGAGTTTACATGAAATACTTCATTCACTTAACTTTTCTCCCCTTTGAATGTAGTACTTCTTTAAAGTGCCTTTACAAAGTTCTCTTTCTTCCCTTTTACCACACATCACGGGTGAAAACCTTGCCTGACTGAAATCAGTATAAGCTTCAGTTAGGTCAGAAATTTCACCCTAGAATTTAAAATACAATTATGTTGTGAAATCCTTAAGTAATGTGCTCATTTTTCTAAGCTCACTTGTTCTCTCTAATGACTCTTCAGTCAAAAGTAAGTAGAGAATAAGGAAAGCAACGCCTATAATCTTGATTTTTGTATAGAAAAAACCAATATTACAAGCTAATTTTTATGTTTTCAGAACAAGGCCAAGTTCTCTGCAACTATTTCATTACATGTTAAATAAATCTGGATAAAGAATGGATCTGTGTCTCAGTGAACAATCTCAGGAAATCTGAGTTGAATTGATGACCTTGACATTGGCATTACCTTCTCATGTTTTCACTTTTCCATCTGTAAAATGAGGATAATGATACTGGTATTTCTTTAAAGCCTCTGGAGATCTTTGGCTGAGAACTTTTGGCTATATTCTGTTAGTGGCACTTCTTTACTTTCCAGAAACCCTTTCAAGCTTCCATTAAAAAAAAAAAAAAAAAAAGAGTTCAGCTTTTTGTACTGGCACTTGCAGACTTCAGTGTTGCTAGACCTGTGAGATTTTTCCAAAAATGAGTCATGAGAAATGGGCTCTTTCTTTTGCAGCCCTTGGTCTTGCAGCTGAGCTAGAGAAGGTTGGTATTTTTGCTTTGCAGCAGAAACACCCACTAGTTTTGATGCTTGCTGGGAACAAGCACGACAGTTCTCTTGCTGTTAGAAAGGGAAGCCTGTATTGGACTCTCCTCTTAGAGCGGTTGTTTTGGAGTCCCAGTAGAGAGCTAAGTGTCTTTTAGAATATATTTAAATTAATGAAGGCATTAAAGGATGTTGGTGCTTAAAAATAGCACAGAGCTGTTCTTAATGACATAGAATAGTGGTTCAAAAGGGAGCAGCTCTGACTACACCATTACGTAAGAAATAAGGAGAAAAGAAATCAAGTTTTCTCGAAGACCAAAAGTCCTACATTTGTAGGAGAGGAAGATAAAGAAACTGAGAAGTCTTATTACATTGTGGCAGTTTCTGGTAGACCATGAAAGTGAAGACTTTCTAATTATCAGGAGGGGAGGGTGTGTGGTTTTTTGTTTTGTTAAACAACTGAGGATTTCAAATGAGAGAAGTAGTTGTTACATAATATTTAGCACAGAAACATCCCAAGGTTTCTGTGCGATTCCCTTGGCATGGAGTCAAGCAGGGATAAAGTACTTATGTTTCTATGTTTCTTAAAATGACTTTTTCAACACGCTGAATGGTTCTGGTATCTCAGGGGAACAGTCTAGGCCAGACTTGACAGTGGAGTTGCATCATAGGCCGCCGTCCCAATGGAAATGGGAATAAGCAGACAACTTCCATTAGAGCCTACTGTTGAGATTACAGCAGCTTGTTGGAAGTACTGTTTGCATTCCAAAGAGTAATTGCACATCACTAGAACATGTCCCTCTTTGTTGCGTGGTAGAAAAAGTCGATACTGGCTTGGCAAAGAAAGGAAAGAGAATTGTTTACTGCAAGTGGGAAAAGCTTTAGGCCCGTATTTCTATGCCATGGCATATTCTGTCTCCTTCCTTGCGGAAGACTTTAAGAGCTTGTACACTTCTATTCTCAATGATTTACAGCCTTATATGTTTTCCAAGTCTTGAATCTAAGTTGCAATTCTGTTTTTTTTCTTTAATGTACTTTCAAAGCCAAGGTTCTCCAAACTTCAGCTGCTAGCTAGGGGGAAACCGTTCCACTGCCTATTAAATTTTACTGTGAAGCAACTTTTCCCCAATAATCCGATTTTTCTTGATTTCTTTCTGTTAATGCTTAGATACTTCTCTTTATTTTAACCCACAGATTTCCTAGTTTCACATCTTAAAATATTTGTAGATTTTTTGTAAGCTGTTCTTATGTCCTCTTCATTTTAGGTCTGTTGGACTCTTTGGATGTCTGCCCTGTGAATCCTTTTATTTATTTTCCCACATTAAGGTGATTGGCACTGAATGCATAGTCCTAAAATGATCCTTTCCTATGTACATCTTCTGCTTACGCCTCTGCTTGTGCAGCCTAATCTTTCATTTGGTAATTTGTTGCCAAAGCACTTGGCAAATTTGTCTTTCACAAATACCTTTCACAGGTCATTGCTGAAAGTTTTCTGCCCTACTCTAATGCCAAAATGCAAGTTAGCTAATTTAAACTCTTGAAAGACATTAGCACAGAGAAATGATTGAAAAGTTTATTGGGTGGTGGAAAGCTTTCAGGTTAACAGTTTTGCATTCAAAGGTGATTGCAAGGAAAGGAAGGTGGGAAGAGAAGACTATCTGGGTAATCTCTGTACCTGAGGAAAACCTATGGTAGCCTGTGACTGCTGTAATGAGCCTTGGGGCCACTGGCGGTTGGCATCTTTCAGCTCCACTGCCTTGCCCTGGAAGGCTGGACCACCATGAAGCAGCTACAAGATGAGTAGTAGAGTGCAAAAGCTCATTTAAAACTGCAGCTGCCTTTTGCTCCCTGTCTTTGCCAAGTATTTTGTGGTGAGAGCTAATGATCAGCGTTGCTGCCTCCCTGCGTGCTCCCCCTGAGGAGGGCGCAGGCCGCAGCTCGCAGGCGTGCAGCTCACGCACCCTCTGTAGCTGTGTGAGCCCTGCTCGCCTTTACTGCAGCTGATGTTCACTTGGCTGGTTCTGTGCAAGGGTGAACGATCCTGCACAATACAATATGTCCCTTTTCTTAATATCTATCTCATACATTTGCTGATGGTTTTCAAGTTGTATCCTCTTTGCATCTGTAGCTGAGACTGCTGCCTTCCTAAGTCCTGGTGTGGGATTTGCTTTACTCTAAGGCGTTTGGGTTATTTTACCAGTCTGCATTTCCTTAGCCTATTCCTCAAAGCATTTTTCAGTAAGAACAGTAGTCAGATAAAATATAAAGGGGACTTACAAGAAAGACTGAGAGAGATTTTTTACCAAGGCTTGTAGTGACAAGACAAGGAGCAATGGTTTTAAACTTAAAGAGAGTAGAATTGGATTTGACATAAAGAAGAAATTTTTTTATGATGAGAGTGGTCGGACACAGAAACAGGTTGCCCAGTGAAGTTGTGGATGTAGCTTTGTTGGAAATGTTCAAAGTCAGGTTGGATGGGGCTTTGAGCAACCTGATCTAGTGAGTGATGTCCCTGCCTATCACAGGGGGATTGGACTAGATGAAATTTAAAGGTCCTCTCCAACCCAAACCATTTTATGATTCAGTCCTGAAAATAATTTGGCCTATTTGACAGGTATCTGGATGTTAAAAGTTGTGTCTGTTCTTTGTTCAGTGGTGTAGTTTTTAATGTCCTATCAAGTTATCTGAGTTCAGTTCTTTTTTTCTCAGCCCAACAAAGCCTGGGATAAAACTGTTTTCTTTCTGGGTACTAATGCTTGATTCAGCTGTACAGGTTCTCACTGCCTCTTTTGTCAGCCTAGGAGAATGCATATGGGAAGTGCTTGTTGCACCTTGGGTTTTTGTCATATGCTTCTGTTCAAATGAATGCTTTGTTCTGTGTTTGCTTAGCTAGAAGAAGAAAGCAATTCAATTTCAAGCCATTGTAAAGACCGTGTTCTGCAAACCAAACTTCTTTTTACCTTCCTGCTTTCTCTCCTTTATGGAATATTGATTTACCTTACTCAGTTAAGTTGGGCCAGGCCCAGCTTTCTGCCCAATTATGTGTCTCAGTGTCTTGCAATTTCACATCTTAAGCAGAGCTCAGGCTTGTTCCTCCATGCTGGGATCAAGCTCTGTAACTGCAGGTTCTTGCTGTGCATTTCCTTTGGGCTCATAATGGGCAGACAACGTGCAGCTACACCTGGAGGTGAAACAAGTGGGGTCCACTGCAGACACTGAACAACTTCCATGCAGAGCGTGGGGTTTCTGCTCCTCCTGCTTTCCCATGTGGCATCATCATGGAAATGAGCAGGACTGGGCACAGAGATGGATTTGAGAATTTACTTTATGGGTGTTTGAGTCATCTCTGCAGAAGGTGGTGTTGAGGGTGCACAGCCTATGGTGTCTTGAGCACAGGTGCATTTCCTCCAGAAGTGTTCTTTCTTTCCCTACCAGCAGCACATAGATTGGTGTTCAGTGTGGGCTAATTGCCTGGACATGGAAAACTAAATTGGGGCAAAACTTCTGATCACTTCTCTAAGGAAAGAAGCCTAGTCTGATCCTGTGTTATATCCCAGATGTTTGCTGGGATGGTTAAGCTGGCCAGAGGACATGGCTCCTAAGCTGACCTGACTGATTACTGTTGCCAGAGGGGTTTAAGCATCTGAATGGAGTCTGGGTGTCAGGTGAGCATGGGGGTAAATGAGACAGGAGATGTGGGAATGGCAGGAGTTTAGATGAGTCCAGCACTTCTGCTTTCCCTGACACCTTTTGAGACATTCACCTAACTCAGTGTCTCCTGAGGTTTTAGCATCTCATCAGGATGCTGGGAGAGGCAGACCTGCTTTGCTGCTGGCCACTTGCTTCCCCTGTGCTGGCAGCTAACTGACCCCCTTGAGCCAGCTCAGCTCACTAAACCTCCAGAAAATTGACTGTTTCTAAAAATGTGAGTTCTCCAGCTGTCCCAGCAGATCAACTCGCCACTAGAGCCAGGTCCACAGGGCAGCAGGGAATCTCTCTTAGGAGCAAGGCTCACACTGACCGCTGTTCTGTGAAACAACCACCTGTCCTAGCTCCTTCCCCTAGGCTGAGGGTTGGTGCTTCCCCAATGCCTTTAGACTGCCTCTAAACATAAGAAAACAGTAATTCACTGACTTAGCTGCACCTGGTGTAGAGAAAGATCCAGTGGAGTATTACAAAAGCTGCTTTGACATTCCTGCTATGTTTTTGAAAGAATAGTACTGTATTTTTAAGGAGCGTCTTAGCATGCACATGGCTGTATAATTTACAAATTGCATATATCTAGCCCAGAACACTAAAGTTTTTTATTCAGACACTGTGATCCATTTTTGTACTACTTTGTTAGAGCATGAATTTTCAGTCTGAAAAATAATGTTGTTGTCTCAATTTCTGTTGCCGGAGGTTGGTCATACAGGACTGTCCTCAGCAGAAGACAGCACTGTAGTTCATACCAGCAATTCAGCTTTAATGCAGTAATAATTAAAAGAAAAAAAATTGTGTTTATTTACTGGCCAATTATCCAATTTTTTAAGATTGGTCTTCACTGAAAGTTAAAATGAAGAGAAATGCAAAAGGAAAATTAGGTCATTAATGTACTCTTTGCTTCTAGTTTTCACTTCATTTGATTGTAAATTGTTTGCAGTAAAATTGCAAATTAGTAGCTTGGATAAAGCACTATGAATTCCTTCAATATCAGATTTAAATGAGGAAGAACTGGGCCTCTAACCTTCATGGAGTAAACTGTAGCTGGATGCATTCCTAGGGGCTTATTATCCATTCCTCCATATTATTTGCTTGAACTCTCAATTGCTCACTGTTCAGTGCACATTGGGTGGAAGCTGGAAAATGCCTAAGAAGAGGTGAGGTGGAAACTTAGGCAGTGGGATGCTCTTACTGCCAAACAGACATCAGAGGATGTGCCACATCCCACAGCAGGCATCCGAATGGGAATGGCTCTCAGAAAACCATGTTGCTTTCCAAGCCTAGTGCGAAATTTACATCCTGAGCTGGCGGAGAGACAAGGGTTACACTGAAAATAGGTTTTCCACATTTTGTAAGAAGAGCAGGTTGAAATAGCCATCCCTCCTGGAAAGGAAAAACACTGCATGAAGTGTCAGTTCATGAAGTCAGTTGTCTCCATACCTCTTACCAAGTACAGGAGAAGTGTCCTAAAATGTTGGCAAGGTAAATTTTGGTTTAGCATGAGATATTACTACTGTCACTTCATTTATTTTATGACCAGGATAATTTCTTCCTGTTTATCACACAGCTATTCATTGCCTGTGGAGCAGTGTCTTTTGTTTCACCTTTATTGCTTTTACCAAAAGCCAACCTGACAGGAAGAAGGCTCTTTATGGGCAATATCCTGAATTTTGAGAGAATAGCCATGGAGAGATCGAGATCGAGATCCTTTTATAGAGGGTCTGTTGGGTGTGGGGTGGCTGTGGCCAGCCTGGAGGGAAGGGTTGGTGGCTGGAGGGACATCTGTGTGTGCTCTTGCTAGACAGGTGTTTGGGAATAGGGTGCTCCTATGATAGAGAAAATTTAAGCTCTGGTTTGTATGCATAAATAACTGGATCCAGGTACTAATTAGAGATAATTTGTCTGGAAAGTAGAAGATTAAAGGAACTCTTTTCTTCCTGTCAGAACAATTTTGTCTGCATTGTGCTGTCTGATAAATCAGATTGCTTAATAGGGGTGTCGTGTGGATTTTTTGGATTTTCCAAGAGCAAATCAGAATATGTCGATATTAGACCCAAGGCTTCTTTCTTCTCTGGTGCACTCCTTATGTCTATGGAAGAGCTTCTGCCACCTTTCCTGTTGGGTTTAGCTCCCTTTGTCTGCTATGTGGTGGCTCCTGATAGCTGTGCAAGGTACTCGTCTGGTTGTCAGTGGGAAAGGCTTCTTCACCTCAGGCATTCAAGATACAGTGCTTGTCACATGTCCTGCTTTTTGAACTTTGAACCTCTGTCTAATTCTAACTTATTTTTTCTGATCCAGTGATCCTTCAGCCTGGAAAGGATGAGCAGGAACATTCATCTGTTGTCAGCCTTGTTCAAGCCATGGGGAAGTACAGTAGTTGCTGTTCTGCTCTGGCTGTAAAACAGCAAATAAGAGCAAAACGTTTGGATAGGACAAGCAAAAAAAAAAAAAGGTGTAGGAAATCCTATTTGTCTTTCTCACTGAGTAAGCACAGCCATACACTCTGTGAGTATGGCATACACAGTTTGGGCTGTGTATTGATGGGAATACAGGGAGAGGAGGTTACCTGCAATTGTTAACAGTGCCATTAAGATGAAATGAAACAAGGAGATAAAAGATATGGGAATTTGGGTTTGAGTTTTATTGGTTTGGCTTGTTTTTCTGTGGGTTTTGGTTGGTTGGTTTGGCTGCTTTTTGTTCTGCAAAGATGAGGATGTCTTATCCGTGACTTTGTTGCTCTGGACACTGTGTCCTTCTTAATAGTTGCTTCTCCTTTTGAGTGATGTTGGTTTAACACAATGCAGAAGCCAAGGCTCAGATAAGTGCTGGATGTCTGGGGCTTTTTCCAGTGGCATATATTGTGTCACTAGAACAGTAAAATCTCAGCAGCACCAGGATAGTGTACCTGGTCCACAGTCACAGCCTACGCTGGCTCGGGAGCTTTTATTGCTTGCGCTGTCAGTGCACATTAAGAGTTAGTGAGCAACGTGCACTAGATTGTTTTAGACATGGGCTGTATATTATTCCTAACATCCCCTGACAGACCATGCTATCCCAGCTGTGCTGTGTTGGTAGCACCGGAAGGAATATCAGCCACCGTTATTGAGTTTGGAATATAGGTTCATTTACAGCCTCAAATTCTTATTTGTTATACAGAGCTTTATAAAATGGGCATCTGTGGTGATGACCAGTTTCTGTCCAGAGGTGAATCTTCTAAAAGTTTGTTAACAAAAGTAACTTCCAAATACTGCACAGATTTAGAAAATCATGTGTTACCTATGTTTCCTAATGAGGAATGTTTTCAAGATTGCCTTTACACACTAGATTTCCTTAGGAGTAATAAAACATAATTTTAAAATAAAATACTATATTTTGTCAGAAAGCAGAAGAGAGAATGCTTGATGAGTATTGAATTAGTATTAGCATTAGAGCAATGCTTCTTGCTCAGTTGTTTGTGAAATTTGTGGTAGACTAGTCTGTGCTTAAGAGGGCATGATCCTATTGCTGTTGGACCATTTGAGTTATTTGTGGACCATGGATAGACAAACATTAGATGCAGACAAATAAATTAATTTTTCTGAGTGGTCTATATTTGCTTCTCATCTGGCTTATGTATCTGCTGTATATCTTGTATATACAGAGGGGTGTGAAAAAGACTCCAGCTTGCCAACTCAGATCTTGGAATGAGGGAAGAGAGGAGAGCTGGCTCTGACTGTTCAAAACAGAGATGTTCATGAACGGAGAATGATGAGGAAGATAAAAAATCTGGAAAATAGGGACATGAATGGTAAAACATGAAAAGAAAAACAGAGGGAACAGGACAAAGGAGGAAAGGAAACATAAGGAAATTGAAGTGAGATTGTCAAAGAAAAGGGAAAATAAGAGGAGTAAAATAGAGGAAAACAGAAAAATTATCTAGTTGTCAAGTCTTTTTTTAAATATGTAAAACTCTAAGTATTCCAAGAAGAGAATGCGTATGTATAGAAATGAATATGTAGTTTGAGCTTTTTTAAATTTAGGCTGTAGTCTTGAATTTTTCAAATCAAACTGGAGACCTGTGGGCTTAGTGGAGCCATATCCCATTTAATTGTAGTACAAGATGAACACATTAGTGGTACCTCACACAGGGCATTCCTCCTTCTTATTGCTCCTCTGCCCTGGGTTGTCCCTATTGTGCCATGTGGCCAACAGTGATAAATAGTGAGGTCTCGAGAGCTGATTCTGCTCAGAAATGGCTGCCTGTAAGCAGGTGAATCCACACATACCAGTTTCTGGGTTTGAAATCTAAAAGTGTGTGTGAGACTGAAGAGTGGACACAAGGAACATCATGTTATTGTGTTGTTTTGCATTACATTGGAGTATTTGAATTGTTGCAGTAGTCAGCAGAATGGTAAAGAGCATCCAGTGCATGCCTAAAGTGTGTGCTGAGTGGGCAGTAGAAACACAAAGAGAAAGATGTTTCTGTAAAACTTGTTTATTTGGGAAAATGTGTATGATTGTTAATTGAAACGCTCACTTCTGTCTACTACAGGAGGAACACCAAAGCAGACAAAGAGCAGCAAACAGGCACATTTTTGGAGCCCTATCTAGTCTACAGCTTTTGAATTCTTCCTTTTTCCAAAGTTTAATGTGAACATTTAAAATCAGCTCTGAAATGTATCAGGAAACTTCAAAGGAAAGGGCAGTTTGAAAAGAGAGGGGAATGTAGTACTCAGATCTGTATATCAGGGTAAAGGAAACATGATTTATACTCTTTCTGTATCTGTAAAGCTGTGGTATTTCTAGAAATTCATTTCAAACTGAGGAGCTCAAAATAGAACTCCAGTTTAGGGAGAGCGGTACTGCTCAGTTTACTGCACTGATATTTACAGCCATAATCTGAATCTTTCTGTCCCTTAGAAACCATCAATCCTCTCGAAGGTGTGAGCATCTTCTCACTCTGTCAGATTTGAATATTTAATCTAGAGAATGAACTTGAGTTTAAATGCGACTCCTTTGGCAATGGAAACTGCCTTTGAAGTTTTTGGATCTTCTACATTCCACATTTCCTGTTTTAAATTAAAAGAACAAAGCACTCTCAAATAATGCACTGTAAGCACCCTGCATCTCAGACATGAGGAACCAGACAGAAGGAGGAAGTCTGGGGGCATTTCATTCATCTTCCCATCAAACAATCTGCCCCAGGTAAGAGCAGTTCAGGTGAGTCAGAGCTAGCAGGGTTGGTTGTATCCTCAATTACAGGGCAGCCCAACTAACGGCTTCATTAAAAATCTTACTCTTGTGCTGTGTTGTAGACAATGATGAAATACGCCACAGTAGCCATGGTAGGATGTAAAATTATGATCTCTTGGAAAGCCTCCCCTCCCCACTCCACCCTGCCCCCCAAAAGCCCCAAATTGTTGTCATCTGCCCTTCTCTGAATTCCATAGGTCACTTCTGATCCAGCTTACATAGACCTTCCAAGGTTTTTCACTGTCCTTACACCATGACTTCTCCCAGCTTCCAGGAGACAACACTTAGGATCCTGCTTAAACTGTGGAACTTCTTAGGATGTGCCTATTTTTCAGGAGTTGAGATCAACTTGAAATTTACCTAATTGCACCAGGTCTAGAACATTTTTTTCAGTCTAGACTCAGGCTGGGGATGATTCATGAGGTTCATGATGGATCTCTCACTCTGGGATGAAGGATGTCTTCTCATCTTCATGTACTACACCCTGGAGCATTCAGTCTTAGACTCGAGGTTGTGCTGTCCCTGTGCATTAAGTGGCAAAATGTACAGGGTAGATTCCAGCAGCATAGAGGACAGAAAGCTTATCTTTCACCAACACAATTGCTACCACGTTAAGGCTGGACAAGATCAGCTTGTCTGTAGGGATCAGGGAGTTGAAGCTGTATCTAAGCAAGGCAGAGGTGAGGACAAAGGAGAGCTGAAGGATGCCTTTGGCCAAGTCTCAGTTGTCTCGTACAGTCTGTAATTTAGAACCACTGCTGAATTGGCAACCACTGTGATTAATGATTTCTGCCATCTCTACTTCTTGGGGAGATTCTGTCCTAGCTTAGTTAAAGATTTTATAAGACTCTCCTGTCCCAGCTGGGCTAGAGCAGCGCACTGCACATGGGCATAAAGCCATTGGTTCTTAGGCAACTGCAGTCTCACAGAGTGCTGCAGCATTTCCCCTGGCAGCTCGTGCTCCTGGTAGCACAATGCACCACTTCTTTGCCCTGAAGTACCACTGCAGCTGCTGGGCCAGTGGGCAACTTGAACAGGAAGCAAGAGCTTGGACTGCTGACTTTTTTGGTGATCTGGTTTGTAAGACTCTCTCTCTCAGAAGGAATCTGGAACAGCTTTTATGTTAAGACATCTGTTGTATTTATAAACCTGCACTGATGCTTGAAGAGGTGTTTGAAAAATTGTATATGCCATTTTTAGATGAAGTTTGAGAATCCTGGTGGACATCATATAGATCAGACAGTTCATGTATAATCATAAACATCGTGTATCATCATAAAATGCTAAACATCATTCCACGGGTATGTGTATCTTTGCACAGTGACAGGAATCAAGGTTATAGACAGAATGGCAGGAAATGGAAAGAAAATAGTATTCCCACTGTTTTTAAAGATTCAGTGGTCAGTACAGCTTGGATATTACCCTTTAAGTAATAAAGAGTTTGTCAGAATGACAGAAGTAATTACTGGCAAGTTTTTCTTTATTATTACTACTGTTATTATTATTTGGCTCTTCTGTTCAATTGCACAACTTCATTGTTTCTTTTTCTGAATGATCAGGTGTTCACTTACTGGTAGAAAATTTTGACCAGACTGATTGTAAGAGATTAGCATTTCTTTTTAACCGGATTCCACAAGCTGATCAGAAGGACCTCTCCATAGGAATGCTGGAAGAATTGAAGGCAGCTGAGCTTTTTGCTTTGGCAAAATCTTATAAGTGGTATCAGGTGGATTCTGTTGGGATGGGAGCTGGTTGCTGATTACAAGTGAGGAGCCAGGGGTGCTGTGGGAGAGGATCTGTTGATGGTTATGTCCACATCACTAATTAGTGCTGTGCAGTAGGAGCAGAAATATAATGCTAATTACAAAATTCTGGTCCTGAAAACCTCATGTCCACATGAATGTATTTTTGAGGTGTTGGACTAGTTCTGGTTTGGTTCCACATGCTCCTCCAGTGGCTTGAGTGTCTGGAGTGTGCTCCTGGAGAGCTGCTCCAGATTTAGTTACACCCTGAAGGAATCCTGCTGGGGGTCTCCAAGGCAGCACTGTGTTCTATTGGGAAAGCTGCTGATCTGAACTACAAACTGGTGTAGACATAGCTGTTAAATGTCTGGTCCTATCTCCTGAGTAAGCAAATTGAGACCACAGGAACAGGCTCTTGGAAGAAGTGGCAATACTAGTTCTGAGTTACTGTTGGCTAAAATCAAGGTCCACTGAGAATTATGTTACAAAAAAAATCTTAATATTGTTGACTTGGTTTCATATACAGGAGAAAATAAGGAAGCTCTTTCTAGGGCTAAAACTAAAATGGGAATCAGCATGAAAAGAAGAGAGTAGAAGTGCCAGGAACACCACTGCAGTTACATCTCTAGGATAGCTGCAGTATTTTGACATAGCCTACGATGACTAAGCCACTGGATTTAAAAAGAGCCTGTGTACTGAGAGCATAAAGATGTTATCGTCTTATACAAGTATTCTTAAATGTTTTTATTTAAAAAAAACCCCAAACACTCCACCCACCTTAAAATCAAAATCTAATTACACAGAATGAAGATGTCTCCTAAGCAGTCTCACTTGGAGCATGTGCTGCCAAATAAGAAGAATTCATATGAAGTGAGCTATATTACGGTAAGTCAGCAAAAGGGGGGTGATAAGGGGGGTGTAAAGAGAAACTGCTCAGTTTCCTACATGTAACATGTTTACTAAAGGCCCATCTTTGAAATCCTGTCACTTTAATCACAAAATTTCTGCTTATTGAGCTGTGTTGTTCAGATGCCTCATAAGCAACTCCTACAAACCTGAACAGATTTCACAAAATTCGAAGTCTTTAAAGTCCTAACACAATTAACTTTGTAAAGTTTTTTTACTGAATGGGAAAGCTTTCTTAAAAGTATTTTTAAGTACTGTGTTGGTTTTTGTATTTAATGTGACAGTCAATCATATCTTGACTTTGCAGCCAATAGTTTATTTGAACCTAAATCTGTGATGAAGAAATCTGAAAATATGGTTTGCTTAACAAGTTCAAGTTAGTCTGCATTAATTTGAACGTTTAGATACTGCTGGAACTGCACCATCAACAGGAGAGCCTCTCAATTCTGGTTAAGCACATTTTCCTCCTGGTCTATTGGCTGCCTAAAATGTACTTGAACTGACTGTACACCTTGAACCGATTTGGATTTGTTAGTTTCCTTCTTCTGTTGTTTCCTTCTTCCATCCAGATTTGTACTCCTGCCCTCCAGCACAACATTACTCAGATACCTCTCATCCTCCCGCACCATCAGGCCAGCGCCTTCGCTCTTTGAAAACACGTAGCTGCAATTTCTACAAGTCATGGAAGAAAATTACATAATCTTAAAAGCTATTGCTCTGCTCACTGCATTAAATATTCATATTTCTACCCTTCCATTTCCATCTCCTCTCACAAGTACTTCAGCCCACACGGGTGCACCTTCTGCAATTGGGGAGCTCAGTCCTGGCCTGCACTCTCAGCAGAACCCAGCAAAGTCCTGGCAATCTTTCACTGCCATTTTAGGAAAGGATTGACTTTTTAATTGTTTTTACATAAATAAGACACAATCATACCTTTTATATTGTCAGTGCTTGCTGCAAGCTTTTTTTCTTAAGCACCAACCCAAGGAACAGATTTTTACAATTTGGAGCTGCTCAGTCACTTCGGATGGCTTTTTAATCTCGAGAGGCCAGATGGTAGCATGATCCTTCACCATTGCATGTTTTGCAT
This sequence comes from Corvus cornix cornix, assembly GCF_000738735.6. NCBI lineage: Eukaryota > Metazoa > Chordata > Aves > Passeriformes > Corvidae > Corvus > Corvus cornix. The sequence continues at coordinate 26,153,943 of NC_046334.1, read as the reverse complement.
AATGCAGGAATTGGAATTAAATTTTGTTTGCACATAGTCATAGATGTGTAAGTATATAAATGTTTTTCTTCCATCTATGCATTTTCTCTTCTAGTGTTTTGGTTTGGTTTTTTTTTTTTTTTTTTAAAGACAGCTTTCTACAGGGGAAAACTGTCACAAACAAGCAAATGCTATGCCCTGACAGAAAAGCTTACGCAGAAGAAAACAATGATTTTGGTCAAGGAGATTTGAGACAGAACCTGACACTCAAGTGCTAAGTTTCTGAGAGAGATGATGACTTACCTTGGTTTCAGGGCACTGATAAAACTGCTGTTGGACTGATGTGGAATGATGGGGGTTTTTAAACCATTTCTTCTGAAGCTTTATTTCAAGCTCTCCTACAATCCTAACTTTGATTTTAGTTGTATTTATGGATTTATTCTTTGCTGTCAACTGCAATCAACTGATTGAAATCCATAAATAATAAACATCAGGTTTCAATTTAAGATGCAGAAACGAGATGCTATTGGAAGAAGTTTTACGCACTTTAGCAGCTTTTTATAGCTGACCTCCCCCAGAGCAAGGTCCTGACACATTCCTCGTGAGAGGGAGCAAATGTCTTTCCTGCATGTTTGTCCAGACCCATGTGACAAATCCTACCTGGCAACTGAAAGAGAGGACACTCACACACCTGTTTACATAAAATGTCCCAAGCCATACTTTAGCATCTTACCAGTAAGATGAGCAACTCAACCTGCTTTACCCCTCATATGATACCTAATATTAAATTAACAGCTAGAAAATAAAAAATTAAAAAAGAAAGACATACTAACATGAAAAAACACATTTTATTGCACTTAAGTTATAAGAAAATAAAATTTCTAAGTGAATCAAACCATAGACACAATCCCTTTAAAGGTTGTTTTCCTCCATCATGTCAGGTTGTTACATAACTAAAATTAACCAACTGGAATCTGATTGTTTTAAATCAGACTATAAATAAAACAAAAACAAAAACAAAAAAAGGAGGAAAAAAGATCGCCTAGGATACAGTGTTAAACCACTTTCACAGTTCAGCTTGAGTTGTGGCTCTTGGAGAATGAGGCAAACCATTTGACTCTTTCGTTTCTCATTTTGTTTGCATGTGACATCTTTACAAAAACGTAAGTTTTTGCTCTGTCAGTTCCTCCCAGCAATAACTGTAACAGTTGTTTTTTTCTCAAATACTGTAAAACACTAAGACTGACCAGCAACTTTAATTTTTGTATTTTATAATATTTTTAAAAAATTTTGTCAGTTTTTTTTTTTAATGTATGTTCATTCCATTCACCACAGCCCTCACAAAGAAAAATTTCCCCACAGAACAGGCTGCAATAGCTTTGTTCCAAGGAATGTGTTTTAATTTTTGCCCAGAAAAAAGAAAATAAGCTTTGCACACACACTCAATTCTTTATTTGCAGGCAAACTTCACTCTTAATTGTCTGAAACTCTTCCACTCTCAGCCTCTTAGAGGCACAGTTGGCTCAAGTTTCAGTGGCAAAAAGTCTTTTTCTGTAACCAAACTAGAGCAAATTTGGAATTCAGTCTGGGACTAAAACGTCACAGCAGAAAAAAAAATAAAAAAAAATAATTTGCTTTTCTTTCTTTCATTTAGCAGCATAAATAAGTTTGGCCACTGGGAATACAGTACAGGGGTGGGACAACAATCCCGTAATTGAAGACCTACTTCTAGCACCAGCATTGCGAATTAAATCCATCAGAGGACTCTCAAAACCCAGGACAACTTGCCACCTCAGAGCAACTTATGCATTGAAGAGTGTAGATGGAAGCAACAGTAAATAGATTAAACAGAGGCTAATACTGTGATTGACATTGGCAATGATTGGCAAAAAAAAAAAAAGAGGAATAAAGAAAAAAAAGAAAAAGCTCTGATAAAACTGTACAAAACAATTCACAGTAATATTTTAGCTTTTCCACACCAGGAATGGACTCTTTGTTTTTGTTTTTGTTTGTTTTTCTCATTGCAGATGCTCTCTAGTTTTTGAAAGTCAACCAGTGACTGCTCGTGGAGGTTGGAAGGGACCTTGGAGGGAGTCCGGTCCAACCGCCTGCTTGGAGCGGGGCTAAGGGACAGCGCGTTGCTCGGAGGGGCTGCCGGGACCCAGGGTGACCCAGGGGTGCACAAGCAGGCTCGCCTGTGCAGCTTATTTCAAGATCTTTGTGGTAAAATAACTTGTTAACAAGAACTGTAACATTTTTTTTTTTCACTCCAAATTGCTCAAGGAGCTTTTAGAGGAAAGTAAAGAAATTAATTGCACCTGGTTTCATTTCAAAAGTTGGATTTTTGCAAAGCTGCCCCGGTCAAAAGTGTAGCCTTTTTATGTGACGAGACAGCAAAAGCCTCTCTTGTCAGTTATAGTTTGTCATCTTTGTCTTCTCCTTCGTAGTCTGTAGGTCTTTAGGATCTGTTGCCCCAAGGCAACATCCTGCACCACCAAGGACAAGGGATTTTTTTCCTTTTTCTTTTTTTTCTTTTTTCTTTTTTTTTCAGGGGGGAGGGAAAGGAGAACATCGTCTACACGTTTGGACAAATTCATCTTTCTGCCCTTCACTTCATATCGACGTCAAAGTCCAACACCAGCAGCTTTGTTTCCTCAGTCCCGTTGCGGCTCCCAACTGCACACACCAGCTTTGTGTTAGAAGCTCTGATTCGCCACACGACGCCTCCACTTCCCCCACTCTCCAATGTGACTAGATTTCGGATAAATTCACCCGTTTTCAAGTCCCAAAGTTTTACAGTCCCATCATCTGAGCTGGTAATTACAAAGTTCTTGTTGAACTGTAAACAGGTCACAGCACTCTGATGCTTGTTGGGACCTGTAAGAGTAAACAAAAACATTTCTATTTGTAATTAATTAGAAAGCAATGTCAGACAGTGCTGCATCTACAATAAATACCTTGCTATTTGCATACAGTTCTTTCCATCTACTAGAACTATTAGAGAACTATCTGTTTTAACTCCTGGGTTTGTACATTAAAAGGTACAGAAGCCTTGCCATGCTTTCAAAAAGTGAAGGCAGGTATAAAAAAATTCCCCACTATTTTCTTTGTCTCAGTGATCTTGTTGTGCTGTGTATCAGCAGAAAGGCAAACATACACTTGGGCATCCATGAAAATTAATTTAACCATCCACAATGAGGCGACCGCTGTAAGAATTTGTCTCCAAGTCCCTTTGAAGTGTTATTATGAGATTACTCCATCAGTAAATATTGACAGTTATATGCTGACATATAAATATATATGTTAAAGCAGCAGTCTGCTTTACAGGCAAATTTAATTTTCTGCTCCAGCCAGCACTGCTGCATATGATATATGAGAATGATATAAGACCTTTTTTGTGGGGAGAAACACAACCATGTGTTTGTGTGCATGATGCCTGAGTGGCAGCTGTCAACATGAAGGAAAAAAAAAATTTTTTTACCAAAATAAAGACAACATCTTCCACTTGCATCTCTTGATTTATTGCAACAGACAGTGTACTTTGCCTTCTGATCCAATTAATCTGTAGGCTTTGAAACATTCAAGTGACCCCTAAATAAATACATTGACTGTCTATTTTGAGATGTAATTTCCTACATATTTCTGTGGCTTATTAGGCTAATATACCCATAGCAAATTGCCATCAGTCCAGACCATCTGCCTTTCATAATAGGCAAGTGATTTGAATAGATTAGATTAAATACATTTTGTTCTTCTAGTTCAGAAAAAGATCATACAGCTGTTATCAGAAAAATATTTAAGTTGTAAGTGGTCGGCACTTGTTTCTTTGTATGTATTTATTTTTTTTAATGCAGAACCTGCAGCACAGATCACTGTAGGCTGCTTGATTTACATGAAGGTAGTTTAAGCTTACCTTGCAATGTCTGTAAACATTGTCCTGTTTTAATGTCCCAGATTTTGACTGTAGAATCAGCATTCCCAGACACAAGTATATTGTCCTTGAGTTCCATTCCACTTGTGAGTGACTGGTGGCCTGTTAGAGTGTGAATGCAGTTGCCTGTCTCCACATCCCAAACTCGGATGGAAGTGTCAAGAGATCCGCTCACCACATGGATACCATCAAACTACAAGAAAGGTACATCTATTACAAACAGTTATATTAGCATCTTACAAAGAAGGCTATTAAGCATTTAATTGACTAAATGCAAGGTTAGATACTATATATATTCAGAATCTGCAGTTCAAAGTAAGAACTCAGTAGAGATGGCCACGTTTGATACCAGAGCAGGTGATTCATGGTCAGTGCAATTCTCTGTTGTAGACACGGGCTCTTGAGGGACATGGTTTGAAAAGAGACTCTGAGCCCCTGGTCTTTGAAATGTAATACATCTCCTTTAAACACAGCAGATCCTGACTATCCTGCAGCATGCAACAATAAGATACTTTTCCTGAAAAAGATGTTAACAAGCCAACCTTGCTTTTTACAAGTCAGAGGGACTTTAAGCAGGAGAATGACAACAATGTTATTCCAGAATCATCTACACGAAAGTCACAACATAGGGAAATGGAAGGAAATGTAATTGAAAAATGTGGGGTTTAGCTATTTTGTTACCCTAATTGTGTACAGTAAGGAAGTGTAACTTTCCAGTCATTTTAGGGAAAGCATACAGGCTAAGATATGAGATTCTTTTGACCATGTAGAGAACAGAAAGGTGGAAAATAACTTGAGCTATAGTGACAATGACATAAGAGTCCAGAATTCTCAAAAAAGGAAAAAAGCAGTGGAATAAAACCAGTGGGCTTCAAGAAGGAATACTTAAAAAACCCGAGACTTCCTTCCCATGAGGATTTTATGTATCTGTTCTCTGAGGGGAAGAAGAGTTCAGGACAGTTGGTACTTTCTTAAAGACACAAACTATCCTGTGTGAAAGAAAGATGGGAAGTATTGTAAATTACTGAGACCCACTTGGCTAAACCACAAGGAATTGTACAAAAAGTAGAAACTAGATCAATAGATGTGTATAAAAGAGCACACTGGGACAAAACCAGAAAGGCAGGGCAAAACACAAGATAAAACTAGCAAGAGCCATTTCACTATTGTGTAAAAAAGTCCCAACCAAAAACAAAACAAAAGAACCACACCAAGAGGAAGGCCAAAAAAACCTCATTTATCCTTGGTGGGAAGGAAACACTGACTGAGGCCAGCTATTTAACTTTTTTGTTTCAGTCCTCAGCCATCCAAGTGTAGGCTCACAGCACTAACGCCAACGACAAATGAGTACAAGCTTTTGCTAGAATGGGGGAACAAAATCACATAAGGCAAGTTGTTTTAAGACAATCTCAGAGACATCTGCTACTATCTTTGAGAACCCATGGAAGACAGACAAGTTTCAGATGGCAAATACAGTTCCTTCCTTTATTGAAGGTGATCAAGGCATCAAAGGAGATGATAGGATAGGGGAATTATGGATCAACCAGTCTAACTTCAGTTTCCACAAGGACCTTTTAAGCCCTGAGTAATGTGGTAAGTAGCAGCAAGCACAGATTTGTGGGAAAATTATCTTAACCAATATGATTTTTTTTTTCCTGTAATGGAGTAAAAAGCCATGTGAAACACCAAATGTCTTGGTTGTATTTTTACAAAGAGGGAGACAAACTTGTGGCGGGGACACTATTAATATTCAGAACTTTGTTCACAGTACTATTAGAGATACCAGAAAGTTTCAAAGAGGTCTGGCATTCACTATTTTCATTAGGTTTTGAGTGACATTTGAAACAGTAGAACTGACCAAAGGCAAAGAGTGTAGAAGTGAAAAGTGTGGAGATCTGAACTTGGCAGGGAATGAATGAAGGTACAGCTGCAGCCTGGGAGAAGGAAGGCTGGGCAGGAATCTTGGTTATATTTAAGGCAATCTGACACTCCTTGTCCATGTGGACTAACTGGTACCTGATAAGGCAAGGAACAAACCCAGTTAAGGGAACTCCACTATCTGGAGCCGCTGCTTTTTATAAGACCCGCAGAAAATTAGTCTCTGAGATCTCTGCAGTCAGACATGGTTGAGCATGGCACCTAGATTCAAAAGAATGGAGAGTGACTGGCACACAGACTGCTTATCTGCTGCATGCACTGCATTCCTGGTGAAAATACACTAAAAAAGACCCTCTGGTATCTGAATGGAAGGCATAAAAAATAACTTTTCACTTCTAGCAAGCATTGATAAGACTTTGACTGGACCTGGTTTGGGTCCCCTGCTTTCAAAAGAGGATGGGAAATAATCTGTCTTCAGATAAACAGACAAGGAATGCCAAGTAGCCCAAAAGACTTGGGAACACTAGAGAATATTTTTCTATCCTAAAAAGAACTAAACCTGACTGATGTGACAAATTTTGAATTCCTTTCCCCCTTTCCCACAAACTAATCGTATTCCATGTTCATACAGTATTCAGAAAGAGAGCTTTAAGGCTGGGCATCAAGACAAATTGACGATGCTGCAGTGAAACAGACAATGATTTGGATCAGTGAGTTATCCATGAACCTTGAGAATCTGTGGATTACTTCAAAGGCAGGTAAGAGAGTAAGAAAACGCAACAAGTTCAGTGGTCTTCAACTGCTGCACATAAGGATCTCTGGAAAATATTAGGTCTACACATGGGGAAACATTATGATATAACAGAACCTGCCATGGAGCAGGGATAGGGAGGACTGGCTTATTTCATCTCATTCTTCTATTTGTGGAAGTTCTGCTGTTTGGGGCTACTTCAGGCTGAAGGGCAGGAGACACCATGCAATTTTAAAGAATCTTTCTGTTCCAAACCTGTAAACACCTGTAGCCTCTAGCTTGCCCTCCCTGATCCCCTTCCCATTTGTTTCAGAACATATCAATGTGTAACATAACCCAATTCTTTGATCCATTATTACTACAGTATCAGAGCAAGACATAAATATTCGTACGCCAAAACAAGAGCCACTGGTGAAGATAAGGTAGAATAACTTAAACTGCCCCATGTGAAATACAATCCTCAGATTATTTTTGAGAGAGCAGTAGGTAGTACACCATTTTTAACTTACTTGCTGCTTGTCTAGAGAACACTCCTCAGCATATGAATGTAAGAGAAGGGCTGGAGTTTTTGATAAATTTTGCTACTTATTTTTCGGAAAGGAAACCAATTAGAAACTTTGTTCATATTTAATATATTATGGTGAGATATGAAATACTTTATGAAAAATGTCTCTAGCACTGAGCCACAAACCAGAGCAGTTACATGCTGAATGCCATTTCCCAATTTTGAACTGTCTTTGTTGATTTCTTTTTCAAGTCCTGCCAGATTGTGGTGTGAACAGGCACAAGCATGAAATTAATTTCTTTCGCTTTTCAATGCCTGGAAGTGATGCTTTGACTCTATGAATGAACAAGATGATGTTTTGGGTTAGTAAAGGTAAGAAGACCCAAGACATGAGGTCTGTGTGTATCTTCACCAGCTTTGTGGGTGACTGGTGGGCAATAGAGAGATGCCACACAGTAGCACCATAATAACCTGCACCTACATTAACATGTTGCTGTTGAAAAAGCCTCACAGTTGTATATCTGGCCTGTACTCAGAGAAGAGGAAGTAAAAAGCTAGAGATTTACATAGGATCATTAAAATTTTAGATTCAGCCTTACTGTGAATTATAGTTTGGAATTGGAAGATGGGACTAGAAAATGAGGATAAACAGATCTCCATAAATCAGAACATTAATCCAATAGGGTTTTTGGCACATTGTCAATTGCTATATTCTCTGATTTATTTAAAACAGTAAGTTTGGAATTTCTTGGGGAAGGCAAAAACATAGCTCCAAAATACATGCAAGATTAAAAAAAAAGAAAATTCTGAACCAAACAACCCATTAATCCACAAAACAATGTAACTTGATAGTGTAGAGATTTGGGCTTTATTGTACTGGGTCCTTTATAAAAAATGCTACTCAAAAAAAAATTTCAGTTTCTAACTTAAGACAACATATACCTAGTGTAACAAAATGAAAAAGGGGTTTATCACAGATGCCTCTGTATTCCTGTGGTCTGTATAATTCTGTACTAGGTACCCACAACTTAATAAACAAGGTGAAATAAACTGACTTTAAATGTTACTTAAGGAAACTAAAGCAGCAGATAAAAATCACATACCTGTAACGAGTAGACTCTGTTAGTATGCCCTTGCAGTGTGTGCAGACAGGTCTCTGTCTCTGGATCCCACACTTTGACCATAAAATCATATGCACCACTTACAACCCTTCTGCCATCATATTGAACGCACCGAACTGCAGCGACGTGGCCCATCAGAACGTGTAAACACTGGCCCGTCTCTATGTCCCACACTCTCAGCGTAGCGTCTCGAGACCCACTGACCACTCTGCAGGACGAGAAAAGCCCTCTTGTACTTAGCAATGGACGTAAAAATACTACAACAATTTGGCTAAACTTGGCTACGAATGGGTTCTGAGTTTTAATTTGGGACGTTAGATGGCATTGGTGTGCCAGCCGCCAAAGTGCTGGCTTGGTGTGATGTTTGATTAGGGTCTCAAATGACTGGGGTGCTCTTCTTCCTTGCTCTACTCACCTCCTCAGGATCTATTTGATACAATTAGCAATCAGTATTTTAAAAGCCACTTCATTCCTGACCAGCAAAACAATGCCATAAGAAATTCTGTGGACTGTTGTATCTACCTATGAAAGCTTAGGAACATGGTGAGCTCCAGCCAGTGCTATGGGCTTTCTGTTTTAATAACTGAGCTAACTAATTGTAACAAATAAACAAAGATCTTTAGAAATTTCACTTTTCGTAAAGTAACAGTTGTTCTGCTTGATTTTTTTTTTTTTCCAGTTTATACTTCTATAAGCTTTTTTGGGCAATAACAGAAATGAAATGGAGTGAACAATAATGGAATTTATATAGAAAAACCTCATCATTCTTCAAAAAAGAAGAAATGCAACCAACAGTCTCTGTCAACAGCTCCATACCACAGCCAAGTAACAGAGCTCTGCCAATGTTTGTTGAATCAAGACATGATTTACTGTTGCAAAAATTATGTTATAATCAGTTAAAATTTAAATAAAATACCGCAGTGACAATACTTAAAAGGTTATTTAGTAAAATGAGTAAAAGTTTGTAGCACTGACAAAAGAAGAAATTATTCAGTGTGGGAGACTGGATCACGATGTAACAAAGAATTAGCTTTGCAATAACGCAGACTGTGACTTTTTGAAGTACATGACTCAAGTTTCAGTTCTTCATTTAGTATTCTTATGCTTCTGCTTCTATTAATCATCTTCTCCCTTATGTTGGTTTATGTTTTGCCTGGTTTGTGTTTCACTCAGTGCTGGATGGGGTCCCCAGGTTTCAGGAGCACTTTCTGTGAGCACAAGAGTGTAAAAGAAGGCCAGGCTGTGGCTGTAGCTCTGTGCAAAGCCTCACCTTTTCTCATGGAGATGCATGCAGCGCACGGTGGAGGTGTGTCCATACAAGGTGTGGATGCATTCCCCGGTCTCAGCATTCCAGACTTTCAACGTTCTGTCTGTAGAGCCACTGATGATGATATTGTCCCTCATCTGTGATGACCACACTCCGCCTGTATGTCCAACCAGTGTTCTCAAACACTGAAAAGGAACATTTTCCTTAGTTACCCTTTTGACAGAGGGGAATGGAAACTTTAAGATAAAGCAGTCTTGGAGGTAACAGCCGGCTCTCATAGCAAGAGCCAGAAGACCCCTGGAGACTTCTTCCTGACTGAACAAAAAAACTCCCCTTTTTAAAAGATACTCATCAAATTTCTCTCAATTGTTGGTACTTCAACTATAAAGAATTTTTCTTGTAATCTTCCCCTTTACAAACTAAGCTGGCTTTCCAAATTTCTCAATACAAGGACATGTTTTGCAGCCTTGAGTCATTTCCCTGGCACTTCCCCGAGTCACTGCAGGATTTCCAATAGCTTTTTGAAGTGTACTAGAAGTGGAAAGAGCACACACTTGGTAGTTTTATCACCAATCTATAAACCATATATTTTTGTTGTATTTTTCTGTTTGTTTATCCAAGAAACACTGCACTCTGTAAGCCACAGCTACAGCATCACTCCTGAAAAATCATGTTTCAGACCTTCTTCAGACTTTACTGTTGCCCAGGAGAGAATCCCACACTACGTAAGCACAGCCTCCCTTCTTTGATCCCAAACGTACAACATGATTTCTCACCATGTACAGACAGTGTTTGCTCACACCTTCTTCTATAAAACCCCTGTCGGCCCAGAACAATGGCTTGTCTCTGTCTCCCAGCCTGTTTTCCTTACAAGTAATGACTATATATGCTTTCCCACCAGGCAGCAATAAATGCTAATTAGCACAGACAAGGAAAGATCCTTGCAAGACTCCTCTAGAAACATACTCCATGAAGATTCTGCATTTACTTTAACAACATGATCTCTATAATTACCCATTTTCTAACCCATTTAAATATGTGCCATGTTGATTTTTGCATTGTTCTATTTTCTTCAGTCCTGTCGTGGGGATACAGTCTTTCAGTGCACACAGCCATCTACTTCTGCACTATTATTTTTATCAGTCAAACCTGTAACTGCACGAGAAAAGAGGTCAAGGCAGTTTGAGGATCTCTTTTGCTGTAATCTAATGCTAAGTGGCATTAATTGCTGTGGCCTTCCTTTAACTGTTAGTTGACTCCTCTTGACGCAGTCCAGTATTTTTTATCTGAGATAATGTATCCTAAATACCCAGTCTTTCATTGATGCATTTTAGCTTTCTAACTGTCCTGTCCTGGCTCTTCTCCTTGTGATCATACCTTTTGAAAATGCACTAATTTTAAGCCAAAGGTTACTTTAGAAAAAAAACTAAAAAACAAAAACCATCAAATACAGATTATCTTGATCAACTCTAGTAAGAAAAACCGTAACTTTGGTAGTTGTTAACATGTGAGTTTCTGCTGAAATGTTTTATTATCACTGCATGCTGTATTTTTATCACATGAATTTTATTCCAAAGTATTTTTTCTGCATCAGTGACAGTATAGTAATTCCTGTTGTTAATATCCTGCTCTTCCTAGCATCCTTGAAAATGGCTTGCTTTTTTGTTGTACATAGATTTTCTGTTCTTTAACAATTTTTAAACCAATCTTCTGCAATTACTGGCTCCTAGCTTAATTCACTGCTATCAAATCCATCTTTTTCAGTTCAAGGCCAATGTTCACTTCTACAGTTCTCTTTTTTCTTATTTCATTCAATGTGCTCATATTTTAAGAAATCATCGTGTTAAAGCAGTAAGAACACAGAATCCTTATTTTGGGCTTTACATCTGTCAAGGGAATTACTTAATCATGTTCATTTGCACAAACCAACCTTTAAGGTTTCTTTATTTTATTAATTCTTCAGCATCAATAAGCATGAGGGCTGATACAGCATGCTCCCATCTTTCAGACACAATTTCTGGTTCTCTTAAAGGTTTGGGGTAAATGGTCACACTAGGTTTTGTAATTACTTCCAAAAAATTACTGAGCAGTAATTGTTAAGTCATGCCACTGTGCTCAATTTTATATATTTAAGGGAACGTTTGCTTTTGGGAGTGTGGTATGTACAAAGGAAGTATTTTTCATTTGTGTTTAGGTTGCCCTTTTCAATTAAAATAGATGTAAATTTCATTATGGGATCCTTCATTAGACAGTTTGTTGTAGAGAAGCCAACAGCAGCAGGGTGAGGGTGCCTATGGCTCTTAATTTTATTCTTACCCACAGTAGGATTAACAATCCCTTCAAGGATCTTCTGGGCATGCAGTGACAAATGCTGAATACATCCAGCTTCAACATTATGAAGCAGATACGTTTTACATCTTAAACATGCTATCCTCAGCAGCTGTCCTGTTGTTTTCTATACCATTAAAACCAAGCTAAGTGCACACAATACCAGTTTAAAAGGAAAAAGTACTGTTTCCTCAAGGCCTTTTCGACATCCTTGGTCAGCCAGTCATCTCAAAAAAAAACCTGTGGGCTGAGTAGCTGTGATGTTCTAACATGACTGAAATGTTCAGTACTGTCTTTTTGATTGCACATATTGTTTTGCTTCTCTAAGCCAGAATTAAATTATTGAAGCTTATTAAATTCCTGCCTGAGCTGGATCTAATTTAATAGGAAATATTTAAACCTAAAGCAACTTAATTTTTTTTTTTTTTGTGGCTCAGCAATATAGTAGCTTGGAAAGAAAAACAAACTCTGTACTTGAAATCTGAGCCAGTAAAATGAACACTCCATTTCAAAAACTTGAAAACAATAGAAAGAATGCTAGAAGACAAGTGAGAAAGGGAGATCCAGAGGGGTAAAAGCAGCCTAAGTTAAGCTTTAAGGAAGATAAAGTAATGTTTCTGTCCAAAATCTTTAAAATCCATGTCACAAATGACTCCACAAGAATAGCAGAATTGCCAAGAGAACAAGGATATATGCCAGTGGTAACATGAGCAGCATTGCAATTTCACATCAAGGTGACTTTTTTGAACTGGAGGAATTTCTGTGTGGGAAAAGGCAACCCACATGTTTATCTGGTACATCTTCCAAGTCCTGCCCCAGAGGCCCTAAAGGGCACCCTGCAACACGGTCTGATGGCCCAGCAGCATTTTTGCTGTGCCAGTGCTCTCTGCCTGTGGCTCATTTCCCAAGGAATCAAGCGGAGCAGCCACCTCACCTTGCCCGTCACCGCTGACCACACTTTGAGCGTGTTGTCGTCGGAGCCGCTCACGATGCGGTTCCCGCAGAACTGCAGGCACGTGATCACGTGGTCATCGTGGCCCTTGAGCACCTGGCAACCAAGAACACAAAGCAACAGTCACAATTTAATGCAGGAGATTAGAGAGAAGCAGGAGAAACAAAGTGCTCTTCTGATTCATAAATTACAAAGTGCTAGAGTTGCTTCAGTAATAATAAGGCCCCTTAATCCCGTGTGTCAAGTCCAATTTACCACCAGCTGGGACCAAAGAAGGTGTTTTCCTCCTTCCATGGAGTGATGCTGCATTGCTTAGCAGGCACACTACAGTTACTGCAAGCCTCCTAACAGCACCAGGAAAAATCACTAACAAAAGTGGGCTGAATTAGTAACTGGACATTGCTCAATTCCTCTGCAGTTACTCCATCTCTTTATTTTTCAGTTGAGTTACTGCTACCTTTTGGTTCAATCTTGAATAAAAAGGATGGGCTGATTGTTTGCTGAGTATTTGTATTTCAGTGGTCAACGCTGACTAAATCTATTTTTTTTCCCTTACCAGCCAAGCATTGTATTGTGTTAAATGCCAGGCAGCACCAAAGTCAAAAACTAGAAAACCATTAACTCAATTAAATACAAACAAAAGCACCAATTTCATGTGCTGGGAATGTGGACTGGAATGTTGCTTTATAGAGGTGGGATTGTCAATGCTTGATTTTGGAAAAACTGTAATTCTGTATACAGCAAAAAAAAAATCCTTAGCAGAATACATAGGATGAAGAATTTTTTATTTAGGATATCCAAACACTTTCCAAGATGTTCATTGAAATGAAATGGCATTTGGATAATGCCAGAGGCTGTAATTTTAATAATAATTCCAAGGTAACTTGATGTGGCATATCAAGGCAAGAAATACAGAACCGTTGCCAGAGATGTACATAAGTCATGGCCAAATAAACAGCAGGATACAGCCATAGGTTTTCCATGGGTATTCTTTTGTTCTTATTTTATTTTGTTGTTTTTAATTAAGAAAGCAGGTAAATCGCCTTAAAACCTTAAAAAGCCATGAGTATGGGTTTTCTTCACATTTCTGGCTGCTTGTTCATTATCAGGTTTGATTAGAGAGTTGCTATTTTTATTTACAAAAGGTTTGAAATATTGCTTCATATCTTCATATTGGAAAGGATGTAGTGATAAATATAAACGTCATTAAAATAATTTTAACATTCAGAAACCCCCCCCAAATCCTAACACAGAATGAAGTTATTGTCTTGTGCTGCTCAATTTAGAAGAATACATTTAAAAATAAAGCATGAATTGATCACAGAACAGTTGTGGAGTATTTTTATGCTGCAACATGACCCAGCTCTACCAATACATACATATACACTTATAGATATACAATATATGTGTCTGTATGTTTAAATATAAGTATTTCCAATCAAGTCTCTGCAATTATCTGTCTCAAAGAGACTGGCATATTTATAAGAATTCATTAAATTGTACAGAAATTATTAGAAGAGCAGTGAAAGAATTCTGCAGTATGGATCATAACACATTCCCAATATGGGGGTCAGATTATAATTTAAAGCGAAAATACAAATTATTTTTCTGGAGCAATTCACTGCTTTTTGTGCATGGATAGACTTGTTTGTCCAAAGGAAAGAACCCAAGCCACGAGCTGATCCTGCTTTGTTCACGGCCCCGTGCACAGAGCTCAGAACCTCACCTTGGGCGATTTCAGCTCTCCTCGCCGCCAGTTGGTATCAATCCTGTGCTGTCTGATGTAGGCGCTTTTCCACGGACTGTGTATAAAGCCTGGTTTTATTACTTTCCTCCTTTTGATATGTAATGGTTCATCAATCCCTAAAATGGAATTTTAAAAATGGGGGGGAGGGGAAGAGATGAGGCCACCCCACAAAAAACACTTTCCCTCCCAAACCTTTACTGTGACCCCTGACATTAAAATACGGCAGAAATGTAACAACCGCCTGCATGCCAACATTTGTGTGTCAGTGACACCACCCTGCTCCTCCGAGATTTATACTCTGTCTGTCCTTGTCAGTTCAGCATAATCATTACCATAATCATGACTGAGAATGCTCTAGTTCATTTTGCCTTGCTGGCAACCTCCTAGCTTGAGTTTGGATCCCCCTTTCTGAGGCAATGCAGCAGAATATTGCCTTTTACAAATGGGTATTGTCCAAAAACCTCCTTAACCACTCCTATACTTATTCAGGAACAGTTCAAGAAGTCAACCTTTCTGTCAGTGGTTCTCCACTCTGGTCACCCATCTTTAAGTTCACTGTGACTCCTGGTATTAGTGAGCTTTTAATTACTTTCTTGATCTGAAAGGCTCAGTGCTTTTGGTATTGTCCTCTCTTGGCTGGAATTTAAGTATAGCTATGCCCTTTCTGACTTGACACTTAAGCAGCAGTGCTTTGTTTTAGCCTTGCTACTACAGATACAGCTTTTTATACAATTCTCTCACCCTGCTCTCTTTTCTATGCAGCTCCTCTCTCCACTGCATTTCATTACTGGCAGGAGTCTTGTCTCTTACCAGTATGTGGATTTCACTCTTCTGACTTTAGCCCCATCTCTGCCTTCAAGTCTTGAATTAAGGGCTCCTTCATGTTACTGAGCAGCTCAATGAGGCTAAGCAGGCTGCAATACTGGTCTGCTTGCCTGTGCTCTCCTGCCTGGATGTATTTATTCTTACTTGTAAACTCACAAACGTAAGCTCATTCCCCTCTCAACCTTCTCCTTTTTTCTCACTCTGTCCTTTTAATGCATTTTCACTGAAATTTTTAAGAGGAGAATCTTTAGAGAAGATCCAGGAGGTTAGACACCTGCTTTCCATCACAAAAGAAAACAAATTAGTTTAGGTGCCCTTACAAATAGCCAGCTACAATTGACATTGTCATGTTTTTTGAAGCCTTTGCATCAACCTCTCACAAGTCTTTGTCTCCATACTCCAAGGCAGTCTGGACAGGGTCCTGTGTCCAAGACAATACTGCTCTGGGATCACATGTATGTGGTCTTACCCCCCCCAAAGAGACTCCTTGTTCCTATAATTCTCCTTAAAAATAAAAGCTTACGCTCTTCATGTGCACAAATACTTTCATGGGAGCCTTTTTTTGCCTATTCATATCAGTGCTGGACCACCATATCTTCTTGAATTGGCATGAGCAGGATAATATCCACGTGGCTAACGGACTGTGTGTCCCTCTCCAAGCAATCCTTTTAGCTCCTTCTCCCACTACCGCATGCCATCTCTGTGTTAATTATCCTACAAGTGATGTGAAATTACAGCAGCCCTTCTACCAACCACTGAAACAGTTTTTCCTCCATGTTACAAACTGCCAGACTATACTATCATTTTTACATCTCAGCTGTTATTTCTTTTGGTTGCATTTTGAATAAACAAAATCCTCAAAAAGCAAACCCAACTGTATTCTAAAACCATGCAACTGGTATACTTTATAAATAAGATACTCAAGCCTAAACTCTAGCACTCCATGGATTATTTCTATTTCCTGCTTTCAACAGAGATACATACCATGTAGCCCAAAGCATAACTAGCACTAAATCTAAAGTCACACGAATTGCCTTCATAAAACTTTAAGCTTATTATGTAAATGAACTGCACTTTTTATGACAGCAACACTTCGACCATTACATCCATCATTTTGCTCAGCCTTACCCTCCTCTTTGCATTTCTCTCTCCAGAGAAGATTATCTTCAGCCAGAATTCTCCAGTAACGGCATGTCTGGGCTGCCTGCAGAAGGTCCCTGGGTTCCAGGAATGACAGCACATACAGTGCCAGCTGTAAAAAATAAGAAGAAAGTGTATTTTCTGCACTGCTTTTGAAGAGAAAAGTGAAACAACTCCATTTACTATCACACATCAGGGGCTGAAATACAGAAAATTGGAACGATAAATTATTAAACAATCTCTGAAACTTAAGAGACTCCAGTTTATTCCTGTGGGCATGTGGAAATGTAACAATCATCTTAAGTAACTAAATCCTTACAGATCATATCACAAAACGATTCTTGCATTTGCAAGAAAATAGATGTCAGCTGAAATACTTATTACATTTTTTTAAAATGTAATCCACATTACTTTGAATCATTAGAATTATTACCAAAGTAATTATGTCTATGTTCTTTTAGCTAACAATTACACCAAAAGTTATTTTGAGAGTTGAACTAAGAAGTACAGTGCTCGCCATGTGAGCAAATAGGGATGTGCATTGTGATGGGTAACATCACTCAGAAAGCCCAAATATAGAAAAGTAAATGCTACATTCACCAGGGCTCAGAAACACTCTGCAGCCGTAGGGAAGGCAGTACAGGTATCGCTCATTTTCTGTTCAGAATGCAAACACCCTCCTGGGTGGAGTTACAAGGAGCTTTATGGATTGGGATGCAGTAGGATCAAGATATGTAACTTGAGTACAGTGTGCTATCAAAACCACATAGCAAATCCTAATGAGCCTCAGAAAGTAAATACAAGATGAGCTTTCCATGTGACAAACTAAAGTTGGGAAAATTCAGACCTTGTCTGACTGAGCTAAGCCATATAGCTTAGCCCCACAATAAAGCCCCCAAAATCTCCACCTATATCTTCAGATGTACTGAACGCTTAAATAGAGACATGTAAAACACAATCCAAAACACAAGGACAGCTATCATTAAGGGCTTCTACTTGACAGTAACAATGCAACTCCCTAGGCATGGAAAATAAGTGTAAGATGCAGGGAAGTCACAGGAAACGCACAGAGTCCCAAAAAACTCTGCAGAAAGAACAGTATTGATAAACAGTGATGCAGAGAACTACTAACGTGCTCACACACTGGGGTCTTTGTCAGTAACTAACAGGATGCAGAAGCTGTCAAGGAAATCAGATCATCCACTTTTACTTCTGCTTGCCGTGTATTTTGTTTAGGACTTTCAATTTAATTTTTAGCTGAAGTTATGAGATAGGTAGATAGATAGACATAAACAGAATCTGCCCTTCAAAGCAGCAAAGACTGAAATTTACTGAGGAAGTCATAACTGCAGGCTGTTGGCCTCAGGAGATTTTTGACCTTATTTTGTGAGAAATATTTACTTATTTATTGTTTTTTATTAATCTAGACAAGCCAGTGACTGAGCAGGAAATAAATAATCAGCATGTCACGACTGTTTGCATTTTGGTGGCACGCACACCTTCTTTTCAAGTCATCACCTGCAGCTCACAGGGAGCACACAGGACTCCACATTTGAGGGACCTGTGCCTTAAATGATGTGTTAGATCCCGTAGGCACCCCAGGCCACAAATCTGAAGAATTTTCTTCTGTCCTCACTCAGGCAGTCAGCATTTGGGATCTGTTGTAAGGCTCTCTATTACAGGAGCAACAAGTCCTTTTAGACTTTCTGTCTTAATTCCTGGCACGTGAAATTACTGAAGAAGTGTTGTTTCCTAGCACACATCACATAGACCTGCATGTGGCAAAACTCAAACATGACACAGATCCTTTCCATTTTTTGCTGAATGTTCCTCAGTTGATAGCAGTTTGTTTAAATATTACTTGTCCTATATATAGAGACACAGACATTTGCTAAGCTGGTGTTAATTAAACCTATGAGCCAAATCATTCTAAACCAGGTTAAATATGGATAACATTTATTTTAGATTACATTTATCTAAATAGTCATCAATGGTCAACACAGCCTGCAGCTGACTTTAAGATTAGTAGTGGATAAAAGATGACATCCCTTTGTCTCAGCTCATGGATCTAGTTATAAGAAAATTCCAGGTAGCAAAGATCTGACCTTTGCCTGAACTGGATTTAGGACTACTCTCTTGCAGTGTTAATAGCACCCAATAGTAAGTGGTCTCTTGCCTTTTTCTTCATTTACACACACAGAACCAACAAAATTCCTATGGCTGATTTCCGCAAAACTCTTCATCTATTGGTTTCTTGACCTCATTTTCATAAATAATTCAAATAATTATTTCTAAAGTCCCAGCAAGAAAACAGGAGTATTTATTTCATATTAATTGTTTGACTGCATGTTTTCTCGGGAGGAAAGCAAACATTTCTTTGGTTATTTGGCTATTAAATTACTATCTTTGCATATCAGAAAATGGTTTTGAAGCAAAGCCCTCCTGTCCACATCATCTTCTTGTTCTGGTTTGGTAATAAAATCAGTGCACTGCATCCAACAGCACTGGAGATAAGTACAGATGTTAACGTGGAGTGACAACCCAAGGGAGCGTGTTTTCACAGGATGCTGGCTCCTCTAGGGAAGCCTCTTCATGGAATTACTGACCCCGACAACTCGCTCATGCCCCCACAGCTCAGTGCGTCACCCCCCGTGCAGCCAGCACTCAGCAGCTGGGGACAGCACTGCTGGGGACATCTGGGTGAGGGAAGAGCAGAGGAGATGGTGGAGTCAGCTCAGTGGCTTTTTTTAACTCGGGTAATTTTGGTGACAGTGACTCGGGGTTAGGAAGCAAAAATTATTCAAGCCAACTCCACTGGTGAAGTCAGCCTGTCATGAAGCTAAGCATTGCAATATTCTGGTTCAAGAGGCAGGAAACCCACTAGAAATAAACAAATTAAACATCAGTAGTTTACAATGGAGTCAAGAAATCTAAGTGAGGAAGTTTTACTGCTAAGTACTGTATCTTTTCTGAGAAGAAATTGTGAAAACTGAAATTATAGCATGATCTTTAGTTACAGTAAGTAACTAGATCACTGGTTGTACTTGAATGAGTACTGCCACAAAACCATGCAAAGAGAAATTGTCTTTGAATTCCTGTTATCAATTCTCTATTAAATTTCCAGACTGAATAGATGCAGAAGTGGCAAAGTATCTTCTGTCTCTTCCAAATATAAAGTCTTTGTTGCCTTCCTCTGCCTCTGATGCTTTGGGCAGCTTCTCTAGAAACAGGGCAACCATGCAGAGGTGCTGCTGAACTCTTCTCCTCCCCCAGTGTCCTTTCCACTCCCTGAGAAGGTTGCTGCAGAAAGTGCTTCCCTAAATACTAATCTCATGTCCTGTGTACTAAGTTAATACTTGCTGCATAAATTGATTCCAACCCTTATAAATGCCAGCCAGCAAGGGAAGGCTGGGACACTTCCAGACTTGTGAAGATATGACAGTGTATTAAAGGAAAGAAGGGTTTTGTACAACTAAGTATTCAAAAATAGGATATATGCCAGAAAAGATGTCAAAGAACAGAGACATGAAACAGTCTTCAGGTAATAAAACCATGTCAAAGATAGCAACCAAATACAAACACCAGAATAACTTAAGAGAACTTGCTTTGCAAAGTGTTAGGAACTGAGACTTACCTCCCTAAAATCAATCAAGATGAGAACTACTATTTATAAGCCAACTAAAATACATTTATTCAATAACTGCAGCAAACTGGCTTCATAACCCTGGATATCCACCCTCACATTCAGGTTGTGATGACATCACAAATTACTCTTGTGTGGACCGAAATCTAAATCTCAGTTTCTCTTTAACTGGATACAACATGATCTGATTTTCAGTGAAGGATTTACTGTAAGGTGTCTGCTTAATTACAGTTTGGCTTTATTCTTAATAAGGAGTGCTTTTCTGGGTTTACTTTTGGTCTATTTGGTAGAGATTTTAGGGTTCCATTTGTCTAAAATAAATTCAAAAATAACATTAACAAAACACTCACCATGCAGAGCATTAAAAATAATGCTTACACTAACAGAATAATGTGCAGAGAGGTCTTACATCCAGAGGAAATTTTTGTGTGTGTGTGCCCTAACAGAATTAGCTCTCAAAAAAAAAAGCACAATTGGCCCAATTAAGATACAGAGATATTTTTAGAGCTATTGGGATTTTGTTTAAAGGGGCCATCTGTATTTCCAAGTATCTCAATGCTATCAAGAGATAGAGGTATGTCAATCTGAAATTACAGTAGCCATGTTATGGCAGTGTTCCAAACGGTGAACCTCTAACACGAGCTTACATCACTACAAAATTAGCACAGAAGTTTTCTAAAGATGGCAGCCAATGCACTGCAGGATCCAGTATTATCCCATAATTCTCACCTCTTTTGGGAGCAAGGAAATGAAGTCTCTTTGAAACTGGGGCTCTATCACTTGCATCATGTGTTTTACTTGGGTTGGTTCACAACTATCGATGAGCTCATCTAAAGCAAGTAACTTCTCTGGTCCGCTCCAGCTCTGCAAGGGAAGAAGAAGAAAGAAACAGTGAGCTTAGTTTAACAAACTGGTTTGGTTTATATCAGTAAGTGCCATTGCTGTGCCAATAAGGCAAATGAAGTTTCCTCACCGAACTATATACAAGCATATAAAACGGCAGGAGATAAATGCTCATGCTAATGACACAAAAACGAGGAGTTAATCAACACAAAATATTCAAAATTACTACACTAATTCATAAGCTAAGAAAGGATTTGTTATACGCACACATTCAGATTGGCAATTAAATAGATAATAATATTTAGTAATAATAATTAAATTAATTAAGCTTCTTTTGAAGTTGATGAAATCTACACACACGTTACAGACAACGGAGGGGTTGCAATAGAATGAACTCCCTTTCCCTATTGTGCATTCAAGTGAGATGATAGCTTTTAACCTTCATGTTTCATCTGGTAGACCAAAATCTTGAAATGAGAGGAAAGGAAAGTAAAAAACTTTCTCCAAAAGTACATTAGCTTACTGTCTGCTTATTACTACAGTATGTCCCTAAGTGACAATGTTGTAATTTCAGAATCCTGGCTATAAACCAATGCAGATTTTGTAAGTATCAATTTACACTTGAATAAACAGGGAATTCTGATTGGTAATTTTCTTACTCCACATTTTTACTAATGGGCACTATAAAATTTGAAGATTTTAATACGGCACTCAATTGGGAGCATAGCAGATTAGGAGCATCATTTGTAGAAAAAAAATAATAACTTAATATACTGCAGATCCAAAAATCATGTCTTAAACTCATCTGTGCTCATCAAAGAGCTTTGATTTGTTATGTGAAAACAATTTAAAAAAAAATTACAGGAAAAAACAACAGCCACTGCTAGCTGATTTAGCAACAGAATTAGAGCACAAATAAAGCCTTAGAGAGAAAATGACACATCACAGTTTTTGAGAGCAGATTCACGTTCCTATTCTCAAATGTCTTCTAGAGTAACATTTACAAGTAAATTAGCATATACAAATGATATTACAGTTGCGGCAAGAGGCTAACTGAAAAAAAAAAAAAAAGGCAAGATACATGGCAGATTAATACAGAAATCTTAATTGTAAGGTAGCTCAGGACCTTTACTAATGCTCTAAATTTCAGTTCCCTGGATTTGACTCTGACAATTCACTCCAGTCTCCACAATACTACAATGTTTGTGTACTGTGCAGTTTCTGCAGAACAATGAGGCAAGTGAAGAAGAAGGTGGAATTTCTGAAAGTGAATGCAAAGCCAAATAAACACCCAGCTTTACTCAAGGTAGAAAGATCACTGTGTTGCATCATTTCTCCCTAATTAAAACATCAAAATACACCAAAAGTCAGTAGAAGTATCATTTACCCAAACAATGGCCCAGGAGACTTTCAGGTGACCCGAGTCCCTCAGGGCAGTGGAGGCAGCTCCCAGCTGAGTGAGCACCCTCCCATGGGACTGCTGTGGGAGCAGCCATGCACAGCAGCTGCCTCACCCCACTGCCACACTTTCACCCTGCAGCAAATGTGCACCAGGTACTGGACAGCCTGCCCTAATGGAGGAGGAAGTTCCTGACCTGAGCCTTTCCACACACCGTGTGGTAAAATTGGTAAATGGTTTAAGCTGGCAAGAAAACATTCCCCATCCACCTGTGTGCACATAGAGTGCCACACAGGAGATGAGGGTTTCCATGTCTCATACCCAATACCTTAGAATATCAAAAAGAAACAAGAATGTCTCAGCCAAAGTTGCAGCAGTGCTGTTGTAAATGGCATTTATTATAAATTTCTTTCAATAGAAACATTTGCATCACAGAGCAGTTCTTCATAAATCATGCACTGAAGAACTGTTTATCTCACCAACTTTCCAACTGCTGTTAGTTTCATTAACCCACAGCTTAGCTGGTGTTAGGTACAAACGTGTGCAGTCTTTAATCTCATCTGTCAGCCGTGTTTGAATTTAGGAGAATTAAAAAGAGGGAAAGTAATACCTGTGCTACTTCCTCATAATAAAAACTTCCAAGGTCAGTCTACTCTCAATTTATAAGCAGCTACATTTACTAGAACAACTCTACCTGATGAACACGGTTTGCTGTTGTGGCAAATGTTGCTAGCAGTTACCAAAATGTTATTGATTAATAATATCACTGTATGCTATCTTAATCTGTAACTCTCTTACACTTAGTTGGGTTTTAAAACTTAATACAGATCTGGACAGAAAAGGGAAAAGATTCAAGAATGGGAAAGAGTTGTTAATGACTAAAAGCAGCACCCTCTTTTATCTGTCCATCATCATTAGGGGATGGATACAGGCAGCTTCCTACGGATCTTTTTAAGCAATCAACTGCTACAAAATGTCTCTAGGACATTGTCCCCTCAGTTTTTCACTTAAGCAAACAAACCTCCAGCTACAGTTGGTAAGAGGTCTCTGAGGGAAATGTCTGGCATGGAAAATTGGGAGGAAGCTTTGCCAGATGAACACAACTGTTTGCATTAACGAAGACAAGACTAGCAAATTCTGTTTCTGGGCCCTGTAGCTTGATCCATTTGCAAGAAAACTGCATGTAGCTCATTAGGCAGAAAGGATAAGGAGTAACTTGGTGGCTTTGATGAGAAACAACAGTGAGCAAATGTTGCAGAAGAGAAAGAAAAAGTAACCAAACAGTTTGCAAAGTTTCAAACCTTGCAGATAACCAGAGACTTTTGAGACAGGTGGCATTGTGACCAGACACCTTGGATTTCTACCACCCAATTCCCTTTCAAATTGAAGAACCTTGGAAATAAGATACTTTATCTTTAAAATGTTTTTGCTTAATTGTCTTCCTGTGCTCTCTTTGTCTTCAAAACTGAAGTTTAATTTTAATGTAAAATTAAACGAAAGCTTTTATTATGGGCAGAGGTTCCCCTAGAAAAGGTAACTCCAGGATTCATTCACATAGCCCTTGGGAAGCCAGCAGAGCTGACTGACACTGCTCTTTTAATGACTTCAGAATCATAAAGAAACATACACACTCTTTCCTCCCATTCCTCAGGGAGGTGTTGATTTGTCAGTCAAGGTCTTCTGGCTTTTCATACCATTTCCTCATCCAGTAAAGCAGCTGCTGCAACGATGGCACTTCCTACCTGAGAACTATCCCTTCTTTTCCCCCTTCACTACTGTGTGCAAATGTCATCCCTTTCTTACAATCAATATAAACATCTTTGCTGCTTCTACAACTTCCACCTCATACCTTCTGTCTAACCTGCCACCTGTTTTTTTATCATCTGTTTCTGCACCTCTCCTCTTCCATGACCTGCACTTTTCTATTGCTCAGCTATCATCTGCTACCTTCAATTTGTACAATTACAGCTTGTAGCAATTATATCCTTTTGCGATAATAGCTATATTAAGGACAATCTATTTTAAAGGGTTTAACTTCAAGGTACTGTTCTCCATTACTAAGTTCTGTTAATGGAGGTCTGTCATTACTGAGACCTGCAGAAGGGCTCTTCTTGGAGCCTGTTTCTGTCCAGCCCTTGGATCAGTTATCAAAAATCCTGCCATCCCCCACCTCGAGGGTATCTCAGTCTGGACAAAAATAGCACATAAGCACTGAAAGAAACACCATCTACATCAGCAAGTAGCTTGTCACATCAGGAGGGATTCAGGAGCAGCTGGTGCTGAAGTCCCCTCATTAACCCATTATCAGAGTCCCAGTTCCCAGTGTGGTCCCCTGAACATTTGCAGCACATGTGATAGACCTTGTCTAGAGGAGCTGTGACTGGTTCAGACCCTACATCCCTGCTAGAGGTTGGATAACGTAGCTTCTCCTGAAACCAGTTGAATTTGTATGTAACAAATCTGCCACGAGAGCCAAACCAGTGGGAAATAAGCAGGGAAGGGCAGGAGACCTGCTGCAAGTCTGCACTCCTCCTCTGAAACAAACCAGTAATGGTGACACAGCCAAGAGGGGGCATGAAGCTGGAGTGCAGATCTCTCCAAAGCTGCATGTAGTGGTTGCACAGAAACGCCAGCCCCTGACCTAGTCCCACCACAAGACACAGAGCAGAAAATGCTGCAATGCTGGTTATGATAAAATCTTTACTGCCTGCTTCACATAAGAGTTGGACTACCCAGTACATGTATTCATTCCTGAGCATCTCTGGAAAAATAAGAAATGGAGAATGGTAAGTAATTTGAATTTAGGTGGCTAAGCCAATTATTTATGTAAAAAAAAGAACAGTACTCTCGCCAGCCAGATATGGCAAAAGCATTTTGGACACTATCTAAACTGCTGTGAAAAAAATGCTTCCAATTTTAGGTAAAATGATAGCATTCACTAGTTATTCAAAGTGATTGCCTATATTAGTGTGTATGGAACAACTTTTCAAAATCAGTTTTCCATGAAAATTCCATTTCTTAACAAATTATTTAAATGAAAAAAACCAACACCCTACATATATGAAGTAGGAAGAATGGAGAGCTTAGTAATTTATAAAGTAAATACCAGCTCTGACTGAACTTAGCATCCAGCTGACTTTTTTTTTTCCTTACGGCAAGCAATTTGGTGACTTAAAACTTCTTGTAAAGGAAGAAATTTTGTAAAGATACACTGGGGCACTGGGTTTTAAAAACTCTAAGAGTGGAATTTAAAAAGACCTGAAGTCAAGAGCCACTGCAAAGCAGATAAAACAAACAGGCCTTTAAGAAATTAACTGGTTTGAATCTAATAAAATGCCTTTCTACTCTTTTTTCCAGACTTCACTGAAATCCATATACAACTTTATTTTTAAAGGGAAAGTGGAACTACACAACTGTTTCTCCCTTCTGCATTATTTTGTTACTTTCAAAATAATAGGCTTAGATCAACTATAAAACAAAACAACAGGAAGTTCACATAAAAAGTAAAGTTAAAAAAACCCTTATAGATCTCCTTAAGTTTTCTTAATGTTTGCAGAGTGGTCTTGATTTTATCTGAAAAGATAACACAGGAGAAGGACTGAAGGCCAACACACAGGTGAGAGTCCTCTAAACAACTCAGTATCACTGGTCACTGCCAGCTTCTGTGCCAAAGAACGGTTTTACCTGAAACAGT
Organism: Corvus cornix cornix; assembly: GCF_000738735.6. NCBI lineage: Eukaryota > Metazoa > Chordata > Aves > Passeriformes > Corvidae > Corvus > Corvus cornix. The sequence goes on along the minus strand of NC_046334.1, from coordinate 26,127,940 downwards.
ACATATGTCCCCCTAACATGCCTTTAGAGATTTAGCTTTAAAATTAATTGGAAGTATATTTTTATATAAGAGTGCTATTAAGCTGGCCTAGCAAGTGCACAGTACAAGAAGAAAGCTCTCTCATTCCTATTTCTCTACAGGAAAAACTTTGTATTGCAAGAATGATGCTGCATGTGCCATTTAATCTTGCCCTTTGGGCAGAGCTACCTCCCCTATGAATGTGCTTTTATCATTTGGCTGTTTAGGACTTGCCCCTTTCATGAAACTCATGTGAAAAATAAGCACATAGAAAACGAGGAGGCAAGCAGATGTAACACTGGGATAGAACCACATGACTCTGAAAGCTTTTCATTCTAAAGTAAGGGACTCCCTTTTGTGAATACAATAAAAACTACTAGTGACAGATGTGATCAATAAGTGCTGCTCAATGATCTCCAGTTAGGAGAGAGAGAGGCCTCCCTCTCTCTCCCAATAGTATAGATCAACATTCAAGCATTTAGTGGTGCAACTAAGTATTTTGACAAGTTGAAAGTATCTAAACATATAAGTATAAAACACGTTCTCTGCATTACACACTGCACACATTTGTCTACACAGGCAAAATTTTCATGGGCTTGCAGACCACTATCCTAACCAAACAGCTGATAGCATTGCTCTTCCTGTCATGTGTCTGCACCACTGTCTCAAACACTTCAGACTTCCATAATCTTTTTAAAAAATATGTAACTATTGCTAAGTATCAATCTTATGTAAAAATACGTTACACATTGTCAGTAACAAAATAGCCGTTGTTAGTAGAAATATTTTAACATTACAAAATGTTAAAATACAATGCAGTATTACATTACCATATGTATATGTAGTACCATTCAAATATGATTCTTAGGGGTTAAAAAGACATATTTCTATGAACAGTCTCAAAAAAGATACACCACAGTAATTAAATGTGAATATTTTTAAGAAATTGAATGATGTGTACAAGAATCTTAATTTCAAGCTTCCACTGGTTTAAGCAGATCATAAATGTGTAAAAATAAGGAGGAAAGACGTTCTACATTATTATTTTAATGTTCAGAACTGACAGTGATTGAGATCAATGGTATTATGTGGCAGCATGAATCAAGCCACTTCTGCCTGCAAAATTGTATGCTAGCTACCTGTATCTACAACATTGCTCTTCTATCTTTGCCTGTTACAGTAACTGAAACAATGCCTGTATTTGTTAGTTGCTCCTTTTGAAAATGCTTTTAGAAGAAATGGTTTATTAATCAAGACAGGAAGACATAATATTTCCATTTTTCAAATCAATGACTAAGACTCATCTGCTTCTTAAATTACAGAACAAAATGTACAGTTAAGATCCCCATGGTACAGGTTGTGGACCAGAAGCAGAGGCCTGCCCCAAGCTGTGCTTGTATTAACATACACAAAATTGGCTCAGGTGCTCCCCGACTGGTGTCCAGGCAGATTTCAGTTTCAACCTGTGCAAGTGGTCCATAGCACTGTCCTTCACATCTTTTCTTTTGTCTACTTAAGTTATTTTTAGGCGTTGCTGAAGGGATTTTAAAAGATACGAAAAGCCTCTTCTCTCCTTCCCTCCCTTCAACTCTGTACACATGTGCTGGCTGACATGTTCAGTACACAGAGATCAGTAAAAATACACATTGAGTTTCCTTTTAATCTATTTTTGATAAACTTTTCTTTCTATTCTTAGAAGACACCAGACTTGTGACAAATCTAGTGCTATAACTGCACTGAAGAAAACCATGCACCAGTTTACTAGTCTCAAGTGAAAACGGCTTGAGGCCATGGAGGAAGCCATTACACATTGGACAGACTTTGCAGAAAATGTGAAAGCATTAAACAGGAAGGGCTATATTATTAAGAAAAAAGTGAAAGCTGTTATTTTTTATCAGTCTCTGCAGTAACTTGCTGAAACAGGGAACAAGTATTCCTTAAAGTTGATGCCCATTTGTTATTGCAAGAGAGCAAAAACTCAATGGCAGAGACATTCTGGGATGTATAAGGAGGACCAACTCTCCTGAAGCACTCCCTTACATAAACCATGGAGGCAGAGCTGCTCCAGGTATTTATTTCTGCAAGCATGGTTACCTGGAACATTTTCAGCCATTCCTGAAGGCCCGATGGCGGCTGCACGGATGTGATGCGGCGCCGCTGCTGTCCCTGGCCATTGGCTGCCCGCAGGTCCCCAAACGTCGTAGGTGTGGCGGAACATGGCACCAGCCCCGTGGTACTGCCATACAAACAAAAAGTGACAGCCATAGGTAAAACATCAAGGAAAATTCATGAGTCTGTTGCAGAACAAAAAATCTAGTACATAATTTGCAACTGTTACCTTAACTCTTTAGCTTCATGTAAAAGCATTAACGTGAAGAATTTTTCTGCTGGTCACTCAAGAGATTGGTCCCTCACTTGGATAAACCTGCCTGCTTCTACCACTGCAGTGATAGCCCCCCAGCAAGGGGAGAAATAGGGATCACATTTCAAGGCTGAAAAATTATCACTCTGTTAACTGGCCAGCAAGCTGTGTGTAAAGATGCAGGTTTACATATTCCCTTCCTTGTCAGAGTATTTCCTTTCCTTCTGGGCCACACTGGTGCCTTCTGACTGGGGATGTAGGAAGCCACATCTCAGAGTTCCACCTGTATGTGAAATGTGCTAGTACTGCTTCATCTCCAAACAGAAAGGAAAAAAGTATCTATTTTTAGGTTTTAATATATTTTGTTGACAAAGAGCTAGTAATATCAAGCAGTTCTGGTGGCTTAGTGGTCTGGAACTGGGCTTTGAAATACTCTATACAGTCTTTTAAAGTTTGTGTGTTGATGGAACGACACAGGAATTAAGGGGGAGAGTGTGAAGTGAAAAGGGAAAAGGAGCCAAAGGTGCTCTCTGAATCACAGTTTGATTTTTTCACTCTGACATGTTAAAAACCAGCTCATTCATATGGAATGGAGCTTTTAAAAGAGCTGGGATTAAGCTACTATTGTGGGAGTCTAAAGAAATACAGCTGACTGTGTTTTCTGGTTTGGGTTTTTTTTGTTTGGTTGGTTGGTTGTTTTTTCGTTTTTGAGTTTTGCGGTTTTTTACATAATGTAAAGTACTTCGTTCACAGAATATCAAAGCCGTATTCCCTAGCAGGAAATATGGAACCCCAGTAGTATTTGCACAAGCATGAACACTTTAAATACAGTGTGAGACTCCAAAAAACCCTCTGCTCTTTTGTAGGATAAACCCAGCTTTTTAGTAGGCATGAGCTTAGTGGGTTTACTGATTTTTCAGTGGCTACAGGAATAGCTTTAAATGATGCAAGGCAAGTTCATTTTAATATTTACCTCATTATGCTCTACAAACATTTCACTCTACTCTTCCTTGTTCTGAAGGACAATCATAGCATGTCCTAACATTTACCCAAAGTGGTCAAGAAAAGTAAAGATTGGTTTGAGCACACCTACTTTTAACTGTTTATTTTGCTGAGTAATAACAGAAACTGGTATAAAAATACTGTTTCAGAGATGAAGGATCCTCTTAACGGCATTTGTTTACTGGCTTTACCTGTTATATGCAAACAGGTCAGTCAGCTGGTCAATTTTAGAGTGCCTGATCCTAGGGAAAATGGAAACAGGCACAAGAACTGCATCATTTGCTTACATATTATTTAGATAAAACCAAATCAAAGAGTTTAAGAGAGGAGGATCAGATGTTTTTTAAGGATTTTTTATGACAATAACTATTCAAAATCCAAGTAATGCCAGTTAAAGGTATTGTTAAAACAAAATGTGATTTTACAGCTTACTCATTCTAATCACCTGCACAGAGATCCAGCACAAGGCCTATCGTTCAAGGTCCAAAATAAGGCACTTGAAATTAGCTTTCATTGGTTCTGAGCAGCATGTAGCCTTGAACTTGCCCCAGTAGAACAGTTATACTTTACTTTCTTCAGCTGTAAACTGGCTCTCAGTCAAAAACAAGTTACTCAAAACAGGATCTAAAAGCTTCTTTCCTTTGACTTGAGATTAAACCACAAGATACTTGTTTGTGCTTCATTTTTCCTCTATGTTTTCACTCCCCTGAAACAATGAGTCAGGTCTCTGTGGAAGCTGGACAAGTCCACCAGTTCCTCTGAATCTGACAGTTACACTTGACAAAAAAGTGTACTTTCTTTGTTGCTGAACCGCTTGCTCTTCTGGGAGTGCAGAGAACAGCGTGTCACCTGAAGAACTGGTGGCCAACAAGAGAGTCCTTCCATTAGACTGACTCAGAAATCAGAAGATACCCCCTTGAGGCTTGGGGGGATGTGGAAGCTGCAACAAGTTCCTCTCAGCAACAACACATTGCCTCCTTTACTCTGCTGCAGCATTTACACATCTGAAAAGCAACCCTAAGACCTGTTGCCTAACTTTTCACTCATCACCTGATAAACCTCTTAAAGGAGGAGAAATAAAATATAAACTACTTTTGAAGAGCCATCAGTGACTGAACAGTACTGTAGTATGTTCAAAAGAAGCACCAGAGAGCCTGGGGAGGCAAATGCAGTGCTTATGGGAGGGACGATGCTTATAGTGGGGAAAAAACGTAAAATAGTGTAAATTCAAACAGGATGGGAAGCAGTGTGACATCCAAGCACAATTGTTATGGCAACTGCATAGTAAGAATGCAGTTGTAAGGTGTGCATCCACAGCCCTGCTCCACTACTGCTGCTCGTGGTTAGGAGTGCTTTACCCCCACACAGCACCTGACAGGAACAGCAGCAGATATTTGTGCTTCCTGGTACCATACAGGAGTAGCAAGGAAGGGGACCAGAACCCATAACACTTTCAGGTTGTAGATAGCAAGTACGTATGCGTTCCCGTTAAGATCAGATGGTCTGCTCTGCCTACATGAATTTCCATTCTCTCATTCCTGTTACCATAGCAAAGTGATACATTTGATCACAATTTTAATAGTCTTAGGGTTTATGGTTATGTCCCTTTTTAAAATCTGATTGATTTTATTCCCAAGAATGCTCCAGCCCTCAAAAAGTCTCTTAAGTAAATGGGCATGCTATATTTAGAATGAAACACAAACCTCAACCAAAGAAATGCAAGTCTGGCTACTTCATTAAAACTCATCTACAGTTCACATAATTTAAATTAGCAAAGCAGTATACAAATGCTGATACCACCTCTTCTTTGCTTTACAGTGCTTTAACATTAAGAGGAGCTTAATTAATCAGGCTCGGCAATTGGAAAGACAGGATATACGCAGGAATCAGAATCCAGTGATCTGTCATTGCATTTAATTACCTTGTGTATTCTGAGACTTTGCAGGGTTTCTTTCCCAGAGAGAAAGAACGGACCTCGGAGCCATGGTCCAACTTTCTCTTCATCTGTAAGGTGAGGGAAAAAGAGTAATAACATGGATTTAGTTACACGACCAACCTTACTTATGTGTACTTCTATAAAATCAACACATTTTTACCTTCTACTTTTATACCAAATTTCAAAAAGCTGACACTCACAAAATGATTTAAAGCAACATTTTATTTTCTAAATTCAACAATATTTGATACATGTTTTATAGGGTGCATGTACATATTATTGCTCTTTTAGGGCCCAAAATCTATTGGAATTACATTCTTTTAATTCCCAGATTTCAAATGTGAAAAAGTGTGCAGAACTGTGTTAGTTTATTTACTAAACTGTTCTTTCTCTGTCCTCCTGGGAGAGGAGGGAAGGAACTAAACCAAAGCCCTTGATTTTTTTGTGTTCAGGTTAATTGCTAAGTCTCTCATTGAAATGGTTAAATTTTAGGTAGCCTGTCTGCATTATAAACTATATTTATCTTAGGGCCTAAAAAAAAAAAAAAAAAAATCAACTGTATCTTTTCCTTTGTCTATACTTTTATTTTAAAATTGTACATTGAAAACATTTATAAAACTGCAATAAAACTGACTGACGGATTAACCAGTATTTTTTCAAGAACAGTAAGGATGAAAAATGCTACACCCCAGTCTTGAATGTCACCCCCAATTAGATATGATCAAAACCAAATAACGAGCAGGGCAGCTGCTAAAAGGGGAAGCCAGACTGCAAAAATTACCAAAGAGATGGAAACCAATGAAAGCCATATTTATCCATGCAGACAAATAGAGATTACTTTCTACATATTTGGGTAATCTTTAACCACAGACTTTTGGGCTAAATGAGACATACATGTGCCAAATGCAACTTCTGAGTTTTTGTTGGTTTTCCTTTTTTTTTTTGAGATGTGATACACCACAACAGTTTAGCCAGCTGAAGAATGTTTACTGCTGTTTACAACTGTGAGCTGCAAAATACACAAACTACTGGTATTACCCTTCAGACTTTAGTATAGCCATTTGCTTCCTTTTTCCAAAATTTTGCATTTAAGACATAGTCTAAAAGTTGGCATCTTTCTTACACAACTGATTTGATCTTTTTTAATGTAGTATTATAATATAGTTATTTAACCATTTATTGTATCAGCCTGCCTACCTACCTAAAACAAAACACCCCAAGCCCAACAGCATTCTCTAAAGCTTATAGTCCATATACTTGTGTTGTGATTGTGGTTTTTATACTTTTAAAATACCCTCATGGCTTTACTTAAAAACAGCCACTGAAGATCTTGTGTTCTGCTTCATCAGTGGTTACACATGAAAGCTAAGGCTCCTTTTTACGGGAAGAGCTACAACACAATCAGAAGAGCTTGCCTTGTAGCTGTGTTTTCTTGCCCGTGCCTCACATGGGACACTCCACAGCATTTCACCAGACAAGCACTGAGCCAGAACCGCCCTGAATGCTGCCGAATCACCAGCCTCACCCTCGCTGCTTCCCCACGCCCCAGGAGGAGCAGCCCCCCGTGTTTCCCCCAAGAAAACCAGGTGCAAGGATCACTGAAAAATAATGGATACCATCTTTTATTGCTGTGCTACATGGGTGAGCCATTAAAATTACCGGAAGCATAAGTAAGATGTTTGAGAACACATTTCAGGATTTGATGATAGACTTTTCAGAAAGGATTTTTCTTGTTCAAGGAAAATTTTTATTTCCAGCTTGCCTTTCTGAGAGGTTATCATCATCATATTCCTCTTCTGCTTCTCATAAGAGGGAGATGCAGTTTTGCAAAAGCACACCTTAAAAATAAAAAGTAGGAAGCCTACAGTAGAATAACCAGCTCTGGTAATTTATTCTTTTGCCTTAGCGAAGAAACCAATATGCATTATGTTGCCCAAAAATTATTTCACCTGTTTCTTTTGGCTGGGGGTTTTTCAGGTATTTTAGGCAACTTTCACATGGGATCCACCACGCAGACTGACTTTCAGTATCTCAGAAGGTGCTAAGTAAATACACGGTCAAAAATGCCGTTTATCATATGAAGAAGATAAAACTTTCTCTAAAGCAGAGAGGTCTAGTGACAAGATTCAGACATCAGTAAGGTCCCTGTGTAACCAAAAAACAGAAACCGTCGAGCAAACATCCCTCTAAACATCTCATTTGTCGCTAGGAAAACACAACTCCTTCAGACAACGTTTATTTATCAAAATGACCGAAACTGCAGTAAATCAAAAATTTTTTTTAAAAAAATTTAAAAAATGAAAAGAAGGGGCAGCAAACTGCATTCTGCATCACCGCCCGCCACCAAGCGCTGGCAGCGCTCCCCGGCAGCGCACTGACTGCAGCTACGGCCGGGCGGCAGCCCCCCGCCGCCGGCACGTCTCCGCCCGCGGACCGCCGGCGCGGAGGACGCGCGGCCCCCGCCCGCCCCTCCCTGTCCCCCCGTCCTCCGCGGCCGCGTACCCGCGGCGGGGGGTGTGGGGGGGCAGCCACTCACTTTGTAGAAGATCATCTTGAGGGTGCCGTAGAAGCCCATGGTGTCGGCGCGCTTCCCCTTGCGCGACGGCGGCGGCGCCCCGCGGGCCCGGCGGCCGGGCAGGCGCTGGCAGTACAGCCCCTTCTCCGGCAGGTAGGTCACCGCCTCCCGCGCCGACATGCTCGGGCACGGCAGGCGGCGGCGGCGGCGGCGCTGCTCGGCCCGGCTGGCCCGGCCCTGCCCTGCCCTGCCTGCGCGGAGCGCGGCTCCCCCTGCCCGCCCTGCCCGCCGCCTGCCTCCGCCCGCCCCCCGCGCCCGCCCCGTCCCTCCCTCCCCGCCCGCCTCCGCAGCGGCGGCGCGGCACTGCGGGATGCGCGGCCGGGAGGGACCCGCGGGCCCCGCCGGCGGGAAACCGCCCCCACCCCGCGCAAAGGGGGAAAAATTAAAAAAATCACCAGCGCTGCGGGGCTTTGGGGCTATTTCCCCCTTTCACTCTTTCCCCCCTCTCCTTCTCCCGCACCGCCTCCAAGGCAGGGGCTGCCCCCAGCCCTCGCTCTGTTCCCTCAGTGCCACACTCTCCACGGTTTTCCAAGCGGGCGCAAAACAAGCTCATTTCCACAAATTATAATTATACGATCGCCCTCGGCGGGCCTGGCTGGACTCGTCCATGACTGCATTCCGTAGACAGACGCAAATTAGTCCTTCAAAAGTGCGGGTAATTTTAGAATAATTTGAAATGCACTACAGTTTTGCCAGGGAAAAAGATGCTGAAATACCCTCTATTGGCTAAACAATAGAATAAACGGTTTTTGAAGATTTAGGAAAGACCCGAATCCAGCAATTATGTAATATACATTAAAATACTAATCCAGCGCAGAGCCGCGGCGGAGCTGTCTGAGGCAGGAGCGGGGTTTCCCCAGCAGGGAGGCAGGCAGCCTTCCCCGCGCACCTGGAACCGCCTGGACGCACACACGCTCCCCTCTCCCGTACAAGGCAGCTCTTGGGCGGCACCAAGCCATCTTAGCTCGGGCTTCAAATCCTACGCAGGATTCTCACCTGTATTTAAGCGAAAGCACAAGGAAAGCCCTTGGTAATTACTTGATAAAGAACGCTCCTTTTTTGGTCATTGTTCACATCAACAAATCTGTCCAGTTCACCCTTACGGTTCGATTCAAGGGCACTGAAGTTCCTGACATATGGCTGGGCTCTCAGACAGACACCTGGAACCCGCACAGCAGCTAGGCAGCTTGATTTTTTTAGTTTCTATAAAGACAACTCAAGAGACCTCAGAATTTTTTCTTTTCTCCCTCCTGCAAAGTTTTCTGCCCAAGTTCAGAACAGAGCATACCCTGAACATGATCTGAAGCTGCAACATTCCTCTATAATTTTCCCCAGGTGCAGTGGAAACTGGAGATGCTCAGCAGCCCTCCGGACCGATGCAGAAGGAAACTGAAGGAAGCACAGTCCATTCCTGCTGACCTGAGGGGAAACCATCTTCTTCTTTATCGCCCTAAGCAGTACAAACAAGGTTCTACCTTTACAGAACACACATCTAAATGAATGGAAATACTTTCTGTAAAACCCATTACCTTCCTCATTAGTACTTTAAAAAAACTCCTATGTATTATTACTTAGCAATAGCTAAGTGTGGTGGGTGTTAGCACACCCAGATAAGGGGAAATCACTATCCCCACAGCACACAAGATTCTGCCTCTATGTGGTTTTATGTATCTCCCATCCAGCACTGAGTCCTCACAGTCTTTTTCATCTCCCAGTGAAAATGGTTCTGCCCATCACATCTTGGCATTTATGCCATTATCCATTAAACTGCAGTGCTGTATATTTTATGAGAACAAAATGGTCTTGAGTTGACTTCATACTTCAGATATGAACAGAGCTGTACATATCCCGGGAGACTATTACTGCTTTCCTTTGCTAGCACATCACATGCAAAGGGGAAGGGAAAAAAGCCACAGGCTGCCTATACACACTAAATAATCACAGGAAGCAAATTAATACTCAAATCATCAGAGTAAGAATGAATTTGAACATTATCGCTGTGAGGACTTAGAAGTACTTTATACGTGTGCTTGCCTAATGCCCTGTGATGCTTGCAGCTACCTCTGCCCCTTCTCCCACCAGTGAATGCATTTGATGCAGAGGGGGGATGATGGCTACTCTTGCTCCAGCATAGCAGCAGAACAGGCAGGAAATCCCCAGGGATTAGCCTCTCCCCCAGCCCAAAGGCAAGTGTAATCTGACAGCATGGCTAGATTTATCTTTTGAACAAAATGTGCTTTGGAATTAAGCAGTCAATGAGTTGAATAATAATTAGAAATTACTATTTTCCTCTCTTTTGGAGTACTACTATTGCAGATTACTTCTCTTTTGATCATGATTGGCAGATATTCTCTCATGGTAAAAAAACCCACTGACTTAACTGCTAATCACTTTGCTACAGTCAGGACCCATGTAATAACCCCAACAATCCTTTGCTAATGGTAGAAAACTTGGTATGTCAGGTATTTAGTCTGCACAAAAGGTTTGGATTTTTTCCTAATTTTAGATACAGATATCACAGACAGATTTGACATTTGAACAGTGACCATCCTCCATCTAGCAGTCCGCCTTTCTCAGAGCAGAAAACAAATATTGCACATGGTTATGGCTCTGGCTCTGACTTTTTTAGTATTTTTCTCTATAGTGGTCCCACTTTTGATTATCCACAAATAAAGAAACACTACCTCTATCTCAAATTACATTTGAAAGTCTCTGGGAAATTGCAAGATTACTCAAGTTGGGTGTCTGCTCTTCCCCCAAAACACCTGACCACAGCCTGGGTTCTCCCTAGTTACTGGAGAATAACATGCTCCAACAAAGGCTGAGGGCACCTACTGTCAGACTCCCACTCTAAATTCCTGTCTAGAAAGGACTTTCTACCTTGACTTTGAGAACTATCCTGTCCTCAGAAGAATTTAGTGTAATGAATGCACCACACTCTCCCTTGTAGGAAATTAATTAAGATTTTGCAAAAGTAATGTGGAACTGCCTAACCTGGGAAGACTCAGGTCACACAGCTTCACTTTGTGCCTTGTGGGAAAATACAAGGGCGGAGGAATAAGACCCCAACCCTGCAGATGCTTTTAAGAACCTGACAGCAAGTAGCAAAGATGATGCATTAATTTACATCTCTACCAACATTTGAAATAATATTTGCTACAGTAACTTAACGCCCCAAGAATACTTAATGGTATAAAGTAAACATTCATCACAAATTAAGGTACACTGAAGAAGACTACAGTTTAAAGCAATGTTAAGAGAAAAATCAGAAGTTGCCACGTTTCTTTCCCTATTTGGTATATATTTAATTTCAAAGGTTGGTCTTATTTTGTTTAAGCTGGAGATAATTTTTCAAGTTCTTAAAACCACAAACAACATACAATTCTTGACATTTAGAAAAATGTCTACACCAAAATTACATCGTTTTCAGTGGACACAAGTCCAATCTTATTTCCCGTCAGTACTGCCAACTCTTAATTAAAAAAAATTCACAGCATCCAATTCTTTTCCTGTTGGCAACATTTCTAGCACCTTTACCAGTTTGTCATGTGGCATGCTGTAATTAAGACCGTCTATTACTTCTAATGAAAGACTAGAATGAATTACAGAAATCACCCGCAGAGCTATATAATCCCCAGAAGAACGGAGATTACAGTGCAACAGACCAAAGAAACAACATTTTTTGTTGTTTTTCTTTTAGTTGGAGAAACATTTTTGAGTGAGGAGACCACAGGATGGTCTGGCTTGGTAATGACCAGTCAGCATTTTGAAAAAAACACTGGTGCTTAAACCAGGGAATGCAAAAACCATAATTGGCATTTCACATACACACATATGTGTGTCGGGAGCATAATGTGTGCAGGAGGAACTGCAGAGCAATATGGTTTGGTATCTCCATTAATATTGGTAAATGCATCATTCAAGACAGTGCCAGAAGGGATTCTGTGTACTCTGCACATTTAGCAGACGCTTAGCAGACTGACTCCTTTAGAAACATTTCAGAGGGATTTTTGTGTGTTGTCTAATAGGATTGCGGGGTTTTTCTATCCAGGAAACCAAACATCCTAATTGGGAGGGGCCAAATCCTTAGCTGCGCAAGATTTACCCTGGACACAGTGAAGATGACCCGGGAAGAACGGTCATGCTTAGTTGATTTTCCCTTTCTCAAATTTGGATCCACTTAGGCTTTACACACTCCCCTTCTGCTTGGTAATCTAGTTTGGGCAGCTGCAGCAGCCAGCACTTTGTCTTCTATATTCGACCTATTCATCCAACTACATACTTCATTTAATTTGCCAAATGCTCCCATTCAGGCAAGAATCTGGCCCCACAGAGAGGTACTTCTGCCATCTGCTTTAGACATTTAACTACAGCTTAGTTCAGGACACCTACATTTAAAAGCCTAAGTTCCCATTCAGTCAATGAGAAAGGCACATGCTACAGTCCAACATGGATAAGGTCTCAGAAAAGGAGAAAAATATTTAATATGATAGCAAGTGTTTAACATATTCCAAAGTAGTTCAGGGTGGGCCTTTCCACTACAAAAAGGCACTGCTATTATTGTCAGATCTTTTTCCTTTTGAACTATTATGAAATTAAACAAGCGACCCACGGGGATCATAGAAGTCCCATGTTCTCACGGTTTCTCCTAGTTCAGTTTGGGCTAGGCAGCAGCCTCACAGGCTATAGATTTGAGATTTATTAGCGTCCTAGGTGCTGAGCTGGAATTATTTTATGGGTAAATTCCAGATCTATGGGGTGAGACAAAGGTTTAGCACAGTCCCCAGTTAAGGAAAACTGGTATTTGGCTAACAAAGTTCAAGGGTACAGTGCATGATGCACCTATCACACAGGTGTAACTGTGTAGAATATATGATTAGTATCGATGCAGCAGAAAAGACTTGAAGAAATGAATTTAGTTGCACCAATTTGTGACCAACAGCTGCTGCATTCCAACTATGAGGGAAGAACAAAGGCAAGTTGGCTCCCTGAAAGCAGTTCAGATAGAGGAATTTCTGCTCAATTTATTTATAATGCCTGCAGCAAGCTTCGAAAGGTTCACTCCTGCACGTTTGCCTCAACACAGTTACAGGAATAAATTTAAACGTATGATCTTGTGCTGTTCAAGTGAAGTACAAGCAATTCTGGACACTGCAATGTGCACTGATCAGCAGCTTAATGATAAATGACATCTTTTTGTAGTATTGATGAACTTAAGGTTTGGGAGGAAGAAGTGAAAGCAAGAGTAACTCTATTATGGGAAGAAGGACACAGAGAGGCATTACATTAAGTTGCATGAAGTCTTCCAAAGCCTACTTAAGTGGAGTGGAGAATATGTATTATGAAGTATGATAGGTAATACCGAACTGTTTCACTAACTGTATAATGTTTCTTGGCAAAGCATTTTGAAGACTGCTTTCAAAATGAAATTCCCCACACATGATTATCTATGATTTCCATGCAAAGGTACTGTAGTCAAACAAAATTGTAAAGAGACTTTAAGCTTTGTTTCTGCAGGGAAGGAAATGGCATCAGTAGCAACTGAAAAAATCAATTAATATTTATTTATAAATCCTGATCCTGTTAGAATAGTATGAACTTTGATTGCAAATACCATTTCAAAGGTATATATCTGTAGCAGAGATTTCCTATAAACCACTTTCTTCAAACACTTGCCTTTAAAAAAACAGAGTTCTAAATACATTGTGATAGAATTCAAAAGGTGTGCTAGTTAATGGCTGTAAAAAATTGCTTTGAAAAGGGTTAAAACATGAAGTGTATATAACAGACTTCAGCATTGGATACTTCTAATAAATTTCATATTATGTTTTAAGAGCAGGGAGATTTCACAGACAGGCTTAATGTAATACAGCATCACTGTGTCTCCAGCAGAGCAGAACTCCTCTCTGAAGGTCATACATCCTGTCCTCTTTGCTGGTTCCCTGTAGTTGGGCACAGAACTTGCAACATATGCTTCGATGCTTAGGTTATTTTAAAGGAGTACAGCCAAAGCTGTCATACGCCCGTTAATGAAGGGAACAGATCCATGCACTCTTTCTTGGTGATAACACCAGCTTAAAGATGTCCCAATCTCACCTGCTCATTCCCGTCCCTGAATGGCTCTTGCCCTTATTTCTGCAGGAACAAATCTGTAGAAACACCCTGAGAACCAGATTCATTAACTGATGCAGGGTAAAGAGAAATGGATTAAAGTTTTTACCCTTGGGGTTTTCTTTTTTCTTTCTTTTAGAACTAGTCAACTAGTTTAAATTTCCACCATGCCCTCACAAACAACTGAGCCAGCAGAAGCAAATGAGCAATTCACAGGCAGGGCACAAACTCCTTGAGCCAGCTACACCACTGAGAAAAAGGTACGAGGAACTACGACTCGAGTGTCCCATGCAGAGAGGATAAGCCTATTATTTACACCTAGAGCCATCACTCCCTCAGCTATAGTTTCATGTGCATTTAAGCCAGCACAGCCACTGGGAATAAGAAAAAACCAAACAGTTCCTGCACTTGTGGCTGCCCTTGGCCATTCATTTCTATGCTTGCATCGCCTTTTAAGGCGCCACCACAGCCTTCGTTGTATGGCTCTGTGGTCAACTATGGTGGCAACAGACCTTGGGTCATCTTTTTGCTAGGCTATTTTCCAGCCAGGTCAGATTCCTCATCTCCCTCACTGACCAGCCACACACACGTCTGTGCCTGCATAGCAGGACGTACAGCCCGCTCTCTCCTTTTTAACCTCCCCAAGCCCCCAGAAGAGCTACCTTACCTTGAACTCTCGCAGAACTACAAAGGCAAGGAACTGGGGGGTTTGGGCTTTGTCCTCCCAACCCAGAGGACTGTGTTATTACCAGAACAACTTATCCACAGTGAAAAAAAAAATTCAGTCTGTGATAAATGGAAATGGACACTCAAAGATTTACCACAAAACAAGCACAACAAGGTGAACCAGAGGCAGGGGGTATAATGCCAGCCTTCTTTAAACATGTCATGTTGTAACTCCAGAAAGCTTGTCTCATTAGAACTATATTATTTCACTGAATAAAACCAATGAAAACAGAACATTTTTCTTCCCAAAGCATTTTTCTTCTTGTTAAAGAAAAAGATAAATTAAAACAAAATATCAGTGCAGCTAAGCTTCCTGTTGCTTTTAATTCCCTGTGACAATAACCACATGCAAGTTTCCTACACAGAAATATACAGTTTGTTTTAAAACTAGCAATATTATAATCTAATAAACTTTTTTTTTCATAGTGCATATTCATAAGGAGCAGAGTTAATATTGATAATGCAACCTGCACTTTCACATCCTTCACTGCTTTCTGTGCAACAGGAACATTATGAGTTACTTTTTTGAGTTTTGTTTTTACACAGTATTGTAAGATTATTCATTTTTCAAAGGAAGAAGAAGGTATTGCATATAATACATCTTGCAAAACATTCACTAATGGCAGCAGACCTTCATAAGAACTGCGTCTCCATTCATTGTGCTCCTATTAAAGTTAACTGTAATCTATTTATTATATCATTAAACTTAATATATTGTAAGATGAATTCTATTTATAGATGCAGTAATAGCTGCACTAATCACTCAAGTTCACATTGAACCAGGCTGTGCTTCTGAGCCGCGGGAGCGGTTGCTTCAGAGACCAAAGGACGTTCCTAAACTTCCTGAAGAGATGACCTTGCTTATTACACACTGGACAAGCCCGAGTGGCCCCGCAGAGCAGTCCCTACAAGCTGCTGGCTCCCACAATTGCACTGTGGAGGAAGCTAGCACCATGCATCCCATCCACTTTCCTGCCTTGGCCCACTCTTCTCCCAGATAGCCTTACACACCACACCAGCAGCCAGAGACCACCTGGGCACAGGGTGTTCAGCTGGCACAATATGAACACAGCAGTACCTGCCTGGGCTCCTTGTTAAATAATTTTATCTTATATTCCTATTATAGTAATTTCACAGATTCTGCATGTGACAATAGTCCATCAAGTTAGAAAACTATGCACTACGAGACTGTTCTTAGGCACATAAAGCAGAAGCCCTTCTTGCTGATCAACAGAAGACAAACACAATACAAAAAAAAATTAATAGGGATCAGTTCCTTTTTTCAATATTTCAACAAGAGAGCTGAGTTGTTTTGTTTATATTGACAAGAATGTTTCCAAATTGGAGAAGTGTGCATTTCTGCCTTTTGAACGCCAATGTTCAAACTGTTTTCACTCAAATATAAGCAGGTTGACAAATCACCTTTGTACAGAAAAAGAAATGTGTGTTTGGACTTGGAAGGCTTACCAAAAATGTCTGTCCTTTGCACTGAATACAAATAGAGGACTGGTATCTACTGATGTTTTCTGTTAAGTTTTCCTTTTGTTTTTTTAGAGATAGCTTAATTTTAATTGCCAAGAGAAGTGCTTGTTTATCTGGCATAATCTATACAAATTTATTTACAAAATAGTTTCTGTCATCATTTGTGGTACATGAGAATGATAAGGGGTTAGTGGTGAGTCTTTAGGCTACAGACAGAAGAATTCCTGGAATTACAGATTATACCAGAAGGATTTAGGAAGAATGCAAAGAAAAAACTATTAAAAACGTCAAATCTTTTTTCCTACTTGTTTTACCTAAAGGGGGTATAAAGGTTACAAAGCTAAGCATTCAAAAGAATTTGAAACTACAGGAATAAGATGCTTCTACTCAAAAAAAGCTGCTTACCAAGACAGCCCTGTGCATGGTACCTACCAAATAAGACACAGATTCTGTGGAAACAAAGAACGTCTGAGGCTGTGATTTATTATACATTGTTATCCACCTGTACATGTGCATCACGTTTGCACAGGCAAACATTCCAAAGTTTTAGGCATGGCATCCTGGCATCCCTTTTATAGCATGAAGGGAATTCACACCATCATCTGGCAACGCATTGACTCCCTGTCCAGTGAGCCAGTGGTATGAACAGCCTGAGCCCCCAAGTGATGCCCCACCACTGTGGGTAGCCAGCAGTGAGGAATACAGCAGGATGCAAAAGCACTAGAGGAAGATGAAACACGATGTGCCAGGGCAGTTTGCTGGTAACAGAAGTGCAGGATCCTTGAGTCTCAGCTTTGGAGAGGAGATTGTTCTGTTGAATGTGCATGGATTTCCTGGGCTGTCTCCATCTTTTCCTCCTCCTTGTTTCTCCGTAAGCACCATCCTCAAGGTCCTCCATTCCCTTGCCCTGTGCTTTCCGTATCAATCTTCTGGCCCAGTAGTTTCCTCCTTCCTGCCACAGCATCACAGTCTAACCAGACTTATTGTCCCAACTTACAACTCCTTTCCTTACCCATCCTCGACCATGTTTTCTCCCTCCCTGGAATTCAGGACAAGCATTTTTCCATACAATGTTCAAGCATCTACAAGGCAGGGGACGTCTGGAATGCAGGACACAGAGTCACAGAATCGTATCAGCCTGGGTTGGAAGGGACCTTCAAGATCACTTCGTTCCAACCTCCCCCACCATGGGCTTCAATGCCACCCACTAGATCAGGTTGCTCAGGGCCTCATCCAACCTGGCCTTGAATAATTCCAGGGATGGGGCATCCATAACCTCTCTGAGTAACCTACTCCGGTGCCTCCGTACCCCCTGGGTAAAGAACTTCTTCCAAACATCTAACCTAAAATCTCTCCTCTTTCAGTTTAAAACTGTTTCCCGTTGTCCTGTCACTATCTGCTCGTATAAAAAGTGACTCTCCCTCTATTTTATAAGCCTTCTTGAGGAATTGAAAGGCCACAGTGAAGTCTCCCTGGAGCCTTCTCATGTCCAGGCTGAACAACCCCAGCTCTCAAAGCCTGTCTTCACAGGAGAAGTGCTTCAGCCCCCTTCAGCAGTATGACCTGGTAGAACACACACTCCTTGCAGCTCAGAGTGTCTCTGGAAATGGTCATTTTTCCATGACACACACTCTGCACCCTACCATTAAGTGGCAGTGGTGGCTATAAAAGGGAAAATTGCACATTATACCTGCTTGATCCAGCTTCCTTTTCTCACCCAACCCATGCCTATGGTAGAGCACAGAGAAGGGGATTTATTCCTCTTCCATGAACCCTCATGATTTATTGCCATGACAACTCTCCCCTGTCCAGAGGCCTGGGAGAGCCATGTGAGCTGGTTTCTCCTGAGTACATTCTTCCTGCAGTGGAAGATGGATGCCAAACCTTTGCAGAGCAGAAAGGAATGCCAGGCATGCTGGGGTCACACCAGATGCTTTGAAGGCTTGCTAACCCATTGTCATTAACCTTATGCTGTGCAATTGCATGTCAAAATGGGCTACAGGCAGAGGAAGCAGGCCAGCAAACCTGCCCCATCTAAAAACACTCTTCCCCAAACAGGTGCTTCCAGTCTAGAAACCATACAGTATGCTTGCCTGCCTCTACAAGAAACACAGCACTGCATAATTTAGGGTAACTAGTCCCTCATCCAGATGAGAGGTATGACAATTGCTAATAATTGGTTTTTTACACGGAATCTAGCTTTACCAGCACAGCTCTTTGTAATAGATGTTTCATAGAATGTGAGAAGTACGAAACAGGTGGCACATTTCACAGTGTTTCAGAGATATTTTCAAACAGTGCTACCTGTACAAAACCTAAGAACTACATAATAAAAAAAGAAAATGACCATACCTGTCCACTGTTATGTCTAAGCTTCTTTTGGGAAAGCATTTTGTTCAATAAAAGCTTATGGTCCCTTTATAAAGCTATAATATTTCTACTTGAATTAAAAAAACTACTAGTCAAAACCCCTGGTTACTACCCTCAAGGAAAACTGCATGTTGCAACCTTTACATAACCTCAGACATCACATATTTAAAAACTTCTGTCAACTTGCCAGATCAGTGTAATGGAACTGATGTACTCCCTAAACCAATCCATTCACTGTGGGTTAAATAGCAAGACAGTTAGCTAAACTCCTGGGTTTTGAAGCTTACAATTTCTTTATTTATAGACAGGATGGAGTAAATTAAAGATTTCAAAGTTTTTTGGTTTGCTGTTCCATCCACTTGCAACCACAAAATTAGATGGCAACTGTGGTTTTAAAGTTTGTAACTTTTGGAGATTCAGTATTGCACAAATCCAATTATTTAAGGAAATGTAGTCCATCTAAAGTTACTGATTTACCAAAGAAATGCTACAAAGTAAAATGTCTAGGAATAGTCCAAGTCACTGATGTGGTTGGTTGTACAGGGAAGTATCTTAAAACTATTATAAAGTTAAGAGGGAAAAAATGCAAAATATTGAAAACTATTATTTGAAATAAGTGCACGAGAAGAAGGATTTAAGATTCCGTAATAAAGCCTGTGCAAATATATGTCTTAGTTCCTATTCCTTTTATTTTGCTGAAAGCAACTACTAAAGCTTGTTATTAGCTGTAACATTGCTTAAGCAATGCCAGCAATGTTCTGACAAATCTCTACGGATTTTTTTACCCACTTTCTTTTTATTATCATACTCCATCTCTAATATTCAATCAGTGCCAAACCGGTTTATGTATGCCAATCTTTCTCACAGAAATGGAAAAATACCCTGCTGTATGTCATAGGCCTGCTGATGTGACAGGGAGAGACTGAATGGAAGCGGGAAAGGGAAGCGGGACGGAGGAGGATGAGAGCACCAGCCTGCAGTCTGGTATTTAGTGAAGTCTCATTTTTTGATCAGAAAGTTGGCAGAAAATCAAAGTGCAGACTAGAGTTAGTTAGGTCCCTTGTAATTTAACCTTCAACACAAGCTTCGCACATTGCGTGGACTCCTCTCTTTAGTCTAATTTCATACGCAGAACAAACCTGTGCCTTGAAAACTGGCCAGATCTTAATAATCCCCATTTTACTACCTACCTTCAACAAAACATGCCACGAGCCACTGACCAGATCATTCACTGATGAACCTAAATTTCAATTTCTATGCAGTTATTTAAACACAGCCCAGCTGTTAGCTGAATTTCCCCACTTAGACAAGATTGTAAAATGTTCACTTTTGTCCCTGGTAAAATCATAGACAATGTTTAGGAATATTTGATTAAAAAGAAAATTCTGGGAAGAACTCATTTGCTGCTTGTGTAAATATAGTTCCTCATTAAAATTTGATAACAACAGTCTTAATGGAATACTACAACCTCATTCATGCTTTTGAATAAAGTGATTTAAATTGGCATGAACACAGTTTAAACACACTTCTTCCCAGCTAACTGTTGGCAGCTTTTTAACGGCCTGCAGGGACAGGTATGACTCATGCCTGCTCTTCAAAAACTTTTTTAAAATGCAGATTTTTTTCCCACTGGTCTATTGTGCTTTACAAGTAAACTGAAAGAGACTAAAATTAGAAGGCAGACCACTATCACCAGAGGGATTAGGAACTCCTAGGCTATGCTGATTCCAAATGCTGAATTGGTTGACCCATACTAGGGACTCTTTTATTCTGGTTCCTGCTAGATTTCTGGCAAACTTCATCCAAAGTCTCTCCTGGTTACAAATTATTTTAATTCCCTGTGTTTAGGAACAGCGGGTGGTCTCTGGATTCGCATGCAACATCGCTCCGAGCAACCATCATTCTCTGGTATGCAAGACTGAAAAAAATGAAGGTGTTCACCCTAAGTCAGTCAGCATGAGAACACTATGTGGTCACAAGTCATATGGCAAAGCTCTGGAGTTTTTAAAACAACCGCAGAAACAGCCTTTTCACGTGCCTTACATAAGGTATGCTAACACTTACTAATTCTGATTAATACAAAGACGGTTTGGTGGACAGCTAGTTTAAGAAGGGAATCCAACAGCCTCAAGTTTAGCCTGAGCAATCAACCTGTCACAGAAAAGACAGCAGAAGATACTAACCTTCCCTGTAATTCAGGCATTTTAGGTAGTGACAACTAAAAGCTAAAACAATAAGGTACATTTCAACTTAAGATAGGGATGTCAGCCTCCTTATCAGCACAGTCCTTCAAAGAGCCCTCCGAAATTCTCTTCCTTTGAGACAGACAAGCCTCACATCCATGGCAAGATGTGTGGGCTACTCAGTCCTGAAGAGCACAATAGGTGCTCTCAGGGTAGTATCCCTGAGAAAACCTGCATAAGCTTTGTGTTTCTGTATGCAAAATACCAAGGGAAAAAACATTACGTACTTAATTTGCCATATGACATAGGAAAGTTAAATGTGACTCAGCAGGTGTACATACTGAGAAGCAAGAACATTAACACTAACTGGGATTTGTTCACTTTCCCGTTCATGATAGCTGGTTATGTTACCATATTATGTGCATCTAGTTTAGGAACGGTGGGTTTTTGCTTTTACAGCAGGTAGACAGCTGGCAGCTTTGTGTGGCTCTCTGAAAGCAGCTACAGAAACGTGACTGGTATGCTGGGTTCGCTGTTCAGCACTACAGGATAAACATGGAAAAGAAAAAAGAGGAAGACTCAGCCAGAGCCTGCATTGATCTAAAGCATGGGTCAACAGTTCCAAGACACAGAAAATCCAATTCATTTCCCATTTCCAATTTCCAGGGGACATCTATTACAATCTAAAAGGCAACTGTTTTGAAGAGCTGTGATACTAACACTATTTTCTAAGCAGAGGCAGTGTACACTGAGGTTAAAGAGACGGCTGTACCAAAAGAAATCTCATCTCAGAATTAAAAAAAAAGGTTTGAAAAACAATCATAATGCCCCCTTCACCTCCACAAAAACTATACTTTTTTTGTTGCAACAGAAAGTGGAACTCTTAACTTGAAAGTTTAGCAGATGCCTAAGTACAAGAATGGGGATACCAGGCTAAGGAGCAGTCATAAAGGCTGTGAGAACAACCAGCATACCAAATCCAACCTTCTCAATCATCTGGAAGGGTATTTTCTATATCTGCAACTGGCAGTTAATATTTGTCTGGTTTTATAGCTACCTAAATATACAAATAAGCAATCGAAGTGTCTTCAGCTCTTGGGGAGAATTTGTGCTCAAGGGTATGTGACACCTAGAAAGATCCCAAGGAGTGGTTCATATACCCTGCATCTTTTCTCACTACTGAGGTACTGACTCAGCCCCTGAAACAGAATGTGTAACTGGTCTCCAAACAAGACTCCACCATGCAACCAGCCAGCTGACGGTGTCAACAAGTGAGTCAAAGGCTGCTGCAGTTTCATCCAGCTGGGCCACTATCACTTACACTCTCCAGCTTACACTCTCTAACAGAAGTCTGAGCAATAACATCTACATCTGAATAAATCCGGTCCTGCCCAACCAAAACCTCAGTCTAAAAGAAATTATCAACTAATTTCTTCCAGACAACACAAGAATTTCAGGAATGCAAATGAATCATTTTATGCCCCTGACAGGTCTTTCTAAACCTTCTAGCAGTTCCTCCAACTTTTCATTTCCCCGAAACAAAACCACAGTTCTCAGAAATATTCTGGAAGAACAGACAACTAAGAAAAAATTTCCCAGTGCTCAGATGTTAAGCCTCCCTCCCTGCAGCATTACTGTCTTTAAAATGTTTTTAAATGAAAGGGAAAAGAGGAGTAGCTTGCATTAGTTTCCAAATAATGCAGTTATACTACCTTTTATCTGTATGGATGCCAGCATGGAATTGCACTATTCCTTTAGGGGCCTTTGGGAATGAGGTGAGAATATTATCTTGATCTGCATTAAACCAGTAACTGAATTGAGTATATTTCCTTCTTCATGCTAAGCTAATTTCAAGAAGCTCCTAATTTGTTAGCACTTTTTGGAGCGATCTTGCAGCTGGAAAGGAAGAGAACAGACAGCTCAATGTGTGTAACAAAGGTTTGTCAAATAACATCAATATTCCTCATAATATGATTGCCCTTTCAAAGTAAGAACTACTCAGAGTTATGGTAAAGACCCCAGCTCAAAGGGACCAAATGCAGCAAGGGGCTCACAAGCTGAGGGCTTAACCTAGAGGTGAAACAGGCTAAAAACTTGGCTAGAAATCAAGAGTCCTTCTGTATGTTGCCATTCCCACCTTTTGGTTGTAAACAAACTCTGGGGCTATGGCTGGAACACCAAGTCTGCAAGCCCACATTCTCCACACCAATGCATCTATACAGAGCAGAGAGGATGACTTTAGATAACATCAGTAGAAAACCACAGTTGACAAGGAAATAAATCTTTCAGAAGAGAGGGATACTGTGCCTTTACCAGTTCAAATCCCATCTTCAAATCTATGTGAAGAAGAGCACTGAGAACCAAACATGCTTTACATCAAGAACAATTCTAGATCAGAGGCCCATCTGCTCCAGAAGCAAATGCCCACATCTCTCCACAGACAGTCTTCACTGTAAGACAGCATACCCTTCATAAGCTTTTCTGAAACAAACTTGTCAAAATCAGCTCTTGAAATGGCAAGCCATGGGCATATTCTCTGCTGGATATAGCTATACCAGAAGAGATTACTCTCCCCCTCCTTAACAGATTTCAGTCAGTGAGCTAAATTGGCTTATACAACTATATATAGTAGTAGATCTTTGGCAATAAATGCACGTTTTTCCCCTTAAACAGGCTAAGAAGTGATGACATGAGCAGCTTAAGTGGCAGATTTGAAACAGCAGAAGTCTGCTGGCAGGATGCATGACAAATACCTGCAAGTAGCCCAAAGCATGGCAGCTTATCCAGCCAACTTAGCTGAGCTGGAAGATGACATGTTCACAGTACCAAATGGTCAGAATCACAGAAGCCAAATTACATCAGATTCCCTATCGGTAGGATAAGTGATCTGAATTCACTGGGGCCTCACGGTACTGCCAGGATTTGGCCCAACACTTTATAATCCCGTATTACTGCTGCTTTAACCATTAAAACCTCCCAAATCCAATACCTGCGAGGAATGGCATACCTGACTTCAAGAGCAGCTTTCTTTGAGAAATTCTAGAGGCAATTGACTTAATCCAACATCAAGATATCTGTCATGAAATTCAGTTGTGTTTGCTATCCACTGTTGCAGTTACGGGAGCTTCTCCTGTACAGGCAGTCCCAGCTCATT
The DNA here is from genome assembly GCF_000738735.6 of Corvus cornix cornix. Classification (NCBI taxonomy): domain Eukaryota; kingdom Metazoa; phylum Chordata; class Aves; order Passeriformes; family Corvidae; genus Corvus; species Corvus cornix. The sequence continues at coordinate 26,104,021 of NC_046334.1, read as the reverse complement.
CACACATATACACACTAAAATCCCCTACTGTGAGATGGGACATACCAAGTCATCTGTTCCATATGTGTTTTCAATAGACAGATACACAAACAGCATTGCTAAAACACATTTTCATTATTCAGTTCAAAAGACAAGTTAGTTGAATAAATAATCCTTAATTTATCTTTTTCTTTTTTTGAAAGGTATCATGAGTTCTGTTTCTAGTGTTGCTACATGTGACTTAGTGCAACATCTTAGCCCTGTGAAGGGAAAACTGTAGTAACCTAACTAGAGGATAGATATGCCGGAGGTCTAAGTACTGCTAAGAACTACCTGTTAGTAAATATACATGGCGTCAGCTTGCACACAGCTAACAGCAGCTGGTCGAAGTGAAGGCTTGGATTCATGGCCCCTTGCTTTCTCAGTGTATGAGACAGGTTGGAGAAGCAGCGAGAAACAGCAGCAAGAGGTTTAATACTACTAGCAGATAAAGCATAAACTTTTCAGAAACCCTTGATTACATGCTCTGAAGCCCACTCCACAATGATTCTCTTACTATCAGTCAGGACAACTAAATGAAACTGCACTTTTATTCTGCAGGCATAAAATGATAGACCAGAGAAACAAACTCCAGTAAATTTTATTGATGTATTTTGGAGGTGGTTTTGGTTTCACCAAATGGATAGTCTCCCAGTGAAATCATTCTGCTCAGACATTATTCATAACATGCATTTGTACTCACATAAGTTTCAACTTCAAAACCAACTGACTTTTATTAGTGAGGGTGTGTTCTCCAAACCCACTGATGAAATATCTACAATACATTCAAATCACACTTTTTTTTTCACTACTTTCCACAGACCTCACACTGCCACACCAATTCACAAGACAATTTTATAACAGAGCCCTTGCTCCTGCTGTACTGATGACAACAGAGCCTCCCTAGGACTGTGACTACCCTCCAGGCTGACACTTAGTTCTGCTGCACCAGTGCAAGCAGTGCCCACCGTGCCCCAGGGGGTAACAGGCTTTGCCTGTCGTCTGTCACTCTTCCTTTCCTCTGCAGCCCCCTGCACCCACCTGCAAATCACCTCTTATACAAACAGCCCAACCTAATCCACTCCAATCAAACAAGTCAGGCTGGCAGAGCCTTACTATTTAAAATATTTCATTTAGACAAACAACACTGCCATCAGATTTGAGAGGGCATTTCCCTTAAACAGAGGGGATGTTTACCTGAGCTTACCTAGGCAAACAATCTGTAAGAATTCAACACGTGTTTATCAGTGACTGCAGTGGTGTAAACTAAACTCCTGGATTTTGCAGCTATGTGGTTGTGGATCGCTAGCATATTCCTTCTACCAGTTGTGCCATGGGAGCAAAGTACCCAGAAACAGCTGGATAAAATAGTACCTTAAGTTGCTACAGCTTCTTGCTAAGACTGAACTCTTTGCCAACAAAAGTGCTCCTTGCCCACCTGAGCTGTAACCAAGTGAAGGGTTTGGTTAGCAGAGAGATAGCAGGTAAAATTAGAATTTTCCAAGACATAGGACTTTATGGTTACATCAACAAAGTTACTACACAAGAGATCATCACTTCTGTGAAAAGTACTCTGGCAGAAGCAACCATGCTCGCTTTTTTGTCTAACCAGAAGACCTCTGTGTGCTATCATGAAAGCATAGTCATCATCCATGTACCTACCATGTGATTTGCCTGAAAGAGTACAAGCTGTCACAGAAGACAATACACGCCCCCCCCCCCCCCCCCAAAAAAAAAGGCCCTCAAAAACCAAAAAAATTCAACAAAACGTAATCTGTTTACAGAAGTTGAGACCATCTGCTAACTGACCTGGAGGACACCTTTAAAGGCTGTATCTGCAAGGTGTTTAAGAAATCCAGTCATGCACAGAAACCTGCAATATGAAAAAATCCTGGAAGGGAAAGTTCAAATATGCAAAAAAGTACAAAGTCAAAGATGGTACAAAGAGTTTACAAGCTTCTCTCTTTCTCTGTGTCTCTTTTTTTAAACTTCAGTTTGAATACCTGTTTTCTTTTTCCTTTTTTCTGCTCACTGGTAAATAAACAGACCAGGCAATTTCTTTCCCACCTATTTATTTTATCAGTCATAATACTAAACTATTTTTTTGTTTGTTGCAGCAGTTGCAAGAGGTGAAAAGTTATTACTTACCTGAACCTATTGGATTTATTTAATAATTCTTTTATCAGTAAAAACATGTTTTTCTTTAAACATGGTAGACTTCTCTTGAAAGTTTCTCTCTCCCCATAAACAATTTTCTTTCCATTTTAGTTCAGTTTCTCGTGCTAAGATGTTTGAAAAAGGCAACTTACACAAATATTAATATGCAAAATCCTCATGATAGTAATTACAAAAGTAAGTTTACAAAAGAAAGTGACTTTGTTTATAATCAGAGTCCAGAATTTGATGCTAATATTTAAAAAATATATAGGAACTTTACCACAGGAAAATACAACACAACATCTACCTCAACTGTCAGAGTTAACTTTTCTTGTATGTTTGGAAAAGAAATCAAAAGAAAACAGTAGGAAAATATATCAGCTTTGCTTTTGAGAGTTGAGAGTAAAGAACTTCCATATTTTTGTTAACCCATGTCATATTGGAATTCAGCCATTATAATTTATATCCTTTTAGAGTTCCAAAAATGAACAGGAACCTTACTCTCAGAACACCAGAAGCCATAAAGACAACACAACAAAGAACCGAGAATGTGATGGAACAAGTAATGAGAGCGTAAATCTGAAGTTCGGTGCTTCTCTCCATTATCAGTGCATGGTAATTTTATGCTATTTTCTGCTGAGGCTCCTTTGAACAGAACACTGAAGAGTGATTACATGTCCAAACTTTAATAAAATGTCAAAATCCACTGCTTCATCGTATCTGCAATTGTGATGGATTCCTCCTACACATGGGATAAGAAAGGATAGAATTTTGCATTCATGGTGCTCTAAGTACTATGTTTTAAGTTGGGGCTTGATGTAAATCAGTTATTTGCCAACCAGAAAGTCATTATTATAACCTCACTTTTTAATTAAAAAGGCATTTTTTCTTTTAAAATACAGCTTCAGATCTTGAATACACTTCTAGAGAATGAAGATTTTTAAAAATTTAGTGGCTCTCATCACAAAACAAATCCGTGGCCAACATCATGCGTCACCACTACAAGAGGGACAGAAGACAGCAGACTGGGTTCTCCTGTGTAGTTGCAACTCTGCTTAAACTCAAACAGGGGAAAACAAGCTGCAAAATCTCTGTTTTGGTCTCAAAGCTTCTCCCCTTTACAGGCCAAAGCTCATGCCTCCAAACTCTGAGGTCTGTCCAATATCGATGTTAAAAACAGCAGAGCCGACTGGGGTGGTCCTGCTTCCACCTTCCTACCTAAGGGGGTGCTATCAATGCCAGATGGAAGATGGAAACTACAGGCAAACCAGAGCCAGCATCAAAGACGCATTTGTCCTGCTCTCTGGAACTCCCACCATGTGACCATTTCTGCAGTCAAGGTTAACTATATCCTAACCTGCAGGCTAAAATTCCCCCACTTATTTTTCATAGCACTGATAACATCTTCAGACAAAGCAGAACCAAACTTTTAATATTGATTTCTCAATGTATTTTGGATGGACCCTCTTTTTACAATAAGACCACATCTGAAAACTTGTTACTCAAATTTCTTTTTTTTACTCATCCTACTGTCTACAGATGGTGACAATAGTAGTTCTTCCCACTTACTATAAAAAAAAAGAATCACTCTCTGAGCTTCAGTAACCAAAAGCATCATAAAGATTGTATACAAGCTATGCAGTTCCCCTTGTAGAGGGAACAGATCAAAGAGAAAAAGTCTGTCAAGAATGCACAGCTAAATGTTACAGCCAATCCAATGGTATTTAGTCAGCTTTTGCACACTGGCTGTTGCAGAGCTGAATAGCAAATCTTACCACAACTTTCTTGCCAGAAGATTTAGCTCTCCTATGAGCTGGGCTTTGATGCGTCAGAGAGGAAAGGATAATTCTTGTATTTTCTTTGGAAACAATGCAATAGTGATTGCAAGACATACTTGTCTGAATTAGATGTGTAATACCAAGTCTCATAAGAGACGCTCTGAACTTTTAAAGCTTGCCTGGCTGTGATAGGAGCTATTAAGGGGTCTGCTTTAATGGATAAGAAACAGGACAACTCCCACAGAGAATCAACTGGTGTTGTGCTGGAACAACTGAAAATGCAGTCCTACTGTTGCACTGGTCCTCACAGAGGGAGAAAGGAAAACAGGTCACGTTAAGATCTCCAAAAGTGTCCATCCTGATTTTTGCTGAGAAATACATGAGTGAAGAACTTTGACTTCTTACATCCCTTCTGAAAGAACTTACTGCAATTAAACTGAGCATTCTTTTGTGTTCCCCAAGTGTAGGCAAAAGAACATTGGCATGTCCAAATGTTAATCACCATTTTGAATCTGATGGCACTGAAAAGAACCTTGAAATAACAGATCTGACTGGTGAGGCAGAAAAATGAAGCTAGTTCACCACCATCTTCATCAGCCTGAATAGCAGTTGTCTGTGTTAGTCCTGCTCTGAAAAATGACATATTGCACCTAGATTATTGCCAGCTTTGTGAGACAGCTCTCATCATCATCATCATCATCATCTTATTGCTGCCCCTTGCCCATTCCCCAGATGTAAAAAGGTCAACCAACAGCCTATGGAGTGAATTACCAGGGAGGATGGGTACCCACAGCCCAGGTGTCACCCCAAAATTCAATTTCTGCCTGGTAAACCATGCTGTCTGATGCACATTTCTCATCTGATTTAGAGCACACTCTGCAGTAGGAAATTTCTGTCACCAAGAGGAAGGTGACTATCTTCCTGCCTTGGAAACAGCTGAACCCATGACGGTTATTACTTACAAATTCCTCATCAGATGATGTTTTCAGCTGACCAGAATAAATCTATTAGCCATAGTTTCAAGACCTCAGTGTCTCCCTGCATTGTAGCCAATGGAGGCTGTACTCTCACTTGTCCTGGTACACACTGCCTAAACTCACATGGACCAGAATAAGTGCTTTCCATTATTCACAGCTGACATCTGTCATAATAATTTGTCTGTCTGTTTCACAAATGGGGGATATCTTTGTATTTCTCATATTGTCTTCAGATGGCATAGGGTATTTGTTTCTTTGCAATTCCTATCTTGAATTAAGGCCATTTTCAATTCTTTTATCAACATTATTCTCAGAGAATAACTCACTCCCTGTGGTTTTCTTTTTCAATGGAGGCCTCCAGGCTGACTTCTTTGACACTGTATATCCACCCCACTTACTGGAAACCATGATAGGCTGAAAAAATGCATCCATTTGATTCAGTTTTCCACTCATACATGTACAAAACTAATGTGAATTAGGACTTCCTTCCCTCCCAAAACCAAATGTAGGATGCAGCAATAGAAGTTACTTTAACGGTCACTAATCATACACACCATAAGAGAACAAGAGATGGGTTGGGATTACGCTAAAAGACTTCCTGCAGAGACTTTATAGCAACATGCTGTATAATTCCATTCTGAATTTTTACATAAGATCCTTTGTAACCTGAACATACTCCCAGGGATAACTCAAGACTGGAAGAAAATAAAAATATAGCACCTGTGACTTCTGCACTGCTTTACATAATATATTTCCAGGATAACATCCAAGAACTTTATTTAAACAAACTTATGGACAGCTGCTTGGTGACTCAACGAGTAAAATTGAAGAGTGGCACCAATGTAAAACTAGAGAAGGGCACATGTCAGCAAAGTGGATTACTGCAAGGCTGGTGAATAAAGCTATCAACCATCTTCCTGCAGGACTTTTACGCTGTTGCAGGTATATCTTGCCTTATGGTATTTCCACCTGCCATACACCTCATTATGCTTGTGTTTCATCAACACACACAAAGGGCCAACACCACAATAATTTCCTAATTATTTTAATTTGCCCCATTTTTTGGAGAAGGTTTCCTAATTAATATTAAGCGTCAAAAACTATTCCTCTTGAAGTTTCACTGAGCTCTTGAGTTTAAAGTGCAGCTGTTAAAACAGGTTCCAGGGATACAGGAGTGATTTTTTTTAAACTGGATAACTTCACTGGTTTGGATCATTTGTCCAAATCCCTGATGAGCTTTGAAGGCTGATGAGCACTGAAGGCTAATCAGCAGAGCTCTCCAAGGCAGAAATACTCCCAACAGAAAAATTGAGCTAAAAGTCTGTCTTTTACTAGGGAAGCAGAAAATCTTTTCACAAAAGCAAAAAACTTCAAGAGGACATTCTCTGCTGTCAGCAACTGACAATTAGGTTTTGCCCACAGATTGCAAACACAATGAAGCAACCAGTACAGGAGATCCAGGACCTCATCATGATGAAGACAGAACCACAATGTCTCTAAACACTGCAAAGTTTCAGTAATTTCCACCCTTTCTCTGAAAACTGTCTTTGATGTGTTCTCATTGCCAGTCAGTTGCTTCAGATGTTGATTGCTCATTACATTGATTTCTCCACTGTTTTCAGTTCACTGAAGGTTTTATTATGAACTTTTTTGAAACAAATCAGTATAAAATATCTTTAGTGGGATGAGGTTTTGGATGAAGCTTAATTCTATTTCATCCACAGTGGTGTCCGCTCTCCGTTTGCTTAATAGGAAAATTTCTTGTAGCTTTTAAAGCATCTATTACCTTATGGGCACTTTAGATCCTGCCACAAATTTTATCACAAAACTCATGTGTAGACAGTGTAACAGGCAAAGATAGATAGCTGGAGATCTCTGAGTCCATTCAAACCTGTACATCTGTTCTGAGCACCAAATGTTTATTAGCCATTAGGTAAACATTAGTCGTTGCATGCTTTATTTTTTAAATAATGTGGAAAGTACAAACAATACACCTATAAAAATTACAATGCAAAGGAATTCTGTACATTTTTCAAAATATTTAAGGTAGGAACATACAAAAGGTTTTCAGAGGCAATTCTCAGACTTAAAAGATGTAACTTGCTTTTCACAAATCTCAGTCATTTGAGATTCCCTACTACAAATACAAAGATGACATCATAGATCTGGAAGATTCTAACTTGTACCACAAATTTAATAATTTTGTATTTAGTATGAAAAACTTACCTATGCACTGACTTCTTTTACAGCAAAAGCTTAAGTTATTTACCATCCAAACACTCCCACTGAATTAGTTTTACACAACTTAATTCAAATTAACATCGAAGTTACATGATGCTTAAAAACATCCAGACTTGGATGATAAGTTCCCCGTTACCACCTATCCACAGCCTGAAAAGTGTCTAGTACTTTCTGCTATGGAAGAACAAACTGGCACAATAATTCACAGTTGTCCTTAATTTAGCTAAAAGGACTTCTGAAATATACTCACAGAGCCTTTTGTTCATCTCTACTCATCAAGCCACCTCCCAGGAAACCTAAAAAGGTTGGGCACAGTGCTGAGTAGGGTCCTTACTCAAGGAGCTGCCAACTTGTCACATGTGGACACCACGCAGCCTTTGTACCATGGCTCCCCTATGTTTAACTGTGAAAACAGAAGATGCTACTGCCCCCACTGCAGAACCAAAGGAACAATAAATCCACTTTATGTGAAATTAGCTGGGTTAGTGCAAATCACCCATTTAAATTGGCTAAGCTTTTCTGGCTGACTGCTCCACAGCCAGTGTGGGAGCTCTGCTGGCTCCAGTGAGGCCATAATTACCACCAAAGGGGCAATAGGAACTTGCTTGGGGGAGATGAAGGTTTCCAGTGGCATGGATTTTAGCCAAGCGAACTTCTGTCTACAACCTCCAGCATGTGATTTTTAATCAAAGTAGTGATACTAGCACAGGCAGTTGCAGGAGGGCCTTTACAGTGACAGCAGCTCTTACATCTGCTCTTCATGCACCACAGACACATGTTCACTTGGCCAGTTAAAGATGTTTAACCCCTGGGTATTCTACCACCTTTCTGCAAGAGGTTACTGACCTTAGAGCTCTGCTGCTCTTTGATCTTCTTGATGCAAAACATTTTCCAGGTAGCTTAAATCACTTTTGACAGCCTTTTAAACTTAACTAACTTTGCCTAAAGCAAGTTAGATCATTTATAGGATCCATTTGCCAGCAAAGCTGAAGGAAGGAAGTAACTTCTGGCATACTAGGCAGTACTGTAAAAAGAGGGAGAAAGCAGGAAGGTGGGCTGGAGGCAGAGGTGTGCAAATAAAGCCTCCAGGCAGCACAGCTGGATTCAGAAGACAACAGCTGTTCATAACCTCTTCTTGTACTTTCGTGTAACTGCATTTGGAGGCAGATGTGTGAAAGCCAAGTGCTAGAGTTTATAAAGTCAGGGGGTGGAGGGGACCTATCCCTGCTGCAGTAGCTATCACAACAGGCTCTTACTTTGGCCATTACTTTTTTTGCTGTACTTCAGTGCACATCAAAAATTCTAATAAATTACATTTGATTTAAAGAGCTTGAAGAAGTTGCAGTTAGTGAATTCCCCACTTCACTCTTGACAAACACAGAGTGAATGTGCTTCAGATGTGGAAGCTAACCAGTGAACAGCATTTAACTTGCAACTCAAAACATATATAAAACTGTGCTTAAATCTTCGATGTCCTCAATGTAATTTAGAATGTGATCACTAACTCATTCAAAGCAGAACTCCTCACATCACATTTTCCAAGTGTTAGCTCACACTATAGATAAGTAACGGTATTTTGCAGCTGAACAGTGCTTTTCTTCAAAATCTCTTAATGTTTTGTAACTCTTCTTGAAATAAAACCCTGGTCAACAGTTAAGTAGGTAAAAAGGATCTCGATTTCTTCTCTCAAGAACACAAAAATCTGGCCTAAATTGTACATACATCTGGTAACTGGTCTGGAATACGAGGTTGTCTTCTCACTGCCAGGCACTGGCTTTACACACTACAACCGTTTGCTGTGCTGCAGGACCAACATCTGCAAATGAACCATGCCTCCTTATTATCAGTAAAGGAAGGTTTACGGGTAGTGGCAGTATCTTTCACTACCCCAAATAATACGGCTGGGATGGGGGAAAGGGAGGAGACCAAAATGTTGAGCTGAAAAGGTTCCAGGTATATGTGGAATGGTATACATCTGAGACTTTCTGGTTCCCACCGAGCAGAAAGGGCAGTGTTAGTAATGAAGGAGGAGTTTGTCTCCAATGGGAAAGAAAGAGGTAACAAGGGGAAAGAACCCCAAGATTATAGCATCCAGTGAAATCAATAGCTCTATTGACTCTATGGTTTTATTGTCCCTGGCTCAATGCTTTGGAAAGCATTCCGTAGCTCTTCCTGGAGGATTAGGACTGAGAGGGTCAGAGACTGTGTGGGTACTCTGAGAAATGTTAACCCACCAGTGTTTCCATCCTTCATCAGCTGTCAGAGCACTCCATCTGTGCGAGGCGACTGCTTAGTCACCCCTGGGTGTCCCAAGGGGCTCAGAGCACTGCCGAAATGCACCAAATTCCAGAAGGAAGCCAGGAATTTGATGATCCTGTTACAAGGGCCATGCACTAGACTCACATAGAGCTGTGCTAGCACATACCAATTACCTTGTATTTCAGACAGTGAATGATTAACTTATATGTCTAAATGCAGAACACCTGTTCTCAGCTTGCACTTAGCCTCATAATTTCCTGCTTCCATTGCAGGCCTGGAAGAGCAGTCCCAAAGCCTAAAGCTTGTTTCCCCTTCTCAGCTATGGCAATAGAGCCAGAAGATGTACTGGCTCTAGACACAAACTTTGTTCAATTATCTCTTCAGATCACCTCCACCAGTGCACTGCTACCCATTCTGCTAGCAAGAGAATGGATTTCCACGTATATGTAAAGGGTTGGCTTCTGGCAAAGGTTTATATAATTGTACATAATGCAGTTCTCAGTCACAACATCAAAGGGAAAATTATTTTTCCTTTCATGAGATCTGGGATTTTACTGTTTGTTCATTCATTTGTTTTGGCAACAGCCCTGATCACGAACACAGTATATACAATCCTGTGGGTTTTTTTTAAAAAACCCACAAACCAAATCAGGAAGGAAATGAACCGTAAAGTAGGGGCAGCAGGATAGTATCTAACATTTTTGCAAACAATCCATTTGTCACTTTCGTGGACCTGGGTTAATTAATATTCTATAAAGGTCCTCCAAAAGCTGAATACCTCTCAAGTTCTGAATTCATGGGGCTGACCTTAGACTTTCTCAGAATGATTTTTAATGCAGTCTGTTATCAGCAAAACCCGTTTAAACACATGCCCCATCTGCCAGTACCCCATTTGCAAAAGAGCTTCTTATAGTTGCAGACAGTAAAGCTTCTGCCTGCTTCCCTCTCTCCTCTAAATACCAGCTGTATGGTAATGAGCACAAACAGCTGAAAAATACTGCACAGTAACAAAGCTGGTACGAAGCGGGCAGAACAACGCATCCACTCAATGAGGCAGTTGTAGCATGAATTTAGCAGATTAGCTATTGAACAGGGGTGGGGGGAGGTTTGGAAAAAATGTAAAGGGTCTACACAGATAGCAAGAAAATGAAAAGAGACCAAAGGGGTGCAGGCTACCAAAGAAAAGCCCAATTTCTAAAGTACTTTTGTTGGAACTGCATGAACCAATTCTTCAAATTTTCTAAGGCTTACTCGTCCTGTACTAATGATATGCCAAATGGTATTCTGATCATTTGCAAGTTCAGTTAGTTTTTAAAGGAGGCAACTTGTTAATGAAAGTTTTCCATTCATTAACAAATCCCTTCATTGGCCAGGGGTGGGGGAAGCCCTTAAGAACAGGAACACGCTCTCCCACTTCAGTCTCTGGTACTTTCAGCATGTGTGACCAACAAGCACCATATTATCTATTAACTTTTTGCAGAATAGCCCTCTCAGTCTATCCATTTCTTTGAGGACATTTTTTTAAATGCTGACAATATTCGCACTACCCTCCAGACGCTGACAAGCTTTTTACACAGTGAGCATAAAAGACACTTGCTTTTAAGAAAATTTGTGCGTAACAGCATTCAGCTGACAAGCATACAAGGCATGCAGTTGAGTATTTGTTTATACAAGTAGCTAATTTGATAGACACTGTTTGCATAAAGTCTAAAAATGGCACATGCACTTTTGCACTTGAAATTGCACACATCTGTCTACTGGCAGATGTGAAAGATGCATGCAGTTTTGATACATAAAGCTGATGTGAAAATACAGGACTTCTTTCTTATTTGCAATATCCCAACAGCATCTAGAGTGTTACTGCTGCTTTTGAAGAACTGGAGTCTAACACTTTCGAAGAAAAACATGGGAAAAGACAGTGTATTGACACTGCCCAGTGCTCTGTCAAAAGTTTGATACATAGAGTTTGGGGGTTTTAAATTCTTAATTAAAAAGCCTTACTGTTACAATCCCTCAGCATCCTAACATTTGTCTTATGTGACAAGTAAATCTAGTTAAGATGTTTTGCAAAGATTCATCCACTAAGACATACTGCAATAAAAATACTATATTGTTTCTAAAAGTAATGAAGAATGAATACTTCTATCTGGGGGAAAAAAGTATATTTACTTCTAAGGTCATAACAATGAATCTCTTAAGAAAGCAAACAATCTTCTAACCTTTATACATTGCACTTAGAGAGTTAAACAGAACAAATCATCTATGTTACTGGCTTCTTTTCACTGGTGATCACAGAATAAACAAAAACAAAAAAGAGAAAGCCATTTTCTCAGGGCATGAAAGAACTTGTCATGCAGTTATACAATAGTATTCACAGATGATATTTTTATTGCTCTTGTCTATCATAACCTGCTAATAAATAGAAGAAAAACCTCCACTATTGACATTCACTGGAAGTCTCTACCTAATTTCAAATTTTAATGTAAGTCAAATCTATTGAATTTAGGTTAAAGAACATGTACTTTGATCTTTCCTGGAGAATTCCAGCACACATTAAAAATATTTTTCATCTTTTAAGCACCTTAAAGAACTAATAAAAATTTTATCAAAAGAAAAAATGGGTAACAGACATATTCAACATACAGAGATGCACAAAATATTAGTTAATGATTAATTAATCATAAATGACTTACTGGCTAAAAAAGTGTTAATATTCAGTCTATATTCTTATTATTAGTCATTATAATTATCAGTGATTCCCATAATTTTCTGTACTTAAAACTTAGCACAAATATCACTCAGTTCTTATTTTAATTCTGTTCTCTGAATTGTTTAATATGCACCAGGACGAAAGCTGTCAGCTTAAAAATGCTAAGCAAATTAAAGTGGTTTATTGTGAGAAAAGGTACAATACTTGAATCGATGCAAAACTTAACTGCCAGATTTACTTTTGTTCTTTCCAGAAACATGTATTTCTTCAGCTCATCAGCACTCCAGGAGGAAGGAATATGATACTACAGAGGGGCTGTTTGCTGTGCCACTAACCCAGGTATGCCTTGACATCTTCAAAAGAGCCTGAGCTGCTCAGTATCATTATTTAGCTTTTCAGACTATGGTCCTGGGGTGCTAAAGCAGCACCAATGAACAAGGAAAGCCCCACTTATTCTAGAAGATTTAAACTCGAATGGTGAAAGACTTTTTTGTATGTTCTGTATCAAATATTCTAAGACTCTGTATTTTATGACTTAGAAACAAAATTAAACACCCACAGAAACAAACCCAAAGTTGTCTATGAAAAAAACACAACATAAAATATTCAAAAATATGCAAGAAAATGTTTGTCACTGAAACTGGCAGAGCTACACTCAGTCATTTTTAAAGCTTAACCTCAAAATCTTCATTACACTAGCATTTGGACTGAACACCAACCACAGCAACCAAAAACATTGTTGTAAGAGAAGACTGGAGTGAATATTAGCTCTGTTGAGAAAACAGTGACATGAGAAATAATCACAGAATCATAGCATGGTTTGAGGTGGAAGGGACTTCACAGACCATCTAGCTCCAATATGCTTGCCATAGACAGGGATGCCACCCACTAAATCAGATTGCTCAAAGCCCCATCCAGATTGGCCAGGAACACTTCTCAGGATGGTGCATTCAAAACTCCTTTGGAAAACCTCCTCACCCTCACAGTGAAGAATTTCTTCTTTTTATCTTTTCTTCCTTACATCTGAGGATTATACCTGTACTCATTGTTTCAGAGAATACATCCCAAGACGATGACCCTTCTGTTTGCAATGGTGGTTTCAGGAGACATTGACAGAATGCCCCCTTTGGATACCAACTTATGCTACTGGATAAAAATATATCAGGCATCCTCAATATTTCAGTTCTGCAGGATGTCAATTAATTCATATAGAATGGTTGCCATTCGCAAGGAGTAAGTACTTCAAATGTACTTTAATACTCAAAGTGAAAAAAACAACCAAAACCAACCAAAAACCGCGTCAAAGTTTCTTTGTTGATACCCTTTTATATTTCAAGTCTAGCTGTACTTTGCCAGCATCTGTCCGTAATCTTCATGTGCTTTTAGCATGTGGAAGCCTTTAAACTAACAGTCTTAAAAAACCCACTGAATAATATCTATATTCATGAGTATAAACAGTATCAAGGAGAAAACAGTGACTCATTTTAAATAACAATCATCTTAACTATTGATATTTCTAGAATATTTTTTTAACTTTAAAGAATTATCATACTTTCTTACAAGTAATGCACATATACACAACTGATAAAATAATCACATTTTAAACATGACATTCCACAAAAGATTGAAAAGATGAACACAGAGGAAGATTTATCAACAGCACTACACTGCCCCTTCACGTCCACTAAAGAAACAACACCACAAGCTGCATAATGTAAAAAAAAAAAATCACTGAATATTAACATAGCAACTACATTAAACTGCAAATTTCCTAAATTTTTCTATAGGACAGCTCCTTGCTCCCCCAATAAAACATACATACAATGGAGGAAAAGCAGAATAAAATCAAACTCTCACTTTAGTGGGAAAACCACCTCTTTTCCCCTTGATAGGCATGCTTAGACCTTTCCTTTTAAAAAAGGTATAAATTTTCCACCTTGATTACACAGTGGGTTAGAATTGATGAATAAAACCAATTCAGATAACATTTCTCTGGAAAGAAAAATAATTCTAAAATGGATATACTTAGCCATGACACAAAGTTTTATCTATAACAATAAAGCTTCTATGAGAATCAACTCTTAATGGCATGAGAAATTATTTATGAGTGTCTAAGCTATTTCATACCTCTTACAAATTTCCTCAACTTTTTAAATAATACAGTTTTTACCCCAAGCATCCTGTTTCTTCTAATTTAAAATTCAATTGCTATTTTGCTTGTCATTTAACGCTAAATGTGTTGTTCTGATAGATATATGGGTTTTTATTTTTGGTAGCATTAAGTAGAATGTCAGTCAGGAACTTCTGATTGACTAAAAAAGGTGTCCCATATCTCCATGAGGCAAATCTCTTGGTGTATCATTAGCACACTGTAGTGGTTTGGTCCAAAATACTCATTGCTAACCCATGACACACACGCATTCTGAAACCTCTCTCAAGCCAAGACAAGAACTTGCAGTTCCTCCTACCCCTTCCTACAGTATGACAAATTACCATAACTGAAGTACAAGATGACAAGGACCTTCCTCAACACCATTGTGATCCAAAATTATACTTTTCACTATTAAAGAAAAAGGGTACACAATAAGACCATGAAAAAACCATTACATTTCAGAGGCCAAATACATTTTTTAAAAGAAGTAGAATGGTAAAATTGGCAATTTTTAAAAAATTAGGCTCAAATTAGTTTTTGTGTGCTCCAAATATTCATATGGTGCATATGGTCAGCATAGTCTTAAGTAGAAAATGTGCCTTAGAAACCTCTTTTGCTTATAAAATATCCTAAATGTATTCTGTCCATTACGTTGGTATGATAACTCTAAATAAATGATACATCAGAGTTCTTACTTCTAGGTGCTCTTTATTAAATCCATGGGACATTTTAGACATGCTATAATTCACAAGAACATCACAAATATTTCTCTGGGTGAAGCTAAAAACCCACCTAGATTGACAGAGTCTGATGACAATTTAATTTCCTCATGGACTAAACCCATGTCTACCAGGCTATTCAAGTCACCTGAATACAAGTACAACCTTTTCAAGGAGGAAGAGAAAAATTAGGTTGGCCTATCAACAGTTATGAAAAAGGGTGCAAAGCATCTCTCTGAATTATGTGTTTTGGAAATTTATGCAGAGAAACTTCAAACTTCAGTGCAATTTGCATGCTTCACAATAATGGTAAAAAGGATGCTTAAAGACTTTCCTGTTTTTTGAACTTACAGCATTCCTCATCAGATTTTACTACATTATTATTACTGTGTCTTTGTGAGTTTACACATACACTACGTATTTCAGAATGCAGCTTTACAAGGACTTCTTACACAGCTTCTTAACCAAGGTCAGGGCAGGGGATCCCCTTCCTAACAAACTGCTACAAGAAGCAGTTTCTAATAAAAAAAAGATGATAAATAATGGCATGCTAGGTATAGCAAAAAACCACATTTTCCCACAACCATAAAGATAATATCCCAAGAATTCTCTACTAACAACAGGAAGACAAAATTCAAGCTTTCTCTTCTGACTACATGCAAATAGAAACAGAGACTTAAAAGACAAGTTTGAAGTTGTTTCATAATAAATCTTGAAAAGTAGTTATTACAGTTAGTGACAGTATCTGGGCCAGTATGTATTTTATTTTCTCCTCTGGCTACAATTTTTTTTACACAAAGTGTCTATCAACCCACTACCTTTCCCTTAAAACACATTCTGAGCTACGAAGTAAAGCTGGAACTCAAAGGAACCACCATGACCTCTTCAGGGGTTTCTCCTCTATGAAAGAGGCTGTGACAAACAATTTCAGTACTGGGTTAATTGAAAGGTTTTTGATTAAGAATAGGGGTTGTATTTCTATCCTACTAAAGGCACCTAGAGGTCAGATCTCTACAACTGCAAATAATCCAGCTTTGACTCTGCAAGCAAGGCATAAAACAAAATTAAAAAAAGGCACTATGGCATAGTTTGCCTGTCCAACACTTGGTGTCATGTCTTCTTTTTAAGAAATTAATGGATTCTCAGGTCATGATATATTCTTTCTCAAGAATATATTCTTGTTTGAGAGATGTCACTGTATAATGTACAGTGTCACTTTTAAGAATGATGTAAAGCTCTTGTCAACTGGGACTATCACCCTGGGAGTACTAAAAAATACCTCAATACCTTCTCCCACTATGAAGATATTCTATTTTGCTGACATGCATATACACAAACAGCCACATTTTCAGCAGTACAGCTCTGGGTGCTTGGGACTATAGCAACTCATTTTTCTGTTCCACCTTTTGTCAGTCTCACTTTCTGTATATCTCATGTCATTTGCAGCCAACAAAGCAATGCTGCATCTATGACACAAGCCTGACCAGTGTGGCACTGCATGGCTTCCTCTACCCTGTGATAACTATAATATTGCTAAACAGCCTCTGAAATCTACCAGAGAAGCAGAAAATGCCATTTCCTTCAAGCAACCAGTGTAAAGAAACTAAACCACTGCATTAAGACCACAGAAGTGCAGCTCAGGTTGCATCTGCAGAAGATGAATCTCCCCAGTTTTTATTTAGAGTAATCTATCAAATGCTCCTGATCACTTTCAATTTTACTTTCAGGTGAGAATCAGATTCAAAGATATTTGTATTTTTATGAAAATAAACATGGCTGTAAATTGGAGCACAAACGTTCTCATTCATAAATGAAGAAAGAAAACACATTTTTCAATTCAAATGTAGTGGCGATTTCTCATCTGCTTTTGTCTTCATGCTAGATGTATTCTGGACCAGGGACTAGTCTGAACATCCCACATGTCCAGCTCTTGAAACATTCTGTATTATCTCAGAGACCTCCAACTTCTAACTTGCTGCAATCAGACGTGCAGTCAGCATTCAACACAAGTATTTTTTTCCATTTCAGTTTAACGGAAAAAAACCACTCCTGTTTTCCAAGTCAAACAAGGAAAGACAAGGTTTCTTAGCAGCAGCTGTTTCCAAGTTTGGGGACTATGACAGCAGCCGTCCAAAAGGTGAAAGAAACAGAGAAAGGAAGGTCATAAGGCAAGATTACCTTAGTTTTCAGATTTGTTTATAAAGCTACTGCTTACAACTATATCTTGGTTCTTGTCTCCCCTCTTGTGTGTACAGAACAGCAAATGCATATAGAAGATAAGCTGGGATTTTTTATTTCATTATTTTTTTTCCAAGATGTGAGGAGCAAAGGACTGAAGAAGGAAAATCAAGCTTCCTTATTTATAATACATTATAAGACAACATGCAAGGTTTTTCCCATTTAATATTTTTCCTATTAAAAATGGGCTCTTGTTTATACAGAAAAAATACCTGATTACTTTAAAGTCAGACCATAAGATAATATACATGGAAAGAAAAAATAATTTAAAAAAAATCTTAGGTTTTTTTCTGCTGGATGAAAGTAGCAAATTTACCAATTTGCCTATTTGTGAAAACTATTAATGAAGGCACACCTAAAAGAGGCCAGATAAAACCTTTGTGTTTGATATGGGTTTTGATATGTCTGTGATAGATACACACAATCTAGGACAAAGTCTTATGAAGCAGCACTGATGCTACCTATTGGCAAGAAGCTAGAAGGAAATCTTAAAACTCTCCCTGAAAGAAGAGCATCTGTACCTGTGTATGTATTCTGAGGACTATTATTAAGTAGTATTAGATAACGAGATACTACAACTCCCCAATTCTGAATGGAAGAAGAAAGGAAACAATTGCCTACCAGCTATAATATTGTGTAATACAGAATGAAAATTATATATTGTATTTTGTATTTTAAAAATAGACCATGAAGTTCACAAGCACTGTCAAAGGAATTCAGAAGTTCAGAAAGGTTTTTAGCATATTTCTTAGTATCAACTGACATTCTTTCAGAAATACAAAGATGGTTGCATATATTAGATTTTCAATAGGGCAACATCTTTGTGATCTATGTCATTACATGCTTTGGAATGCCATATCCCATATCTGGCACATTGATTCTTCAAAGACAACATACGTTTTATGTCCTCTCTACTGGAATGCTCTCCTAGTAAGCTTAAAAAAAAAATATAGAAAAAAAAAAAAAGGCAATTCTTCAAGTTTTCAACAGTGTAGTCTCAAGACTCCAAATTCAACTCCCATACATTCACATACCACCAAAACATGAACTATTTCTCAAAATTCTGTACAGAATTTATAACTCCTAGTAAAGAGAGAAATCAAAAGATGGACAAAAAAAAAAAAAAGCATGTGTCCCATGTTGCCTCACAGCGAGGAATTTCTTGAATGAAAATGCACGAGTAGGTGTCCTGACTATACGGTTCTGAAGGATAAGCAAAAAAGAAGAAAAACTCTAATATACAGGCAATCTCAAAGTAAAATTGAAGTGGAAAATAGTTTAAATGACATTCAAAACTACTACATAATATACTTCTTTATTTTTCAGTAATTATCATATGTTTCACCCCAGTGAAGTTTAATCTGTGTCAATGTAGGTACCTTTGTAAAAAGGATTCTCTTTACCTTCTTCCAAATACATTAATATACAAATACTGTACATTATGCACACAGTTGTTACACTATGTAAAAAAAAAAAAACCCAGACATTTTTGTATTTATATCATGAAGATTAGTTACTTCAGAGAGAAGACAGTTCAATTTAAAGGCTTTTTGCTCACTAACATTGTTCATGCTTAAGTAGTGCAAATTTGAATTATAAATCTTAAAATCACCGAGAAAACACAAGGCCTTAGGGCCAATTATTAAATAACATGTTTCAATTTTTCTACCAACATACATACACAAAAGACAGAATATGCTGAGAGCAAAGAAACACAGATGTCTCTTGAAAGATTAGTTTTATTAGACTTGCAGCACCTATTATGACTAGGTAGATATGTATAACCTCAGGGGGGCATAAATTGTCTACTGAAGCCCAAAGAATAAGCTGAAAATTTTCAGCAATTATGAATTCATATGGTCTGTGTGTCCACTGCAAGGGGCTGCCAATGCTACTTGTTTCTATAAATTAGATCCCACAAGTCAGTAAGACTCTTTCAGAGGTGCAAATTATGGGTTTTAATACTTTTACGTTTCAATAACTAGTGAGAATTTTTACTGCAGGTTTCCCTTCGTATCAGGAAGAGAGAAAAACTGGGGCAGGGGGCATGAAGGTTTGCATACCCACCTCTCCTCATTGCCATGTTTTCAGGAATTAATTAATTCCCTGAGGATGCCTTGGATGTCTTGAAGCGTTTACTTTCTCCACACACCAGAAAGAACAGGTCACTTCTGATATGAGCTCTTCCTAAATCAAGAAAAGTAAGGCTGGACCTGCTACACATGGCCATAAACGGACAAATATGCAGTATTTCTGGAAATTTAAAACATTCACTTGTGTGCTCAAATTAAAATGGGCCAGTACTTCAGAACAGGAAACTATTTCCTCTTCACCCACTCAGAAGTTTGGATGCCTTCCCAGAAATCTCAAGACTGGTGAAGGGCTTAGTGCTGTGCCGGCAAGACAGCTGCATCTGGATACAACCCTTCATGGGAATGCACAAGACAAACCAAGGAAGACAGGTTGAACAGATGTAATTAACGGAGGTGGTGCCAGAAAGTGATCCGTGTTAACCAGATGCTCCAAAGAAATTCCTCTCAGTAAGGCAGCACAAGATGCGGGCCATTTGGAAAGCTACTTGAGCCGTGCCAACAGATCTCATGGACACCCACAATGACTCACACACAGCTTGGAACCAAGCAGTTCAAGCTGCCTCCTCTTCTTCTTCTGGGAGGGAATGGCTACAACTCACTGAAGTTTTTTCCCCCACCATGACCAGGTCTTTATGCAACAAGAAAAGAGGAATGGACAAGAAGCTAAAGGAAATTTACATACAGCAAATTAATCTGACAATTAAATTGAATAATTCCAACAAAATTGTAACAAATGCTCTCTAACCCATGGGGGAGGGACATGGAGTGTCTTCAAAAAACATAAAGAAACACACCCCCAAAAAGAATCTACTTTTGCAATTTTAATCCATGTAATATTCATACTAATTAGGCACTGACCAAATTAGCTATTGCTATTCTAATCCATTTTCTTTCCAAAGTGAAGAAGCACTGCTATGTATGTGTCCTTAATAAATCTGGATATTAATTGCAATTAGTGTCAAATTTTCATAGTGCAAAGTGACCTCAACGCATAATGACATTTCAAACATGATGAGAAAACTAACCATTTCTATGAGAAGCAATTTGATACCATTAAAAAAATCCCAGTCAGAAATAGCACAGACACCATAGATCCTGCCATAGGTTAAACGGATGATGCAGTCTCGTTTCTATAATTTGTATTATTAGGGGTTTTTGTCTGTTAGATAACATTACCTACTTCTTGCATCACTGTGAATGGAAACTGCAAATAAGTAGCAAATATACATGTCTAATACTTTAAATGAACAGAAGCTTATTATTGTTTAAAACAAAAACATCCCTCCCAAAAGAGAAAGGTGCACAAGCATCTGTTCTGAATGCTGTTCAAGAGAAGAGAATTAGTACCCACTATGAGAGTTTATCTTCTGCCTGGAGATAATAAAGCAAGGGTAGGAAGTGAAAATTGATTGACAGGTAGTATTTTAATACTGAATTTATTACACTTAAAGCTAAATACATGTATTTTGAAAATCAAGTGATACATGTTGTAGAAGTTGTAATTTTTGTTTAGCATGATAGCTTATCTGGTTCTCTTAGGAAATACAGCCAGTTACAGAAAAATCTTTATTTCTTTAAAGGTGGTGTGTGGGCAGAAAGGATTTCCCAGAACTGTTTGCAGGATAAGCAGAGAGACAAAGGACAGGAACCCTGTGGGTGTAAAAAGACAGGAAAGAAAAGAGAGATGCTGTATAAAAACTGTGTGGACAGAACTGGCACTATACAGTAGAGGACCTGTTCAACAGCTCGGTATGTAGACAGGATTTGGAGAAGGGAAGTAAAAGAAGGGAAGACTGTGAGGCCATGAAGAAATTAATGGTAAGAATTCGGTCTGAAATTTCACTAACAACGTACCATAGGAGAAATGCAAGATGGAATGTAGCAGTGCTGTAAA
Source organism: Corvus cornix cornix (assembly GCF_000738735.6). Taxonomy (NCBI): domain Eukaryota; kingdom Metazoa; phylum Chordata; class Aves; order Passeriformes; family Corvidae; genus Corvus; species Corvus cornix. The sequence continues at coordinate 26,082,785 of NC_046334.1, read as the reverse complement.
TATGTTAAAATTGCAAGCATTCTTGCCAGCTGCTGCTGTTATCATGAGAAGTAATCTTGTGTTAGGGTTTATTAATAGCAGCATGCTTTGGAAGAGACTGCCTTTTGTACTTACAGAACACTGCACCACGCAGATTGTCCTAGAGCAACAAAATCTTAACTGTTTAAATATAGTAGTGAGTACCCAAACACAGGACAAGCAGCAAAAAATATGGCACTAAAAGTATACCAAAAATACCCTTGTAGCACTTTCTCTGCTGTTCTTTTTCAATTTTCAAAAAGTTAAATGCTGTTGGGAGCATATCCTTAGAAAGAGACCAGTATGGTGTCACCTACAGGTTCCTGGCCAATGAGCCAAAGGAACAGTTTTCTGTTCGCAGCAGCTAACAACACATCATGTTTCTATTCCCATTTTGTCTTCTGTCTTTCCTCTCTCCAAGGAGTAAAGTCTCTGTGCAGGGACAATTTTGCATACAGCATATCAGACTTCTTATATTTTTTTTATATATATATAATACTAATAATAATGTTTGCAAATAAAACCGTGCTTTTTAAAACCATGCCTCCGTACATAATGGGGGCATCTAAATCATGGGGAAAGATCCCACATGATACCATCTAGGATCAGTACGCTGCAACTGCTTGCCTTCATTGTATGCTAGCTACATTATAAACTTAAAAATGCAATTTTAGAAATTCCACAGGAAGTTATGAATATTAAAATACCCGGTCTCAAATTTCCTTGTGCTTACTTATTACAGATTCCTAAAATAATTTTTTTACCTACCTGCATCTTCTACACACAAGTTGCCTCTTTTTCACAATTTACAAATAAAATTCTATTTACTACCTTGCATATGCAAAGCCTTACACCACATACAAACTTAATAAACTATCTAAAATAATGAGTCATCTGAAACAGACAGGAGAGAAAGAAGCACGTTTCACCAAATACAACACAAAATTTTACTATCTTTGCTACATTATTATACTATTTCCTGAAAAAAAAAGAAGTTTCCCTAGCTCATAAAGAAGTTGAACACATTAGCATTTACCTTGTCTTAGGAGTGCCTTTGATACTACATATAAACTAAGTTGGGTTAAGGAAGCACTGCTAAACATAGATAATTCATAAGGGAAGAACATATACAGAAGAATGTATTTAGACTTCTAGCATCATTTATGTATTTTAACTTATTCTTCTTCTCGCTTTGTCCATTAGTTTCGGGTCAGCAGAATTTTGGTTGTCCTTCAATATATTAGAATATGATCTACAAAACAAGTGAAAAACTACCACAAACAAATCTTACTTGCCTACTACTTCCAACTGCTACAGTAGCAGCAGAATTATTAAAAACAATTTTACAGTATTCCCTTCTTGCACAGCATCAATGTTTTCATGACATATATAACCAGCACTTCCCTTTCACAAGCATTTATATTCGCAGTGTATCAAAAATGCAGTACAGCTTGTAACTATCATCTGATTTTTAAAGAAAAATCATTACCCTACTCCACAGACTGTATATTTTAGTATTAAAATCATGTCCATGTGAGGAGCAAGTAACTAGAGATGTTTTTCTGAAATGTAATCAAACTACACATGATCACACAAATGATCTGCAACCATCTCAAACCTCTTACCAAGAAACCTTGCAATCAAACTGGTTACTCAAAACATATGTTAAGGACCAGAACAAATTAAAAGTACAGGCTCCCTTGACTAAAAATATATAGACAGGGAAAAGTCATGTCAATCCCAGTGCTTTTTTCCTGCCTTTTCAGAAAAATGACAAACATTATAAAATACCTGAGCAGCATGAAAAGATGCTGCTGTTGTTCCTATCCAAAACTGTATTTTCAAACAATATTATAATGAAACATGGTAAATAAGTTTTCCAGAAAAGAGGCCCACTTTTAATAGAAGATCAATATCACTGAGAAGGTGTAGGGAGAAAGCAGAATTACCAGTCCAAAACTAGGTGAAGGGAGAGCGAGATAGAGTAGACCAGAGCCTGAGACAGAGTTTGAAAGAAAAACACAGGCCAAGCAGTGAGTCTAGGAATGAGACGGGATTGTTGCTCTGAGGAGTGGAGCTATTCAAACTGGCAAAATCATCATTTGCTGACAGAAAGGGTTCATCACATAAGGAACAACAGGCAATCAAGGAACAACAACAGGTTGTGGTAAGCGGCAGAGATCCAAGAGCAAGATGCTAATGCTACGACCCTGTTTATGACTTGTCTGAGTGTCATTCTAGTTCAGTTTGACTTCCACTCAAAAGCTGGGGAACATCAGAACAAAAATCGTCAGTTAAAATTAATTTGCCCTCTTTGTGTTTCTGAACTAAGGATAGTCATGGCACAGCAGAGCAATATTTTCCTCACAAAGGATTCTTCCCCCATACCTGAAAAAGATCTGCTCAGGAAATTAAAGTGCCTTCATTTCTTGCAGAAGGACCAAAAGTGTTTACCTAGCGATAGAAGGGACTGCAAAAAGAGGAAAGGGAGACTCATAGTTAAAGCAATTGGGTTTCAAAGCAACACATTAAGTATTTAATTACACATTTCATGAGTTCCCCTCTGGCATGATCAATCAGCAAAGAGGCAGCTGGGTCAGTTTATGGCATCGTTGTTGTCTCCCATTCCCTCTTCTGCTGGATGCTATAACCTCCACAGTTTGAGACAACAAAACAGATGGACTTTAAGCAGGTAAAGACCTTTCACAAAGTCAGTCCAGCATGTTTGAATAGCTCAAAGTGCATGACAATAAAGGCTTCTAAAGACATCTAAACAACTGGGCACAAAGGAGTAAAATCGCCCAGGAAACCTTTATTCTGATACCTCCCGAAGGGAAGTGACTGACTGCATCATAACATGCTTTTAACATCTGCATTCCTGCAGTCCGTAACAGACAGCAGTGCTCATTGCAAGAGGAAATGGAAGTTTTAAATGCATCAAAACCACAAACACTTTAGCTAGTGTTAAATATAAATGAGTTTCTGATTGCTGCTTTTATCTCGGCCAGAAATAGGTAGAACAATTTAAATAACAGTGTTTCTCAAAGAGTCAGTATGGTGACAGAGGATCCCTGAATATTCTGAAAAAGCAGTCTTTGGGAGTACTATGATGGGTTGCAGTGCAGGTTTGAAAACAAACAAACACAAACATACACGCATCCCCCAAACAAACAACAACATAAAGTCAAGCAAGTTGTCCAACTATTTTTGATCCGGTACAGCAGGCTGGACTAGATATGCACAGTTTAGCTACCAATTTTATCTTTTCCAGGGGATACAGGGAACAGCTGTTTGAACAGCAAACTGAGTGCTTCCTCCTACAAATGGCTATCTTAAGCCCAGAGATTTTCTAACACCCCAGAGAAGGGGAGGGGTAGAGAGAAGCCTATTTCTGCCCGTATCTCACTCTACAAAGCCAAACACTGGCTACATCTGACTGTATCCACAGTTTAAAAGATGGATTTCAGTAAGGCTTGGCAGAATTCTTGTGAGCATTGCCTGGGAGACCATGGGACACTTCAGCTGAGCCAGGCTGAACCACCCCACCTTGAACTGACCAGAAAATTGAGGATCTGTATTTCTTTCCACTTCTGTGAAACCTATATTATTTCCTCTCAAGTACAGTACAGAATAAGTTTGTTTGCAAGTAAAATGAAACAGAGAATTGCATAAAGAAAACAGGGTGTAGAAGATAATTTTTAAGACTTTCTCTGTTCCATATTGAGAAAATAAGTAGCATCTTGCTTTTTCTTCAAGGCTACCACTTCACACAGGAAAAACATTTATTTCCCTTGTGCAAGTAGATGAAAGGCATGGGAAGAGCAAATTCAGAGTGGAGACACTACATATATGTAAAAAAGAAGACAAAAAAAGAAGACTAAGTTCATTATCCAAGACTATTTATCTTCTAAAGGCATGACCCTCTAGGCAGAATGTTACAGAAGACTTAGCCTTGCTCATTTCTGTAACTATTCACTATTCCTTTCCTTCCACTCAAAACCATCTGCCTTTGCAGTTAACTTCCTTCTGCTGAACTTTTGAAGTACTTCTGTTTCCTTCCAAAGATTTTCCAAAACTGAAACACCGAAAAAATAAACACAAGAAGAAAAACCCCACTATAAATTATGAATTCAACAATTAAAATATCTAGACTATATTTATTGTGAATATTTGGAAATCCAGTGCAATGGACACACCCCTTTATGAAAAATAAACATAGGGCAAGAACAAACTTCCTTTCCTGTAAAGTATCAACTGATCAGTCTATGACCTGTACTTCTCTGACAAATTTTCTAACAGAATCAAGGGAAATTGAAGTAAAGGCTAAACCAGCTTTGAAAGAAAGCTATTTCTGACAGCCACTCAAAGAGATATCTTAACACCAGTGGCCATAATGCAAGTTCCCGCCACAAAGCCCAGAAACAAAAATTAAGGGATAAAGAAACAAGTCCAAGTAAGTGGAGCTGTTCATGTCACATCAGTATTTTAAATACTGGAGTCACATCAGTATTTTAAATACACTATTAGCATACCTGTCAACCAGAGGAAGGAAAAGGAGCTGGGGTCTCATTCCAAGCGCTCTAGTTTAGTAACAAATGTGCAAGACCAATGGATGCTCTTATATATGACAAATGCAGGCTGGTTAAAAGTAATGCTTCAAATGCTTTATCTTGTGTTCACTTAACATACAAATACATCCTACAGATGGAAGAATTTCATTGATGAACCAAGCTGATGAATTGCCAAAATTTGGTTGGATGCATTTTAAGGGTGAAACATACACACATACAGGAAAACTATTCTCAAAAAATGGAAGAGTGTAACAGAATCCTTGGTGTTTCTGAGATTACAGGCACTGGAAATGGATACATTTATTACCTTGATTTTTCCAGCTTGGAATACCACAGGGTGCACACTGAAACCCCTGCTTTGTAACAATTCAGTGCTACTTTAAATCACTTGAAATGAAGGAACACTGCAAGTGAACAAGTGACTCTCACAAATTCTCCAGCTTATTAGCACGTCTTAAAAAGTTATATTCAATGTGATAAAATAGCTATACAGCAAACTTCAAGAGGCTATTCCAAGAAAATTCAAGAGAAATTTAAAGGGGAAAATATCTTGTAAAACTAAAGAGGGAATAACTCTATTTGTTAAACATAGCTTTTCAAACAGTTGAGAATATAAGAGTTCAGAAGGAAGAATACTTGTTAGTGGTTTAAGAGCATTATAAAGGAAAAAACACATAGTTATTAAAGAGACCAATTTTTTGTCAATTGACAGTATTTACCATGGCAAACCAAATGCAGCCCTTGATTTTGGAACACGCGTGACATACGTGACCATCCTGTAAGTATGTTCAATGATCAGCTGCAGTTACATCGCACTGAAGAGCTAAATGATATCTGATATTTGAAGTGTGTATCAGCACATTGTATTCATTGCTTCTTCACTTTATACTGCAAAATCGACTCCAGTGCCTATGAAAGATATTTCAAAGGTAAAGAGGACCATGGCTTTGTCTATGTTTGATGATAGTGCATCAATGTTTTCCTTGACAGCTTTGAAGGAATACATACATTTACTGTGTAAGTAGAGTAGTTTTACAGCTATGCACTTAAGTTATTCTCAAGTGCGACACAAAGAATGCTAAGTAATACTATTTTTAACTGGATTCAGATTAGTGGTATTGCAGACAAGTGTTTTAACTACTTGAGCAAACTGACAAAATGCATAAGGGCAAACTGCTAAGTCCTGTGACCATTTATAGTGCACTTCTTGCTAGAAGCCCAGTATAACCAATGCAGAGGATGCAGAAGCTATGAACTGTCAGCTCTCATAACGGAAGTATTTTTGCTCTCAAGGATCACAGTACACATTTTAAAGATGTTTTGTTAGGTCTAATGTACAATTAAGGAGGGGAAGAAATGAGTTCAAACAAGGAGAAGGTCAGTATTACAGTCAGGTCAATGTCTGAATGGCCCAATCATACACTCTTCCCAAAAAAAGTTGGCATTGATATATTGCCAAGTCAATAACCTGGAAGAAAATGGTAGGTCATGTTCCAAGGCACATCAAACTTAGCTCTGAACATAAAATACTAAATAATTCAATGCATTACTTACTAAATGAAAAGTAGAATTTTTAAAAAATAAAACTAAAACTTGCATATTGGTGAAGACTTTGTGTCAAAAGTCCTATTTTGCATAAAAAGACTTTTTTGGTTGTTGTTATGTTTAACAAAAGAATAAATCTAGAAAACACAAGTATTGATTCTCTCATCTGTTGATATGAGAAATTAGGTTGGGTTCTACTATGGGATTTTTTTTACATGCGGATCTTGTATGCAACCTCCGTGCGTTAGCATGGAAGGAACCCAATATGGTAATCGCTGGGAGTTACATGCAGGCTTTGAGTGCTGCAAGGCATGGGACTAAAGGTGGAGCTCCCATATTTTCCATTATCAGCAGCCATCATACTGAGAATTGTTAGTTTCAGAATACAAGATAAATTGATGATAGCTTAGCTGGTAAAACATACATTTACAGCACTTCTAAATTTTCTCCTTAGTCCTAATGCTAAAAGAAAAGTAGATGCTGAACAGCTTTCCAAACCCTCCTAGAAATAAAACATTAAACTGACTGACTGAACGGGGTGTAGGACAGGACAAAATGAGATAATCCTGGTCATTTTGGAACAGTGCAAAATCTTAAGAAGACTGCTTTAGATTTTGGTGGGGTTTGGTTGTTCTGGTTTTTTTTGTATATGTGATAAGTTAATGTCTGATCATATTTCTCATTACAGAAAATACACACATAAGACATCAGCATTAAAGTTCCAACAGTACACCATGTTAATATAGCCACAAAAAGACTTGTGAAGTATATCTACTAAATTTATCTTCTACACTGTATTCTATGCTTTATCCAAGACAAAGGAACTAAAACTATCCAAACATATTCCAAATGTTTATTTTCAAGTAAACAGTTTCCAAATCACATTAAAAAAATTTAAATCACTCTATTAAAATACAGAAACTTACTTTATCACTTTCAATATTATGAAATGTTCCTATTCCATGTTCAGCAAACACATATGCATAATATCTAATTTCAGAAAAATATTTTTCTGAAATGCACATGATGAAATATTAAACAGTCACGTGTGTATATATATATATATATATTCTAAATTTTGCATTGTTGCAGACTGACATTATGTTCCTGGCTTTCACTGCATGCCATGTACCTTTTACATATAAGAAACATTCTAGTACGAAAAAATCAAACCTTACAAGGTGATCTTATCCAATTTAAATTTTGTCTGGAACGTAACTAAGTTTGCTAAAAAGTAGTAAGTTGACATTCAAAGAAAGCCAGCACATTTACAAAAAGTGAGCTAGATTTAAAAACTTGCATCAATAAACAGAAACAGCAGTTATTCAGCAGCAAGAGAAAACTCATAAAATGTATTTTAAGAGCCACTTAATTCATATGGTTCCTGAAGCTGTAGTATAAGACCCGTGATAGTTTGTCAGACTAGGATTGTCTATATATAAACTATATCGCAACCTCCACATAGTAACATGCTATTTTTATTTTATGTAACAGCGAAAAATGCTATCTCCCTTACTGAGTTACAAAAGTATTAAAATCATATTTCAAGAATTCGTACTAAAAATGTTTAAATATTAATTAGTTTAACATTTTAAAATTCTCTAATATCCAACAAGTTGCATATGCCAGTACAATTCAGAACTGAGTTCAATGAATTATACACCAAACTACCTTCATGACCTAAAAGACTGAATAGCAGCAAAATACACATTTATGAGTGCACCTATTTTGTACAGCATTTGTTTTCACCTACATGGTTACAGCTATAAAAGAATCCCTGGCGTGTTCCTTTAAATGAGTAATAGCTAAGACAACATGTACAGATTTTAATTAAATTAAAGCACAAGAATTAATGAATTACCAAAAAGCTCCTGTATGGCACTCTGAGTGAATAGATAATAACGGACATAAGTACTTCCTCATGGAATGAATGCACCATGACAAAGCACTGAGCTACAAGCAAGTGATGAAAATCCAAGTTTTAAAGACTTTTACACTTACCCGCCTACGGCAGAAGGGCAAGCCCTGTGCAATGATGCTGATGCTAAATATCTTCATCACGGTTTGGTGTGGTAGAGGTTCTTTGGCACTTTTAAGATCAACAGGAACCAAGCCATGGCTGATGGCAGTTTTCCCAGGTTTGGACATTTTATCGTTCTTACTTTGTCGAGTCAGTTACTAACACTGCAAGAACATTGCTAAAAACTTTGCTTTAAAGTTGCATGTTTTGGGGTTTTTTTTAAAGTTTCAGACTGGTGAATCAGCTCCCCACAGCCTGCTGCCTTTGTCTCTCAACGTTCTCCTGCCAAGTGTCCTGACCTGTCTGCTGCTCAGTGAAGTGCAAGCTATCCTAGTATAGACAGGAATTAAACCACCAAGGGGCAGGCAGACTGCTCGTGTCAGTCAAACAGCTGGTGGACCTCCCCTGCAATGTCAGAAGAGCCCTTCTCCAAAAAGGGATCTGCAGATTGAAAAAGAAGAAAATAATGACTGCCTGGAGTTTTAATAGACACAGCCACTTATACCTGCACTTTAAAGGAAGAATTTTTTTTAAATTTTGTTTTGGTTTTTTGTTGGTTTTTTTTTTTTTTTTTTTTTTTTTTAACAAGTTGGTATTATGCTTTCAGAAGGGGAATCCAAGGAGATTGCAAGGAGATTCAGAGGGTAACAGTGTTGCTGCAGTATCAACTCTATCACTTCCCCAAGCAGATTTCTTCTGGACTGCCAATAAAATTAAATGAAAAACTGATCTGGACTTTGCTCTTCCTCAGCCACAGTCTCTAAAAACATAATATATTGTCGAAAAGTTAAAAAAGGAAATAAAAATGGGTTTTTAAATCTTGAAAAAAAATTAAGAGTCTCCTAAAAATTGGTACAAAACTTGCTAGTGTAATAGAAGTAGATGCTATCACTGTATTTTCACCTACATTATTATTTTTAGTTCCTTCCTCCTGGCCTTCTTTACTCATGTGCAGGTACTCCAGTCTGCACCTCCTCCTCTCTCCCTGCCACCGTAGGGGGAGCAACATCCGGGCAGCTTTGGCTCTAAGGATGCAATGGTACAGTCGCTTTCCCTCTTCTGGCCAACTCATTTCCCACAAGTTTGGGTACCAGTTTGCTCAGGCCTATTCATCACACCAAAGGTAAAGGAAGAGGGCTCTTCCTCCAAGCATCTCTTGAAGGATGTGGGGAGAGGTCTGCCTGCCCTTAGCAACAAACCTGAGGGCCATTTTTCAGGAAAAATGTTCTTACTCCACTGAACAAAGCTAGAACAGCAATGTCTATTACTCAGATTTTCCACAATTAGTTTACTTCCATTTTGAATAACCTCTTGATTAAATTAGCTTTCCTACAATCTCTCTATGTTCCCAAAATCCCTTTCCGGTGCCTATACTTGGACATGTTTCTTAAAACCATATTCATATTTTGAAAACATTTTGAGCAAAACTAAGTAGCAAGAAACAGAAGGCTGTGAAGATGTCATATGAAACTGCTGAGAAGAGATGCAGAAAACCATCAAAGCCCTTGTACGAACTGAGTCATACAGTCCAAAACACAGTGAATAAATGACCATTAAGAAATCTTACAAGTCTCTTTCTGCACAAAACAGCGAAGATAATTAACTGTATAATTATGTGAGGGCAAAAGAGGGAGTGCAGAAATGCTTTAATGCTTGGAGCACAACAATGTAACTTGACAAAAGACAGCATTAAAATATGACTGTATTAGCATTTCCACTTAGCCCTTTGTTTCCCCTTCAAAAAGCCAAGCTGTAAGCATGTTTCATCTGCATATAGAGGGCCTCCCTGACCAAACATTTGCATGTGGAAAGCTTTTTATTTAAAAAAAAAAAAAAAAAAAAAAAAAAAAAAGAAAAAAATCCCTAACATTTCACTGAGAGTATATATACATTCCAGTAAGCACCTACTTATAACACAGTGTTTTTCTCAGACAAACAAGACAATCCTTATTTCTTTACAGATGTTGCATACAGAAAAGCTGGGTGGCACAGTATTTTCATGCACAGATGGCTGGTTTTCTTTTCTACCATCCCATTCAGATGTTATTCTAAAGCACATTTAGACATACATTTTCTTCTAAAAGACTCTTTACATTTCTTACTTTATACTTCCTCCTATAAACCCCAAGCAGCAGTTTACCATTAGCCTGTACACAACAGTAATGGCATTACATTAAAACTTCATTCTGAATTATTTCATGTTTTATACAAATACTAGGCTTTCATTTGACTGAAAATGCTTCAGAATAATTGTCTCAGAATCTTGGTTTTATTCAAATACGAAAATTTCACTTTAATCCAAAGAGGGAAAAGAGCAGCCTTTTGTTTCTACTTTGAATCACTAAAGTGAAGAACAGAACCAACAGCTCAAAAGAGATCAACTCACATACCCTACTGATGTATCATTCAAAAAGAAGCAACAGATCAGTTTTCTATTTTTGATGAGCTGGTCACCATCTCGATTGTTCCAACAAAGTGTGAAGTTTACCAAAGTGTAATATATAATACATAATGTAATTATATAAACATGATTAGAGATCAGATCAGGATCAGATACAATATTCTGTACAAAGCAAGCCTTACTTTCTCCTTTAATAAATACTCAATATTTCATTTCATTGCATACAGAACTGTCTGTGTGCACTAAGAGAAACTGCTGGAATAAACTCAGTTTTAAGAGTCATTGCACAGGTGCTTCAAAGAATTTGAGAGTGTGGCAGATCACCAGCTGTTATTAGTTGATACAAGAACCTAGCATCTTACTACTTTAGAGGCTTCCTCCCCTCCTTTTTTAAAAAAATATTAGCTCATAACATACGTGCAAAACAGGAACATAACTTGGCCCATTTACAGATTTACATAAAACTGGGGAGTAAACAAGACTCAAGTATTGCATTCTCCAAGCACTGCTCACCACTCAACTTTCGAGTCACACGTTATTCTCACACCTCTGAAAACACAAAACTCGGTATTGTCAGCCCTTCTTCTTTGTGGTTTGAGATAAAGTCCCAGTGGTACATTGTTTTTTCGCCAGGAACTTCCAAACTATTCTAGAGTTATTCCACAGGGACGCACTTCTAGCTGAAAAAAAGGATCATGTTCACAAATAGAGTAGTCCCCTTTCTATGCACATAAAGCCATGGCAAAATAAGGCCCTTTCTTTTGTCCAGTGTGAAATTGCAAAGCTAAATTTCATAGTTTACCACAGCAATAAAGAAAACCTTTAGTTCTTACCTGTGTCTATTTTACCCTGCTTTTTTATCATTGTCTCCCAGGAAAAAGACTCACATTAGCAGATGAGATCCTGTCCCAATTTTACTTCCACGTACCATCACTCTAGTTATTAGTCTTGTATTTGCTACACATTACTGACTGTAGATATCACTGTCTTACAGTAATGTTTAAAGGTCACACGCTAATGCTGAACAGTTATAAACTTCTAATAAGTGAAAGTCCCTAGTCAGAAAATAAAAGACAGTCTAATTTAAGCAGTAAGAGAGAAGACAAAAATGGTGAAGGCTATCTCAGAAGTGTCAGAAATACATTGCATATAGCAGATATCACTTACTTTTGCATTTGTACAGTACATACATATCATAAATATAATTCTAATTTAAGCTTCAAATGTAAAGTTGAAGCAGCCACTCTGTTGCTTTTATCTTTAAAAGTGTGTATTTTTGCATTATATGGGGTGAGAACATGTAATAACATGACAAATGTGAAATTACAAAAATCTGAGCTTTAGTGCTTTGTAATACATTTTTGTAACATCCTGTTTCTAAATACATTTGGGTTGATTTCCAGTGGTGCTCTTTTTAAATGCCTGTCTGTCCTTTTAATCAGAAGATCACATTTGAAATGAGATGGCATAAAGTGCCTGAAAATATAGTATTTTTAAGCTCAAGTTAAGTCTGTCATGGATTTTCAACTGTAAACATAATAATCCAGAAGACTCCTGTTTCTTTTTGGCCAGTCCAGTGAAGAGAGGTGTCTGTAAAATGAAAGCATGTATAAAGCATCAATAATCTTTACACCTTCCAGTCCGAGTTAGTTCAAAGTCAGCTTTTTAGGAGCTGCTTACCAGGAAGCAAATGTTACAAAATTAACTAGCTCTCGGTATACTGAACTCAGGAAGGCCATAGTTTTAAGACGTGGATCTAAGAAATTATTCCAACACCAAAAACCAGTTCATGCAAACTTTACAGAGTTTTCTTCTAGAGTTGTTTTGCATATTAACATTACTGGAAAAAAACCCAAACAAAATCATGACATTTTAATATGGTGATGGAACAGTACAAGAACTAGAAAGACCTAAATGAAGTATTTGCAAGTATAGAAAAACTAAAATGCAGACAGCAAAACCCCACAGGTTCTCCACAGTCCTTAACATCGGTGAACAGCTGCCCTCAAATGGATAAAGCAGGGCACTGCAACATTTCAAAAGTCACCGTCTCAAATTAATCATAGTAACATAATACTCCTTTGAATATATTTGATAATTTATTTCCTAAAAAACATCTGTAGTAAGCTCTGCATAACCGTAGCATTGAGAATGTGCTTTAATTTACATTATACACAAGTGTTACTATTGACTTTATATTCATTTTGGTTCCTGACCATGCCTAAAAGGACTGAGAACCACTTTGTCAGCAAAGCACAGCAGCCTATACTACACCATTAACTACTTATCCAGTGACTGCGGTCCCAAGTTTATGTGAGGGATTTCTAATACCAATATATAACTAGTTTTCAAATTGCACATTGCACATTAGCCTGCTTTCTACAGGCAAATGAATAAGCTGTATAGGTAAAAGGCACTGCTGTACAAGAGTTAACTGCAACTGTATTAGTGGTGCTGGAGAGATAAAACCCCATTGCTCTAAAATGCTTCTGTTGTATCCAAGTTTACCCAATACAAAAATCTGCACTTACAAGAAAACATAACAACCCAGACTTCTGAAGAAGGTATAAAAGAAATCAATGGAAAGGATAATTTTGATCTTATGAGATCCAAATGTCCTTAAAAGTGTACACTTGAATAGTATGCAAAAGGGGCAAAACTACTAGCAGAACATGCAAACTGATGGCCTTTTCCATAGTCCATGAAAAAAACTCAAGTGTAAACCTGTTGTAACACAAGCCACAGAAAGAACGAAGCCTGGCTCCAGGTTAGATTATCATGCCATCTCAATTGCACTTGTGTTACACTACCGTTTTTCCAAGGCCTGTGGTCCCATAGTGTCAGCAGACCTACATGGAAGCATCACTCTGAACAGTCCAGCCACAGCAAAGCTTTATTTCAGGCTTATGGGTAACTGTGAGTGTTGACTGATAAATGGCTTCTATGGTGCAAAGGAAGGGACAAATGTTGACTGAACCTGTCTACATGATCACAGCAAAACCCAATTCCACAAGGATTCAATGATGCCTAAAGAGGTGATAGTCACCTTGTACACCTCCTCCTCAGCAGTCTCTCCCTTTCCCACCTACCCTCTATTCATCTTGCAAACTTGTGTAATCTTAATCTCTCTTTGCCAAATGGTGTGAAAATGAGCCAAGAGATGTATACAGTCTGGAAAGGATGACAGACAATGACATATAAAAGTTTCAACTGCACAAGCCTTGTTTTCTTTGGCAACAAAGCTTAAGAACACAGTGAAGAATAATCCAGATTTTCTGAACTTGGATTAACTCAAATGATATTTCCTGGTTATAATTCAGGCTCTGAAATCATATCAAGGCATGGTCATTAAAAACTACTGTGATGAAAAAGGATTCTATCTAATACAAAAGAGCTACCTTACAGTTTTTCCGTGGAAGAGCAAGAAGGAGCTACGCCTTTTGTAACTGCTGGTGGAAGACAGTACAACTTGTATAACACTCCTATATTGAAAAAAAATTCTAAATGTCCGAAAAAATATAGATAAGAATGATGGTAAAGCTGCTGTCTGGCAAAACACTTCACATTATGCAAGATAGCATTCTCTGAAGTCCACTTGTCAAGGCCAGGAAAGATGAAATATCAAGTATATCAGCAAAGGGAGATCATCAGATAAACACACCTATTACATATTTTTCATGCCTATATGCATGCTCATATATGTTTAAGCATCCTGGCATTTGAATGTGAGTGCACAGAGAAATAAAATGAGACTCAGATTTGACCTACTGGATTTAAATACTTGTGTATTTAATACCAGCAGCAAGTCACACTAACCAATAGCAAGGGCTCACTACTTTTAGTTTCTAATTGCAACCACCAATTCAAGTGAGTTTGAATGTCACTCTGTAACAAAACAAGAGCTCTACTAGATCTGTTCAATCCCACAGCTGATTGTCTTTACAGCTGAAAGGAAACAAAAATGTCCAATGGAGACTCTAGCAGCAAAAAGAAGAAAACTCCTCCCTTCTAGCTTTGGCCAGTTTTTCCAGCTCTTCCATAAACTGGCAGTAAAATTTATCAGGCTTGTGAGGTCTGAAAGAACTCCAGTAAGTAGGATACCTGAAAATCCTCAAGTTTTGTTGTTGCTAAGTCACTTATCCACTAGATTAGCAACTGTATATACAGCTCACAAAGGGGCCAGATGCACGAAGAGACTGTTTAGAAATGGGGAGCAGTCAAAACTGCCACCTTTGGGCAAAACGAGCTATTAGATCACCTCTCTTTGTCCATGGATCCCTTAGCATGTAATGCGGGTCCCAAAAAGATGTCAGTGATGACAGCTTCCTAGGCTTCTCAACAAGTGCAGAATTCCATCTCAAAAGCAAGGGAGGGGAACTTGCAGGTACATGCAGCTATAAGCATACGATCTGCCCTCAGTCATGACAGTACTACCACAATAGAGCACATCTGCATTTGCACAAGATAATGGGTTGTAAGGTCTCATGAAGTGTTTATGAAAGCAACATAGACTGGCTAGTAAAGTACATATTGGCGAGACTAGATAATACCACTACTAATGATGCTATCATAACATTAAAAAAATACTTAACCATGAGCATCTAAAAAAAGAGAATTCCTACCTTACGTAACCATTTGAAACCAGAGGCCTCTATCATCTGGCTTTTCTGTACAAGTCCCCTAACTTTACAAGTCCCCTAACTTTATTCCTGTATTTACTGTACTATGGGGTCTTGTTGTCATTGTCACTTTTTTTTAAACTATCTTTAAAGCACGTGTCTTCATTTCGCCGTTAAATATTTCAGAAAACATTCCAGGTATGCGACAGAAATCCAGCTGCATCATCTTGCATTTTACAAATATTCCAGAAATGTCTGCCCAGTTCTCATTGGCTATAACACGACTTGTTGGACAAGCAAGTTTAACTCTTTAGCCAGTGTTGCAACAGCTGTTAAAAAGAATTTCTACAGCTGCTCTGCAGGAATTTATTTGCTGACCACTTATTTATGCTGGTTTTGCACCTTTAAATAAAGCTGAGACAAGAATTAAGAACTACAACAGGTAGAGAAGTCATGCAATATTTAACACTGGATTAAAATGCAAGCCAAATTCCCAGCTGAGAATAAGCTGGGGGAAGGAGAAAGCAGGTGGTTTTCAGCAAGGAGGCTGCTGTTATGAAAAGGGAAGATAGGAAACTGAAAAATTAGTTTTCCATACTGCAAAATTCAGCTTTTCTTATCGCTATATCACCCTTCCATGTAAAATGCAAGACTTTTAATAAGAAATTCTCTACTTATATACCTACACACACAAAAATACACAAGGCAGTACTAAAATACTTAAAACATGTTTATCAGTTTCTAAATAATGTACAAAAAGCACTGTCAAAAATGAGGTTTGGACTTAGACCTTTCTTTCTACATATTAAATGGAAACAAGAAAAAGCCCCAAAACATCAAAAAGGTATTAAAAATATTTCTGCCACCTTACACACCTAAACAATTTTTTTTCTTCCGTAGCGGAATTCTGTCCAGACAGTGTTTATTCAGCATCAAAAAAAAATTAAAACCGTGACAACACTCTTCAGATTAGCTACATTGACTACTACCAAGTTAAAAGGCCAAACAATGCAAAGTATTACAGTTTGTATGCTTGAAACAAAATGGTTTTCAAGGTTTTCTTTTGATATGAGACTATTTTTCTTACCAGCACTGTAAAATACATAAATACACATAAATCTAACAAATGCAACAACTGATTGTTACAATGGCATTCATTTGATAGTGCCAAATTAAGCTATATAATCCTTTTCAGCTGGTAAAAGCATACTGCAAAGGGGTGTGAGGCTATTTATAAACCTCAAGATATGTGAAGTAAAGAATGCTTAGAGCACAGAAAAAAGCAGGTAGGATGTGGAAGGGCTGGCATTCTTGACTGGTATAGTGATTGCCACCTGACCTTTGTTTTTCCTTTTTTCACCTTTTTCTTTGTTTTCCAGAGGAAAGGGCAGTGTGTTTTTATTTAACAAACACTGGTTTTTCTCTGATTTGTTCAAATATCACTTTTATTATTTAAAATGCTCATACATATTTAATAGAATTTACATTTAGTATATGGTCAACTAAATCCAGCTTTACATTTAGGGGCATTCTGATACTAAACCCTGCCAAGAAAGACATGCAGTGCACCAGCACCAAATTCTGCCTGGCACAGTGTGGGAAGAGTCAGAGTCTGTCAACAGCCTGTCCTCCAAAACAAATATACGGGAATACCTGAACACACAGTGTGCAGCACACTTGCCCTAGGGCATGGAATACTAGTGGTTTATACCAAAGCCAAAAATTGTGCAGAAGGGTAAGTGCCTCTGAGTACCAACTGAAAGTGTCCTTCTTTTGGTTGAAGTCCAGCTTAGAAGTCAAGGGACAACATTATTACATTTGGCACGAATAAGTGATCCATATTGAATGATTTTTGGTCTGATTTCTTCTATTTAGCTGTGTCGCTTCTTCTTTCTTTATTTTATTTTTACGCATTCATTTTAATTAAGTCACTTATTTTCTGTGTGTTTTAGAAAATCTGACCAAGGGATCACAACTGAAGGAATTAAGACATTGGCAAAAAGTGTGTTTATTATTTGTTGTCTTTTAATTATTTTTAGTACTCAATATATTTGGATCAATAATGATCATGGTAGCTGCCATCCTTAAGGGACACTCCATAATTTAAATGAGAAGAACAAAGGGTCTCCTGCCCACTTTGAAACATCGACTGAGTAAGAATGTGATTTGCACTTACAGGAAATGTTGCTAATACTTTACTTGAAAGTAGTAATGACTTCTGATGATGAATAAGGTGGAATTTATCCCTGCTGGCAATCTGTGGTGGCGATAAGTACATTTTCCACTTCACAGAGGCGCCAGGGATTGAAAAAATGTATTAAAATTTTATTAGCATTAACTGAGTAATATGTCATGACACAGCTGGAAAGTATAGCCATTGTCTTCCAAGACTGAATTACACTGAGTACTACTAAAATTCACAATTTGCTCCTTTCATACTATGCAATATGTGGTCTGGTAGTGAAGTCGGTAGAAAACATCACCTTTCAGTAAGAACAAGCATTAAAAGAAGCAAGGTTTTATGAAGAAATAGTTGGGACCATCTTGACTTGGGATAGAAATCTCTGCACTTCTTTAGTAATTGTGTCCTTCTCAGGTCCTCTCCCTCTTTCCAATTCCTCTTGTTACAAACTAAAGAAACAAAATGTAAAATTAGCAAGAGTAGAAAGGAGAAATAAGACAGAAGAACAGAAAAGATGCCCAACAGCAATGCTTTTTACTGGTTATTATCAAGATACCTATCTATCCACAAGAACTCGTGATTTTCTCCTTTAAAATCTCAGTAACACTTAACTATATGTAATATTACATCAAAAGTTATACCATACAGAGTCAAGGCACATAAAGTTTTGTTAACATAAAATACATTTTACAATGATTTGGTGAATTCCTGAACTTGTTTGGCCAGAAGAGAATGGGCAGAAGTCTCAAAAATTTTGCATGAAGTTTAGACAGCATCTTCATTAACCACACTATGGAAAAAAAGGGAGAAGATGCCTGTGACAAAAAGAATCCTTTCTAGAAATACCTGTTCTAGGTTTTACAGGGATTTTTATAATAGAAATTTCACCAATAAACCAAACTGTAAAACATTCACATAAACAAAACATAACAGCTCATCAATAAGTCTACACAAAATGCACTATATCATTACTACACAAGCACAGCTGCATGCACAGATCAGACACCATGTACTCGCAAAGAACAATTCATGTGTCAAAAATCATCCTTTGATGATGGACATTAGATGCTGTCTGTTCAAACATGAGCTGAGACAGCTTGGAAATTTTGGTTTTAAACATTCTGCCTGTTCAGAAATTATTAAACTAGCAGAGAAATTGACATTGTCTAGTTTTTCTCCTTATACTCATGAATTTATAAAGGTATGAAAATACCTTCAGTGTGCACATTTTGCTGAATAACCACATGTTCTGCAGATAATGAAAACTCTCCTACAGAAATAAAGGACATACTGTAATCTGCAAAATAGCTCTGAGTGAGAAACTTATCAGGAAAAAAATGTTAGTCCTGCAGCAGGTGTTAAACTTAGTTTTGGTCTTCAGATCAGTTTCTATTCCTCCAGCCCCCTAAGCTAATTTCAGATCTCATGATTTTATAAGCACAAACATCAGCAAACGCAAGAAATTTACTGTTCATAACTTGTATTTTTTAAGCATACACTTCAAATTCATAGCTACAAGAATATTTAACAACCGTTTGGGAAAGGAGGTGTCAACAAAACCAAAAACTAACTCCCCAGCAAAAGTTTTACTTGCTCTACACTTTGATTCATCATTTGCATTAAGTTTTATAACTAGTAATACCAACTTCAGTTAAGCTTCAAACGGAGAAGCAGCTTAATACCGACACTCGGAGCAACGGCATCCACTGATAAATGCTTGAGTAAATACAGCTGTATCACTACAGACTGGAAATATTTGGGCTAACGATCACATCAGGCAATAGCATGTGCCACATAGTCAAGAACAACAAAAGGAACAAATGGCATATTTAAGAGGGGCAGAGCTCTCAAATGTATTTGTTAGACAAGTCACGTATCCCAACAGAGTAAGCATACTGAAAGGATTCTGAAGCATGTTTGCATGATTTCTACTTCATAATGTTGTTGTCACACAATCGGTGAGTTGAAATAGTACTACTGCACATTTTTTTCTTTCTTTTCTTTGAAAAAAAAAGCTCATTTTCATTTTGACAACAAAGATGCAGACCAAAAACCACGTGGGCGCTGAACCGACACTGACTTCTAAGTCTACAAAAAAATTTGCAACAACAAGACACTGCTTCTGGTAGTTATCCTGAAGGCATCAACTTAATTTATTCTACATAAAGTAAACTGATATGGAAGTTTGAGTAACATACATAAGTAACTCCCCAATAATTACCTTTAGGGAGCAATGCATAAGCCAAGCAACCAAGGGACAATTCAAGTACTTTACCCTGTTTCTGCACACCCCTGCCCAAGGTGGCTGGCAACTTTCCTACTTTAGGAAACTGAACAACCAACCAACATAGCTACAAAAGAATTACACATATGTTTAGGAGAACATACGAGACATGTCTGGTAAGAACCACCAGGAAATGGAAGGTGTATGCTCTGATGTAGGCTTCACTGCAAAGAAAGGGCAATTGTATATTGTCAGATGCCTCAACAGAGACGACTGGCATGATCCAAAGCTCTGTACATTTATTTTCCAGCATGGCTAGTTGAGGTAAATCCCTTGACTGGAGTTTAAAGACTGACCTCAATTATTGGCACAGAAGTAGAAAATTGCTTGTGTCTTACTCAGCTAGGACTTCAGTCTAGTAAGCAATCTCTGTAATGAGAAACTAAATCAGCACTACCTCTTTCCACGTTTAAAAAAAAAAAAAAAGCAACTTTCTGCAAAGAAGGGAAAAGAGAAAATCAATTAAAATCTACTTATTAAGTAGAACTTTGTAGTACAAACTATGACCTAAACTGTCAGAATCAATGTTTTCTCTTAAACTACCTGTCTTCCTTCCTAGGCACTAAGATTCTTGATTGTACTCTCTATACAGAATTACTTCACAAATTATATATTAGCACTGTCCTTTAATTGTTGTAATATTTGTAAAAATCATACTGAAAAGTGGTAAGACACCCTACATAAAGAAAAAAACACAGAATTTATTATAAATTCCCTTAATTTGACTGTGACACTTTACAGTCAAACTTAATGACTAAGTATTTCAAGAACTTTGCATGAGAAAGCTGAACTAGATAGCAAAGTTCTTAGGTAAGCCACAAACTCTATCAATAATAACCACATTACTACACACATAGGCCACATAGCTATTGGAAAACTTCAAGATCCACTTACAGAGTAGGAAAAATTAGCAGAACGGCAATTATTTAACACATCAGTTTTATGTACAAGTGAAAGTGTAGGAACAATTCTATTTAGAAAATGCAGAAGCACAGCTGACAAATCATCATAATAATTAATTATAATTAATTTATGTTAATAATAAATTAATATAGCCAAGTAAAAGCACAGCAAGTAAGAAGTACTTTTCAAACAAAACACTGGTGTTTGTAGTAAAGCATGCTGCAGGTTAGTAAAATTGGGGAAGTACCTTGCAATCTACAGAGAAACAAAGAATCTGCATTCCTTCCATGGATGCTTTAATATTTAACAAACTACATCTAATGACAGTTGTGTAACCTTGCCAAGTGATCCTGCATGCTTGGAATGATTAGCACTAAACTGTGGGGTATATAAATGAGAAAGAAATCAAAGGTTAGAAGTGTTGATTTATATTAATCTCCCAAGTATGAATATTTCTAAAGTTATTACTGCCCAATACAAAAACAAGGCTCTGTATCAGAATTGTAAAAAGAAAATGTATTTTAAAACAACAAAACTTGCTTGAAAATAACTAAACTGTCATGGTAATGCAAAACTAATTCCAACTGGCAGTTATGAATCACAGAATCGTTGGAAGGGACCTTTGGAGATCCTCCAGTCCAGTTCTCTGCTACAGCAGGTTCACCTGGAGCAGGTTGCACAGGATCATGTCCAGGCAAGTTTTGAGTATTTCCATAGAAGGAGACTCCACAGGCTCTTTGAGCAGGCTGTTCCAGTGCTGTCACCCTCAAAGGAAAGTTTTTCTTCATATTCAGATGGAACTTCCTGTGTCTCAGTTTGTGCTCATCACCCCTTATCCTGTCCCTGGGCACCAATGAAGAGTCTGACCCCAATCTCTGAATACCTACCCTTAAAGTATTTGCATGCCTTGTTAAGATCCCCTCTTCAATTATCTCTTCTCAAGGATGAACAGGCTCAGCTCTCTCAGCCTTTCCTCATAAGAGACATGCTCCAGTGTCTTCATCATTTCATTAGCCTTCCACTGGACTCATTCCAGGAGCTCCGTGTACTCTTGTACTGAGGAGCCCAGAACCGGACACAGCACTCCAGATGTGCCTCACCAGGGCTGAGTAAAGGGGCAGGATCACCTCTCTTCCCCTGCTGGCAATGCTCTTCCTAATGCTCTCTGCGACACCATTAGCCTTCCTGGCCACAAGAGCACTGCTGGTTCAGGGACCCCAGGACCTTCTCTGCAGAGCTGCTTTCCAGCAGGTCAGCCCCCAACCTGCACTGGTGCCTGGGGTTATTCTTCCGCAGGGGCAGGACCTGCACTTCCTTTTGTTGAACTTTGTCAGATTCCTCTCCACCCAACTCTCCGGCCTGCCCAGGTCCTTCTGAATGGCAGCACAGCCTGCCGGTGTATCTGTCAAATCTAGTTTTGTACCACCAGCAAACTGCTGAGGGTGCACTCTCTCCCTTCATCCAGGTCACTGATGAATAAGTTGAACAAGACTAAATAAATGTAAAGACCATTTATTCACTTACTTGACTAATTGCACTTTAGTGGTGTAGTTCAGAATAACCAAGGGAGGAAAAATTTGCCAGTTCCTAAGCTTTTAAAGAGTGATGAGAAAGAAGTTTCAATTAGAAAGGAGAATCATAGGAAGGAATAAGAGAAAAAAAAATTGTCAATGCTTTTTTGTTGCCTTTTTTCAACAATCGGAGCAATTTTTATGTGTAGCTTTTCTGACACAGCTTTAAGCAATTACTTAGTTAAAAACCCTTTAAAGCATTAACTGAAAGGCATGAAGAATCTACATACCTTGCTTGTGATCCTTGCAAAAAACCAGGTAAAAATAACAATCTCTTTTTGTAGTGTGAAATTTTTTCTCTTTCTCCTGTGTACTCAGAGCAGAGAACTATACGTTGCATTCTCATCACACAAGCCCTCTGAAAATAAGTTTAATACTGGTTCTTTTAAAGGAAATATTCCTACATCATTTTCTATACTGGAAACATATTTCTTGACAAATAAAAAATACTGAGTCCTTCTGTTCCAGTTACATTTATTCCCTACACTTAAAAAACATGCTTCAGGCTTTTAGCTGCAGGAGCAAGGAAAACCTTTGCAAAGGAAATCCGCACAAGTCTGCATGGGGCTGCAGCAAAGCAATAGCAGCCCCCTCTGCTGCTCAGAGAAGGAGAAAAATATTAACACACACTTACAAACCACCCTCCACCTACACACACCTCAACTTTTGCCTAATGGCATGTACTGCCTGTACACAAAAAGTAAATCCGCTTCCAAGGATCAGCATTTCTGTAATCATCTTTGATTCCCCCTTATCCCCCTATCCTGCTTTTAGTGTATCAATAATTCTGACAATAAGTGCAGACTTTCACACAGGAGTCCTTTTCACTTCACATATGCACAAAGTACCCAGCGTAATCTGAGGCTTCCTCAGTTTAAAAAATTAATGCTATCTTTCCACACAAAGCCAAAACCCCCTGAAAAAATAAATCCTTCTCATCTCTGTGGCTCTATATACAAGCTTAGACCAGTCACCTTGCAGCAAAAAACTCTGTCCCAGCCTGCACTACTTAAGAATGAAAGCTCTGTATGTGATCACGGCTTTAGATTTGTTTCAGAACTGAAAAGATGGGTATTTAAGCTCCAAGGGACAAGTTTTCCTGTGGTACAGCCTCTTCCAGCCCACCCAAAGTCAATCCAGCTAATCTCTTGTCTTCCCTCCCTCCACTCTCCCATGTCAATAAACAACAAAGAAAAGGCACTCTTGAACAGCACCATTACTTACACACACGCTCTTGTGACTTACAGCCAAATGGACAGTATGGTACATAGTATGGCAGAGAATGCTGCAGTCAAAGTACACTGGTTTTACATGAAAATTAAACTGCTTCTCAGCCTTTACCATTGTTGTCTGTAATATATGTTATGTATTAAATCTATCCATTAAAAAAATCATCTTATTACCTTTAGTAATGAAGCAAAGCTAAAATATGACAACTGATGAAAGGGTATAAAAGTGTTTTTTGTGGTTGTAGATGCAACTATACACGAATTTTTAATCTTCATTTTAGCTAATCTGTTTTCTGTTTCCTCGGAAGCTCTGGTAACCAACAAAACAAGCACAACTCACAATCCTGCAACAAGCAAACCTGCATCTGAAGAGGAGACTAATTAGTGAAGTAATTGGACGGTTCTGCACGCACGAATGCCTGACCCGTTATGAGAAGTCACCATCACAATCCAAACAGTTAACACAGAAGTAATGTTTCACATCCATATAACCTAATTTGCTAAGTTTTATGACAGCCTCAATAGAAGAAAAAGAAATAAATGCTAAAGTAATAGAGGGTTGTTGCAAAGACTCTTGTTGAACAGTGCCTGTTGTCCAGAAGGATACAGCATCTCACATAAATGGGCTCCACCACTCCTTCAGAAATCCCTCCAGTCAAGCAGAGCAGACAAAAGTGTCTTCTGAAACACCGAACAAGAAAAATGGCTACGCACCAGCTAACAATCTTCCTCCTCTACCTGCTCACTTGGATTTTAAAATTCAGGTCCTTACATTTCACTCCTGTTAGTCAGATATCAAGTAGCTATTTTCCCTAACCATAGAAATCTGTGACAATATTTGCTGGAAATAATGGAGCTAATGCTTTTCATGAATTCATGTGTTTAATTGTTTTTTTAAAGCGATTATTTCCTAACTGAGGTGGGACATTAGAGACATTTAATATTAAAAACATGTAATGTTGAATTTTAGATTAAGAACACCTAATTGAACAAAGTTAGATTTGTAGGAGCTTGCATACAAGTGATCATGACTTTTTTCCCCACAAAACACGTCAAACCCAAACCAGAGATGAATGAACCTGTAAATTACTGTAACAGTTCAGAAACAATTTCTAAGATAACCCAGAAGCCAATGCTCCTCTCAATATGAAAGGCTTGCAGCAGTTCAAGAAACACAACTCATCTTAATGGGAGCCAAAAATGTCAATTAAAACCAAAACAAGTAAGTACACTGAAGTCATTAATATTTAAAAACTATGAAACTGGGAGTTACAGGAACAGTTATGCAAACAAAGACAAAAAAAACTGGAACAAGTTAAAGATTATATGTATTATGATCAAAAATATTTTTTAGGAATTAGAACAACCAAAATATTTCAGAAATATCAAATAAACCTAATGATTTACAGAAAAAACACTTGTAAAAGTAAACAAAGTACAACCTGGATAACCCTATGCTGAAACCCAGGTGTCAGTACAAGAGAAAATAATGCACTGGCTGACATAAAATAGGATTAACAGGATTGATGAAATTTTCTTCCACAAAATCATGCCAGTACCGCCTCTGCCATAAACACCACTTTTGATAAACACAAAATATTGCTGGCATGATATATCTGCTAGTACTACAATTTCAAGAGTATAAGCACAGGTAGGCAAACAATTTAAATCTCATGTAAGCAAGAATGTTAATTTACACGAGCTATTTCACAGTGGCAGCAACTACCAGTAATACATTCTTGTCCTTGCATTGCAACAGAATCCCACATGTACAGAGGGATAAAAGGATTTAAGTGCAGTTGCTAAGAAACATGGGATGTAAGTGCATTTGTTTGCTTATGTGGTGGTTAATTGTTACCCAGCAGAATTCAATTAATACAAAATCATCATGGAGCACTGGAAATGGAAATGCCACAAATACAATGCAATCAGTGAAGAATCAGCATCAATAACATGTTTTTGTCTGACTACTATACATATTTACTTAGCTCTCTTGTGCTATTTAGTATTTTTAAAACAGATATGACAACATTTGATAAGACACAGATCAACTGGAGTAAAAACTAACAAACAGTAAAGTATTTAACATGTGAGAAATCTCTGGTCACTTTAATACAACTGAGCATCAATTCTCTAGGTACAAAGGACACAGGCCAACCTTATAGAAAAGAAAGCTCTCTGAAAAAGGCTTGCATCATATTAGGCAAATCAGTCAAACATGAAATCCCAATGCATGGAATTATTTGGTATATAAATAGGTAAATACATTGCATAAGCAAATTTTAACTGTCCTTGGCACAGTTGCTACTGAGTTTTAATCGCAGTTCTGATATCATAGAATCATTTAGGTTGGAAAAGATCTGAGATCATTAAGTCCAACCATTAATCTAACACTACTACAAGTCAAACACTAAACCATGTCCCTAAGTGCTACATCTACATGTCTTTTAATACGTCCAAGGACAGTAACTCAACCACCTCCCTGGGGAGCCTGTTCCGGCATTTGACAAACCTTTCCCTGAAGGAATGTATCCTAATATCCAATCTAAACCTGGTGCAACTTCAGGCCAATTTCTCTTGTCCTATCACTTGTTACCTGGGAGAAGAGGCTGACCCTCACCTGGCTACGCCCTTCTTTCAGGTATTTGTAGAGAGTGATAAGGTCAATCCTGAGCCTCCTTTTCTCCAGGCTAAACAACTCCAGCTCTCTCAGCTGCTCCTCACAGGACTTGTGCTCCAGAACCTTCACCAACCTCACTGCCCTTCTCTGGACATGCTCCAGCCCCTCAATGTCTGTCTTGTAGTGAGCGGCCCAGAACTGAACACAGCACTTGAGGTGTGGCCTCACCAGTGCTGAGTACAGAGGGACAATCACTGCCCTGGTGCTGCTGGCCACTCTAGTGCTGATACAAACCAGGATGCCATTGGCCTTCTTGGCCACCTGGGCACACACTGGCTTATGTTCAGCTGCTCTTTACCAGCACTCCCAGGTCCTTTTCTGCTGGGCAGCTTTCCAGCCACTTTGCCTATGCCTGTAGCACTGAATGTGGCAGATGTGAGCCAAGAGCAGGATCCGGCACTCGGCCTTGTCGAACCTCACACAATTGGCCTTGGCCCATCTATCCAGCCTGTCCAGACCCCTCTGTGGAGCCTTCCTGCCCTCCAGCAGATCAACACTCCCACCCAACTTGATGTCACCTGCAAACTGACTGAGGGTGCACTTGATCCCCTCATTCAGATTGTTGATCAAGATACAAAGATATCTGCAATTCAGGACAAATGTTCCCATATCAAAGGGCTCAGGGAAGTTTTGTTCGTAACAAGAACAAAAAATAGAAAAGTATGCCCAATGGATATATTTGCCTTATTATTTACTTTTAAGAGATCTTCCAGGGAAGAACTTGATTTCTTAACATATGCGGATAAAAAACCAAATTTGTTAAACAGCTCTTCAATACAACATGAAAATAAAACGAAATTGTAATGGTCAAAAAAAGTCAGATGACAGGAAGAAGGCAGAGCAGAGTAAAGGTGAAGAAGTTTAAACACTGATGATAACTAACAAACTATTAAACTAGGCTTGAGGGACTTGCCTTGCTGCACAGTTTCCTGTTTGCAAACAGTGACATTTTTCTAAAAATAAGCTTTAGCTTGCACTGAAGTCAATACAGAGCAGCCTAATATTTTATGCAGGAGATCACGAAGGTAACCACAAAGATCTTTCTGGATTCCTTTGTGGTGTTGGTGAATGCAACGAAGTCTCTCCTGAACCACTGTCCTTCTCATTTCAAGTGCCCATGCCCATTAGTCATAACATTTTCACAATATTATGGCAGCAATTAAATCAGTTATTTGCACAGAACAGTAGTATGAGGCAAGTATTTTACGTATTTTTATATATTTATGTATGTATTATATAAACATTATATAAAACGTAAGTATCTATAGAAATTCTTTTTATATAAATACAATGGGATTTATGCTTCTGATGAAATTTATCAGGTAGAACACAGCGAGCTTGCTGCTACTAAGGTGACAGGCAGCAAACCCAAGCAGTTTAGTGTTGACATGAGCAAACCCAACACTGTAGTGTTATGTGGGAAATACGATATTTCCTCCCTTAGCCACACACAAGTCTGCAGGTCAACAAGCAAAAACAAAGTCCAATTAAAGAGAAACTTTATTTAGTTTATGAGGAAAAGAAGACAAAGTAGAAGGACAAAGAACAGAGATATTAAAAAGCTAAGATGAGTTGCACAACAGCACCTGCAGAAGTAGCAGTTGGTATTTTGTCCAATCTCACTATTATCTCTTGGTATTTGATAGTGGTGAAAGTGTGCTGCCCATATGTAGAAGCAGAGCAAACTGTGTTGCATCAGGAATGCATGCCTTTGAGGAGACAGGTTTACATCTGACACACAAACATGAAGTAGGGCATTCAGCCATCACTCCCTATAATGGTGCCACAAAGCAAGTTTCACAGAGTACAGCATACAGCAAGGTAATTCAGTGAGAGTTATGAGAACTGTACTCGACTACTAATGCTGAGAAACACGTCTGAAAAGCTAAAAATAAGTTCACCAGGTTCAAGTTCCTAGGATGAGTCTATCTTCAACAGGTAGAAGCAGAAATTACTTGTAAATACAGCTGACAAATGTGCTAACACTCCTTTTTTTATCAAAAGCAGCATATTAATTAGTCATGCTTATTTTTGCTCTGGTAATTCACTCATGCTCACACAGATGTATTTCCACAACACTTTGTAACATAGAATGTCCTCCTGTGGTTAAATGTTGGTTTATTAATGAATTGGTAACATTAATGTTGCATGTTGTCAGTTTTTATGTGTAGCCATTGTGCTGAGCAGTGCCAGCTCAAGCAGCTTTCTAACCTGCGCTGATACTTCAGGTACACAGTTGAAACTTAATAAAACAGACCTGCACTATGAAAAAATTCCCAGATATGGTTTGCTACCTGAGTCCCCAACAATTCTTGCAGAGGCACAGCCTGAGGACAGAGCACAGACAAAAATGGCCAGCCCTGCATTGAATATGCAGAGCAACTATCAGACCACACAGAAATTTTGCATCTGTACAAAGATATTTCAGACAGCTTCCTTCAGGCTAAAATGGCTTGTTTCAGTTCATGTCAAATACATCTCAAGAAAAGAAAGAAAAAGCTACATTCATTATTGAAGTCAATAAAAAAAAACTTCAGAACTGACCACTGAAAATTACGCTCCGCTCTGCCTGTACATAATTTGAGTATAGTTACTTACAAAGCACTTCAACAAGTTTCCAACTCAGAGACTTAAAAACACATTTTTGAGTATAAAAATTTCCTCCATTAAATATTGTCCATACTGGATGCAAGTTATTATATGATACTCAGTAAGTCACACTAATCCAGGAAAACTAATGCATTGAAATAAAACCAAGAATTTCAGTTGTAAAATCCAATTCAATTATATGAAATATGACAGTATTTCACTCCAAATTAGAAAGAACATACTTCAGTACCTTGAAGACTAGAACTATAAATATAAAATTATATAAAAAACTCATGTGAAAAATTACAACTTTTCAAAAAGCAAAGATTTTAGCTGAGATACTTTAAACATGGGAGTGAATTGCATACTGTTGTTACTAACAAAAACATCGTTGCAGATTCCAAAAGCAAATGTTCATCCTATATACCTGTTCAGGTGCATCTTCAAGACTGATTATCCATCTCTATAAATTTATGTTCATACTCAACCTGTTAACTTATGTTAAATGACTGGTTTTTGTGGTTTTGTTTTACATCAGGTTTTAATTACATTTTTAAGTAAAATTTAAAAGGTTTTGTTTTTTGAAAGGTGAGAGGAGGCTAGGTGTTCTATTAACAATTAATAAGTAAGAAAAAGAAATTAGTATATAGGCTTAGGAACAACATTCTTCCAGAAGAAGGCCTGCTCCTCTTTCTTACTAGTCAATAACACTGCTTTCATTGTTTTTCTGCTCCTAAGAGTTAATAGAATTCCTCCTTCCCAAAGAATTCGGAAAATACAGTGAAGTATGAATGCACATTGCAGGCAATGACCCAATAACTTTCTTTAATCTAAAACATTAGGTGATATAAGTAGAAATAAAGATGAAGATTAATTTCCATATTCTTACTGCAAATCTGAAGCAATGACCAGCACACGGGTTCAAGGTCCTCACAAGCAGGATAACATAAGACATTATGTAACGATTTTCTAACTGAATGACTGGCTATCACACTTTCTTTAACCAGTATTTTGTCAAGGAACCCAGCAGGCCAGCAGGAAGACCTTCATGTTTCTATAATATTCCACCCTACTTTTTCATGACAATGTTTTAACCGAGATGAAATCAGATCTTGTCTAAGATCTTTTCAGATCTCGTCTGAGAACATAACACATGTACAATTGCTTACCTTTCCTTCTTGCCCACTTGGAGAAGGAAAATATCATAAATAATGCCAGGAAGGTCTTAAGTAAAAATATTTATAAAGAAACATCTTGGTATTTTGACCGTAGTCATCAGAACACTATTCCTTAAAATATACAGTAGTATATTTGCATATCAAATGCATGCAAATATTTTGAATATTAACAGCTAAAATAGCATAGTTTTTGTGGAGTGCATAAATTCTTCATCGTAAACTCTTTAGGAAATAAAATCTTTGCTTCATTGTAAAACTTTAGTTTATGCTAAATATGCCATTTTATTTCCAAAATCCGAAGTTAATGAGGATTAAGAGCACAAAAAAATGTAGCTTCTCACCTTTGTCTTCATGTAGAATGGTGATGACTGGTGAATGGGCAAGTCCATGAGGCTATTGGAATTTGTGACACTATTACTGTTAGCATGTTCATCTTCTCTACTGCTGTCATCAGACTGATCAAAATCATCACTGTCCTGGTCCATTTCCTCCTCCTCTTCCACCTCCTCCTCTTGATCACCAGCATGTTCATCATCATCTTCTTCTTGGTTACAAGTAGAATCTTCATCCACTGTAATAAGTCTATTATTATTTTCTTCTAACTGTTCCTGCTGAGACTCATGCCTGCCATCAAATCCAGGTTCTTCTCCTCCTATCTCCCCATTCCTCCCAATGTGCTGCTCCTCTTGTTGTCGTCTTTGCTGCTGCTCCTCCTCTTCTACGACCCGATTCATCTGCTCCTCATCTACTTGGCTTGAGGAAGCATTACCTCGAAGAGATCCACCAGTTCGCCGCCTCTTGCTGCCCACAGAGAGCAGTTCCTGATTCATTTCCAAAAGCCAGCTTGCTACTTCTTGGACCTTGGCTAGGCTATCTGAAGATGCAAATGCCTTCACATTCTAAGGAGATAAAGAAAAAGCAGAAAATTACAAAAGTTATATTTTTTTATTAGATAAAGCAGTAAGACCCTATTTCACTGTATTATTCCTAGCAACTAAAAACTTCCAGGAAACAAGGAATAATTTCTACTCAACACACAACTAGAAAAACCCAAATAAACTGCAGGCAACTTTCTAGCAAGAGCATTATTTGTTCTGTCAAACTGTCTGATCATGGTCTCTTTAAGCACCAGATTCTGCAAAATTCAGAAGAACTAGTTGCCCTCCTAGAGAATCCACAAGAACCATTAACATTCATGCTAACAGAAGATACAAGTATGCAATACTACTTGCAAAAAATTGGACATGGATCATTTCAAACAGCATTTATTTTCCCTCTCATTTGATTACAGACTTTGTATATTATTCACAAACTGCTACTGGTCTTATGCCTTAAGAGAAGCATATTATCAGATATAATTGAAAGCTTCATTTCTTGTTATTCTAATTTCCTTTTAGATTAATAAAGGAGAGAACACCCATTAAAGAATACAGCTTTATCACTGCCAAGTCTTAAGTTGGCCAGAGAGATGCCCAGTGGTCAAAAGCAGACATCACTAGGCAGCCTGTACGGCCCAGAAATGGCATATACCTCACCAGGAAAAAAAATCACTGTTAGCAGTAAAGTTCTCCAAAGTCTAAGAAGCTACAATAATTGTTAAATGAGTCTCTGAGATGTTAAAAAAGGCCAAAATTAGGTGCATATTAATAAAAACTGAAAAACACTAACGTAATTTCCAAATTATTCATGCATTCAACTACCCACGTGCATCCAAGCAATATATAAGTACAGACGGCTAGAACACAGACTAATTCATTATTAAATTTGGTATCAGATTTCCAGCTATACAGCCTTTGAGGCTGGCACATCCAGACTCTGGTTTCCCTAGATTCCAGCAATGTTTTCAGTAGGTCAAGTCAGACACAACTCAGCAAGTAGTCAGATTCACAGGCTATGAAAGCAGTACATGAGAACATGTGCAGAGAGAAATTAGCTTAGAGCCACTGTCCTCGGGGGGCCCACAGCCCACACACACCACACACTCAGCAGGCTACACTGTGAGAGAGAGATTCAGAAAGCACAAGACCACAAATGCTGGAAGGGAGCACAACTTCTGAGTATCCTTGGAGTAGGAGCAGTAAAGGACATTTCCATGAGCGCAGGACAATAATCTCTGAGCCTCGACCACCACCACCATCACCCCCTCCTTTTTCTTAAGTCATCTATCTCTTACAGTTTAATTTTTTTTTTTTCAAAACACAAAACCTAGGGCCTCGGATGATGGAACAGATAAACCCCAACTTTTTTCCATTCACCTTATTGGTGACGA
Organism: Corvus cornix cornix; assembly: GCF_000738735.6. Classification (NCBI taxonomy): domain Eukaryota; kingdom Metazoa; phylum Chordata; class Aves; order Passeriformes; family Corvidae; genus Corvus; species Corvus cornix. Next base: position 26,050,726 of record NC_046334.1, on the reverse strand, counting down.
GGGAAAAAAGTACCAGAAACCATAGCTCTACTGTAATTTTCAGTGTGCTGTACTATAAAAGCCACAGAAACACATTTACAGATGTTTTTCAGCTCCTTCTCTGAGGAGGATTCGTAGCTGAGATTTTGCACTTCTCTGCACCCTTCTTCCTCAGGGAAACACTACATACATCCCAAAGACAGGGTTCTCAAGTTTCCACGTATCTACCCAGGTGAAGATTCCCCCAAATAAAACCTTTTAAGATCAATCACTGAAATATGTGTTCAAAGAAAGTATCCATTAAGTTCCAGTCAGTGAATGAGAAGCTAACACTAAAAGACAGTTAAGCTCCACACATTCAATGGAAGGAAACAGACTCTGTGCTGACGCTTGATTTTTCCATGGATAAAAAGCTTTAGGACACTTGGGTGCACATGACCCAAAACAGAAGCTAATGTCTCTGTTTTTATATTCAAGTGGTATCAAAAACAAATGTGTGTATTTTTCTATGTACAGTAAGGAGCACTTGAGAAAGATGCCATGAAGAGTACGCTTTCAGAGAAATGTTTTCACTTAACAGTTTTCCCCAAAGCTCAGAAACCTTAGCATGTGGGAGTGATGTTTAATAACATTTCATCAAAAGACAAGTTTGGTTGCACACATAATCTGATGTTATTAGAACTTATGTATCAGGCTTGCTACACAGTTTGGGTGTTATGAACAAAACAATACTACATCTTATTTTCTCAACTTGGAAATTTGAAGCACTAAGTAATGTAAAAATCTGTAGTAAAAAAAAAGCAAAAAAAAAGCTGAAGATGTTTACGTCTTCACAATCTAGCAATTCCAGTTTCCACTACAAATGTTTCTCTAAGTAGCCATGAGTGCAGCTTAGAAGTTTAATTGCATTTTTTCAGTATCAGCAGCATTATATATGCAATTATTGGTTTAGTATGTACTTGATAAAACTGCAAATGCTGCATTTGTTTCAATAATTTAATACATACTTTCAATTTGTATCTGTAAGCAACGAACATAAAAGGTCAGCTTTGAAACATTAATCAAATGCGAGAATCCGCTAAATGTTTAAGGGACAAAAATATCAGTGTTGTTACTGTTATTATACCCAAATAAAATTCCAGCCAATTAAAAATGTACACTAGTAGTATCATATATTTTTAATTATTCCTACATTTTTGAGTGACCATCAGTTCATGAAATTAGCTTTAGTCATTAGTGGTTTCCATTTTACTCTGCATCTGCACGAATAAACTCAACTTGTTTTTTCAAGAAGCCTGTAAAATACATTATCAAAATTTAATTACAAGCAGTGCTACATCAGAAATCATCAGTATGCAGAGAGGTGATGCATTTGCTAAAGAACAGATGGATGTACATTATCTGAGAGATTTGAAACATTGAAGCTGCCTTCTGTCATGTAAGTGCTTTCAGAATTAACTACTGTCAGCTAATACACAAGACACAATAATTTCCATATATAAGGTAGATAAGGAATAAGAAAGGATTATTATTTTGCTGGACAAAGTGTATTTACAAATCAGCTTCCAGAGAACTGAAATGATGTGTTTTCAGCTGATACAGTGTCTCCTTCATTTATACAGTCAGAGACTAAAATGACTCAAACCAGCAAAAATTCAGAAGAACCACTGAGGAAAACCACTGTTTTTCCTACCTGCCTCAGATCACATAGATTTTTTTTCAGACAGACACCAAAACATTGCAGTGCAAGACTTTGCATAAACATGAAAAACTCATTAAACTTGGTCAATGAATCTAAGTTGGCAATTCCCAGGTAAGTTTCTTAACACTTGCATTGCATGGGAAAACAAAATGCAAGAGACCCCTACGGAAAACGGAAGTCTCCAGACTCACCCAACAGTAAACTCAGAGCTGATGAAGGCATCCCACACTTCTATTGAAGACTGCATGCATCCCCCACCTCTATTGAATATTAAATGCTGTTTAAGCATAATTCTTCAGCTTCATCCATTATATTTTCACAGAAGGTAGATTATAAAAATAAATATGAACAACAGTTGCTCAAAACAAGAAATGTCAAGCCATACTAGAAGACTACAGGGAAAACTACTCAGGGTTATCTGCCACAACAGGTTGCATTCTGTACTGAGAGGATGACCACTTCACTTCCTGCTTTACTGCTGAAACATCTCTATCCTGCTAATACAGATACAAAAGTCGTTAAGTATTTTTAACCTACAAACCCACTAACTATGGGAAAATGAAATTTCTATCAGTACTGCTTGTTTTTATTACTCCTTTTTTATCACTTGAAACTGCAAGGAATAAAGGAAATGAGGTGGATGTAGAGAGGTGGAGGTTGGGGAGTGGTGGGATTTGTTTTTTAACAAAATATAACAAATTGTGAAAAGGTTTTAAAGAATTAACTTGGAAATTAATGTATCAGACTAACTTGGATACTAACCTAAGTATCATGACAGCATTTCGTGAAAAGACAGAATAGCTACAGACACAACATGGTTTACGCACAGTGAATGCTGCTAGAACAAATCTTTTGAGATTACAGATTTAGTGGACAAAGACAATTGCACTAACACATAAACTTCTGTAGATATTTGACTAAATCGTAGCACTGTAGTGTATCTGAGCTTTTTATTGTGTTATTTAACTGTGCAATACTGAAGTGATGCAAAAGCAAAAAAGGAACATCCCACCCAAGCTAAGGATCTCCTCAGGTTTCATTTCAACATCCAAATCCACCTTCTGAAAAGAAGTATGAGACCCCTACAAGCACACTCTGCCCAAGACCGACACTGGTGCATTGGTCCTCACGAGCAATCAGCACAGTGCTGTAGGGGCAGATGTGCAAAGCTGAGACACAGCACCCACAGGATACCGGCTCTGGGAAGGGGAAATGACTTATTCCCAAAGCTGCTTGGACATCCCAAGCCTAAAATGACCCTCACAGTTGGAGCACACCTTCTGCTTTAGTTTCACCCAGAAGGTGCTTTGGGACAGCTGTGCTTCAACTCATTCTACTGGAGAGCAGGTGTGGACAATCAGGAATCAGACTTTAAAAGGTGCACTTGATCCAAATCCAAACTACCACACAAAGTGCAAATACATCTCACAAGCCAGGCTATCTAAGGCCTGCTAAGCCCGTTTGAAAAACCCCTTGCATACAAAGGGGATTTACATGCAGCATCAAGCAGGCACAAATAAGTAACACAGTTAATACTGAGACTGTGAACCGTGTTTTACTAAAGAAAAATATATATTTGAGTATGGCCATGCTAGCTAATGTTGCAAAACACTATGAGCAAGACACGTACATGATGTATTAAAGAAAACAGTTAATTTATTGGTCTGATTACTGGCTACACAGTTTTATATATGGGAAAGATTTTGAACAATAGCAAAGTAACAAACCTGTGTTGGATACATTGCACAGATGAAGAAAATAAAAAACCTTCTGTATTTCATCAGCACGACTGAAACACTAATTTTCAGTAGCTTTTCTTCAAAATAAAATACATCATTAACAATGTATCTCGTTCTACAAGCATGCATGCTTCTTCTAAGAATGATAAATTACTTCTTCCAAACATATACATACCTCAAATCTCTCAGTCAACTCCATTATTCACAGCTCCAAGCTCCAGAACAAAATAGCAGCTAAAATGATTCCCTGCTACTACCTTACTATTAACCTCCAAGCAAAGCTCTGCCAACACTTAATAGAATAGCATGTGCAATGTTTCTGTTGTATTAGAAATTATCCTGCTCCTTTTTCACTATCTCAATATACTTTAACAATCAATAGTTTATTCAGTGCAAAGTGGCCAATGCAACAAACACTAAATGAAAGTGCTCCTCTAATTACTTACTTATGTCAAACATAAATCTGACAGCACACAAAAGAATAGATTTAGTATTCATTAAATTTAAAAAATACCACAATTAACATTTCCTGCTTAAATTTAATTAAGTCCAGCTGTATTTAATCTTCTTTTGCAGCCAGTTTTAATTATCTCCCTCTCCACTGAAATTCAGGCCCAACTTTCCATATACCTGCTGAAGCTTTTCATCAAGTCCTGGTGTCCTGACCTCTCCTCCTGAATGTTTCTGAACAAAGACACTTCCAGGTTTCCCACCACATATGGTCTACTGTAAGATGTCTCTGCCTCCTGTTCACCTGCTTCTATTTAACCTCACAATCCTATTTCAACAGACTTTACCCCTTCTCTCCCTATTTCACCATCCAACTTAGTTTTTTCCTCCCAGGACTGCCTCTGAAAATGGCTCCCTCTCTAATCCCAGGCCTCAATTTCCCAATCCCCTTTAGCCTCCAGTGCTACTTTACAGTCTCAGACACTTTGCTTCATTCCGATCCGCTCCCCACAGAAAACAAAGAGATTTAAAAGAGAGACAATATCTGATAATACATTTGAGAGAGCCACATCCCTGGCTATCAGAGGACAACTACACAGAAACCATTAAAAACAACATTTTGCTTTAACTCTGGGCATGAAAGACCTATCACGTAATCCTACCCTCTTCTGGCACAAATACATTAAGTATTTAACATGGGATAAAATATGAAATAGTACACAAAACCCACTAGAGAATAAGAATACAAAAAGCAGTTTAGAAAACAAGTAAATGCTACAAGAATTTACATATATTTAGCAGTATTTAGGCTAAGTGGCTCAGTAAGGAAATACCAGAGGTAGAAGAGAGATGAATAGACCTTTCTTGAGCAAGAGTTTAGAAGAAACAGTCTGAGCTACAAGCAGTCACATTCTTTAGATTATGATAGAGTGTGTATGATCATACAACCGCATACAAGGTTCAGGCACACACAAACACAGAACCTGGATGTGTTAGAGCTCATAAGGATTCCACAGATTCTCTTTGCAATAGCAAGAGAAGCATCAAATCTTAACGCTTTAAACCAAAGGCCTTTTCTTCCCTCTTTGTGCATTCTCAAAACAAGGGCTGCTCTGGCTAAAAGAGGGGATAATCTGAGTTGAAGTTGTAGCAGTTTTTAATGCTCTAGCACAAAGAACCACACTATAAAATATACTAATAGAGGCTTGATGTCCAAATTAAAGCAATCAACATATAAGAGGAAGAGAGAAACTAGGGGATTTTTTTTTCTGCCAGCACTTGTTTGTAAGTAACTCATGACCTTAATTCTTGTATTTGAAGTGTTTCCGAACCTCCTTGCATTTTCCTTGCTTCAAAAAGAAGAATACCATAGCAAATAATCAATGAATAATGTCTTACAGAAGTTATGATTTTACCTTAAAATTTGACACATGAGAAAATGAGAATTACTGTGTAATGCTGTGGCAAGGATGGGGTGGAGGTAAGAGGGAAATGTGAAAGTGACCCATGAAGAAATTGTTGAAAGGCTCCATCACACAGTAATAAGAAAACTGCACTTTAAAAAACCCCAACAAAATTCTAAGTCCCTTTCCTCAAAGCCATATCCCAACTGAGAAGTTATTAATACACCAGTACAGTGTTATTGTAGAAGTGGGGAGCTCAAGTCACTCTATCAAGAACACTGTTCACACTTCTTAGCTCCCTGAAAGTCAAGACACACAATAAAAGTCCAAAAGTTACTCTTTAATTTAAATTCTGTGTTGCTATGTTCTTATCAAGAACATTGAATGGATATAATCTAGAATAAAATCACTTGCATTCCTTAAAAGATATAATGGGAGGCAACAATCCACAGTAGGAGGAGACCTGTATTATGACTAATCTTACTGTGTTCATATAAACAATTATGTTATTTTCAGTATTTATATTAGTAATGACTGTTATGCAGAAGATGACTGGTTTGTCTTTTCACTAACAACTCTTAAAAGAAGAAGGATTAAGCTGCAAAATCTGACAAGTTAACTATCATGTGGAACTAATGAAAGGCTTCTCTCCCCTTTTCCTCAGAAAAGGAAAAGCTGAAAAAAAGCCTTGAATTATTTAAAGGGTGCCAAGTTTTCCAGCAACTACTAAAAACAAAACAGGCAAGTCCTCCATATAATCCTGCATGCTGCCACTCAATATCAAGCAGTGATTATTTTTCCATTGAAAGGACCTCTGAGGTATAAAAGCTAAGCACACAATTTTCAATTGTCTTAACCTTTCCACTTTGACAACTGTACCATTATTCGGGTTCTTATATTAAAATTTTTATCTCTCCAAATGAAAAATTCTTACCTCGAATACTAATGAATACCTGCTTATTGTTTTGCCCATGAATTAGATTACTACAAGAAGCCTGCACTACTACTGCTAAAGATCCAGCACAAGCATCCTTGTTTGCTCAATTTAGAACAGAAAGTTAATATTTCAGCCTCGTGTAAACTATGCTTTCTGTGCATACTAACAAGGCAGAGTTTCTTGCCAAAAGCAAACATTAGATCATACTTACAACAACATAAACAGAGTATCTTTAGCTACATTACTTGAGAAGCAAGTGGGCTGAAGAATTCTCAGTTTAGAAAACCAGGCAGGCAGTTTCTCATACGCCTTTCAAATTTGAAGATGCTGTTGTATAGCTACTTACCAAAGGCCAGAAGTGTACCAACAGAATCATCCCAACTCTTCATGATAGATACACATGTAACAAAGAATTTCTCTACAAAAAAGGATCACAAATCCTCTTACAGTACAAAAGGAGACTAAGTACTCCTTAAAACTTAACAGGTTTGGATAATTTTAGGTTTGAATTCAACCTTCTTTTCAAAAAGTAAGTAAACGAAGTTTGTGGCAGCTGTGAGGGCTTTCCAAGCTGGCCCAACATCTCCACAGTACTATGCATTCTGTTCTACTTTCACATGCCTTTCTGCCCCCAGACCAGACCACCTATATTCCCTGTGAGTCAGTTTTACAGCATCATCAACACCACTGCATACAAGGACCTTCCCAGCTGCCCACACCAACAACTGCTTATGATAGTTTTATACTGCTCACGGCCTTTCATCCATAGGAAATTAGTCTGAGGAGCAATGAGGATGACTCTGCTAGTCTGGCTTTCTAGTAGAGAACTTCAGTTAAGCTGTGCTGGAGTGTTACTGTGTTGTGGAAAAGTTCTTCTGAATTAACACACATTAAGCCATAGGTACCAGCACATGGAACCAGAAACCTCAATGATGAAGTCCATTTTATGTGAACAGGTAATGTGATTACTATGCAGAAACAACTCCATTCTTCCCAACTGCCTAGGTGAACATGGATTTGATCCAATAGACAAGAAGCAAGATCCAATCACTAAGTGTTGAATGAGAAAAATACAAATGGAATTAACTATGAGGATAATTACTCACTGTAATAGTTCACTAGGAAGACAGTAAATTCATCACCGCTTTAAGTCTTAAATTAGAAATATACTCCATCTTAGTTTAACACATACATTCAACAACTGCAGAACATGCAGCACAAGTGCAGCTACCAGAGCATGGTGAGCTGCCTGCCTCTCCCTGAGCATATACACAAACGAGAGCTGTTGTCACCTCCTCTCTGCTGCCACACTGACACAGAGGCAAAACGTATTACCAAACTGCTGATTAAACCCTGCCTGGTTTCAGTGCAGACTTATTTCCCAACTACTAGGCTTAACACAAAGGCTAGTGTTGTATGGCCAATACAGCCTTAACATAAATTTTTCTTCAGCATCCATAACATTGCTGAATGTGGCCCTAGGGCTGGGATGCATTTCCAGTGAGAAAACCTTAGCAGTACAGTATGCTTAACCACTTTACATATCCATTCACACAGACTGTTACCCCTCCTGGTGCTTCTTTGCGAAGCTGCATCGTAAGAGCGATACATGAATAACTTCCAAGCAGAGCTGCTCATTATTAATGCAAACTATTCGGAAGGCAAAAGCAAAACAGCATTTGGCAACAAGACCACTGCCATTAAGACATTTGCCTGCAAACCTCAAAGTGATTTCTGAAGTACCCAACTGACTTCTCTGTCTCGGTTTCTTTCCTGTCCACTAATCATAAAAGTAATTTTGGGTGCATTTCCTGAAATTATAGGTTTTGCTAATAGTGAGTTGCAATTTTACCAGATGGCTGGCGTCCACTTCTAGCAAAATGGTAGCATGATTTCTTGCACTAAAACTACAATTCAAATGCTGCTGAAATGCAGCACAAACAAGCAGACACACAGAAGAGCAGAGACATCAAAAAACCAAAAAAAGTCATTTAGAACACAGGGCACAAAAGATGGACGAAAAAAGGTCATCTTTAACTGAAGTGGGCTAACAGACCTTGAGAACAAATAGCAGCTAAATTTAGTTGAATTTAAAATTAATTTAGTTACATGGAAACAGGAGGAAGGGCAGGAAATTAACACCAAGTACCAAATTGTCCCCTAGCTCAGAGCTGTTTGAGAAAAGAGTTCTCTAATGTGGAACAACATACAAACAGATGGGAACATATATACCCTTCAGATTGAAAAGCATTCCAGTGGTTAAAAAAGATGACAGCAGGATTAAAGCTGAGAAAAGTGAGAATCAAGAACTGTGACTACTATTAAAGAACGTTTTTCTTTGAGTGATTAAAACCAGCTGAAGTAAATATTCCTTCTTCAAGCAGCTCTTATACCACCTCTAATAAGCAAGAATAATCAACTCCCTTTACGCCCAAGAAGCTTCAATGCACAGAACAGCATTTTCAAGCCTCTTATAGTAATGACTAACAAAGTAAAGGAGAAGCAATGCAGGTTATGCCATGAGAAGTCCAATCTCACTTTTCTGTTCAGTTGCAGGCTTCTGCATCAGACTAACCTCCTAAAAATTATTATAAGGTTATGGTAAAAATTAAGAATATTCTACCAATACTAAATAGCCATCCCTCAATTTGAACTCTACAATTTTTTATATTATTCTAAGATGATGAGAAACAAGAGAAGAAGAATTAAACCCCCAAGTCTTTCCAAGTTATCAACAACAAATTTTACCTCGAGATCCACAATGGACAATGCTTATTCCAGGCTACTGCCCATTTTTTTTATTTTAATTTCCTGTTTTCAATTGCCCATTCTTTAAAAAAAGTCTGAAGGACAAGGCCAACAATATCCTGGGTGCATTAGGAAGAGCATTGCCAGCAGGGGAAGGGCGGTGGTCCTGCCCCTCTACTCAGCCCTGTGAGGCCACCTGCAGCGTTGTGTCCAGTTCTGGACAAGAGACATGGAGCTCCTGGAATGAATCCAGTGGAGGGGAACAAAGATGGTGAAGGGACTGGAGCATCTCTGAGGAAAGGCTGAGGGAGCTGGGCCTGTTCAGCCTTGAGATGAGATGATTGAGATGTCTGTCAGTATCTGAAGGGAGGGTGTCAGAGGATGGAGCCAGGCTCTTCTCAGTGGTGCTGAGCAATATGACACAAGCCAATGGGTAGAAACTGATGCACAGGAAGTTCCACCTGACCATGAGGAAGAACTTCTTTACTGTGCAGGTGACCATGCACTGGAATGGATGGTCCAGAAAGGTTGTGGAGTCTCCCTCACCGGAGATATTCAAGAACCCTCTGGACACAATCCTGTGCCATGTGCTCTAGGATGACCCTGCTTGAGCAGGGAGGTTGGACCAGATGACCCATTGTGGTCCCTTCCAACCTCACCCATTCTCTGATTCAGCTTTCATGTAGTCCTATATGCTAGGAAAAAAAAAAAAGTAGTTCTATCAGTATTGTTAAAGCAGATTGGAGCAAAAGACTGTAATACAATATAGATAAAACCATTTCTTATTTGTGTTTTATTCACCAGTTATAAATCAAATCTCTGACATAAGAAAAGGTAGCTGGGGTCAGATTGGGGTAGAAAACATGCCTCATGCAAGCAACACAAGATACAAACACTGGTGTATTTTACCATTTTGGTGGGGAAAACTATGGCTCAGCCTTATTCCTGTGAAGTTGCTCTAAAAGAACAAGGAACAATATATATATATTTATGAAGAAAGTCCATCTGTTGGCAGTCCCAATTCATATCTTATAAAATACTCAGCCATGAACGCTAAATCAGATTTTTGCAGTATCTGCTGATCAATACTGTTTCCATCCTGAATGCTGTACTTTCAAAGATGAACTCCAAATTATGTACTTTCTTCCAGAAAGTCAATGAACGTGTTAAATGCCTTTGCATCAATATCTGATACAGAAGAGCCTGTGATCTGCACTTCTTTACTTTTAATAAAAGCAAGAAATACAAAGAGAAACATAAAGGCAGCATTTACCAGACTTGCTGAAATACACTGGTTTGTCTGCATTTTCAGCACCTTCATCAATAGAAAGACATAAGTAAAACAAGGTCACATACTACCAGAACACAGCAGAACACATTCCTTTTTCTGGTGTCTAATTTAAAAGAAAAAGTTCCAAACCAATTACAGTCTCCACATGGTATTAAAAAAACAGTAAATGCCTTCTCATTAACCTCATATCTCCAGAACACTGCCTAGCATGCATTGGTTCCTAAGTGTTATGTTCTCTGTGTCACAGAGAATCTTTATGGCACTAGATTTAAAATCTGACCTTGCAGAACAAGGCACTTGCTGACAAACAGCATGAGTGAGTGCCAGGTTTGAAGGAAGATGATATCCCAGCCTAGCTAAAAGAATCTGGCCCTGGTCCAAACAGACTCTTAGCAGGCTCCACTGGAGAAATGGAAATGGTTGCAATTATTGTTATTGATTTAATGCCCTTAAAATGGCTCTCTGAGAATCTTATTTCAGTAACTGATTAAGCAGTATGATTCAGCAGCAGGGCATCTGCTAACAACCTACAGAAACATAGATTTCTTTGCTCAAGCTATTTCTGGGACCAGGAAAGTAAGTTTTTGTATTTGCATGTCCAGAGGTAGATAAGAATGTAAGGTGGCCTACAATATTTATGTCAGGCAGGCATTCAAACTTTCTTTCCAATTCTACAAAACCATCAACTCTATATCCCCTGTTTCTGCTCTGCAACACTTTCCTAGCAGGAAAGATGATGTGACTACAAGCAGCAAAGAGAGCCATGCTCAGAGCAGAAAAGCACTGACCACATATACAGTTAACAAATAATTTACCTGAACTACCAAATAAAAGATACTGACGCAGACAAATATAAACAAATTTAAAATTAGAAACTGGGATCACAATTTGAATTGATGAAAAACATATAGAGATTCTTTTCAGTGACTAACGTCATTTAAGATGACATTAACATGTTACTGTTATCCTGTCACAGGATATTTCCAGTGGAGCTTCACCAAATCAATTGAATCCCCCATACCTATTCCAGAAAAAAATACTCAAATCAATTTAATCTCACCAGTTTCCTCTAACATATATTGTGTTGCTGGCACTGGGTTAAGAAGGACAGATATTAATTGTTTTAAGGACAGCAGATCTTACACCTTCCATCAGAGATGGGTAATGACTAGGGACCAATTAACATCTCACACCACAGCAAAATAAACACCTTCTAATAAACTTGAAGCTGTACTCTTCAGTAAAAGCAAAGCATGCTCTACTGCTAGCATTATGGGTATAAACTTGACTACTGTCAGGAGTCTCACCAACCCACCAGTCTGCCACAGTTGGCATCATTTCTCATGCTTATGTGGAAAGAGGCATGCAGGGCTAGGAGAGTTTCTTCCCAACAATGGCAGCTGCTAAGAGGAACAGCCCCCCATGTCACCACCTTGGTCCACCTTTACTGTAGGCTAATCTACGTTCCTGACTTTTCAAGACCCCTGTAGGTGAAGAGCAGTCTCTATCTTTCCAAGACAGTGCTAGCAGAGTCAGCTGCTACATCAGGTGTATTGTGTTTCACAAAGGTCAGCTGCCGTGGCACACACCTGCCTTATGGATATTGGAGACCAGCATATTTTGGAAGCAAGTAGATGGAGTTGCTCAGGTCCTAGTGAAGTACTGATATTCAGAAGGAGAAATTTGCTAGATTGCTGGTAACAGGTGGAAATACAAAGCAGATGAGATCTACAATCTGTGAGACAAAATGGTTTGTCTCCTAAGTGCCACAAGAACCCACAACACAATAGGCAAGAGAAAAGTCAAACCTTGTTGACACGAAAGAACAGAGCTCTGGATGCACTGAACACACAAAGCACATTGTTGGGTTGGCTGTTAATTTTCTAACCTAGAAAAGCTGTTAAAAAACAGAATTAATAAAATAACTGATTTAATGCAAATTTTGAGGCCATTATCAAGCTAAGTCAGAATGTTGTTTTATCACTACTATGTAAGAGTGATGTGTGGAACAGTCCAGCTGCAAACAGTTGCATTTCACTCCAACTGTTTCTACTGATAGAATGCAAGATTGGATGACTTTCTGAATAATACATTGGTTGTTGATAGCAACAGCACCATCGAAAACAGGGCATTTATATTTGTTCTTACTGGAAAACCTGGCTGATTAGGTTATGTCCTATGACATAGCTTGAAGCCTGCAAAATGGACCTTACAGTAACTTTCTCACTGCAGCAGCCCAAAAAGGCTTTTAGCAACTGAAAGGCTCTCTCACTAAATAGCTCCATGTTTCAAAAGGTCCAATCCTCCACTGAGGAAAAGAGAATATAGTACAGGCAATATGAAGTTCAAGTCATCTATCACAGCCTTCATGTCTGTGTCTATTTTAATTTTTCTTATAATCTACACATGGGCCTCCATGTTCTCAGACGCATGGATGATTAACAAATGGTACCATTCTGTCTGAAGTTTGAAGTCACTTTTTAGTCACCAAGATATAGGAGTCAGCTATTTGCTCAACTGAAGTAACGATTAGGTATGAAGTATAAAACGGTACAGAAAATATGGCTGAACTTTTTAAAGTATTTACATTTCCATTCTAATCATCTTGACACCTGGGAAATATATAGCACACCAATTTTCTTTCTTTCTTTCTTCAGTAAGAATCCTGGAAAGAAATTAGGCTCTAAGAAATCCTTTTATTTCCTGGTGACTTTTATCAAACCCAAGCAAGAACGTATTTTCTACTTGTAATAGTGCAGAGTTTATCTACTGAAATCCATTCCGACAGAGCTCATAGCCATTCTCAAAGATATTGCAGTTAACATGGGGTAACAGCACCAATGGGATGTACAGATCAGCAGTGAGTAGATCAAGTATGTGTTTCCAAGATATCTCATCTTCATGGGTGGGCACTGACCTGAAACCCCCAAGCTCTTTTAGGCACTTCTGGTACATTTTTTCAGTATGTTAAACAACTACTTTGATGCTGAAGGTACCATCTGATACAGGAACATGGCTGTTCTCAGCAGCAGCTCCTGCACTCAGTGTTCACTTCTCTGCTAAAGAACTGACCATTTTAAAAACACTGATCAGTGTAAATTTACTGTGGTTCTTCTTGGAACTTCTGGCCCAAAGCCACTTCTCACAGACGGACCAATTAGTCTTGCATTCCTTGATTTTTGAGTCTCAGGAGTGCAGGGAGAGAGTGAAGAAAGCCTGCTGCACATCTGGCTTGGAGTTGAAACTGACACAGAGAGCAACATCTGCCACTCTCAGCTCTAAGGCTCACCAGAAAAAACAATCTGAACCATATCTGAACAGATATGGACCTGTTTTAAAGGACTTGTTACAAGTGGACAGGAGGTGGAAACCTAAAAGTCTGATCCAAAGTCTCTCCAGTCCCAGGTGATAAATTCACAAAACATTGAAACATTCCAGACACTTTTTCTGATGAGTCCTAACATCTGGAAAATGTCACAGTAGCACGACAGCAGGCTGGGCATTACCAGGTCTTTCTGTCACTGGTGAAGGAATAGACACTGGATGATGAGTGCTCCGTCATCTATACCCCAGCATGGATCTATACCAAGCAACTCAGATGCAGGCACCATCCATCAGTGACAAATGGTTGACTTTGTAGAGATCACATTACCAATCTCAAAAAAGCATGAGATTTCTATGAGCTTGCACAGAAATTCTCTTAGTCATGCAACAGAGAAAAGCAGAAGAAATCTTCAGCAGATTTTCTAGCAGGACTTTTTTAAAATATAAAAAATCAACTTCAGAAGTGTGTCAGCAGTTTTTTAGCAGACGCTTTTGAAAAACCATTTAGTTGGTCTTTTTCCTTTGTAGTTGTGTGCATACAGTTCCAGTGGAAACTGAAATATTAGTTGAACTTTTTATACTTTTCATTTTATATAGAGATATACAAGAACTAAAACAAGCATCATAGGGAAACCCTAGATCATTGAATTAGATAAAATTGCAACAAAGCAGTCATATATTAAGTTTAAAATAGGTAAGGACTAGCAGCTAATAGAAAACAAGTGCTCAGCAAGCACCCCAGCATGCTTATTCTGCACAAGATTTATTTTGCTTTCAAAGCACACTTCCTGACACATTAAAATAAGCTATTTAAAGGTACTTCTGGAAAGAATAGGAGTGCAGACATACATGCATACATTCTTCCTGAGGCATAAGCTCAGCCTCCCACACCCAACCTGCTTATCCCTGCATCCAACCAGATCTCCTGGCGTATCTGCGCACATAAGCATCACTAATCCGCCTCAGTCAGAATGAGCCAGGTTAGCTTACAAGTTTAAAGGCTCAGCTAAGCAGATTTGTTTTGCCTGAAATAGATTAGGAAGCACTCACACAAGCAGTTCCACACACAAATTAGAGGTGAATAATCTCCCTCAGGGGCACAGGGCAGGCAGCATGCAGCCACAACATGCAGTTGGCAGAGAACTCAATGCCCACTATGGCTCAGTCACATTCACCTGGGAAAGTAGTAAGAGCTCACTTCAGGTTCATGCTTTGTTCTGTTCCACAGTTTCCCCATGTTGATAAGACCCACCAAAAGTCATCCAAGGATCTCAACCATTGTCTTAGGAAGTAGGTGGCATCTACAGCCTACAAAGTTTTATACGTAACACACATCTCAGAAATGGTAAGTACCATAGAGGTGATATGTAGAAATGAACTGCTTCCACTTCCCTTATTTAATCAGAGAACAAGCTGTAAATGCAATTAAAATGCAAAATATTTTCCAAGTGATAAAATTTTTTTGTTGTTATTTTCTTTGTGATAAACATACGAGGAAAAGAGTACTGGTCAATTGGAATTGCCAGAAAGATCCTATCTCACTATTCTAATTCATGGGCTTCCTGCTTCTTTAGCAGTCACTTATAAAAGTGAATATCCTGAGAAAGCTCATGAGGAGAGATAATTTCAAGGGAGAAGAAAAAAAAAAGTTCATGCCTATATACAGATGGCAAATTTACCACAGAATTTACTACTTGGACAGAGTGCTTTGCTCCCAACTTTACTCTCAATTCTAAAAAGGGGTTTTTTTTAAACTTCCTTAAGTTGTTCCAATAATCTCACAAATTTAACAAAATATAAGACAAGTCTGCAAATACACTGAAAGCATAAGCAAAGGTATCAACAATCCCATCATCAGTGGGTTCAAGGAGATGTGCTGTGCAAGGGCATATGTATTCCACAACCAGAACTATAAAAAAGGGTCTTTCTAAAGGTAAATGTTTTAGTAGTTTTTCTACCACTATATTGCATTCACATGTACCTGCTTCTGTTCTGCTACCACTTCTTGTTACTCACGCCTCCAAGAAGGTCTGAGAGAAAAATTTTTGCTCTAGCATTTTTTTATTTACAAGAAGAAAGCAAAGCAATCAGGGAGAGCCTTGGATGCAGACATGTGGGCAGGACTCCTACACTGTTCAGGTTGATGACAGAACTTAGAGCACACCTCAGGGAATGGAACATCATCAAGAACGTTCCTACCTTTTTTGTTTGTTTGGGTTTTTTGGTGTTTGACTTTTCATTTGTTTTCATGGAGTGGTTTGGGTTTTGTTCTTTTTTAGCAGATCATAGATGCATGGAAGAGATTAGAAGGTAGAAGAATTAGGAATTTTTATCTACAAAATGCAGTAATATTGTCCAGGAATACATGCTGCTCTTACCAAATCCCCATCAACAAGCAGCAAAAGATCACAGCTGAAACAGCTGAACGCAGAAACAGCTACAGACTTCTAATACTCACAGAAGTGGTAATAAAGTAGAAGAAATAAAATGCCAACTGAATCTTTTCTATTCTGGTAGCAGCAGTGCCATACACTGTCTCAAGAGTGACCTGGAATCATCCAGCCATTAACACAAAACCCTCAAAAATCAACACTTGCAGACAATGTGTTAATTTTATAAAATACTTACTAAAGTTTAGAAGATGCAATGAGAGTCAAAAATACCTGGAGAGAAGTTTCTTTGTTTTGAAAAGCATCTGCAGCTGGATTTGAGCATTCAATTATTTGCTTCTGTAGTGACCACACACTCGGTGACCATATGCTTCAGTAGTAATGAACAACAGCAGGGATAGTGAAAGATGGTAACAAAGTAGTCTGTAAAAGTTCCACCTAAACTCTTAAAAGAAAATCCAAAGAAAGAAGGACATATCTTTCCAAGTGCTAACATATCCTAAAAAAGGCTGTAGGAAATTATTCTATTCCTGCTTGTTGACTTACTACCTCTATCCTCTTCACTATACTTTCCCCATGACTGAAATGCTCCATGCTGCTCCTGCCTCAGTGCATTTCTGAAAGTCTACTGAAGTCTTTTGGATCTGCAGAAGTAAAATAACCCCAGATTTTGTTTTTCAATATGCACATTATCGCCTCCCAATTAGTTACCAGTAGCCTTCATGCCCGGTACATAAACATGAAATCCAAAAACAGCTGCTTTTATTTGTCCTTCACAGGGAAAGTCCCTTCTCCAAGTACAGGTTTGACAAATATCAACCAGGATCTCTCACTATCAGTACATGCATTCCTTTCCAGAAGGAATAAGCCAAGTGGCTCTCATACAGTGGAGTCCATCATTTATACTGTCTAAAGAACAGAATTTGCTCAACAGAATTCACAAATCTCAGACCAAGGAGAGAAGATATACATTTAGCTGCTTGCAATGGGATTGATACGCTGCTTATGAGTTCACCCACTACTGTTTAAGAAAATTAGAAGCAGCAACACAGGAAAGAGGTGACTGAAAAATTGTGTTTTGAAAAGAAATTGCAAGGTGAAGTTAGAAGCTGCGTATCATAACAGATGTACATTCCAAGTACATGTGGCAGTGTAAAACTAGAAGTGAACTAAGCATAAGGGGATAGCAAGGGGAAAAAACGTGAAGTGCAGAATAAATTACACAGTCTTAGAGGAATTATAGATAATTCATTACTAGATACAGAGTAAACAGGATCAGATCTGTTCAGCGCCTGTAGGCAAGAAAGTGCATTATTGATTTACTGTGTTATGCAAGGCTTGGAGAAAGACGACTCAGGAGTAAGTGTTCCAGCATATCAATTTTTATATTTAGTAACCGCTGAAACAAGCAGAAATGGACACTTCATAACATTAGTACTAGGTTGTTTATTTTATGCTTCAAGATAAATTGGCTTTGTGCACCAAGAAGAGGAAAACTGTCATAAAGGCCAAGAACTCAATTCCTTAATTTAATAATATTTAAAGCTTCTCTAACAATGGAGATGAGTCAAACCAGCATTGTCCTTGCAGCATACTATCAATATTATTAGGACAAGAATTACATAAAGGAAACTAACAAGTAAGATGTTAAACCAGTCAGCCAGTGAAATTCACTAACCAGACTAACTAATGTCTAAAGTAGCTGAAGTGCTTATAAGGAAGTATTTTCAAAGAGTGTTCATCTCTCTTAACTCCTTTTAACTGACATACCCAACACAGGCTGGTGTAAATCCGTATATGATCCTGAAATGTACAGGTTGCTAAAACCCAACTCAAGTTTCACATCATGTGAAAGTTGCAGAAGTCTATTTACCTTTGCATAGGACTCTTTGCCAAGTCCTTTGGTGCTGATACGACAGATCAACAACGGGATCCAAGGAGAGTTATTGATGAAATAAATGAGCAAAAGCAAATTCAAAGTAGAAGATTACAAACAACAGGCACTCTCATTGTGACTAGTAGAGACAAAAAACATTACCTTGGGACAGCAATCAATTTTATAGAATTAAAACACAGAAAATACCAAAATAATGTCTTTTTTTTATTCTAATGAGAAAATGCAAAGACTGTACTACAATCCTTGCACAAAAATTAAATAAAATGTTCTATTTGTGACAGTTTTTGCCTGATACCAGAAGCTGTTTGTCAGTCATCAATACAATTGCTAATATAAACCAAAGAAAGAGACAAATGTCTTCCCATATTAACAGTACCTGCCTATATTTATAGCCATAGAAAGTTTTAAATGTGGAAAATAATGGACTCATGGTTGCAGGAATATCAATCCTGCCATTGTGATAGACAGCCTGTCAAGATACAATAACCACTGTATACTTACACATTTAAAAAGCAGTCTGAATTTATACAGCAGTGTACCTACCTTCCTCAGCATCAAGGCTATCTTAACTGGCCTCTGAGAACTTGCTTTTTAAAACTAAAAGTGTAGTTGCATTCAAATGGCATGAGTAAATGCACAAAATCTGAGGGTTTGTGAATAGAGGTGGCTAAATAAAGTGCAAAAATAGCAGTGTGTCCTTACTGTTCCCTCCTCAAAAAATTATGCCAACTACAAGTGCAAGTGAAGTTTGACACCATCTGTCACCTAATTACACCTTATATAATATATGTCATCAGGACATTTGCCATAGCCATCCCTCTGCAAGTGATGGCACAAGGTTTCAACTGTCAGCTACCTACATTTTCCTGCTCATGGAACCAGTCACAATCATGTGTAAAGGCTACATGTACCGACACAAGACCTTTTCAGACTATGGCTAAAATAAATTCGTAACAGACAGCCAAGGAATTGCCATCACTTCTTTATTTCTCAGCTCTTCCCATAAGCAGGTACTGCTACTGTGCATTATTTTCCATAATTCCTACACTTAGAATTTTAATTCTGAGAATCAAACCTCAGCTACACACACTGGAATAACATCGGTTTCACTGAGTAAGTGGAAATCTAGCACACATGAGAAATTTTGAAAGTGGGATTTTCTACATGAGCAGACAAGAGAGGACAATTAAGAGTTTGTTCCTTAAGTTACAAGAATCTGATGGATTCTTGACTGGGTTTTAGCATTTCTGCAACTCACTATTTCACAAACAGCCACTCTGTGCACTAGCTGTGATGCAACAACTAAGGTCCAAGATTTGTCCTCCTGTGCTTACAGCAATCAAACCTCCTGCCATAAAATGAGCTAATACCTCTAATATATTAATACACATTTTACATCTTTGCTCTCTCAGAACAGGGTTCACGGCTGGTTTTCCTTTGGTGGTAGTGAGGAAATTGTTTGGGGATTGTTTTAGATGCCATGGGATGATAAAGGATCTGAAACATTCCATAACGCAAGTGATTTTTGCTACCTTTGTGGGGTCATTGAGTCAATGTAACAGCTCAGAACAATTAACTACAGTTTCCAACAAAAATCACTATACTTCTTTGCTTACATTTTTTCACAGATGGAAGGCTGCTATTTTACTTTATTTACAAAATTAAAGGTCCACAAGAAACTTGAAAGTGGACTACTACTGGGAGGAAAAAATAATTAATGTAACCATACCAGCAATACAGAATAGTGATAAGATTAATGTTATGTGTTGCATAAAAAAGGTTTGAGGAAGACTTTGACACTGAAACACATAAAAATTCATTATGTTCTTCATAAAGAAGGATGCCTCTTCTGTAAGTTTGTCCCCAGTGGAAGGTACAGTCACCAAATGGCCAGACTCTTCTCAGTTTGGAAAAGATTACCTCTGCATTTCTAGTAAGAATCAACCTGGAAGGTAGTTTATTTTTTTCTCCTCAGGCTAACAAATATCCTTATGTGCAGCTTTATTATTTTCTCTTGGAATTCAATGCATTTAGAAACTCCACAAAGATAGAGTACAGCAAATACATGTTAACTACTCCTTCTTCTGAAGGAAAAAGTGCCAAATGTGCAAAATGTTAACCAAGATATACAAAGTACTTAAAAATCAACCTGTGTACAGGTTTCAGTGCACCCATTTGATCCTAAGAAATTTTTAATGAGAAATTTAAAAGGCAGTGTGTATGTACACATAAGCAAGATAAAAAAATCTTGGTTACAACAATGGAACAAAGAACTTCTCTGACCAATAAAACTTGCAAAATTTAATCAGTTTGTAACTGCCAGTTGTTGCTGCTTTCTTGAGCTCCCAAACAAAAATTGACACCAAATCAACTGCAAGTAAATATATAGACACATACAGATATTTAAAATAAATAAATAAATAAAATTGAGCCTCAAACATGCATAAGCAGCAGGTAGAATCTTTCCATATAGTTCACTTGATAGAGGCTAAGTGGTTTGCCAGCTCATGTTTTGTTTCAAATTCAGCTGGCTCATCACACTAACTGTGATGCTCTGCACTAACTTAGCAATGTGCATGATTTGCACATTTTAACATCTTGAATTGCCCATGATATGCAAGGGATCTTTCCAAGTAGAAAAAATAATTAGTGACCAATCTTCCATCAGTAAACTACCACTCAAAATTAGGGGTTGTTATACCTTTAAGATAAATAAATTACAGAATTCCTTTCCCAGCTCCTGCACTTATCCTTCAGTCCACGTTGTCTAGCTGTTTCCTTTCTTCTTCAATTTAAGCCACTTAACCAAAACCTGCTCAAGAAAAATATTTTGTTGTCACTACAGATACTGTGAGAAATAGCTGTAGCTGTGGGTGGAAAGCAGATGGAAAATGCTTTGGTATACATTAGTTATGACATGTTCAGGAAGTCTCTTCTACACTCCATCCTGAATTGTGAGTATGGGCATAAGCATTTAGAGGAAGGAAAGGTGTAATCTGCATCCTCTGGGGAGACTGGGGGCAGGGAGAGGCACAAACTGACTATTACTGACAACTATGCATCTGGAAGGCAGCACAGTAGGAAATGGAAAGCAAACAATGGAAGTGACCAGGCAAGCAGATGGAGCCAAAAAGCTTGGGGGGAAAAAAAATAATCAAGTGACAGCTGCATTAGTTGGCACACAGTTCCCAACCGTTGGCAAAGACACTGCACACGTACTTGTGAAGATGTGGCACAAAAGAAACTGAAGCAGTAAGGTCCAAGAGGCTACAGAGACCATTTTGTTAAATGTGTTAAAAAGGTAGGGAACGGTTCCGATTTTTATCCCAAGTCCAGATGAGAGAATTTCCGCAAGTCACTATCTTCCTTGTGCCTTATTTCCCCAGTTACATGACATGGGGATCACGTTTTTAAGGTACCTGGAATACCCCTACAAATGTTTTGCCATCTTGCAGTCACTTGAGACTTTTCTCTGTGCTTTTCTCACAAAGAAAATACTATGTGGAGAAAATGTGACCTAGTGGGAAAACTGCTGAATACACTCTGAGGAGATTTTGTTTCCATGCTCAGATTTGCCAGGGGCCTGAAGAAAAACCTTCATCCTTTTCACTTTCAGAGTCTGTTTCCCCATTTATAAAGTGATGTTTATTACATATACTTCCCTGAAAAAGAGCTTTGAAAAAGTGAAAGGTAAATAAAGAATCAAAAATGTCATTACTTTGTGAACCCAACTTCTTCCCGCATTACAAGTCTCACACTCCAATTTCTGCCCTCAGGGTCCATCAACATGCCCACAGAATGTAAACAAGGTGTATTTATACATGTTTTCTAGACTGCTCGATGCAATGGTATGTATGTACATTTCATAGTGAACTCCTTTATCTTAGCAACAAACAGGTGAAAGAGTGATTCTGTCAGAGGCCTGCCCAGCAAAGTCAGCTATGCTGAACTTAACTGTGATAGCAAGTTCCTGTGAAATCCAGACTTGTATCTGTAGCAATGTAGCGTAGCTGTGCTTTGAACTCTGACAACTCTGACTCTTTAAATTTAGGTTTTTTGAGCATTACATCTCTTCCTTCTTCTTTTCACTTTTTGTTCTCATTGACAGTTGAGTGTACTGGTTATATGTTTTTTTTTCCTCTAGCATTTTCCCATCCCAGGAGGACCTGATGACCAGGATGACACCTACCCACAAACCACAAACAAAGGAAAAAAAATCAAAACATCATAAGGTCTGTATGTCAGGATCAGTTAGAGGAGAAATGAAAAAAGACACATCTGCATTATCAGAGCAAAATCTGATGAGGGAGATTTAAACCAGCATTTCTTTCTCCTCACTACAGCATTCTAAGACATCAGGACAGAAAAACATAAGCGATGATGATTCTAGGATATCAGCTCCTAGGTGTACTCCTGCTTTTTCCATATAGTTGTTAAATTTTTGGGAGAGACATGGAAATAATGCGGGGAGCAGACCCCGGTGCTCGGGCATCTCTTCCCCAAACTCAGGGGAAAGTATATTAAGCCTGCAAAATCATATTCCTTCTGCCTTTCTCTCCTTATCCTTAATCACACAGTGGCCTACACACCACAACAGAGATGGAAGATGCCCCCACTCGAACAATTTCTCAGCGCTCTTCTAGAAAAGGGAGAGATGAGCACTTACACCCTTGCAGGTACAAGCAGGAACTGAACCCAGCCCTGAGTGCTCAAGCCATTCCCTTTTCCACAAAGGGTAGGGACTCTCACTACCACCATTAGAGAAAAACCAAATCAATCCTGTTCGTTTAGGCTCCCATGATTAGCTCTGTGCTCTGGGCTGTGAGCCAGCATACCACAGCCTCAGTCTGTAGTATGAGACACATTCTTTTACAGTAGCTGCTTTACGTTTCTAAAATAAGGAGAAAATACCCCTCTGCAAACACTTCTTTCTCACGTGGGATCAAACATTTGGTAAGTACAAAAACACAACACCAGTGAGACACCCATCCTTCATTCTTGCTAGGTCCTTCAGTCAGAGTAACTGCAGGCTTGGGAGAAGGGGAAGAGGAGGCAGGGCGAAACCAAGACAAAGAGGCAGGCAGGTTCAAGAACTGCTGTAGGTCCCTTAGAGAGTCCCAGAGGAAAAGAGCATTGAAATCCGCTGCTTTTTAGATGCTGAATGGCAGTACCTCAAGTAAGGAAAAAAGCCTTAAAAAATAATTTTAAAACAGTAGTTGTAAGCACACATAGTGAGTCTGTGTGTAAAAGAGGTTATAACCTTTCATTAAGTCAGATTTATCTGAATAGCTTTTAATATAGTGAACTCTTACTGACTCACCCTGAAGGCTAAGATCTTGCTATGTTTTTCCTCAAAGCATTATTGTCAGCATTAAGTCGCTGATAAAAATGAGAGATTTCATATGTAAGTGCTGACACAACCCTAACTACAGAGTTCTGTGCAGCATACTGGCACAGCTGTAATTAAAAAGACAGCCTACATCAAGTAAAAAGCTTTACCACAAATCTTTTTAGTGGATCAATACAATATCATCAGTGACATCTCAACAGGGATGATAAAGGAAAAAGAGGCTTCCTATGGAATTAAGAAAACTTATATGTATTTATTAAAAAAAAAAAACCTCTTGAACTCTGTGGAGAAGAAGTTGTTAAATCGACACTCTAATTCTAATATTAAATACAAAGAGCATAACATGTCAATATGTGAGATGTTTGTTTCTCTGTCTTGCACTACAGTGCAACTGCAAAGGTATTTGAGGTAACACACAAAACACCACGAAAACTGAAATAAAAACAGTACTGAGGAAACAATTGTTTAAAAGCTTCAGAACAGAAGTTTAACAAAATCTACAAGAAGCAAAGTCTTCACAATTACTTTACCAAAACAATGAGCAGACCATAGCATTTGGCTTACAAGGGTGCAAGATATTTTCAGAAAAGTGTTGCAAGAATGACCAGAACAGTTCACACCACGTGTTTTATTCTTTATGTGTCCCTGAACACCATCTCCCAAGGTTGAATGTCAACAAGTTCTAAGTCACAGCACAAAGTCACAATAAGTAAAGTCTACTACTTAGAAAAACAAATATTCATAGGAACTAGTAGGTAAGAAGTTTCTTGGAGGGCCTTTCAAACCAGCCAAGCCAAGCACACAAACTCAATTTTGCTCCAGTGATATTACTGCTCAAGAACCTGAAGCTCTCTGTTGCTGTGATGACATTTCCCTCTCCATGGCTCATTGCTGCCTTGTGAAATTCAATGAGTAAAATGCAACCTTGGAGAAGGAGGGAACAGGGGGGAGAGTTACTAAGATTTTATATGGAAAGTTGATCAAAATTGACAACACTTAATTTGAACCCCAGAATCTCATAGTCTTTAATACTATTAACAGGACTGTGTGTGCTGTAGCACTTGTAATAGCATTTCTAAGAAAGCAATTGTACTCAAATCAAAATTTGCAATGTCAGCCTGTTGGGATGAAGAAAAAGTGTACCATTCTGGTAAACCATCCCAAGTATGACTTTTAGGAAATCTCATTTATTTCTGAAATTGATTTTTTCTAAATTCTGCTTTGAGCAGGAGGAGAGTGCAATGGTTTTGCTGTCTCTTACACTGCTGTTCTTCTGATAATGACAATATTGATGCCAGTAATAACATTTTACCACAAAATGTTACTGTTTGCTAGATTGTCATCATTTTTCCTGTTTTGCCAACAGGAAAAAAATTATGTACTGAAGGAAAAGACAGAAATTACTTTAGCTTGATAAAGACCCAGGAAAATCAAAATACTACTATAGGATCTTTAGAGTTAATAGATGACAATGCAACAAGTGCTAGATTAGGGCTTTGTGGGGAGAACAGTCTGAATCAAAAGAATGAGCAGTACGATTTAGCTCTGAATGCTGAATACTGTTACTGAACCTCCATCTTGGGCTTACAGCATGGGTACAACCCTGTGCTGTGCTATGCAGATGGTCGGAGTAGATAACCACAATATTTCCTCTAACCTTAAAAATCTGTATGTCCTTTTTCCCCTGGCTCAGTTCTTCGGCATAGTCTGTCATCTCCCACACACAGAAGGCTTCCTCCCTCTTGGTTTTATGTTCTTACCACCATCTCCACATTCAAATACCACCAACAAATGTTCTTTGCCCAATTATTCAGAAGTCTGTTGCTATTTAAACTTATTCTTCGGAGTATTCACAGGCCATTTTACCATGTCTACCCTTCTGATTACAGTAGGACTCCTTTTCTGAACATGTAACACCATGCACCTCCAGTCTCTCCCCGTTAGGCCTGCAAGACTCCTTCACTGTTAAGCTGCTGGCAGAGAGAACAGCCCACCTGTGCTGAGAAGGACCAGTTTAAAATGAACAAAAAAACACCCTATAAATCATCATTCATTCATAAAAATCATAGGCCATCATACTTCAAAATTTAGCAAACTCTTCTCTCTCCAGTTGTAATTACACTAACCTCTTAACACACAAAGTGGCCGTAAGATGGCACAACCAAATAAGCTGCAAAAAACCGTATCTGCTTGGCTAGCTGAAATACTTCATGACTTGTTCCTTGCTTTTGCTGTACCATACACAAAACAGGGAAAGTAGGTATCTCCATAAGAAACAGGAGTTTCAGTCTTCAGCATCTGTACAATACAGCATTTAAAGATGAAAATCTATTTACAAGAAGAATTAACTTTAAATTTACTAAAGGTTTTGACCTAAAAAGACCTAATTGTTCTCTTTTTTAAATTGGGTATATCTAGATTGATATTTTCATTTCATTCTACAAAAAGAATACTTTAGTTTTTATTTGGGGGGGGGGGGGGCGGTTTAAACATTATTCTTAGCAGAGCTAAATTTAGCCATGTGAGAGTTACCAGATTCCCTTTAGACACATCTGAACTCCTATCTAAAATGCAGAATTATGATCACAAATTATATTTCTTAGAGGATGAAGCCTGACATTCAGATTCCATAATAAATTTCTAATGATACCAATTTGGAGGGCAGCATGAAACAAACAAGAAAACACAAATCCCAACTATAACACTTGTCCATGTGTATAAATGCATACACACTGCATGTTATCTGCAAAAGTAAAACAGAATCTGTGATTGGCAGCTGGGCAAGATTCATACATATATAGATAATAAAAAAGTGGCTTACAGCAACGTTTTCCACCTTCAAATAAAACACCTGCCTGTTTCTAGTTCCTTATAACTTACTGCTTCTCCCCTTAATATCCAATCTTTAGCGTTCTCAAGTCTTCGTTCAACTTCACACAGTACTCCTTTTTTTCATATTCCTTCTCCACTATTGGTACTTTACCAGTTTAAGATGAGGGCTTTAAATGCAAGAATACAGACAACTACACTCTTATAAAATAAGCATGTCTGACAAATTTTGAAGAGCAAGATATGTCATGCATCCATTTCCATGGTCCCATTATTTTATCTGGACTTAAGTCAAGTTAGGTTTAGGTGAGACCCTAAAACAATCTGCAATTGCCAGCAACCTAGTATTTATCTGTTCCTACTGAAATCACCTGGAGTGGAAGGGGAAGCTATTAATCAATCTGGTCAATTCCTCATTAAGTAATCAGATGCAGAAACCCTCAACTGATCTGGAAGGTCAGGCAGAGCGAGAAAACCAGTTTAGAAGATCATTATCTTCTGTCTGTAGCTACACAGGCGTTCAAAAATAGCAATGCTTTTCCACTGTATTTTTGGAAGGAGATCAGTAAACAAAAGTATG
The DNA here is from genome assembly GCF_000738735.6 of Corvus cornix cornix. Classification (NCBI taxonomy): domain Eukaryota; kingdom Metazoa; phylum Chordata; class Aves; order Passeriformes; family Corvidae; genus Corvus; species Corvus cornix. The sequence goes on along the minus strand of NC_046334.1, from coordinate 26,024,107 downwards.
GGGTTTCTCCTATTGTGAATGCTTGTTACCAATCAGTAACAGTTCTGGGTTCCACAGAAGCTGGTATGGTTATGCAAAACAGCACATACACACAAAAACCTAGTACTATGATATTTCAGGAAAATCAAATTAAACTTGACAGCTGAAAAAGCTTCCAGAAGACATCATTTTGTCAAGTATTTCTCTGCGAAACACTTCCACAGGTTCTGTTAAAACAGGTAAAAAGTAAGCAGAAGCACCAATTTTTATAAAATGGATATAATTATCTTGATCCTTTTTTTTTTTTTGGGTTGGTTGGTTGGTTGGTTTTGGTTTTTTTTTAATAAAGGCATCAAATTTGTTAGAAGATTCCTTTTGCTGACACTTTGGGAGACACTTTAAACATACAATATTTTAAGTCTACAAAATTGTCTCACTAGATGGTGTGCACAATTAAACCAATTTTGCAAATGTTGAAGCCTAATGACCAAGGTTAATTTTCAACAGTGAATGTACCATTTAAGACAAAGCCAGTTTCTTTGTGATTTTAAGATACCATTTTACTATAATGTTTACCTCGATGATTCACATGCTCAAAGTCTCATTCTCATGACAATTTCTTTAGAAAACAAATCCTATTCAGGGCTATTGTAGTGGCTACCACTACAAATATCTTCTGGCTGAACAGTAAGACAGAAACACTCATTTTAAATCTGGCAAAGTGCAGGCTTTTGTTATTTAAGCACCAGAGCACCAGGAGGTGCCAGGACCTAAAATAAAAGTGCTGCTGCACATAAGGACCAGCTGTCCCATCCACCCAGATGTGACTGTGGGGCGGGAGCTGGGAGGCGACACAGGGGACACAGTGGGTGGCCATGGGCAGGGGCACCTTGGACTGTGTTACCCAAGGGTCACCAACACACGCCAGAGGCATTTTGGTGAGTCTCCAGTTGAACTTTTAGACTGCTAAATACAACTTCAACACTACTGATACTACTATTCAATTAGCTCTATTACTCCTTCTGCTCCCCTAATGCAACACTACCGGCAGCACATATTTATTCCGTGCCATTTCAGAAACATTTCACTCTCCATAGAATAACTCTTTTCTCTTCCCTGCCCTAGTTACAGTTTCACACAGTTGTATGTTTTCAAGTGCAAGTTTGCACACAAAACACCATTTTACAAAAGAGCTTATTATCTGCCTTCTCTGAAAAATGTAATTCTTTTCAACTACTTTTGTCACTGACTTACATAGATTTTTCTCTTGAACTTCAGAACTTAATCCCCTAGCTCTTTATCATCATGTTTAGAATTCAAAACACAGCAGATCACATCAACTTTCTTGCAAATACTTTTATGATATACATTATGGTAGCAAAATTTCCATGTAGTAAAAACTAACCTTGAAAAAGATGTATAAAAATAAAAGCAAAGTAAAAGCAATCTATTTAAGCTTATTTTCCTCATCACGTTAACTTCTTTAAATGGAAGTGATTTTTAATTATTCTCTCTCTTAAGCTAATAGCTGTGTTTCCTACTGCCTGTTAAGGCAATTTAAAATAAATAGCTGAAACACTGTGAGGTTGTTGGCTTCACATGCACCTTTTTAAAAGTCAAATCACTAAACTCAATAATCACTAAGTTAATCCTGCAACTGGAGCTCAGTGAAGTGCTATCCCCTAACACCATCAACACCTTTGAATACTACTCCACTTCAGGTTCAAAAAACACTCTTGGGCTCATTCTGCTACTCCAACACAATGACCAGTTCTTCCAGACTGAAAAAACATATTGTACACTGGAGAAATAGGAATCTGGGTGTGTAAGGATAGGAATTACATGTGTAAGCTGGTGAGATAGAAACCTATTTCTGCAAAGGGACTCATGCTCATTTCACAATGTCAAAAAAACCAAACCAAAACAAACACAAAAAAATGTAAATACAAACCCAAATCAAACAGCCAATAAGAATACGAATGTCAAGCCATACACAACAGGAGCAAGCGTGGCAATAGTATATTCTCTTTATAAATAAATAGATGTAATAAAATAAATGAGTGACAATCAATTTTCTTTTAGTTACCTTCACTGAGGTATAAATGGAAAACAAAACTAAAATCAATTGGTTTAAATCATATGTTTCCTGCTCACTGTTTTTTATCAAGAATTGGCTGAAGGAGCTTTCCAGTTTAGTTTAATAATAATCAGGTTCAACCATTTTTAATCCAGCCACCTTGATTTACTTCAGGCCACTGAAATCACTGTACATACGATCAGTTGAGAAATTGTTACGTGTTTGATCCTAGCTATTAGTTATTCAATCTCCTACTGTATACTGCATACTGATGTCCTCCAGCCAAAGCAAGTGTCATCCTCTAAACTTCAGCCTAATGAAGTTATGTTTTGACTGTTTCTTCCTTCAAGGTCCCTGTGAGACATTTCTACTTCCTGATGTAATATTTTCCCTATCAGTTTTCACTCCAAAATAGGCACAACAGCAATGAAAATCCATTTAATACCTCAATGGTGTTTTTTTGTATTTAAGTTTTCATTATTATATGATTATGGCACATAATGGTGATCTCAAAAGGGCATGTTCATTCTTTCACAATAATGGATAAAGACTTATGACTTTTCTGAAAGTAAAAAGAACTAGATACAAGCTATTAATACTCACTGTAACACACTTTGTACTTATACTACTCTCCAGTTAAACTGCAGATGCATGGTGTACCATGTATCTTGAAAGCTCTTGGAGTTTAACAACATGTTTCATCAGCCTAAAACAAATTGATTCAAAAAGTAGACCCAATTAAGCTCCCCAATTTAATTCACTGGATCACAGCTCCTAATGGCTTTTTCTACAGTAAAATCCATATTCTGATATGGAATGGTTTTTGTTTACTTCAGTTTGGTTTGTTTTCTAATTAGAGCCAGATTTCTACTTCCAAAGTATAACATATTAACAGAAAAAAATCCCCAGCATTTAATAGCAACCCATAAAGAACTGTTCTGTACTCTCCTCTAGGCACAAACTTGGACTACGTTTAGCATGGACCAAATTCTCGGGGAATGCATAAAGCATATGTGTTAACGTATTCTAAGTGGCCATCAGGAAAGGGGACAGGCTGGCAAACGAGATGTTACATCTTTGAGCATCTAGCAGTTTCAGAGCAACTCGAGGCTGCAATCAAAACATCCATTAGAGTGCTCCACGTTTCAGAACAAGCAAGCAAGTGGTTGTCAGTGCATCCAGTAAATCACCTGATCCTATTACAAAATCAATTACTGCAGCACATTTCTATTGCTACACAACCTGATAATGGCAAAATGATATTGGATAGCTACTCAAGGTCAAGAAAACTGCCAAAAATATCTGAAATTTTTCTTTTTATCATGTAAATCCAAATTATACAGCATCCTTTTAATGGTATAGTTAAAATTAAAAATATAATTACCTTCTTCGGCTGATTGAGACATTCAATGGATAGTCTCTGCAACTGCTCTGATGTATGACTGCAAGATAGAAGATTGGAGCAGCAGGTCGAACAGCCCAGCCTCTTCATTAAAGAAGAAATAATGCTGCAGCCACAGCCACACATTGACTTGCTCATCAGACGAGTTTATTCTTAAAGAAATTGGGACCAGTACTGTCCCATAAACACTCAAAATTGGCCAGCTGCCTCATTCTGCAGCTTCCTGGCTGAAATTAAGACTGCTAAACAGAGAGGGAAGAAAAAAAAAGAAAGAAAGAAAAAAAAAGGAATGTTTCTCAAAAAAAAGTCAGCCAGTCTCATCAGCAAGTAATACCTCGCATATAAAAAAGGGGTACATTTTTCCCTCTGCTCCTCTTTGCAAAGTAAGCTGCTTTGTAAAGACAGACAGCTGTCTAAGAGAGGAGCAAATTCAGGGATGGCAATCTCTCCAAACTGCTTGCTGACTACTCCTTCGCTGGCTCTTGTCACTTCCAGTCTGTTTTGCCCTCCCCAGCAGCGCAGCCTATCCAGCCTGGGCCGTGGCCAGAGGAGGCTGTGCCAGCCCAGAGCCGCCCGCCCCACCCCGCACAGCCCCACGCGCTCGCCCACGGACCCGCCACGCCACAGCACAGAGCAGGTGCCTGCCTGCCTGCACACCTTGGGGGCTGCCAACCTGCTGAAACGCCTCTGCTGGAAAAGGACCTTCCAATTACACACGGGGGTGACAACGTCTGACTGCTACACTCCCAGACTGACTACTTGGAGCATCTGGGAAACGGGGGAAAAGTCTTCTTGGAAAGTCAGAATGCATGAGAAAAATGCTATCCAGGTCTACCAGATCCTGAAATAAGAATGGCTGCTACAAAGCTATGGGAGTGAGAACAACATCAGGAAAAGCCAACACAGATTTAAACCCAGGAAGAAAGAAGCATGAAAGGATTCGTAGTAGAATGTCCAAAGGTACTGCAACCAAATCTCAAAGCAAGTTAGAGGCAGATTGTGTAAGCAGCTTTAATAAAGTCTTCAAGGAGCTCTTTGCTCTGAGAAAAACAAAAATTGCAAAACTAATTCAAATGAGCAGTGAGACATAAACAGGTCTCCTAACCTTTAAAAAGAAGTATACTCAGCTCAAAATACAACACTTGATACCCCCCCAATTTAATACACAAAAAATAACTTACTGCTGGAAAAATTTTCTTGTTTGCAAGAGATAATGATGCAGTAACTGTATACTTTTTGCCTTTTCATGGGGAAAAAAATGCAAATAATATTGTAAAAAGCTCATTTTAATTGGTTTAAGATGGTATGGTATGCAATACTATTCTTGAAAGTAGAAGGTCTCACATTAACACAATTGCTTAACCTGATTATGAGATAATCTGACTTGAAATAATTGTCACTTGCATTTATAGAGCTATCAGTGCTTGTTCAAGAGCATCCTTTTTAGCAAAAGGTTAAGAAAAATACAAGTGATGTGAAAGCAGCTGAAAAGAACTTCTTGCTTTCACAATGTATTGAAAGCTTAATTTCTCTCTTGCTCTCTCCCCTCCCCTTTATTCCCTCTCTCTTCCCCCCTCCCTTTCCTTGGTTTAAAGCTGAACTGAGCCTCTCCCTTCACCTTGCTCTGCCCTTTTTATATTTATGTTCCTATTAAATCGATTTCCAGTAGTACCTATATACAAGCATGCACAACAAATTGAACGGTAAAAAAAAAACCTTCCATAGATAAAGACTACAGATGCAAACAAGCAAAATAATGCAGTAACCTTTTACTCGCCTGCTGGAGGTACTGTCTGCTGCATAGAATTTTAAATCCTCATCTGCAGATGCAATTGAGCTGGCATTGCCAAGGACTTTGCTCTTCCCGTGCTGATTCTACATGGCTATTCATCGAAAGAGCACGTTATATTGAACATTTAAAATAATATCAGGTGAAATTACTTAAATGTCTTGAAAGGAACCAACTTCCAAAAAAAGCAGCTATAGCTCTGACCAGCCACATTTCAGAGATATCTCAGACACATTACTGAAGAAAGTCTTATTGCTGATGCATGCTTGCCAGCAATGTGCAGGATGTGGAAGCAGAGAGAGCTAATGAAAAAAATTAATACACAGATTTAAAGTGCAAGGATCATGCTCCAATGCTCAACACTTCACATATCCTGCACACCACAAAAATCTCTTTACAGAAGCATCTACTGTTTATAGAGCTAAGAAAATGCTGAAAGCAGCCCCAAAATCCCCTTGCTTCAAATCCTGGTCTCTCAGTAGACTACAGATGAGTTCTTACACAAGTGTTCTTACTGTACCTGTATTTCTAATATAGAGACTAGCCTTTTCCTCTGGAAGCATGTAGTTAAGGATTACACAGACATACTTCTTAACAAGAAATAGACTAAAGGAAAGCATCAATATTTGGGATAATGGTTTCAAGCCTAATAGGGTTAGGAAGTACAAGGGTACTTCACTAGAATTTGTATTACTCTGGGTAGAGATGAAGTGCCAGCAGTGCAGCCTGCTATTTATTATTTATGAATCCTTCTCCTCCTCAAGTCAGCTTCCTTAATGTACTATTGATCCCCTGGTGCATGCAGATAGAGCCAGTGACTGACAGCCACAGTTTCATAGAAGAAGTATCTGCAACACAAATTCATATCTTTAAGAATATTAAAGTAATTTTACTGGGGGGGTTTCTATCTATGGACAGCAGAATTGAAGTCCTACTCATAGTGACACAGTTAAGAGAAGAACAAACTTTTTTCTCCTCACCAAAAGCATCCTATGGTGCCACCTAAAACATGAAGACAGATTTGCTTAAATTTTACACGAGTGGTACCACTATATTTTGTTTATTTTATTTTTCTTGTTTCTGATCAGTAAAACTTTAAATTAAACTTTATTCCCCATGTTTCACCTGAAATTAAAATTTCTTACTATGAATCTTTTTCTTGTCTCTGTTTCTAACTAAAGTATTAAATGTATCATGTTCTCCGTAATACTCATTGACAGGACAGTCATGAACACAACATCCTCAGAACTGTGGTTACCTTTCAGAATACCAGCAATTTTGATCATTATCTTAGCTCTCATAACTTCCACAAACTTGGTCAAATCCAAACTTTAAAACAGAGCAGGGTTGTTTATGGTTTTAAAGAAACATTTATCATGCTAACAAAGCTTTCTTGCAATATTCTTCATCACAAGCCACAGACTGTTTCTTTTAAAAAAAAAATGTAAAGGAGACATGATTTTATGCTAAGGCCATGCTTTCCTGCATGCAAAATCTCAATAGGCAAGCAGCCAGACGCTCTTAAGTGCCGATGAAATATCACTTGGACACAGAGGGGAAAAGACAGTAGACTATGAAAAGTGTAAGTAAAAAAGTGCAGCTTAGATATACATACAGAAACAATATATAAATTATGAAATATAGTTACTGAACAAGTAATCAAATACAACTTTGAACCTGTGGAAAGTAGCCTGTGATTAGTAATGCACAATTAGGACAAAATCACTGTATTATATAAAAGACATTGTAAAGTTTAAATGTCTAAACTTATTGCAGAGTTCTAAACATACAACACAGCTGATACACAGTAAGATGCTAAAACTGAAAAAAGTCAACTGGTTTATTTGTTACATATTTGGAAAAAAGCAAGAGAATGCAAGAGAAGCTATAACTTCAATGGGTTTAGAAGGATGGAAGATACCTCTCACAACAGTTAAATGAGTTTAAAGGCAACTCTCCCAAAAGACAGTTGGAAGCACCAGAGACCCTGGAGCTTGCCACAGGATATGGCCAACTCCCCTGCTCTGTCTGCAGCCAGTTCCACTGCCTTAGAAAATAAATCCAATATGCACAGCAACCCCCTTCTCAATAACTGGCCAAGAAAAGGGTTGGCTGCATGCTTCCTTCAAATGAATGGATCTTCTCAAAGTTATGCTCAAATTGTTGCTTAAAAAAAAACCAAGCTGTTTTCAATACATACCTAACTTTATTACTAGAGTCAGAATATATTTGTTTGTGCAGAGCAAAAAATTACCACAAGATCAGAATGTAGGCTTCTTGAAAGGGAGATGACAGCAATCTGAATGAAGTTTCACAAACCTAATTAAGATAATAGAGGAACTTGTAGTGCTATAAACTCAACCTAAGCTATGTTTTTCTTCAAAATCCAAAAGCTGCTTCATATGGGTGCACATAAAAGAACTAGGACTCCTTTCATACGCGAGTACAATAGGTATACAGGTAACAGATAGCTTCTAATTGAAGATTTGCTACTGGTAATAAAAACTTTGAAATCCTACATTGGGAGAAGCAGCAAACTGCTTTAAAAATTGCATCATCTGCTGAGCTCTCAAGATTGCAACTTAAAGATCTGAAAATGGTCTTTGGGTATTTGAGTTCTCATGTCAGAGATAATAAAACAAAACAGAAATTTAAAAAACACCATCACAACAGATGAGTACACTGCCCCTCTACAGACAGATTTCAAAGCAGTTAAAAGAAGGATATATGAGGGCATATCCAATTTCACTCAAGACACAATGTAACAGAAGTGGTGGTTTTCAGCTTCATCAGCTTTTCTCAAGGCCCCCTCCATCTCTTTGGGGTGGGGAGAGATGAATGGGTAATCAACCTCAGGCTCATTCTTTCCCCTCTTGCACAAGAGGAATCACAAAAAAAAAAAAAAAAAAAAAAAAAAAAGGCATTGAAAAAGAGAACTCGTTGTTCCAAAACCGCAATTTGTACAAGCTTGTGCAGGATAAACACTGGCTGCACCTCCTCAGGTCCCCATCTCGCACCTGACTCCCTTTGTTGATGACAAGTTTTCTAACAAAGTCTTTCTCACTCCATGTGTTCAGTTGCCTTTATTGCAGGCGAGCAAGAAAACAAGCAAGAGAAAAACCCAAAACCAAAACAAACCCTGCAATATCACCAACATTTCTTTGACTGTGACTGAGTGATTCCTCCAGCTCCTGGTTCCGCCCCTCTAGCTAACTTCCTCTACATTGCTCTCCAGAGGAATTATATTTATCTTCTCATCTGGTCTGACTACCTAAGTAAAAAAATCACACCTCTTTAACAATTCCCAGCACCTGCTAAAACAGGAGAATGTCCTTTCTACCATCTTCCAGCTATGTGAGACAATAAAAGGTTTAGTTCACACAGTGAGTACAGTCAAATGAGGGCAATCAGCGTGAGGCTTGTGAGGACGTCTCCTGAGAGAGCAGGAGATGATCCAGTGGCAGATTTCTGAATGCCTTTTCTAGTGGGCTTAAGAACAACAGAATTCATAATTTGGCTTGGGAGATAAAATCACTTATCTTGAGTGGTGCTGTTGATAGACATGTGGTTGCTGGCATTAGACAGGAAGCCTACACTTGAGTCATGAACACAGGCAGCAGCAACCACTCGCACCCAATTAGGTATGGAGCTGTTACAGCTAAATACAGGGACATCTGCACAGGAGCCCTTCCTCTCCTCCAGGAACGGACTTACAGCTTTAGTAGTCTCCACTTTTCCTTCTCTTCTTGCCGCTTCCATAAAAACTACATGTAAAAGACAGTTTTCTGCACAGCACCAGAAACAGCTGAAGATTATAAACTAACTGAATACAAAAACTCAGCAATCATTCAAGTAAAGAATAAATTCATACTACCATATATTACCAATGCATTTTCAGTATACTGAAAATATTACATCGAAAGTATTAAAAGTTGTTGAACATACGGACATGTGCCTTTTTTTAACTGATGGTGGTTTTCCTCCTTTAGAGTTTTGGGGAGGAGCTTAGGATAAGCATTTAGCTGACTCCCAGATTACAACCCAGTGTTGAAAGAGTTAATATTTTCCTCAGAGGTAACTCTCAGGGCAAGCACCAAATGTTTCTTTCCTTCAGAGCTCTTGTTTCAGGCTAGCTGCTTATTAAAGAAGGAAACACTATCAATTTATGCTTGGTACTTCTTTTTTAAGGTGACTTACTTATGAGAGGTACTCCTTTTCAAATAATGGCAGTGAAACAAAATCCCACAATACTGTGAAAGAAAACTGACATCTTATGGAAAGAGGGATGTTGCTACAACACCTTAGCCTGCAACAAATACCAAGAGGAAGCAAGTAGCTTGCCATCTACTGCAAATTTCAGAGCCACCCATTTCCATTACTACTGACGGAGACAAGAATGAGGACAACCAGCTTCTCAGAACAGACACACCATCACCTCTGTCAGGATGGTGAGTTTTCCCCAAGCAGCACAGGATAACAACCAGGGAATTCCTGCTACACCCTTGGAAGAGAATGCTGCTGGCCTGGTAAGGCACAAATATGAGTCTTAAATGGTTGTTCTCAAACCCTTCAGGTAGCATTGCCAGAAGTAACATTGCCAAGACTTTGTATGTGACCCCTGGTGCCTTTGTTTCCCAGGGGCATATGGGGAGGGATGAGAAGTAACAGGGACATAATCTTACATTTATGTGTCACGAAAGCCTAATGTTTACAGAATATCAGCAGACTGACACTACTGCCTCTTCACAGGTGGGTCCTGCTAAGTGACAAGGAAGGTGTGACTCCACTCCTTCCCTGTTACTGGAAAAAATACCACATCATCCAGCAAGGTGTATTTCTGGGAAGAATGGGCAAAACACAAGAAGTTATCAGTGGCAAAACAGTCAACCATTCGATAAAGAAAATATCATGTCAAATCACACCATAAAGCAAGACCTGCAATTCTTTTTGTTTGCTGTCATTTCAAGCAATATTCAGAATTAACACTCTTCTCAAAATGCAACTTACTCTCATTCATAATCTAGGTGTTCACAGAGCTGCAGATAGAGGTTAGATTAATGAAACTCAGTTTTTCAGCAACATTTTTTGAAAATGCAAAAACAAGCAAAAAATAACACACCAAAAGCAAGAGAGACAGAAATTATCCATGTCTGAGTGTGAAAGACAGCAGACCTTCACTTTCTGGTTAAACCAGTAGGAGTATTTCAAATAGGAAACCTTACAAGCCCATTTCAAAGTTCAAGACAGAAGGACAAGAGCCTTATAAAGATCAGTATTTCCACTATATCTCATGTTAAATCAAGAACCACAACAACAATGGAGCTATTCTAATCCTCTATGCTCTTCAGGCTGCGTGAAACTAGTGGATTGGCCTTTATTATGCTTGAGACATAAAAAACTCAGAGAACACTGGCTACTTCAAATAAAAGCTAACAACATTAACATAACCATTATCAAAAAACAGATATTCTTTCCCCATTTCTCAACTCTAGCCCCACCTGCAGGCTTTCAGTAAGGCAAAATATTTACTATAAATATTACCTTTTGCAATACTCTGTCTGAAGTCCTTATTCACTGCCAAGTGCATTTTCATTAACCCTTTGGAAGCCACGGTCCAGATCTTTCTGCACAGCATTAGCCATAGCTACAGTTAATACAATCTGTATGAGTGAATCACATGGGAAAATGCTAGCTTAACACCAGTAGGTTATGAAAGTTTAAAAAACTATTTTTACTTTAGATTCAAGTTCATCACAACACAATTATGTTCTATGGTCCTGTTAGCTTTCTCAATAGGAGAAGCTGGCTGCATGTAACAGCAGAAAACATTAAGAGATGTTGACGCAAGAGGGAAAAAAGCACTTTGCCTGTTCACTTTTTTCATATGAGATCATCAATCTGGTAATCCTAGAAGGGAAAATGTGTCCTCCAGCTAAAAAAAAAAGTTAAGGTAATCCAAAGCTGTAAGTCAGAGAAAGTGGGCATTTTGCAACCTGTACTTCCTAGAGGATACTCCACATTTCCTTAACAAAATGAACTTCATCTCTAAAAGTGAAATAGATAAAAATACAAAATACAATCTAAGTCAAGGTAAACAGAAATTACACTCTTCCATCAGCCTCCTCCGAACAAACAAATCTGCATATATTTAGATGCAGTGCAGAATTTTTTCACAAAAATACGTAGCATACCCATTCTTAAGCTGAGGTTGAGGGGCAAGGAACAACCTATGAGGACATTCCATTATTATGACTGCTGTATACAGAATCTCTTAATATACTTTCTACTACTTTCATCTATGCCAAAATCAGAGAGTGATACAAAAAAGATCTGAAGCAATGGTTAATCTTTCCTAAACTATCAAATGTATTTATCAATTTATTTGCAGGACAGAAGAAAAAGGGCAATTAGCTTCTCCCTACCTCTGCATGGCATGCCATCCATTTTCTACACAGAAAAATCAAGGTATTATCATGCATGAGCTATACCGAGACAAGCAACAACACAAGCAACAACAGCAGTACAGATGCTTTAGTACAAGCCTGAAGTGTGTGCCAGAACTCAAAACCAGAGGCAAGCTCCATCCCTAATGACAGTAGCTAAACACACACCAGCACAGGGCTATTAACTCCCACTACGGTCACATCTTGAATTTTACTGAACTAGAGCAGCCCAGTGTCAGTACTCACAGCAGGGAAGTTCACCTGAGGCTGCTGCAGGCTGACAGGCAATGGCAGCAATACCACTTACACTGGCTTAAAAAACATACTTCATTCCCCTCTCAAGTGTTTCCACCCCCATGACACCCTTGGCCTTGTGCTGGCACAAGAACCTGTGTAGATTGCACAAGCATTTTAGATGTTATTGAGATAATTAGTTTTATCCTGCAACAATTCTGAGATCTAGATCACTGCACAGATGCTCCAAAATTTCTAGAACTCATGAGTCAGAAGCTGATCAGCAGAATTTATTTCAGTAACACTGCCTACTTTAAAGTGCTCAGAAACTGTAGCCTAACACTAGTTTCAATCATAGCAGTTTTGTTGCTTATGTCAGGTTACACAGCCAACGATTCCTTGTTTCAAACTACTCTCCCTCCCATACAGAGGGGAATACAGAGGTATAATTGTTCATTTAGTTGGACAGGGAAAAATAAGAATATTGATTTGGATAAAAAACACAGGAAAAAAAAAAAAAGAAGGCCACGCTTCATAAGATGGCCAATCTAGACAACTCTGCTATGCTGCACATGACTTTATCACACAATACAGAGGGAGATGGTGACATGGAGGGTAGAATACAGCCAGGGAGGAGATTGGGGACATTGCTGTTTGAGACAGCAGGTTTACCATAGGAAATCAAGCACAACCAAATCCATGGATGTCATATAGCACACTGATGAAATAATTTGTTGCTATGTTCCTCACTTCCTTGTCAATAAAACTGGACTAATGCTTACTATGCTTAGGGCACTGGGGTAAAGTAAGAAAGTTAAAGACTAAGTTATTTACTTACTGTATTATTAATGAGCAGATAGAAAAGGAAGGATACAATTCTTCCTGAAGGCAGGACAAGAAGACGACAGCTAATGGGAGAAATAAGTAGCTTTTGTTTCTTTTCCTGGGACCAAAGTTTAGGAGAAATAGTTGTTAAGGGGGTTGACATGCTGCAGACAGCTTGCCAGGGAGAAGAAAACTCAAAAACTGTGAAGTCGTAGCAATAAACATTCCAAACCCTGCTCAGAGGAGGCTTGAGCTGGATGTGATCTGATGTGCTGCTTAAAGCACTCCAGGCATTTAATTGTCCACAGTTGCCATTGCATTAGTGCAGCAACTGGATCCACCATCACAGGGGAAGAAGAGAAGAGCTGACTGAGAACAAGCACCCTAGTAGTGATACAGAATGATCAGCCATCAATGTAACATCCTAAATAGACTTCATTCTGTATTACCAAAACAAGGTTTTACTTCTGAATTACTACTGATTCTTCTGTTTTAAGGCTCGTTATTTTCTTGTATGTTAACAACATTTAATTAAGATGTGAAAGACCAATTAAGCAGTCAGGTCACCTGTGCACATACTGGGAGCCAGGTTTTACATATAGGCATCCCTGCAACCACTTCACAGTAAGCAGCTAGAGCAGATAAAGCAAGCCATACAAAGTCATGAAAGGTTTAATAACTTAAAATTATTAACTGAAAGTGGACATACAAGAATCTTGCAAAATTCGCATCTGATTACATGCCTTTTAACAGTTTGTATTTTTATAATTAAGACAAAGTATTCAATTTCTCTACAGTTCTGAAAATCTTTGGTCCCAGAACATCCAATTTACAAGTCATCTTTAGAATATATGGCTTACTGGTTTTCAAACTTCAGGAACTACTTTCTCCCTAAAGCAAGATCAAGATATGGTGCATAGTACAGTGCATCCCAGGCAATCCATTCCCAGTTTAGTTTCCTAAAGGTGATACTGAAAAACATAAAACAGGATAGCACTGGATCTCGTTAGACCAGCTGATGTTTTATTGTTTGGCTTATTTTTCATTGTTTGGGGATTCATCTTTTTCCTCTTTCAGTTAGTTGGCAGTGGGTGAGAAGGCGACAATGACACCAAGACCTTTTAGAGCATAAAAAGGGTCAATCGTCATTCATTTGTGTAGTTGCCATTCAAAACAAACCTTATTTCATTTCATTTGTTGTAGCACTGTAAATAGAGTGCTTAGGGACACAGTCAAGGTGAAGTCACAGTTAGCTCATGCTTTTTTTTTGTCTGCCATAACCTAACTAAATCAACTTCAAGTAAATTAAATGCTTTAGTTAGTTAATCAGTGTAAGCAATTTAGCAATTTCCATTTACCCCTAAGAATTCACACACTAGAAAATTCCACTCCCTCCCTTTTTGTTAGCTGGTCTAATAAGGGATATTTCTCTTCTTTCCTCTCCTGCCCCTCACTGCACAACAAGCCTGGTTTTACTCACTCTTCTATCCCATCACAGCTGCAATGCTGTTACGATTTGCTGCATTCACTCCTCAGGATGGCTAGTACACCCTGTGTCTCATGCATTGCACAACAGAAAAATTTCCAGTAATTCCAAAACTCTTAGGCACTAAGGTTTTGAACTGGCATGAGAAAAATTAGATACAATCTGGACACAAATATTGAATTTCTCAGTGACTAAAACTGAAATCAACAAGACACGAGGGAAAGTTCTCTCACATGTTTTCTTGGAGATTTTAACTGATGTATCTCAGGCCTTCTAATTGATATATCTTCAGTGTTTCAGTTTTACATAAACAATAAACTTCTGTATTTCATTAGCTAGGAGTGACTTGGTCAAAACATGCAAATACTATTTCTGCTGATGTTTCATATGGACACCAGTGGTACAGCCAGAAGCATGTGAGGAGTACAAAGGATTATAGAGCCCTGAGAGTGACAATAAGGAACTCTGGAGCACAGGTAGATTTTTATTATCAATCCTTCCAGTCAAATGGATTCGAAAGGGCCAGTGGAATCTGGAAAATCACCAAATGGTTCCAGGACTGGCACCCCTGCCAGGGGCTACCTAGACCATGGGACTTGCTTTGAGAAACCTGGATCTCTCAGGGGCTGATGCACTCCATCTGTCAGAGAAGGGGAAGCGTATCTTCAGCCATAGCCTCACCAAGCCAGTGAAGAGGGCTTTACTAACAGTGTCAGGGGTGGGGAACTTCAATTCATCCCACTCATACCAGTTTGATGCCAGTGCCAGCAAGAGATGCCCAGAGCCTGGAGCAGGATCACAGGTCAGTCAGAGAGCATCACAAGGCAATTCCAGCCACTTCAGCCAGTAAGTTGGCTTCATCATGGGCCCAGATGAAATGCCTCTATGCAAGCACAGGCAGCATGGGGAATAAACAAAAAGAGTTAGCTGTGATCTTCTTGGCACCATGCAGATGTTGTGGAATGGCTCCTATGACTGGACTGTTGGAATGGAAGGATACAGGCTCTTTAGGAAGGACAGGCAGGGCAGACAAGGAGGGGTATTGCCCTCTACATTAGTGGCCAGCTGGAGTGCATAGAGTTCTGCCTGTGGATGGATGAGGAGCTGATCAGGAGCTTATGTGGGTCAGGATTAAAAGGAGGGCAGGGACAGGTGACATTATAGTGGGGGGCTTCTACAGGCTGCCTGGTCAGGAAGAGTGAGTGGATCAGGTCCTCTATAGACAGATAGGACATGATTCATGTTCACAGGCCCTAGTCCTCATGAGGGAATTCAACCACCCCACTATCTGCTGGAGGCACAACACAGCAGGACATAAGCAATCCAGGAGGTTTCTGGAATGTGTGGGTGATAACTTCCATCTCCAAGTGACAGAGAAGCTAACAAGAAGAGGTGCTGTGCTGGACCTTGCTCTCAACCAACAAGGAGGGGCTGGTGAGGACTGTGAAGCTTAAGGGCAGCCTGGACTGCAGTGAAATGGTGGAGTTTGAGATCCTTACGGCAGCAAGTAGGGCGCACAGCAAGCTCACTGCCCTGATCTTCAGGAAAGCAGACTCTGGCCTCATCAGGGATCTGGTAGAATACCATAGCATAAAGCCTGAGGGAAGAAGGACCCAAGAAAGCTGGCTTATATTCAAGAACTGACTCCTCCAAACTCAGGAGAGATCCATCCTAAGGATGAGGAAATCAGGCAGAAACTGAAAGCCTGCATGGATAAACAATTATGTCCCAGACAAATTCAAACACAAAAAGGGAGGCTACAGAAGGTAGCAGCAAGGACAGCCTGGGAGAACAGCAAGGTAGCCTGGGAGGAATACAGAGAAGTTGTCTGAGCAGAAAGGCATAACCTTAAGAAAGCTAAAGCTCCTACAGAATTAAATCTGGCCAGAGGCAACTATGAAGACAGAAAAAGCTTCAGTAGATACATCAGTGATAAAAGGAAGACTAGGGAAAATGTGGACCCCCTCCAGAAGGAAATGGGAGACCTGGCTGTCCAGGACATGAAGAAGGCTGAGGTACTCAACAACATTTCTGCCTCAGTCTTCACCAGCACATTTTCTGTTGCACCACCTGAGTCACAGAAGGCAAAGGCAGGGACTGGGAAAATGAGGGACTACTTGCTGTAGGAAAAGATTAAGTTTCAGACCATCTAAGGAACATGAAGGTGTGTGTCCATGGGACATGATGAGATACATCTATGGGTCCAGAGGGAACTGGCAAATAAAGTGACTAAGCCTCTATCCATCATATATGAGAAGTTGTGGCAGTCTAAAAAAGTACCCACTGACTGGGAATGGGGAAGCATAACCCCATTTTTAAAAAAGGGAAACAGGGAAGACCCAGAGAATTACAGGCATGTCAGTCTCACCTTCATGCTCAGGAAAATCATGGAGCAGATCCTCCTGGAAACTATGCTAAGGCACATGGAAAATAAAGAGGTCACTGGTGACAGCCAACATGGCTTCAGTAAGACCAAATCATGCCTGACAATTATGGTGGCTTTCCACAGTGGAGTTACAACTGTGGTGGATGAGGGAATAGGGTCTGAAGTAATCTACCTAGACTCGTGCAAAGCACAACAACCTTGTCTCAAAACTGGAAAAACATTTATTTGACAGGTGGACTGCTCAGTGGATAAGGAATTGTCTGGATGGTGACACTCAAAGAGTTGTGGTCAACGGCTCAACGTCTAAGCACAGACCAGTGATGAGTGGTGTACTTCAGGGGCTGGTATTGGGACCAGCGCTGTTTAACAGCTTTTTTGGTGACCTGGACAGTGGGACTGAGTGCTCCCTCAGCAAGTTCACTGACAACACCAACCTGTGTGGTGTGTTCAACACATTGCCACTCCAAAGGGACCTGGACAGGCTTGAGAGGTGGGGCCATCTGAACCTTGTGAAGTTCAACAACGCCAAGCGCAAGGTCCTGCACCTGCCTGAAGGCAACCCCAAGCACCAATACAGGCTGGGCAGAGAATGGACTGAGAGCAACCCTGAGAAGAAAGACTTGGGGGTGTTGGTCAAGGAGAAGCTCAACATCACCTGTCAACAGGCACTTGGCAGCCCAGAAAACCAACTGTATTCTGGGCTGCATCAAAAGCAGCATGGGCTGCAGGGCAAGAGAGGGGATTCTGCACCTCTGCTCTTGTGAGAATCACCTGGAGTGCTGCATCCAGCTCTGGGGTCTCCAACTTAATAGGTCCATGATTCTTTTAGAACAGAATCAGAGGAGATCCAGAAAGATGATCAGGGGGCTCAAGCACCTCTCCTATCAGGACAGGCTGAGAGAGCTGAGGTTGTTCAGCCTGGAAAAAATGAGGGCTCTGAGGAGGCCTTAGTGCAGCCTTCCAGCACCTAAAGGGGGCCAACAAGAAAGCTGGGCAGGGATTTTTTATAAGGGCATGTGGAGATAAGACAAAGAAGACTGGTTCTAAACTGAAAAAGAATACATTAAGATTAGATACTAGGAAGAATTCTTTACTGTGAGGATGATGAGGCACTGGAACAGGCTGCCCAGAGAAGTTGCAGATGCCCCATCCCTGGAAGTGAAGGTGAGGCTGAATGGGGCTTTGAACAACCTGGCCTAGTGGAAGGTTCCCTGCCCATGGCAGGGGGAGTCAGAACTAGATGATTTTAAGGTCCCTTCCAACCCAAACTATTCCAGGATTCTGTGATGAAAGACACTGAATATTAGTCTCCCCAGCTAAGCAGACGTATCTTTGGAGCATGTCAGATATGCTGAAGATTTTTAGGAACTTTCCATGTTACCTTCAGGAATCTGAAAGTCATACTTTCTCAGCTTTCCACTGAGTTTATATTCCTAGCCACTAGTTTTTCTACTCACATTTTTAATGCAAAGTTTTCAATTTGTGTGCAATGTAAATCAGTCACATATTGAACCCATTAGCCAAAATATTGTGGCACTGAGAAGCAGAAAAAATTGTATAATCAATTCTAGGTACAAATGATGCCTGTAACTACGTCAAACCATTCTCCTCGCAGTTTTTAATTCCAAGATTTTATTTTTATTTTAGCATTTCATAAAGTTCAAAAGTTCACACAAATTTAAAGAAGCATTTCCCTTAAATTTTTCCCATAAGAATCATTTTCTATTGAAGTTTATATTAAGCTAAATATTTCATCATCCTCCAGTAGCGGGCAAATCAGCATATACTTCACAACTTCAGTTAAAGAGACAACTGCAAGTATGTTATTAAATATTCATCTATTTTGTGCAACTGAATTATAGAAGTGGCTTTCTGACCCAAACTAAATTGGTGCTTGTTTACCTTAAAAATGCCTTGCTGTAAGCTGCAGCAGTTGAGGAACTGCTTCATAAGCAGCTCAGTCCACAACACAGACAGAGATGCTCCGTTTTATCATCAGCTCTCTCAGTTAAGACCATTCCAGCAGGCAGTCTCAGGACGAGCTTAATCCATGAACTATCCTGCAAAAGCTCTCCTTTTGCCACCCTGCAAGCAGACAGCAGTGGCCACCATCAAAACAGCCAGGTTGTTGTGTGTTGGGGCAATGACAGATGCTCTTCAGCTTTATCTCACTGGAGGCAAGTCACTCTCCCAAAGGCCATTCAAGGAAAAAGACTACAAGCAGCAGCACTTTCTTCACAAGCATCAAAAATTAAGGGCTGGCTATCATATTAAATCACTAGCTGCAGTGTTCTCATGCAAAAAGACTTTGACAGCTGAAGAATATTTTGCATTATGTTTAGCTCTGGAACAAAGTGGAGTAATATGCATGAAGAAGCCCCCTGGAAATGTACTTGTGGATTCCCAAAGAAAAAAGGAAAAAGGTACATGAAGTTACTAATTTGTGTTGTTTGAAGTGCCAAGTTAAAGAACAGAATTATAAACTCAATTTGCAATTGGTATCTAATTAAGTTGCTAGAAAACACTCAAGATCGTTCTCTGCATAATAGTTTATGAAAGTACAGTTTCATTTAATTATTCAAAATGCACCTAGCTTAAGTTTTTAACAACAGAAAACATTACACAAAAAGATAAAAAGATTTTTAAAATGAAGTTCCAAAGAGGATGAAAAAAGAAACAACAACAAACCCCAAACACAACACTGATTAATCAGCACTTACTACAACCACTTAATCATCAACACAAAAGCTGACTGTCCCAGAAAATTCTATTAAAAAAAAAAAACAAAACCAAAACCCATTACTTTTTCACTGAGAATACTGAGTGAAGAAAAAATTGGGGTGTTAAATTTGTAGAAGAAAGCCACTTGTCAAGTTAAACCAGAGACAACTGGCAACTTGCTGGGCAACCTTCCTTTTGCACCTTTTTAATTAAATATGTCAAATCATCAAAAATTGATTTTTATGAAAACTCTTTTGGAAATAATTAAAGCACTGTTTTAAGTTACCTTCCTTTTATTGCAAAGCATTATTGATGACAAAGTTAACAATGAACACAATTCACAAACCAAATAACACAAGCAACAAAAGGTCCTAAGAAGGATCAGTCTTGATGGACAGATGAAAGCATGGAGGCTGCAAGAAGGGGATGGTATTCCCAAAGTGAGTGTGACCCTTGGCCAAACCCATCAAGAGCACCTCCCTTTAAAAAGCTCATTCATTAACTTCCAAGGGCTAACAATTCCAGTGTCTTCCAGGAAGGCAGCTAAGAGCTTTGCCAGTCTAGTCACTGCTGGCTGGCAGTTGAAGGAAAGGATGGGAGGTGTCAGTGCTCCCTCCCACAGCTTAGATCTCCTGTGGGACCAAAATTCCAAGTTTTGGAGTTCAACCTGCTTCATATTAGCTAGCACAGACCAAATAAGAATCTTCCATAGATTCTAAAATATGAAGGATTAGTTTTAGCACTGGACAGAACAAAGAGTATTGACCCATAATTATACCCTACTCCACCCATGGCTTCACTGAAGGCAAACTTCTCTCCATATATCAAAAATTCTGACTAAGTTTACCTTTGAAAGCTATAACTCCTGTGAAGACAAGCATCTTCCTACACTTATTTATACCAGATAGAGCTGCTTATACTGTACCAGTGCTCAAATTTACATGCTTCTACAGAAGGCCAAATGTATTAATTTTCATGTCTTAAAATGAATAGACTAGAAATATTTTCAGGTACTTTCATACGTTATGGGCCTTTTACTGTCATAGAGAAGTAACAAAGATATTTTTACTGTGCATAACTGACAATGTACCCTGCAGAGAGCCTCTCTGGCAGACTCTTCTTGGAGACAGATAGTGATAGGACGAAGGCTACAGACACAAGTTGCAAGAACAAATATTCTGACTATATGTTCTGAAAAAAGTCTTACATCACAGCCAAATACTGAAACAGGTTTTCTAGAGAAGCTGTGGAATACCTGTCCTTGGAGATATTAAAAACTTACCCTGGATAGCAACGCTGAGCAACTTTATCTAAGCTGGTCCTGCTTTGAGGGGGGGTCTGGACTAGATGACCTCCAAAGTGCCTTCTAATCTAAATCATCTTACAGCACCATGAAAAAAAATCGCCTTATGACTCCATGAAACTGAAAGGAGGATTGGGGGGGAGGGGTGATGGTGCCGGTGGTGTCAACTGTACTGCACTGTAGAGCTATACATTAACATACATATACCAGCATACAGAAAGCTGTCTGATTTTTGCCTGTAAAAAGAAAAGGGTTGCAGGAACCCTTCTTAATTTTTTTTTAGACAGTTCACTGTCTCCCCAGTGTTCTTCTGGTTTAGCTCCTTGTAATCAAAATTGAGCCTTTCCAATGACAATAGTCAATATCATCTAATTAGCAAAACTTTCAATCTCAACTTTTTTATAAGAAAGTCACCACTTGCTTTTACAACAGAAGACTGACAGGCCTTTCTAAAATCTTACCAAATGAATTGTACGCAATATTTTAATGATTTAGAGTTGATTGCCAAAAGAGGGAAAAGCCATAAAAATTCATAAAAAGTATAAGCAGTATTTTTTGGATGCAATGGAAGCGAAGATGGGCAACCATACAGACATGAGGCCAGTAGCTACACACTCAGGACCAGGAAGCTTTTCGTTCTGCCGCCATGCATGTGAACTGAAGCAGACCCCAGCACTCCACCCAAAGTAGAGAGACAGGGAAACACAGGATACTTCTGATATATTGGTTTGGTGCTCCATTACATTGATAGGAGTCAATAGAAGCTCATTTGCTGCTCTTTGACTCTCCATTGGGTTAGTCCTTCAGCACTGAAGCTCTGGCCCCTACTACTGACTAGGGAGCCAGATTTTCAATCTCCCCAGGAAAAGAAAAAAGATTAGACTAGTTTAGACTTAAGGGATTCTCAGGAGGTCTCTAATCCAACCTTCTATTTAAATGATGGTTCAATACTGAATTCAGATCAAGTTGCTGAGGGTTTTGACTAGTCAAGTCTTGAAAACCTCCAAGGACCGGGTGGAAAGTTTGCATGTTGCAGTGCAAGTCTGTCGATGTATATAAAAGCTTACCAATTAAGGATATAAGAGAAAGGAAATACTGTAAGCAGAACTGAAACAGAATTCAATAAATGTAAATGCCTGTGCAATTAGAAATGCAAAGGAGTCTAGTGAGCAACTGATTTTCAAAAATCCTGTCCAGTTTTTAACAATAAAGTGTTATATATTCACACTGTGTGAACACACGGAGGTTTTATATTTACAAAAACAGCACAGAAAAGATTTCAATATGGACTGGCATAGAGCCAAACACAGTTGGCACCAACAGTCATGGTATCTCCTCCACCGCCTCCTGGAAGCATTGCCCAAACACTTTTGAAATGGCTTGTTGTACAAGAATAAAATTCAGCATGCAGCAGTAGTCTGAGACGATACAGCGAGAGCAAAACTGCATTTGTAAAGGCCTGATAAAAGGACACTGCAGCAATCACGATGCCAGATGATGAGAGTTTAACTATGTGCACAGAATATGAATCTCATGTTTTCTGCAGGAAAAATGAAGGTGATTTCATGTGTGAAACAACAGCAGCAGTTTTGTCCTTTGTGGAGGCACACTGTCTCTAAAACCTCTATTGAGACAGCATGAAGTGATGCTGCATGGGAGACCACATCTGTGTTTCTGGCGGTTTTTCTGTCCAGCAGGCTGCTATAAATACTCAGCCCATTGCTTATTACTGATCCTACCAGTCACACATAAAAGGACCCCTTCCCACTCCTGTAAAAATGCTGTGGGGTGGCGTTTCTCAGAACATCACTTGGTCTGGCATAGCCGCACCAGCAAGCGGAAGCAGAGAAGGAAGGACCTGCCACTGGGAGGAGCTGTAGCCATACACGATTTTAAATCTTTGCCCTCCACTCGGGACTGAGAACCTGCCAGGAGTTACCATTCCTGCAAGCCAGGTTCTGCCAGGAAACCAGAGGCTGCCTGCTGCAATACTCCAAACTGACTGAACAAGCACAGAGAAGTAATTCTGCGTTCTACAAAACAGAAGTCAGACTTCTGCACATTAAA
The DNA here is from genome assembly GCF_000738735.6 of Corvus cornix cornix. Lineage (NCBI taxonomy): Eukaryota > Metazoa > Chordata > Aves > Passeriformes > Corvidae > Corvus > Corvus cornix. The sequence goes on along the minus strand of NC_046334.1, from coordinate 26,001,395 downwards.
ACAGTCGATCGTTTGTATTCTTCTCTAGGTTAGTCCACAGTTTTGTCTGAAGCTACACTGTCTGAACAAGTGTAGAGAAACAAGTAATCCAAATACAAAAAAGGTACCAGCTTCCCTGAATCCACAAGTGTGAAAATCAGTTTCTCCATAATGCTGCTTTCAACAATAGATGAAGTATTGCAAACTAAAAAAAAAAATTTAAATCCTATTGATGTTTCTCCCTTTGACCACACCTTCACTAATCAGACAACAGAAACACTTCAGTATTCACCACATTATCCGTGAATATAGGGAACAACAATGGCCAGACCCTTGGAATGGCAGCTTACAACAAAAGACTGAAAAAGATGGAGCTTAGTTAGAAGGAGAGCTTTTTTTTTTTTTTTGGTGACTGCCATGTAGCACAGCATAGGAAAACCGGCAAGGTTCAGCAGGACTCCTTTCACAGCACCCTCTCAGGACACAGCCAACTGCCCCCCTGCTGCTTTCACCTCCTCAGCCTTGACAGCAGGAGTGCTCCAAATCCCTACAGCATGGATAAGGACAGGCCTCAGCCATGCACGGCCCTGCTGGCATCATGGTCCCTCCTTGGCAAGATGCAAGTTGCCCTCGGAGCATTGTATCGCCAGGCAGAGCCATTCACTGCCACTGGTAATGACTTTAGATGCAGCTGTCTCACCCCTGGATGCTCGCATCCACCGCCACTGGCAATACTACAGAGCCACTCTGGCTCCAACGACAAGAGTGAGGAAAGGAAAACACCACTCTTTTAAAAGCAAAAAGCATGTGTGTATGGAGGAAAAAACCTAACTGCTATTTGTTCTGACTACAGTAAACACAGAGGAAAAAAAATGAAACAGTTTAAAGAAAGGTGACACTGAGAAGGGGGCAAAAAGATAGGGCAGGTCTACAGATCACAAAGTGGCAGAAGAAACTGGCTATGAAAAACATGGACTTTCCTTCACTGGCAACTTAAAAAGAGTTCAAAACATTCCATTGGGTCACAACAGTCCCAAGCCACACTACCGGCTGGGTAAGAGTGGCTGGAAAGCTGCCCAGTGGAAAGGGACCTGGGTGTGCTGCATACCAGCAGCTGAACATGAGCCAGCTGTGCCCAGGTAGCCAAAAAGGCCAATGGCATCCTGGCTTGTACCAGAAACAGTGTGGCCAGCAGGACCAGGGCAGCAATTGTCCCCCTGTACTCAGCACTGGTGAGGCCACACCTCAAATCCTGTGTTCAGTTCTAGACCCCTTGCTAAAAGGGCATTCAAGTGCTGGAGCGTGTCCAGAGAAGGGCAATAAAGCCAGGGAAGAGTTTGGAGCACAAGTCCTCTGAGAAGTGGCTGAGGGAGCTGGAAGTGTTTAACCAGGAGAAAAGGAGGCTCAGTAGGGAACTCATTGCTTTCTACAAGTACCTGAAAGGAGGTTGTAGCAAAGTGGGGGTCAGTCTCTTCTGCCAAGTAACAAGCAATAGGACAAGAGAAATTGGCCTAAAGTTGCACCATGGGAGGTTTCAATTGAGTATTAGGAAAAACTTCCCTGAAAGGGTGGTCAGGCATTGGAATGGGCTACCCAGGGAAGTGGTGGAATCGCCATCTGTGGAAATGTTCAAAAGGTGCATGGATGTGGCACTTGGGGACATGGTTTAGTGGTGAATATGGCAGTGTTCAATTAATAGTTGGACTTGATCTTGGAGGTCTTTTCCAACCTTAGTGATTCTATGAGTCTAAGAGATGCTGGTCTATATACAGTAGAATTTTGTCTTGAAGAAGTCCAAAGTCCCTTCTGCCCCTAATTTCTCTTAATGAGCACATGTGGTAAGATAACAGGAAGTCAATACAATTTCTAGTGACATTTTATCCAGGACCGACTGCCACCTCACAATTAGCATTTCAGTAAATACATGAGAACTTAGCAGAACAGCTGGTAGTACTCTCTAGTGGAGATAAAGGAGGAAATGCTGCAGACTTCATGGCCATTGCGGCTTCCTGAAACAGAAAATAAACTCATTTCACCGTATTTTAATACAATTCTCTGTAAACATTAAAAATGCCATTCCAAGCTGAAGAGGCAAAAGCAGACTGAGTCCCATCAGAACACAGATTTCCTAAATATCTACAAAAGATAAAGGTGGGTTTTCACTTCATCAGTTCAGCACATTGCTTCTTATCAACTTACTTCACTACAGGCATATGACAGAAGAAAGACCAGAGAAGATCATTATGCAGTATTTAAAGTGTGCTTTATTTTCCACATCCAAAAGCAATATATACTACAGGTAACTACTGCAAAGCTTAAGGTAGATGGATGATAAAACAGAACACGGATGAAGTGGAGCCCCTCTAGTGTACTCCTCTATAACTAACATCACAGTTGACACAGAAAATTTTGCAATAAAAAACTTGACTATCGGGAGTCAAGGAAGCTAAAAATCTTGCAAAGAACTCTGACCAAGACCCGCATTTTTGAGTGCAACACTTTGTGGACAAAACAAAAGAGTATCCTTACCACACTGACACAGGCACAGGATCTCAGCTGCATATTTCTGAGATCTTCTGGCTCCCAATCCATACACAATGCAAAATCTTCATGGTATGCCAAAATTACTTTCTCAACAGTACAGTTACACATCCAAAGCGGAAGCGAACACACTGTTTTAGGTTTCTGTCAAGATGACCTTGGATTCAGAGCTAAATCTTTAAGTTTCTGGTGCTGCCTCTTCCTTTTTATTTTGAAGGAGGAAATGAGACTAGTGAATACCTCCTGTGTGATGAGTGAAATTTTGGATCAAAGTGGATGCTAATTGTCAGAGCTGGTAACACAGAACAGAGTAGGAATGTAGATACGATCTTTTCTGATTTTAAATACAGTAATAGAAATTCTAAATCCCAATTAAGTCCTCAGTTCTATCTGTGCAGCCTTTAAGCTTTCAAATCAAAACTTAAAAGGACATTTTCAGTGCAATCTGAATTTATTCTTCATGGTTATGTAAGTTCAGTTCCACTGAACAAAACTGAACAAAAGTCAGCAACTGCTGGACAAGGAGGAAATTATTTCAGCAATTTAGCAGTAACATGAAGAAAATAAATGGGTGCCACAGCATACATATGAAGCTACAGTGAGAAAAATTTCAAGTTTACAAAGGCACAAAAATTTAAGCTATGGTCACTGTGAAAGATTAAAAAGTTATTTGTGCATTTTCATCACCATCTGTCTGCACAGGCAATCATAAAGTGGTAAGGTAATGAATTAAACTTGTCCTGTGTGAAAGATGGAGACGGTTTAACAGATCTATGAATGCCAGTGTAGGCTTACAATGTGGATGTGATTAGGATGGCTTTGGTGGAAACACTAAGCAACAAAACAGCCTGCACACTAATTCATGTGTTCTCTCAGTTTTCTTTAAGAAAGCTTCAACAGCACCCCTGAGGTGCCTCTTTAATCAGTTAACTGAGGGAGAAGGAAGAAGAAATTTTATACAACCTCACACCAAGAAATACAAAACATTACTAGGCCATTAAAAGTATTTAACGTTGATCTTTTGGTCCCATCAAGGGCTCATTCTCCCAGAATCTGTCTGAAACTACCCCAGTGATACCTTGTTTGTAAAGGATTTTTCTTTTAATTTTTTATAAACATTGGAATACCCAACTTTTCAGGACGCAGCAGTTCCCATGAGTAATTCACAATAATCCCAAATGGTTCCAACACAATGACCCAAGCTACTCACACAATAATTCTGTTTTGCAATTGGAAGAGAGAGTAAACACAAACAGCGAGGCATTTTTTCAATGATGCTTTCAGAGACACAGGCTCACCTCTCTTGGTAGGGGTAATCAATGTAACATTATCTTCTCTCAGACTAAAGAAAAACTACTGCATAGGGAAATTATTACTTCTGACCTTGTATATCAGTCCTTTAATGGCTTACAAGCTATTAAATTAACATAAAGTTAGACAAACTTATCTCTGTTATTGTTCTAAGGCAGTACTCTCCATGCCTGTCTTCAGACCAGGATTTACAAAGAAAACTCACAGAGCAACACAGATGCAGATATATGCAGAAAGGCTGTTAAATTTACAGCAATGGGAATCTGCAAAACCAAAAGAGGTAAGGTGCCAAGTGTTCTATGAAACAGCTGAAGAACATAGCAATCAGTCTCTGATAGTAAGGATGGTTTGCAATTTTATTTTCTGCTTAGTTTAGTTTGCATAAGATTAAAGAGCAGTGTGTCAAAGCAACTCCTAACAGTCCCGAAGGTCTTTCAAATTCTTTCAACAATCTAATTTTAGGGCCAGGTATGGAAAATTTGCAATTCTGTTTATTTACCTTGTACCAGCAGCCAGAATAAATTTTGACAGAATGATTTTCACTTTCTGGCAAGTATAACATCACTGAAGCAGACAAACATCAAGAAATTCCTCAATATGGTCTCGGATAGAGTTTCTACCAAAGGTATCTAACATTTTTTCTATATTCATATAGATGTGTGAGATGAAAAAATTATGAGAGACACAAGTAGAGTAACCACTCTGGTCTACAAGCACCATACTTGTCATTCTATTGTACACCCAGAATCCAGTGGACTCCTTTGAAGCAGTTGGTCCATTCATATATATATATGAAAATATATATATATGGAATTTCTCACTTATGTAAATTCAGCTGATCCAGGCCTTACCACAGTGAATTACCACAAGGTACAGGATAGACAGGCAGCTGTTGAGACAATCTTGAAACTATTCTCAGTGAAAACATGTCTCAGGTTCTTGGTAACCTGCATACAGCCACCCAGCATTGTGTATCATACTCTAGTAAATGGAGCTACTCAGATTAACAGTTAAGTCTGTGTCTGCTTCCAGATTCATATGCAGTACTGTTAAGCCGTCCTCCAAGATCTTTCAGTTCTGTGGCTATCTAAATATTTTCATGATATTAGTATTTAAACAGGAAAATAAATATTGTATTTATTACATGTATCATCCTATCTTAACTGGTTGCAACTCGATTCTTTATAGTCCATGCCAACAACTAACAATAGTTCAAGGTGAGATATTATCAGTATAATGCTAAACTCCAATCTCACAAAAAACCTAAACCAATAATAACTTAAAAAAAAAAGAAAACATTACTCTCAGTGTTAGCAAAGCCAGTAAGGCTAAACTTAAAAAAGACAACTCTAAAGAAGACATCAGGCACCTTTTAAAATAAGAATTTTATCAGTAACTTTATCCATTTCCCACAACCAAGACCGTATTATCATTTCTAGCTTAGCTATCAACTCAAGTTTGGCCCATGACATAACATTCTAACTACTAAGAAAGAATAATGGAAGCATTTATGAGAAAAGGAAGGGCTGCTTGCTTTATACTTCCCACTTGTTTGCTAACAAAACATTCCGCCTGACTTTATAAAATAGCAGCAGTCAGAATGAACAAACAGAAAAGAATTAAAACTTAAATGGGATACAGTACTCTCCCCCAGTAAGCACCATTTCAATAACAAAGCATAAGAAGGGTAAAAATGAAACTGACTTTAAATTGACCAATCTTGTTAAAAAAAAACAAAACAAAACAAAACAAAAAAAAAAAAAGCCACCAGAAGACTGTCTTTGCTAAAAGAATTCTATTTTAAAAATCTAAGGAATATTTCCTTCCAAAAATCTGGATGTGCTTCATACCAATTCCCAAAACCGAAATAAAGGAAAAAAGCCAATCCTGTCTAATGGCATACTGCATGCTAGACCCTCCTTCTGCCTGCTGTTTAAATTGCTCCAGACACCAGTGTCCACCAAGACGAGGTTCCTGCAGCTCTGCTTCTGCTCATGTTCAGGGACTGTAATTCTACCCACATAAAGCAGAAGGATCCCATTCCTTCATGCAGTGGTAACAGGAGCATCTGTAACATGTACTATTTTTAGAAGCAACTAGTCCACGGCCAGCTGAGAGGAACGAGGAGCTGGAGACCAGGACGCTGATCTGCCGGCTGGCTGCTGCTGTATCTGACTCAGAGCGATGTGCCAAGCTCTCCCTGCCCTTCACTAACACCTACATCATGGACTCTACTGAGAAAAACTTGCTAGAGCCATTTTTTCACATCTCTTCAACTTGCTTCAAGATCTCCTGGACACTCCCGACAATTTTTGCACATTTCCAGTCCCAGGCAGACAATGCTTTGTGGGTTACACTCTGGTGATGTCTGCATGCTTCTCTTTGCAGCTCGCAGGCTTGAGTATTTTGTAGACAGCTCAAGGCTTTGGTTGCATCACATGATGGCAGGTGCCAAAACCAAAATTTAGCTCTCTAATTCATACACATACTCTTAATCCCGTTCAAAACGTCTAAACTTTCTTACAATTATTTTGACCCACAGGAAGATATGTGTATCTGAGCACCAAATGATTTCCAGGCTTTTATATCTTGTAAGAACTCAAAATCATTATTCTTATCTAAACTGTACACTGGCAATTGGAGTAAAGCACTAGTTCAGTAAACGATAATTCTAGCACAAGAAATTTTCAAGCATTAAAAAATCAGAACATCTTCTTGGCTGTTCTGCGAAATTCATTTCAGACACAGGGATTGAGCACCATTTTAAAATAAAGCATGAATGGGCCATCCTACAGATCTAGATACGGCACATCCCATATTCAAAAGAAGAGAGGAAAGTCTTAACATCTCCTCTCAGAAAATCAAGCATTTTGGTAAAGTTTTTACAGAGTACCATGAAACTTTAATGTGTATGTCTCAAACACTGAGAAAGTCAAACACAGAGCCATTCAAGAGCCCCATTTATTTTTAGCTTAACTGCTGCCCATAGGGCACTATAGAGACTTTTTTTTCTTCTCTCTGCCTTCAACCCCTCAAATAAATCCCCTTTATTGGATTATGGATTAATGCAGCAACTATAGCAGTAAGCTGTTTCCATGAGCATGAGAAAACATAAGATGTGTACCATTAAGCAGAGTAACATCTCACTTGGAACTTGTGGGTCTGTCTTGAGTATTACATTCATTACATGATGACAATATATATGTTTCATTAAATATATTTTGAACAACATCAATAGCAATGAAATTTAGCGCCTGCTAAAACACTCCCACAAACACTTTATTCATATAACTACCTATTTCCTTAAAGCATCTAATGTCCAGTAAATCTACTAGCAATTCATTTTAAGTCACTGCTCCCATTAAACAATTAATAGCTATATGTATGTTGAAGAACACACTAATTTAAGATTATTATGTAAATTACAGGCTGCCCTTTTAATGCAGAATGGTGAACTGCTGATGCTGCTTCATTATCACAAAGAAATTTAACTGTATTATTATATTGGCATCACAAACTTTGATCCCCTGAAACAAACACTCAGAACAGCACTTACCCAAAGACCTCAAAACATCTGACAGATGTGTACTCTCATTTTACAGAGTATCATGCATAAAATGGAACAGTATGCTCTTGAATAAGAGAATTTCAGACAAAGTCAGTGGCAGACGCTAGGAATAGAAACCCCAGTTCTTCCAACTATCACACCACTGCTCTGTCTGCATTTCCACCTCCAAAAGACTGATGAAAAAGGCAGCTACATGAGTTAAAAATAACTTCTGATTAGCAAGGCAAAAGCTCTACGAAAACCAAACAAGCCAGAGTCTCACTCAAGGCTGAACTAGAACCAAAACTGGGGGAACAAAATGTTGTACATCCAGGTTAATGTTTTGCTCAAATTAAGTGAAACTGAGTTTTCTAAGACAACAATTTTTGTCCAGTAAAGCATTAGAAGCTCTCACCTATAAAGCTTCTTCTATTAGTCAAACTGATGTAGCTGAATAGACTAGGCACAGAAAACCTCCAGATTTTAAAAGGACAGAGAACAGCCTTCAGAACAACTTCAAGTTGAGAATATGAGTTCTGATTTCATCTGGGCTATGTAAATTAATATGAGGAGGCTGAAAACTTGTGAAACGGAGATTTTTCTAGGAAGATGGCAGAAGTTTAAAAAGCCTTTGTCTTTTGAGAAGGGCAGAATAGACAACTACTATTTACATTCTGCTATTCACTAATTACTGAAGATTTTAAGGAGTGGGAACATTTAAGCAGTTTCATGAAACCCCTTTTTTGAGGCCATGATAGTCTACACAATCCCATACTTAAAGACGCAAATTTGTCTTCTGAATGTTCCTTTAGGCCCACCTTGGTTAAACTCCAGCTACCCATTTTCTCTTGATACCTTGCTTACCTAAAAGAATAGAGTGGTTAGGTCTCTTCCATTTGTAGATGTGTGCTCACTTGGGTGCTGAGCAGTTATTTACTTTTCCTCCCTTTACTCCCATAACAACATTTGGTGGCCTGTATTGAATATATTTCATTCTGGTGTGTGAATATATAAGACCCACAGATTTTGTTGATTTTAGTGGGGAGGAGAACAAGTATTTACCACAGGATGGTGAAGATTCATTGGCAAGCTTCGCATTTGCTGCTCTGCAAGGCCTGGTACTATTTGATGCAAATTCACCTAAAGAAGTTTGGCTCGGATCATGATCTTGATAGTAGGGGATTATTAGGAAGCTAGGGAAAAGTGTTGAAATTTCTTCCATATACCATTTCCCACTATAGCTGGTAATGTTCAATCATTTTCTGTATAGATTCCAAGCCACAATGCTAAGCCACCACAGGGATTTTTCTTGTTGTATTGCAGCCGATTCATGCTTGACAGTCAAAACTTTTACTGTTTCTCTTGAGGAATAGTGTTCTGAGGTACATGCTTTGAAAGATGAATATCAAATGCACTCTCCTTACTGCAGATGCAGTGATAACTAAGAGCTACACAGAACATATTTAACTGTATATTGCAGATGGCTGCTGGTTTTAAAACAAACAGATGTTCATAGTATCTTCTTTCTTCAATATATGCAGTTTGTGGGCTGCCAGTCAATATTGAGATTGATGTTTAGGAAGTTGATACTGATGAAGAAATGTATAATGAAAAAGCTAACTGCAGCACAGTTCTAGACAGCTAAAATTCTCCAATTTGTTTTATTACTTTACCTTTACTTAAGCTATCTTTCCAATGAAAACTGCATCAGAATTGCCAGTTTTCTCTTACATGTACAGTTGGCATCAATTGCTATCACGTACTCCAGTTACAGATGGGTGTGCAGTCATAACATCAACACAGCTTCAAAACCAGTTCCCCAACAGTGGGCTCTTAAAACACAAGTTTCCATATAGTAGTATGAAGGGTTAAAATGTTTTATTTGAAGCCCCACAACCTCTTCAATTCCAACACTCATAAGGATACTTTGAACATAAAGAATTTATATGAGTTGTGTTTAGTCAACTGCTGCCATGCTGACTATTCTTACAGTACTTTTATAGTAACTGCTATACTGTCAAAATCCTTGGGTACCTTAATTGAGTCTAAACAATATTGAGGACATAACTTTCAAAATTTGCACATTGGGAAACTGAGGTACAGACACATCAGCAAGTACAGAATTGCTGAGGAACATCTTTGAGTATCTGTCAGATAGGGGTGCTAACATGACCTGTGGAAGGGGCCATTCCTTTAAAAATCCAGGCTGACTCAACTAATTTTTAAGCTCACAAAGGAAAAAAAAATATTTTGGAGAGGTATAAAACTACAACAACATTAAAATGTAAAACAAGGGTGGGAGGGCAGAACTGGACAAGCAAAGGGGTAGAGGAAAAGAACTGCAGCCAAAACGAGACACAGAGGAACGACCAAGACTGTGATAGAGAGCAAAACAAACCTCTGAGCATATGCCGAAAGGCCAGAGAGAAAGAGGAAAAGCAGGGAAGGCAGTAACCAGAAGAGCCAGGCAAGAGGAAACAGCGTACTGTGCAATCAACTATCCTACTCAGCTCCTCAAAGGAAGGAGAAATGAAAAAATGTGCTTTTTTTCTGCTCTTAAGTTTCCTCCATGCAAATTCTACATTAATGACATTTTGATGCTATAGGATTAAGAAGAAAACTAAAGAAAGTTCAAAGCTACTTCCTCTTAATAGCACTGTTGAGCTATAGCTGTTAACCAGAGCATGATGGCAACTCAGGTCCACTCCGAACAGGATCAGCAATGCACAATCTGAACACATGCTCAGTGTGGCTGCTTCTCCTCAATATGTTCTTATGAAAGCTCACCCCATCTCATTCCTAATCTCAGAAACAAGTTTATAGCAACAGGTGTCTCAAAAATGAAATCTTGATGAATTTATGCATGGACAGTTTCACTGCTTGTCACAGTTTCTCCCAAACTGTTGCAGGGAAAACTTGCTTTTCCTGAGGAATTAGGAGCATATCAGGGTACAAAACTGCTCCATGACAAAAATAGTAATTCAAAGACTTTATTTGTATTACAAATAGAGTTACTACTATAAACTAGACCCAACAACCATAACCACCAAGCATACAACACAATACCTTGTAACAAAATTCAAGAGTGTAACTAAAGTGCAAAGTATATTCCAGCAGCTGCGCCCACCAAATGACAAGTGCAAATCTGCAAATCAGAAACCAGCCAGCTACAGAACATCCATGCTGCACTGTATTGCCCCATCCTTAATAAAGAAGTATTTGCAGAGAAGGATAAATTGGTTTCATACAGTGCTTTCATTAGAGAGAAAGTCTCTAATCCTTTTAATCATGATTATAACTTCATGTGTTATATAATGTAAATAGATCTGGCAAATCTATCTGAATCTGGCACTTCAACTGCAACACTATAATTCTAGTTACAGGAAGATGCTCATCTTTAACAAGCAATATGATAGGTTTTTAAAGCAAGCTGATAATTACAAAAATGACTGCTATGTCATCCCACCTGATTTAACAACCTTTCATTACAAAGACATCAACTTTGAGAGCTAATTATTATCGTTAACAAAAGTCTACAGCATCTAACAAATTTCTTGTGTGTCTTAAGCATACAGCCAGGAGAAAAAAAAAGCCATTTGCTCATTTAAATAAACTATTAGGAAGTAATTCAAGAAATAAAATAAGGTCACTTAATTAAGCCACAGGCTATGGTTAAGTCATGTGTGTTAATCACTTAATAAAACAAGTCAGACAATCAACAGTAAAAAAAATTTTTTTTGAAGACTAATACTAATACACTTTCAATTCAGAACTAAATGAGTACCTACTTAATATGCTTCCTTACAGTTACAACATAAATACCTTCTTTCTTTACATACAGGTTCCATGAAAAACAGCCTTCAGAAAGTCAGTCCTGCCTTTTCTTGTTTCAGGTGGTTCATTATACTGAGCCACCTAGCAAGAAAAGCAACAGAGAGGTACATGGTCCCTTGATTTTTACGTTGCTGAACTCAAGACACAGCACTGCATTGCTCTTTTCCCTGCACACTTTCCTTCTTCACAAAAAACTTTTTATTGTGCTTTAACAGAAGGTCAATGGCTATCACTTCTCTACTCCAGCACAATGGTGAATTGAAACAAGAACCCATAGCTGTTTAGACCGACAAAGCAACCAGTATGTCTAAGCCAATAAAGCGATTTGTTCATTAAAGCTACTAATAAAGCAACCTTTTGTTAGTCTATGAAACATCAGAAACCTCATAGAATGCATTTAACTATGCTTTCTTAAAAATCACCAACTCAAAAGTTCTTAAATCTTTTAACTTCTCCACTTCCTTGAACTGATAGTAAAATACCTTTGTGTTGACTTTTCAAAACACAGCAAGTGAGATGTGAACTTTCCTGCCTATTCATCAACAAAAACGTTTAGGGCTTTTGGTGAAGAGATTCCCCCCTGACAAGAGCTCAAATTCATCATATTAATGGCTTATGTAAAGCTTCCTATGGAACACTGACAACCTGTAATAGTGACCACCACAGTTATACAAAAGAACAAAATCATTCAAGGGGTGCACTTGGATTGGATCGAAAGATTCACTTGGATTTGACAAACAAAAATGAGAAGAGCTGTAGTGAGCAAAGATCAAAAATGCTGTTAGCACTTGTACCCATTGCTTTCAATTAAACTGAAGCAAAGTCTGAATCTGAGTCCCCAGCACTCACTGTTGCTGTGAGGAGAGGGTTTGTAACTATTCTCAATAACCACCAGCACTAACACGACAGTGGCCACAAACTTCCTCCAAGCAACATCAGTATTTTTGCCTTGACTTTAGCTGCACAATACCAGTAATCCTTGAAAGCATTAAAATGAAGTCTCCTCCCTTACTCACAATTTCTAGACTTGCTTCATTAACAGGTAGCTCCATTATTATGTGATTAGAGACTGGGCCACCAAAAAGGGAGGGGAAAAAAAAAAAAAAGCAGTTTTCCATCTAATTACCATCAGCTAGACAAAAATGCCAGGCAGGTATTTCCTCTAAACCTCTATATTTAATACCTGTGAAAGACAATTTTACCAGCAGCAATATATAAGTATCGAAGCTGCACAATGTGTTAACACAGGAAATAAAGCGAAACAGTATGTGAGGGGAGAAAGTATAATGTACTCTTACTCATATTTAACAGTGAAACACCCCTCCTCCTAGAAACAATCTGAAGTCATTCTTCTGCTGCCATTTCTCATCTGCATCTTTTTGTCAAGCACAGCTCAACTACTGGATTTTTTTAATATGCCCAATAAACCCAAGCAAAAGAAGCAAGTTTCATCCTTATTACTGCAACTTCTCCAGAACAAGATTCCCATTTGTTACACTGGATATAGCATTTGAATTTTCAGTTAAAGTTCCTGTAACAGAATGACAGTAAAATATTTGTTCCCACTCAGAGATATTTACAATCAGACAAAGTTCTATCCTTTGCTATTCAGAAAAAAATAATCTTTATTTATAAAATAAACAAGTCTACTATCTAGGACAGCGATAGCATCCCTCCCTCTACACTGTGACTCTCACTATCAAGGCATGAGATTATATTCTCCTTCTGGAATTAAGTGCTTATTCTAACAATAACACTTCAATAGCATGCGAAACTTTTCAATTAAACAGTTGTCAAGCAGCCTGATAAGGCACAGAAAAACAACTGATAGCTGAAACGAGTCATACAACAAGTTTTGCAGACTTCCTAGATCCTGCCAAGCAAACACTTAATCAGTGAGTAGCCAAGAGGCAAACAAATGACTATTAAAACTCACAGCAAAAAGAGACAGATAATTTTATTTAATTGTAAAGTTTTGACCATCTTCTAAGGTTTTCACTTAAAGTTTTTTTTGACTTTGGAGCCCTTTACCCACTATTGTACCACTGACATGCGCTGGCAAAGAGAACAGCAGGACAATAACTATTGCAAAGACATTAGTTCTAAAGAGTTACACAATGCTTTTTTTACATCCTCTTTGAGAGAGGATACACATGACTTTCAAACAGCAATTAAAAATAAATTTAAACACAAAACTTTCCTATTTAAGTTCTAAAGTCACACTTGGCTAATTCTCCCTGCCCATACCTGATCAGATCTTCCAACAATTCTACAGTCTAATATTCATTTAGGCAGAGAAGATTTATACAAGAATCAATCAAGAATGCTACACACTGCCTGGTATTTGTGCTCAATTGCACTTTTCAGTTTGCTTAACTTCCAAAATTAATCCTCTCCTTCAGTTCAATTCTACTCCTCACACAGCACAAAGTCAATGGAATTTATGTTCCTAAATGACTTAAGCGTACTTGAAAAGTCCCACTCTTCAGAGATTAACTTCTTGCTCTTACAAGTAAATAAATAGAAGCTTAGACTAACAATTTTTTATCAAAGGAAAACTGACAATTAGTTCTTTTCTGAGGCAACAAAAGTACATGACTAAGAAGTTTGACAAATTTACATTTGTAGCTACTGATGCAGCAAACATTATGCAAGCACATAGCTTTCTACAGGTATTGTTACAGCCAAATCTAAGTGTATATTCCAGTGACTGCAGGATCAGACCTGGATTTCATTTATCTTCACCTGTATTCCAGAAGAACTAATATGATAGCCCACCACTAGTGGCAACAGAAAATTAATCACTGAGTTAAAATGCTTCACAACTATCTTTAGATTTTTCCTCCATGATAGCAATCAATTTAACACTTAAAAAAAAAAGCTTTAAAAAAAATTAAAGTTATTTAAATAACTTACATAAATAATAACTAGTATTTTAAATAAACACTGTAAGTTACATGCCTTTAACACCTTAAGACCTAGAGCTGTAGCTTGCAGAACCCTTCTGTATATTTCTATAAATAATACATTCTTTAAATGTATACACTTATAGGAGTGTTTAAGAAATAGACTCTAATCTATTCTTATAGATTCTTATTCCCAAACACAATCTATTCTTACAGGTCTCCTACAAATCACCCAGTTAAATAAAGGCTTTAGAGGCATACAGAAAACCAATAAGGATTAAATATACTTTTCTTCACAAAAGTGCTCACATGGCATGATAATAAAACTGAAGTTCACAATGCACTCTTAAAACCACAGACCAAAAGAAAATTTCAATTACAAGAGCTGAATTTTTGTTTGCTCTGCCTGGTTGCAACAGTTGTAATGCTGACATGGGAAACTTGCTATTTATCATTTCAGATAGATCCTAGTGTTTCTTTATTTTTTCATGATCCATAACATCAGTAGACTGAAACTTCAGAGTTCCTAAGCTGATATTCTAACCACATTAAAAGATGACCACAGGAACAACTACACAGGAATTGCCATTTCCTAGAGACACAAATGAGAATTCCTCATCCTTACTTTAGGACCCATCATTTTCACAGGGTCAAGCAATTCTTCAGCAAAAATCCCCCCAGTATAGCATAAATTTCAGCTGCAGTTGCCACTCATAGGGTTGACTTCAAAGATGAAACAGGAGTAAGCACTGGTACCCAAACAGCACCTCTACATTTCTACAAGAAAAATCATGTAGCGAAGAAGCATCTGTCATCTTACAGAGGTGAGCTCTTACAGCAAAAACTGCTTAAATATAGAAGAACTGGGACCTGAAGAAATGGTCTCTTTAGGAACAATGATCCCCATTTCAAAGGACTATGCCAGAGGCAAGTGACATGAAAGGCAAAGGATAGTAGTTGTTCATTGCCCCCTGCAACAGAAACACTAGGCAGCAGCTAAGGAAGCTAGGAGGAGCCACCTTCAAAACATGAGTGACTCTTCAGGCAACAGCCAGCAGATCTGTAGGATTAGTTGCAAAAGGATGCAATGGAGATGAAAAATTTACACGAGTTCAAGAAGAAATTATACAAGTTCTCAGAAGAGAAATCATTCAAGAATTTCTGAATAAACAGAAACAACCTTTGGCTCAGAGATCCATAAACTGAAAGTAGCCAGAAAACAAGCACAAAATGAAAAGCATCTAAAATTTATCTTGTTCTCAATGTTCCCCATGCATCCACTTACACATTTTTTTAAGATGGATCATGTGAAGAATTAGGGAACTTCTGGGTTCCTGGACAAGATTTTCTCTTTGATGGCTGTCAGACACAGGATACTAGACTAGAAAGAACACCAGTTCTGCCAGTGTGATCCAGTGGGCCAATTCTTCTAGAATACATTTAAAACTATTTAACACAATTTAAAACAGAACATTTTAATTAAAATATAGAAAAAGTATTTTAACTTTTGGACACCTCTCCCAAAACTGCCATCTTGATAAAATATGTAACACTCAAATGTTTTAATGAGCTTGACCTTTCAATCAAAATATTAGTTACAAAATTATATCTCTACTGGAATAACATTACTGATTATTCTCCACTAAAACATCTACAGCAGTTTCATGGCTTTGCCTCCTAGACACTGTGTCTGTGTAAATGCTTACTGGGCAACGGAATGGTTCTACTACTGAACAGTTCCGGCTGCATTTTGCTCCTGAGAAAAGCTAAATGACTTACTTTGGTTTTATTTGAAGGTTGTTTTCCTTTCTGAAAACTGATACAAAATAAAATAGATGGAAGAACATGTCACAGGCATCAGCCTGTTCACTAATTAGGGAGACCTCTATAGCCTGTTTTCTCCCTTTCCACTACACATCTCCCAGTGTTTCTGCCATCTGAATTCAACATCTCCTAGACACTGCATTCAAAGTCTAAGAAAGACTACTTGAGCACGTAAGTTTCTCAGCTGCCACCACTCCACTACACAATTTGAGGGAGTAGAACAGAGCTAACAAACCTAAACCATGAACACCTCAGCTGGAGAAAACATGGCACTTTTGCATTTTCTCTTCTTACTAGCAGAAATCAGAACTGAGTGATTCCATAGGAACAAGAAAAAAATATATTTATAAATAACAAAAAATTATATTCACCTCCTGCTAAAAATATCTAGTATTAGAATATGAGAAAACAGAGCACTTACCTACATTTGAAAGAGCCAGTAAATATGATTTAACATGTTACAAACAAATAAGCCTTTCATGCATAGCAAGCTAGCTGAAACAATTGTTTGGAGAATACGATTGTAAAACATATGCAGGTTGATATCAGAGAATTTACACAGAGTGGTTTCTGGAAAGGAAACTATGATTTTTTAGGCCAGTAGAGTTTTATAATAACAACAGTGAACTAAGGAGAAATTGCTTAAAAAAACTTTCAAAAGGCCTCCCTCAAAGTCTCAAGAGGCCATTAAGTAAAATTAATATTGGCGTTATGGGAAAATTTGCATTTAGATGCCAGCAATAAAGCATCAAAAGAAAAAGCAGTAAGTGTCTGTTAATTTGCAGAAAAAAAGGGTTAACAGCAGAAGGCCACAGTTCTGCACTAGAACTGCAACACATATTCCCTAGTGGTCCAGAAAGCAAAAAGTGGCAAAAGTGATTCATATAAAAGCTATTAAGGTTAAGATAAGAGAAGGCACCTTGAGAATTCCATGTAGTCTAACCATGCTAGATAAAATAGGAAATACATGACAGACAAAATAATCAACAAGGTATTGTGTGTCCGGGTGAATATTTTACTCACCAACTTCCTGGATCTTAATTGCAGATTCAGAAAGAAACATGTTGACTCCTGATAGTCCATAGAAGAACAATACTCAGTTAAAAAAAAAAAAAAATTAGGATGTGTATTAAATATTTTGAAGAATATTACAATTGGTACATTACAAACTGAATACAGCATTTTAAATAGGCACTTCGTATATATATAGCACTCCTGGGCAGGCATACTGTAAAAATGGTTTGAAATGTAGTTAACTAGAAGTTTAAAAAGGTGAAACTTGGTAACAGGAATCTTAAAGGGGAAGCCAAAAAATCATTAGAAAGTTTGGGTATGTTGATTGTAACAGAGATGCAGAATAATATAGAGGAAAAGGTACAGGAAAAAAAACCACCAAGAACTTTAACTGGATTTTTATAACAAAAAGAATATATTCAACTAAATTGGGGTTAAAGCATCACAAAGAACGTAAAGAAGAACTGTGAACTACTTGAAGCTTTATACGTGAAACTTTTCAGTGGCACAATCACCTTTCCAAAAAGGGATTCTGAAAGGAAATAAAAAATATACATGCTTTATAATGAAATCCTACTGCTTTTCTGGAGATGGCAACTGATAGGCAGAGAGAATACTACAAAAGTTAAACTCTCAGCTCTACAATCAGTAGAATTCTTGAATGCAAATGTTTTTCTCTCTTTGGCAGCTGCCACTAAGCATACACATAGCTCTGCAACCATCACAGCACATGCTGCCTTTACTCCAGCTAGCAGGTAGATTATATGGGGAGTAGTGTAATAGTCAGGCTGCAGGATCTGACATACTGTGATAAGGGAGGTCACAGGAGATAATAGGACAGTAATCAGGACTGTTACTGCAGTGATGGGATACAGCAGCAGGCAGAGGACACAAATCCACAGGAAACTAGGTTTTGTTAGCTCCACTGCTCACAGAATAATTTGTTTCCCTTGTGTTTTACAGATTTGAATACTAATATTTCTGTACATTGCAGCTTTGATCACTGTGTTAAATGTAGCTCTACTGAATAAAGGATTCTTTTGGCCAGATTGGCATGCTTATGACTGTGATATGAAGAGAACTTGAGGCAAAAACCTTTGAAGATCAAGTACATGCTCTATTTTATAGGCTGAATTGGCAGTAGTAGCTGAAGGTGGTTTATATCACGCATATAGTTTACAGCATGATACATAATACTTCTGCAGTTTAGTATGAGGATTGTAAACATTTTTAGATTACTTCAATTTCTCTTGCTGTTAAAAGGGGCAATACCACTCTCTCCTTACTGAAAAGGCTAAGAAGTCAGGCAGCAGCAGCACTCATGTTGCTTCACAAGCAGCTGGATTTGAGAAGCAGATGGCACAACCACAAAAATGAGGAAGGAACAGGGGGAACAAGATCAGCCCTTTTGGTTATAGCCCATACTCCACACTGGTTTCAGCAGATCATCAAACCACAACCATGAGGTTTCAGGGCACAGTTAAGCTGATCTAATGGCCAGCCAGTGCCCAAAGGATTCGCTGCCAGCTGTGCATCCCCCATGCCAACTCTAACGCACATTCCATATCACACTGAGCCAACTCAATTTTATTTTTAGTTCTCTTCTCACTTAAATTCAGGAAACTAAAATGATAAAAAACCAAAATTAATTTGAATAGTCTTGACAAAAAATTCGATTAAACCAATAGCAAGTGCAGGAAGAGATATGGGTAGGAGAAGCTGTTTGGAGCCATTCCTCTCAGTAGCAACTAAGCAGCTCAAATACAATATGAAATGACAACCCCATAAAGGACAAGTGACTATAACATCTCAACCTCTGTGAGGTTTGAAATTATCGTATGAAGAAAGGCTAAAATGTTTAATGGCAAGTTTCTCCTTTTTAATCTTTGCTAGGTCTTGCCTAACCTACGCAATCAATTTTGTTCCCACCACACTGCAGTGTAAACAAACAACAGCAATGAGAAGGACCAAAACGTTAACATTTCTTTTGTGCCACTAAAGAAGCTTTTGTTTTTCCAGTCATTCCCAGCACCCTTTTGAAAGGTTCCCACAGCCCGTGTAAACAGCCACAAGCTGAGTGGGATGACTGTACGTACCTCCTACATAGGCAGGCAGCAACCACAGCATGCAGCTCCCCTCACTAGACAGCCACACATCCACCCCATGACAGGGGACAACACCCACCTCTACCCTTCAAACAAAACTCCTGCCTGTGCTCCTGAGTCACACTGAGTGCTATCTAGTGCTCCCACCAGGCCAAATGTCAGTAATGGTGGAGCTGAAGTTTGACCCTCAGTTATTTCACTATCAGCCCACCTATTTTCTGTAGCACATCAGGAATTTTTTTATTTCAAAATATTCAAGCATAACAGTGTTCAAAGCACAAATAACAACAGATTCACCATGGCAATAAGCTATAAAGCTGGGAATACAATACAACACCTGAAATCATAGAATCAAAGAATGGTTTGGGTTGGATCTTAAAAGTCGTATAACTCCAACCCTTTTGCCATGGGCAGGGACACCTTCCCCTATACCAGGTTGTTCAAAGCCCCATTCAGCCTGACCTTGAAGATAGGATGAAAACACAGGACATCCTGGAAACAAATTAAATGTAACTGTGCATGTCAAAGCTGTTTCGCTACAGCAAGCCATGTCTAAGAACTGCCCCAGTTGTAGTGCACTCAGGTATGCAAAACTTGCAAATTTAAGTTAAACATCTGGACAACCTAAGGAAGCAGCCATTATGGAGATAACCAAGGTTATTAACAAACACTTCTGCATTATAATATTGCAAAATGTAAAGTTCAGCCACCTGTGTATTAGAACCCACCTAAGATATTATTAGTAGGGCCTCTTTCACACATAGAATCACTCCCCCGAAGACATAATGTGAAAACACAGAATGACTACCATGTTACTAAGGGGCTACCAAAGCCTGCATGCTACTCTTGAAATGGCTCATGAACATCAAGTGGCCCTTCAGGGCCATGTATCACACAGCTGGTAGTGTGGAGCAAGTGCAGGGCAACACAAAGTCCAGCAAGCTGGAAGTCAAGCAGTGACCAAGTCTAGCTCTTACTCAGACCACAGACAGCAAGGTCAGAAACCTCTGCTACCACAGATAACACAATGAACACACCATGAAAATGGAGGTATATAACTGCCCCCTTCCACCAGAGGTTTGTCATAAGGTTTGCGTCTGCCCCATCTTGGCTACACAGACAAGTTTAAATACAGGCCAGGTGGATGAAGCATAGCAGGTTGAATCATTGTCTCCCTCTTCCTCAAGTCTTGCAGTGAATAGCAAGTTAGGAGAGAAGCACGGTGCCCCAAACAAATTGATTATTTTAAATTCATTCCTGCTGAAAGAAAGAATAGGGCCTGCTATTTACGCATGTGGAGAAAGAAACAGTGTCAAAAGTTTCCTGGTTAAAAAAAAAAAAAAAAACCAGTGAAAACCACAGCAACTTCGCCTTAGCACGATTTAAAAGACGCTGAAGATACCCTCAAGATCTCTAAAAACTGTCACTATTGTACTCTGTAGTAAAGAAAAAAAAGAGTAACCTGTCATTGCAGTGATCCACCCACTCAGAGAAATGCCACAGATCTGCAGACATACTCATCAGCTCTGGCAACAGCAGATGAAACTGCCACAGCAGAACTCAGAAAAAAACATTAAAAATAACTTAGACAAGGGTATCTCCAGGATCACAGTTTCAGGGCCCTTTTCTGTTGTGCTAGATCATCTCTTGCTTTGAGTATCATTGCATGAATTAAAACAAAATGACAAGACATAAACAGCAAGAGAAGTAGACACTCATAGCAAGCTGCAGGTTTACTGGCCCAAGCTCAGGGCCACAAGTAACACAGCTTAGCAAAGACATAGACAATGGTGAAGCAAAGGTGAAGACATCCTGTTTTCAGCTGAGATTCAACACTATGCCAAGCTGTGTGGGGTCACATTTGCCACAAAAGATGAGTAACATTTCCTCAGAGAGGTCTGAATCCATAGCTGTAGTTTTGGTTATCGGTATTTAATGGTTATGGCCTTGAACACTAAAGAATTTAGAATATTCTAAAGCCTTATTAGGGAATGAAGAAGTCAATGAAAGCAATGTACCCACTACTGTCAGGTCTAGCAAAGAAATGCTAGATTTTGCAGCTACTGCAATCGCTAGCGAGCAACTTCTCAAGCATGAAGTATGCTACAATGCTGAAAAGGCTTGCACTTGCCAGGGAACACACTGAGCAGCTTACCCTCCTAATAAGGGAACTTGGGGAAAAGCTTGAAACCTTTTCTTCCCCATTGGCTTATGATGCTTCAGGCTTGTTAGTCATTTAGTAAGACAAGTAGCTTGTCCTGAAGTAGCCTGTTCAGTTCTGAAAACACTGTGACTATTTTCATTACTGCAGATATATAGACACACATTCTATCCCATAAAGCATATCACATATTTTACATAAAGACAGTAATAACCTTTCACAAGCGATTTTGCAATACAGCAAACTAACTCCTTATAAGCATAGGCAGATCCTGCATGCTAGAGCAGATCTAAATGTAAAGTTTCACCTTTAAGAAAACATGGTAGACTTTATACTGAAAAGCACATGCTCCAAAAGTATCCACCAGCATCTGTGGGAATGCAGAGCTAATGCGTGCAGTAAGGACATTATGACAGTCAAAGAGGGCAGAGTTTAAGTAGACACTGTCAACAACACACACCCAGGGTTTGCAGTTCCTGTCCTTCTGAAATTCACAGCAGTTGCCACAACCTACAAGAACATAAAGCCACAGCTGAGTAGCTCTGACTCTGCATGACCGAATTAAGGAGTTCTTCAATCTATCAAAAGGACCCACCAAAACTTCACATGCAATTGCGTCGCCACTACCACCCTTAAGTTCTCTGATAAACCCACCACAGAAACACACAGGAGAAGTCTCTGGTAACCTGCATCATGTAAAGGTCAACTCCCACATTCCAAGCCATCCAGAGCAACATTTCTAAAGAGCGAAGTGCTGAAGAGGGAGAACAACAAGCTCTGACACTGGACCAAAAAGCTGAGTAATAGGAGAAGGGTACATAGGAACAACTACAATGATTATCTCAGAATCAGTTCAGATTTTTTATTTTCAAAGAGAGACTCGTGTAAAGAGGGAGAACTGGAAGGGAAAAGGTTTAATTTATTATTACAGCCCAGGATACTGGAGTGGCAAGACTCATTGATTGAGGTTTATGAAGAGTTTAAGAGGAAATCATTGCAACTTTACTGCAATCATCCTCTAACCTCCCACTCACCACAGCTCCAGCTCCACAAGGCCAGGTGTCACCACAGCACATGCACACCCTCTCAGCTCCACCCTAGGGCAGCCCTCCTGCCTCAGTAAGGAGCCAGATCTTGTGCTTAGAAAGTGTTCAGCAGTACACTCTACCCTCTGAGTGCACTTCATCTCAGCCTGCCCATGCTGAAGAGTTCCTAGACTTCCCAGTGCTACTTCTCCAGAGAAGTATCAGGCAGGTCACGCCATCCACACCACTGAAAGGTTTTCAAGCAAAAAAGCACTTCCAAAACATTCACACTTTGGACAACTTTGAATAGTCAGCCCTTGAACAGGACACATTACTTAACTACCTCAGAGCTGTCCCTCTGCTGTAAGCAGCCACCCAGTCTCAGGTCACAAGACAAATTAGATTCACCTAGGCCAGCTTAGCCAGGCACCGCCTGTAACAGGCTTCCCCGATACTGGAGCTGCTAGAAAGCAGTCTTGTGTGATGGACCCATCAGAAACACAGACCATGTAATTTCAAGAAAACCCATTCCTTTCCCCTCCACATCCCAATGACCCCTGCCCACAAAACATCTAAGGTACATCAGTATCTTAATCAGTTTCATAACAATGTATTTGGGTTACAAAAATCCAAACAGCCCTCAACCTCTTAAGAGAGTATTAAAGGGAAACTGGTTTTCTTTTTTTAAATATAAGCTGTGGTGAATAGCATTGCAAAATGTATCCTACTGGTGTAACTCTAAATTACAGCCAAAACTGAAAACAGCATATAGTTTTTTGTTTAGTTGGGGTTTTTTGCTTGGTTGTTTTATATTTTAATTAAAACATCCCTCATTTCTCTATTTTATGGCCATATTTGTGGTTGGTCAGAAAACCAGACAAATTCTACTAGTTTATAGTGTAACAGCCACCACGGATCATGCTGAAGGGATTCAGGCTGAGGAAAAAAAGAGCTGTTTGAGAACAAGTCTTGCTGTTGCAGCTACCTGTGAGCACACAGCTACTAAAACCATCACAGCAGAAGTGTGCCACCAAAGCAGCACACACCAACACTCTTCATCCTCCAGCACAAAGCAAAGCCAACTGTCCCAGCTTAAGACTCAGGCAAAGCTCACCTGAACTAAGCAAGCTAGTTTTGGACAATATTTCACACACCTCCTCTTACCAACCACCGGTGGATGTTGTATTCTCTAGCTGATGGTAACATCTTCAATTGCCCCAGCAAATGGGAAAAGATGTCTGCTGGTAGGTTAAACATGACATTATAGAAAAAATTGCATTGTTTCACCCTTGTAAAAATAACTGCAATTATTTCAGAGGACACCGAGAAAACAAAATAGAGAAGAGCTACTGAATTACACAGATCTGTCTACTTAGCAAAAATGAGAGCAGTCTTGAGGAGATGAAAACATATTTTTTGCTATAGTGAGCATGAACAAGACTGAATGCAGTAGTTCCTTTGACATTCCTTACTTTTGAAGTACTTGACCTTACAGACATAAATCATGTTCACATTACTAACAAAAAAACCCATCAAGGATCTATTTGAAAGTACCTGACTGCAGTGTATGCACTGATACAGGACAAACACTGGAGTAGCTGGCAAGAACCACTGGTGGAAAGACCTAGGCAGGATTCACAACATTACAACAGTTTAATTGCTCCCATTCCCTCTTCCTGCCCAAGAAATGATCCCTCACAAGTGAGCCACAATGCCTCTCGCATTCGTTACAGCCAAAAAACATTTTGCTTATGCAAAGTTCTCAAAGAAGAAAAGCAAATGTGTACTCTAAGACTTAAGTAAGAGCCTAATGAAGCTGTTATATTTATTTATTGATGTTGGCTGAACAGAGAAGGGAGCCAAAAATTGATTACTTTATTATTTCACCAATAATCTTTATAAAGTGAAAGATGGAGAACCACATTTCATTTTCAATTAAATGCAAAACTGTGACAGGTGAGCAGTGGACAGGGATTTAATATTCTTCCTCCCTCCTAATATCGGAATAAGAAGGTACCCAATATACCTGACATGTTTATTCAAAACCAGTCGCTTCAAAACAAGGACTTGTCCACTCCTCCCTCAAAGCCACCAAACACGTTCACCCAAGAGGAAGCCACTAAGGGTTGCCAAATGTACAGAAATGACACAGCCCTAAAGTACACACTGATAGCAACTGGAAGGGTGTTCTAGGACGGGGACCTGTAAGCACCTAGTGCTGCCTACAGTCTTTTGCAGACACCCACTGCTGACCACTAAGACACACAGGAGACTGGGCTAAACTGTCCTTGTTTGATTTAGCCAGAAGAGCCTGAGTAGTAACCACCACAAAGCAAGACCAGTAAGTTTGTTGACAATAAGTCAGCTTCCATGCCTCCATGGTTCTAGGTCTTCATCAGACAAATACCTGAAATCTTTTGTAGCCTTTACTGTCACGAGAGACTATCTTGATGTCCATAGCAGTGATCCAGGTAAACAGATTTTGTCTATCCCGTGAATAGATACAGCATTTCAGTACTGAACCATCCATCAGTTTCCACAAATTCACTAAAGCACAATACCTTGTTGTGGAAGAGCATTTTCATGAGCAATTACACGCAATGTTTATCGTGTCTTTCCAGAATTACCTGACATACACAGTCCACATACAACAAGGCTGAAGCAGGTCTGCAGGCAAGGTCTTTCTGCTACTTCTATTTCAAATGTAATGTACATATAGTCAGTTAACAAGCATGTGCTCTTCACAAAAAGATTCAGAAGATTAAACATGTTCATTAAATACAGCCTGAACTTTAAAAACTCTGTTTACTTCAAAGAGACAGAAGAGTAGCATTCCTCTCTATTTAATAACATCGCCTGGCCTAAATCATCACGCACCATTCCTTTCTTTTATTGATTCAGAGACAACAAATTCCATTGAAGTAATTAACAGAACTTTTGCAAAATACCATGTGCGTACATAACAAAGGGAAGTAAAGTTAATTTGTCAGTCTCAGTCTAAAGATAAAAAGGAATTCTCTCCCTAAACTGAAAAGCTATTTATTGTAAAATCTTTCCTAACAGTTAATGGAAATGAAAATCATATACTTTCTGATAAACATTTGTTTCCAAACAGACACCGTTTTACTAGTAAACTATTCAGCTTGAACAAAGGATCTACACTGATTAAACTGCAATAGGAGGAAAAATCTAAACCTTGACAAAAATAATTTCAAAAACATGAAGTGATAGATCTTTTTGAGATATTTATGAACCTGGAACACCAACAAGAATGCATAATTGCCATCAAGTGACAGAACTGGGCTGCCATTAACAACTGGATAATGATGGAGAAGGGGAAGATTTAAGTTTGGGACTAGGAAGTGCCTTAAAACAAATGTAATCACCACATGAAAAAAGGACATCATGTCATTTAGCTCCTGTAGATATTAAATACAGCATAGAATTGACCATCTCCTTAACACTGTGTCCTGAAGAGAATGCACCTTCCTTTCCTAACCTTTGAGTTCTGCAATCAAGAAAAGCTAGGAGTGAACCAAATCGAGAGTTCAACTTCTTTTACACCCCTTTTTAAAACAGCAGTGATGAGAGAAAGCTTAAGATAGGGAGATACTTCAGACTAAAGAAAATGAATGTTCTTACCTTCAAACTTGGTCTCAAAATGAAACTGTGAAAGATCAGGTGCCCTGCCTACCTTTAAAATTCCTACCAATGTCTAGGTTTTCCCGAGTTTTCAGAGCTGTCTCCTTCTCAGTGGAATGTACAACTACACAACTGGGAAACAGGCAGTAACTGCTCTCAAAAGTGTAGCACAAACTGAAGGACAGAGCAAGCATCCATAGCTAGAATTCTGGAATATGGCCTTCTGTTCACACCCATGTATTTTAGAGCTTCACCAACTGTGTACATTTCTGCTACGTTTTATTTTCCTCTGCTTTCAATTGCATCTGTTAAAGAAAGCACAGGAGAGCAGGCGCCTAGCAACTGGCCCACAGGATGTTCACAAGCTGTACACTCTTCTTTTAATGAAAAACCAGACAAATCCTACAACCTTCCCCTTCAAAGTCTTTCTAGACTCCTTCCAGGAAAATGTGGAGAGGACTCATGCAAACAACAATTTCCACACAGAGTTACAGTTTCTGGATCTCTGTCTGAACACTGTCTCATCAAATAAACGACATTCAACCTACTCCCTTCATTTTTTAGTTCATCCTCCTCATATGTAACAAATTACTGTATAAATTTAACACCCGAATAGTACAATTTAACACTAGCAGACACAATTGTTTCCTCCCTGACAAACTACTGAGGTGTTTTTTTCAGTTAAGAGGAAGTTAAGATACTCTATTAAAACAATTTAAGTTTTGATACGGTTTTTGCTCAGCGGGAAATTATGCACGCGGCAGAAATGCTAAAAAGCAAAGCAAAACAGAACCCAAGCAAAGAGAGTCCCATTCCCAAACGAGACCCTTCGTTCCCCAGTCACGGAGTAAGGTCTGGAGTAAGAGCAAGAGCACTTGCTCGTGCCTCGTGAAGCAGCAGCTACTCCGATAAACAGGAAGAGCCAAAACTACTCCTGGCTTTTAAAACGCATTAAAAATACTTTACATGGAAACTAAGCAACTCTTTAATAACGTTTTTCCGCGACAAGAAGAGCTGCATTTTCCACCCAAGTGTTATGTAAATGAGCGGGCAGGAGGCAGCCGCGGGGTCTGTTAAGAGCCACTCAACCCTATAGAGAAAAGAAGGAAAACGGGGGAGTGGGGTGGGGGATGTTTGAAAGCCTCGGGGCTCACAGCACCGCGGCCGTGCGCTCCGCTCCCAGCCTTGCACAACTTTCTGCCGCGGCAGTTCCGGCTCGGCTCCCCGGGCGGGGACGGGACGAAGGGGTCTGAGCCCTCCGGCCGCCCGCCCGCCGCCTTTGTTCGCGGGGGCCGCCGCTCCCGGCACAAAGCGGGCGGCAGAACTTGCAGAGGAGACCTTGGCCCTCCCCGGGGGCCGCGGCGGAGCCTCCCTCGCCCCGTCTCCACGGCGGGCGGGAGAGGCGCGTGGACCGCGGGGCACCAGACCGTGCGCGGCCGGCAACGTGAGCCGCATGGGAAGCGGCAGCGGCCAGCGCCTTGCCCCCCGCCCCGGCCCCCTGCCCGCTCCGCCGGCAGCCCCGGGGCACCCAGCCCCTTCCCAAGGCGGCTCCTCCCGCTCGCACTCACTTTTCGGGACGGGCTCCGCTGGGCTCTCCCTCCGCTCGCGGCGCGCGCGCCTTCCCGCCGGCAGGGCGATGCGGTCGGCGAGGCGGAGCCCCCCTCCCCCGGCGGGAGGGGGTCCGCTGTCCCCCCTGCCCCGGGGCTGCCGCCGGGGGCCGGGTGACTTCAACGGGGCAGGCGGGTCCAGCCCCCCCCCCCGCCCCGGGCGGGCTGCGGACTGGTGGCCCTCGAGGAATCCCCCTGGTTGCGGGTGTCCCGGCGGCGGATCAGGTGCGCCGCCGCGTCCTCTCACATGGAGCCACCGCCTCGCCGCCCCTCGGCGCCCCCCGGGCCGGTCCCCGCGCCGCCGCCGGCCGGGAGGCGAGTGGCTCGGGCCGCGGCCCCCGCCCCGCTCTCCCTCTCATGCACTGCGGGCGCCGCCGGGCCCCGGCTCCAGCGGCGGGGGGGCCGTCAGGGCCCCAGCCGGGCGGCGCGGCGGGGCAGCCGGGGCGGCGGGGCTCGGCGCCGCGGCCGCTCCGCTCTGCGGCATGTGGGGGGAGCGGCGGCGCGGGGCGCTGGGCGGCGGGGCAGGGCCGGGCCGGGGGCGCCGGGCGCGGTGAGGGGAGCGGCGGCAGCAGCGCCCCGGGATCCGCTCGCTTCCTGCGGCGCCGGGAGGGGGCGGGGAGGGCGGGCGGGAGAGGGAGCGAGCGCGGCGGCGGCGCGGGCGGATGACAGCGGTAACCCGGCAACAGGGCCCGCCCCGCCCCGGTGGTGGCGCGGGGCGATGATGCCGAGGGCGGGCGAGGCGGAGCCGCGCAGGTCCCGCCGCGGCCGCGCGGTTCAGCCCGGGACAAGGGGGCGGCCCCACGCCCGTCCCGCCCGTTCCCGCCATGGGAACGGCCGGTGCTGCGGCGGTCCCGGTGTGCGCCGCTCCGTGCCTGGCCGCCGCTCGGTTTGTCCGGGGACCGGCGGTGGGAAGTGCTGGTCACCCTCGGTGCTTCCAGAAACCGCACCTCACCTGTCTCCAGCAGCACTTTTTCAGTCGAGCACCGAGCGCCGCGATCCCAGTAACGGGAGTAATGGTTACCCCGTCCCTGCTCTCCGAAGGCTAAACCAAGTATTAATTACAGGAGCCTCTAACAGAATCACAGAATCAGTTCGGTTGGAAAAGATCCCTGAGCTCATCGAGTCTAACCTATGGCCGAACACCACCATGGTCAACTAGATCATAGCACTAAGTGCCACATCCAGTCATTCCTTAAACACCGTTAGGAACTCCACCACTTCCCTGGGCAGCCTCTTCCAATGTCTAATTACCCTTTCTGTGAAGAAATTCCTTCTAACGTCCAAGCTAAACCTCCCCTGGTACAGCTTAAGACTGTCCTCTCATCCTGTCACTGGTTGCCTGGGAGAAGAGGCTAACCCCCACCTGGCTACAGCCTCCTTTCAGGCAGTTGTAGAGTGATGTGGTCATCCTGAGCCTACTTCAAGCTAAACAACTCCAGCTCCCTCAGCCACTCATCACAGGACTCTTGTTCCAGTTTATTGCAGAGTTGTGGCCATCACACAGAAACCCCACTAGGCCTCCTTTGGTTCGAGATGCTGAATATGGAGCACTGTTCAACAAACGACAAGGTAAAAACGGAATGCTTAATTGTCAATCATTAAGTGTGTGGGAGGCCGAATGTAGCACCTAGCCTGGGTGCTGAGAAAAGCTTAGGCCTAAGGAAGAAAGGAAAAAAGTGGCATTTGACTGTGTTGCCATCATAAAACACATACAACAAGAGGAAAATTAAGGTTACTCGTGTACCTTAGGTCTGGCGTTTTGTTCCTTTTGAGTTGCGATGTCTGGGTATCCCCAGGCAGACATTGGCTGCCCTGCCCAGACCTCACGCCAGCTCTGGGCCGTGGGCTGTCTGACTGAACTAAAAGTCTTCCAATTGCCCACTAGCTTTTTCCTGTCTGCTATTCAGTTTTAATTCTGCCTCTTATTCTCCATCATCTTCTGCTTGGTGTTTCTTCACCCTTTCCTGTTTCCTTGTTTACCTGATTTTTCTTTTCTCGTGTATTGAAAACAGATGTTTGAGCTTACGTGAGTCTCCAAACCTCTCCCATGTCCCCACTGGGACAATGCAGCAGGGAAGCACTCTCACTCTTGAGAGCTGCAGGCAGGTGCCTTCCTCACCACCTGAAAGTCCACACAGCCATTCTTGCCTAGCTTATGCTTTTTGTAACAAATTGGCAAGGGGTGCTTTTGCAGATGGCAGCCTCCTTCACTAGTGAGCCCTGCTTCCCCACAGAACATCACTCACATTTTCCACAGAACGACAAAGCAGCCCTGCAATGAGTATGTAAGTAAACATATAATCAGGTAATTGATTTTTTTATTCCTGGAGCAGGCAGGAATTAAGTCTGCATGGATAATATTTTCATTTTGGCAAGGTTTTTTCCCCCATAAGTTTACAAAAACGTGCATTTTTTGCCCTCTACAGAGGAAATAGCAATGCTAAAACTTTTATATCTACAGCGTGGATCTCTGCCCCTTGAGCTAAGAGTACACAAGTCTCTCTCCTGTGATCCTATCCATGTCAAGGGGTTACTGGTTCCTATTTCTTGGATCTATTGCTTATTACACTGGCTTTCCATTAATTGTGGTGTTGTCTCTGCCAGTTGAATAATAAATTCACATATGGGTCAGATATAACTGGGATGCTAATACTGAGTACACATTACTTGGGGCTGAAGGAAAAAGTTGGCTGTCTAATCAGCATAGATCACGGACAATGGCAGATGCATCGCTCAAGAAATGGAAAATCACTGCTCTGCCAGCACTGATGATAGTGCTCAGACTGGCTGAGGAGTTAATGAAAATGTTACGATTTTTTTATTAGTCACAGATTAAAATGGTTCAGCGTGTAGTCTTTAATGGAAATGTGGTCATGACTGACTATACTTCAAACAGTAGGGACAAAAATAGGAACTGTACTGCAGATCAATGCATTGGCAGAACTAATCACACTGTCATAGGCCAGACTTGAATGCCACCATACAGACAGTTTCAATAAAACTTATTTTAAAAATAACACACAGAGCAATTTTAAGTGGAACTGTATTGTTTTCAACATACAATTCAGTGAGAATGCAAAAACCTTGCCAGAGGTTATTACTGTGCATGAAATCATGACAGAGGAAGGGAAACAGTGGGGCTTTTAAGCATCCTGCCTAGAGGCTGAAGGGATACTTGCTGTCTGTTTGGATGAATTTTCTTCCCGGGGTGTTTTCAATCTTGATGAACTACCACCTGTACCAGAATTTGGTATCAAACTTAATGGCAAGACTGCAATCTATCAACAACCTTGGTAACGGAAAAGATTCCATGCTAAAAGGCATAGAAAATTAGGTGATGATTTGAAAATGAGAGTTAGCCAGGAGAGAGAGCGCACATGCATGAGTAACAAATCTGCTATAGAATTGTTATTATAGAGGAAAGCTGACCCATAGTATCATACTATGTCATCTTTAAAATGCCATAAATAATAAGGTGAAATAACCAAATGAAAGGAGCACATTCGAATACTAAACCGCCATTTAAAAAATCTGCTTAATTTCCCCATATTTCTGGTTTTATCAGGCATCTATGACAGATTTTCTAAGCTGTTTACAGATCAAGGGAAGAATAAAGGATTTCTTTGTGTGGGAAAACATGGACCCAAATGATGGTAATGCTGAAGAAGGCCTTCTATACAAGGTTTAGTCCATTTTGACTAATGCAATTTAAGTTTAAATCTTTATTTTCTATTATATTTTTTTAAATAATATTATTGTATTTATTATTACATTATTTTCCCCACGTGTTTACAGGTAGATATATCCTAATGGCTGGCAGTGCCGTGCATCCCACTGCCTGCAGGAATGAGAATGGAAACTGAGCTCTGTCTCGGGCAGATGCTTCAGTTTCTCTAACCTGCCCATACCTGAGGCTGCATGTGTCAGGGTTTGGGATGGGAGAGGCAGGCAGCCCACATAATGGGGTCATCAGTGGTGTGCACATGTGCGGTCCTGGACTGGGGAGGTTTTTCTGGGGCATAGCTGGTGCTTGAGAAACAGACCCTTTAGCAAGACTCCTGTGAGCAGGGAGTTATGCCAGATGTGAAGTCCTGGCTTGCACCATAGTGCGTATCCATGTTCTGGATCCCCCCTGCCAAACACAGACCATAGCTATGGGGAAGCTGTGCTGTTGTGCTGCTGGTGTAGGAGGAGGCAGGCAATGGAGCAGGGGACACCAGATCAGCAGCTGTTTTAATCACGGCTTGTTCTGCTGGGTGAGAAAAAAATCTCAGGTAGCAAAAGGGGCAAAATAAGCAAACCTCAAGGGAGTAGAGCCACACTTTCTGTTGTTAGTGAAATGCAGATTGATTCACCATCTCCAACTTCCCGCTTTGAGCTGCAGTGCTTAGGCTACACATGAGCTGTCAAAACCTTACTTAAAACTAAATCTACCGATTCAGACTGCCTACTGCCACTTCCTAAATGGTATGAAACATCCTCTCTATCTGCTTCATGTAAGGATATAACTGACTTGAGGTAAAGAAGCAAAGAGCTCCTTTTTTTTGATAGGCAATCTTCCCAGCAAAGACACGGTTTGTTCTACCTTTAATTCCCTACAAATGAAACTGCTGTCCTGGCTGACCTTGGGAAGGTCATTTTAAATACCCCCATGATGGGATTGAAACCGTCTCCTTCCCAGCAGACAGACATTTGGTTTGTCTCTCTTTTCTTGCTGTTCTTTTCAAGAATGTTTTTAGAGTCACTGGTAAGGCATCATTCACATTTCTCCGGTGGCATTACTGAGTACTGTAAAGTTGCGTGCAAGCACATTGCACCAGACTTAGACAATAAAATCATGGTTGTACATAGAGCCTATTGCATTCAAACAAAATAGAGGGGATACAGCAGAAGTAATAAAGAAAACAAGAATGAAAATCTTTTTCATCTTAATTCCTGTAGGGAGCAGGTCATCATGGACATGCTGAGCTCAAGCAGGAGTTATAATGTATAATCTTCAATAATCTTCAATAAAATGAACAGATAAAGAAAAAAAGAGCTATACGAGAGATGTAGTCTAACACTTCCCAGTTGCAGATAAAAAGCCTGGAAAAGAGACAAAATTTCCAAGATATGTAAGGCAAATTTTCATGGGTGCAGTCAAAGAACTGGACCCTATTTCCCAAGCTTCCTCCCCACTTGGGAGACAAAGGGAGTAAATTTACTGCAACAAACATTGATGAAAGTTTAGCCGGACATAACTACAGCAGTTCCAGGATCCGACTGCAAGTAATGATAAAGGACAATGCTGCGACAGCATCGGCTCAGAGAGCTGATAGCACAGATGATCTCATCAAGAGGAAATTTCAATCTCAAACCCTAGGTCTTGGTAATAGCAAAGCATCCTTTACTTTGGACATCTACATATAAGTTTCATAGCAATAATACCATATCAGAGAGAGTTTGTGAATTCTTACCCTGACTCAGGAAAATGGCCTCATTTTTGATACTTACAGAGATGATACAGTGCAAGACCTTTGGGATTTTTCTTCCCTTATTCTATTGCTCCATTTCTGCTCATTCTGTTACAGGCAGTGTAATGGTTTTAGCAGAAGTAACTTATAAAAGAAGAGAAACAGTACAATCAGTGAGAAGGCTGGCAAAAGACCATCTATACAAATATACTAGTTTCAGTGATAGAGTTAATTACCTTCATATGTCTGGCTGTAGCTTAAAGCAAATATAACTAGAGTTAAAACAGCTCTGGCCTAAGTGTGCCACATACTGATATATTAATTTGCTTTTAATGCAAGGGTCTTGCTGATGTTTTTCTTTTTGCACTGAATGCAAAATTGTACTTTTAAAGGACACAGCTTTAAGCAAAAACATGGGGTTTGGTGAAATGTTTTTAACTGAACCCCAGTTTGACCTGACCTGTGCAGCATTGCAGGCTCAGATATCCAGTCTTAGAAACCTTACAGGTAGGTTTTTCAGTCCATTACTAACACCCATGATAACTCACTCAAGTGAACCAATTTCTGAATGTTCTCTAAATCCACACCAAACCACCAAAAAAAGTTTGTCAGGTCCACCAAGGCCATGATTACACCAGGACTAAGCCAGCACTAGAACTGGAATTAATTGTACCCTGGCAAAATCAGGGCAGACACAGCAAGGGTAGTGCAAATCAATGTATTGGCAAAACTGTATTGGGCAGCTTGCCTGAAAGCTTGCTGCTCACAAGTCTCTTGCTGCTATTGGACTTGAAATTCATTGTAATAAAGAGAGAGCTCAGATATCTAAGGCCAGCTAATTGTCTCATAAAAGGAACAGAGGGAAAAAATTCACACAGGAAAGCATGCAGTCTGTGCCTCTGGCAAGTACTAATTTACAAAACATCAGCCTATTTATAGTATTTGTCTAAGTGTGTGCTTGAAGTTGAAAGTGTTAGCAACTTTCTTCTATAATCTATATTTAGCCATGGCAGCCTGACTGTCATGGTAAGCAAAGAAGGTTTGGTGGGAGCAAATCCTAATAAGGTATTCCCCGGTATTGAAAATAACTGAGTCACAACTGTAATATTTAAACTATTTATAATTCCATTAAACAACAGTTCATAGGAAACCACTGTGGAAACCTGGTGGTAACATCACTGTTTTCTGCTATGGATTGATCTTAGTGCTGAATATCCCCATGCTGTAGCAGAGCCCAGTTTTTTTTCCCAGAAATTTCCTTAAATTCTTGTTCATGTCTTCAGTGATAGTTCTACAAAATTTAAGAATCATTTCTTGACATAAATCTGAATACCTGTATTTCATATTTATTTCAAATACAATCTGGCACTGTTCTGCTCTCCAATATAATTAATATTTTGTTCAGCCATTCTCCTTTGGCCATCAACAGCCTCCCCCCCCCCCCCCCCCCACCCCCGAATGGCTGCAGTTTGTAAGAGAATTATTCAGGAAAACAGTTTCTGCAAAAAGGCTTGCTCAAATATAAAAAAGACAGGGATAAAAAGACATTGGACTCATGTATTCAGCTAAATCGCAGAATACCTACTGACTGTAACAGGTGACACAAAATTCTCATCAATTAAAGTTTTTGGAGCCATTTTTAGTTTTGATTGTAATATTTGTCTGTAAAATGGGACACTGACATTTTAGCCCCCTGCCACCTGGTCCCCCAAACTAATAAGGTCAGTGGAACAGGGTTAAAGGAACTTTCCCAAAGTCTACCTGAGACAGACAGCTCTCATTTTATCTGAATTAGGCTATTAGCACTGCCCTGGAGTGGCAACAGTATCTCATCAAATTCTAGGCTTTGAGTCTTTTTTGCTATTACATTTCACAACCAAAAATACTGGCAAATTAATATAGGCCTAGAACTTTATTTCCAGTACTTTTCATGCTCTCCAGTTAGTAACTTGTTTACTGTGTTGTTCTCTTTTCCTTGGGAGTTCGTTGTTATTTCTCCCATATCTAAGCAAATCAAACTCTCCCATTACTGAAGAAAACACAGCCAGTTTCTGTAATTGTGTTGCTCCTGAATAAATCATCATTAACTACTTATATTTCAATCATGATATTTTAATTACATATGTACATACAGAAAGGGAGGAAAAGCATAAGAGCAACTTTTAAAGTACTTGGCTATGTACTAGAAAAATCAAGATATAGCTGTTACACAGAATTGTACAATAGAATCTGAAAACTGTACAAATTTGGCAAACTTTATGAAAAAGAATTATCTTCCTCTCTTCGTGGTGTATTCCAAAATAATAGTTTTAGTTAGCCAGTCATGCTGCTACCCTTTTGTATTTAGCTTCAGCTAGGACCCTAAGGAAAATGGAAAGACAGAAAGGTTTAACATTTATACTTGCACAGTGCTCTTTGGGATATTTTTTCAGTAACTCAGCAACAATTTCAGAGAAAGTGATTAGATTTCATAATGAAAAGGGGCTTCTGCATGGCAGGGTTAAAGCCCGATGCTACACTTGCTGGCTTCCTCTAGAGAATGCTTTTTCTCATCAGGTAAGCCCAGATCACATTAAGTCCAATAGCAACTAAATGTATCAGGAAATAGAGACATTAAGCACATAGGGAATGCTAAGCTTTGAAAGTATCTGCATCCAAGAGCCCAAATTCACAGAGAGAATTCCCAAACTTTCTTTTCGAAAGCACAACCAACAGACATTACGCGAGGAACCAAGCAGACAGCTGTGGGTTTGTTCTTCATAGCATAGCTTTACTGTAGGCAGGTGACACAAAATTTTCTAGAAGAGAGTAGTGTAGAGGGCTAAATAGACTCCTAGGGATGACCCTGGTTCAAGGGAGGGGAAAAAAATGATACCATGAATTTGTGTTGAATACTGTCTTTTTATGCTGAAATTTCCTTTCCTGCTGAAAAAGGAAACCCTGAAGAGAGAGGGTGTTATTGCCCTGACAATTGCTGTGATGAGTGATCCCTTCAGATTATGTTCCACCTATCTCACATATACAAGTTAGCAGTGCAGTATAAATCCTCTTTCCAAAAGGGAAAAACTAGAGTTCTCCAAATGTCAGTGGGTAAGATGGTTTTGAAATACAAAAAAAAAAAAGAAAGAAAAAAGAGCGAGAGAGAAAACACATTTTTGATTCCCTAGTGCTTTTCAAGAGTTATTCTGAAGGTTATCAGCACATTCAGAGGTGATGGTTCTGTGAAGGCTATATTATGCAATGTAGAATGCTTTAAAAATTTTAATTAAAGAAACCAGACTGAAAGCAGTTTCTTATTAGAAGTAAATAGTAGTCTTGGGTGCCTGAGAGGGAAAGCTGAAGGCAATTCCAGGATGTTCAGAGGCATTTCATGTAAGTCTCCAAAAATGTAAAGGATTCTTATATAGTTGGACCCTCTTACTGACCCTGTTATTATAAATGCTGATTATTTTCTATTTTTGAAATGTGTTTATGGGAATCAAACTATTAGTCTGAGTATCCTCAAATGTGGATCTCATTAACAAGCTGTTGCCACGGCTCTCTTGACTAGTAGCTGGTATTCCTTTGGGTAATATTAACAGCTGCAATCAGAGACTGTTAACTATTACCCAGATTAAATAGCTTGTCATTCAGATTTATGTAATCAGGGGGGAGGAAATAAGGATGAATTCCCTTCTAGCAGTCACAGGTCAAATATTTATTGTCACTCAGCGAGTATAATGGGCTTGAACCACGTCATAAGCTTGAACAAAGGCAAGATAACATAATATCTCTTCTGTAGCTCCGCTCGTTTCAGGTTCTTCACTGTTTCTATTAAGCAAAGCAATGAGCCTATACATGTTATTTTGCAGAATTACCCTTTAGCAGCAGCACTACTAGAAAACAACAAAAATTCCTCAGTCAGAACATCTTCTCAATTGTCATCTTCACTGATGCTCAGAAGGC
Source organism: Corvus cornix cornix (assembly GCF_000738735.6). NCBI lineage: Eukaryota > Metazoa > Chordata > Aves > Passeriformes > Corvidae > Corvus > Corvus cornix. The sequence goes on along the minus strand of NC_046334.1, from coordinate 25,964,501 downwards.
TACTGCCATACAATAAAATTTCTCCTAAATCAGCAGGAAACCTCAAGACCCTTGTTATTTGTAGAAAAAAAATGCCTAGAGTTGTTATACTCGATCTGTTACATGAATATTAATTGTGCTGAGAGCCTTAATCTAGACAGTTCTCAAACTTTGCAAGTGCTGTTCAGCATTGTGCTCATCAGGCCTCCCAGGACCATGCCTCGGTGACACAGAACTGAAAACACTTGCTGCAGCTCAGGAAAAGCTCCTGCTGGTTCCTGACACTGCTTGCAGTACCTCTGTGCACACTTTAGCAGTAGAATTTGGAGTGGACAGGAGTAGGAAAAAGCACAAACTACCACATACAAGGCTGTGGAAGAAAAGCAGCATGCTAAAGCTCAACAGACAGCATTGCTGCTTTCCTGTGGGAGCCCAGGCTGCAGCAGGAGCCTTTCCTTCAGCCTCTGATTTGGTGTGTTAATGATGCTGTACACAAAGCATGATGATCCCTAGTAACTGCTGCTAGACAGGTATGGCTTTCTGGATTCTTGTTAATGCTGCTACCAAAAAAACCCCATCATTTCACTGTCCAATCAGCTAGGCTAGCCAACCTGAAAAGGTGAAATCACTTTCAGGGGTTTGGCTTTTCACTCAAGGACAGAGGAGTAGTAAAAAACACTTTGGAATCTCAGACTCTGAGACTTCTTTAGAAAAGTCATGTCTGTATTAGTTTGTCCCCTGACTTGGCAGCAGAAACACAGGCTGGCCTTCCCCCATGCAACTGCAGAGGACAGGGCACTGAGTGTCATGCTGCAGTTTTGGAGTGTGCCGACCCTGGGGGCCCCTCTCACCTCCTGCTGCACAGCCCTGTCCCCAGCCTCACTGCGATAGCAGCTTTTTGTACAGCCTTAATAAAAAACAGATCAGAAATAACCCTTTCTTAGGAGGTTTATTTTGGAGCTCCGTCAGCTAACTGCTCCTTTTTCTTCTATGATGTGGTGATGCTGGGGGCTGGTGTGCTGAGCCCACCTGAGAGCAAGTGACCGAGGAAGCAGGAACTTGCCAAACCCAGCCCACAGCTGAACCTAACATGGGGCAGGTTGTGTTTCATTCCCAAAGGCTTCACTTGGTTCTTTAAATGGTTGTTAAAGCAAACATAACACAGAGGTTCCTGAGCTGTTGGCAGAAGTCACTTTGACCTTGCTAGAGCTAGGACTTCACCCATTTAAATAAAAAGGCAATCCAATATGTCATGCAGTGTTGTCATCAACTTACCTGTCCCACGGCGGCCACAAAGCCTTCCAAGCTGTATACATCCTGATCTTCTACTGCAGAAGCTGAAAGACCATACATATCTTAACTTTTACTTTCCCCCAAGAAGGAAAATGTGAAACTCCTATCAATCACTTGGATTTTAAGCACTTGATATTCAGGGCTGAGTCTCTGGCTGGAGCAGGGGGAAGCTTGTGCCATGAAATTTGAGTCTGTTCCATGTCCTTCGGATCTGAGATTTAGTTTTGTCTCTACTTTTCTTTCAGTGTTCATATTCCATACACTTTTTTTGGTTATACCTCCAGGAAAGTCACTGAGTATCTTCTGATAAATGCTGAATTACATACTTACATCTGCATTTGTGCTTATTTCAGATATCTGTAGCTGTAGTTCCTAAAAGCTCAACTACATCAACAGAATTGCAGGTGTGGCTCTGATCCCTGAAGGTATTTACCAAGTCAGAAGGAGAGATTTATAACTCTGACTTCAATAGTGCTACACTGATTTACGTCAGCCAAGGAGCCTCTGTGTGCTGTTTAGAGTTATCTGCTTGACAACTTGTCCATCTTCTCACATGATTCAGCTGTTTTCTGTTCTTGGGCTCTAACCTTCTGCACATTAGTGGGTGTCATGGTAACTAAGGAGCAACCACACGTAGTAGGCTAGCAAAAAACCAGAACTGCTGAAGGTTAAAAAGTAACTGGAAGAAATATTTCAGTAACGTAAAAAAAGAAAACAAACCTCCCCCCATCCCCAAACATGAAAGACACTCCAAACTGAACTTTGCGTGTTTTTTCGGTAAAGTAACCCAGTGGCAATAAATGAATAGCACAGCTGGAACATCTAACACCGGTGTGATGGTTCAGTTAGGCATGTTGGCAAGCAGCAGGGTATGGGTTGAAATTTGGGCAGTCCTTTTGCCTACATAGGAAGGAGGCTGAAGACAGCAAACTCTGAAATATTTAGGTTAATGTTTTGACAGGTGTCTGTGGCCAGAGAAGTAAAGATGAAACTTGCCTTTGCACAGCTAGGAAGTGGATAAAATCTTTTTACAGCACTTGTTCCCAGCAGGAATGTAGAAAGTGCACTGGGAGCTTGCTGTGGTGTGAGTTTGAAAAGAAGCTCTAGGGTGGGATGCGCTATAGGATGACCCACCAGGTGGCTGGGGTGGAAGTTGGGGATGGGGGGTGCCTGAGCAAAGAGGCTCATTGTGAACTTTAATGCAGTGTGATATGTGCTGAGGGATTGCAAGTCTCAAAAACACTCATTCAAAAAAAGCCCTGGCTCCCAGTTCAACTACTCTTAATTTAGTGACTTCTAGATAGTCTAAAGATAAATGGAAGTCAAGGCATGAGTCTGGCCTATAACTCCCAGATCTTGGACTTTCACCTGTGCTGAGATCTTCTGGCCATACCCATGTGTGTCTTTGAAAAAAAGACTTTTTCCAGGTGCAGAGAAGACAGTGCACAGGAGGCCTCTTCATAACTGCAGGATCTTAGGGATGTTAGAAACTCTTCTAACCATGTCTCAGCAAATAAATGTCTCTACTTTATATGATGGTAATTCAGAGTTCCTAGGTCATGGAGGGGAAGTGAGGTTTCATCAGAAGAAGCCTTAGAATAACAAATGTATCCTGATCCTATGTCACTTACCCTTTTTTATTTGAAATGTTTCTTATTTCTGCTTTGCATTTGTCTAGCTCCAGCTTTCATCCATTGAATATTTTAATATTGACTATAGATTCAGTAACGCTCTATGGTGAAAATCTCCCAGTGTTGAGACACAGAAAATGCTACAATTTCAACTGAATATGTCACATGACAAGGCAATATCTGAAAAATATAATTATTTTTTTATATATAAACATTCTTCACTAAGGCACATTTGTATCTGGAGAATTGCAGGCTTTGTCTAAGGCATCTGTCTGGAAATATCTTCTAATGGCATCCAATCAAGGCACTCTAGAGCTCTAGGCACATTCAATGCTGAAAGAACATTTACAGGGGTGAGGAGCCTGAAGAGCTTCTCGCAGGTGCTGTAATCAGAAGCCCTTTTCTCTTTCTGTGTTAGTCACTTTCATACTGAACAATTTGAAATCACTGTGTTGTTCTGAGGGTTTTTTTCACAATAAAATTAGCAACTGCTCTGCTTACTTTCTATCAGTCACTAGAAGCTACATGCCTATATATAAAGGAAGCTATCATGATGTGGGGATGTCATCTAATTTTGGTGCCTTTTTATGGAATAAGAATTTATTGAGGCAGCAGTTGGATTCTTTGGCTCTTGCTTTTCCGCTCCCTCTTCTCCTGGGCTGTTACACCAGTGTCTTTCTTGCACACTGCCTTTTGGATGTGAACTCAGCCAGCCTTGTCTTCCCACCTACCCCCATCCCACTACTTCCCTTGGGTTAACTTCCAACTGCCTTCAACAGTACAGGTGGACACATTTGCCTCTACCTAAAACATATTGGTTTAGGCATGATCTTGGGTTTGAAAATGTGTAGCTTTAACTGGAAAGGAGTAACAACCCTGTTGGTTTTCTCTTAAAACTAATGATGAATACAGGCCTAACCATGCTTGTGCAATCTGTATATAAAGATCTTCTTCTCCCCCATCTGCTTGTAGACATCCTCTGACTCTGTCTTTCAAATGCTGCTGGTGCTGTGAATTTGAAATGTTCTCTCCGCCACTCTTAGCTGCTCTGCTCAGGCTGAATCCTGTCAGTAATTCCCAGCACTGATGGATCAGGTGCTGAAGCTGTTGGGTTGGGTGAGAGGAGGTGTGCAGCCCTACTCTGGAAGCTGTGTGACCACCCACCCTGGCTGCCCAGGAGGGAAGGGATGCAGCTGGAAAATCACCACACTGCGGCTACAGGAGGTGACCCTGCCTTGGGGAAGGGGGTGGTGTAATGCCTCAATTGCCTTTGTCTCAGAAAAAATGACAAATTGAATTCACAACTGGGTAGTGATTTCAGTATCCTTTGCAGGGGTGGAGTGACAGAGCTTTAAGCCATATTTCTGCTTCTCCCCAGTTTAAACCTAGGAGGAGTAAAACCCAGCCCCAGTATAACCTGACACAGACTCCATCCTGCTCTGAATTATCCCCTGCTGCCAGAAGAGACAGCCAAAGCTCCCTGCTGCAGCCCAGTGCCACTCCCTATGGATAATCTCGTTGCAGAGTGAGGTGAAAGGGGAAGAAAAACAGAGCAGCAAATTATGCCAGGAGGAAAGCTTTGTTATATTTATAAGGCAGCTGGGTTAGGAGCCAGGGAGTGAGATGCTCATGCAGTAATGGAATAAATTCTATAAATGTAGTTTAGAATGGATGGGAGGATGCAAGCAATTAACTTGTTTTATTATTTTTAATTTCAGCTTTATATTCAAGTGTAAAATATTTTATATGCACAAATGCAAGAATATGCAGACTGAAAGTAAAAACAATATATGTGAATTTTCATATTACTCTGAAAGAGGTTAGAGGTTTATTGCTGGAAAATCACTAGGGGAAGTGATTTTTTTAAAGCAAGAAAGATGCAGGCCATGTCTGTCTAGGATCAAGGACTGCGTTAAGACAGCAGGCAGAGAAACATCAGGAAAATAAATAAGGCTCAGAATTGCATGCAAGAAAACAGCAAACAAAACTGTAAATTTGTGGTCCAAAGTAAGACAAGGGTAATGAGACTAGCAGCTAGTGGGAATAAAATGCTTATGTGTGTGGATGAGGTCAAAACGCTAAAAAGGATTTCTAGAAGAGAGAAAGAAATCATTAGGCATTTTTAATAGACTGGGAGGAGGGAAAAACACAGATATTGGGCAGGGCAAAGAGCTGAGGAGTGTAAAATTACAAACTACTGTGAATCAGCTCTCCAATGTAATGTGGAAAAGACCCTAATAATAAAACTGTAGATGTCCAACCAGTGTGTCTCCTGTGGGGACAAACTCCCCACAGCTCCCCACGACTCCATGCCTTTGTGAGGTTTAATGAATGGGGGCAGGCAGAGATGGGATGCAGTGAGCCGGGCAGGGACTGTGCCAAGGCTTGCTTGTCAAGTCATATTTGCCACAGGGCTGCAGGGTTGGAGCTTGAGGGGCTCTGGGACTGACTGGGGTGTGGAGGCACTTGCCAAAGCCCCCCAGGCTGGTGAGCCCTTGGAACAGCCCTGCCTGGACAGGAGGAGGGGGCAAGGTGGCTGCTGCTGGGGCACCCCTGCTTGGGTCACAGGGGTTGCATCAGGGAACAAATTGGCTCCAGAGCTGGCATAACTGAGGTGGCAAGTGTCCCTGGTTTTAAACAACTTTTGGTTGATTTGTTTATTTTTGATTGCTTTTTTTGGTTTGGGGTTTTTTTTTTGGCTTAGGTTTCCCAGAGCTACGTAAATGTAGTTGACTTTCCCAGTTGACACTTAATAACATGGGGATGGGAGGGAAATGAATCACCGAGGCTACAGGAAAATTTATTTTCAGGAGAACAATAATGCCATATATCAACAAAATGTTTTGTTCTGTCACTTGATAGCTCATTGGCCATGAGGCACCATCCTGGAATCTCTGTAGACTGAGAGCGATGGCCTCTCTACACCTGAGTTAGCTGAAGATAAAAAAGGGCTTCATGATTCTTGCATGATAGTCATTAAAAGAGTCCTATAGAGATGAATGGTAGCTGGATTGAGGCCAAAGCCATCACATGCCTCTTTGTAGTAGTTGCATAAACAGAGGATGAGTAGATAATTTCCCGCTCTCTTCTGCTCTTGTCTAAGATCTGTCTTGTCATAGATAATTATAAATCAAAAATAATGAACTTGCCTTTTAATGCATTTGAAGCTTTGGCATGAAGTGGTGTAAACAAGTTCTGAAGTCTGGTATATGGGAGCATTAAACCTAATTATTAATAGATAAATAACTCTTCATCAAAAACTGGGGGAGGAGTTTGAGGTTGGTAGTATTCTTTGCTAACGTGCGTATCCATAAATAGCAATAACTTGAGGGTCCTGTGATTAATCTTGTGTTCACAGAATAGATGCACTCTTTGCAAAATAAATAAAACAGAGAGGAGCTAGTTTAGTGTGCTGCCTGCCTGAACCTACGAGTCCTCCCCCAGACCTCAGCTCTTCCCGTGCTCCTGGAATGCACAAGGATAATACTTTGATTCATGCCTCCTTCTGGTTTGTGCTTTCAGTTCAGTGATTTGGCTCAAGTGAGGTAACACAAGGATCTGGCCTTTTTAGACTATGGTCTTTTATGAGTGGACAAGTTCTGCTCTTATATTTTCCAGTTTTCCTACAAAGCTGTTCACAACACTGAAAACTGGAAAGAATTATCTATGATTAAATTAAGTGTTAGCAGTACAGTTAACCTTAATATTTTAATTTCGGCAAAGAGGCCTTTTATTGTTCATATGTTTTCTAAAAATAAATCTCTTCTGTGAATCCAAGTAATGCATGGCTGTACAAATCCTTGTTTTTCCTCTAGGGTTATAAACTCCTTATTATATATCCACTTAATTATTTCTCCTTCATTACCCCTTTTATCTGCATACTCTGGCGGTCACAGCTCCCCAGGCAGTGAAGCTTATTGCACCTATACCATTGCTATTGTACCCCTGTAGCATTGTCATCCAAACCCTGGATGAGCCACTTCCAGAAAGATTTCCACTTTACTATTGCATGAGTCCTATTTTCCCTCTGAATTAAGACAGACCTCTTTGATAGGTCTGGCTGTATAGTGACTGGAAGAAACAAGGCTTCTTACATAAACCTGCTCCTGGAAGTTGCTCTGTGATTTCTTCTGCTTTAACTTCCTATATGAACACCATACAGCCTAGTGGATAAGAAGTATTTATTTTTTCCAAAGAAAATGCTTATATTTATTCCAGGCAGCAAAAGATTTGTATCTTTTTGTTCTTTCTTAAACTGCTCCTATTTTGCTACAAAATATTATTAGGATTTATTTAAGTTAATGTATCGGGAAAGTAAATGCTGCAGTTAAAGAATCAGGTCCAGCTTTGCAATCTATACTGGAGAGAAGTCCTGCTTGAGGAAAATGGTCAAAATACAAACTGTATGTATAATTTTCAATGCTTTAACAAGAATATTCTTGTATAATTTGGACTGGTCTGCATGACTAGTCAGGCTGAAAAGGTCAGGCTGAAGATTACACTACTCTGGTGTGCTGTGGGAGTCAAAACCACATGCTCCCGTGTACGTCTGCTCTGTGGGTGACCCCCTCTTGGGAAGAGTTTTCCTCTGGCTGTGGCACTGAGCAGCCTCCTCCCCTGGGGTGATGACCCTCACAGCAGCCCCACAGCGGCAGCGAGCCCCAGAGTGAAGGGCAGCGCTGCTCCCCACAAAGTGTTGGGTACCCCTTGGCTTCACTCGGTTGGTACCGACCCTGGGCCAAACCCTAGGGAGCAGAGCGGGTAATCCAGTGTGTCCTGGGGAAAGAACATTCCCCCTCTCCTGTCCCTGTGCTGCAGGCACTGCTGCCTGGGCAAGCTGCCCCAGCCCCGGGCTCCTTCTCGCCGTCGTGCGAGTCCCGGTTCGATGTAGGAGACGCGCTCCTGCAGCTGCAGGTCAGGACTGCCTCCTGGGGGTGGCAGTCACAGTAGCGTTTCGGACCGGAGCTGGAGGCATCTGGCAGAGCAAAGTGGGTGCCCTGAGCCGAGGTACGCCTGGGAGAGACCCCAGCAAACCAAAAATGCTCCTTTACTGAGAGCTGGGCACCCAAAATTGCTCCTTTTCTGAGAGCTGGGCAAGATTCCAGCCACTGTCTGGAAAGACGCTGCTTTGGTGCATAATTCACCTGTTTATAATAGTTTACTGGGCTTGTGAGATCCCACTCGAAATAAGGCCAGAGAACTGATCCAGTACAAAACCAGACCTGAAGCAACCTCGTTGGAAGGGCATGGGAGTCTGTAGCCGGTGCTGCCTTTTGCTGTGGTGTCACACCATGCTGGTGCTGTTTTCTTGTCACTGATATCCACGGAAAGTACAGCTTAAACCATTCTTAAAGCCAAAGCAGAGAGTTAGTGCTTGGGGTGTGTTTCCATGTATGTTGCTGATAATGTTGGTGCAGGATGTGTCCCTTGCTCGCCTCTCAAACCCCCGCCAAACCAGTTCTCCCACAACTCCTTCCAGCCTTCTTTTAAGTGCACATTTGAGGAGCCCCTGCTCTGTGGCTCAGCATGATGATACTGGAAGGGGCAGAGTGGGGCAAGAACGAGTGCCTGGGGACAGGGGAGTGACTCTGTGGTACTCCCCAAGGTGTCACAACACTTCCTGGGACTTTGTAGTCAAGTCCTCTTTTGCACCTCCCTTGAGAACTAGACAAGCATTGACCCAAAATGCAGATTTCTAAGTCTGTACCTTAGACAAGTGTCTTGCTGATGTGCTGTTTAGGAAAGAGAGAGAGAGAAAGAGGTGACTAATTTCTGTCTGGTCATTGCTAGGATGCTCTCGTACTGAGGTTGTTTGAACATGAAAAGCATTAAACAGAATAAACACTGTCTCGAACTTTCTGGATACCCCCAGGCCATTATACACCTCTCTAATGAAATTGTTGCAAAAATAGATGAAAGTAATGCTTTACTTTTTTAATCTTTTCTAAATCTCTATTTGGAAATACATCTCTCTTTTTCATCTTTTTTTCCCCTTCCTTTTCCCTTAAATTCACTGAAAATTACTTTAGCAGGTCTATCAACTTGGAGACTCCCATTTGAGTGTTTTAACTGAAATAACCTGAAAAATGATTGATCATTAAAGAAAGATGGCAACAGTCACCCAAGAACAAAGCATGGGAGTAATTCACTGGTTTCCCTGGAGTCAGAATTGGTCTATTAATATAAACAATCTGAAACATCCCAACAAAAATATAATGAAATATAAAGCAGAGTTTGTTTGTTGTTGGTTTTTTTTGCTTTGCCTGCATTTTAGAGAGCTGACGAGAGTAAGATCGCTACATACCATATACAGCTGTGTACATCTTCTAAGGCTTTAGTAATTGTGACATCAATAACAAATAATTAGCATCCATAGACTTGAATGGATTACCAGAACTATGGAAAAAACAGAACCTTTAGACACTAAAAACATTATTTGAACAAGTTGTTTAAAATCTCAAACTCTTATATACAATTAAGTAATACTGAGGTTTTCAAATATTTACATGACAAAATAATTTGGAACATTTTATTTGATAAAACAGTTGAGTATACAGCAGTCTCACATAAGAAAGTTAACAAAAGTTCATTTTAGAGTACCCCAATGAGTTTAGCATTACAAAAAATATTATTTATTTTAATCTCAGAGCAAGAGTTATCTACAAATCTATAACTTATAATTATCTAGAAACTAAAAGAATGTTCCTTTTTGCTGAGGTTGATGCTAGGATTATGTGCTTTACAAGTGCAAGACTCTTATGGAATTAATTAGCTGCTGGTAATGTCAGCAACCTTATGTTTGTAACTTTATGCAGGAGTTGTTTCTATTTTGTTCAGATACTGGGTTTTAGCATATCTAGGAGAGATGTTGGTTCTTAATTACCCTTCTTATTACCTTTGTATTTCTCAAACAAATCCTCCTTTGGATTTGTAGCTTTTCTGCAGGATAAAAAGGTCTCATACTGTAAATTAGATGTCAAATTCTCTTGAAGTGCTGGATAACTATTGAAATTATTGAAGGAAATGGAAGAAGAGGTAGCAGTTCCTTAGGGATCATCACATTTGTGAAACATTTTAGAACAATAGGTAGTGAGAGACACTTCCTGTTTCCATATTTTTCTCATTTTCTACTGAGGGAGATAACTTGAGTTACAAGTTACTGGCAGATGTTCCAAGATGACGGTGAGATGGGTTGGCTCAGATCAGGCTAATGACGAGGATATTACCACAGAGGCTTAAATACTGTGTAGTGCATGGTGAAAAAAAATTCTTAGAGTCTGCTGCTGTCTTATGTGCTGTCTGGTTGTTCTCCTTTTTATTTTGTGGGTTAGAGGACCTAACTGTGTGAATGATTTAGGAAAAATAAAGGTACAACAACAGAAGGTGTACAGTTAATACTCATGAACTGGAATATTATAATGTTTTGCCTGTATTAATGTAGGTGTGAAATGTTCTAAATCCCCTGTAATTCAATCCACCTACAAAATTAAAATGCTGAGGCAAAACTGTGCAAAAGGAAATGACCAGGAAGTGATGACAAGTGTAAAACAAACAGGAGAGCAAGGGGCACATGAGCAAGCAGAAGGGGGAAATACCAAACGGGGTGAGGGAGGAGAGGGACCAAAGCAGTGTCCATGGTGAAGCTGCACCGCTGAACCTGGTGTTCACAGAAAGGCTTGGCTGTAAGCGAGTGAGTGGGTGCTGGGCAGTGGCCATGGCAAATGCAGACCTCAGTGTGAAAATTGTGATCAAAGAGAGAGACCAGTGGGGTGAAACGGAGCAGTGCAGAGCTGGGCTGAGGAATCAGATGAATGAGTGATCCCCTCCATAGTGTAGGGCTAGGGGAAGAATAAAAATCATGTAAAAATGTTCAGGGAGAACAGAAATGCTGAAAATTATATTTGTCTAGTACTGAGGGAATCTATTGGAAATATCCATAACTATACTGAAGTGCAAATTACTTGACCCTTGGTCTGTTTCACACAGGGAGAACAGGACCTGACGACAGGTGAGATTTGATGGAATGGCGTATTTTTCAATAGTAACACAGCACATATTAAGTTGGTACTTCTAAAAATCAGCAGATAGAGAAAACTTCCTTTGGCCAAGGAAGTGCCCAAAGCATTATTTTGTATTTTTAAATGCCTAGAAAAGTTCCTGAAGAGGCAAATAAATTCTCTAGCGTGCCAGAATTTAGAGAGGGTAAGTGACATACCATGAATAATTATAAAGCTCTAACCTAGACATTAGTTCTGGAAAAAAATTATTTTAAAGCTTTATGTAGAGATTGATTAATCATGAATACTGGAATAAGAATTAATGCTTAATGGCATAAGTTTACAGAAAATACATTCTCTCAAGGTAAACTTGAAAAATAAAATATATAAGTGAAACTTAATCTCTGAGAAACTTGTGTGGAGCTGTACAGCTTTTTATCTGGCAGAAGGACGATCTAGAGTTAACATTAATCCCAAACCATCAACATGCACAACACAGGCTCTTTTCAAACGCCACAGCAAACTGAGTGAGTGCATTGCACTATTATCAATGTGTGGCTCGGACAGGGTGATGGATCACCAGTGTGCCAGAACTGAGTCACCTTTGGGAGTTGGTTAATTTTCAAAAGCAAAAAAAATAAACTATGAAAGGCAAGGACTCCTATTCTTCATGTCCAGCTGTGCTTCAGCTCTCTCCAGGGAGAAGGCAGTGGCTGTTGGACACAGAGCTGTGTGGACTGGAGCAAGGTGTGGTGAGAGTCACCACTGGACACTGGTGTTGTGAACTGCTAGGTCCCACTGACTGCCCTCCAACCACATGGCTGGTAATGGTCTTAAAATACAGCCTTTTATCTTGAACCATTAAAAAAACAGTCTCTCTGTTTTGGGCATCTTCAGGTTACTGCTTTGCAAATTGTAGGAAATCTGAGCAAAACATTTTTGTCTGTTGGAAAGAAGTTGCCAACAAACCTGCTACCGGAAAATATCTACTTCCATTTTTAAAAATTTTCTAAATTTCAATCTTGCACTTTTTCTTCCCCTTGTGACTGCATTCTTTTAAACCAATATTCTACAGGATGGGTCCACTGTCAGGAAATAGTGGAAACATTTAAAAAAATAGTTGTGAAAGATGAACTTAAAATACTTTTTTCAAAGTTAAAAATCATCCAAGCAGGGAAAGTTTATTTACCATCACTCATCTACTAAATCAAATATTTGCAATAAATTGTTTTGAAACAATGAAGAAATCTTTTATTCTTTGAGGAAATTACTAATCAAGTCAAATTCAGTAATGAATGAATATGGTTAGCTCTAAACATCTTTTTCCTTCTGTATTTTGACATGTCTTTAAGTATTTAAAAAGCTGAACCATCCTCTGTATTTGTCAGCTGTTAGTGATACTTAGACGGCATCACGGAGGCTTGAGGCATTTGTTTTCTCTCTTTAATCAAGCTATGCATAGTAACATATCAGTGAATTATTTGCAGGCAAAAAAACCTCATCATATTAAACATGTACTGAGTGGGAAGGCATTACATATTTAAATAGAAGATGAGGATAGGTAGGATATAAGATACGGTAGGATATGAATTTGCTATTTTAAATAAGGCAAGCGAAGCTTTGCCCAGACAAGGATCCACTTTTATGTGTGTTACATATTTAAGCTACATCCCTAAGAGATATGCTATCTAAAATCAAGGGACACAGTTACAACATTCATATTCCCACCTTCAGGTATCCCAGGAGTCTGATTTTTTTCATTGTAACTAAAGGTGACCAGGCACACTTGGAAGTCCATGTCTTTCAGATATTGCAGGCTCAGTATTTAAAAACAGAAGCAGCAGCAAACCTCTTGACCAAGTAGTTATGCATAACATACTTATCTAAACCTGTATTTAATGTGAGTACTGAACTGTGAGTACTGAATTGTTCAATTTTTCAACCTCAGTCATTTTTTTAAAAAAATAAATGTTTTTAAGTTGAATATTCCCGAAGTAGGTGGTTAGAGAACAGCCCTGGGCAGGGAGGAGAGTTACATGGGGAGAGCTATCCCAGGGCACTCATCTGTGGAGATAACAAACTGAAAGGCAGTCTCAAAATAATACTTTTCACTTCTACAGTGCCTTTAATCTGAAAATCAAAAAGCACTCTGCAGAGTCCATGCAGTCGCTGGGTTGCAGTCACTTCTGGCTGTTCCTTTGAGAGGCTTTTCAGCTGCTGTCTGTCCTCAGAGCTGGTCTGTCAGTCCTAGCCTGGTACCTCCCCAGCAGCAGTCCTGTGCAAATCAGTGCACCGTTCAGAAAAAGAAAATTGAGAAATAAACACTGCATAGGAATGAGCTTCACATTCACCAAACCAGGGCAGTCCAGAATTATGGACACTGCGACAAACACCCACAAACCCAAAACAAAACAAAGAAACCCACGAAGCCTGGAACAGAATTGGTTTTAAGTGCTGCACAATACACAACTGCAGAGCCAGACAGAAACATGGACTACTTTGAGAACTTTTAGCCAGGGTAAAAAAGAGGTTTCTCTTGATTTGTGGTGAATCTCATTGCAAATAGAATTTAAATCAGTCCTTAATCTTGCTACAGTGCTTTTCTTTTTTTCTTTTCATTTTTTTCTCCTTTTTCTTGTCTTCTCTTCCCTTGGTGATGTTTCCTTTCTGAAGACCATATAAAGCAGGACACAACAAAAGCATTTGCTTCCCTGGCCTTTTGAGAGGAATTATATTTAAATCCAGTCTTTCCAATATCTGGGAGATAATGAGCTTGTGTGCTGCTTCCTTTTAGCCAGTTCTTTGCTGTTCTGAGGACTTCATGATTCACCATCACTGTGTACACAAGGAAAAGAAAAAAACACCAGTGTCACACTGTTGGGTTAGTTGTCTCAGAAGGAAATAACATGCAAGACTATCTCTAGAGTTCATGAGAAGGTGTTACCAGAAAATAAATCTGTCACTCATGCAATGGATGAACCAATGCTGGCAGCAAGGGCTGCTCTGATTCCTGTCTGATGGTTTGTGGCAGCCCTGCACAGCCTTTCTCCTGCTCCTGGCCCTCTTTCCACAGCTGAGGATAACTTTGGAATTTTTGGTTTACATCTGACCTCATAACAGGTGCGTTTTCTCTTTGTCCCACTGGTTTCTGCCCAAGTGGCTTGCTCCCTAGCACTTCCTTAATAACGTTTGGCTCATGCCAATGTTAAAAATGTGACATCTTATATTGGCTGATTTGATTTCAGTCAGCAGGGATAACATCAAGGTTTTAAACCACCTCTGAAGCTAAAAGGGCCACTTGTAATATTTTACAGGTTTTCTTAAGTCTCTTGCCAAATTGAGGCACATCCTGGGAATGCAGTACTTCTTTGTGTACCGACTTAGCAGCCACCCAAAACATCTCTCCACAAGAAGGAGTCATCCTTTCTCAGACAGAAAGACTAGGAGGGTACCCAGCAGCACCCAAGATAAGCCAAACCTCTTAGGTGATAAAGCTTATGGGCATTGCTTGTACTCCACACCCTCAAATAACCCATGCTGTGAAGGGGACAGGCTGCATTTCTTTTTCTGGGAAAGTAAAGGTCCCTGGAGCAGAGATTGGTCTCTACCCCCTTGTGCACCACAGAAGATCATCCCTCACCTGCTGACCCTGCACCCACTGCCTGCTCCCTCCTGCATGCATGGGATGGGAGCCCTGGCCCAGGGCAGCTGGAGAGGCTTTGCAATTCTGTGCTCAGGCACAATCAGGATTCTAGCACTAGGTTTCAAAGGCAAGAGTTTTTATTTCAAATATGTCTTTTGAAAATTGTATGTAAATTTTGAATATGTGCATATACGTATGTTTGTAACTTAGCCTACAAAGCCAAGGTAGGGGACCCCACCTCCCAGGGAGCCCAGGCTATCGTATCTTGCCTCCTGTGCACAAACGTGCAGCCTTGATGCTCATGAGTACACATTTTGCCATAATCATAGCTTTGTTTCATTTTACTTCTTAGTCTTTCACTTTCCTTGCTCAAAAGAGCTGCTGAAAATGTCTATTTATCTGTATGTAATTATCTTTCTGACATTATTTATTCATCTAAGAATTTGGTTGGGAAAAGTAGCAGATCTTGGATTGACAAGATTCAATTGGAAATAAATAGGAAGCAATTTTTTGTTTGTCTACCCAGAAATCCCACCACTTCAAATATCTTTCCACATGGAAATGAAGCATATTTCAAAATTTCACATTAAATTAAATTTGAAGTAGCCTTGGGGTAAGGGAAACACTCAACTTAGAAATATTTTACCGCCACACCATTCTGTTCTTTAAACTTTCAAAAATTTTTATATTAAAAATTCACTTAATCTGAAGAGCAGTTTTGGAACAACTTTAATTCTGGAAATGTCAAAGTGTCATTATTGAAATGTTTTGTCTCATATGTTTTCAAAATTATATCAAAATCATTCATAGTTCAAGACATTTGGGTCTTGATGAACTCCCCCTCAGCATCCTTGTGAAGCAAAAAAATACCATCTCTGTTCAGTGTACCCTCAAGATGTTTCCCATACTGAAATATCAATAAAATCTAAAAAAGAAATTACCTTAATTTTAGAAGAATTTTGCCCAAACAAAGCAGTCTTTCAGAATCTTAAATGGAATCTAATATTCTTGCACTTTGTGTTCAACTAATATCCTTTGTATGAGCAGCTCTGAATGTTTTAGAGATAAATCTCCTATTTTTATTTGCATTTGTTTGCCTTTCAACAATTTAAGGGCATAAATTTCTCTAATCTAGTCTGATTCTAAGATACCATTCACAAGAAAATTTGCTTAAATAATCTGTGTGCCTTTGCTCTGACTGAAGCATACTTATCTGAACAGGGTTGCTTTTTTGTATCAAGGCTTAAGCCTCACTGTAGTGCTCTAAAATAACTCTGTTTTACAGGTGGGGAGCTTGAGGTAGGGTGTAGCTCAAAGATGCCTTTTGATAGCCAGGAGCAAAACCCCCTTCTTCTGATGGGCTTAATGCAAATCCAGTACAAAAACTCCTTTAACAAGGATGGTATTTAAAATGTCAGCTCAAGCTGGTAGGTCATGATGATTTTTTCCCCTTAAAATGAATTGTTAAAGATTTTGAAAGTCAGCAATGCTAAGGGTGGTGTTGTGTAGTATGACTTCTGCTGGTGTTAGCCTATGGCTCAAGCATTCTTTGTCCTATACTCCCTGCTATAGTCAGTGGTAGGCTCAGCAAATCTGCTTTTAGAGAACTGCTGTGCAGCTGCCTCTCCTTAACAATTTTCCCCCCTCTGAGTTATCATCTAGTGGCAGGAAGGGAAGACCCAGATGGCTAACAAATCCAGGATATTTTCCAGTTTCTAAGGGTAAAATTAATGTGCTTGCTTTCATCTGGAACCTAGGAACTAAGCCTCTTTTTTTCAAACAGAACTGAACTACAACAACAACGATTTCACTTGCAACAGATGTAAAAAGAAACCTTTTAAATACAAGTGACTGTAGGTGACAAGCCCCATCCAAAGGTTCCTCTGAAACTGCAACTTTGGAGCAACTGAGTAGCAAACTCTGCAGCAGTGGTGATTTAACATCCCTATTTTATTCCTGAGAAAGGAAACTCAGAAAAGAGGATTGGAATATTATGACAAGTCTGCAGTGGGAGGTGAAATTCTGCCAGAGTGGCATGTTCAGCTGAATTCTCTGATGCCATGGGAAGCAGAAGACCTAGGTCGTCTCCCTGCTCCTGGCCTTGCCTGATTGCATCACTGCTTCTGCTGCACCAGGGATTTTCTTGGCACACAGAATGGCTTGTTTGTTATCATAACCTGGCACAGAGCAGCTGCTTTGCCCACTCCTCAAAATGCAGCTGCAACACAAGGGTGCAGGCAAGGGCAATGTACAGCCTCTTGTTTCCAGCTGGAACTAGAATTTTTAATTAGGGAAAATTGCGAGGGGTTTAGGAGTTCTGGGCAAAATCCTGAGGAAACCAACCAGAAAGATTTTAAATTTACAAGCTGTCAGGATTGCGGTTTTGCATCCCACTGGGATCTCTGCTTGGACTATCAACTAGTGCCAGCTCTGGGGGAGTGCTGCAGGGGGGCACCAGGAAGGTCCTTCGTGGTTCTCATTCTTGTTTTTTTCTTGGAGTCAGACAAGTCCCTGTCTGTCAGGTCACAGCTCCAGCCAAAACATCTGGTAGTGGTTCCCAAGAACCTATAGGCACCAGGTGGCAGAGGGGAACTGGGTGCCTGTGGTGAAGAGTGCCAAGGAAGCTATGCTGAATGCTTGTATTAACACCTTGGGAAACTGTGATTAAAGTCTGATCAGTGAGTGAAACTCCATCTGTGCAATCTGGTTGTCTGTCTTTCACCACTTTGTAAGGCATAAGATTATTTAGAAGTGCAGTTTACAGGAAGAGACCTGTTTAGAAATAAGTGTGTCAAGCCTTTAGTTTAAGTTGAAGTCAAGGTCCCTATATATAAAAATTTTAAAACTTAGATTGACCAAAGAATAATTCTATAATTACTTACAAAAAAACTAGATTATTTTTTAATGACATTGACAATATTTCTTCAAATAATATAATGAATTAATGTACCTCGGGTTGGCAATTGATTCTTTTTCTTCTTCTCTTACAGTAGGCAAACATTCACAGTCACCTGGAAAAGGGTAAGAAACAAGACTATAGTTACACTTGGCAGTTGTTCTACATTTATTTTAAAAATGTATCAACTTTTATCATGCAGTCACTCTAGAATAATGATCTGCAGATGCACTTCTGCACCCTTTTATCTGCACAGTCCCCATAGCATAAATCTTACATCTCCTTCCCTTTGGTCGGTGTTGCCATAATTTATTTATTACATATATTCCAGTTGTCTATGTACACCTATACAAATCAGCTACTTTCGAGGACTGTCATCTACACACTGCCACAGGGAGGGTTGTTTGCTCATCTTCCACTGCTGGCAGTTGCACCTATGCTTTATAGTCCTGCTGGGAATTTGGGGCTGGAGTTTAGGGAACGCTAACACACACACACACACAAAAAAAGTATGTAAAATATTTGTTTCCTTCTCTCCACAAAATTTTAAACTATATTTTACACCACTTTTTTCCCATGCAATACACTTAATGCCTCTCTTTCACTACTACCACTTAGCACATGTTTTCTACAAGAGCTTACAGACCGCGAAGGTCAAAACCCCATCATGTGGAGCACTGTGCTAATGCAAAGAAATGCTCCAAAGAGCTTTATGTCCTGAAAAACAAAGCATGCCTAGTAGGTCAGGCAAATGAGCCATTTGGATAGAAGGCAAGGGACCAGGAATGAAAAAAATACCAGTGTTTCAGCATTTCCTGGCCAGTGAAAAGCTGTTCATCGTTCCAAATCAGGCCTTGGTTAACTCATGGCTTACCAACAACCTGCAACTTCTTGAGGACAATGAAGACCCCTTAGAGATTTTGACTGGGGAATTCACCTGGGAGAAAAATGGGGGGTAAAATGCAAGATACTTAGAAGTAACTGAGAAGGGAGCTGAAGATGCAGCTGCTGGTAGTTACTGTATGTTCTAATTGCTCCATGGGCTGATAGCTTTGCAAGGGAGGGGAAGGACATATTCAGAGGTTCCTGGCAGCAATTTTAAATAAATGGTGGTCTGAACTATGAGCAAATACATATTTCTTCTACAATGCCTCAATGTGGAGCACAAAACTGTAGAAATTCTGGAGACTGAAAGGACTAGATACTTCAGAGAAACCAGTATTTAGCATTAAAAATATGTATTTAAAAATACAAATAACATTCACAGCTATAAGTGTGTTTAATAGAAATGTCTACTGAAAACTGAAAACATTTATGAGTTTCCATCACATATTAAAAATAAACTCCCACACAAACTAAAATACTCCTCTGAAAAATTCTTTCCCTGACATTTGTTCAGTTATTTTAGTAGGAGGGAGTCAAGAGCGCAACTAAAAATGTTGTAGGAAAAGCAGTGATATGCATACAAAACACCTTCCATTGATTTCCTATACATGGGATCTACGTCAGCAGGCAAGAGAGGGAGGATGGAGTAGAGGGGTTACCGTGTACCATTTTTGTTCATGCTGTTCATCCATTTATCAAGCTCTTCCATTTCTATCTCCATAACAGAGGGCGTGTCTTCTTCAAAAATAGGACTTGAGAGAAGAGAGGGGGCAAAAAACCATTACACAAAATGCTTAATTCAAACAATTTACAATGTAGTGATTTTGTATGACTCTCTTATAATTCCAGACACATGTATTAGCTGTGGAAAGCCATCCTAGCCTAGTAATCTGAGAAGATGTCAGCCCAGTGGGTGTGAACCAAGGGGCCACAAACAGACGCGAGGGAGCGGCGCTGAGATGCCAGTCCTGGGCAGAGGTAGGGCCAGCTGAGACATAACACGCAGAGGGACTCAGATAGTGCAGCCAGGGGCATGCCAGAGCACAGGGTCACTGCAGCTTCTTGAAAACTCTCCCTGCTGTAAATAGAAAACTAAAAAAAAAATTTGTTCCTGCCCTCCTGGAACACGTGACAGAAGTGCCATTGCTCCAGTGTTAAAAGCTGAAGGCCTAAAGTTTCATCATATCTGTGACTGACATGTGCAGTGACTTCAAAAGGAAAGGTCAGGAGTGGAGTAGCTGCATTTATTTAAATGTCTCTGCTTAGCTCCCTTTTGCTTATCATTCCTGCAGTCATATGATAGAAAAAATATTTTTAGCAAGAAAACCTTTTTTTTTTCTCGTAGAGCCAATTCATGAACTTTCAGCATTGATTAGCAAGATGGAGCTCAGTAAAAGGTACCAATAAAAATTATCACTCTGATATGAGCCACGCAGCTTCTGTCTTGTTTTCCAAGCAGCTAAGGCATTGCTCCTGGGGCAGCCAGGCAAGCCTTTTTGCCTCACCTCTGAGTAAGAAGACAAACTTGAAAAACAGGGGAGCAAGACACAGAGCTTGTTCTAAATTGTAAAAGCCTGTGATGAGCCTGGGAACTGATCCCCTTGGCTCATGGGGCACCTTGTACCTCTTGTGGCTGGTGGAGCAGGAGGTGCCTAAGAGCAGGCGTAGTAAGGGCTGTGGGCTGTGGGTGTCTGTGGAGCAGCCCTTGCCTCAGTCACCACTAAGTCTTGTTCTCCTGCTCTAGTCTTAAACCTTCAGCCGGGTACTGAAGTCACACTTTAGCCACCTGTTGAGATAGCTAGTTCAATTGATGGCAAAAGGCAATGATGTTTAGTGTACAGCTAAATTAAAAGAGATAGTGAAGGAGACAAAGGTTAGAGTAAAAGAATTTTTTTTAAAAAAAGAATGGTATTCATAAAATTTACCTTTTCACATTTTCACTTCCCAGCTCATCTGGAAAAGAAGAGAATTGGTGTTCATAATTCTGCATGATATATACTCCATTGTATTTACAAGGTCCAGACTGCAAGCCTTGAATAGGGTCAAGTAAAATAGGTTGCATTTTCAAAAGGCATAAAAACTAAATTGCAGATGAAAGACAAAGCATCTTATCCTGTTTGTAATTTTCAGAGGACCCCATTATTTCGAATCTAAAAGCAGCTCGTTATTAGCTCAGCCACACTAGGAGGAAGCCCAGTGTTGGTGTTGCAGTGGGCAGGACAGGGCAGATGCACACTTCCCTCAGCAAAACAGATGTGCTGAGGGAAATGGTATCCTGAAAAGGAACCACCTCTGAAAAAAAATTGTTTACTGGAAGCATCGGGACATTTTGCTACAGATTACACTCAGGCAATCCAGCTCTGTCTGGAGACTCTGGGAGCCACTCATGGGGAGAAGGGTGGGGAGGAGTTGGACTGCATGGCAGATTTGATCTTAGGCAAATGAAGCTGAACTAGCCAGATGTCAAAAGGGATCCAATGCTACTTGTGACTCCAAGACAAAGTAAAGATGGGGAAAGCAATGGTGTCACAGACATAATTCTGATAAATATCTTTACCTCCAGGAATCAAGTGACTGAAAAACCTGTCTTAAATCACCTTATTTTTAATTCATTGTTGCCAGTGGGTGATACCTCCCAGTTGTTCCAGCACATTCCCAGACTGCAGAGCCACCCCAGAACCACAGAGCCATCTGCCCCAGCCTTGACCTTGAGGATGCTCAAAATTCCAGGTCCAAGCAGTTGGCACGGGGCATGAGATCCCAGGATCGTGTTCCTGAAAGGCACCACATTTCCTAACCCTCTGAAGAGTGTACCTGCATTTCAGTCATCCAGAAACAAGCAGACAACTGGGTGTCTGGTTGCAAATTCAGATTTTGTTAGAGGGAAACCCAGTGATCAGGCAAATGCAGCCTAAAAATGCCCTGAAAACTTGACTTAAAATCTGTGTTGAATGTGTTGCACTGTCTGCAGGCTGATGAGCTTAGAGCTGCACTCTGACCATGTAGAGACACTGATATGACTATTTCAGGATTTCACTTACCAACTATGTGGTTTTAATATGACACCTCACTTTGTTTTCTGTGGCCTGACACTCCAAGTTACCAATTCCTTTGTTAACAGATAATGGCACCTTCCTGAAGCATTGCTCACCCTACTGCAGCACCCAGGCAGTCTGACCTAGCTCATTTGCTGTGATGTCTTCACAGCAGCCACCAACCTATGGAATCAGGATCCCTTAAAATTGTTCCTTAAAATGGTTTTGCTTGTTCTTATTTTGTTGAAGCTCCAAGCAGCTTTACCTTGTGGGCACTATGGGCTATAGAAGCATTAATTTCACCTTGCGTAAAGTTGTTGAGCAGAAAGACAGAACAAGCATTTGCAGCCACAGTTACATCCCTGAGCATTCTCAGCATTTCCAGGAGCCAGAGATTGGTGCCAGGGCTCCCATGGGTGTGGCAGCATGAGCAGGAATTGCCAAGAAGCAGAAGTAGCTCCTGCCCAAGGAGAGGTCCATGACCAGGTACTGCTGGCTGGGGAGGATCCCTCTCTTACTTGTCAAATGTGCAACTGCAATCAGAGAAGGGCATTCTAAATGCGGCACCCCATGCCTCAAAATAATGTTCTGTTAATGTTGAACACATCCTGAAAATAGCCTTTTGATGCACAAGAAGACAAATATACCTTGCTTAGACTTTTTCCTTTTATGATGCATTACAAAAAATATGATCAAGAAGATCAGCAGGACCAGCAACACCACAGGGACAACATATATCAAAATAGACTGTTCTGCTGCTTCTAGGCTGTCCTCATCATTCACAGCATTCAGTTCAGTACTTGGAGAACTCTGTGTTTCAAAGCTGCTTTCAGTAGTGCTTGCTGTTACAAGTACTGGCTCATGGTCATCCACAGTCGAAGGACCTGTAGCAGGAAGGTGTGTTGTTGTAAAAGTGGGTAATATCACCAATCCGTCTCCTGATCCATCGGTTCCAGGGCCTGCCAAATATATGAGGACAACTTAACATTTTATGGGTTTCAGTAGTACTATCAGTGAGTCACAGTGTAGAGCTTTAGTATTTACTTCCCATTTGATGTATTAAAAAAAAAAACAAAACACCAGATGCCCCATACACACAGATTTGAAGTCTTGAGCATCGGATGTAAAATTAGATCTCAAATTTGTCACAAAATCTTACAAGTCATGACCACATTCTTCAGCTGACTTTTACTGGGACACGTCAGCATGTGTCATCTATCTGCACAGAGCTGCCTTGCACAAACAGACTTATTTTCCTGCAGGTTGGCAATCGGTCTTGCTCTCATGTGAAATTATTCTACTTCTCAGTAAACCACACCAGCCTGTTTTGTGTGTCAGTCTTGGTACATTCATCCCTCCCCTTACCCAAGGAGTTAGGTACTGCCTTCAGGGAGACCATTATCCCTGGTTCACCAATTTCTTTGGTTCACTCATCTCCCTGTTTCTGTGCCTTTCTCAAATCTGTTAAATTTGTCTTACTGTGAAAAACAGAATTGACGAAAGGAAGTCTGAAGGATGTAAAAGCTGCTGCCTTCCACTTCCGCATGGACCAGAAGAGGTGGTAGTAACATGGGGACTTTACTGCATACGGGTCCAATTAGCTGTTCCTCTGTCTGATCCTACAGGCTGGCTGAAGGAGTGTGTGGCAAAGCATCAGTGCTGAGTATTCCCCGTAAGTGCTAAGAGTGGGGGTTTTGAGCTCTGATCTCAGTTCTGGTTTCACTTTTCATGCATTTTGCAAGAAGAATGGCTAAAATTGGCTGTTGGTAATAGTGACACAAGTGCTTTTTGTGTGTCTAGGTAAGAGTCTATTGACTGTCATAGAGTTTAAAAGCTTAAAAGAAGTACAGCAAATTCTGGGCTGATAGAGTATTCTATACTGACACCAAAAATCCTGTTGTAGCCAGAAGTGCAAGAATCAGTCTTTAGATAAATTACAACAGCAAAACCTTCAATAATTTTCTTGGCATGAAATTAAACTATGGGTTTTTTGTGTTATCTGCCCTTTCAGATACAATGCCGGCACAGTGCATATCTCATTTTATGCAATAAAGCAGGATGGGATTTCATGACTTTTGCAATTACATGTTTCTCCTCGTTCTTATAAAGTGCTGGGCAGCCAGAGTTTCCACTAGAGTTAGCAAGAGCTTAAGGTTTTCAGCACCTCAGTGCTGGCATTTCCAATCTCACAGGACTGGAACCAAAAGTACTTAGCATTTTAAATGCTTTTGTAAACACATTAATCTTCATAATGGCCCTGAGAGATGAGCAGTTATCATCTCCATTTTACAAATGAGAAATCAGAAGGACAGGGATGCTGTCCTTCTCAGGGACGCCAAGTGAGAGAGAAAAACTGGGATTAGAGCGCTATCTCTTGCTTAATCCACTCTGCAGCATCTCCTCTCCCACCAGATTTGTCTCAAAGAGGAGATGAGTATTTCATGAGACTGTATTCAAGGAAACCCAATTTCAGATGAATAAAATGATTTGAGTGTGACAGCAGTGTTTTATCTAGATTTTTATGCTGCACATATCACACAGGCATCTGATTGTTTCATCCTTTCCTGAAAACTAGGGAAGAATTTGAATACTTAATGTAATACTGTGAAGGTCACCAGACTCTGCACCACAATAGGACAATGAAAATGATATCTCTTCTGTGGCAAAGCACTTTGTATCAATAGTCTCTCTTCTGTATTCAGTATTTCAGTCAAGAGCAAAACACTCTCTGCCTCCCTTGCAGGTAATGACCCCTAGGTGTGTGCTGCTCCATGCCTTCCCGTGATCTGCTGGCTGTCCTTAATCTTATCGCAGAGGACAGGAGGAAGAGCTCCTCTCCCCTATTAGTTTGGCCGTTTGACTTTTCTTTTCCAAGGTAGTTTGTAGTTCCCAGTGCCTGCAGCCACTCCATTTCAATTGCTGTTGTACAGCACGGCGAGGCAGCACTAGCGATGTCTGTGCTGCAGACTGTGGCATGATGGACTGTGCCACAGGCAGAGCTGATGGGCCACTGCAGCCTCAGCGAGCCTCTTCAATGACATTGTTTCATTTTCCTCCTCTAGCCATCGCCCTTGAAACCTATTGCCTGCCACATTTGATATATCAAGAGGGACAAGCCTGTTGCTTAAAATAGGGAAAGGGTGTGGAGAAAATACCTTACTTTTCATTTACTCGTAGAGCTAAAATGGATTTTTCAAATGTCTAAAGCATGGTGTGGCTTTAAAGCAAAGCAAACAGTCACACCTCATTAACTGCAGTGATAAACTTTCAGCTGCAGAGTATGCTGTGCTTGATTTCTGAGAGAGACTTTTCCAGTATCTCTGCTACTTTGCCTGGTTTTGAACTATGAAACAGACTTCAAATCATTTGTCTCTGTGTGAAATAGAATTACCTTTTCTAGTCTCTAGGCAAAGAAAATGGCAAATCACAGAGAATGACCTTGCTGCATATTTTTGACATATTTTTGTTCACTTTGCATAATTCCAGGGACAAAACGGCATCTCTCTGGGAACACCATTTCCTCTTACAGAGATCTTTTCTCTGACTGAATTAAATACATCTTTCAGCAGAAGGGTAGCCAATTGCACAGTGTTCTTGCAAGGATATTGCTCTTATTTCCTGCATTTTACCTGCTGCCCCAACACATCCCGCTCCCCCATCCCCTCTGAGGAGCAGAGTTCGGCCTCAAGGGATGCCTCACCTGTCACCCAGCAGTTGTTCTCACTCTCAGGCCACCCACACATCACCCTTTTTACACAGTAGGAAAGCACAGCCTGCACCTGTGTTGGCCCAGTGGCTTGCACCAGGGAAGGATTCGTGCCTCCAGTCCAGCAGGGAGTGTCGGGCTCAGGCTTCCTGGTGCAGCTGTAGTGCTTGCCAGAGCTACCCACCCAGGCCACATGAGACACACGTGATTGACCTCAAGATAGTTGCTATTTTTCATAGTGTTTCAATTTAAAGTGCTCAGAATAGCAAGTGGGCTGTGTTGCAGCTGGCCCCAGTGGCTGTTTTGTGGGGTGAATTAAAGCTGGGCATTACAAGGTTTGGAGCAGGGCAGAAGAGCATCTGAAAATTGGAGATTTTGTGAGGTGCTGTTCATACATTTTCTCCACGCCAGATTTGCAGTGATAATGCGTACCATGAAATGTCTTGTCAACTGTGCTGTGGTTTCATCTTGCAGAGATCTACTAGCTCCCTGCAAATGGGAATCTGACTACAATACAGCATGACATTCAGGACGGAAAAGCAAGGCCAGTGGAGTGCAACAAAGAGCAAGTCACACGTGACCATAGAGATATCTCCTTGACTTTGCAAAGCCTGTGCCCTTTCTCCTGTTGAGCTCAGCCTCATGCTGTTGGCTACAGTCCAACATCCATATTCATCTCTCTGCACATCTTGTCCAAGGAGCAAATGCTCATACAACAACCACATCAGCTTCACCTTTGTCTGGACCACCTGGGGCATGAATGCTGGTGACTTCTTCCCATGTTAAGGGAAGTGGATGGGAACACACCACAGCTTCAGCCCAGCCTGTATTGCCACTTCCCATGCTTTCAAGAGCAGAAGGGAGAGGGGCTGGCATGCAGCTGCATCCCATCCTGATGGGAAGGTGGACACAGCTGGAACTGGAAGCTAAAAAGCTGGAGGTGGAAGGCAGGAAGTTCTCAGGTTTCCACAACTGAGATATTAGAGGATCTGGTACTCAAGGAACCAAAATGCTTGAGCAAGCATTAGCAGCATCTCATAAAAGGTCCAATTAACAGTTCTTACAAATTATGAAAAAGCTATGTCCCTGTATGCAGATACCACAGTATAAGGTATTACTCAATATTTTCTACCTTAAAAATATGCTTAGGTCACTGATGGACTTTGCTTGAGTTTTGGAGGTGCTCCTAAACCTGCTTTTCATGGGAGACAGAGGCAGTTGAACATACCAACAGATTGGAGTCCAAAAAATGACATCTCAATCAAACAACATTTCTGTTGTTGCAGCATTTCTTCCTCTGAGGTTTGTGCTGCAGCACACAGAGGTGGTGATATGGGCTTCCTGATGAAGTAAGCAGGCAAACAGGTTTCTGAATTCACTTGGATGCAAGGCAAAGGAAAATAGCACAGGAAAATAGCTGGCAGTCAGCACATTCAGTTCTGTTGTAGAAGCATTGGTCTCTCTGCTGCCTTGCCATCAGACTCAAAGACTGGGCTCTCTCAAGGGAATTTTCCAAATTACACTATAGTGCCTACGGACAGAATAAAAAGCAATGAGATAGAGAAAAAGCGAGAGCTATGTCACTGGGATAGCCAGGCTTACTAGTTTGAAAGGAAAATTTTTGTTTCTCCAGACTTTACCATAAGCTATAAAAATGCAGTGAAAGGAAGGCTCATGGGCAGGTGACAGAACAAGGCTATAAAGCTGGAATAAAGTTACCATATCCTATATCATTCTGCTCCATACACACCTTGCTTTGGTGGTACAGTCATACCACTCCACATGGTCTGTATGATTCTCTCATGTATTGCTTGGCTCGTCCCTGCACTGTTCCTCTCCCCACATTTCAGGTTGCTGTAAGAAGGGCTGTTCCTTTCCATGGCCAGGGCTTGCCCAGCTGCCTGTTGTGGCAGGTCTTGCCTGTCGGTCTGGCTGGAAGAGGAATCCTTAAAAGCCTGCAGGCTAGCTGTTGGGAGCATAAGTTCCTCTGATGAGGGAGCACAAGCATTTCAGGGTGGCTAATCTGTAGACAAGATCCTATTAAAACGAGGTGCTTAGAAAGCGTTATCTAGGTATAACCTGAGAGAGGAAACAACTGTTTAAGCTCATTTATACAAGATGGAAACTGCTTTTCCTCTCTGTATTTCTATCCAGCTGAAGTGCTGCATTAACAGCCAGTGTTGCAAATTTAGTCACATCTTAGAGTCCCAACTGTGAACCTGTAGTCTCATTTCTCACCCCCAATACTAAAGGCTTTCCAGACCAATTTGTGCATTTAGTTGCTTCTACTTAATCTGATGGCCTTCTAGCTCTGCATCTGTGATACCTGTGTGACCTCACTGTGATGCAAATCTCTCTGCTCCTTGCTCTCAGGAGGACCCTGAAATTAAAGATTCAAAAGCTCCAGAGGCTTTCCAGCTATAGTAAAATCTCTTGAGGGAAAAGAGACTGGTGTCACTGACTGAAAATTAGTATACAATCTTGCTGATGTAAATGAGAGATTTTCTGAAATGTCCCTGAAGCACTTGAATAAAACAGTGATGGTTCATGTGTGTGGATAAAAGGGAGGAATAGTAGTAAATACATAGGAGAAATCGATGTGTTCAGTAGAAAGGATTTTTTGTCTGCTTTTTAGGACACTGCACTTTGGAAAGAGAAAGTATAGCAAATCCTCTCTGTAATTCCTTACATTGTTGCTGTGCTAGAAAATTTTAAAAGGTGACTGTAACGGGTTCAAATCCATTCTCAGTTCATTATTCAGGGAGGGAACAGGTCAAAACTACTGCTCCCTTAGAGACCTTGGCTTTGTAGGGGAGGCAGCCTAAAAGGCACTTCTCTGCCAAGGACAGAGTTGCTGTCTGTGCTCAGGGTACAAGCTGCTGAATATCTGGATCTCTGATAGTAGTGTTTCTTTGAATGACAATTCAAAACAATAGCACAGAGACACAGACAAAATAAAGCACTACCTGCAACTATCCCAGCTCTTCCACTTGGAGATCTTACATGTTTTACTGATCCTCTCCCTCACACATTTTCTTGCTCCCTATTTCAGACCACTGATGCTGCAATTTTCCATGTGTTTCACCGAACACAGTGCAAGATAGCATGGCCTGGGAAATGACTGGAGGGTCAGAGTCTGTTCCTATAAGCTGTAGTAAGGTTCTTAATGCTTGTTACTAGGGTCAGCACACACACCTAGGTAGGTCTTCAGGGCTGCTGCAAGGCTGAGCTCTGGGTCTACAATAGGGGTGATGCCCTACACTGTTACCTGTAGGGCTTCCTGACTGCATTAAAGCAAGGGGAAGGGAACTGTTGCAAACCCCAACATCCCCTCAGTAAGGAGCTGGGAGAAGGCCAGCACCCACAGCTGAGACCTCAGGAATGCTCTCAGAGATACTGGATTAGAGTGATTGTAGCGTAGCAGGAAGAAAACCATCCATAAATCATAATCCAAATGGCAAGGCTAGGCTTTTACGAGGCTCTGGCATGGTATGGGAACAGGACTTACAAAGACTTTAATCTGTCTGTGCTGCAAGATTTAATCATACTCTGTTTGCCTATTTTGTGAATGGTCTCTAGACAGTAGACCACTTAAAAGGTGAAGACTATGTCTGGCAGAGGGTAAAAAAAGCTCCCCTAAAGGTCTTGCCCTGTTGATCTGTGAGCAAGGAAGAGTGAGAGCAAAGGAACTCCCTGGGAAGCTGCTCTCAGCAGAGGGGTTCCTGACCCACCAGTGCCCGTGGGGTACGTAAGTCCTACATAAACTTTCCCCCCAGCAGTTTAATTTCACCCCCAAGGCCCAAGTTCACAACTTCCCTGTCCCATCCTTGCAGTCAGAGTATGGCCCCAGGTACATTTTGAGGGTGGTTGCATAAGCAAAAGCCACCTTTGTATGGGGTGCTCTCCTCCCCTTCCCCTGTGACTGTGGATTGGCTCTGTAGAGTCAGAGATGACAAGGCTTGGGGAGGGCTCTGGCAGGACTGAGTCACTCCCAAAGAGGAACCATTCCAAAATCAACCAGAATTTAAAGGTGGACCTACTGATAGGAAGGCTCTGAAGGCAGTGGGGAGTGGGTTGGGGCACCTGGCATGTGACATCTGCCTGGTGCTTCCTGCAGCCTCTAATGCCCATTGCAGAGAAGGGCAGGGGGGCACCGAGGCTGAGGAGCCCCGGGACTAAGGCGTCCCCCCCCCACGGGGGCATGGTGATGAAATAGTAGCTCTCAGTACCCTGCACACGAGCTAAGGAAGCAGGAGCCTGATCACTCTGCATTGCCTTCATTGTACTCCTCCCTTTCCCTGGGACCTCTGTTTTGCTCTGCCCCATGGCAGGATTTTTGTTCCCCTGACCGCTTTGATTCTGAACTACATTCAATGCTCGCAGCATATTTTCCTTAAGTGTCTGCAATGCAGCAGGGCTGTAGTAACACAGCCAAACCCAAACCATTTTATACCTCGCTTAGCTCGCTCTTACAGCTAAGCAAGTCTCCTAAGCGCAAGCAGCTCAACAGCATGCCAGGAGCCTGCAGCCCAGCTCTACACCCTGCTTATAGTACTGCTTTTCAGGGGAAAAGCGTCCACACCAAACCGATTCCAGCAGTGCATTTTAGGACATTAAGAACAGTCCAGTGATACCTGAGAGTGACCATCTTCTTTCCCCGCCTTCCGTAGAGCTCCCGCTCGCTGCAGCAGCACGGAGGCAGCAAATACTTCTAGTCCGTACCGAGGCACTTTGGCAGGGATTTCTTTGACACCGAAAGGCATGTAGCACCACCTTGGCAAGGTTTCACTCCAAGAGCTGCCTGTCATGTTCGGTCGCTGGCTGCCAAAATGCCAGTGCAACCAATGACCCCGGCAAACAGGAGCCTCTACAACGACACCCCAGCGCCTCAGCATTTTGTCACAAGTGGCTTCTCCACTCATGGTTCTTCCCTTCAGAGGGTCAGGACCTAAGTCCATGGTGCCGGCCACTTTGTTCTGCAGCTGAGAATTCAAAATATTTGCCTCCGGAACCGGCTGTTCCTTTGTTAAACCAGTTTCAGTGCACCGGGACTGCGGAAATCGGCAGTCACCTTTTGAATGGAAGCAGTGCTCTGCCTTTAACTTTGCTATTAAACACTGATGGTATGGGTGTGGAGTTTAAAAAGTTCAACAAATAACTAAAATTAGAAGCAAAATGCCTGATAGGTCAACATGGAAACTCCGGTTCTCTACACACCTGCAATTTAGGAAATGTAGGAATTGTAGGATTTGTTTGCTGCTGTTCGGGGATAGGTCTGAGGAAAAAAAAAGTCAAAGCTTTGAAAACGACAGGCAACTGAAAACAGAGAGAGTAAACACAGCAAAAAGCAGCAGAGAGCAAGTCCCCACAGATCTCCTCCCAGTGCTCAGTTTGGAGGGTGTTGCCCTCCAACTTGGTCCCATTGCTGCAGGCAAGACACGCGGTCCCACCTCGGCAGGCGAAAGGCGCTTTCTTACTCACCATCGCCGGCAGATCCTCCAGCCAGCGCCAGGGCAGAGAGCAGGGAGATGAGAGCGGCGCTCCGCATGCTGCCCCGGCAGCGCTGCCACCTGAGGGGCACTCAGGCAGGCTCCCTGCTGCACCCGAACATCTACATTTCCTGCTTCCTGCCGGGGAGCATCTGAGCTGCATTTCTTCAGGAGATGGACTCTCTTTGATGGGTTTTAGGAAGTGATGTAATTCCGTCTGGGCCTGTCAAGCGAGCAATGATTGCAAAAGAAAGCAGAAGAAAAAAAAAAAACAGAAGTTGCTCTTCAGGCACGCACTTGGCTGAAGCACCTTTATGCTGTAGGTGAGGGAGCTCCCGCTCTCTTCTCTTTTCACTCCTGACTTTACTACCTTCTATCTTCATCTACACACAGTGCCACAGATCATACAAATACCAATCAGACACAAAACTTCATGTATGTATGTTAGCAGGAAGGGTTTAGGTCATTTTTCAGGGTGGTTGAGCAAGAAAATTTCAATAGTGCGTCCCCTCTTGCCTTGGTTTTCAAGCTGTAATTCTCCCCCCATTCAGCTGGGAGACTGCATGCACTTACAGTCCCAAAAGGCAACCCCCAAGTGGGCTGTCTTCAGCAAATGGGATGAATGGCTGGCTCTCTTAGCAGTCTGAAACTGAGTATTCTGGGCTGGCTTGTGCTGAGGAAGAGGAAAAAGCAGAAATCCACATCAGTTTCTGTTATGAGCAGGTGGCTTAGCTAGAAAGTGCTTAGACACCAGTGTGATGATGGCTGTACATGACAGGGGACAGAAGGTTTCAATTCCCACCAGGAGGCAGGGCCTGGCATGGGGGTCCACAGGGCCATGGTTGATGGAGGTGGCAAGGGGCAGGTAATCCTGCCTCCCTTCCTCACTCCTGCTGATTTTCGCTTCCCCTTGGCTGTCTCTGTCTGGGTGAGCAGACCTTAGCTGTTGCCCCCCCCAAACACTGCCCTGTCCTCTGTTCCCACCACCCCATCACTCTCCACCATTTAGAAACACGTGAGGGCTGGCCAGGGGCTTCCACACATCGCCTGTTGCTGGGTAAGAGCAGTGGAGGACTTAAAAATTAAACCAAACATTTAAAATCTTCTTTCTATATAGAGTGTGCCTACCCAGAGCCCAGGATTTGGATCTGGATCTAAACCATACATGTACCTAAGCAGGGAGAGTGGCTGGACCACAGATTTGGTTTGTTCCACTGTAGAAATAAGTGCTAGATCTAAAATTCATCTCTCTCTGAGTTGAGGAGAGTCTGTGGTCCAGATTTTACTCTGGAGCATCCCAGGTTAGAGTAATTTTAAATACTTGCATAAAATTTTCCAGTAATAATCTAAGGAAGGAGGGTTGAATGGTGACTGTGTAGGAGCTTCATAGTGCTTCCCCTAGACATCAGTCTCTGTGAAAATCTGATTTCTCATCAGAATTTGTTGAGTTCTGGAATTTGTTGAAGCTGGTGAATCTTTCTGTTCACATTGGTGGGAAGTGATCAATTGCTGCTCTACTTCTCCAGCTAATAATTTTTCTTAGCACACTGATGCTTTTATAGGTCATCAGTTATAGGTTATTTAGCTTGAGTAGCTGAGAAATAGGTCAGTGATTCATTTAATGACCAGCTTGTTGATAGGTTTAAGCCACTTGAATGATACAGTTAACTAAAAATCTGAACCAGTTGCTTAGTATTGGCAAAGTATGTTTATGAACATCATAAAATAGTGGGGGAGAAAAGCAAAGTTACAATGTTTGCACCTAAAGAAGATAAAGAGGAGCTCTGAATTTTGAAACCGCTTCACTGACCAACTAATTAAATATTTCTAGGATATATTCTTTAGTATGATGTCATAGTCATTCACAATAACACTTGTCAGACAAAAGTGTCAGAGGTGAGACTTGCCAATACTTTTAAGATTTTTCTGTTAAAAAATGACAGAAACTCCAAGGATTAGTAATAGTGTGTAGTTGACATAGTTTGAATGATGGAAGTCCAGAAATTTAGGCCACCCAGGCATCTGCTATGTGCTCAGAGGTGAATTTGTCTAGTCTGGCAATAGGAAAACTGATAATGGGTCAGTGCCCAGCACAGGCAAAGCCTGGATGTGTTTTCAGGAGTGGAATCTCAGATCCTAGGGCTGTCACTGTTGTCCATCCTCAGCTTTCCTTGAACTTTAGTCAACAGTAGGCAAAGTCTTACTGTTTAACACTATTTTCATTGCTTTAACGTACAGAAAAGATGTGCTATACTGCTTTCCATTTCTTCCCCATCTCCTTCCCAAGTTTGCCACTCTGTTACCACATGGCCTGCAAACATGTTCTGCTGATTTCTCCTGCCCTGCATATTTGTGGTTTTGCCCCATTCTGTAGACTTAGCCCAGCACACTCATCCATTACTAAAACATAAATCTAGACAGAGAAACTGGAAGGGAAAACAGGAAAGGATTTGGGTTTTTTGTACCTTTGCTGCATTTTTACATCATATTTCTAATGTAAAGAACTATATCATTTTCTCTTTTCCCTTTCAGCCTTTCTACACAGGTTGTAGCATTTCCCCTCAAGTTCCCATTAACTACTATTGACAAATGTTTGGCTAACAACTCATCGCTGCCCTTGAAAGCAAGATAGCCATCTACTGCTGTGTATACAAGTATGATTTCTAAGGCAAATAAAAGTACAGAAAATGTGACTCTTGGCCACAGTACCTTTTAATTAAGATTTTAGAGGGATGCAAAGGCAGTTTGGCATGCATTTGACTATTTTAATTTTTTTTAATTGTAGAGAAAGAGGAATGAGGTATTTTGGATGCTGACAAATCAGGCTCTCAAGCAAGGGCAGTTACCTTGATCCATCTCCAGCAGCATTGGGATCATGCTCCCCTGAAGTACTCCCAGCAGGCTCCCTTTTGCCTGCCTGGGAAGCAAGGTTAGTACCTTTGCCTTGGTTGTTGTCTTCAGCCTCATGCGTCTCTCTTCATAGTATAAATACAGAAACCAAAAGCTGTAGTGACAACCTTGCTGCAAAACAAACTTGTGTATTTGGAAATCCATGTGGCTTCAGTGATGGATGGTTTTGTAAGAGGGGTAGAGTGTATCTGATAATTTCATAGGACTTAGTGCATTTACTAGGATCCACAATGCACCTTAGCAAGAGGAAGTGTCTTTTCACAGGTAAAACCACAAAATTTTCTGGGTGCTTACAATGTATGTTACCAATCTAGAAACATTTGGGCATGTTCAATGTTCCTGTTTCATCGATTTTTATATTCCAAAGGGCATGTCTGACCACCAAGCAGGGCTGTTTGCTAATATTCTTCCCTAATCAAGAAGGATTTGCATCACTGAGATGACAGGATGTCATCAGAGTGACATTTTCAGAAAAACAGAAATGTATTGCAATGCTGCAGCCACTTGGCTGATGCACTTCTGGTTCCTTTTTCCTGTGAGAACAACAGCAGCTAAACTTTTGCAAGTGATGTGGCAAGCTGATGGCTAGTTACAGGGCCTTTATTACAAACGTGCTAGTGCAGCTTGTCTGCTGCAGACTTCAGCAGCTAATCCACCTGCCCTGAAGTGCAGGCAGGGGCTAGAGCCAGCCGAGTTGTGCTAGTCCGTTAATGACTTGTTTCTGTCTCTGACATATGTTGAGAAAGGACAGATAAAATTTTCCCACAAGTTGCTGTGAAGGAATGGAAAATAGCAGTGTCTTGCAATTCACTGCAACATTAAAAAAAAATCATCAAAGCAAAAGATTTTGTGCAAAGCCCACAGGAATCTTCTCAAGTCAGCCAGAGTGTTGGCTGCAGTGGCACTTCTGCAGGCTGCTGAGCTAAGTAAGATTTGCAGAATCAAGGCTAAAATCCAGAGCATCCTTGTGTAGAAATCTCATGGGGATCTGGAGCCGCATCCACAGATGCACTTGTTTCAGAGCAAGCAATGCCTGACTGAATTGCAGATGACAAAGCTCTCTTTCCAACAAATCAATTCTAGATTATATGGAAAGACAAGTTATATTTTATTTCAGCCACAAGGGTACTTCAGGAAAAGTTTTTACATCTTTCTGAAACCAATGCCACCAGTATAGATTAGAACAAAGCTTAGAACAATAAGATGTTGTCCCTAACTGGGACAATGTAATAGAACTAAAATGAGAGTGACAATAAAAGCATATAAACAAGTATTTGCCAGTTTTAAGAATCTCTTTGCTCAACTGGACTTGTATTTGTCTTTTATTTTCTCTATTTTCTTCCTTGTGCATAACACGGGCTGTTATATCATGCTGATAATATTTTGGATACTTCAATAGGAACAGAAATAAAATACAAAACTAAACTTGAAAATATCCAGATGTATCTGCAAAATTATACTTGAAAATATTCAGATGTTTGCACCTAAGTTTCCTTTAACAAAATAAAAAATGGGTTCAAATAGAGACTTTTAAGATCAAAAATCTCCGAAATGGAAGAGGCCTCAGGGGGCATTGAGAGCACTGGCAGATTTATATTGAAGTGTAGCTGGACACTTCATTTCTACTCATTTTTGGGAAAGCAGTACATGGATTATACATTTTGCGCATGCTAAAAGATTCGTAAGTCATTTGTGACTTATGTGAAATCCTAAAATAGATGATGCCTCCATTCTGTTGTAGTACTGACTGTGTTTTGAAAGATGCATCCTCCTGGGAGCTCAGCTTTCCCTCAGGCAAAATCCACAGCTGAAACTGCACTTCCGAAAGGATGATGTCTGGTGAGCAAAATCATCTTGTTATTTGACCACTAGAGAAACACAATTACTAGCTGATGTAGGTAGTCCCCAGCCGAGCTTTCCTTTAGCCTAGTGGGGATTTACGCATAAAATCCTTCACCCACAACCTTCCTAGACTCCTATCCTTGAAAGCTAGGTGGGACTCCATGAGGTCTATCTTTGTCTCAATGCAGTCTGGATAAAGGTGGGATGAACACCCCAAAGTACAACCTTAGGGTTGTTTTTTTTTTTTAAAGCCTTCACTTACCTCAATACTACCAGTTTCATATTCCTCTTGGCAGATAAATAATAAGTGCTTTGTCCTAACTTTGCAACTTCAGAGTGCTCCTGGGCTCCAACAGTGGCTGTACCCAAAACTGTCTGGTTTAACATGTAAAACCTAGGTGTTTGGACCAGGATGCTGTGCCCCACTTATTTTCAAAACTGTGCATGAGACATGAAGCCATGAACATCCAGACAAGCAGCCAAGGCCTGAGCAATGCAATTCTGAGAATCGAATTTTCAGGCACTTTTATTCATTTTAACATATCACCACTGTGAGAGAAATTTACAATTTATTAATCTTTTATATTTTGTTCTTTTGAGACCAGGGCTGGAATGAAACCGAAATAAAAACCATCAGTTTTTAAAAAGGCTTGGGTCACCTTCCTGACCTTTTATTTATGAATAAATCAGGCTTTTGCTTCTTTGTGGAACAGCACAGGGATTTATTAGTTAAAGGTTTGTCTCATTCTTTAAAAATGATTATGCACATGTTGTATTAGGGTTTAAGCTGGAATTAGAGACTGAAATTATATAAATAGAAATACAAATTTTCTGCAGGGTTGCAATGTATCCCAAACTTGTATTAAGTGTGCAGTTGATACAAACAACCCAAGTCATAGTTAAAGGAACAAATGGGTCATCGGGCATGGCAACTGTTGTCAGGAGAGAGTCCCCTTCTACTCTCAGTCAGGGGTTGAGGAACACATCTGACCAGAAGTGGACCCCAAAAGTAGAGCCACATAATAAGGTAGGAAGAATTAATTTGCTTGAGGTGCCTTGCAGAGGGATGCAAGTGTGTTCAAAAGCCTGTTCAGTGCAGGATCTGACTCCTGAGTCTCCAGTATCGGGAATAAAGCTGTTTTGTACAGAAATGACTGTGCAGGCACAGGAGGGGAGCAGACCTCACAGCTCACACAGATACACAGCAGACAATACAACGGTAATGCTAAAAGGAGTATCTGTGCAATTTAGAATAACACTTCAGAGAATGGAAATTCTCTGTGGCTGCTACTGGGAGTGAGAGAAGAAACATAGCCTGGGTGTCCCAGGAAAGGATCAGAGCCTTGTCTGGTCACAGGCTTTCATGTGCCAGCTCTCTTGATAGATGCATGGTCAGCAACTTAAACGGGGAAAAAAGCTGTCAGCCAGTGAATTATCTTTACATGAAACATCAGTGCTGTGTGTCCTACATGGAGGTGCCTACTCAGTAGTTGTCACTTCCGAGTCAATGCTAGCTTAAGATCTGGCTTGAAAAAACCCACAGTGCTCTGTAGAAATCGAAACAGTTCTCTTAAAGAGATAACAAGAAGTGAGATTGATGAAGTAAAGGATTGAAAACCAAACACAAATCTGTCTCAGGTGCAATCACTGGGGAATTTAGTAAAATGAAGAGTAGAGAGACAAGGTACTTGAGGGAAAGTCAGCTAGATTTTTTAAAATCCTGCTTACTTTCATTTCTAGGGTGCTTCAGCTGGACGTCTGAAGGTATTGTTTCAGCTGTGAACAATTCATAAGAAGAGAATAAAATCTGAAAAGCACATTCCTTCAGGAATACTAGACCATAAAAAAACACACCAGCACATCCAAACTGTAATGTGAGTACTAAGATTTTTCCAGCCACACCTAAAGCATCTGAAAATAATCTTTGATGTCCTAAAATAATGCTGCTTAAATGTTGCTTGATACTTTTTTAGGCTGTGACAGCTCTCATTTGATCCTCCCATCTAGGTCCCTTTCTCTATTCTTGAATTAAATGTTCTTGTCTTTTTCCTTTGCATATTTTCACTGTAATTACTGAACTTTACTTCACAAATAGTTAATATAGAGTCCAGACTCTAAAGAAACATAAAAGACAAGCTTTTTTAAAGCTTCTCAGATACCTAAAGATGCAAATAATCACTACCTACATTTAAGAGTATGGATATCTGATCTGGGGCAAATTTTGTTCCTAGATGATTTGAAAAATTTATTTTTCATAGTTAGTCATTTAAATACTTTTAAAGGACCTAACCCAAGTACTCAGTTCTACTGTAGTGTTGTGAAACAACATTTAAAATCATGGAAGCAGCCTTCAATCCTGTCATAGTCCAGCTCTGAAGAATTTGAGGACATATTTAAGCATATAAATAATCCCAGTAGAATTAAAGAAACAGCATCCAGCTTTAAACCAGACAGATATTAAAGGAAGAAAGTGTGATAGTCTGTAGAGAGACTGTATTTATAGTGTATATGCAAGCAAGAGGCTAAATTAAGGCTGTTTGGATGGCTCTCAGCCTGTGTTTTGAGCATGTGCCTTTTTAACTTCAGGCCCCTGTATCAAAATGTGTTGGAGCTCCTAAAGGCACTTTGTCTGCTCCTCTATGCCAGGGGAAACTAGGACTGAAGCAATGAAACATAGCTGATTATTTGAAAATGATCATATTTTTGAAATACATATTTTTTAAAAAAATATGCAGGTAAAGCATTTTCTATATGGCACTACATTGTTAACACTGGTTTGACCATCACAGATGCTAATATATGATACATCCCTTTGTCAGGGTGATTGTATTAAACCCACACGTCGCTAACTCAACAAGTTTTCAACAGCTTTTGCAATGGCAAGGATGCTGTTTCAGAAATGGTACACTTTTGTCTAGAATCTGAAATCAGACACCGTGCTGAAAGCTGGAAAATCATGTATCTGCAGCCTCATTTTCAGATGGCAATGTGAGCAGAGTTGCCTACAATTCTTATTTCTCTGAAAATAATACCCTGTCTCAACACATGGTGTATTTAACCACTGACCAGGTCTTCACACAGGTGATAGTATTTTTTGGTGATATGCATCCAAAATACCATCAGTCACAACCCAGGGAGGGATATGCTGAGGGCATTTGTGGCAGAAAGCACTGCCTCTCAACACCCTGTGTTTAAATCTAACTTTCAGTTCAGTATAGCTGACTGTAGTGCTGCAAGACTACCTGAAAAAAAAATCATAAATTTTGCCTTCTGATTGAGTCTGGTATGGGGAGAAATCCTTATCAAACAGCTGTGTTGGATGAACTGTAGCATATTTTCAGGTGGATCCACATTTTGACCAGTATCTGTGATGGCAGTACAGGATGGCATAACTTCATTAAATATTTACTTCATTGCTGTAGAGAGCTGTGACAGTGAAATATACTGCAGTATATATACTAGCAGCCCAATTACACATCCTAATAGCAGTGCCCAGACTGATACCCCTTAACTCCTGTGGCTCCTTTTCTATGCATCCGCAGTCACACCCCTGTGCCAAAGTGTAGGTGCATCAAGTGTGGTCTGAAGTGAGAAGATCGTGTTTCTGACAGGCTGCTACCTTGCCTGTATCCTGCTCTCTGAAGCTTGATCTTCTGTCAGAATGTACAGGTTTACCTTAGGTGTACCCTTAGCACGAGGCAAGCAATACTGAAATTCTATGAGAACTGGAATTCAGCCAGTTACAGGCAGATGCAGCAAGAATAAAAGAGGTCAGTCCTAACTAATGACTGCTAATGAAACCCCTGATGGAAAGAATTGTAGATATGATCCTATAGGAAATAGGCACTTCATGGAAGTGAATGTATAATTCCTCTCTTAATCCATTTTGGTTCTGAGTACTTGTGAAGCTTTATGCCTTCTACCATGTCTGCAAAGGTCAATCCACACCTAGCCTGCATCTACACCCTTCTTGAATGTTAATAAGGGCATATCTCAGCATGGTTTAAATTCTTATAACTGTATCTCGACACAGAGAGAAACGTGGAGTTCATTTGAGGTTCACGACTCATTCTTTTCACATTACAGCTGGAAATGCTTTCAGAGAATGCAAGTATCTGATACTCAAAAAAAACCCCCAAACAAAACCCAAAAAATATGCCCACCAAATATAGGCTTTATATTTAAAGCCTGTAAATTAGGCACAGAACCATCCCAGGTTTCCAAACCGGGGGACTGATCAGATCAGGCAGGCGGCTGACAGGGAATTTTTAATCTCTGAGGAGCTGGAATGGCAGACAGGAAGAAGAGAGAAGGATGAATTAAAAGCAAATCAGTACCTGCATTACTGCTTTTGGAAGATGTAATCTCACAAATATGTGCCTTGCCTGAGGAGTCAGCATCCTCGTAAGAGGCTGGCTCAGCCCACTTGGGAGGCAGAGCAGCAGTTAAACCTCCCACTGGCTGGATCCTATGGGTTGTTTTCCACACGCTGCAAAATTTCTTCCTAATCCTTGCAGACCAATATGCTTTTGAACACTAGCAGAGCTCCCCCCAAAGAACACTGTTCAAAATGATCCCCTTTGTGAGGCTGCACCAGTGCAAGCCACTGGGTTCTTCCCCTGTGAGATGAGGTGAGAGGATGAAGAAATCCAAAGGAAGTTTTAAATTCATAAAGGTACCTAATCCCCATTCCAAGTAATCCCTTAGGAATCTTACGTGAATGTAAATTTCATATAATCTCATTGTCCAGGATGCTATCTGCCATCCCAGCATTAGTCCTCAACAGATCATCACTGCAGATGTAGGCATTTCAGAAGGAATGCAGGTTTGGAGTTGCACATGTGCATTTTGGCTGGGTATGGATAACGGTGTAGATATTGTTAGGGAACGATCAAGTTATTTTACTAAAGCTATTTAACCATGAATATTTAACACGAAATTGCAAGATGATTTTTAGCCACCCAAACATTGTTTGCCAAATGCTCTCCTGTTAGCTCTGGTGGGTAAACTGTTGGCGACAGAGTAGACTTTGACAAAGCTTTGAAGGTGTTGTATGATTTAGGGCACCTAAATCTACATGGGATGAGTGAAGGCCAGGTGAGAATGGGACACAAAATGTACAAATTTTATTACACATTTACTTCAGCTTTACCTTTTCTGGTTTGGGTTTGTGTTGTCAACTTCTACACAGTGCAAGGGTATGAAGAACAACATTGCCAACTTGGCAAGAAATTATCAAACCCTGAATTTCTTTTGGTTCCTAAGAGAATTTCTGTTGCTTTTTGAAAAAATTGGGTTGGTAATAGGACATGTAGGGAAAGCCTCCTAATGGGGCATTGGATGGCTCTTTGTATTTATTTAACAAGCAGAGCCAAGAGCCTGTAGCTCTGTCTGCCCGTACTTGTATTTCTGCCTTGCTGTTGCATGTCTACAACATTTGCCACATCTGCTCCTGCTTCTCTGCGGGCACTCACTGTATAATGCACTGAGTCTGGCCACCCTCAGCTCTCACGGGGAATTAAGGGTTTGTCTCTACTAGAATTTGAATTGTAATGTTTGTCTGTGCCGTGTGTTGAGTATACATGTAATACTCAGAGCCACTTTTTCTCAGAGCAGTAAAATTGATATCCATCGAGCCAGCTTTTCAAAAATAGTTCAGCAGTTGTTGGTAACAGCACATAATAAGTATCTCTAATTCAGATCCCAAGTCCCTATTACAAAGTGTCTCTTGGTTAACTTCTGAAAAGCCATGTCAATTTTCAAGCTCATCTGACTCTTACTGCAACTTCTAGACTCTGCAGAAACACTTCTTACACAGAAATGCTGTTTCAGCCTTGCCTTGTCTCTAGGCAAATGTCTTATTTGTTTACTGAATGTGGACGAGTCCTGGGCAGGGCAGTGACAGACCGTTTACACAGATCATGTGTCATTAGTTCTGGGAAAAAAAAACCAAATGCAAACTTGTGTCAATTTTGAAGTGGTGCTGAATTGTGGGTGGCCATTTCTTGCCATCCAGAATTCAGAGAACTTGTGGTGTTACCTCTCATAATAATTTCTGTGAGCTCATGTATATATGGATATAGACTTACAGAGGACTCTTGATATTGATTTGGAATAAAAAGTTCTGCTTAACCTGACTTAAAATTCTCGTTGACCTCCTGCAGGGGAATCTCAATAGACCAGGACCTTGCCTTTTTTAACTCCTCTTTTTTTATGTTCTTCTTGCCTTTCTCCATGATCTCAGGCCATATGGGCTGGCTACGAAGCAGAACTGGGCATAAATATCTGAAGTCTCACAAACAGCTATTGAAATAGCAAAGAGCAAAATAAACAACAAAAGACGTAGGTTCAAATAAAATCCTTGATAGAAATTAGCTAATGTCTGAGCTGGCTTTCAATCTGACTTTTTAATGTAACATTGTAACACAGTTAGCTGTGTAAACAAGCAGTCCCAAACTCCGTCTTTGTGCAGGTTTTGTTTGTGAGTTTATTTTTTTACAAGGTTAAAAAAAAACTAATAAAATTCATGCTGGTGATCAGGAGTGCAAAAGAAAGGTTCAAACAAAGGCAAGACTTGAAATTACTAAGATGGGAGAAAAAATAAAATGCAAAGAGGTAAATTTAGGGATGATAACATACTTTTAATCATTACATAATCTTTGATGGAAGAATATCATGGAGACATGCCAAGTAAGATAGAAAATAAAAAAGCTGGTTGTGTGCAGAGAGAGTTAAGTATTT
Source organism: Corvus cornix cornix (assembly GCF_000738735.6). Taxonomy (NCBI): domain Eukaryota; kingdom Metazoa; phylum Chordata; class Aves; order Passeriformes; family Corvidae; genus Corvus; species Corvus cornix. The sequence goes on along the minus strand of NC_046334.1, from coordinate 25,922,454 downwards.
GTTTTTGGAGGAGAGAACTGGACATGAAGTCATAGAAAGGAGGACAAGGGAGTGTGAAATGTAGTTTAAATATTAGATGGGGCCAGTAAAAGAGGAGAGAAGAAAGATCCGAAGAGCTAAGGGCAGGGATATGATATTTAGAAATGGAAATGTAAAAGTGAAGTGTGGCAAAGATGCTATACAGGCAGGTAGGGGTAAGAGATGAAAGAGAAATAGGAGCGGTTTAAACAAAGATACTAAATGTCAAATTGAGAGTTTTGAAAGAACAGGTCAGAAGGGGGCACTGACAGAAAGAGAAAATGGAGACACCTGAAAGGAGAGAGAGATTATGTGTTTTGTTACCAGTTCTCTTGGACATCCTGGGGGACTGCTGGAAAAAGCACTGGTCACCCTCTTCTACAAAAGGAAAAGACAAAAAGACATACTAAATGTTCTCAGCTAAATGAAGCAAGAATTTGGGAAAGGCACTAAATACAGCACTGGAAAAATTAGGGCCAGAGATCACGAGGATGTGTACCAAGAGGGTGATACTGGCTGTTACATGAGATGATTCAAAAATATGACCTGCAAAAGATAATATTAGAAATAGGGAGAGTAAGGAGGAAAGCAGCTTGCCAGAATGTTGGGCCAACAATCCTAACGTTAACACTAGAATTGTCAGGATATCAATGAATATAAAATTATAAGGGCAATGGATGAAAAAAGGTGGAAGGGGAAAGAAATAGAATTTTGAATAGCAAAGTCTCATATCGTGTCATTTATACAGGCTAGAAACAAGAAGCACCAAAGCTGCTAGAAGAAAAGCAGCGCTTTCAGTAGGGTGTCTCCTTGTATACACGATACAGAGGCAGCCTCACAGCACATCTCTCAAGAGAAGTGGATGACTTCAGATGAGAAAACCAACAACTAGTTATCACATGTCGAAGTAATTCTTGAATAGCGAGTGTTTTGTAAGAACTTCTCCAGAGCAAGAACTTCTCTTTCAGCTTTGCTACTGAGCAGGGGCCAGGAGAGCTGAGACATCTTAATGCCCTCCTCAGCAATCCTGAGTCCCGCCATCTTCAAACAATAAACCATGAATTATTTCATTTGGCATTTGGGGTGAGGTTGCACCATCCCATTGGACCACAACTTTCTCAGACAGATGAGTCAGTACCTTGGTGATTACAGCCAAGCGCTGGTACAGCGCACAAAGCAACACAGGCGTGGAAGGGGAGGATGCAAACCAGCTCTGGAGCTCACCTCCCCAGTGACACAGCCGCCAACCTGTGGGCAGGCTGACAACTCACATGGGTTGTAGCTACCTGTGTGCTGAGGGGAGTGACCTGTTCCCCTTGGTGCTGTTCATGCACAAGGCTGGAACATTGTGACAGAGATAGCGTGACATGAAAGCTTAGGAAGAACGTGACTTTCAGCTGAAATATTCTAAAACACAAAGAGCCATTTAAAAAATTTTCAAAAATATGGCACCTTCTCACTCAACAGATTTGGTAATTCAGTGTGCTATTTGTTCACTTTACTGATCACACTAATTTGCAATTTACACTTTTCCATTCTGCTCAAAGAACAGAGGTGACACAGCTATGAATAAGTTGGCAAGACACTACTGGCTTTCCCACTCTGCTTTAACCCGGATGTTGCATGGTTTTAACTCGAACAATGTGGTTAAACAGCTACCTTTGAAAGGAGAAAATACAGTTCAGATGGAGTAACTGGGCTAGCAAGAAGGGAAATGAGCTACACCTGAATTCCTGTTTCTAAAAACCAATGATGTGGTTATACCACAGTGCAGTTGTATCAGCAAAAGGGCAACACATATCTATACCACAGTGCTTTACCAGCATAAAGGCTGTGTGTAAAAACAGGCTGACAAACATAAGGTTGTTATATTTTCATCTGTTGCAAAGATTTTTTTCTGTTGTTAATGAATGTATTGACAGAAGTATGCTGTCACTCATCCCAGTGCAAAAATTTCAGTTAGATTTGTTTGCTTATTAATTGACTGGGCTTGTATCTGATTTTCAAGGAAGGATCCCCCAAAATAGGGATATTAAAACATCTAGATACACATACTGACTTCCTTGCATAAATATAAAAACTCTTCTCTGGCCCCAGCATCATCCACTTCCCAATGAGAACTTTGCAAACTCTTCATTTAACCAATGCCTCCCAAAAATAGGAAGCACCAGCTTTTATTGATCTTAAAGGAATAAAATAATGTGAAACACTGTCATTACATTCCATGGTTGCCCAGTCACCATACATTTTCGTTAAGTCCTGAGTAGGCCAATATTACTCTACCATTTCAATAAACACAGCCACCAAAAAAATCTTGAAGGTATTTTGCTAATATTCTAATGTTTTAATTTAATTTAAGTTTACAAAAATATTGCACCTAAAATTTAAAATCTCTAAATTTTAAGATTCTGTGTGTTTGCAGGTATTATTCTCAAGAATTGCATAATAGTGTGAAACCATAGACTCATTTACTCCCTTGATTGTTCAGCTATCAAAATGTCACAAATCTTGGATATACAGGCACACATGGATAGCCCTCCTATAAATCCCTGACTGCCTCCTCTCTTCCATTTTTGCCTCAGGATGCAAAAAGTTGTTATTTCCTTCTACCATTAGGGGTGAGCGATCTTCCTTTCAGCAACAGTTTTAAAGGAAGATGTAGTTTTATAGACCTGAAAGATATCCAAAACTGCACACATAGTAACACACAAACAAAAAAACCCACAGTAATATTTCTTACAGTTTTCAAAAACCTGTGCCATTTGAAGAGTATACTTATTTCACATATTACTTGTCTGAAGAAGTAATCTGAGGACGCTTTTGATTATATCAAACATCTTTTCCAAATAATTTTTTGTATTTTGGCCTTGTATAGAAATCAGGTATATTTTTAAAACTTCATATTTTCAGTTCCCACTTCAAGAAGTCACTTTTGGGTAACTGAAAGCAACCTCACTGACTTGACACTGAAGAACCTAATCACTATCTAACCACAGCATGAAGTAGAAAAGCTACAGAGAAAATGCACATAGTTGTCCATACTACTATTAAAGTATTAAAGCAAATGACAGCCTTAGTTACCTGCCTTTTGTAGAAAAGGTTCTTCATTTTAAATATGATGCAATCTAAAGCCATATTCTTCCTCTCCCTCCAAAAGATACCACCCCAGATGTAAAAAGGCTGGTGGTTTACCCAGACAATGTAAAGAAATCTCCAGCTCAAACTGTGTGCACAGGCTAAACTGACATTTACACAGAGCACCGCTTCCTTTTTCAGTATTAGCACTTTGGATCTGGGAGTCCGCATCTCCCTGTGACAAACACCTGAAACAGCAACAACTTCAGAATGGATTTCACGTTCTCGCACTATAAATGTGACCAAAATCCGAGCGAGGAGAAATGTTTGGGCTCCTAAATAATTTTGAAAGCTACAGTGTTAGAATATAGTATCTGTCTCACAGAACCAGTTTCAGTGAGTGCATTTTATCTTGGTTTCTCAAAATGAACTAAGAGGCTAGGAAAAAGTCATATATTCTCTAAAGGTACAGGATTTCGATGTATGTTTTTTAAAGCAAGTTCCACAACTCACCTTCAAAGTCCAGGCCAAATTAGTAAATCCTTCCTGTTGTTTTCATGAGGGAGTATGACAACAGTCAGTAATTCACTTCCTTCCTTTCCAGCTAACTACGTTATTTCCCATCTCCTGATTTTCTAAGCCTCTTCTTGCAAAAACTACACTTCTTGTGGAGTGAACTCTTGTTTAACCAAGATTTGCCGCTTGTCTTTCTCATTCAGATCCATCACTTTAACACTCTGAATTCTCTCAGAAGGAAACACAGAGTCTTTATCCAGAACCCGGGCCAGTGAGGGCCTCGTGGAGTCAAATCATAACAAATTCCACATTTAGTATATGGATAAGAGCAACTTTTCCCTAAACTTCCCTTTAGCAGGAGAAGCTGTTGCAAAGAAATAGATTTCAAATCAAAAGATTACTACAGTAAAATTATCTACAGATCTCTGTGGGACTAATATGAACTTCAAATAAGCTTAATCAGAATAGAAAGTACTTTTCATAAGCTTGTTCTAAAGTATTAAGCAAGTCAAATGTGACAGAGTTTCTTAATTTAAAAGACCGTGCATCTGTATTTTAAAGTAATAAATACCTAGAAGAGATAATTCAGAGGAGTACCTTTCTCACAGAATCTATAAATCTCCATGTAGGAATTTATTTATTGGGATTTCAACAGAATTTTTTTATTTAATCAGAATATCCTTTGGATGGAATTCACATCAGATATTTCACAACAAGAAACCAGAAGTTTGTCGGGTTTTTTTGGTAGGGGGTCTAGTAAAACATTCATACAGCTATAAGCATTTTTTCAACAAATCACCCTAATATTTTTGCCACCTTCCAACAATTTGATAAATTTTCTGCAATTATTTCATAAATGGATAAACTGTCCTACAGAAAAAAACAGTAAACAAAGCTTTAGCCAAACTATTTATTTAAAACCATAGATTCACATATGCATGCGATTTTTTTCTCATGGTTTAATTATACACAGCATAATAGATTCTTTATTACACAAGTTGCCTAAAGGGCATCCATAAAATATTTTCTTCTTCCTCTAAATTAGAAAAATTAATATCTCTAACTTCTGAAAAAAATTAAATTGATAGAATGGAAACGATTTAAAACAGGTTTTGAAAAAATCCACAAGGTCATATACACGGTGGGTTTTGGCTCTGATATGATTACTCTGTTTGAAATGCATACTCGAAGATATGTAAACGTACTGCAATTTACACAACTTCACACTGCAATCATGCAAGCAGCAGCCCTGTTAATGGGACTTGTAGTGATAAACCACATTAGTGCATTGAATCCTACAGCAAAGCCTCCAAGTATTGAAAATAAAACAACAGCTCAGTGAGGTTTTTAGTGTAGATACTGATTTTTTTTTCTGAATTTACTGTAGAAATACACGGAGCTACACAGAAAGACCTACATCAAATCCATGCACCAAAAAGGTGGAAAGCGAAAGAATAACCTTCCTTTTTGACCTCCTCAGAGACTAAGTAAAGGTTTGTTTGTCTTTTGACTCTTGGATAAATGATTATGCCATTCGAGTGAAGCCACACATGAGCTGTTTTAAGAAAACAAAACAACACATCCAAAGCTGTAGTAACTTTCTGCTGTTCATCATCTGCTGCAAGAGTAAATGATGGCCAGAATTCCTGATGAAGGGTGAAAAATATTTATTTTTAAAATGCCTTACTTCTCAGAATTTAAGCATGTATTTTCTGTGTTATTAAATTCTGTGTTTATGTATCAAAAGCACCAGGGTGATAAATATTTTCTACTCCATTGACAAAACCCCAAAACCACTGGTGTATTGATGTATAGCAGTGCTAGTCTCTCCTTGAAGAAAGAATTCAAAGCAGTCAACAGTTTATTCTGAGTGCACCGAACTGCTCAAAGAATTTCTTTTGCCTCCACTGTACTTACTAGAGTTAGCATTTTAAGGGTTCAGCTTACTCCCTCTCTACACCTCAAATGTGTTATTTGCTCCTGATTTTGTGGAAAATTTCAGTTCACAGCCCTTTTTCATTATTTTGTTACATACATCTAGGCACCTGAGCAAAATATACCAGAGAACATTTCAGCAATGCTTGTTATTAAATGCCTATCTTTTTTGCTTATATAATTTCTTTTTTTTTCCAATTACATGCTTTCCCACTTTACTAAAATATCTATTCACATGCTACATGTTGAATAAAATTCTCCAAGTCAGCTAGGGAATCGTAAAGAGAATCATCTGTGTCTTGACTTCTGAGAAACTTTCTAAGTGTATCTAAAGCACTCAAAGCCTCATTTTTGGATGGTAAAGGCTGTTCAGCTCCCTGAAGTCGATCACCTTCATCCTTATCTTCATCACCAACAAATGTCTCAGCTTTATCTGATGCGCTTTCTTTGGCACACATCCTTTCATTATTTGTGGGCACTTCATAAGTTACTAAGCCATCATCTAGAGCTGTATATTCTTCCAAAGACAAACCTTCTGGAAACTCTACTCCAGCTGCCCGTGCATGTGCAATCAAATCAAAATCACTTTCAACCTCATTGTCCTTATCATTTGTCTCAGTTTCTAATTTGAAAGTTGCTCCATTGTAACTTTTTACAATAGTCTCTGGTGTTACTTCCCTCCAGCACAGGTACAACATCTCAATTGCCTCAAGAAGGGTCAGCATAAACTCTTTATTGCTTTCTACAGAGTCAACAAATCTTTTGATAAGACAGTGCCTGTATTTAACCTTCAGACTTCTGATAATCCTTTCTTTCATAGGTATACATGAAGAAGAGTCTGGAGGAAAGAACACTAATTTGACAGACTTCAGGTTCTTTACTTCTGTGTGAGCTGGGAGAGAATCAACAAGAACCACCACTCGGCGCTGCTGTGCTTGAAATCTGTCGTCAAGTTTATGCATCCACTGTTCAAAGATTCCTGAAGTCATGCACACCCTATCATTTGCTTCATAATCCACTGGCAGCAATTTCACATCTTTGAAAGAGCGTGGGCTTTTGTTTTTTCCTATAACAAGCAGTGGGAGTTTCTCAGAGCCATCCATATTTGTACCCACCACTACAGTGATCCTCTCTTTGCTTTGTTTACCTACAGAACAAGTTTCCCCTTTAAAAGCAAACGTGTTATGTGGTAACATCTGATACAACAGCCCAGTCTCCTGTATATAAAACACATTTTTCGGCTGATAATCATTTAAATAATAAGGAAGCACATTTTGGTACCAAAGAGTTGGAGCATCCACTGTAGCAGTAGCAGCTGCTTCTACAGGCTGAGCTCTGAAAACTAAACCATACCTCGACTTGAAACGATCGAGCCAGCCATTGCTGCATTTAAAATCACTGTGTCCAAGCTTCTGGGCAAAATCATTCGCCTTGAGGCGCAACATAGGGCCATTGACCGGCACATTCAAGCACTGTGCAATTCTGTACCACTTCATCAATGCCTCCTCCAGGTCGGCATAAAAAGCAGTCCTCAGTCTCTTCCTTTTAGGATCAAACCGTAAAGTTTCAAAGGCTTCCAAAACTTTTTCCTTATTCTTCATAATCGAAGACAGGGAATTCCTCTTGATGCCATACTTGGCTGCAATGTCCGCCTTCTTCTTGCCGCTCTCCACAGCGCTTATGATGTCAATTTTTTCCTCGATAGATATGCTTTTCTTCCTCCTCACTGAGGGTTCGGGCAGAGCCTCTGCCATGGCACCGAGCAGCGTCTCCCAGGCGCGCTCATCCGCGCCCACAGCCGGGCAGGCACGCTCCTGCTCTGCCGCTCCGGGCTGCTTTCCCAGCCGGCGGCCCGATCCCACGGGCACGGCACTCGGCGGGGCTGGAGCAGCCTCCCGGGCGGTGCTGGCGGTGGTTGCCATGGCTGCGACCATAGACATGACAGCCTAGAGAGGCCGCCGCCGTCATCCCCTTCCGGCCCGGCGCTTCCGGCTCCTGCTGCCACCGGAGAAGGAAGAAAATAAAGCTGGAGAGGGGCCGCCGGCGCCGCCCTGCCCGGCCTCCTCCATCCCCCCTTCCCTCCCTCCGTCCTGCCCTCTCGCCCCCCGCAGCACGACGCCCCCGGGGCCGCAGCGGCGCCGCCGGCAGGTGAGGGACGGGCCGGCCGGGCCAGCCCGGCCGCTGGGCCCGGGTTCGGGGAGGGCCGGGCCGCGCCTCCCGCTCCGGCCCGTCCGACGTGTCACCCCACGGGAGCGGCCTCCCCTTCTCGGGCTCCCGGCGGCACCGGCAGTGCCCAGCGGGTCGAGGTCGGCCCGGCTCGTAGGCCCCGCGCCGGGGGTGCTGGGCGGCCGCACGGGGAGGGCAGCGCCTGAGCTCGGGAGCAGGCGGGTTCCACGAGAGAGAAAGGGAAGCTGTGTGTTGGTGGAGGAAGAAAACTGTAGATGTTGTGTAAATTTTGTGCCCCTGGGACTTATTCCACGCCCTGGCAATTACTGTTTTAAGTGTGCCAATTTGTGTTTTGCTTACTGTTCTTAAAGTATGGAAGCGCTTTGGTGTTGTGTGACAAGCAGGTGTTGCATGTGGTATTGTTTGCAAACTAGAGGCAGTTCTTCCAGTGTTTCTTACAGTACCTCTCTAATAGGTTGTTTTTAACTGAAACTCCCTAATAGCCTTTCATCTTGCATGGAAGGCTTTGAAGGGGATCGTTCTGAACATCCAGCTCAGGATGTAGTTTCAGTGTCTAACATGTGCTTTTTATGCTTGGTGGAAAAGGTAGCAAGGAGTTATCACTTTGCAGTCGGTGGCTCTGTTACCTAAGAATTGATTCACTGGACAAGATAACAGAAGGGTTTTTTTTTGCAGGGCTGGAGAAGGATGTTATTTGATCAGTGCAACTCCAAAACTTTCTGAGTCATGTGTATGTTTACATATGTATGTATGTATGTACACATGCAGTTAAAATGTCAGGAATAAGAAACACAGAAGAGTGTCAGATTGGGAAAACTGGAAGGTGAGGCAGTATCTTGATCAGCTGCTTTTTTCTGGTTTGGTGGAAGTTGAAACCATAATGGGAGTCCATGGCTTAGCTAATCTGGAGATGAGCAGAGCATTAAAGCATTTAGGGCCAAGTTGACGAAGCATGGGGAGTGTGAAAGTCAGCAGCAGCCCTGTTCTCCAGTTTTTGTCTCCAATCACATCTTGTAACTCTCAGGCATAACTAGATTTTGCAAGTGGAACAGCCAGGGAATTCAAGACCCTGAAGAGGAAATTACGGTGTGATTGCAGCAGGAAGTGTTTAATACAGCTCTTTACAGTCTTTTTTAAAAAGTGGTTGATCTCAATCTTGACAAGAATTAGTGGAAGTGTTCTTAGTTAGAAACTGAAATTAAGAAAACATCCATAAAATCATTATTTTTCCATGAGCACTGGAATTTTCTGCAGTGTTAGAAAAATTCATATTCTTTGTCTATGCAGTTAAGTAATAAGACAACAATAAAAGTGTGTAATAAACTTCATTTTAGACAGAAGATATCTTGCTGATGCCTTATTGGCAATTAATTTAGGAGAAAAATAAGCAAAGGAGCCAGTGCATCCTACTTAGAGAAGCAGATCTGATTCTTGAGAATCCCATGGTTCTTATTTCTGACACCATAAATCATTTACCTAACTGATGTAAGAATGTGAAGAATAGACTTCTTACTCAAAATTAAATTATTGTTGATGACATTTACTTCATATTTTCATGAATAAGCAAATATGAATTTGCCTTTTTAATGAAAAGTACATAAGCATGCTCTTATAACAATTAATTATAAATGGTTAAATGTCTTTGACGTCTCCATCTGAGAGGATGCTTACTATGTTGTTTGTAAGTTCTTGCTTTGTTTTGATTTTTACTTTGCCAGTTAAAGAAGTGATATCTAAATCCCCAGGAGTTAAAAATTGTGTGGTTTTATTTATGGTGAGCAAAACTTAAAATTACTGAGGCTGTAATTCAGTATGCATTTAAGGTAGCTTCACCATGGGGGGAATGATTCTTAGTCTATTCTGTGTCCTCTGTTCTACTGTGGTGCAGTATTTGTGTGGATTTGCAGAATTGGTATAGTAGGGAAAAAGAAAACCCAGAGGGTCAGGAGAGATATGGACGGGGTTTCAGTTCTTGTCAGAATATGGATCAAGCATGTTTTTTTCCAAGTAGAACCTCTTTGACTTGTTCTAATTGCAGCTGATGGTAGCAAATGTCCTGCTATACCAGTCACCTAATGTGTTCTAAAGTTGTGGCTGCTTTAGTGAAGAAACAAACCAAGCCCTTGATAATGCAGAATCCACGCTGCACTGGGGATTAGCAGCTTCTTATAAAGAACAGCCCTTTGCCTGGCACTTGCAAGAGCTACAGAGATGCAAAAGTGTGTATGCAGTTCTGCACTGGAACCTTAAATGATACATGTATGTAGATGGCGTGATTACCACAATTTCACATGACTGTCTTCACTTCTGAATCTTGGTGAAGGTATAGAAAGCTTTCATCCTTTCATCCAGTATTTGGTGTTTACATCCCCATTTTTTTGCTGTAGAAACCAGGAAATTCTGTGGTTAAATTAGAATGTGCAGTTGAACTTTTTATGAAAGCCACCTTTAAACTACATTTTTTTCACCTTTTTGTGTTTTAAAGTTGAACAGTGTGATCCTGCAGAGCTGTGTCGAAAGCATTGGCACTACTTGTAGGAAAAGAGACTGTACAAAACATTAATGATGGAAGAGTATTTAACACAAATGGAGAATTGATTTGGATTTTAAAAAATTAATTACTTGCCTTTATGCAGTGTCTTCTATATGGATTTGTGAGATGCTTCTTGACTCTAGATTAGGTTATTACAAGTTCTTAAATCTATCAAAAATATTTTTGCCTATAGCATTTAATAGTTTAAAACAGTGTTACCGTGGTATGTAAGCTTGTATGCGATGTACAAATGTAACTCCAGGAACACTGAAGAACAGATTGTCTTAATGAAGGCTGCACTACAAGATGAATTTAGCTTTTTGTTTAACCAGTAGAACAAGGAGATCACACTTATTCTTCTATTGTATAATGTAATTGTTTTAGCTACTCAGAAATAAGCTGTTAAGCACAGAGGTTGTTTTCAGCCACAAGGAGAGTTTGGACAGGACCATGTGGGCAAACAGCACCTCTGCTGTACAGTCTTTCATGTTCAAAAGAAATTTGAAAAATTAAGAAAGCTATATAAGGTATATGTTTAATTTATTTCTTAATTACTTCAAAGGGAATTTTGTATTGCTCCTAGAAAAATCTAACTTCATTCAGTGATAACCCTGGATGAACAGTTTTTCTGTAGAAAATCTCTTATTTTACATGTTTCGTTTTCCAAAACAAAGTAATAGGTTATCCAGTGTAATATTATCTAGATGATCTGGGTGATTCCGTTTCTCAGCCTTTGTGTCCTTATTTTATTTCCCTTGCTATGTGAGCTGCTTACCTTATTAATTATTTGCTTGAATTAGAATGTTTTATAGCTTAAGAATTTGAAGTACAATATAAACACAAATAGTAATCTCTTTATAATTTTTCTTAATCTGGTATGTGTCTGAACATGTATGAAATGGTGCAAGACTTAATGAACTGAAGTCATGTGTGATTATATGCAATACTGACAGTTTGATTAATTTTTAATGATTGGTTGTCTCCTCCTCTCAAACAGCTGAGTGAATTGTGGTGTCACCAGTAGTTACCAGCTATTTGAAATCAAACTTAGATACTTTTCTTACTTAAGCTAAAACTGGGTATGTAATTCATCTTTCATGATCACTATACTCAGAGTTGATTTCTTGCACATGTGCAAGAAATGTGCAAGTTTGTGCAAGTCTTCCATTGCCTCTGTAGCTGAGATCTTTTTGAGACTAAAATGAAAGGGATTCTGTTTCTAGTAAACACAACAGATTTAACAGCTTAATAGGTTTCAGTGGCTTAGCACCAATATAATCTTGCAATGTTTGGATAAATCTTATGTCTTAATGAAATGGTCATCTTTGCAGTGGTAGGATACAGTCAGTGTATTGTTGCAGGTGACAGTATACATATCAGCTGAAGAACCTTGTTTGACTTCCAGGGTTTTATGTTGCAAGCTTAGTTGTCTATGGGGAAAGGTTGCTTTGGCAATGGAAGTTACACTAGACTGTATTCCTAATCCCTCTTACGTTTTTGGAGAGCTAAAGACCTGGTCACCGTCAAAAGAAGGAGGTTTCACTTTGCTTTAGCAGAACTTGTAAAAGAAATGTTTTCTGAAAGCCTGCTTTAGTTTCTATGAGGTGCAACATCCAGCTCCTTTCACTTTAATTAATGCATGCCAAACCTATTTGGTTTTCAGGTATGTCAGAACACAGCAGTGAATCCACAACACTTGATGAATCTCATCCAGCTGCAGAAGAGGTCCAGTCTGGCTCTGAGGTGATTGGGTGATAGTTATAATAGTGTAAAATCAACCAATCCTAACAAGTTTCAGACTCCCAAAAATTCTGCTATGCATAGCACAGTGCTGTTAGTATGGGGATATGAGTTTGTGCACAGCATCTTGAATGGGTGGGGTTGGTTTTGAGACACCATTAAGAACAGTCCAGTTAATTCGTAGCAAAGGATTACTTCAGCCAGTAGCCTGCTGCTGTGCTGCACTGTTTGTTTTGTAAATTGAATAGATTGAGGCAGGAGGAGTCTGAAATGTGTGAGTACTGCAGGAAGAAAGGGTTGGTGTTTAAAGGGCAGCAATCTTTGTGTAACCTCAGTATAACAAGGTATTCTATCTACTGCTGAAGGAGTGACTTTTTTTCCCTGGGAGCAGATATAGTTTGCCCCTTCTCTGTGGAGAGGTCTGTGACCTATTAGAATTATGAACAAATTCCTAAGGTTCCCAATATTATTTAGCTAATCAGGTGTGTTTGGGATGCTCTTTCAGAAAGACAGAGTCAACATTTTCCTGACTGTTCTTGAGTAAAAATGAAAAAAGGTAATGCTAACTTTATCACTATTGGAGTTGCAGTGACAGTGAATTGTTTTTAAACTTCCAGCAAAAACAGAATAGTGATTCCACAGCTATTTAGCGTATTTGCAAATCTGATATTTGTAAACAGAGATGTACAAAGAAAATACTGATTGTTACTAAAGGATGATACTATTTTTTCAAAATAAAACTTTCATCTGAAACACAATGTTTTTCTGTAGTGCTTATGTCATTCATGTCTAATACATCAATACAAATTTAGGAACTTATTTAGATTTACTTTAGGTTGTTTATACATATGATAAATTTTTTTCTGAGGAACCAATTTCTTCATATGCTTAGTTTAAGTCAGCTGTGGACTGCACTTGCCAAAGAGACACTTGATTCAGGAATCATACTCCCTGTTTCAACAGAAATGCTGAAACAGAATGTGATTTGGTGGTTTAGTTTTCTCTTAGATGAATAACCTTACCATGATTGTGTGAAGTTACAGGAACACACATCCAGAGGAAAAGAGAAATGGCTTCTGGATTTGGCAGTAGCCTACAGTCAGAAAAAGTATTTTGAGATACTGCGCTGCTGAAGTAAGCTGATGCTGTGGGCAGTCCTTCATTCTCCTTCAAAGAAAGTAGTTTTTTTACTGCATTACTACCTGCTCTGTTTCAAAGGAGCAAGTGTTGGAGTTGTGCCTGCTTTGGAGAATTGATGGGAGTGGAAAATACCCATCCTCATTTTGAGCATAGGTCGCTTTCTTTTAACCTGCAGTGTTTCCAGAATCTTGTTTGCTGTACAAATACATTGTTCTGGCTCAGGAAGGAGGTGAAGGGATGGTGAAAGCTGCTGGGGGGAAGAGCTGGGGGCAAAGGGCAAGGACTCGTTCTTGACAGCAGTGCAAGCTTAAACTATTGACTAAAATGCAGACAGTCATTTCTTGTTATGTCTGAGTCAAATTAGCAATTTATCCCACTTCCTGTTTTCAGCTGCTCATTTCATGGCTTTGGTGCTTGTCTGACCTCATTGCAAACTGATTGAACTCGCTGAAACTGGAAAATTACCTGGTGAAAAGGTTTATTGCCAGGCTAGTGAGTTGTGTGTGGTGACTGCAGTCAGGTGAGTGAGTGGGACGTGATGCACAGTGGTAGGGACTGGAAAAGTAGAGTGGTGAAATGTCCTCTTTTCAGCAATAGGAAATTGTTGTAGTTCAAACATAGCATGGAACTGACATTGCCAAGTAATTTTTTGCTTTCTCTGAACTAGATATATAGGTCTGACTCAACTAGCAGTGCCTAAAAAATACGTGAATTGCTTCTAGTTGTCCAGAGAAGCTGATGATTTTTTGTTTTCTGGCATATGTATTTACTAGAGATGTGTGCATATGCATTGAGCTTGATATCTCTGAATAAAAGCATAAAAATATATCAATGTAAATACTTGCAAAATTATTTGCGATCCTTGTTGAAAAGCACCTAAGTCAAGTATTTGTTTTTCCTTTAATTAGAGATGCAGTTTTGTTTATGATCCCTAGCAAAGTGCCCCTTGACAGTAGAGGACTTTCCCTTTGCACAGTGTTCTCTGATAATTGCAGAAAGAAGAACAAAAATAGCTGTGAACAGGACATGGCCTATGCTAATGTTTCTGTATTGTGCAAGTAGCTGTGACTGGCCAAGCATTTTGAAAAATACCTCACTTGACTGTGTCAAGTAGAAGTATAGTTCTTAGCAGTCTCAGAGCTTAAGCACACATGAGATTTAGAGCAAGTTTAAGAAACTTGAGCTATTGGACAGATTTCTCAAGTCAAAATGTAATGTGGCAGTAACTAGACCATTTAATCTAATGGTGTTGTATAGGAGCTCTCTGTGAGGGGCAAGGAGTTGAACTTGATGATCCTTTGTGGGTCCCTTACAACTTGGGATATTCTATATTCTATGAAATGAAACAAATTAACTGTTTTAAAAGTTAAAAGTTAACTCATGAAATAAGCATAGACCTTTTGGTGTGCTTTAGTAGAAGTACATTTATTGGAGCCCACAGACAGTGACTAGTTAGAAAAAGTCTTGAGAGGCCTCAAAACTAATAAAGGAAATCAGACTCACTAATGTAAATTAAGTGGTGATATGTGAAAGTAGAAGAAATATTAGCAATGGGGGTATGCCAGAAGATGTTCCAATTAAGAATGATGCAAGTGATGCTCAGTATGTACCAGTAGAATCTTCCTTCTATATTGATAGTCTGTGAAGCTTCACATGTGGTTGGAGAAGCTGATGGTACTTCAGATCCTGATCTCAGGCTGACCCTCTTCCTGGCCTTTGGAGTGAAAAAAGCTGGTTCAGTTTGATGATTTAAGAGCTTTTGAGGTAGAAGAGTACCTATTCTCAAGTATCTGTTGATGCTATACCTTGTATTGCCAGTCTTGCACAAGTGTATGGGCTGGTCTGAGGACCTCAGACAACTTTTATCTAAGTGAACAAACTTGGTTGTGTGTTAATTTTTCTACTGTTTACACTTTATGTGACTGATGAACCTGCCTTGCAGAGTTAGGAGTAGCCTTTTGAAAGGGATGAAATTTTCAGTTCCTCTTAATTTTGGAGAGTGTTAAGCTGCCTTTCTCTCTTTAGATGATGTGCAGTAAATGATGTGCAGTTCTTCTGGGAATATATCTTCTAGGCTCTACCTTAGGTTGTATTTGAAAGCAGTGGTGTCACAGCTGCTGCTGCTGTTCATGATGCAGCTGCATTTGAAACTAACTTTGAATTCTATTGGTACTTTTGAGTTCTTTTGGCGCTTCTGCATTTCACTTCAGGTTTGCTGCTGTTGACTGCATGAAGAGTTGCGTACCAACAGTTTAGTCAGAAGGTGGCACTGTATTATGGTAAAATAAGAAGAAACTGAATTTATTTTAAAGTTTGGAGTTGTTGCTTTTCTTGCAACATATGTTTAAACATATTGCTCTTCTTTAGTATTTATTGCTTATGAATAACTAATACAATTTTTTTAGCCAAGCTCAATATAGTTTTGAGATACAAAAACTACTCTAAGGCTCAAGTGTGCCTGTAAAATATATGTGTGAGCCCACATGTCTCATTTGTGTCTTACTCCCCCAATGCCAATGGGTTAAATTTTAGTTTTCTCTTAAATCTGGAGACTTTAAATTACTTCTGACTGAGTTGTGCTAGAGTATTATTGTGATTCGAGGATGTGATTAAATAAATATATACAGACTGAGTATATCAGACTATTTCCAGTTGGCATTTGAAATAAAATCAACTGTTATGAAATCCATACATCAAATATTTTCTTATGGATTACTCATTGGAAATGTAAGACAAATGCTAACCTGTTTCTTTTTATAGGAAAGTGCAATGGCTCAAGAATCTCCCAAAAATTCAGCAGCAGAAATTCCTGTGACTAGCAACGGACAGCTGGAAGATTCTCATGAGCACAGCTTTAACAGGGTAAGAATTTTCTTTGCTGTCTGCCGTGGTACGGTTATCAGAAATGCTGAAGTTACAATGTGTGCTGGTTTGGCCAAATCTAGAAATACATCCTCTGAGAGAAGGCAGGCTATAACCACCCCTCCCCCACCAGGTTCGAGAAAAAAGAAATTTTCCTTGAAGGAAAGTGAAAGAGATAAAAACTATTTATTTAACAAACACACAGGAAAAGGGATAATGATGCTAAATATTAAAACCTCTCGATCTGCTGAGAGAAACCTGGGAAAATTTCAGCGTCCTTCCGTAGATCTCTTTCTCCCCATCTTTGGAGCTGGGACGAGGTGGTGGGCCCACCTCCAGGGCCAAGGCCTCGGTGGAAAGTTCTCCCAATGTATTCTGATGCTGAAACAGTCCAGCAGAGAGAAAAGGAAAAAAGAAAACTGAAGTCCCAGGAAAACAAAAGTTCAACTCTCTGAAGGAAAAGGAGCTGAGGAAAAAAAAGCTGCCGAAAGCTGGCTGGAAAGAAAAAAAAGCCGGGTGCTTCCCTTCCCTCTTGCTCAGTTTAAAGGCATAGAAGGGCACAGAATGAATTCCTGGGCATGGGGCAGCGATATGGGATACACATCACAACGTCTCCCCAAGACACAATGCAATGCACAGCAGACTTCACTTGACATAGTTTTCTGGAGGTTTACTGAAGAAACTCCTTTGAAGCACATAGATTATTGTCAGAGCTGACTAACACAGTGTGATTGCATATTGCAGTGATCTTTTCCATACAAAAGGCACGTTGGCAGTGGCAAATGCTGAGTTCTTCCCCCTCAGCTTGGTGCAGGTGAACGATCAGTTCTGCTCGTGCTCAGGCATCCAGCAGAGTGCGCTACGGCACAGCGTGTGGAATTTGGGGTCGGGCTCCTTTTATTTGGATTTTCGTTTGGAAGTATGGAGGCCGGTTAATTGTCCATGTTTATTTGATATGTGCAGAGGCTTAGATTTTAAGGAAAGCCCTTAAGTTTTAACAGTTCCATACTGACTTGCAGTGCAGAATTACTCTTAAAAGAAATACTCAGCAGAACTTCAACATTTTATTCTGTTTTATTAAAATGCTGATTAGACGAGGGGAGCCTTCATAAGATTTGTTGTTCAACTAAGATCTACCAGTGACGTAATGTAAAAATTAGCAGAGTGTTTCATGAAATGAAGTTAAAACTACATTTCTATGAGGATGTGTGTTTAGGGAGACAACGTTGGGAAATGCATCTTGAAGTGGTAATGAATTTGGGTTCACCTCAAAGTAGGGAAACAGACTTAGTAGTTTTAATCTTGATGACCTTGCTGCTGCTGTGACTTGGCTGCTGTCTAAGTTACCTTTTTCTTATGTAGTGATTGCTTCTGGAGTGCAATGCTTGCAACACTTATGTACAGCAAATGACTGCATTGGGGCCCTTGCTTAGTCAAAGTGTAAAGTTGGAATTTTAAGGTAGTTTCTGTCTATGGCCATATGTAAAAGTTGGAGTAGATTTTTCCTGCATGCTAATCGTTTTGCTGGCTTGGAGTCCACTATATTCTGAAACTTTACTTTGACAAAAATGGGTCAAATATTTGCTCAAAGTGCAGAAAAACCTGTACTCTGCAAGCATATTTGAACTTGCTGTAATTATTTTCGCAGTGCTTATTCTGAGATCAATGAAGAAGTGCACTTCAATTATTTTTTTGAACTGTCTTGTACAAGTTCACACCTGCATGTGTGACCTAAACTCAATATGTGATAATCAAGGCTTCTTATAAACAAAACAAAGAAAATAAACTTCTTGGAACTAACATCTAGGTCTGTTTACTAATCTGTTAGTCTCAAATTCTAATATTTAGCTTCTATTCATCTTGCTTCATGTTTGTTATTTCTAATGCTTAATGCCTGCTTTCTCTTTTTTTCCTTGCCAGGTAATTTTTTGCTTTAACCTAAAGCAGTGTGCACTGTACCACAACATTTCTGGGGTCTTTTTTCATATCAGCTTATGGAAATGGCAAGCCAAGTAGTGATTTTTATAAGGTCACTTAAGAAAGGGGCAAGAAACCATGACCACTATAATTTGTACTGTTACCACAGTGCTCAGTAAGAGTATGTGACCACAGTAGAGTTTAGGGCACTCCAGTGTGCTGATTTTGATTGCACCTTCTTGGGAAGCTGGGGAATAAGGTTATTTTAATTTCCTGCTTCCTTATTTTTATGATCAGGGAAATACTCATCTAGATGCTGTACAGTTCAGATGTAAAGAATAAAATACTACTTGTTCTGTATTTTTTGGTGTTCTGCAGCTATTTTGCCACAAAGACTTGAACAGCTTTGATTATTTGTTTTTGAGTAAGAGGTATTTGTGCAACCTTTCCTTAGAATTCTTTAATTACAAAACTGCACTTTCCTCTAGACTTGCATTGTGCTTAGCATTTCCATCAGACCTTGTCCATAAGCTGCTCTGGCGTGAAAATACATATTTGGGTTTTACCAATGCAGTATTAATAGGCATTCAAGCATGAGAAGTATTTCATTTTGCAAGGCAGTGCAGAGCAAATGTATTTACCTGGAAATAACAAGTAAGGTTGCTCCTTCTTTAAAGAAAATTGCCATTAGTTTTTCAGAACATCAGAGAGCATAGATTGTCATAATGGCAGTTCAGAAGGAAGCATGTTAGTTCCATTCTTGTGAGAATGTGACATAGCACTAATTGATGCATCTTCTTGGTATAATGCATATTTAAAAGGTAACTTAAGTGTTCCCCTAACTGTAAAATCTCTGTCAGAAATATGCTGCTACATTCTAATTCTCTAGTAAGACATGCCCGTGGAATTCAGACAAGTTTTGTCCTGCCCGAATGATGGATGGAAACTCTTTTACTAAAAAAAGCTGAAAAGCTGTAGCTTCAGTCGTCATTGGAACATATATCCAATGTTCTTTCATTACACAAAAGCTTGACATAGTGCTTTTTAACTCCACAAGCTCTGTTGGATCTCATTTGAGCTTTAAGAACTTGGTCTATGGAACTGTTCACTAATGTTTGGGTATTTGTTAGACAGGAGACTTCAGCATTTCCTAACTAAAAGTTTTTCTTACTACTTTCTGTAAGAAAGCCCAACATACAAAAAAGTCTAGCTGGTTTATGTTATTCACTTGTTTTACTTCACTTACCCCTGACTTCTAGAGCCCAGTTTTCCTCCCGTGCTATTGTAATTATGTGATTAGCACAGTGGTGTTTTAATGTGACTGGGGGGATTGGGAGCTGAGGACTGTAGAAGGAGTGAGGGAAGTATATTATTGCTGTTATTCCTATATGCAGTAACATGCCATATAGTGTGAGAGCTGCATAGGAATAAACGAAATTTTTCAGAAAACAGTTTGGTCTGCCTGTAAAGATACTCAAGCAGCTGTAAGCAATTTGTTACGTTTAAAGTACTGCACAAAGTCTATATGATGTTCTTATCAGTTTGAGCCTGAATTTGTTTAATTTCATTTTTAGTATTGCCTCTTCTCGTGGTTCTTATTGTACTCCTATGGGAACAAAATCATAGTTAAGCATGTGTATAATACCAGTAATAAACTTCAGGATGCAAAAGATAATGAACTTTGTTGTGAGTCTTCAATTTATCTTACCAGAATTACGAAATAAGGTCTGAGATCTGATGAATCTGAGTGCATGTGTTCACTTTCTTGTTCTGTAATTTTATCGCCAGACTGCACAAATAGATAAGGTCAATTCTCTTTTGTCTTTTGCCTTCTGAAAAAAAATGCCAGCCTTGTCACTCACATTCTGCCTGCAACTGAGTTTGAACTGAACTGGTCTGAGTTCATCTATTAGGTTTTGCTATGTTGAATGACATAGTTAGGTTTTTACTTTGGGTAATTATAGTTTAATTAATGTAGATCTGATTTAAAATCTATTTCTAGAACTGTGTCAGTTCTAGAAAACTGGATTGAGGAGATAAAAAAGTCAAATGTTCTTCATACAGTCTGAAAAACTAAAAATATGTGTGTTAATGATGAGAGTAGAAGGGAAGCTAATTTAAAACTGGATTGTAGTATGACATTAGGTAAATCAAAAGGGATGTAGTAGAAAGGGTCTTCTGAGTGAAGAGCAGTGTATTGGAGAGTAGAAGAAATGTGTTCGTCTGTTCTTTGCCACTTCATCAAACATTGAAGCCTTCAGGTCTCCTCCCTTTTATTTATGTTGAATTTATACTGATGTGAGGGTCTAGTGGCTTAATTGATGGAAAATAGGAACTGAGTGATGTAATGGGGCAAAGAGAAGAAGAAAATGCTGAATATGTACAAGGAGCTCTACTTGCATGTGATTTTGATAAGTTAACGTTCAGAGCCCATGTATCTCACTGGATAGATGTTGTGTCTATCTACGTAACCTTTTGTTCCATAGGATTTGTAATCACACTTTAAACTGAACTTTACAATCAGATATGTTGTAAATTTTTCCTGAAGGCAACTTGAGTAGTTTTATTTAAAATGTCATCCACCATTAAAAAAGAAACAAGCATGTGATTAGTCTGATATTAGTTGCTCCCCTGCTAAACTAGCCATTGGTGTGAGGTTTTAAGAATACCTTAATTCAAGGTAGTAAAGGCAAGTAAAACTGTATCTGTCAAACCTCCTGCTAGTACTAAGCAGAAGTTAATGCTTAGTGATGCATTACTATTAGTTGTTTCCTTAGTTCCTCCTCAGTTAAGTAAGCTTCAATAAATTAAGTTTTGGCTAGGTTGGTTTCTGCTGTTGGAGAAACAATACAATTCTGGTCTTTCCCCCTCTTCATTTTGGATTATTATGGATAGCATGATTGGGAAGTATCATTGTGGAAATAGTCTTGTAATTCAGCCAACATTTTTTCATGAACATGCATTCGGAACGATTTCTTTGCTGTGTCTACTGTCTCAACAGGATTGCTATGTCAAAAATTCATACTGGTTCATCAGATGATCTGCATAATAGAGTTGTGTAAATAAGGCTAACCTGACTAAAATACGTTTAGTGTAATATAGTGACTTGAAGTAATTAAAATTGGATTTTAACAAATGGTTAAAGTGACTTAAATGTTCTATGACATATAGGTTTGAACTGTCTTGAGTAGACCTAATTAAGCTATTGCAGCTATTCTGTGTAGCTGTATTTCATGCCTTTGCTTCTTTGAGCCTTTAGCATGCCAAATGTCTGAGAATGGGATAGGTAATGCAACCTTTTAACTTGGGAATCTTCTGAGTTGTGGTTTTTTTGTACCTCTGGCTCTGGGTCTCAGTGAAGTTACAATATTAAAATATTTGTGCTAGATGATAATTGCATAAATATGGTTTCAGCCTCATACAAGTGAAAATTATTAATGAAGCATTTTTCTATTTGTTTTTTGGTGATGGTGATCCCTTAATAGATCTGTGGACTTGAAATATATCAGTAAATTTTGATCAATTCTAAAGACTTGAATTTACCTTTTACAAAGAAGGGGGGAAATCTTAAACTTAGCTAGAAGAGCAATACATTGTCAAAATATAATCACCATATTGTAGTAGGGAAATCTGTCCTCACTTCCTGTGTTGTAACAGCAAACTTACTTTTAGTGGGAAGAAAAAAGAAAGCTATTTATGTTGTCTTCTTACCACTCAAACATTAAGTACAGTCATACCTTCCCTTAAGTGTTACGTTTTGTGCAGTGTTTCTAAATTATCCGTCTTTGTAAGTTATTGAAGGGATAAACTGTTTTGTCAGTGTGCTTACAGACTTTTTGCCATCTTTTTTGTTTATTTAAGCTTGTGTAAAAAAAAAAAAAAAGCAAGCACAATCAGTTGCAAGAATGACATTAAAAAATGTAGTTTACATGCAGCAATGTGTCTCCCCTGAACAGTAACTTGCATGTTTGTAAACAACAAAAAGGTATTATCTTGATAATCACTGACTTTTTCTTCATTCTGGTCATGTACAAATCAACAAATGGTAAAGGTTTTTTTTAAAATCCATACGTAAGAATATCATTCTTCATAAAGATATATTTGAACTGGTTTATAGGTATTTAAAAAGAGGTTTGAATTAAACTTTGCCTTTCTTTACATTGAACTTTGCCTTTCTGACAGTGGGGAAAAAAGTAGATCTCTTCGAACAAATCTGTGTTTGTATACATATACATATGTATATATTAATGTAAAAAACTCTGGTGTGTATATATACACAATTGTAGATGTTTAAAATTTTCATAATCCAAATATCAAGTTTTTATTTAAGAGATGGATGCGTTGTATTTTGATTTACTTAATTCTATAGTTTTTTCAGCTTGTGTTTAACTTCAAAGGAGAATTACATTGAGTGTACGGAAGTAGTGCAGTTGCTTAGGTTTAGATACAAACTTTTGTCTGTACAAAGCAGATGTTCTGCATTTTAACCTTAAATACAGTTGATTGCTTAGATTCCTATTGCAAACAGGCTTAAGGAGGTTAGCTGTCTACATTTGTTTGGCTCCAGGTTTAGATATTTCTGAAAACTACACAACATGCCAAGGTGCCTTCAGGAAAAAAATAATTCACGCTGTGTCCTTTTAGTGAAATCAGTGCATCTTCTCTGCAATCTGGTTATCCTTTTTCAAGTGTCTCTGCTTTTTCACATTCTAGTGACTTGCTACATTTTGAGCTAAATGGCCTCTGTCTGTTAGCTAAACTAAGTTGAAGCAAAGGCTTTCCAGCGTACCACCAACTGCGGGTACTTAAATGGAAGACCAGTGTTAAGTCAGTTGTGAAGACTGAAACCAGTATGTATCCAATGTTCTGATATGCTTAATTTGTGAGATCAGGTTCTGCATGTGACTACTATTTGTTTTTCTTGCTGTTTGTTTTTCTTTTTTTTTGGTATAATGCTTCAGATACACAAATATGGCATAATCTGTTATCAAGTGGCCTGTTCATGTAAGTGAAAGTATGGCTGTAGGAATTGGTTGCTCTTTGCAGTAGTATGCTGGGTTTTTGATGTCAGCAAGATTCCTGGAATTCACATGGAAAAATGAATTTGCTGGAATTCATGTGTTTGTAGTTCTTCCTTTTTTCTTCTTCCCAGGTGTTTGTCCTAAACTGAAGACATCTAAAGAAATCTGGGGGGATGTGATCCAAAACTACTTCTTGACAATCTGAGCCTCTAGGCAGTATCAGTATCATTCTTATGCACTACTTTGCTTCTGGTTTGTGGATTGAGTGACTACAGTAATAGGTCAAACATGGATTAGATTTTAAAGGTTGTGGGTTTTTTGCAATTAGAAGCATTGTATGGATCATAAACAGTTACTACATGTGTGTAGACACAAACATCTTAAAGTTATGTATAGCTTTTCTCTAGTGGTCCTCCATACTTTTTCCACTTTTTTACCTCTCTATGGAAGCAGAGGGGATACAAAATAGTACCTGACTCCAGATGCTGACAGTGTTCTGATTTCTTGATGCTTTATTTTTTGTAACTGTATTTTACCTTTTCGCTTTCACTTTTATAGTACTTTTTCACTCACTTTTTCCTTCTATTAATTAATGGTTTTAAATTGCTTTAAAACCTGAACTTTTTTTAAAGCACCATGTCTAATTCCATAACACCAGAGGCTTAAACTTCAATTAGATCGCTGGCAGTATGGTCCAGGAAACCTGTGGGGAGCTTTTTGTAGAGGTAGGTAAGATAGCAAAAATGGGCAGTAGGATGGTATGTCAGCTGTGGTGTGTGGATTCTTAGGCCTGTGTTGCGTTTCAGTGAAGATTTTTGTTCCTTGAGAGCTGGTTGAAGTAGTTAAACTAGCCCTCAAAAGTTAAACTAGGTGATCACACGCAATTTTAAATGAAGGAGTTTCCAAAGCAAACAAAAGTAAGTGGCAACTTTGTGCTCTGAGCACTTATGTTGTAGAATAGGTGCTCAGAAGGAAGTTTTTGAAGTGATGCCTTTCTGGATGACTCCCCATGTCAAATACTAAAAAGATTTCATGTGCTATTTGTAAAAAATAAGGATGCTATGAATTTTAAGGCTATTTCTTGCTTAGTGATTTTTTAATATTTTCAACATTGTGATAGTTGCTTCCATATTTTTGGTTTGTAAGGTGTTTTCTGCTTGATAATCTTACATCATTCTGCACCCCTGTCAGTTTTTAACTGGAAACTTTATTAAACTGATATGGTTGCTTGGACCAGCTTCAGACCACATAACATGATGTTTCTGGCCACATGTTTGGTAACTGCTTCTCTGAGAGAAGCAGTTCTCTTTGATCATCAGTATAACAAAAAATTCTAGAATAAATACTCAGGCTATACTTATAGTGTTTCTCATTCATTTATATTTTTTTTTATAGCTTTATTTGTGCATAGCAGTAGAAAGCTGTGACACCAGCAAGGACTCTTTCGAGGCTAAAGGCAGAATTGATTGTCTGAGAGCTGCTGAAACTGCATTATAATATTTTTGAGTCACTTCAATCCTTTTTTTTTTTAAATCATTAAATTTCCGTTTTTATTAATATATTTTCCAGGACTTGAAATGTTCGTTACCAGTTGGACTTGGACTTTCTGAAACCAAAATAACATCTCGTGGCTTTGACAGTGCCAAAGAGGGAGTTGTTGAGGCAGGACAGTTTCCAAGTAAAGGTAAATGGGTTTTTTTTTGTATTTCTCAATTTAAAATCTTTAGGCATATTCTTAAATGGTCAGAAATACAATGTTCTGTAGCTGCTTTGAGCGGTTTTTTATAAATGTACACAATGAGATTTGCATTAGTGACAACTGGTTTATCTTCTCTGGTAGCTGGGTTGTTAAAATAGAGAATATATACTGCACTTGTAGTATCTGTCAAGGGACTAAAGGAAACTACTCAGTGTTAAGTTGGTCTGCCCTTACAGGAAGGGAAGGCCTTGGGCACCTTGAACTGGTGTCAGGCTGAAGAATTTTACTATTACATTGTGTTGAAGTTTTCTTTAGGTTTTGCAGGTTATTGGTCTGGTTTGAAACGTAACTGGAGAGTTAGTTATTTCTTGATACACACTTCACTTACCTAGGGTAGATTAAAAAGTGGGATTCTTCTTGTTAGAGAATCTATGTGGTATTAACCAATGAGAAATGCAAAGTGATAAATAAGCCAATAATGTCACTGTTTCCAGTCTAAAAGCAATAGAATACCATGATATTGTATGGGCAAATGGTATTTAATGTATTATGTACCTTGGACAGTTTCTGAATTGGAAAGATTTAAAATTATCTCAAATGTGCAGCTGTGAAAATAAGTCTCTTTGTAGTCATAAATTTAATTTACATTTTGCTTCATTTCCTGTTTGGTAGAATTCTTTGCTTATGAATGCAGTTGATTTACATGCTGTACTTTACATATATTACAAAGTGAATGCTGTGTTTCTTTATGCCTTTGAAATTAGCAAAATATCTAGCTAAAAACTGGAGCAGATGGCAAACTGCTCACCATTCCTGCCTTTTTGTATTCTATTGGCAGGATAACTGTTCCAGCTGTTAATTGTATTAGTCTGTAAGGGAAAAGTGTCTTAAGATTTTTCAAGCTACACTAATATGTTTGAAATGCAAATGTTCTGTGGAAATTTCTGTACACAAATTATGAGCTTTGGACACTTTAGATATCACAGTTTTTCTCCAAGGATATTTTCTTCAGATTTTTCCTGATGCTCTTAACAAAATCAGAGAAAGTGGTAAAAGCTAGGGCTTCCTATGAAACCATGAACAAAAGTTGAATGATTGCCCTATTTCTGAAAATTCTGTCGTCTGTTTGAGTGTCCTTATTAGGGCTTCATTTTTGAATGCAAAGTAGACAGTACTGGAGGGGAAGGGCTTTTCAGATTTGGGCGATGTTGAATGATGAAGCATGCATAAGTCTGTGTTAATACTCTGTCAAATGATAAGGATTTTTTTAACTGCTTGTTTTGGCTTGCTTGCTGAAATGATTCAGGCAGGATCTTGCAGTCAAACTTTTATGCCTGGGTGAATTCAGTTGCAGCTCTTACACAATGTGTCTCTACAGAAGGACACAGCAAGTTAGCTGTCTTTGTCTCATCTTTTCTGTGCAGTTGGATCCAAATCACTGGATTTATTTACCCCATGTTAGTAGTGCTCTGTGGAAGGTTTTAAAGCTGATTGTTGATCCAATTACTTTAAATGATGTTTTTGGTGTTACTGATAACTAAATTTTGTTGAAACTGCCAAGTTCAGGTTTGATTTTCTTTTCCCTCATCACACTGTTAGCCCTGAAGTACATTGGAATTTATCAGCGAAAGCAGTAAATGTTCCCCCCTCCAATATGGTGGTCGTCACTATAGAGGAAAAGCTTACTTGGTTTTTAAATCCTGAAAATTCCATAAGGATACCACTTCAGATTTATCTGTTGCTAAAGAGTGGCAAAGCTCTGAAAAGCATAATAAGCATAATCCTAAAACAGCTTAGAGAGCACACAGAGTGCAGGTCACTTAGTTAAAAGTTAGTTGCTTTTTGTTTTGGTTTGAGGTTTTTTGTTTGGTTTTTTGTTTATTTTTTTAAGGGAAAAAGCAAGTGCTGTAAAATCTTTCTTTTGGGAATGAGTTTACAGCTAATGACTTGTATGATCTTCAGGATAACTTATTGCTGCCTGTTTATACAGACTTAAGAGCTGGTGTCAGTAAGTGTATCTGAAACTGGCAGAGATTTTGAGGCTTACTTCACCTCTTAATGCTTTAAGTTCCATTCAGTGACAATGCAGAGTGAACGCTACCTAGACCTGAAAAAGAATGTTTCAGCTGTGGATTGTTATATAACCATCTTCCATGGAATTTTCTGTTTGTACTTAACTGATGAGCCCCTCAGTTGTATTTTGATTGCTCTTACAGAAAAAAAAAAAATGTCGTCATGACGTAGAGATTAAATCATGAAAAAGATTAAATCATGAAAACTTGGAGTAGTTCACATGGAGAGATGCACCTCCTAAAAAGCATTTCCATCAGAAATTCCAACAACTTTTCTGTGAATACTTCTATAGCTGCTGAAGCAGATGTTTCTTTGTTTTGGAAACGTGTTTCTGTAAGAGTGCATGTTCACGTCTGAGGGAGGATGATGGATTTTCATGGTTAAATGTCCGCTTTTCAGGTTCGTCAGCATCACCCAAATCATCTGTTATATCTCCTAGCAGTGCAGCAGCTAGCAGACTGGCTGGACAAGGTTGTGATTTAATTATTCCCACAGGTATCGAAGCACTGAATGGATAACGCCCTTGTCTCTGCTGACAGTGTACTAACCCCTCCACGTTTCTAATTATTTGATTTACTATCAGTTGGAAATAAAATTTCTGGGGGATTTTGGTGGCTCTCACTTCTGACTTCAGCAGTTTACAAATTAACCTCTGCTTTCCTCTCTCTAAGCTGATTTTACTCTATAAAATTAAAATTATAACTAATCCTAATAATAACAAACAGTAGATAAAATAGGAGTGACCAAAATCTTTTATTTAGGTTAAAGCTGACACTTTTAGCATTTTTTGCCCAAATGGTCACATATTGCAATAGACTGTGGAGGTGGCCATTAGGAATGCACAACACCCGATCTAGGCTTTGCCACTTGACTCATTTTGTGCCTATGGGCAAATTACTTAACATCTTCGTCTGTTTCCTCCTGCATAAAAGGAGAAAACTCAGTTACCTCATAAGGATGTTGAGAGGGTTAATTACTTAATGTTTGCACAGCGTGTTGAAGATGTAAAGAGCACAGCAGAACTTGATGCTAAAGAAGTATCTTGGGGCATCGGTATAACCTTTTTTCCAAACTCTTGCTTACGTAAATAACTTGGCAAGACTAAGGTGGCCGTAAGTAGCAGTAGGGATCAGAAGCAGGAGTACTTAAAATGAGTATGTACATGAATAAATAAAAACGTTGCTTAAAAAGTGATGATACTTAGCAGTTTTTAATATTTAGGACACTAGGAATTTTGCAAAATTGAAACATGGAATCCACGTGATCTACTAGCTTGAAAATGCTGGATAGTGGCAAATTGTGTGGTGATTGGCCCTAGGTATTTTAATTTGTTGCTTTCAATCTCTTCTCTGCTGGTTTTATTCTCCTGGTTTGTAGAATTATTTGTTGCTAATACAATGAGCTAATAAAACTGAAATAAGTAAGTTAAATACTGGCTGAACACATCTTCTGGAAAGAATGACTTTCATTGGAAAAGATCTAAAAACTCTGTACTTCATGACAACAGGATGCCAATAGTTGTTGTTTAATGGTCTTCAGGTTGTAAACAGGCTTTTAGATTGACTAAATGCAAAAGAGTGTTCAACTGTTGGAGTTTTTAAGCATAGATTAAGTAATAAACATGTCTCAAAAGCTGTTTTAAGCTTTCAGTCCACTTAATTCAGCCTATTACTACATGAAATAGTGATATATACATACATTTTATATCACTTTTAAAGTAAGTCTTTCTTTCTGGAACTGATTTGAAAAATCTGCTTCTTCATTTAAATTCATACTGTCATCTTGTTCTGCTTTTGGATTTGCAATTGCACAAATCTTCCATATCTGCTACTTACCCTTAAAACAAACAAACAAAAAGCCCAGACGCAAGGCCTTGAAGATTTGCTTTGTGTCTGACACAGGGGGCAGAGCTCAGCAGAAGAGTGGACCTGTTCTGTTAGCAGATGAAGTAAAGAATCCAGCAATGGAGAAACTGGAATTGGTGAGAAAGTGGAGCCTAAACACTTACAAGGTATGCAGCCATATATGTGTGTGTGTGTGTATGTATTCTGTAAGTGAGATTGCTACTAGGTAGGTAGGACTAGAGCTGTATGAAGTGAGCTGTTGTTGCAGTGAGCATAAGCAAGAATGTATAGGAAAGGCTTAGGTTTCTTCCAAGTGTAGCATTCTTTGTTAAATCCCTGGTATAATGTGGAAAATCTTTAATAGGTATTACTGATTTAGCAAGGTAAAGAATGTTCCATTTCTAATGTTCCCTTCAGAGAGATTTCAGCACTAAAGCTCAGAATTAAATCTTTTTGCTATTTTGGAGGTGATTGCTGATACAATAAGATTTTAGTTGACATGAAAAAATCAGGGCCATCTCTAAGTTCAAAACTTGTTATATGGTATTCTGATGATTTTGTCCTGTCTTGGCTGATTGTTTTTTCTTAGTGTTGTAACAGTTGCTTCAATTAGTGTATGTTTTATGTGCTTCTACTTCGTGATCAGTTGAGATATGATGAAATTTAAAAAATAACATAATAATTGAAAAGGTGCTTAAAGCAGACAACTTTGCTATAAGTGACTCTCACTAAAAAGCTATAAAGTAAGGAACAATTGTCAGGGAGTGCATTCCTGTCAAGTTTTAAACAAATACCAGTTTTGAAAAATTACTTTATGTTGTGCCTGCAACTGAAATGATGGAGTTGTGGGCAGGTGCATTAGTAGGGTCTACATCAAACCATGAAGAAATGAAGAATCTGTGGAAAAGAAAGTCTAAATCACTCCAGTGTTCTTTAAGTCCAGATAAGGACATCCTCCTCAGTGAGAATGGGAAGCATTCTACCCTCTAGTAAATGCTTATGCTGTCTTTCTGTTAGAATCAGAAGTTTCTTTTTTTTTTTCTCTTTAAATGGCTACTTTTCTTGTCATCAAAATAGTTGTAGCAACTGCAGAAGTTGCAGTCCAGTGGTATCCTGGGGTGCCTTAGGAAGAGCATTGCCAGTAGGTTGAGGGAGATGATCCTCCTCTACTCAGCCCTGGTGAGGCACATCTGCAGTGCTGTGTGCAATTCTGGGCTCAACAGTACAAGAGAGACACGGCGCTCCTGGAGCAGGTCCAGAGGAGGGGAACAAAGATGGTGAAAGGGACTGGAGCACATCTCTCAGGAGGAAAGGCTGAGGGAGTTGGGCCTGTTCAGCCTTGAGAAGAGACAACTGAGAGGGGACCTCATGAATGCCTATAAAGTATCTGAAGGGAGGGTGTCAAGATATGGAGCCAGGCTCTGCTCAGTGGTGCCAAACAACAGGACAAGAGGCAATGGGCAGAAACTGGTGCACAGAAGTTCCACATGAACCTGAGGAAGAACTTCACTGTGCAGGTGACCGAGCACATGGCACAGGTTGCCCAGAGAGGTGTTGGAATCTCCCTCACTGGAGATATTCAAGAACTGTCTGGACACAACCCTGTGCCATGTGCTCTAGGATGGCCCTGCTTGAGCAGGGAGGTTGGACCAGGTGACCCACTGTGGTCCTTTCCAACCTGACCCATTCTCTGATTCTGTCAGCTAGTCTGACAGTGTGCTGTGGTCCAGTCAGAATATGTGCTATTGAGCTGAAGCTGTTCTTTAAAATTCTCTTGTCTCTTTAAAACATTGACTCTTGGGATCAAATCTGCTATACCACAACTAAAGAGGACAGGACTTGACCTTATTTTGTATTTTTGGTACCTTGATTTAGAAAACAAAACCAAAAAAACTCACAATGTCTCAAACTCGCTGACGTGAACCAACAGCTAGAAGACTAATGAAAAATGTTGGGAAAGGGGTCTTGGATCCTTTTTAGAACATTATTTCTTTGACTGCAGTCTCTGCAAAGTCCAGATTTTTAGATTTCTTTCATGGCTTAAGCTTCCCCTTCCTGAAATCCAGAATCACACCAGTTATGGCATAGGAAATAAAGACTAGCATTTTCAGAAAACTAAATTAATGTTTTCTTTTAGCTGTTCCAAACATGCCTAAGGAGATATGTCCGTTGTGATCTTTCTAGAATTCCATATTGACTACTTCTGCGCTCTTTTTTTGAGATATAAGATCATTCAGAGAACTTAAAAGTTCATTTTGAGTTGATGGAGTATTATGCAAATGTACCTGGAGATGCCATACATTTGTTTATTAGGCTATGTACAAAAAGCATACTTAATATGGTTAAGGACAGTGTTTAAATTTGTGGAAATACTGGCTTGCTTTGGTTCCCATCAGAAAGATCATGGGAAGAAGTGTCCTCCTTATCTCATAATAGCTAACTGTTCATAGGTTAGAAGATGCAGAAATAAGGAGAAGGAGTAAATGGTCAGCACTTGAATCCCTCTGAACTTAAAATCCCTGGTATCGATGTACCAGACATTAATCTACAAGTGGAGTTAGTGGTGAAATCTGTGGTTGGGAAGTTCTTTAGGAATCTGACATGAGTAGTTCTTGTGCCATGGTGTCTGTATCAGGGGTTGAGAAATCTAAATTATTGGATATGTTCAGAAGTCATTCCCATATATAAATGCCTTTGCAACTACCATCCCCCTTCACATTTGCCAGTCGTATGCTCCCTAGTTAGTGAGTTAGCATGGAAAGAAATTGCCCTTTTTTCCATAGTCTAGTGACAAGATCTTTTTCTGTTCTTTCTTCAGCCCCTGCCTTCCCCTTTGGATGCGAAAGAGGTTTTCAGTCTAGCAAAAACATTTAGGCACAAGAAAGTCATTACTCTTCTTGACTTTCAGCAATTCTCACAAGCTTATCTTCTTGTTTTTCATACAACTTCTTCAACTTTGAGGGGGGAAAAAAGGCAAACCTGTTTTACAAATCTCTCTTAACACTGGGCTACTAGTGGAACATTTATTTCTGAGACATGTCCAGTAATGCCTCTGTTTATCTTTAACATGCAATTTAAAACATAGTTCTCTTAAATGTATTTTGGTAACTTTTTTTCTCTGAGTTGTTTTTCTTAAACTTTGCATTGGGTGACTTGTTTTTGAGTAGCATGGTCTTATTCATGACAGTTTCCTTTATAGATACTCTTAGAACAAAGCATGATGAAATTAATGAGTGGATTCTTCTTTGTTTGCTAGTGAGAATATAGAGCAACTTGTGTGCTTGTACTAGTCCACGTAGAACTGGAGTAAATCAAAATAGATTGGGGCATCTTCTTTATCTTTTGCTACATCTGAGTTTAACAAAGTATGCAGTGTAAGTCTTTCCAGTTACTGGGTTTTCCTCACTTGTCAATGCTGGGCTTTTTTAGGTGTTTTGCTGTAACTTCTGAAGCAAATACCCTTTGGCTGAAAATAATCCCTTCATTTGTAATTTATTCTTGCTTTCAAAAATTTTGTTTTCCATGATTCAGATTTTTCTCTTGCATTTCCTTGGGGATTTGTGTGTGTGTGTGTCAGCTCTTTTGGAAAATAGCCAAAATTTGACCATCACTTTCATAGTTCCTAATGAAAGACTTATTTATGCTCTGAGCACACTCATTGCTAAGCTGTATTTTGCAATTTCTCTTGGAGAGTTTGGTAGTAAAGTTATATTCTAGGTTGTGAATTGTTATGCTTGCCCAAATTTCTGATGCTTGACAGACAAATGTCACCTAGACTTAGCTGTGCTTTTTCTTGTGAATTACTTGAATCTAATGAAGTAGCCCAAATAATCTGTACCTTCCAACCTAAACCTTATGGGTAATGACCAGCTTGTTCTCTATGATCATTCTTGACTCTTTCCTGTGTTCATCATTTAGAAAGGACATGGAAGTTCCAGGAGGTTGAATGTGCATCTCCTTTGGACACGAGTAAAGGCAGGATTAAACTAAAGTCCTTGAATTGGGAAACCCTGGGAAAGTGTATTTGGGGAGTCCTTGAATTGGAAAATCCAGTGCTGTAGTGTATTTGGGGAGTATGTTATAAGATAAACTTGGGCATTATTTCACAAAAAAGATAAAAATAGCAGCTTTGTGCTTAGGTTAACTCCTTTCAGAGTAGTTGTGGCCTTGATGAGTAACTTAATTTCCTTGTAACATTTGTTTCCATCAGTAATTTTTCATATGTCTAAGTTGGTTATCCCTTCACCCATTGGGACAACCACAGATTAACTTCAAGTAACTTACTACAGCAGTAAATAATTCTGCTTTCCATAGAGCAATAGTATAGCTTTGCTACACATCTGCTTTGCAAATGGCTTCTCCTGTGTCTTAGTCAAGGGAAATCCCAATGTGCATCTTGGGAGGCTCACTGCCAAGTTGGGCTCGAATTGCTGGCAGACAAGGTGTCACGGATCAGTGGAATGTGGTAGCAGCCTCCTCTGTCACAGCCATAGGCTGGGTGAAAGTGTCTACAGCCTTGTAAGAGCAGATTTCCTGCTCAGTGTGTTAATGAACGGCAAATCTACTAAGAATTTGACTTATGACAGAAAAGAAATAGTCTGAGTAAATTGTCTCTGTTTTAGAGATGTGTAAATAATAAGTGCATTTTAATACTTTTGCATATTTCTCAGTAGGAGTTCCCAGTTTTCTAGTCAGATTTAGAAAAACATGCTGAAAACCACCACCTTCTTACTTAACCCCTAAGAAAAACCTCAAAAAGAACATTTTTGGAAAATGCAACATGGATGTTCTGGAATAGGATGATTGGTAGACAAAGCCCAGAAAATTACTAACTAGACATTTTTATGCAGAATAGTAATGCTCCTATTAACTGACTTTTAAATGCAGTGTGCTAAAATGCTTCTTTTAACTTAATGAGATTCACCAAACCTATAAAGAGATAAGTGTTCTTTTACTTGAGAAACAATTAGTTATGCTCTTGATTTGCTAACTCGAATATTCATCTTAGTAGGAGTTGAGACTTGTCCAACTGTTCTTGCTGAGTCCTGATAAACTTCTGAAGACTGTGTTGTTTTTTCAGTTTGTTGTGCAAACTTATATTGGGAGGGGTGGTTGTGAAAGAATTGTGTGTAATTATATGTCCCTTGAAGCTGAAAATGGGTGTATGCTGTGTTGTCTTGAATATACTTGAATCTTTATAATTTACTTTTTTTTCTGCAGTGTACACGTCAGATCATCTCTGAAAAACTGGGTCGTGGCTCAAGAACAGTAGACTTGGAACTAGAAGCTCAGATAGATATATTGAGAGATAACAAAAAAAAATATGAAAATATCTTGAGACTGGCACAGACACTGTCCACACAGCTCTTCCAGATGGTACATACCCAAAGGCAACTTGGAGATGCGTTTGCTGACCTGAGTTTGAAATCATTGGAACTTCATGTAAGACTTTTACAATGTAAAAACATAGTGGCAGAGATTAAGATAAGCCTAATTGACTCGTGCAGGGTATCTACTTGTTAGCCTCTACTTTTACAAACATTGTAGTTAACAATATATTACATGCTCTTTGTGTTGAAAGCTTATGTTATTCACTTAAAACTATAGGAAATGACTGAAATTACTGTAGTTCTTTATTGTTTCTTAAATGTTAGCCTCTAGTTGATGGTTGAACTCAAGAACTGGCAATTATGCTTTGCAGAGAAGATGCATTTTACTATTAAGTTTGCTTCTAATGAAATGTCATCAAAGTGTTCCAGAGTGTTACGTCATTTCAATTACAAGATGTCTTTGGGGAATGTGCCTGGGAGTAAGTAGATTAGGGCACATTACTTCACTTGTGCACATTGAATGTGAGTAAATTATTTTTCTGTAGCATGTTTAAGCATTGAGATTTGATCTCAAAGTCCTTTCTTAATCAGAATTTTCCTACTAATAAGACTAATCTGTATTCTTATGTTGTCTGGAGTTGCTGAGCAAGAGAGGCAGTCTTGAGATATCTGGGTTGTTATGATTCCATGGTTTAGAAGTCTACGTAGTACTGGCACTTTCTGTTGCCAGTAGTAAAGCTGTTTGCTGTAAAGAGAGAGAACGTGGATGTTGCTTACAGAGTGTAGTAGCTGACTTGCTTCTACATTGCTTGTGCTGCATTTGCAAAGTTAAAACAATTTGATCCTTTGGAAAACCAGTATTAAATGGCTTAATGATTCCCTAAAACATAGCTGCTGAAACAGCTCAAATTATCTTTGTGATTTTAAAAACATCTGTCTTTTCATAATTCTCTTTTCCCATTGAGTTTTAAGGGAGTAGGTGGAGTTCATGCTTGCACAGAGGAACTTCAAGTGACAGCTAGCTGAAAAAATTTAAAACTCCTACACTGATGTGAGGGAATTTTTAATATTAGTCTGACAGATGAAAATCTGTGAATGTAGCACACTTCTAGCAGCTAAGAAATTAAATGATCTGCTAAAAGAAGCTTTTAATAATCAGTTTATTCTTGACACAAATATGGGCATGTGGTTTGTGGCAGAACTTAGTGGTTGTTACGAAGTATGTGCTGAAGCTTGGTGTTTCTTCCAAAACTTGGATGGAATCTGGCATCATGCTCATTTAGTGAATCTTGGGTTTTTTCCCATGATTAGCTTGTAACTTCTAATGGGAATACTGATCTTCCAGGTTCTTTCAACGTCTTGTATTGGTCTGGAATTTGTTTCCGTCGTTCATCTCGTGTAGATTATTGAATGGGGCTGTTGATGAAAATCAAATAAAGGTTTCTGCTGCTGTAATAAAAGTTATCTGACCTTTGCCTCTTGGAGACTTTCCTGGTGTTTGTCTCTTTCCTCTTTGCATTTTCCCTCTGTTTAATCTGCAATGTATTATCATCTGTAGCCTGGCCTACTTTTGGATATTTGGATTGTTGCCTCTAAAACTTGTGCAGGACTAAAAGTAAAATTTCTGAATAGTTAGTCTTTAATGTGATAACAGTATATAAGCTTAAATAAAATTTAAAAAAACTCCAAGTCTCAAGGTAATACTTCTTCTTTTATACATGATAACAAAACGAAATTTTTATGTGGTATCTGGTGAGGTATTACTTAATGTGAATGGGTTGCTGTTTCTCTTTTGGATACAAAGGTAACTCCTAGTTCCAGGCTCATGTGCCTCTAATTATATAGGCAGATGAATCCAAATTTTAATTGACCTGACCATAAGGTGTGAAATGAGCGTAGACTCTTGGTACAGAAAGGATTTCCTATGTGTTTCATAAGAGATAATCTGCAGAGGTCATGGACAAAGCTCAAAAGTGTGTATGAAACTGTGAGCCGTTGGAAGGACACGGTTGTTGGTTAGCGCGTTCCTTAGTACTGCAGGCCGCTGCAGTCCCATCCTTCGTACCTCCCCCTTTGAAGTGGTAGTGTTGTTCATTTGGGATGATCTGAGTGAGAGGACCAGCTGGAAAACTAATTGCAGTCTTGCCTGCAGAAGGAAAAAGAGATGAGACTAAGCTGCTGCAAGGGGCAGTCCTGCTGCTGTTGTCTTTGCCAGCATGCTGCTATTTCTTCTCTGTGCTAGCACTCGTGTTAGCTGTGTAGCCGGCAATGTTAGAGCAAAGCCAGCTGGAAAATACTGTTTTGGGGTTTTTTTCCAGCAAAATCTGTAGCAATTTAGACAACTGCTTTTGCTGCCCAAAGCAGCTGTACAAAGCAAAGATGACAGATCTTTAGCAGTGTTTACAGGGCTTAGCTCATGAAAACTTGCCCTAAGTTCTCTTTCTTTTTTCTTCTCCTTCAGTTGCTCACTTCCACTGCACTCTTTTCTAGAGGATTCTTGTCTTACCGTTGCCCATTATGCATTACCCTTACTGTCGTGAACTTGTTAACATGAAATATCATTTGGCTCTGGTGTTCATTTTCTAGACAGATGAAAGGAGACTGGGAGAATACAGCACTTCTGAGTCAGTTGTTGGCAGTGTGCAAGCTCTAAAAAGGCCCAAGTTCCAAATACAAACCTAGTATGTTTTACAGTCATTACAACCAGAGATTGTACTCTTTTGTGAGAACTCCCATCTGTAGAATACGGAGATGCCATATGGATGACATAGATATAATAATTGGATTCATTTGGCATCCATGCATTAGGAAAATCTTTGCAGCTTTGGTCAGTCTACACTGCTGTTAACAAAGAGACATGGACAAACATATATCTAAATGTGGCTGAAATGCCTTGGAAATAATTTTGCCCTTGTCCCTTTGAAATTTATGTATGAGCTACATTAATATTTTTATTTGTTATTCATTATAATGCTCTGCTCTTCAATTATTTACAGCCTATTAAACCGTGATAGATGCTGGGGGTTTTTTTGCAGTGCTCCTTTCCAGAATGTAAGAATAAAACTTAATAGCTAATTAATGCTGTGTGCCCTTGTGCATTTAGTTACATTACTGTATTTAATGTAGTGGTGTCTCTGTTCGTATTAAAGCATTACCTAGACAACCACGAGAGATGCTGGATTAAAACCCTGCTCAATGACAATGCGAAGATTGCATTAGCACTTACTTTTAAGTAACATTCAAGATACCAGAGTGCAGAAAAATCACATTATAAAATAGGATTTAACATCATGTGTGGTAACAAAATCTAAACCATGTTTTACTGATGGTGGAGAGATTTCATAAGAACTGTGAACTGAATATGGTATCAAAGTCATATTGGTTTAATCATAATCATACCCAAACGGAAGTGAAAGAACTGCCACATCTGTGTTTGCATTTTTTTATGTATTTGCTGATGAATGTTATGATTTCAATTGATCTACAGCTTTTGTTTTCTCTGTTCTTTGTTTATAGGAGGAGTTTGGCTACAATGCAGATACGCAGAAACTTCTAGCCAAAAATGGAGAAACCCTTCTCGGGGCTATTAACTTTTTTATTGCCAGTGTGAATACACTGGTAAATAAAACAATTGAGGATACGTTGTTGACTGTGAAACAGTATGAAAGTGCCAGGTAGCTATCCTGTGTCTAGCTCTTTTCATTATGAATTAATTCTTGGGAAGCAGACTCTGTAGCAGCTTAGGCTGTGTATTTGAGTGACTAATCTGTCAGATAAAAACCTTGTAACACAGCTCTCATCTAATGAGGGTTTCCATTTAACTATAACTGATTGCACAGATCTTCAAATGTTTTGTACATGTTCCCTTGTAGACTGAATTTTACTTGTTAGCTGTAGGAGTAATTATAGCTGGCATTTCCCGCGTGCTAGATAAAGGTGGCTTTCTAAGGTAGCGTGACAGTGGAAGATTAGCCCTTCTATCCAGCTGCATTGCAATAGGTAAAATAATCTCTGTGACTGAAAGATGTTTACTCTTGTGCCTCTGTTGATGAACAATGCCTGCAATTCACACTTCAGTTTTTATGCAGAAGTTGCAGGCTTGGTCAGAAAGGGGAAAATAAAACCGGACTTTCTCAGTGAGCGAGGAATGGCTTTCCTACCCTGGAGAAGGTTACTTTTAGATGTGGCATAGCACTTTAAAGCTGGGTTCCTTTTTCCTGCCAGGAACTTGTAGTTATTTCTGATGAGTGGTTCCATTCTGACTTTCTTTCACAATTTCTTTTAATTTGACAAAGGATGTAGTTCATGCA
Source organism: Corvus cornix cornix (assembly GCF_000738735.6). NCBI lineage: Eukaryota > Metazoa > Chordata > Aves > Passeriformes > Corvidae > Corvus > Corvus cornix. The sequence goes on along the minus strand of NC_046334.1, from coordinate 25,884,254 downwards.
CATAATTTTTTGTGATTCTGTGGATTTTTTTAGGTCAGAAAGTGCAAACTGCTTGAGTTTTGAAGTTCTTTCCCTCTCTTTTTTAATTGTTCTGTTCTAGTGCTTATTTTTAAGCAAAATAGTAAGTTATTGTTTTGATATTTAGGTAAACTTTCAAAGGCATGAAAGGCAGAATTAATGTGTAGATAAGGTATTGCTTTATTTTTGGCATGTTAAAAAAAAAAAAGAAAGAATTGGTTCATACATTTTCCAGGTATCCCCTTGAAAATTTGTGCAAAATACATCTGCTGCAGTTGTTTTTGTCAGTCATTTTCTATATATGGTTCTTCCCTCCTGAAATACCTTCATTGTTTTCTCTTTCTGTTCACTAAAGAAATCAAATACTTTGCCATTTTAATAAGGCAAATAAATTACGAAAGTTCTTCACAGACAGGGCCGGTTCGTCATTTTGCACTGTGAAAATAGGTTGCATTTTTTTCTGTGCCTGTTCTTTCCTGTCCCTAGTTGCGCTTCAGTGTTCATCTGTTCCCATCTTTTATCCGCTCTCTATTAGTTTAATAGTTTCCTTTTTGGAATTAAGCCATAAATTACATAAAAATCCTCAATTATAGTGGCAATGAGAATCAGGAAGAGCCCTGTGAATATTATTCCTCTTACCTCTGAAAAGGTTGTATTTTATTTTTGAGCAGTTATATCAACTGAAAACTGTGTTTTATAACCGGTTTTTAATCCTCATTTGTTTCCAGTTTAAGAAATGTTTGTGAGAAAGCATGTTTAAAAGGCCAGAAATAGTGTGGTTTGTCGCATTAAAATTGGTGGATATGCTAGGTTCCATCATTTGACAGCTACAGAAAACTGTGGAAGGAAGAGTAATGCTTTGGGCAGGGCTGCACCATCTTTTTGCAGTCTGTTTTTTCCATAGGACAGACAAGTTCTCAGAAAAGTGTTGTGGAAGAGTTATGAAACTGTCCAGTTAATGCATATGGAGAAGCGTGGAGCATGCTGAAAGTGCTTTAGGTCAGAGTTTGGTATAAGTGACCTGTTCCTCAAACATCTGCTTAAAGGGGGTGTCATGCTCTTGATGTGTCTCTTACTCTTAACACAAGCTCTCCATTGAACTGATTCAACAGCAGAAGAATGACCTGAAAAATATTTGCTGCCTTTTTCTGGGTTAGTAGGTTGAGATGTACCAGGAAAAGCTCTGACTACTGAAGCCTGTACAAAACAGAGGGCTGAGAGCATGTGACCGAGGCAGAAACAGAAAAGGGAGGGTGCTTGTTGAGGCAGTTTTATACAATGTGCTTCAGAGTGGGCTTGTTTGGTAAATAGGAGCAGGGAGAAAAAATACTTAACCAGTTTTTAAAATTTTTTCTGTACTTAATTGTGAGGTCAGTTTTGAGACGCTACACTTAGATTTTTTTTGGTTTTTTCCCCCTTCTCCTCTTTCTTCTCAGGATTGAATACGATGCTTATCGAACAGACCTGGAAGAGCTGAATCTTGGCCCTCGTGATGCAAACACTCTGCCAAAGATTGAACAATCACAGCAACTGTTTCAAGTGCATAAAGAGAAATACGACAAAATGCGTAATGACGTATCTATCAAATTGAAATTTTTGGAAGAAAATAAGGTAAGCTGCTAATTCTCATGTTATGTTTAGGAGTTTTGTTCTAGAAGTTAACTGCTTTCTAGAAATATTTTAAGTTGTTATATCTTGAAATAGATATTCATTTAAAAGTAGAGCAAGCAAAGAAAATAAGCTGAATTTTCTGAGTTCTTGCTGTATCACTGGAGGACACCCTTTTAGAGCAGGCAGCTTTAGAAGTCCCTAAGCAAGCTGCTCCAGCTACAAATGGCAAACATTATGGCAGTAAATTTCTTGTTGATACAGGAGGTTTCAAGTTTGCAAAAGCATTACTTTTCCAGTTTACCATATTTAATGGTTAAATGAGTCACATAATTACTGATTTAATATTCAAAGTAATATGCATGTTTGGCAACACTGTCATGGAGGTTATGCACAATGAAAGCGAGAGAACTATGAAGAGGCTTCTTCAAAATTAAGCTTTAAGAATTTGAACTGAGAAGTACTACTTTCTGTAATTAATTCCCTTATAGTTTCTTAATTTAAAACAGGACTCTTGAACTGTTGATTGGAAGGGTGGGGTTTTTTCCATAAGTGTTTATTTCAACCCTACCATTTCATTGATATCCTCTTAATGATGGTATTCTTACCCTTCTTATTCTACCAGGCAAAAATAAAACTGCCATACAAAACAACCTTTAAATTGTTCTGTGATAAATGAGTCCTTTTAAATTGTCTCTAATTAGATGTAAAAAGTACGGTCTTTCAAGATCTGATTTTTGTTCCTAGTCATGGTAAGGGAGATAGTTATAATCATGTGTGGCTGTATTTCCCATGTCTTCAGAGGAAGGAAAATGTGATTAAAATATAGATAGATAGTTGTCAGTTTATCCAGGTCTCTTAGTGGATTAACATTTTCAATATGGCTTGATTAATTTATTTTAAAAATTTAAACACAGGTAAAAATAGTCTGTCAAAGAATACATGACTGGCCCCAGATGACAACGATAGCAAACCATGTTCCTTGGAGGAAAATTTAAGGGAAAAATCATGGGGACAAGCTAAACCAATTAAAATGGATTATTACTTTGTATTTTTGAATATATTATCACATATGCAGTTGCATCCACTTCTTAGAATAAAAATAGAGGTCAGGGAAGAAATGTGAACCATCAACAGATGATAAGAGAAAAAAAATCGAGAAAATAAGCAAACATTTTGGTTTCCATAACGGTACACGCTTAAAACATAGCTCCTGAGCACTGTTCCTTCATAAAGGCATCTGCATTAGGACTCCCTGGTCTGGAATCACATAGCCATCAAAAGTTGGCTTTGTGATGGATCAGATGATCAGGTGACTAAAAAATTGGTGTTGGCCTAACTTTATTTCTGGTTCTTGCTGAAAAAATTGGATAATAAAAGGATTGAAAAAATCCATATTAAAATTAATTTTCTTGAAGAAGCTGAAGTCTAATCTAAATGCTGATACTGATTCTTAAATTAGAAAATGCTCCTAAGAGCTGTGTTTTAAAACTATGCTAGGTTGAAAACAGATATGCTGAAGGTGTCTTCCCATTCTCCCTGCCTTTGTTTTCATTTTTCAGTAAGTTTTTGCTACCGCTACAATGTACTTCTGTTAAAATTGTTTGACCCTTCCAGCTCATCTCTGTACAGGAATTCTGATGCTTAAGTTCGAATTAGTTTAAAATAGGACTTACCCTTCTTCCTCATGGTTTCCATTATCTGTATAATACACTGATCAATTTATGTTTATATGTATAGGAAGGCTTCAGAGCAAAAGCATTTTATTTCCATCTTGTACAAAACAAGTTTCCATAATTTTTTTAAACTAAATTAGATGGTTTAGGGAACACTGAAGAAGTTGTCTTCCTAGTGACAGTCTTGAATTAGACCAAGCATCCTGTTAGCAGTCACAGCCTAAAATTGTTTCTGAAAGAGATTGTTTTTTCCTTCCTGCCTTTTAGATTAATACAGTAGGGAATCTCACATGCTTAAGCCTTTTTATCAGTAGTTGACATTTCTCAGTTTTGACACTAGAGATGTAAAAATTCTTACTAAAGGGTGTATGTAATTTTGTTCCCAAATGAGCTACAGAAAGGACTTCCTTTGCACTTAAATAGTGGCTTAAGTATAATTACCTGCTAAGAGCTTTTCTGAGGTAAGCTTTATTTTTTTTCTATTTATTGTGTAAGATGACATTTTGCCATCATGGCAATAGTTTGAAGTGAGTGAAGGAAGTAACTTACCTGCGGTGGAGGAGCAGCAAGTAGGATGGTTTGTGCCTGCCTTGGAGAAGAAGAGCATAAATTGATGGAGAAGCAGTGGAAAGTGATGTGTTGCTGTCTTCATCAGAGCCCCAGCACTGCGGCCCAGAGCAGCAGTGTCTGAACGTTGCACTGCAGTGGCCCTGGCCAGAAAAGCTCAGTCTGTGGTTTGCAAATCCTTTGTTTCCTACAGCTGGGAGCGCTGGCACAGAAGCACTGCCTTTTACACTTCAGCTGCCTTTCTAAAAAAAAGTGTAAGAAGGGGGAGCAGGAGCAGCAACAAATCTGTGCTGTCTGTTCTTGGTGGTGTATTTCTGTGAAGTACTTGTTCTCAGCATAAAGTGAGCATTTAACTTTTTATAATGGCTGTAGGTGAACAGAACTTTGTTTTCTGAGCAAATACACTCAGTGTCATTTCTTTATGAGAATCTGTTTTAAAGAGATTAGCTACTGGAGGAAGGGAGTATTTGATATTCCAGGAGGAGCAGAAAGAGAGATCAGGGGAATCTTTGCAGAGTTCCCTTGTAACATTGGTTGGTAGGACTGAGATGGGTCCCAGTGTCTGTCTGATAACATTTCTTAATTAAGTGCAGAGATCAGATATAGAACAGAATAAACCCGAAACAACTTCTTAGTTCAGGTTTTCCCTGTTCTTGCTGTTTATGGCAGCATAAATCCATTGGTTCAGTTGGGAGCAGTTCAGCTATCAGCAGTGTGTTCCTAGTAAATGGTGCTACAAAGAACCTCTAAAGCCAGTTTAACTGGCTGGTGGGCTCCAGCTGGTCTGTGTTGCTGCAAATGTCACCAAAGAACCCATAATCTAGCTGGCCCTATCTAGCTTTTCCCTATATGGGGAAAAGGCATCGCATGGTTGCAGTCTCTTTGTGCCTGTTCTCTATGCTAGTATTTCAATTAAAAGCCCTCGAAGGTTCAGAGAGCTGCATTACAGTAAAGCTGGAATTGCAAGTTTCTGTCTGTAAAACCAAGATACACAAGATTTCTATTGACTTTTATTACAGCATTTGATCTTGAAGTTAGAACTCATTTTTCTTAATGTTGTTACAAAGTTTTATTGGTGCTATCCCCAGCTGACAAGAGTTCCATAGAAATTTGTAGCATTTGCTAATGGCTGTAAGAATAGTTGCATTCAAAATCTGTATCTTACAAATAGATTTTTTTTTTAATAAGGATTGTGTCCTGTTCTCAGCTGAAAGATTTCTGTCATTTCTGAAAACAGTTTTAGAAGGTGTTGTCATTTTGAGAAAAAAACCCTGTTACTCTTGGATGCACTTGAGAAATGTCAAATACCATTCTGTGTAGAGAAAAAAATTGACTGCACTTCTGTGAGTTGTACTTCAGGAGTTTGATTCTTAAATGCTTGCTTCTACAAATGAAAGCACTCTGCAATCCAGTGGAGACCCAGATGATGAAACTGTTTAGACTAAGTACCTTAAAATTAAGATAGCTTGGAGAAAGGATTATGATGGTTGTGAGGAAGTACAGACTCACAGAAAGACTTGAAAGGGTGTTGTCTTTTTGGTCGTTGAGATGGCTGAAACAGGCTGAATGAGGAGGTGTAAAGAAATATGTACTTACTGTGCCACGGAAAATACAATGTTCAGCAGGAGGTGGGGAAAGAGGACAATATTTAGGAAAAACTAAAATGCTAAGAGCATCCGCGTGAAAAGTCAAATCCAACCTATAGTATCTTCTGTGTATGACACTTAAGTCTCCTGTGTGGGATGTGTCTGGTTTTTAGGCTTATCCACAAAGTTCAGTTCTGTTTTGAGATATGTTTGTCAATTGTATTATGGAGTGCTTACTCTGCTTATAACTAGGAACAAATAGCTATATGTAGTTAATTAACAAGGAGCAAAGATTTTAACTATTGTTCAGCCGTAAAGCATGATGGCTTTTTGACAGGCATGTTAGTCACACACTGGAACCTGTATTTTAACTGTATTTTAGCAGCATACCATTAGCATTCATTGATTGAAAGGCAAATCTTCAAACACTCCTTTCCTGGAATTGGTGCTACAGCTTGGTGATCAAGAGTTGGCCTTTAGTGCTGTAATCTGACAATCGTTTCAAGGCTTTGCTGCAAAAAAAATGTGATCCCTTCATCCCCCCCTCTTCCCCCCACTGCCTTCTCTCTGGTGTTTGTAAAAGTGTTTTTGCAGCTGTGTAGAGAATCAGATTGGGGAACTGATCCAGGTTAAAGCAGATACATTGTTGTCTGCTTAATTTTAATCTAGATCTGTTCCCTGATCCAACTGACTGCTTATCTGCATGAATGTTTTGCCAACAGAGGGCTAAGGTGAAATACAGTGTGGAAGTTGGAGTCAGTGACTGGATATGGGAGTGGGTAAGATACTTTCCCATTCCCCAAGTTGAAGTGAGATGCTTTCATGGGAAAAGTGGGTAAATTTGAATTTGGTTTTAAGTGAATACTTGCTGTCCAGTCCTTAGCTGTGGTTGCCGGTGGTTTTCCTGTGGACATCAGGTGTTTTGAGGTCTTACAGCTTTTTTCTCTTTGCTGGCTGCTGCTTCAGAGTAGAGCTTCTTTGTACAGTGTCAGACAGTTTGGGTGGTCTTTTTCTAGAAAAACTTCATCTTAAAGTTACTTGAATGAAGCTAATGGAAAAGAAGATCCCACCATCACTTTTGGGATTCACTTTGCAATCAGCTTCTGAAGGAGGAGAGCAGAAGTTGTAACACCTTGAACCTCTGCAACCAGTTTGATAACAATCACAAAATTTATACCACAGTGATCTAGGGGATAGAACCTCATACAGTGAGGTAGCTCTGGTAGTTCAAAAAATCCCTCCAAAGCAAACCATATTATTTCAGTCCAGATTATCTGCCTCTACACTGTTAATTCCCACCTCTGTATGTGTCTGTGTGCACACGCACACACTTGAGCCTAAGCCTGACTGAATTTTTTAAATTATCAGAAAATTTTGGGGCAGTTCACAGAAGGTTTATGTTAAAAGCTACCCTGACAAAGTACCCCATTTAGTCTCAGACTGATGAACTTGGGCTGGGAGAGGAGGTTCATTACCCCTGTTTTATTTGAATTCCTATTAACTGTATGAGTAAAACTCTTATAGCATTTTAATAATATGGTATAATAGTGAGTGTACTTCTCTGTAGAATTCCTGGCTTGGATTGCATGAAGTCTTGCATGACAATGATGAAAGTATCTGCTCAAGAAAAGCACTGTAGTTTCTATCTAAACTTTTAAAAGCAAAGCCTTCATGTTGTTGTGACATTTTCCACTTGTAAAGTGTAATATTTTGGGAATGAACATTTTTATAGATGAAAAATCCATGTATTTGTATACCTGTCTGCCCACATAAACTGAAGAAGAGGCCATCTTTTATGACTCAAAAAAGAGTTTGAACTATGTTTGAACAAGTGTAGTTAGCTAAATCCTGTCTCTCCTAGATGTTAAAATGTCTGTATGTGATCAATTCTGTAAATTCTATTGTAAATGAAAAAGAAAATCATCTCAAGGTATGATGGGGAATTCCTTTCTAACCATTCACACATCTCATGTATTTTCTTGGGGAGCCTTTTGGTGGAATAACGTATCATTTTACACTGTTAATGAGGCAAAAAGCCTGGTTTTTGGCATGTATTTGCATAAATTAGCCTGAATTATTAGGGGAAACATAAGGAGAAAACATAGGTGTACCAGTTTTCAAATTGTCAGAGCAACTTAGATGAAAATTTGGGCCAGCAAAGAAGAGGTTATCACTTAATGTTTGCAATGCGTCTATGTTCAGTTAAAAAAAATGGGATATAATCAGAAATTTTAGCTTTGTGTTAGAATTTTCAGATATTCCTGCATGGATGCATACACATGTGCTCAGCCCTTTTTTCTCAAGGTATTTTTAAAATTTGTTTATTACATTTCTGAGTAAATGTGCACTCTTCAGGTGTCATAGCATGTCAGATATAATGGTGGGGGGCTTTAATTTGAGATGTTTTGTTAAATGAAGACCATAAAGTGTTTCTGTATTGAGTTGCATGCATTTCAGAGAAGCACAGTAACCAGTAACAAATAACCTGTTAAAATAGGCATGGCCCACTGGTAGGCATAGGCCAAACCTGGCCCAAGGACAGTTTTGATTCCCAGCGTGACAGAAGTAGACTTGTCTCTTGTGGATTGTGCTGAGAGATGAGGCAGTGATCTAAAATTTGAGTAGAGAAAGCTTAATCTGTTACCTCCCACCTCTTCCCTTGGGGCTCAGTCAGCCACCTTGTTCCTCTGTTCCCTTCTACACTGGCTGCCTGCTGCTGGGCTCAACACCCAGGCTGGAAACAGGTACAGGGCCATCACTGTGGGGATTTGGGGTCTGACACAAGAGTAAGGTGGTGCTGGGCTGAAAGTACACTCAGGAACAAAAAAGACCAGTTTTGGCTGCAGGAGAAACTGGACAGATGCCTTTCAGCATACTGCTGTCCATTCACAACTTCACGTTTCTTGGTGTGCTAGGATGGAAACATAACATTTCCTTGACTTTTGACTTCATCACTCAGGCTATAGACTAGGCTGGAAGAGAAAAACTCCAGCTGCCCTTGTGCTCTTCTCCCCAGGTTTTGGTTGCTGCTCTGACAGGTGTGTTTCATGACTACTTTGCACAAATGTTAGTCAAGATACTGACAAAGTGCTGTGAATGACCCTGTGTTACAGGAGATGGGCAAGAAATATCGTTGGGAGAAATACATCCGTTTAATTTGATTTATGTATGCATGAGATGGAAAGCAGCAACTCTCTGCAAGGGTGGCAAATACATGAACTGTGTACTCAGATAATGACCTTGTCATGTACTGTTTCAGGGAGGTCCATTTGGCCTGCAGGCACGTATCTTAGAGGTTTGGCATCTGATTTCAAGGCATCAAGTACTTGTAATCAAGTGTTTGATATTTGATAACATTATGCTGTTTAGTGAATTGTGTTTGCTCTGTGCATGCAGAGTTGGTATTGACTGTTAAACATACTTTATGAAAACTGTAAATCACTTTAATGTTAAAGAATTCCATATTTGCATTTCATATCTGTATTTTTAAGCTTTTATTAAATAAATCTATAGTAAGTCTGAGCATCTGAAATACACCTATTTCTTTATAACTGACCTCTGATTGATGTTAACATCAGCCTCCTCCTCTTAATGTCTCTCTCCTTGCCTGCAGGTGAAGGTATTGCACAATCAGCTTGTTCTGTTCCACAATGCCATTGCAGCGTACTTTGCTGGCAATCAAAAGCAGCTTGAACAGACACTTAAACAGTTCCACATCAAATTGAAAACTCCTGGAGCAGATGCCCCGTCCTGGCTTGAAGAACAGTAATCAGATCATAGAAGAGGACCCAATGTTAACCTAAAAATCTTTAAATCTGAGAATAATTAAGGGTTGGGGTTGAAGCACTGTTGTAGTGATTCTTGAATGGACAGCTTTAAATTTTTTCCCCTTTTATAATACTGTAAAATTGAATTTGATAGGAAAGTGGGTGACTTTAAGGTAACCAAATGTAATTTCTGTAATTTCAAGTATAGAGCACTCCTTTTGTATGTAAAGGTTGGTGGTTATTTCTGTAACTGGGATGGGGGAGGGAAAAAGGGAGGGGAAACAAAACTATTATAGATTTGCACTGACAAATAATACTTGTGATTTCTGGTCATTTTGGTGGCTAGTCAAAATATTTCCAAATGGAGGTTTACATTATTTGTACCAACATCTGGTATTTTATAGATGAATATAGAAAACATCTTTAGTAATTTTCATATGACTTTTAGAGAAGGAGAAAGTTAAAAGAATATTTTGCAGATGAATAATACAAGGCCTATATGTGATATCTGCATATAAGGCAACAATAGCAGATGGCTCATTGACAAGTGGAATTGCAGCAAATGCCTTTTTAAAAAATATACCTTTCCATCAAAGGGTTACAAAAAACCAAACAAAAAACACTAAAGCAAGAATCACTGTCAGTCTGAGGCTTCTGAGCACACGTTTTTGCTTTGCACCAAGTGGTTTGCTGAGTGAGGCCAACCATGAAATGTACTAATTTCAGTTAAAATGTTTGTCTATGAAACAAATACCGTACTAGCCTTAAATCACAGGTATGTGCCTTTTTATAAGATAATATTTTCCACCAGTGTACATAATCTAAGAACCCTTTCATGTAATAGTTTGTCAGTTCCCAACAAGGGGAAGAGGACTGTGTAAATGCTGTGTCATTGTACACTTAGAGCAAGTTAAAGCTTTAGTTAAACTTCATGGACAGGTATGATTTTGAAAGATAATCGGGCCAGTATGTTTTTCTGTTTAATTGAAAAGCATACTTCAGTAATGGGAGTAAAATGGAGGACACATTTTTAATTTCTTCATAATTTCTGTAGTCCTTAAATGTAAAATTATACGTCAATTTTATCATAGACATTTTAAATTCAGTATATTGGAGTCCTCATTTGCACATGTTATGTTGCTTTATGTTATATTAAGTAAAATGAAATACTTCAAATATGTTATTTACAATGGTGTGGATTGTATGATTTATGTACTGTACGTTCAAACACCTTTCAGCTGACATTCTTAAAGTTTTCAGTGCTTAAAACAACTGTAATGTAACTGTAAATCAAACTTTTTAATCATTCCTCATTAAATTCTTGGCCCTGACAGAGCCTTCTTTATGTTTTTGTTCTGTCAGAATCTCTTGTAATAGCTCAGTTACGTTCCCTAGAATGTATATCCTATGTGAATTTTGTATTCATATTAAACGTGTTTGCAGTCAAACTTTGTTGACTTCTGATGGTTAAAAGTAGAAGGGAGCTTCTGCAGTGAAAGCTTAGTCTTGTTTTTGTGAGTTGTCACCCCTGCCCAAGAATATCTCATAAAGCAGTGCTAGGTGGTGATGCTGATTTAATAATGTGCAAGTTCAACTGGAAACTAAATCCATAGTGAAACAAATCTTTCCGTATATGCGGTTCTTGACTTGGACTTTAAAAGGAAATGAAATTTCATTTACAATTCTTACAAAGCCATTGACTTCTACTGTCTGTGAATCCTGGCACACGTGTGGTATGATGGTGCAAGGAAAGGGAGCTGTGTGACTGTAGGGTTGAGCCAGGAAATGCATTATTGCAGGGGTGAAGAATCAAACCCACTGACCACAACTGAAGTACCAGCTTTCAGACCACTGCAGGAAAAGGGTACATAAAGAACACGTGCTCTTGGTTTCTGCCTCAGATTCACAGATCTCCTGCCTGTGTTGCTGCTCAGAAGGAACTCATCGGTCAAAAATGGTAAGAGTGAACTCGAATCTGCAGTTGCCTTATGAAAAACTGACCCATGTGGCATTGTGTAACCCTCAAACTTTTGCAATGGCTTAAAACTGCTGGAGTCTCTTCACCTGGAAAAAAAGGTTGGACCAAAGAGATTACTTGCTAAAACCTGTCTGTGTATTGTTTAGTATCAGGGGGAAGGAAGAATTATTTTCATTTTGCTCAGCAAAGCAATTGTTCTAATGGGTGGCCTCGGTGAGGAGGGTTCTCTGTTCTGCTGGTCAATAGGTTATTAAACTGATAGTAGTCTGTTGTAGTACTAGAACTTTCTTTGTCACCACTCAAATATATAATTGAAGCTCATATCTTACACTTAAAATTAGCTTTTTAGATTTAACCAAATTTAGACACTTGTATCAAGAGATTGTAAGAGAAAAGACACTTCCAACGTTTCCAATGGGAAGTAATTATGGGTGTCAGGCTTTCTGATGCTTGCAAGAAAGCCTTATAAATATCTTAAGGTTGTAATATAGCCTTTATCTAGGTGGACAGTTGTCAGGATGGGGGTGCTTTTGTTGTTTTTAGAGGAGTCCATACCCACCTAGGAAAGACTTGTCTGTGAAAGGTTTCATCTCTGTTAAGAAATTGTTGCATTAATGCTTACGGTGTTTTGTGAGGTTTCTTAGGATGAAGAATTCAAAGCAATAACATTTTCAGATACACTGTTGTAGCTGCTGTACCAAAGACTTGGAGAGCTGTTTTGATTCTCAGTGACCATACTGTAAGTTATCTGTACTCCTGGCTTGTTTGAAAATTGTTGCTCCTGTTATTTTGTTCATCTGAATTCTACAAACAGTTTTTTTGCTCTAAAAATGCTCTTTGGCCTACTTCATGCTTTGACAAGTCCCTTACAGACAACCTTTCTGGTTACAAAATGTATCTGTATTTTTATTTGGAAAGAGATCTATACGAGCAGAGTACAGTAACACACCAGCAGCATTAAAGTAACAGCTTTTTTTTCAATCCTTAGTCAACTGGTTCTCCCAGAAACCTTATCTCTAGTCTGTCTGTCCTTTCAAAAATGATCAAAGTAATGTAAAAGGAAAGCTAAATGTTGCCCTCAACTCCATTTTGAACTGAATGGGGGGCATATTTGGTTTTTATGCTTTGCTTATCTGCTCTTGTTCCTTGTTGTGGTGTTACAAGAAGTGTAAGGTATTGTAATCATTTAGCATTCCTGATCTGCAGTTATCTTTAGGTTTGGTTTTGGTTTTTTTTAGTCTAGTTATCTTTTCCATGTTGCTTGCTTGGTTTAAGGGTGGTACTTGTCACGAAAATTTTTATATTAGTCATGAATCTTTTAATATTTTGTGGCAGCTCCAACCCTAAACTTATCCAACTACTGGTAGCTAAGTTGTGTCAAACTGAAAGGTGTTTCTTTTTATTAGAAGATCTATACAGGATTTGACTATTGATTGGTTTATATTTCTCTCATTTCTTATTACCTAGCCTTGTCAGTCACTTTTTGACATCTTTATGTTCTTTCCATACGAAAGTGCTCTGGTGTTAAAGCTAGGGACACATAGGAGACAAGAGTTCTCTGTCTGTGACAGCACTCTTGTTCACCTCTCTACATCTATTTTCACCAAGGTCCTTCCTCTTCATTTCCTTGAGTGTTCTGTGGAAACCAAATGGCCAGGGGACAAAGGGTGTTTACATGTTTTTATCATCATGGCAATAGTTTGAAGTGAGTGAAGGAAGTAACTTACCTGCAGTGGAGGAGCAGCAAGTAGGATGGTTTGTGCCTGCCTTGGAGAAGAGCATAAATTGATGGAGAAGCAGTGGAAAGTGATGTGTTGCTGTCTTCATCAGAGCCCCAGCACTGCGGCCCAGAGCAGCAGTGTCTGAACGTTGCACTGCAGTGGCCCTGGCCAGAAAAGCTCAGTCTGTGGTTTGCAAATCCTTTGTTTCCTACAGCTGGGAGCGCTGGCACAGAAGCACTGCTTTTACACTTCAGCTGCCTTTCTAAAAAAAAGTGTAAGAAGGGGGAGCAGGAGCAGCAACAAATCTGTGCTTCTGTTCTTGGTGGTGTATTTCTGTGAAGTACTTGTTCTCAGCATAAAGTGAGCATTTAACTTTTTATAATGGCTGTAGGTGAACAGAACTTTGTTTTCTGAGCAAATACACTCAGTGTCATTTCTTTATGAGAATCTGTTTTAAAGAGATTAGCTACTGGAGGAAGGAGTATTTGATATTCCAGGAGGAGCAGAAAGAGAGATCAGGGGAATCTTTGCAGAGTTCCCTTGTAACATTGGTTGGTAGGACTGAGATGGGTCCCAGTGTCTGTCTGATAACATTTCTTAATTAAGTGCAGAGATCAGATATAGAACAGAATAAACCCGAAACAACTTCTTAGTTCAGGTTTTCCCTGTTCTTGCTGTTTATGGCAGCATAAATCCATTGGTTCAGTTGGGAGCAGTTCAGCTATCAGCAGTGTGTTCCTGGTACTTAACAAATGGTGTGTCTTACTGTGCTAATTAAATAATTATACATCTTGCTGCCTTTTAAAGAATACTAAGGGCTGTAAATTCAAGCACTTAAGAGTTAAATAATGCTAACAAGAAGTGTTGCCTGTTCAGTTTTGATTTACATTTCTTACATATGCGTATGCATCATGCTAGTTTTATGTGATGGTGGTAATTAATTGCAGGGTTTTTTGTTTTGAGAGTTTAACTAACAGAGTGCTTAATTTTGAAACCAAATATAACTTGGTTTTAATGTGATAGGAGTGTCACAATTAACTTTCTCTCCTACCTTTGTCCAAACTCTGTAGAATTGAGGGCTTGTAATGAAGATGATGACACCTTTTTTTCAGGTGGTATAAATTGCTTTATTTCCATTAGATCTGTTCAGTCATTAAATTTGTGTTCAGCCTAAAGACTTAGATGCTCTTTGTGCTCTGAAGAAAAGCAGAGTTTACAAAAGACAAGGTGGTTTTTTTTCTTCTCATAAGAAAAAAAGCCTTTAAAAAAGTAGTAATCTTGCAAACTGTTTTGAGCATTTCATTAACTAGAAATCTTAAAAAATTAACAATATGATTTGGTTTTGTAGTATACCAACTCATCTAAATGCTATCTGTTCTAGGGAGGTGCATTTGTTGTTTATTATAGGTGGGGCTGCTTGATCTACCTATTATTAAAGTTGCCTAATGCTTCCTACTGTAAAGACCTGTTTTCAGTTGTTTATAACTCCAGTTAATTTTAGCCATGTGGGCAAAATACTTGCCTGTTGAGTGTTACATGTTTAGGTGAAAAAAAATCTGCTAAAAACTTAAAATTAATTTGCTAACATGTTTTGGAAAAGTTTGGGGAGAACAAACCCACAGGGTGAGGAAAAGTGAAGAGTTTAACTTCACATCCGGACTGGCTCCCAGGTTCTCTGCTGTCCTGTTTGGGTTCTGACTTTTTAAATACAATGCCATTATGCAAGTTTCTTGTTTGGCTTGCTCTTTCCGTCTTTTCGAGCAAGCGTTTGTGCTCATGACTGGCAGCAATGAAAACAAGTCCCTTTGGCTGCAGCACAAGCAGTTACAGTCCGAGTGGCAAAGCGCTTCCTCGCCGATGACCTCAGGGGTGACCTGACACTCTCGAGGAATGTCCATGCTGGCTCAAAGCTGAGCGTGTCCTCCCCAGCTGCTGCTAACCCTGCCAGGCAGAGATGTGTGCTGTGATGGGAATTGCCTTTTACTGCAGTTGAACTCTTTTCACTCAGTGAATTTTCAGCTTAAATGACTGGGTTCTGGCACTGCATTCCTTAAATTTTCCTTTTGTTCTAACATTATTTTTTAAAATTGAGGTGACTCAAGCAGGCTGTCTTGCCAGACCACTAGGTCAGATCTCTGGATGCAGAACTGTGAGCAGGAATGGTGTAACCTCAGCGACCATGGGCCTGGGCTCCAGGCCTGGGGCCAGAGAAGGCCACCTGGTCTCCCGCTCTTCCTCTGGTTCCTGCCTCCCAACCCCTGAGCAGAGGCAATAGGACAGGTGAGGCGCTACACACTCAGGTAAGACATGATTTTGTCCCGCTGCTCCTGCCTTCCCATCCCTGGTTTTGCCAAGGTGTTTTCTCTCTCCTGTGCTCAGCTCAAAAGCTCTGGTGGCTTATTGTCTTGGGGTGACAATAAGCAAGACTGGAAGTGAGGGGGCTTTTTTCCTCCCTCCCTCTCTTCTCAGGAAAGGCCTTTGGAATTTGCCTTCTGTAAAAAGGAGTGTTGAGGTGTGTGGGTGAACTATTTACTGACTTGAGTGAAGTTCTTCACCTTTACTCTTCCTGGGAAAATGGGTTTATTTTATAAATAGGATTCAATATCTTGAGAAAGTATTTTAGAACCATTTGCATTTGTTTGCTGTCTTATCAGTGGATGGTACTTTGGCTTTCGGGTATCCACAACTCACGTGCGCTGCTACCTGGAGCGCTGTAACCCAGGGCTGTGATCACATCTTAAATTCGTCTGCACGTCTCTCACACCGTCCGCTTTGGAGACACAAGGGGCCCGTCTTGCCTGCCTGCTTCCCCCGAGCTTGCAGGGCTGAGCCGGCGGGGAGCGTCCGGGTGAGGGATGCGGGATGGACCGAGGGATGCGCTTGCTCGGGAGCACGGGCAGAGGGCGAAAGGCTTCAGCCGTGGAAAGGAGCCCGTTCCCTCCAGCCAGGCGTGCTGCCGGTAGCACCGCTGTCCTGTTTCTATAGAAATAGTTGCTGTGAGTGCGGTGACAGCGTGCGGGCAATGATGGATGGATATGTGGATGGATCAGCTCAGCCGGAGCTGGCTTAGACCCAGTGCCCCCGGAGGCGCCACTGCGCATCTCCGCTCGCCGCGGCGGAGGCACCGGCGCTGGGTCGCGGGGTCGCTCTCCTCCCGCACGGGCGTTTCGGTGGCGCGGCCGGGCAGGGTAGATCGGAGCCCCGCTGCCCGCGGCCGGGCCGCTCCGGGCTCCGCCGCCGTCACCGTCACCTGCCGCGGCCCCGCCCGGCCGCGCCTGCGCTGCCCCGCCCCGCGCTCGGCGGCGCGGCCGGCCGGGCGCGATGGGAGGAGGCGGCGGCGGCGGCGGCACCGGACCGGACTGCGCCGCGTGCTCCCGCGGGCGCGGAGGTGAGCGGGGGGCGCGGGGACGGCCCGGCCGGGCGGGGGCTCCGCGCTGCCGGGGGCGCGGCCGGGCAGCGCAGGGGGTTGCCGTCCGCTTGCGGGGGTCCTTCGCCGCCTTCCGGGTGGCGGAGGGGGAGCGCTCCCGGGGAGACGGGCTCCCCTTCCCGCGGGACCCCGAGTCCGGCCGACCCCTGCCACGGCGGGAAAGCCGCTGCCGCTGCTCCTCTCGCACGGCGGGGCGGGCGCTGTCCCGGACGGCCCCGGCTTCTCCGGCGGAGCGAGCGCTGCCCCCGCCACGTCCTGCGAGGGACAGCGGGGTCGGGCCGCTCCCGCCGAGCCCGAGGGCGCGTATCGGGGCGCCGGGGTCCGGCGGGAGCCCGAGGGCAGCGGGCGCGGTGTTACCCCGGGTGCAGCCGAGCCGCCAGCGCCCTCCGCGCTGCCCCCTGGCCTGCGGTGTCGGTGGAAGGGAATTACGGAGCGAGGATCTGCGTCGCGGCCCCTCGGGTGGTCCCGGCGGCAGGGCCCCTCAGGGGCGCGTGGGCACCTCAGCCAGACACCTGCTCCGCGCGGAGAGCACGGCGGTGGGGCTGGGGGCTGCTCCCCTGGAAGCCCTTTCCCTGCGGCGGGGCGAGCGCGGCCCCTGGGGAGCCCGAAAAAAAATAGCCGGAGTGGATCCCCCGGCCAAGCCCCGTCAGGTCCCTGCCTGGCCCGGGCCGCTGCCCCGCGCGGGTGCCCAGCCCGGGCCGGCTGGCAGGGATGCGGTGCCCTACAGGGCTTTTGTGGGATGCATTGAGTGGGGAAGTGCGAAGTCGCTGTATCGTGTAAGCTGCGTGTTCTTTGTAACCTGCACGTTTTGGCAGGATCAGGGGCTGGTTATCGGCGTTTGCAGCTTCTCTGTCTGCAGTCAGCAACTAGTTGCTCCGTTTGCCTCTTTGGAGGGTTGTTACTGAGACACAGACGCCCAAATGCTGTGGTTGGGCTCGGCGTTGTTCTCATGAGAACTTGGAGGGCGCCTGATACAGAAACGTGGGCAGGGGAGAACATAAGGTGTGGGTTAAAGGGAGTCGTGTCTTGCAGCATGAATTATGAAATGCCCTTCAGTGCATCGTGCACTTCACCTGTTAATTTGTGTATGCAAACACAATCTCTGTCCGTCTCAGTGGCAACTGCCTTTTTTGCAAGAAACAAATTACTTTAGAGTGCTTCTCTTCTTGCCTGGGGAGAAAGTTGTTCCCACCCTCTAACTTTTAAATTACATTTCCAAGTTAGATTAGCTTGGCTAAAACAATGAATGAGACAAAGAAATAAAATATTTCTGTTATGCCAAATATGGACACAATTAAAACGTGCAGTAAAGCTGTTACTTTAGAGCTTTGGTGCTTCTCGGGCTGTTTTGGATAACAAACATACAATAATGAGGTATAATTGCGACATCTTAAACGTTTGTTCTTTGGTCCATTTTTTTTTTCCCCCTTTAATCCTTTGAAAAGTGTGCAGAGGCTCCTTAGGAGTTAAAATTTTGCTTGGCTTCTATTACGCATCCCAGTCCCAGCGAGTCTTGGTAATCTGTAGTTCACAGTTGGAACGGCTGTGTTGTTCCCCACCTCCTCTTGCTGTGCTTCCTGCTCAGAGGCACCTGCTGATACCAGCAAGCAGCCCAGAACCTGTCCTAGCTGCCAGCTTCTCTCCTCTCCCACCCGCGGTAATGGTGGG